>NC_044393.1:44736845-45936845 GCF_006542625.1 Nomascus leucogenys | reverse complement strand
ACAAATAGGTGCTGGGCGGTATATTTTTGCTTTTTAGACTTGCCCTCCAGGATTTACCAAAAAATACATGCCAAGCTGTCCCTTTCTCTGAAACAGCAGATCTCAAACCTTAATATGAACGGATACCTGGGACCTTGTAAATAGGGCAGATTGTTGGGCTTCCTGAGTCCCACATCCTCAGGATAGGTTGGGAATGCACATTACTAACAAGCTCCCACTTACTTTTTCTGCCTAGCAGAAAGGAATTTGATTGACAGGATCCTCCATGAGTTTGTCATGGCCTGGGTGTGAATCTTTCCTGATGGAACCTATTCTACTTTCCTCTCATTTAGAACAAAAAGGAAATGGGTTGTACCGACTTTTGCCATTAAAAGCTGCCTCAAAGTCTAATGCACATTGCAGGAATTTTTCTGTGCTTGACTTTGACAGTTTGGCCCCCTGAAGTTTCCCAGTGGACCTGTTGTCCTGCAGTTTCCCTTGGGCTCCTCCTTATGCAGTGTAGCTGGTTTGAGAAGCAGCTGATGACTGTTTCAATTTCAGCTGAATTTCCTTATAAAACTAGCCAATCTGGGAGGTCATTTGTCTCTGATCCAGATGTAGTGGTTTGAGTATTCTTGGCTTATACTAAAGTTGGAAGGGAATTGAAGCATTAGGTAAAAACCACCTACACCTTCACAGCGTGAAAAAGAAAAAAATCACAGCTATGCACACCACAGTGGAGACACATCACAAAAACGAAGATGGGCAAAAGCAGCCTCCCTTTGTCTGAGGTTCAAGGACAGGCAACAATGATCTAGGGTACGGGGTTGGGAAGAGGCACTATCTCTGGGGAATTATTGCCTGGTGAGGGGCTGGCACAAGGGAGACTTCCACGGAGAGCAGGAAATGTTCCATGTCTTGGTCTGGAACCTATGAGGATATATACGTATATACAAAGTCATTGAGTTAATGCTTAAGCTGTGTGCGTTTTGCCTCATGTATGTTATACCTCAACACATTTTCTTTTTTTTTTCTTTGAGACAGAGTCTCACTCTGCCACCCAGGCTGGAGTGCAGTGTCGCGATCTCGGCTCACTGCAACCTCCACCTTCTGGGTTCAAGCGATCCTCCTGCCTCAGCCTCCTGAGTAGCTGGGATTACAGGCATGCGCCACCCTGCCTGGCTAATTTTTATATTTTTAGTAGAGATGGAGTTTCACCATGTTGGCCAGGTTGGTCTCGAACTTCTGACCTCAGGTGATTCACTCACTTCAGCCTCCTAAAGTGTTGGGATTACAGGCGTGAGCCACCGTGCCTGGCCAACAAATTTTTTTTAAAGGCAATTGTGAATCTGACCATGGTCAACTAGGAAAAAAAAATCTATAGTCATATTCATGTGGTGAGTTAAAAACCAAACAAATGCACACAGTTGGGCAAAAAGAAAATTCAAAATTAAAAACTCTTATAAAATAAGCAGTCTATTTGAACTCCAGTCATAAACTGATCACTGAAAATAACGTGAGCCCACCTTGCAGACACAATAGTCTCAAAAGAGTAATTTTTTTTTATTTTGGTCCTTCAAAATACAGCCAGCTCAGAAAGTGTCTGAAGAAGCAGTTTTCCTGACTTTTTGATAAAGACGGTAGACAAGAATGGGCATAAGAAGAAATAGTTGTTAGGTCTTCCTTAGCGAAGATGGGGTTTTGTCTAAGTCTACGTGACTGTGCAGGTGCAGGGGGTTTTGTCTGGCGGTCATCAGGGCTATCAGTGTAATGTCTTCCTGGGCTACATTTGAGTGAGGCAGTGACAGGAAGCCTGGCCCTTCAAGTCCCTAGGCAAGAAGGGGTTGCTGCATACAAGGCCTGTTCTAGGCATACTCCATGAATTTCTCCCTTTTATCCCCCCATCTGCTAACATTTGATCTCACTGTGCTTAAAGGTTTTCCATGAACACCCAGGGATCTTTCCCCTCTGAGCTTGGGCCAAGTCTCCTTGTGTTATGAAACAGCCATGGTGAGAAAGCTGATGTCTCTTTACCAAGAAAGTGGCTTTTCTGGTTTTCTCTTCCTCTCTTCTAAATCAATGGCTTGCCTGCCACACCTGGGAATGTTTGGTGTTGTGGAGACATAACCTTGCTTTGTCCTGGAACCTGCTCCATGACGTCTGTGAGCTGCAGGCAGCAGGAGGCTGGAGAGCTGGAAATATCACAGGAGGGCACTGAGCTGCACCTAGTTTGGGCACAGACGAGGTCCCATTCACTGGCTGGTGGGTGATCTGGCCTGGGCTGTTAGTGAACATAGTCGCGGGGGGCTTTCTATTCTTTGTCCTAAAGGCAGAACTGTGAGAAAGACTAAGGACCTTTATTCACCATGTCAGGTCCAAAGTCTCTGCAGGGACCTGAAAACGGAATGTTTATGGGAGGTCAAAACAGGGGGAGTAGACAGTGACCCCGGAACCCAGCCCAAGGTGGGGAGGTACTCTGTAAAGACTGTCTTATTCCTGAAAGGGTGAAGACCCCCACACATCTGGGAGTGATGCCTCTCTCTCCAGGCAAGAAATACTCTCAGACTGAAGTATCAGAGCACATTCTTCATTTCAACTCTTGCTCCTTTCACAGTTCAGTTTCTGGAGGGAGCTTCCAAAGACTGCAAGGGACAGGTAGGAAAAAAAATAACTGTTTTCTTTGGAGAGGCCTGTCTCACTTGGCCATCACCTGGTGGACTGAGGAACCTATCAGGTCTCAGTTGCTGTCAACCTAGGGACCAGGATCCCCACCTTTATTCCCTAGGTGGTGCCTGGCTGCCCAAGGAATCACTCTCTGTGCTTTACTTTAACAGTGCCCTTCACTCGAAAATCTGTCAAAATGAATAGAAACCCAAGAATCATTTCTGTGTGCCACAGGAGTGTTCTCCCCCCGCCCTCCCGCCACACACACACATACACTCCTGGTGCTGAGATAATTTCCAAGAAATTACCAGTTCCTGGTTATTCTCCTGCCTCCTGGCTCCCTTCCTAACTTCCCCTCCATCACCAGATTACACAATTCCTTGAGCCTATGGTATTTTCCCCTGAAGCTAGTGTTCATTTCCTAACCCAATTAATTCCAGATTCCCTCTCTCACCTTTTATTTTCCCTCGTTTTCACTAGAAAACACTATTTGAGTGTCTTTCCATGTTAGTTGAATTCTTCTCGGCTCCTAAACTTTCTTTTCTGTGTCTGCAAAAGCTTGATGGAGATAACACAACTAGAGAATTCTTCCCACACACTCCAGCATGGATGAACTCGTATTTTTACACCCTCCTTAGTATCTGCAGCCAAAGCAAAGGGAAAACCACTCAGGCATTGTGGGGGAGGTACTCTGAGTGTCTGGAAGATGCCAGGCTGAGAACGGCAGTAATAAATGATATACCCACGAAGGAAAAGTCTCTGGTCTCCCTGGGTGAAATGGCCTTTCTGTGGAAAGGAGGCCACCTATGACCACTTCCTTTGCCCTTTGCTGTGACCTTGCTGTCCCTAGGTGCTGTCAAAGATTAGGAGGAGGTCGGGGAGGGGGGTAGAAGGTCAGTCACAGGTGGGGACACATTTGAACAGACCTAGACTGGGGAGCCCTATACAGAGGTTCCCTGCTTCCTTTCCACCTCTTTAGGGTATGAAGCTAGATTCCCTGATCTGAATGGATTCCATGGAGACAGTCACCTAGACAGACACCTGGTTTCAGGTGATCCCTTTCTGGACAAGGTCTTTTGTTTTCAGCCCTCCCACAATGGCATCTCCTCCTCAGCACATCCAGCAGCCCCAGGGTAGCATCTGGGAAGAGTCCAGGGAAACCCAATGAGGGAGAGTGGGCTGTGTCTGGGATGACCAGAGATCCCCTCCAAATGGGCACCTTCTGCAGGGTCGTGAGTCCAGCCATCTCTAGGGCAGCCCACACCTTCAGCAAGGAGGGGCAGGAGACCTAGAATGGGGGAAATGGGAGGACTAAGATTCTAACGTTGGAGGTAGGGCAGGCTGGTGTTACCTGCACAAGGCCAGAAGCCTCTTCAGGCCGCCTCTCCAGGGACTCCAGGGACCGTGCCAGCTGTCCCCACTTCGATCAGCCACAGTGTTGTTGGGCTTGGTCCAGCATGAACAGAAAGCGAAGTGTGAGCCCAGGCCAGTGGGGGGAGCCCGGACACCCTTATGGAACCAACAGCCTCTGGGGAGGCCTGTTCCAGATCCCGAGTCGGGCGCACAGGGGGATCCCCACAAGGGGGCAGAGGGAAACCCGGGAGGCCCGCGAGAAGAGGCGAGGCCAGAGGCTGGGCGCGGGGAGCCAAGCGCACTCGCGGCGCCCCGACTCCAGGTAGCAAGTAGAGAGGAGGCTGAAGAGCCCCTCGGTTTTTCCGAAAGTTTCCAGCGAATCCTTCTTGGTGAATATCGGCCTCTGGGGAGGCAGCGCGTGTGCTTCCCGAGAGGGGGCTCCCTGCGCCGTCCCCCTTCCCCGGGCACGGAAGGGTTGAAGGACTGCACACAGGGATCCCTCCCCAGCCCAGTCTCCTCCCAGCGCGCCCCCTCCCCGCCATGCCGGCCAGCGCCAGGCTGTGTCCCAGGCACTGCCCCCCGCCAACCCTGGCCCGACCAGCCTCGCCGCTGCAGGCTGCCGGTAGCTGCGCTAGCTCATGCTCCCAGCTCGCTCGGTGCTCCCTGTTCGCTCCGGCCCGGCCCCGGCCCCCAACGCGCCGACCATGGAATAGGCGGGCGGCCCCGCGAGGCGCTCCTGGAGCCGGCGAGGCCAGAGCCAGTCTGAGGTGGCTTCGCCAACCGGTGGAGTTGGCCAGCGGCGGGCCCTCCTACCGTCGGTCCTTCCCCGCTCCTCCTCCTCTGCCCCCGCCGCCCCCGCCTCCCGGCCGCCCCCGCCGCGCCGCCGCCCCAGGCCGAGCGCGGGCGCGGAGCGTGGGAGCCATGGCGCGCGAGGAGGAGCGGGACCCCGAGCGCCGGGAGGCGGCGGCGCGGGCGAGCGGCGAGGAGGAGGAGGAGGGAGGGGAGGAGGGACTGGGCGATAGCGACGAGGAGGGCGACGACGAGGAGACGGGCAGCGGCGAGGAGGAGGAAGAGGAGGCGGAGGCGGCGGCCGGGTGGGAGCGCAGCGAGGACGCGCGGCTGCTGCGCGCAGGGCTGCCTCCTGCCGCTGTCCCCGCCGCGGCCGCCCGCGACAGGAGCGGCCGCCGCCTGCCGAGGCCGCCGCCCGGCCGCCCGAGGATGCGGCCGCCCGGCGACGAGGACCCCGCGCGTCGCCGCCGCCGCCGCCGGAGGGACCTTCTGCTGAGCCAGCTCTGCTTCCTGGCCTCGGTGGCGCTGCTGCTCTGGTCGCTGTCGAGCCTGCGAGAGCAGAAGGGTGAGTGCACACTGCCTGCCCCGAGTGGGCGCTGCGGCTCCGGCTGCTCGGGGCTCCCGGGGCTGGGCGCGGGGCTGCTGCGGGCTGCCCGGCCGGAGCCCCGGGATAAGCGGGCTGGGTTGGCCGGGGGAGTGGGATGCCAGGCACGAGGACTCCCCCTGCCCCACGCAGAGGCGTGTAGGTGGGGACCCTGAGCGCCAGCAGCCGGCAGCCTTGGGCGTCTGGCCGCCTTGGGAACATTTACCTGTGCCCGCCTGTGCGCTGCTTACTCGCGAGCTGGAGGGACTGCTGGTGGCGGTGGTGGGGAGTCTTACCCTCCATCAGCCCCCAAGGCCAGGGATAAAGTTGTGCTGGTAGACCCCGCACCTGTGCAGGTGACCACCTGTACACTCCTCGGCTTGCTGAAGGATTCAAGGGGACTGCTTAACACACAGTTGTCCGTATGTTCCCCATCCAGAGAGCAGGCGGGATGGCCAGAGTAGAGAGCTCTTCACCCCCCTTTCAGAACAGGTGCCGGGAACTTCGGGGAGAGAAAAAGTGTTGGCCCTCCAGCTACGGGCTAGTAGGGGACTTGTTCTCCTAAAGTGACCACTCACTGGGAAGACAGGGACTTCTTCCTCAGAGGTCCCTTTTGCAGAGCTGCTGCTGTGGAAGAAATGGTTCGCAGTGGACCACACATCGCACTGTCCGCTCCTCTCCCGGTGCTCTGCGCAGAGTCTGCCCTTTAACCCACAACTTTCGTCTTGTCTTTGTCCTTGGCCTTTGTGGAGCTGAGATAGATTTTGTGTGCTCAGAACAGTTGTCTGCTGAAACAGTTTCGATCCTGGGATTCAGCTGTCTATAAAATGAAGGAAAGACATGGGAGAATAACTGTTGTAAAATGGTTTTATATCCCGGCCGTGGAAGTGGCACGATTCGTGGGAAAACAGCCATGTAAAGGGTTGTGAGGAAAGAAACAAAACAAAACAAAACAAACAAACAAAAAAAACAGTTACAAGTATGTGCTGTGGTGTTAAGGTCGACGTAGCTCTAATGCAAGATGTCATGAGGTGCAGAATAAAGACATTTTGATAGTCACCGTAAAATATTTTCAAAGGTGCCATGAATTTAAAAAGGGGTCTCCCCCAGCTTGGCTGGTCTCCTGCTTGGTGGGGAAGCTAAACAGGCGTCAGTCTTCGTTCAGGTCTTAGTGGACCGCTTGACAGACTTCATCATTTATGGTAATAGCAGAGAGTCCGTCTTGGTCTTCCGTGAAGCTGTTGAAGACTCCACGGCTCTCTCCGTTGCTCTCCTGGATCTCAGATCCCGTAGCCTTGGGTTCTGACATCAGGAAGGGGGCCGTGCTGGTGTGAGGGAAGCAGAATCTCTCCCAGGGCAGATTCACATCTGCCAGACTTCAGTCTACTGACAGTCTCACTAAGGGGGTTTTCCCGAATCCCCTTTTTATTTTCCTTTTTTTTTTTTCCAGTGAAAAACCAGTTTATAGTTCATGCCACCTTTGGAAAGGGCTATTCCAAGTGGATTACACTCTGGCCATTTTTTTCTGGTATGTTGGGGCTCTATGAGACATAGAATTCCCACCACTTTCAAGAATATGAAACATTTTTTTCTGGTTGAAGGATGTGACTCATATAGTTAAGTCAATCAATGACAGGGGGCTGCCTGGGCCCTGAAAAGCTGGGATTTGGGGGGAGAGGAGGCCAGACACTCTGCAAACTTGAAACCTGGGGACCGGAATGTCATTTTGAAATGGTTTCCCTGGCAGTGACATTTCTATTCAGGTGCCACTGACTCAGATTTAGTTCCAGAGCGCAGCCTTTTCCGCATCCCTCCCTCTGTCCCTTCCTCCTTCCTACCTTTCATATTCTTTCTTCCTCTCACTTCCTCTTCCTCCCTTCTCATCTCTGTTGGTCTTAGGACCCCTCCACACCCCAGTAACTGAAGATCTAACAGGCAAAAGCCAAGTGTTAAGGAGGATGCCAGCCAGCCTCCCTGTGTTGCCCCCGAATGACATGTGAGTTGAAATGGTCTCCAATCACTTTTCTTCCATTAGGTATTGATGATTTCGGTATGTGATGCACAGTAGTATTTTGCAGCAAGACACAGGTTTTTCTAGATAATTTTTAACATATTAATTAATGTGTGTAAATCTGCAAATGATAATTTTGCATGGGGAGTTGTCGTTTGGCACACCTAAGCATTTGAATGGTGACTTTTACCCTGGAAACTTGGAGCACACACTACCTAGTGGTCCTTTTGGTACAGATACTGAAATTTGGAATGGAGCATTGTTTTGAAGACCTTGTGGCGTAGAGAGGCTGAATGATTAGCTTAAAGTCAAACAGCATTCGAAGAGTAGAGGAAAAAACCAACCGGAGGTAATCTGGTTTTTTGTTCCTAACTCTGTCCTCATATTCAAACCACCATTTGGGTGTAGCTTTGTAATATTTATATAATACCATAGGGGGTACCTTCATAATAATCAAAGGTAATATTTTCATTTAGTCACCCTGAAAGCCATGCAATGATGGTTAAATGTAACTTCTCAGAAGCTCGTTTTCTAACACATATTGACCTTTCCCTCCCTCCTTCCTTCTGTTGGCCCTTCCCCCCTCTCTCCTTCTTTCATTCATTCTTCCTTCCTGCTCCCTTCCTTTCTGTCTTCTTTCCTCTTAAAATGACAGTTCTTTTACCAAAGCAAAATAGAGATGTGTGATAATTATATTATATAATGTTTCATAACATTTCTAATCATATGGAATCCGAGATCCCTTTCTAGGCATCTAACGAAACTCAGATTTGGCTATGTACTGAAAAGTTTTGGTTATATACTGAAAACATTTTCCATATATTCAGTATTTGGTTATATGCAGTAAGAATCTACATTGATTCTTTTCTGCTGAGGTGTCACATGAGGTCTGCTTAATTTAGGTCAGGAAGAATTAGTGCTGGAATGAAGAAATTCTAACAACAAAAGCAATAATAATAACTGGAATTTTGGTGGGCTCTTACGTGCCAGGCAATGTGCTATGCCCACCTTATAGGTATTGCTTTATTTAATCTGCAGACACTCTTTTCAGAGGCATGAGCCTTTAGTGGTGGAAAGCAATGAGCTCTAGTTGCCCTGTTTAGTTGTTATGGATGAAGATCTCGTTTTCGATCTCTGTTTTCAAAGCCAGTTAAAATAAGGCATTAGATTTGCTGAGGAGGATTTTCGTTCCTTTTTGCAATGAGAATAGATTACTTTTGTACATTTCGAGTGGTTTAAAAGTGTTATATTTTTCTTTGACGTAAACTACTCAGCCTTTTTTTTCCAGAAGTAGTGTGGATAAAGCCCAGGGATTCTAACTGAGGAGTAATTCTAGACTTTCCCTCTAGAAGGTTCTCAGGGAGGTCAGTAGTAATTAAGAAAAAATATACACCAGCCTAGGCAACATAGTGAGACCCCATCTCTAAAAATTTTTTTTTTAATTAGCTGGGTGTGGTGATGCATTCCTGTAATCCCAGCCACTCGGGGTCTGAAGCAGCAGGATTGTTTGAGCCCAGAAGATTGAGGCTGCAGTGAGCCATCATTGTACCACTGTACCCCAGCCTGGACAACAGAGTGACACCCTGTCTCGAAAACAGAAAAAAAGGAAAAAAAGAAAAAAATTACACACACATGCATATACATATACATACACATATGTACATATACAGATGTGCATGAATGTATGTAGGTATGTATGTATATACTTTGAAATACTTTCTATACTAGTTGCTATTGCTGCATAACAAGTCACCCCAAAAGTTAGTGGTGTAAAACAGCCATTTAATTTTTTTGCTTATGGATACTTTGGGTCAGGAATTTGGATGGGGGTAATGGGACTGGCTTGTCTCTGCTCCACTACATCTGGGAACTCAGCTGGAAAGATTGCAAAGCTGGGTGGCTTGACAGTTGCATCTGGAGTCATCTGAAGCAACACCTCTCCCATGCCTAGGGTCGATGTGGCTGTTCACTGGACCCTCAGAGCTGGGCTGCCAACCAGAACACCCACACATGGCCTCTCCATGCGATCTCTTTGTGTGGCTCACTTTGAACTCCCTGAGAGCACGACATCTGGGTCACAAGGGCGGGTATCCCAAAAGGACAAGGTGAAAGTGTATGGCCTGTTTATATCCTAGCCTCAGAAGTCACAGTCACAGAATGTCATTTTCGCTATTTTCTGTTAGTCAAAGCAGTGTTAGATGTCAGCCCACGTTGAAGGAGAAGAGCATAGATACCAGCAGTCGTTCAGTGGAGGAGTGTAGGGTCACATTATAAGAGCCTCTGCTGTGGGAGATACTGCTGTGGCTGCCTTTTTAAAAACCCAAGGATCTGAAGGGATCGTAACTTGGTAGTGAATGTAGACATTTCCCAAGGTGGCTAAGGTGAATACCACATATATGCATACATACAAACATATATAGACAAACGTACACACAGACATATGTATGTATGCATATATTATCTTTGAAATATCTTCCACTCATGAAAATATTGCTGCTTATTTTAGCTGGTGTGGGGTCTAGAAGTGGTATTTGAAAAGGAGGTTGCAGTGGGTATTTGAACTGCAAATTTAAATTGCAGAGCTGAGAGCCCGTCTTTGCCTTTGTGGCTGCCAATTCCTCCTATGGCGATGACCACAGCTGTTTAATCCTTCTTATGGCCCAGTGTGAGGACTGCTGGAATCTCCAGCTTTGTTTCCCTCTTCTATTTCCACGCATTCCTACTCTTGTTTTTTCTCTGCTCCTCAAAAGGTCTACAATTCTTCCGATCTCAGATTCTTGGTGCGTGCTGGTCCCACTGTCTGGACTGCTTTGTCCGCCATGGCTAGTGAATTCCTTACTACCTGGCTTGAGATCTTCCTGAATAGACTGGGTCTCTCTATTTCTCTCTCTGAATACACCATATGTTCCCTTCATAGCATTTATCACAGTTGGTAATTATGTGTTTATTTGGTGATGATTTGGGTGATATCTCCTCTTCCCCAGATTCTAGGGTCCAGGAGGTCAGGGACCCTATGAACTTTCCTCACCTCTGTACCCCAGTCACTGGCCTCATAGTAGGAGCTCAGAAGATACATAAATATCTTAAATATAGAGGCAAGTATAAAAGGTATTTGTTAAATAAAGACGCTCTTTTGATCGCTGAACTACAGTGCCTGTGATAAAAACTAGTCATCCTGTGTTAGGAGCCCATTAGCTGACATGGATTTTATTGTCATGATTTATTAGGTTGGTGCAAAAGTAACTGCAGGTTTTACCATTGATAATATAATTCTGCTCTCAGTCCAGCAGATTCGATATCATTACCCATTTCTCATGGGATAGCACTGAGCTGAAGAAAGGTGGAGTGCAGTGCCTAGTGTCTGTTAAGTGGCGGGATTTGAACCCAAGTCCACCTACATCAAGGCTGCTTGCTGCTGCATTTTCCAGCCTCTGTGGAGGAGGACATGAATAGAAGACTGGGAATCACCCTGCCTTTTTCAGTTAACTGAGGAGTAAGGAGTAACAGAAGGTTGGTTTCATAGAAGCAGTATTTTAGAAACACATTGCTTTTCAACCTTTTCTATTTTTTGCATAAACATATATAGATATGTCTCTTTCCTCTTGGCTTTTCTTAGCTTCTCATCAACCCAGATTTTTCTCAAAGATTTCCTCCACTTGCAAGCCTCAAATCTTTGTGGGAAGCTTTTTTTTTTTTTCTTCACCCTGGAGGGTTGGCGAAGCTAAAAGAATTGCAAAACTAGCTATTTGCTGAGAATTCCAAGGCCTGGTGGAAGATGGCTGATAGGACAAAATTTTGGCAATTTTCTTTTCCTGTATGGAGGTCTCTTTTCCTTGAGTGAAAGAACTTTTTGGAGGAATAATAGTACACAGACTTTCATAATGGGGAAACTGAGGTATGGGGTGGTTAGAAAATGTTCCCGCAGTTGCAAAGCAAGTGGGTTATGCTGCCAGGAAGGTAATTTGGATTTTTTTTTTCTGGTCCATTTTTGCCTTCTTTTTCTATAGAGCTTGTTTGGCAATTATTTATATTAATTGTTTGCAATGGTTTCACAAATGGGATTATCCTGTAGGATTTGAGAATGTGAAGTATTAAGGACCCAAATGGAAAAAGGTTTTGTATGAACCAAGTGGTGATGGGCTCCAGGTTTCCTAGGATTCCCCCTGCTCTTCTCTTCCTGTTCCACTTCCAACCTGGAGAGGCAGTGCTCCTTGCTGTTGCTAGTCCCGGATGACCCACACTATCCCTTACTGGTTTCCCAGCCCTACTCTTATCCTTGTAGGCTGTTCCTTCATGAAACTGTGTCAGTGGGATCCCTTGAGGGGGTTCCTGCCCGGACCCCAGTTGCGTAAGACAGAGGGACCTTCACTCATTTGTTCATTCAACAAATGGCAGGCTCTTTGCTTGTTGCTAGGGTGGCAGCATTGTCTTTGAGGGACACCGTGATGTTCATCCTCGCGGTGCTCAAGCTTGAGTGAGAAGAGAGGTGCTGAACAAGTAATTTTCATGAGTTATGAGAGATCGGGATGAGAAATACAGCATGGCATGGAGGAGGCTGTGGTGGTCAGGAAAAGCTGGAACCCGAAAAATAAAGGGAATAAGATTGAGGAAGAATGGAGGGGATACAAAGGCAAATGTAGAAAAATAGGCAAAAGATGAGGACAGGCAATTTACAAGAAAACAATTGCAGATGGCCAACAGACACAAATAACAAACTTAATCTCAGTTTTAACAAGAAAATCAAATTAAAAATAATGAAATACCATTTCTCAATATCAGGTTGGTAGATTAAAGTAAATTAAAACATGGGCTCACATCAGGGGTTTGTACAGATGCTGGAGACACAGCTGCTCTAGTTCACTTCAGAGGAGGATGTCAGATGGCTCTCCAAACACTGGGGGGGACCATCATCAGGGGACCTGGTTGTAGGAATAGACCCCAAATGAAGCCTTGGCCATTTAATGTGATTCACATGTAGAAAGGGAGGTGGGTGGATTAGAATGGCTATACGTAGATATTTGTAGATATTTGGGACTTGGGTAGAAACTCATCTTAGCTGGACCCATCCATGGACCATGGAGCATGTTGGTCATGACTTTTTCATGTTTAGTTGCTTAGGTGGGAGCTCCAGGGAACAAGGAAAGACCTGTGTAATTCCTGGAACTGTCTGAACCAATAAACGTCACTTATTTAAATCATGAAATCTAGTAATCGTTTTTGGCTTGTCAATAGTGATTTATTTTTAGGAGAGAGTGAACAAATAAAGTCAGCTCATCTGTGACCTAATTTAGGGACTTTCACATTTGCAACTTTTACATTTGGAATATTTGCAACAAATATTTCTCTTCCTTTCTCCCTTTGCATTTCTGCATTGTTTGATCTCAGCAAAAGTCATTTTCACTTTAGTCAGCCAGTCTGCCATGGAATTGAATCCACAGAGGACAGAGAAAGGAGCAGGTTTCTTGATTAGGACTTTGACGATAGAACAAAAGGGGTGAGAGAGGGATTGGTGACCTCAGAAAGTCAATAATGCCATGTTTAAGACAGAACATGAAACATTTATTTTTGAAGATTTGGACTTTTAGAGCATCTAGGTGGAATATAGAGCTGACAGTTGAAAGTCAAGATGATAAGCATTTGTGGCTGCGGATAAAGATGTTGGAATGGTATGCATGAGGGTAAACATTACATCTATGGTTAGCTCCGTGCTTCTTAGTCTTGTCTGCACATTGTAATCACTTTGGGAACTTTAATAATTACTCATGTCCGAGTCCCACCTCCCAGAAATTCTATTGTCATGCTCCCAGTTGTGGCCTGGGCATTGGGATTTTATGAAAAAGTGATACAGTTGGTGCCAGTGTATCTCAGCAGCCAAAGCTAAGAACCAAAGAGTTAAAGGTCATTCTTTACCTTATCACAAGCACATTTTGCTGTTCATCATTGAGGTACGAAATATACTGTACTTAAACTTCCTGTCCTGAATGTGAATGAGTATGTGTTTTTCTGCTTCATTTTCTAAGCCTTCACCACTAATTTAAACTTAAACTTCCCTCCAGTTGCCTAGATTTCCTTTTCTTTTTAGAGACAGGATCTTGCTCTGTTGCCCAGGCTGGAGTGTAGTAGCATGAACATAGCTCACTGCAGCCTCAAACTCCTAGGCTCAAGGAATCCTCCTGCCTCAGCCTCCTGAGTTGCTGGGATTACCGGTGCGAGCCCTCACACCTGGCTCTTCCAGCTCCTCTCAATATGTGCGGGGACACTAAGTATTCCAGCACATCTTCTTTGGAGGAAGTCTTTACCAGATTCCTCTGGTCTGCTCTGATGTAGACAGGTCACTTGTAAAGTCTGCGGCCAGCTGTCATCTTGCCATTGCCCTTCAGCTTCATCCTGCATATTTCTTTTAACTTTCCCTTAGGATGAAAGCCCTGCTCCCTGGAACCCAGGTATGCGTCTTTCTTGGCTTATTCCTGAAATTTCAGTGTACATTTTTTGAGGGTCACACCCTCCAGGCGCCTCCTACAATAGAGAGTGTGGAAAGTAAAGATCCAAGACTGTATGTGCTTTAAAATATATTCCTTCTACCTCTACACTTAGAAGATAGTTAGACTGGGTCAAGAATTTAGGTTGAAACGTATTTGCCTTGGAATTTTGAAGGCATTGCTTGAATGTCTTCTAGCTTCCATTATTGCCTCTGAGAAATCTGTTGCTGTCTTGGTTAATCATTTTGGAAGCCTGTATCCCCCCCACCCCAAGAACATGTCTATTCTTTGCTTTGCTCCTAATGGTCTGTTTTTTCCTAATCTTCAGTCATGTCACATTATATGACTGGCGTGGGTCTATTTTCATTCATTTTCTTGGATCTTTCACCAGATTCTCTTAAACTGGAAGCTTGTCTTCTTTAGGTCTGGGAACTTCCCTTTTATAATATTCTCCATCATAAGTACTCCTTTTTCTCTTTCTGGATTGTCTATTATTTGGGTATTTGACTTCCTAGATTGACTTTCTAATTTTCTTATCTCTTCTCTCCAATTTCTCTCATCCTTTTGCTCTAATTTCTATAGATTTTTTAAACCATGTCTTCCAACTCTTATACTGAGTGTTTAATTTCTGCTGTCATATTTTTAATTTCCAAGAGCTCTTCTTCCTGTGGAAACTATTTTTAGTAGCATCCTGTTCCGCTTCAGTGGTGCAATATCATCTCCCATATCCTTAAGTAGATTCATAGTAGTATTGAGGTTTTCTTTCCCCATATGGACTCTGTTTATTCAAGTTGCTGTTGTTCCTTTGTTTTGTCTTGTTTTTCATATTATATATGCTTTCTTCAGATGTCAGGGGATCTTTGGCAACTACTTATATTTAGGTGGTGCTGTGGAAAAGATGACCGGAAATTGTGCAAAGGAGGGTCTTGTTGATTGTATCTCTGTAAGGCTATCTAACTGGGCTATTTTATTGGGCAATGCTTCATATCTCAAGTTTTAGATCTTTATCAGGGGGTGGTCAGTTTTCCCAGAGAAAGATCACTCAGCATCCTGTCTTGAGGGAAAAGACCTGGTTACTTCTGAGAATCCAATAGGAGAGGAATCTGCGAATGGGGAAGGTTTTTTCAACAGAAACGGTCCCCTAGACTCAAGATATATTCAGCCCTCACAACTGTGAGTAAGAAAGCACTAAATAATTTATTTAGATATATAGCAGGACCATCCCAAATTATTTAATCAATCCTTCCTTCCTTCCTTCCTCCCTCCTTCCCTCCCTCCCCTCCCTCCCTCCTTCCTTCCCTCCTCCCCTTCCCTTCCCTCCCTCCCTCCCTCCCCCTTCCTTCCTTCCTTCTTTCCTTCCTTCCACCCTCCCTCCCTCCCTCCCTTCCTTCCTTCCTTCCTTCCTTCCTTCCTTCTTTCCTTCCCTTTTAACTACTGTACACATGAATCTGGTGAGACCTACTGCCTCCTGGCAGAACTAATGGTCAGAAGTAAAGAGAAGGCTTAATCTTCCCCATACCCCTTTTTTTAATTGAAAAATTTTTTAGAGAATTTCAGATTCACACACAGTCGTAAGAAGTAATACAGAGGGCTGGGCACAGTGGCTCATGCCTGTAATCCCAGCACTTTGGGAGGCTGAGGTGGGCGGATCATCTGAGGTCAGGAGTTCGAGATCAGCCTGTCCAACCTGGTGAAACCCTGTCTCTACTAAAAATACAAAATTAGCCGGGCGAAGTGGTGCATGCCTGTAATCCCAGCTACTCAGGAGGCTGAAGCAAAAGAATCGCTTGAACCCAGAATGTGGAGGTTGCGGTGAGCTGAGATCGCACCATTGCACTCCAGCCTGGGCAACAAGAGCCAAGCTCTGTCTCAGGGTGGTGGCAGTGGGACAGAAGTAACACAGAGACATCCCTTACACGTTTTCCCATTTCCTTTAATGGTAACATTTTGCAAAACTATAGTATAATATCATAACCAGGGTAATAACATTGATACAATCCACGAACTTTATTCAGATTTCTCCAGTGTTATTTGTATGGTAGTCCCTCAGTATCCATGGGGGGTACGTTTCAAGACCTCCCAGTGAATGCCTGAAACCATGGATAGTACTGAATGCTACATACACTGTGTTTTTTCCTATACCTATATAACCATGATAAAGTTTAATTTAGAAATTAGGCACAGTAAGAGATTAACAATAACTAACCATAAAATAGAACAATCGTAATATACTCTAAGAAAGGTTATGAGAATGTGGTCTCTCCTCTCTCAAAATAACTTCTTGTACTGTGCTCACCCTTCTGGTGATGATGTGAGATGATACAGGGCCTACGTAAGGAGATGAAGTCAGGTGCATGACGTAGGCCTGTGACATAGCGTTAGGCTACTGTTCACCTTGAACCCAGGCACTGCCACACCGTGACAGTCGATCTGATAACCGAGCTGGCTACTGAGTGACTAAGTGTCTATAGAATGGATCAGCTGGACAAAGGGATGATTTATGTCCCAGGTGGGACAGAGCAGGACAACTTGAGATTTTATCACATTACTCAGAACAGTGGCAATTTAAAACTTAGGTATTGCTTACTTCTGGGTTTTTCCATTTAATATTTTTGGACCATGGTTGACTGCAGGTAACTGAAACAGCAGAAAGTGAAACTGAGGATAAATGAGGACTACTGTACCCATGTGTGAGTGTGTGTGTGTGTGTGTGAGAGAGTGTATTGAGTTACACACAGTTTTATCACCTGTGTAGGTTTGTGTATTCATTATCACATTCAAGATACTGTACAGATCCAACACCACAAGGGTCCCTTATGCTGCACACCCATGTCTTTTAGTACAAAAGGAGTAGTCCAGTAATTTATGTGACCTATTCCCAAAAAAGTCAATTAAAAAGTATAACGTCAAGAATTAAGGAAATTCTACCCCTGATAATTTTGCACTCTACACAAAGGATTTCTTACAATTTGGGGCAGGTCATTCTACATTAGTAAAATTGAACCATGAAGGGTTTTCTCCATGGATGCACTTTTATTACTGTCAGGTATGGTAACCTGAACTACGTGCTGGATAAAGGCCATGCATGGCTTGTTAACAATTTCTTTGATAATGATTTTTTTTCTGTCATTTGCACAATATTTCTGAATGAATGCTCCATGAAAATAGCTTATTTGAGTAGTTTGTTCATTCAAGCAGTTTAGCCATGGCCCTTGCAATATTACTTTCACCATTATCTGTTTCCTAGAGTATTAGAGATGGAGAAACTCTTGGGGACCTTTGAATCTTAACATCCTATTTTACTTTTGAGGAAACTAATGTTAAAGGAAATTGGAACTGGGGCCAGAACCCAGGCTTTCTGATTCCTTGCTTAGTAAATTCTTTAAAAAATGCCAGAAAGTTAAGGTTATAAAAAATGTTTAATGCAAATTAACTCTTGGTAAAATTTTTTCAAATTCTGAAATTCTTCTGAAATGCTGGAATCTTTCTGGGAATTTTTTGGCATTTAGTGTAATTAGTACATGGGAAAAATTAGGAATTTTCAGGGTGAGCCACTTCCTGTGACAAAAAAGAGATTTGTTTAATCAGAAACACTGGCTGTTGGAATGCTCCTAGGTTGCTTTAGGAGAGAGTTTGTGTCGTTGGTTCACCACCTTCTACCTGGGTTGTAACCTCATATAACCATTAGGATGATTGACCATTTTGAAAATGAGTGGCCATTAATTCATTTTATTAGGGGTCTTTGAGCTTACAGGTTTTCAACTTTTTTCATCCTTGTTGTTGGAATTCTGGGTTGTGATTTGAAGATACTTCCAAAGAAATAAAATTTTCCTAGGACCTTAAGAACCCAGGCTTTGTAAACGTGGTATTAAGGACCTCTTGAATGGCATTCCACAATTTGGTTGTTTGAAATCACAGGTGGCTGTTGGGCCATGTGCAGGAAGAAAGTCATTGTACCTACTTTAAGTAAATCTGGGCATGAGGACAGGTCAATTCCGGTATTTTCCAAGCATTGTGGAATATTTCTTCCCTTACATATGTTAAATTGATACCATACTACACATAATGTTTTAGATCCTGCTTTTAAAATAAGAAACCCCTAAAATTGATAGTGTGCAGAACAATATGTCACCCCCAAAAAAATTCCCTCAAGCTACCCCTTTATATTCACACACTTCTTCCATCTCTGAACCCTGATGTGTTCTCTGTTACTATAGTTTTGTCTTTTTGAGAACGTCATAGATGGAGTTCTATGGTTTATAATATTTTGAGACAGGCTTCTTTCACTCAGTACAACGCTTCTCAGCTTCATCTAAGTTGTTTTGCACATCAGTAGTTCATTCCTTTTTATGGCTGAGTAGTATTCCACTATACAGATGTACAATAGTTTGTCCATTTAATGTTGAAGAACATTTGGGTTGTTTTTAGTTTTGTTAACTTATGAACAGAGTTGCTAAAAACACTCAGATCCAGGGTTTGTAATTCCTTTTTCTTGACTTATTACAGTGGCTAAGACTTTTAGTACAATATTGAGTTTGAATGGACATCCTTGTCTTGTGTCCCTGATCTTAGGGGGAAAACATTTAGTCCTTCCTTGTTAAGTATGCTATTTGCTGTGGGTTTTTCATAGATTGCCTTTATCAACTAATTTCCCTTCTCATCTTAGTTTTCTGAGAGTTTTTATTAAGGGTGGATATTGGTTTATCAGATATTTTTCATGTATCAATTGATATGCTGAGGTGGTTTTAATTCTTTAGACAGTTAATATGGTGGATTGTATGGATTGATTTTCAAATACAGAATCAGCCTTGCATACCCTGTATAAGACCCACTTGATCATGGTGTGTTTTTCATTTTGTATTTCCTGGATTTGATTGATCATATTCGGTTGAGGGCTTTTGTGTCTAGGATCACACAAGATATTAACATTTTACACGTTTATTGAACCTTTATATTTATTTTCTTGTGAGAAGGGTTTGCTCATATCCAGTCTTCATTTTCTTCTAATGAGTTAATAGTGTTTTTTCTTAATTTTCTTCATTTGTATTATCACTGTCTGGTTTTGCTACCAGAGTAATACTGGCCCCATAAAATGAATTAGGAGATGCTTCCTCATAGTTTCTGGAAGAAACTGTGTACAATTGGTGGGTCATGCTTTTTAACTTATCATGGGCATCCCTCCATGGAATTAATCTTAAAAACGAGTTTCAATGTCTGCTTAATAGTAATAATAATCACAGTATTTTTCTTCATGTTACAGCATGTAATGTTTATTGAGCATTTAGTGTGGCTGAGGACTGTTCTAAGTGCTTTACTTTTATTGACTCCTTTAATCTCCACAATAACTCTATAGAGTAGATACCATTATTATCTCCAATTTACATGCGAAGAAAAATAAGACACAAACAGTTTAAATAACTTGCTCAAGGTCACAAAGTTTCTATGTGGTCAAGTAGAATTTGAATCCAGGCAGTCTGATTCCACATCCTGTGGTCTTAACTATTACATTGTATCCTTTGATTATATCATAACTTATTTATTCAGGGTTCCATTTGAGATCCATATTTTGAGATTTTCCATGCCTTCACTTTGATGACTGTTCTTGTCAGAAGTCTTTGACAATCTCTGCCAGTTCTTTTAGATTGGATTTCTAAAGGTGCTATTTCAGTGTCAAAAGGCATGCCCATTGTGAAGGCACACACGTACTACCATGTAACTTTCCAGGAATTGGAACAAATTTGAAATCCCAACAGCAGTGTTTGAGAGAGCTCAATTCGATGTTCTATTGCCTGAATTATTTTTATATATTTTTAATTCAATTTGATTGTAGAAAGATGGTATCCCATTGGTTTAGTTTGCCTTCCTTCTTTACCGGGCAGGTTCAACATTTTACACATTTATTGAACTTTTGTATTTATTTTCTTGTGAGAAGGGTTTGCTCATATCCAGTCTTCATTTTCTTCTAATGAGTTAATAGTGTTTTTTCTTAATGTTTTGTAAGAGCTTTTATATATTTTGTTTTACTTTGCTCTATTTCAAAAGTCTTGTTCATTCTTTTTTTTGGCATAGAGGATTCTCATGTCATCTGGCCCACACCGTATCTCTTTCCCTTGTATTTTTTCATCCTCCTATTCTTAGATTCAGGCTCTCAGTCATGTATTTATTCCACATAATTCTTTATGTCCCCCACCCCCAGTTGTATGGTTTACTTTTTTAAAAATTTAACTCTTTACTTCATTTGGAATTTATTTTAGCATAAGATTAAAATTTAATTTAAACAGATTAACATATTTAATAGTTAATTCCAGAATTGTTTATTGACTACTGTTTCCTCTACCTCCACATTTGTGGTATCACCTTTATTCCATGCCTATTCTCTTATGTACCAGAGGCAAATATTTTATGATATTTATTTTGTTATATTTACTCATTAATTAATTGTAACTTATTAGCATGTTAATTATCTGGTAGGTTAAGACACCTTCCCTCTTGTTTTGAAAAAACTATTTATTATTATCACTCATTCATCTTTCCAGATGAATTTATAATCCTTGACATTTTCTCCAAATCCTTCTGTAAATAATTTATGGGAAAATGGCATTTTATAATGTTGATTCTTCTTGTTCATAGCATGCTTCTTCATTTGATAAAGGTTTTTAAAAAATTTGTCAAGATTCATGATTATTTCTCTATTTCTTTCTTACATTTACTGGTGAAGGTTACTCTGGTATTTATTATTTGTTGCTCTTGTTTCATCCCTTAATAATCTTTTAAAATATTGCTTCTTTATATTTTATTCTTAAAAATGTGAAATTATGAGATACTGAAAATACATTTATTCTATGAACCAGTATCTTTAGGTTCATTCTGTAGCTGAGGAGTTTTTTTACTGTTGGAAGATTATGTGCTGTCCATTGGGGTATGGATCCCGTTGGCTATTAGTGACACTGGTTACTTTTCATTCTGCTGTGGAAGTTTCCTTTCATTTGTGGTTTTCTACATTAGAAAAAAATCAGGGCCGGGCGCGGTGGCTCACGCCTGTAATCCCAGCACTTTGGGAGGCTGAGGCGGGTGGATCACGGGGTCAGGAGATCGAGACCATCCTGGCTAACACAGTGAAACCTTGTCTCTACTAAAAATACAAAAAACTGGCCAGACGTGGTGGCGGGCGCCTGTAGTCTCAGCTACTCAAGAGGCTGAGGCAGGAGAATGGCGTGAACCCGGGAGGCAGAGCTTGCAGTGAGCTGAGATTGTGCCACCACACTCCAGCCTGGGCAACAGAGCGAGACTCCGTCTCAAAAAAAAAAAAAAATTAGCCATGGATGTTGAATGTGATCAAATGCCTTATTAACACTTATTAAAGTGTTTAATATAACACTATATATATAGAAAAAATACCCTTACTAAAGCATTTCTGAAAGTAAATCTTACAAAGGCATGATATATATTTTTAATATGATGTTGGATTTTATTTGTTTGCATTTTCTATGAAATTTTTGCCTATATATTTATGAAAGAAATAGACATATAGCTCCTTTGCCAGGTTTTAGTGTTAGGATCACACTAACTTTAGAAATGAATTGATAATTTCTATGTTTCTCTATGTTCTGGAATATTTTATGAAGCATGGAAATTATTTGTATATTGAAAATTTGACAAAAGCACTTATAGTGCTGCCTGCCTTACAGTCTTCTATGAAGATAATTTTGAACAAACTTTAATTTCTTTCATTGATACTTTTCTGTGTGGGTAATTTATGTTTTCCTAGAGAAGTGTTAATTTCATTAAGATTTTAGAAATGAACAAAATTATGAAGTACTTTTTTGTTTCAATTTGTTCTGTAATTGAGATTATATAACCTTTTCTCAGTACTAACTTATATATTTATTTTTTTCCTTGATAAAATCTGACTGGTGTATTTTATCAATTTGTGAAAATTTTTATCTTGTATTTCTTCATTAATTTTTCTTTTTACCCTTTTCCCTGAGTCAATAAAGCTTTAATATTTATTCAAAATCTCCTCTTAATTCCTGTGTTTATTTTCAAATATCTTGAATTAAGTGCTTTATTTCCTTTTTATTATTTCTTGCTTTATAATGCATTTGATGTTTAGCATAGCTTCAGACTCACACTGTAAGTTTTAAAATGTCATGCAGTCATTATTGGTACTTTTCAAATAGTCTTGTAATTATGGTTTTTATTTTTTCTGCAATTATTTGAGAGACTGAATTTTAACTTCTAAGTTGTCAGAGTGTGTGTGTGTGTGTATATATATATATATATATACACACATATATATATATACACACACATATATATATATATGTATATATACCAAGTTTTAATTTTATTTCGTTTTGCGCAGAGAATATGACCTTTAATTGTGGCTTCTTGTTGGTTTTGGTTGTTTCCCTTGGAACATGAACTGTTTGTAATTTGGATAGTTATTTGGCTGTGTCTTCATCTTTTTGTCTTTTCCTCTTCATTCTGTAAGAGCGTATGTTTTTTTCCCCTTGGTGATTTGATTTTCAGCTCTATTGGGTCTGCTCTCTGCTGCCTCTTATTCCCATTTATGTTTTGTGTTTGCATTTCTGGTTTTTTAACCATTTTATGTCTTGTCATCTCCATCTTAGCTGACTCCCCTTGTAATCTTAGCCTTTTCCATTTAGTGATTTTTCTTTCATATATCCTATGTTTATTTGATATTGAGATTAAAAAAATGGATTCTAAAATTTGCATCTTCTTCCCATAATAGATTTTTTTTTTTTTAGAAGAATAGTGTTTTACTTCGGATGTTGCAGAGAATTTTCAAAGTTTTCTTGAGTTATCAACCTTTGAAAGAGAAGGTCCAGGCCAGGGGTGTGCCTGCAAACAGACCCTCCTGTCCCTTCAGCACCCTCGCCACTCTCACCTGGCCACAATTGTCAGGTTACTGTGAGCATCGCTTAGGCCGAAGGGGTGGTTGATGTGCATGGTCCCTGGCCAACCTTCCAGTGTTTATGTTGACTTTTCTAGGGTGACTCAGCTTGCCTGAGAGGGGATCTCCTGCTCCTTCTATCTTGTAGTTAGAATACTGAGGTGGAGCCTTATTCATTATAATTTTGATCAGTGATAGTTCTTCCTAGTTCTTATATCTAGAGATAGTGTGTGAAAATCTGCCCCCCTGGTTTGATCCCTCCTGTGGCTCTTTCCATCGCACCTCTTTTCTGTTAGTCTCCAGAAGGCTGTATACCACCCTCTTTTGCTTCTTTGCTTAGTTGAGTTACATTTCCAGGAACTGGGGTCTCTGAATGGATGGGTATAGAAAGACATGTTGATGGCGGGGGGGGTGCCCTTTACCACAGTTCCTTTCAGCAGCAAATGCCTCATGTTTCTGAGATGGGATTCACACCTGGGGACCCATGTGCCCTTCCACAGTCTGCGTGTCACAATCCCTTCTTGTGTGTTAGGCATTCATCCACACTCAGCTTCTTTTATGCATCTCTGTATTTCCTTCAGTGGGAACGTGGGAAAGGGTGAATCACGTGCCATTGACTAATGATCATGTATTCCAGATGCCTGTTCAGATTTTAGCTTGAAATTTTTAGTTTGTTACAAAGAAAAAGAAATTGGGATTTGGGAACAACTAAAGCTATCCGATATTAACTACTCTGTCTTAGCATTTTTTAGGCTCACATCTGTTTCTATGGTTTACCCCATGTAATTATCTCTGCAGAACCATGGATTAGGTATTATTATCCTCATTTAAATTAAAGTAACTTTCCCAAGGTAAAAAACAGGTAGACAGGGCAGTTTTGAACTTATACTTTCTGAGAAAACACTCTTATACTATTTTCCCCATGCTAAACATCTCTGAGGAAAGACATTTCTGGATATTTCTGCCAAGAAGTTGGACAAGGAGTTACCCCAGTGTGGTTGGCAGAATAGTGCTCCCAAAGATATTTATGTCCGAATCCCTGGAATCTGTGGGTTTGTTATGTTACGTGGCAAGGAGGAATTCAAGTTGCTGATGGAATTCAGGTTGCAAGTTAGCTGACCTTGGAATAGTGAGATGATCCTGGATTATCAGGGTGGGCTCTGTACAATCACATGGTTCTTGTGAAACAGGGAGGCAGGAGAGTCAGCCAGAGAAGGTGATGTGTCAACAGAAGCCGAGGTCAGAATGATGTCATTACAGGCTTGAAGATGGAAGAGGCCATGAGCCAAGGAATGGGGGGTGCCTCCAGGAGCTGGACAAGGCAAGGCTGCAGATTCTTCCCAAGGGCTTACAGTAGGAATGCAGTCCTGCTGACACGTTAAATGTAGCCCAGCAAGACTTCTGTAGGATTCTGACTTCCAGAACTGTATGGGGCTGTTGTAAGCCACTAAGTTTGTGGTAATTTATTACAGCAGCAATAGGAAACCCATGCACCCAGTGTATCGAATATTGGCCATGGTTTAACTCTCTGCAGAGCAGAAACAAGAAGTCCTGGAGTTCTTGGCTGTGTGTGCACACCCACCAAATGGAAATTTACATTAACATGTAACATGTTATCACTTGATTATATATTTATTAGCTCATTTTATTGTTGTCACCCTCCCCTAACTAGAATGTCAGCTCCCTAAGAGCAGGAACTTGGTCTGGTGCGTTCATGGCTGTATGCCCAGTGCCTCATATGGAGGAGAGGCTAAAGTATTTATTGGCTGATTAATTTTTTTCCCAGGTGACATTGTACCAACTAAATGGAAGCTAACTTACATCTTGTGGTGGAATGCTGCAGATTATATAAGTAATAATAGAAATAGAAGAAATCGAGTTAAAATTATACTACCCTTGACAATCAAAATATTTATTTTCAGTGTTCAGTGTTTGGTCATATGTGTAAATATTATTTACCTAGGTAGTAAACATTCCTATTTAAGGATCAAACATGCAACATGTGACATTCTATTTATTTTGTGATGATCACCTCTCTTTATGAATATTTTTATGAATAAAATAAGAGAGATGGTCATCACAAAATAAATGCAATGTTGTATGTTGTATTTTTGACTTTTAAATAGAATGTTTCATGTTGCACTTTTGTGACAACATATTTGAAATAAAGGTCACTGAATTTTTTAATAATTATCTCACAGTCTGGTTGGCATTCTGTTGACTGTATTGGTCATATTTATTGTTGGCTATTTAAAATATTATAGTTTATTTGAGACATTTGAATACTGTTAACTGAACACCTTTGTGCAAGAGTCTGCTATCAATCATGTTAACTTTCCAGGCATCACCGTAGCAGTCCAGTAGCCTGCACTAGCTGGGAAAGCCACTGACGAGGCCTCTGGAGTTAGAGAGCTTTTGCATATTGATAGAGAACTCTGTTGGCTAAGCTATCTGCCTTTAGGCTTGTTGCATGCTTTTATAATTTTTGTCTGAATCTATTTAGAGGGAATTCTCACTTGGCATCAGGTGTCCTCACCTTTGCCTCTTCAACCTCAGCTTGTGCTTCTTCTATGGAAACTCATTCCTCATCAGAAATGCCCAGAACCTCTATGACAAGTGTAGGCAAAAGCATAGTATGAATGGGACAGTGATGGCAAAGGAGGAGCTACCAATCTGGTAAAATGAATCAACTCGGAAACTGAATCAACCCCCAAGAGCGTTGTTAGTATCAGACTAAATTATCTCCTTTAACTGCGTCACATCATGACCTTTACTTTTTAAACAGACATCTTGTTTTTCTTGTCTTCTCTTCTTGACAGTTGCTTCGGTTTTTCTACATACTGACTGTTCCTCTGATAACAAAGTGAGAAGGAAAAACAAAATTGTAACCGTCAACTGAGTTTCGCAAGAGCGATGAGCAGTCCGGGGTGGGGAGGGGATCTCCCCAGGCTCCCCATGGTTGTACAAGCCAGCAGCATTAACGGAATTGCACACAGCAGTTCCAAGCCAGGGAGGAGAAGGATGTCCGCTCCAGGCAGTTTAGGACAGTTGTTTTGCCTAAGATGGCAAGAACATCACCCTTGCATCTTGAGCCAAGGAAACCATACATGGACACGTCTTGTCCTGCATGGGAATGGGAAGGGATACCCCTGCAGGCTTGTGGGGTACCGTAAGTGTCCCATGATGGCTCTTTCACTTTGGGGTTTGTTTTCCAAAGTTTTCTAAGTCCATTGGAAAGTAGAGTAGGAAGGAGGAGAGAAGGAAGGGGAGACAAGAAATATACTTGCCTGCGCATGCACTTTTCTGATTAATGTTCTGAGTGTCAGCACACAGTGAGGGTTTATTTTAGAAGACACCAGGAATGAAATATTTTATGTTGATATTGTGCAGGACTGATCTTTATTTTCTGCTATGAAGGACAGTATAAATTCATGATGCTCCTGCATCTTTGTAGTTCCTGTCATGAAATCATTCAGGGGTAGGAAACTTGGCTCACAAGAGTGAAGGGCATTGCCTAGAACAGGAGTGCTGGACAGTGACTCTAGAGACAGGAGTTCTAATCTCACTTCAGCTATTAACTTTCTGCATGTTCTCTTCTGTTCTCAGTTTCTTTATCTATAGAATGGGATCGTTTATGCTAAATTGTCTTTATATTGGTAACACTAATTTCTCTCTAATTTGATTATTGATTTTAAATCTCTAGCCTCCTGAAAGATGCTACCTTCTAAGGCTAATTTATAGCCAGAGTAATATGGTTTTGCTCTGAGCATGCCCTGAATCATTATTCATTCTTTTTTCATGAGAATTACTTTTGTAAATGTTATTTACTGTTGGTTTCACAGAGCCATTGAGATTGCACAGCTCGGATTTCTTCTGCATGTCATAAATTTTGCTAAGAGTATAAACCCGTGTTTTTCAAAGTGAGAGCCTTGGAACAGCAGCATCAGCATCGCCCAGGTCCCCTGTGAGCTTGTTAGAAATGCAGAGTCATGGGCCCCTCCCCAACCTGCTGAATGGGAGCCTCTGAGGATGAGACCCAGGAAAGTTTGCTTAACAAAGTTGACATGTATTGCCTGTGAAGGAGAAGTTTGAGAAACACTGCTGTGAAACAGGGCAGCCAGGAGGTGCTGTGATTTTGCCCTCTGCACATGGTCACACACTCAAGCCTATGGTTCACTCCTTGCATGACTGCATTTCAGATGAAATGCCAAGATTGAGACCCTTCTATGCTAGTGAAGTGCAGGCTACTTTATTGAAAGCCTAGTAATATCAAGAGAGAAAAATGTAGACCTTCTTGGGGTAGAAAGGAAGATGGGTTTCCTTTCCTTATGAGATGGGATCCAGCTTCCTTACTACTCCAGACTTAACTCCTGAGTCTCCCATGGATGGTGGCTTTGCTGACTTCGGAGGGAGCTGCAGGTGCACAGGAGCACCGTGATGTCATTGGTGTGCTCTGAAGAAATGAGGCCATGAGAAGAAGGTGAACAGAAGGTATTTCTAAAGGGTCTGGGAAGAGGAACAGCACCTATGATAATGGCTGTCATTTCTGTTGCACGGTACTTATTGTTTTGATGGTTGTCCCTGGGCCTTGATTTCCAGCCCTGTGGTCACAGACACTCCTTATAATCATCTGTTCCCAGGAGAAGGTGTCATGAAGTCTCTGTGTTCCTCCAGCCTTAGCTGGCACTGGCCTGGAATACGATGTGACTGTGTAGAAGCTGTTGGCATGGTTTCCGCATTGTAAACTCGCACACACTGAGTTAAATGCTGCTGAGCAGTTAACGTGCCCACTCCGGCTATTTTCTAGCCAAGGATACTTGACTCATTTCTTATATCCTCTACTGTCCTTTTAAGTTCAATAGTGCTCTATCGGGGCCATTTAATGTGGTGGCACAAGGCATGCCCGGCATAGGACGTCTGCTTATGTTTGAGTGGGACTGAGACCCTGGCCTGGAGCTGTAGCTGCTTGGAGCAAGAACTGCCTTTTTCAAATGTGCATGAAGGTGCTACCCACTCATCTTCCCTGCCTATGCCCCTACCCAGTGCGGAAGTAAGGTGAGGTAGGGTGGTGCTGTCTCCAGTTTGTACAAAGGACTAGCTGCAGCTCTGGGTCCCTGTATGGTGCAAGGAGAAACATTTATTTTCACTCAGGTGCTCTGCCTTGATCTAAAGCAAAACTCATGGACTTACCTCCTACACTAGGGTCCCTTCCTATTTACACACCTAGGTTGAGTACCTGAGTCTCCTGAATTCCTGTGTCTTCATCAGAGCAGCATCTGGGAAGCTGGGTCTCTGTACTAGCTCCTTCACAGCATCTTTCCCATGGCCCCTCATCTGGACTGTCACCTCATCTCCCCTCAAGTCCAGATCTTGACACCTTGTACTTGGACCTTCTGGCTCCTTACCTGTCTGGCCCTCTAGATCCCAACCCCTTCCTCCTGACTGTTCCAGCACATCACATGGACTCGGCTTCCTGCAGTAGCTTTGAGATGCTGGCAGGTGCATCCCCTGCAGAACATCCATTCGTATGTCCCAGTTTCTCCATTACCTACAAGGTGCAACTGAGCCCTGCAGCCTGCACCTGGAGCCTCCAGATTTCTGCTCCAGCCTACCTTGAAGATGAAGAGCCAATCCATAGTCTTCAAGGTCAAAGTGCATATGGATCATAAATGCGTTTAACAGCATGAACGCTGGGTGACAAACCCAATGAAGAAATAGTTTCACTCTTTCTTTGAACACATGTGAAGTGCTCATGTATGAGTCAAATTTCAAGGCCTAATTTGACTCCAATGTCCTGACCCCTTCTTCTATCTCATGGTGAACTTTTCTGTTTTTGAATTTATTCATAATTTAATTTGATATAATTCAACCAACTTTTACTGGGGAGCCACGCTCTGTTGGTAACATGGGTCTAAATAGCATATGGGACACAGTCCTTGCTTTGAAGGCACCTAGAGTCAAGTAGGGAGAACAGGCATGCACAGTCAAAAGACTCTCATGCCACCTGTGAGGTGCCCCTAAAGAGCAGTGTGGGAGTGTGCAAGGGGTGTTGATAGTGAGTGATATGGGTTAATTCCACAAGAGAGCTCAGGGGGAAGCCAGCAGTGCCTTCCTGGAGAAGCTTGGAGTCTCTGTCCTTCCCAGGGGGTTGATAGACTGGCCCATATATCATAGTATGCTTCTATCCTCCACTCTGCACTAGTTTTAGAGAAAAAATAAGCAGGCTTGTCATGGTGGCTCATGCCTATAATCCTAGCACTTCGGAAGGCTGGGGTGGGAGGATTGCTTGAGGCCAAGAGCTTGAGACCAGCCTTGGCAACGTAGCAAGACCCCAACTCTACAAAAAAATATGCAAAAATTGGCCAGGCATGGTGGTGCATGCCTGTATTCCCAGCCACTGGGGAGGCTGAGGAGGGAGCATCATTTGAGCCTAGGCGTTTGAGACTGCAGTAAACTATGATTGCGCCACTTCCCTCCAGCCTGGGTGACAAAGTGAGACCCTGTCTCAAAAACAAAACAAAACAAACAAAAAACAAACAAACTTAACACAAGCACCAAGGGCATATTGAAAGGTCAACAGCTGTGACAGAAACCCACAGAGAGAGACGGATGCAAGTGTGGAGATGGAGTGAGGGAGTGTCCCTTGGGGATGGTGGCTCATGTTTATAGACCTCACTCTTTATTTTTCGGTGGAGTTTCCCTCTTCTTTTCTGGGCTGTTATTCTCCAAGGAACTACCTAAGCTCTGGACACTTCCAAGTCTTGCAATGAACTTTAAAATGTGATATTCATTCCATTATATAGCACTTGGCCTGAAATGATGATGATGAGAAATTATGGCAACAC
This sequence comes from Nomascus leucogenys, assembly GCF_006542625.1. NCBI lineage: Eukaryota > Metazoa > Chordata > Mammalia > Primates > Hylobatidae > Nomascus > Nomascus leucogenys. The sequence continues at coordinate 45,907,225 of NC_044393.1, read as the reverse complement.
AACAAACATTTGATTAGCTCTGTTTCATTAGGATTCTTCACATTTTGAGTTTAGAGACTCTCTAGGTTTCAGGAGCTGCTGATGTTCATCCATTTTGCTTTCCTTCTGAAGTTCCTTCTGCCATGGAGAGAAGTTGGGAGGAATCTCAGCACCTGGTGCTCCTGGGCCTGTAGGCTGGGGTCAGTGTCTGGTGTGGATGGCGGGGTCATGCATTGGGATTTGGTTAGTCGGCTGGCCGTCTGCTCTTCCCCTGCCTCAGCTGCCCATCTTCACCCGCTTTGCCATCTGTAAATCATCCTGAGAAGGGATTTCATGAGAATTACCTTCTGAGAAGGCCTGCTGTGCTGTCCCTTTTAAGTCACGGGAATCTGTGCTTTCTGGCTTCGGCATCTGTTCCCATCATGTGCTAGCTCAGCTTGGGTCCAGTCTCTCTGAGACAACCAAACACCAGCAGGGCCAGGCTGGAATCTGGGCTCTGAGCTGCTCCTTCCCCTGCTCTCCATGCACAGGACCTGTCTCTTCTCCTGCGTCTTGTCATTGAATGGACAACAGCATGAGCATTGACCTGTGGCTGAATTCAGCTGGATTGAGATTCACTCTTGGTAAGAGGGAGATTGAGCAGGAGAGATATGCAGCTCTCATGAGGGGCTCTTGGTTTGGCCTCCTTCTCATCAAATCCCAGCCTGCTCCCCCTCTTTCCTCGCAGCCTCCACCTCGCCTTCTGATTTAAGCCTGGGCCTGAATTTCGCGTCTGTCGGTTTTACTTTCAGTCGATTTTACGGGTGCCTGAGCGGCTGTAACATTTTCCTGCTGCCTTTTCTATTTTCAACCCAAATAGGAAGTGACAAAGATGGTTTTGGTGCAGAGAGAATGTGATTCATTTTGTTACTTTTTTTAAAACTTTTTTTAAAGTTCAATATATGTACAGAAAAGGGTATCTATCGTAAGTGTATATAGCTTGATGAGTTTTCACTAGCTAGACAGCAGCTGCCAGATTAAGAAACAGAACGGGATCTGCACCCCTGAAACCTGCACATGGTCCTTCCGAGTCACCCCCCACAAGAGTGACCACTGTCCCAGCTTCTAACAGCAGAGAGCAGCTCTGCGTGTTCTTGTGCCGCTTGTCATCTGTGTGTCTGTTCTCTTGCTGAATGTTATGCTTGTGAGATTCATCCATGTCGTCATGTCTAGTTGTAGGTTATTCATTATTGTTGCCATTCACAGTTTTATTGTGAGAACTGGTGGACACTTGTGTGATTTCCACTGTTCATCTATAATGAGCTGTGCAGCTCAGAACGTTCTTGTTCATGCCTTTCCGCCATCACTTGCATGCATTTCGATCTGGCATATACTCCAGAGTGGAATGGCAGGATCTGAGGGGATGCTATGTTCGGCTGCAGTAGATCCTAATAAACAGTTTTCCAACACGGACGTACCTATTTAAAGTGTAACTTCGATTTTAAAAAAAAGTGGATGCTTGGGTTTGAACTTCACAGTCACATTTATTGGATTGAAAGGGCTCATTGGCAACCCACAGCAAAGAGACCAAGAGCGAGTCCTAACCATGGGGAGCAGTCGTCAGTGTCCTGGCATCCTGGTCCCCGCCCTGGTCTGGTGTTGGGTCTCTGCAGCATGCAAAGGGGATGGCCAGACAAGACACACCGAAGACACAGCTCCTGCCCTCTAGAAGCTGATTGTTTCAACAGTGATGACAATGACATCAGCATTACTATTGATCTTTCTCCTCCTCCTCTCCTTCTCTTTCCCTTCTCCCCTCCACTTCACCCAAAAAAAGGAGTTTTATTCCCATCCCTCATTCAGCACACACATGGGCGCATGCACACACACACACACACACACACACACACACACACACATACACACACCCGCCAAATTCGTGGGAGAACCCACTCCTAAGGTTGGGATGCAGTCGGGAATCACAGTGTGGGGAAAAGTGTTAGTTACACTGGAGGAAGTGTGATGCAATCACTGGAGCTCTTTGAGAAAAGCTTATTTAAAAAAACAAAACAAAACAACAACACAGAGTAAGAATGAGTCTTTCCAAAATTACTGTGTCTGGGGCCAGGCCTGGAGACAGCCCTATCCCTCTCTTATGCTCCTTGCGCAGTGTTTGAGATGCCTAAGCCCGTTTGAAGCACAACAGGAGAAACAGCCCCAGTACTCTCAGATAAAAGCAACAGGTGATGTGTTTTCTAAATAGTGCATTGCCTTTCTAGTGCCACCTCCTGCAACTAGGGATCCCACTGCCAGCAGCGTCTCCAGGAACCCCCGTGGCTGTCTCCCACAGGTGGGCTAGGAGATGGGGAACAGGGCTCGCTGCTCACCTGAGGACCTGCACCGGCAACTGGAAGGGGCCAGCTGGACACAAGAGGCACTGGGTGCTGTTGGAGAAGAGGGTGCTTCCTCAGGACATTTGTTAGCCCATCAGAGGATGGTGACCCCAGGGTGGCTGACCCTTCCTTCCTCCATTCAGTTCAACTGGGCGTGACAGAGGAGCTTAGATACGCATCAGTTGCGTGTCTGCAGGGCCGGAGAGGTGTGCCATATTAGCAGGTAACCGATTTGATCCACACAACCCTGTCACATTGTTTTCACCCCAAGGGTCCTGGCTCCCAGCCTGAGGTATCTCAAATGTCCCCCTCGATGGCTTTGCCTTTGAGAAGTGGGGGGAGTGGAGGCATGGGTGAGGAAACTGCCTGGACACAACCCAGGGGCCCTGTGGGCAGCGTTGGCACTAGTCCAGGGCTGGGAAGCTGCCCCCTCAGTTCTATGGCCCTCGTTGGACTGTATGGGACCCCATGGTTTGTGGTGTGGGAGAAGCACAATCTGCGGTTGTCCTGAGTCTCTTCTATCTTCCTGCAGGCTGCCCAACCCCAAGGGTCTAACAGAGATGATCAGTTTAACCAGGTTGAACATGGTGGTTTTGATGCCTCCTGTTAGTTTCTTCCAAATGGCCAATGTCTTGGAAGATTATGTTGACCAGTAAAGCTTTATTAATAAAGCATTCATTTTTTCATTTTCCCACTGAAAATCATCATAGACCCACATGACTGCCAGTGGGGCTTCGGGTCACACTGCAACAACTGCTGTGACTACTAGAGTTTGTCTAACTGTGTCTGAAACTAGAGCCTCGTGATGTTCTTGTGAGCCATTGCAGCCTCAATGGTGTACATCTGAGGTTCCTGTTGCTTTGAAATAACATGCAGACCCTCAATACCACACTGTCCTACTTCTAGAGGGAGAAGTAGCTCTGAATGTGAGTTTGCATTGTAAAAGCAGTTTTCTCCTTCCAGGAGTTTCCAAATTCTAAGTGACAGGGAACTCCAGGGATAGTAAAACTCTCTTCAGAGTGGACAAAACTCTGTATGTGCAGACAGGCTCAGGAAGCCAGGCAAGCCAGAGGAGGTGCTGCTGCAGTAACTCATCTCTCTTGTGAAGGTGGAAATGAAAAAGGAATCTCAAACCTCCTTCTGTGGGTCACCCACTGTCTCTGGTTAGCGAGCCTGATTTGTGGACAGGTGAGTAATTGAGGGAGGGAAGGAGGATAGGCTGGGAATGAAGGTTGGGTTGGGATGTTGTCTCTGCTTGTGTTTGGCTGATCCCACAGGGTGCTCTGGAGCGCAGCAACATCACACAGTTGATCTTATCTTGGGTCAAAGGGACCACTTTTTGTAGACCCACTCAGCCACTCACTAGCCCCTGGCTGCCCCTCGCATGGGGCAGGGGAAATATGTGACTCCTAAGCAAGGCAGCTTCTCTGGACATGGGGGAAGCTGAGAGCCAGGAGCAGCCAGAGCTCACAGCAGCAGGGTGCATGGCCGGCGAGAGTATCTGCAGGCACTGGCAGCCAGTGCCACGCCTCCCACCTGTGAGCCTGGATGGCCATGGGCTACCACCTCTCTCAGCCTGTCCTTGTGAAGAGGGTTGGTCTAGATTTAGATCCTACTGTTTGAATAAGTCTCTGCAGCCCTGCAGGGATCTTGCAGTAGATTGGGGGAAAGCAAACCAACCATGTCCAGAAAGACCATGCCAGTGGGCAAAGTGGAGCAGCAGAGATGTGGCTGTTAGGGTAGGACACGGACGGGGGTATCCAGAGGTGTGGGGAGGTGCGCCTGTCTCAGACCTGTCCAAGGTTCTTTCTGGATGGCATTTCTGCTCAGCCATGTGTTCCTGTCCTGCTTCGTCCATGTGCTTTGAGGCCCCAGGGTTTGTGCACACAGTACTCGGGGCTTGGGAGCGCCCCGTGTAGCTCAGATCTGTCCACCCCTCACTCCCCAGGTATCTCCTCTCAGGCCGGGGATGCTTTTCTCAGGATGGTCTGGCCCTTTTCAGGCCACTCCGTTTCTCCATTCTTGTGGTGGGCCTATTGATCAGGAGAATCTCACCCAGTCTCTCTTTGGCTGGGGTAGCCCTGCCAGGTCTGAATTCTTTTCAAAAATTGAAAAGTACTTGTAAGTAGATTAACCGTGCATACCCAGGGGCGTTTCCCAAAGCCAGCATTGACAAGTAGATAAGAATGATTTATAACTAGCACTTCAGTCTGCGTCAGTGGTGCTTGTGGACAGATAACGGTGTCTTCGGCTCGATTTCTTCTTGGCTGAGTTGGAGATACCCCTTCCAGGCTGGTGGCTCTGAATTCAAGAACTCTGGCACACTCAGCTCTCATTGAGGGCAATCGTGATGAATAGTGAATCACCTTCCCCTGACAATGGGGGTCATTTTACTGCAAAATGGGTGCCCTTTGTGTCTCTGGGAAAAGGGTGCTGAGAAATGAATGTTGAGGGCTGTAGAAATGCTGAATAATAAGTGAACTTGATCCCATCGGGCAGCGAGTCTGAATGGTTCCCTTTGATTGACCCAGTTATACCTTCAAGGTCCCAGGACTGGTGCTTTGGAAAAAGTGACTGGCTCCAGCACATCTCTGTGTGCCTCAATGCTATCAGATCTCCATCCTGGACTCTCATCTCAATAGAATGTTAAGTTTTGAGAATAATAACTCAAAGAATTTCCTGGAAAAGCCAGAGGAGGTGAGGTGAGGGATGTGATTGTGAATGGGCATACTGGAGACCCAGCTCCAAGAGGAAGATTAATTTAGAACTCAGAGGGAGGGGCCTTGGCTTAAGCTGGAGCCGGGCTACATGGGCCCTGATGGGAATAAATAGAAGCCCCAGGTTTTGTAGGTGTTTCACCTCATTACTTTATTCATTAAGTCAATGGGCAGGTGCGGGATTAGGTCAGTTTTGCTCATATTGCATTTGAGATGTCCCATATAGATTGAGGTTTAGACGATAGAGGTTTGGGTTGTGGGAGGAAGCAATTCTTTACTCTTTTCCCAAGACTGTACTGAAAGCAGCTGGGATTGCAGCTGATGTTTTCCACACATGGCTGTAATCTGAAAGTACAGGGCAGTTGCCAGTTGTCTCTAAATTCACGGGGCAAGTTTGCATCCCTAGTTAAGTAATAATTTAAAGAAGTGGTTAATCATGACCTTCCTACAGATATAAAATAAACATGTGTTGAAGATTTTCTTTAACTCATTATGAATGAGGAAACTGGTAAGATGTTATAGACATTTCAAAGGAGAATCCAAAGAATGAACACAAATATAGATCAGGAGTATTGAAATGAATGTGCAAATGGAGGCAAAATTGGTTTCTTTCATAGTAGGGGAGAGAAGTCAATTGAACCTACTAGACAAAATTTGCATGTATAGATAATTATTTTGCGTCACTGTCAATTTACAGAGTTGTAAAAGAGCTCAAATGCAATGAAAAGTAAGAATAATCTGGAAAGATGTGCTGTAAACAATGCATAATTTCCTATTGAACCACAATTTTTTTTCCTTTTCTCTTCTTAGTAAAGTTCAATATTTTTATCATTAAACTTGTTCAGGAAGTGTCTGTCTCTTTAAAATATGTAAGCAATAGTAAAAGTTTATTTTTTATTTGGGATGTTTTATGTCTGTTTTTATGATATTAAATTTTAGGTAGGGCTTTTACTCTCCAAATAACTCTGAGAGTTACTGAAATTATCCCAGGTGATTTCCTGAGACATATATTAATGAGTAGAAAGTATGATTTATAAGATTGATGTATATTATTTGTAAGATACTGGGGATATGAATAACATTGGAATAATGAGTCTGTGACCAGAATAAAATAGCTCAAACAACACAGAAGTTTCCAAAGCACAACTGTTACAGGGTGGGCTGTGGGAGGTGAGGGAATAAGACACATTCAGAAACATCTAGATAATTCCAGAACACAACTTCCCCAAAATAATTGCGAATTTCTTCATGCATTATTTTTGAATCTCTGAGAACTTTTAGAGTGATTTAATGGAAGATAACGTTTTTCCTAGTTCAGAAGGACCCCACAGGGTAGATGCCTCTATCTTGTCTGTCTTTCTAAAGTTTATCCTGAAAAGATGTACAGGAGAACATGGGAAGGAGTAGGTAATTCATGGCAGAATTGAACTTGCATAGCTTCTTCTGGTGTAATGTGGAAATAGTTCTTCTTGACCTTTCTGCAGCCTTTGACATTGTGGACTCAGCTCTCCTGTTGGAAACCTAACCCTCATTTCCTTAACCCTCTTACAGTCCCTGTTTCTCATCTGCTAGAGCTGCTTCCTGTGTCTTTCTCTGGCCCCTTCTTCTTTCCTCCCCTTGGTTCTGAGGACGCAGCCCCAGGCACCACGCTCCTCTCTCCCCAGAGCCTTCCTCAAGAACTGAATCCCCACGTGGAAAATCAGCCCCCCACCTTGATTCAGGTGACTATGATCTTCATTCTGTTCCCGAGCGTGATTCCAGTATTCCCCACGACCATGGAGGTTTCCACCTGAATGTTCTTACACTCGATACTCAGAGTGGCTGAAATGTAGATAATCAAATATCTTCCAATGAAATATAGCTCCCTTTTAAACGTATTCTGTCATCCAATTGTTTGACAATTACCAAGCATTGTCAATTCTTTTTTCTCAATCTCTCTCCTATCTGACCTTTCCTCTCATTCCATTGTCAAGCCATAATCCAGGCCTTTATCCCTTCATCAAGGGGTCATCCTAATAGCTTCTGCATTCATCTTAATTCAATGAGCATTCCTTTAGTGCCTTATAAGTAGATACCGTGAACCAGGTGCTGATCTGCCTGGTAGGGCTACAATGCCGAGAGGCTGCTGGGAAGACAGACATCCGTTAGATACACTGTTTAGCATCTAATCATAAACTGCAATAAGTACTAGAAAGAAGGTGTGGTGAGAACATGCAGTGGAGAACTGGACGTTAGCCTCTAGGGCCAGACACGGCATCTGAGGAATGAAGAGACATGACATACATCAAGGCGCGGTGGAGGGGAGAATTTACCAGGCAAAGTCCCAGAGTTGGCCAAGTCTATAGGGTAGTTGGAGGCATGGCATGTCAGAGAGACTGAGCATGAAAGGCCTGTTGCTAGAGCGAGGTGAGGAGGTGTGGAGCCACCCTGGAGGAGCTGGGGTGGGAGAAGGCAGCGGCAGGCCGGCAATGTGAAGTTGCAATAGGAATTCAGGTGTCTATCCTCAGGGCAGAGGCGAGTCTTTGAAGAGTTTAAGCAGGAAGGGAAGACAGGATCAGGTAAGCCTTTTCTAAAGGTCATTGTGATTGCTTTGTATATCCAATAGACAAGATAACCTGAAAATCCTCCTGATCCAAAACAACAGGAAATGCTGGATAACATCACCACAGAGCTGAACTTAGAAGCAGGTGAGAGACATCCTTGGAGCTGTAAATAAAGAGGAAGCTGAATACCCAAGGAGCATGTTGTCACTCACTACTGCATCTCCCCTGGTGGCATTTGCCCATCTCAGTAAACAAGAAATGTCCCTTTTAATGACTGCGCAAGGACAGAAGACAAGGCTGGGGGTGTAAGTGGTTTGGGGAATTGGATCTGTGACCCTGCCATGAAAGAGGAGCCTTTTGATTAGTAAACAGGGGACTGTATGGTAAATCTGCTTCTCACAAAACAAAATGCTAGAAAGTTTGTCTCTTTTGATCCCGGCTCTAGGTGGGGCTGGGGGAGTCTTCCTAAAAAATATCTTATCATGGACCTGCCCCAAGTGGATTTGGAGTTCTTTACACTACTTTCATGGTCCGGGAAACCTCATGCCAAGAAATTAACATATTATAGTAATGGGGTTCACACTGGTCATCACTGCGGGATTCCTAGAAGAATGGAAATTTTCTCTGAAATTCTCAGTAGAAATTAAATAACTTCAAATAATAATATTCATGAATATTTATATAAAAAGATATTTTAAATATTTCAGACTGTATAAAACAATAATGACTACACAAGTATGATCAATATGAGTTGGTGATCAGAATTATGACATTTTAAGTCCACGTATTTTTGAAGAAGAGAGTCAATATAGAGCGAAATTTAATTTTATTAAATGAAATGTTTATGTTAAAATTTATGGGGAACTACTAAGATAATACATTCACAACACAAAGGCACAAATGGTTGAAAATAAAAGAATGGAAAAATATGTAGTAGGCAAACACTAAACAAAAGACACCATTGGATTAGTTTGGATATTACTATCCAATAAAGTTGATTTAAGAGCAGAACATTTTTATTTGAGACAATTTTAATGCTAATGGTAATTTTAATGGTAAACGGTACAGTTTAGTGGGAAGATAAAACAATTTAAAAATTCTAAACATTTAATAATGTAGTCTCAACATGTCAAAAAAAAACTTCACCAGAAACTGAAGATATAAGAAGAAACAAGAAATTTTTTAAAATGACAAATTTATAATCATATTGAGAGATTTTAATACAATTTTTTGGTAACTGAAAGATCAAATAATAAAAAAGTCTTTAAGGTATAGAGGATCTGAGCAATGGTTTGATTTGATGGACATATATAGAACTTTACTCTCAACAATATAGCATAATATTTTCCAAAATATATATGAATAAAATGTGTAAGAATTCACTTTGTATGTGGCCATAACACAAGTCTCAAAAAATGACATTGAATCAACATCACACCAGTTAAATTATTTGACTACAGAGAGACGTATATAGCCTTATGTTGAATATTGTATATATTATCTTATGCTTTATTATATCACAATAAAGGAAGACTAAAATTAAATATGCTAATTGTTCAGTGTGATAAGTTAGAAGAAAGAATAAACCTAAACAAATTAGAAGGAAGGAAATAATATATATGAGTAGAATCAATGAAATAGAAAACAGCTATTATCAGTAGAATGGTCAAAACTGAAATTTTGTTCATTATGAAGAACAGTAAAATACACAGATTCTTTGACAAGCTTGATCAGCAAAAATGAATAATGTTAGGCAAGAAAAGGAGGATACAGGTACAGCTATAGCAGAGATTATTAAAAAGATAAAGTGACTCTTACCGACATATTAGGCAACTCAGATGAGACTGGCATTTTTTTCTAGAAAAATATAACAACATGACTGAACAAGAAATCGAAAATGTGAAGAGATGTATAACACTAAAAATTTTGATCAGTAGTTTAAAATATGTTTATTTAAGTCTATGATGTAATTTATCTCATGAACAGATAAAAAACAACAGGATTATTTCAATAGATGCAGAAAAACATTTTTAAAATTTGAGCCTATTCTTTCTCTCTCCCTCTATCTCTGTCTTCTATCTCTATCTCTATCTCCATCTCTATCTCTATCTCTATCTCTGTCTCTATCTTGTTGTCTGCAAAGCAGGGCTAGTAGGGAGTAAAGAGTATTTATCAAAACCTGAAAGTAAATATAATTATCAATTAAGAAATAATAAAAGCATTTCCTTTAAAATCAGGAACAGGCAAGAGTGATCATTATCATCCCTTTTAATTAATATTTTATTTGTGGTTATAATCAGTGTAATAAGTCATAAAAGGAAAGTAAAAGCATTTCAACATAAGAAGTACATTTTTTTATAAATACTTTTTTTAAATAAAAAAGAGAATATAAATTCAATGATTAGAGTTAGAAACAAAAATCAGTTCCATATGTACACGTCAGTCATGAATAGAAAAGTACGTAGCATTTAGAAAGCAGGGCCAATGATCCCACTAGGCTCTCTGATGGCTCAGTGGGGCATTGCCTGGTGAGTGAGCCTTCCATTTTAGGTACAGAAAGAATTCTGTGTGCAACTTATGCCCACCCTCCTACTTACCCTCGCCAAAGTTACTTGTAACCCCAGTTGCTTTGCATGATATTTTTTTGACTGAAAGAAAATTATGGAGAAAAAAATTTTAAATCTTATTTCTGAAATGTCTTCCGCTCTTTTTAGTGATCTGTGACTTTCTCAGAAAACTCTTTTGGAGGAAAGGGTGTAATCCTGAGGTAGTAATGTTGTGGATAAAAATATGAGGCTCATAGCCACTGAAATGCTCATGTCTAGAGGCAGAAGACAGTTCCCAATTCTCTCTGGTTTGGCAGCCAACAATCACGTGTAGCTGATGGAGCAACTTGAAATGTGGAATTGACATGTGCCTTAGGTATAAATGCTCATCAGATTTTGAAGACTTCGTACAAAAGAATGTGACTATTTCCTTATTAATTTTATATTGAGAACATGCTGCATTGATAATATTTTTGATATTCTGGGTTAATTAAAAGTTACCACACTTAATTTCTTTTAGAAAACTTCTAAAATGTGAACACTAGAAAATTTAACATTACATATGTGATTTGCTTTTTAGACATTTATATCTACTTGATGACACTGTTGTACGTCCTCCAATTCCTAATTGTGTGGTTTGGGGTTAGTGCTTAATTTTCTTTCCGCCTCAGTTTCCTCCTTTGTAAATAAGTGTGATAAGTGTGTCCTCTACCTTAGATGATTGAGAGTATTCCATGGAGAAACCCATCCTTTAAAAGACAACTTGCTAAATGGTAAAGCTTTATAAAACCTACATAGGTTTGTTGTTTCTTATTTTTCAGTCCATTTTTGTTCCAGAACATGACATAGTCCCAAAAATAGAAAAAAAAACAAAAACACAACAAAGCAGAAAACAAGGTGGAGGGCTTGGAGAAAATCTACCATGTTTCTTTCACGTTGCCTCCTTGTTGGAGCCAGACGTCAGAACCAACCTCTAGGCAAAGTTTTGCCATTTCTCTTCTACTTTCAAAGAGAATTCTGTGTGTCCTGCATCCCATTCATCATGCTGCAGTAGTACAGAATTGTAAAAATTACCATGTAAGCTGAAAATATGCAATATGATCTAAATAATTAATAAAAAAGACGATGGTTTTGTAAACTTTAACATTTTTTCTCAAATCTTTAAAAACTCTCTTAGTATTGGTTATAAAGCATAGTAAAATGGAAAATAGTAAAACTAATATTTAGTCAGTACATTTAACAGAACATTAGAAATATTGGCATGGAGAAAAGGGAACCCTAGTGCCCTTTTGGCAGAAATGTAAATTAATACAGCCATTATGGAAAACAGTATGAAGGTTCCTCAAAAAACTAAAAGTAGAGTTACTATATGATCCAGCAGCTCCACTTCTGGGTATACATCCAAAGACTTTGAAATTGGTATGTTGAAGGGATATCCACATTCCTATGCCTGTTGCAGCACTATTCACAATAGCCAAGATATGGCAGCAACCGAAGCGTCCATCGACAGATGAATGGCTAAAGGGAAGGTGGTGTATATACACAATGGAGTCCTGTTCAGACTTGAAAGATGATGTCAGTTGTGACAACATGGATGAACCTAGAGGATATTCTGCTAAGTGAAATTAGCCAGGCACAGAAAGACAAATACCACATGATCTCATATGTGAATCTAAAATAACCAGACACATAGAAGCAGGGAACAGAATAATGGTTTCCAGAGCCTGGGGAGTGGAAGGAACGGGCAGATGTTGGTCTGAGGACACGAAGCTTCAGTTGGACAGGAGAAATAAATGATAAGTATTTGAGATAACGAGTATGTTAATTAGCTTGATCCAGTCATTCCACATTCTATAGGTAGATCACAGCATCACTTTGTATCTCACAAATAGATCCAATTACAATTTGTCAATGTCCAGTTGAAAAGCCATTATAATTTTGAGAACCAAAGTGTTTTATTTCTTTGTAAAACAAACTTACCAAGAGTAGTTTGAACAGTGCTTATGATGTGGAGCAAGTATCTTTCCTAAGCCCTGGCAAGCTTCCGTACTGCTTTCTAAGTTTGGCTCAGCTTCCAGCATCTTATCTTTTGTGCTCTCAGTGTCATGAAATATCTTCAAGCATTTCTTTAAGACATCATCCTTTTCCTCAAGACCACTTTCTTCATTTGTGTAAAGTTTGTCTTCGCTAATTCCTGTGTCTCCAAATCTAGAGTGTCTGTACCTCAGGAGTGTCAACATCCCCATGGTCAGCTGCTTCTTCTCTAGCTCCATTTATAATTCCATTCACATTTCATTTCCGGCGTGAACATGTTTATTTCTTTGCTTCACTTTCATCTCATCTTGTTGGCCAGTTGTTTCTTTTGGTCTTCTGTCTTGTAAAATGGGTTTATCGCTGGGAGACAGGAAGGCAACACGACTTCACGATTTGCTATCTGTTGGTGGACTGAGTAACTGATGCACAGTGACCCCTGGTGACTCACTTTGAAAAAAAATCAGCATGTTAGTCATGGATCATGGTGCACATGTTAATTGCATGGTGATTTGCAGACTGAAGCATAAGGGGCAAAATTTACACTTTTAGCAATTACAGTTAATATACCGTGCTAACTGAAACTTGGACAGTGTTATTGGGGCACTAAATTAATGCCTATCAGAACTATGCCACGTGAAGACTGCCTATGCTCAGCATTTTCAGACAGTTGTTCCTTGGAGGAGTCTTTGTCTCTTGTCTTTCGACTGATCTGAAAGACCATCTTTCCTATTTGCAGTCCTCACATGTTGTCTTCTGAGCATTCCAAGTGTGAAGAGGAGATGTGCAGGGGTCGGCAGTCATTCAGTCATTCAACAGCCATGTGTGCAGTGTCCATGCTGTGCTGAGCTCAGTGCTGGGTGCTGGCATATTTGCTGGCAATGTCCAGTGCCTTAAATTGCTGTCATTTTTGGCTTTTGGCAGCTAACTTTCCAGCATATTTTCCAAACCACTGCTTATACAATTTGCACAAGGTTTTAAAGTTACTTCTCACTTGCACAAATTTCCACTATCTTGATTGCTGGGATACACATACTGTCAGGAGCATCAAGTTCCTCCGGTTGGGATACAGTCCTCGTCCTGGCATGCCAAATGGGACAGTCCCTTTCTAAACAGAACAATCAGCTAATGGACACAGTCTAAACTTGCATAGTTGCTGGTTAATTATTCAAAGCATGTTTCATTAAAGCCAGTCCCATTTCTCAGCATCTTCTTTCTTCAGTGTTTTTAATTGACCTGAGAATTACCATACTCTGAAGGGTGTGTTAGAATTTATTTAGAATCAGATGTCTTTGCCTGGAGCATTAAATTCCATTGAAAAACTACTTCAACCAGAAGAGAGGTGTGGCCAAAGAGAGAGGTTCATAGTCTTAGAGCTTTTTAAAAATTTTTTAATCCTTTTGAGATTCTTTGCCATTAAATATATTAAGTAGTTTTGGCAAATAATGTGTTTGCTTAAGAAATCCAAAACACTTTTTATGGGAGCTCCCTGGCTCCCAGTGGTGAAGGGAACCAAACATTTATGGATCTGGGAGTGTGCCAGGGAGTTTCACATATCATCATCCGCAATCTTCATAATGGCCTTATAGGATGGAAATTGTTAACTGCATTTTCACAGCTGAGGAAACTGAGGCCTAGACAGGTAAATTAAGATGCCCAAGATCTTACTTCTGTTTGATGTTAGAGCTGAATTTTGACTTTTTAGTTTGTCCGATTCCAAAATCATTATACTTTTCCATATATAAGTGATTGCAAATGCCTGACATGCCAGCTACCACTCTTCTATTCTGGTACCATTACAGACATCACTAATTGATAACCTATGTATTCACCCTGCCTTTTGTCATGCTGCTGCGCATGAACACTGCTCAGAATGGAAAACCCAGCTCACCCTCTAAATGGAAGATAATGTAAGCAAAGAGATTTTAGGATAGCACTGATGCTGGTGGGCAGCTTTTAGGCCAGTGTAGCCACTCACTGATGTTGGATTGGAGGTGCCCCTCCCTCATACTGGCATTTTCTTATGCCCTCTATTTCTACATTAGGGATAGTAAGAGAGCACTAAAGCATTCCCTGTGGAATAAGCCACAGACAGGGAAGAAAAGTAAGAACTTATTAATTTAAATTCTGCCTGTTTTGCCAGTGTCTTGGTTTGGGTTCCCCTAGAAGCACACACTCAGACAAGGACTTGGGTGCAAGGAGGTGACCTGAGAAGCACAAGAGAGAGAACGAGGTAATGAAACAGAATGAGGGGAAGGGCGGATAAAGGTGCATTCTTAAGCAGAACACTACAGGGGACAACAAGGGCCCAGCCCTAGCCGTGGTCTCAGAGAGTCTGTGGAACAGGCCTCAGAATTGTCCCACGAGAGAGGCAAGGAAGCCAGGGTATTGATCCACCTAATTCAGTCCTCTGCAGGTTGAGGTTGCTCATATCCCTCCCCTCTCCTAGAATTAAATCTTATCTGCCTCTCAGTTTGTCTGTGCTGGTCCTGCAGAAAGCCCTCCAGGAGGAGCTGGGAGACTCCAGCCCTGGAGTTGAGGAGCTATCATCAAGACACTGCACCAGGGCAGCCGGGGTCCCCAAGGGGGCATGAAAGGGGCCCTTCTAGTATCTATGTGCTCTCTAGCTGGCTCTGTTGGGTAACTTTCTCTGATGGTGAGCAGAGTTAAGTTGATCCCACTGTCCTAACTTTAGAAAATCACTGAGATTCTGTATATCTTGAATGCCACCTAATGGGATGTATAAACCACAGATGGCCTTTCTTTGTGGCCAGGCTACATTCTCAGTGGTTGCAGCCCAGCAGCGTGGATTTGAAATTTATGGTGGTGGTCGATTCCACCAAAGACAACACAGAGTGTTGTGTGTAGCTCTTAGTAAATTCCTTGTTATCTTTTACAACCATCTCGGGCAAATATTGTTCCTCTTGACACAGTGGGCCATGTTAGCCAGAGCAAATGTTACCCCAGACAACCGTGAATTGAAGATGAAAAAGGAGTTGTGGCCAAAATAACTAGCTTGGAAATGGAGCCAGTCTTTCAACAGCAGAAGGGGCAGATAGGAGGCAGGGTGAACTCAGACAACCTTTGTGCTAAAGAGACCCTTTGCTGTGTGAGGGTCTAAGCAGTTGCTGGCAGCAAAATCTTTGCCACCAAGGCTTGGAGTAAGAAGAAAAATCATGGTGGTGACAGAGTAACAATATACTTGTGGTCATAGGCGCTAATTAACCCAGACAGCTGATTTTAATCATTGCTGTCATCTGTTGCAATCAGCTAGCTGACAGAGGGGTTCAGTTTCATCTTTTCCAATAAGTGAATATTCAAAGCTGTTCTCTTTTCTCTCTCTTTCAGCTTAAAAAAAAAAACCCTAAAATTGGAATGAGGGGGTGCCTGTTCCAGAAACCCCTTGCAATTGCCCTTCAGTCATCTTGGCACATTCATTTGTATGTGACTTTGTCTCACTGGATTGTGTAAACTAGGCAGAGAATAACTCCGCAGATCTTACTCAACAACTCCTGTGATATAAACTTCTTGGGATCCTCCAGTGGAGCCTCCAGTATGGGGGAGGGGTCAGCATGTTTAGAATGAATGTGTCACTAGCTCTGTGCTAAATTCTAAAGAGACACATAGAAGAGGTGGTGCTTGATTTCACAATCTCATGGTACAGCTTTGGGTGCATTTAGATTTATATAATTATGCAATGGGTGCTTCGCCTGCTGGAGTGAAGCAAGGTCATATGGCAACTTGTGGAGCAATTCTTGGACACTTGGGCTTCCCACGGGGTTAGGCAATCCTGCTGCTCCTAAGTGCCCCCAGGGAACAGACGGGATGGTATCGTTTATAGAAGGCATCCAGCTTTGGGCCGGTAGTCTCATCTGCTGTTTCCTATAGAAGTAGGTAGAGGAGGGGACAGACCTAAAGCCTCGCATTCTCTAGGGGTTTGTTGGGATGTCCCAGGGCCCTGGCACATCCTGGAAATTTCAACCAGGGAGTGCAAATGACCTGCCATACTTGGTTGCAGGAGTCTGTCATTTTCAGGGCATTTTCGCTTCAAGAGAGGCATGAAATTGTTTTAGACTCTGGGGTCTGATGAAGGTGTGCACAGCACAGGCTCATGTTGCCCTTGCCAGGCATTATCCCTGTTCCCCTCAGGGCCTGAGCTCTTCCGAGCAGTCAAATTGGAATCCTCTAGACTTCCCCAACCCTTTTCATGTTGTATTTGCTTCTGGCATTTGCTTCTCGGATTGTTTCCTGGTTGTTAATTTTGAGTCATCAGCATCTTTGCCTGTAGGATCCACATCTATACACCCTCCGTGGCCTTCTGAGGTCTTGGCATGGGGTTGACCGGTGAGGGGCTGTGTGAAGTCACCCCACTGTTACCTGCGTCCTCACAGGTTTCCCATAGGCTCTTCTCATGTTGCATGAGAACCTATTGCGGGCCTAACCCAGTCTGGCAGGAAAAGGAGAGAAGGGAAGTGCATGGAATGGTCCTGTCTTTAAAGAGCTTCTGGAGGAGATGGAGAAAGGAGGCATTCACATGTGAGATGAAAACACCAAAGCAAGACCTGACAAGCTTGATAGGCCTGGTGAGCCAGGCCACACCGTCCTCTTCCATGGCCCCATCCAGTATGCATGTTCCATGTCTGAATCAGAGGACCCAGTGGGAGACAGTAGGGAGTATTGGAGGCTGTGGTGAGCACAAAGGAGGTTTTCCTGTCCAACATGAGGTAGACGTTCCCCTCAGGGCTTACATGGCATGCACTCTGGCCCATGTTGCCAGGTCTTCTGGTTTTTAAGAGAAACTGGAAATCTGGCTCTTTGTATGAAATTGGGAATTTTTTTATGACATCGTATGAACAAACTAAGCATGCCTGTGCCCATCTTCATCCAGACTGTAGCCTCTGGGCTGTGCCATCCTAGTGTGCTCCCACAAAGTGACGTTGCCCAGGCAGCCATCTACTCCCGACTGGACCCCAGAGTCTGGCTGCATTTGTGAGGTCACCTCACATGGTCCAGGGGTTCCCTCACAAGTCACGGGCTCCACTGAATGTTCAGTGAGTAGAGGCTGGGGAGAAGAGCTCATCTGTGGGGAAGCGGCCTCCCCATGCTCACTACATTGCTTGCCACCTCAAGCGAAGATTTCTGAGGCTGCATTTCAGGCACAGATTTCTGAGGCTGCACTCAGGTTGGGTAGGCACGTTTTGGGGACAAAAGCAGCAAGTCCAAGTGTTGTAGAGTCTGTCATTCCTCAGCAACAAACTCAGCAGCTTTCCTTCCAATTTAATAAATCCAGACCCTTGTGGCTTGTATAACACGCGTGATGACAAGTAATGATAACTCATGAACAAAAGGAAGAAAACTTTTTTTGTCTTTCTGACTCATGCCTCTAGTGTGGGAAATCTGGTCAGGGTGGCCACACATGTTCCCCGGAGCTAGAAGGCGAGATTCCAGAGGACACACAGCATGGGCTAGGAGGTCTTTTGCTTCCACTGAGGAAGATGAGATTTCACAGGGAAGGGTTTCCTGGAGTTCCAGTTTTCTCCAGGGCAGCATGGTGGTCAGGAACCTGCATCCTAGAGCCGGATTGCCTGGGTTCAAATGCTGGCTGCACCACTTACTAGCTCTGTGACCTTGAGAAAGTTACGTAAACTCTCTGTGCCATACTTCTTTCATCTTTAAATGCAGGTAATAAGAATACCTCTCACACAGCATTGTTAGGACTAAAGCTACTTCCAGTACTATATACAAAAGGAAGCATGCATCTGCCTTGCCCTTTCCCAGAAGTAGTAAATGCTTTTGATTCACTGGGTGGGGATCCATGTGGCAATATTATTTATAAGGGATAGAAGTTCACTGACTGTCATTACCCAACAGACCTCATCTACCCAGGCTTGTTTGTACCTCATCTCCAGGACTACCCTGCAAAGCAGGAGTTGTATGTATTGTTCCTCTGCCAAGAGTCCCCAGGGGAGTTGAGTGGCTTATCACGATGACCCATCAGTTTAACTCTTGCTGCCTGTCAGTGGTGGCTACTGTTGAGAATTCCCTCTGCTACAGGATGGAGAGGTGCTCTCTTTAGGATGATTGTGGCTGGGCTCTCCCAACCCTTGTCCCACTGTGCCTCTGCCCTGGTTGAAAACCAAAGGTGATTAAGATTTGGAGTGTTGTTGAGAGAGAAGTGTGGACTTCCATGGATGTCTGTTTAGCCAGATGGATTTCCATCTTTGTCCTCTCCAGGTGGCCCAAAGCATGGGTGAGGAGGAAGCATGGTGCCACTGGATGGTCCCAGGAATGCTTGGGTTCAAGCTCAGATGGAGCCATTAACTGCCATGTGGCCTTGGGGCAAGTCATTGTCCTTCCAATGCCATATTTAGTTTCTTAAAAAGAGGTGGACTAGATCTGTGCTGTCCAATACAGGAGCCATGAGCCACACATGGCAACCGAGCACTTGCAATGTCGCTTGCTAGATGAGCTGTGCTGTGAGTATAAAATGAACGGTGGCTTTTGAGGGCTTAGTACAAAAAAGAATGAAAAATACCTCATTAGTAATTTTTTATCGGCCAAGTGCTGTGGTTCATGCCTATAATCCTAGCACTTTAAGAGGCCACGGAGGGAGGATTACTTGAGGCCAGAAGTTTGAGACATCCTGGACAACATAGTGAGACCCCATCTCTACAAAAAATAAAAATAAGAATTAGCCGGGTGTGGTGGCACATGCCTGTGGTCCTACCTACTTGGGAGACTGAGGCTGGAGGATCGCTTGAGCCCAGCAGTTCCAGGCTGCAGTGACCTGTGATGGTGGTACTGCAGCCTGGGTGATAGAACGAGACCCTCTCTAATAATAATAATAATAATAATAATAACTTTTTATCTACACAGTAGCAATGAACAGGAATGGAGCACTGATGCATGCTGCAACATGGATGAATCTTGAAAACATTATGATGAATTCATAAGCAATTCAGCAAAGACCACATACTGTACAATTCCATTCATATGACGTGTTCAGAACAGGCAGCTCCATAGAGACAGAAAGCAGTTTCATGGTTGCCTGGGGCTGGTCAAGAGGGTAACAGGGAGTGGCTGCTAATGAATGCGAAGTGTCTTTTTGGGGTGATGAAAATATTTTAAAATTAGATGATGGTGATGGTTACACAACTCTGTAAATATATGAAAAACCATTTAATTGTACACGTTACATGGGTGAATTTTTATGGTACTGGCTGGGTGCAGTGGCTCACGCTTGTAATTCTGGCACTTTGGTAGGTCGAGGTAGGCAGATCACTTGAGGCCAGGAGTTTAAGACCAGCCTGGGCAACATGGTGAAACCCCATCTTTACAAAAAATACAAAAATTAGCCGGGCATGGTGGCATATGCCTGTAGTCCCAGCTGCTTAGGAGGCTGAGGCATGAGAATCACTTGAACCCAGGAAGTAGAGGTTGCAGTGAGCTGAGATCATGCCGCTGCACTCCAGCCTAGGTAACAGAGCAAGACGTTGTCTCAAAAAAAAAAAAAAAAAAAAAAGATACTTAAGCTATGTATTGGTAAAGCTGATAAAATAGTTTTTATAATTATTACATGTTGAAATGATAATATTTTGGATATATCAGGTTAGGTAGAATATATTATTGAAATAAATGTCACCTGTTTGGTTTTACTTTTTAATATGTCTGTTAGAAAATCTGGAATTCATGGCTTGCATTATATTTCTGTTGGACTGCTGCACCGAACCCTCTCTAAGGACCTTCCTATTCCAAAATTATATTCTTCCACAAAACGATCCCTAGGTTTGGACTTCTGATGACTCATCTGGTATCATGGCTATGACCCAACTTGAAAAAAGTTCATTTGGGTCTTTTTGAAAACCATTTGCAAAAATAGGTTTTTAAAGAGAAATCCTGAAAGGAGGCACAGAGTCACATAAGGTGAGCCCAGGAGCTGGGACCATCACTTTCTCCTGCCTCCGTGAGCAGCCTGGAGCCATCTACAGCTGTGGATGGGGCTGTTTCAAAAAATTTATAGTCTGAGCCTGAACAGCAGTTTCCTTAATCGATCCTCCTCTCGGACGGTTGACTCCGCTGGGACTGGCTCTGCTGAGCATCAGGCCCAGGAGAATGGGCAGTAAATTCTCAGTTGGGGTCAGCCAAGAACAGGTGCTTGGGTTTCTCACATCCTTATGGTCCAGGGGGAGACCAGGGAGGTGCCTTTGAATCCCCAAAAGGCTCATTGTCAAAACACAAATCTCGGCCTCCAGTTGTACCTCCAAGGAGGGCTCAGGATGATGTTGGGAAGCATCTTTTTACCTTAGTTCTCCTGCAGGAATTAATTAAGAATGCCTGTTATGTTTCCTACCTTTTTCTGGGTGCTGGAGGGAAATTCAGAAGTCTCACTTATATCTCTTTTCAGAGTAGCTTGACTCCTGCAAGAACGAGAGTGTGTTCACGTCCATAAAAACCAAATCCAACCAAACACCCTCCAAACTCCTGGACATGGTGTGTATTTCCATTGGGAGCTCGAGTCTTTCCCGTTTACTCCTTCTACTGCTTCTTTTGATTTTTATATTTTTAGAGATAGGGTCTCCCTCTGTTGTCCAGGCTAAAATGCAATGGGGAGATCATAGCTCACAGCAGCCTCAAACTCCTGCACGTAAGCCATCCTCTCATCTCAGTCTCCTGAGTAGCTGGAACTACAGGCACATGCGCCACTGTGCCCAGCTCACCTGCTTCTTAAAGGCTGGTAAGAGTCTGAGCCCTGGGGCTGTGAGCCTTTATCAACCTCTGTATTCTGCAGCACCTGCACTTAGGTAGTTTCCTGTTTGGAATGCTGTTCCTAAACTGGCTTAGCTCCCTTTTCACCTGTTTTCATGTAAACAGCTGATACAAGCACCGCCATCCTGGGGAGGCCCAGCTGCAAGCTCCCGGAGGTGGGCACCTTTGCTGCCTCTGCCCTCACAGCTCTTCTTCCCACCTCATGAGCTCTTCTTCCCCATTCCAGGCTTTGGGCAAAGGCAAGGGGAAGAGAGCTTTTGGTAAAAGCCACTCTGAACGTTTTTCCAGAAAACTGGGCAAAAGCAAACTTCTTTGGGTACTGGGCATCTTTTTAGATGATAATTAGAAATGCAGAGGAATAGTAATAGAAGCTATAATGATGGTGGGGTGCCATGGCTCACACCTGTAATCCTAGCACTTTGGGAGGCCGAGGTGGGCGGATCACGAGGTCAGCAGTTTGAGACCAGCCTCACCAATATGGTAAAACCCTGTCTCTAATAAAAATACAAAATTAGCTGGTTGTGGTGCACGTGCCCATAATCCCAGCTACTTAGGAGGCTGAGGCGGAAGAATCACTTGAATCCAGGAGGTGGAGGTTGCAGTGAGCCGAGATCGCGCCACTGCACTCTAGCCTGGGTGACAGAGTGAGACTCTGTCTCCAAAAAAAAAAAAAAAAAAAAAAAAGAAACTATCATGATGAGGCAGATATAAGAGTGAACATTTTCCTGTGGCTTTTCCACCAAGCACTGGCTTTTCAGAGAACTCCAGAGAACAAGCAGCAGACAGGGAGCTTGTGCAGGGTCGATCAAGCACAAGATAAGGCCAGTGTCTTCAGGAATCAGAGTGGTTTGTGAGACACTTAAGCAAATTGCATTCAGGCCCTATCTCCTTCTGGCAATAATTCACCAGAGAAATGAGCCATTTCACTAGAAGATTTCCATTTTAATATTAGCACAGGGACAAGCCTTGTTTCACAATTAAATTAGAGCCAGGTAAGTTTTCTAGTAATAGTGATATCTCGAGGAAGGATTGAAAATAGAGCCGCTCAGAGATAATTTGCTTCTGAGTCAAGTTATTTCATGGATCTCCCAGGAGGACATCTTGCTGGTATGGCTTTGCTACTGAGGGGAAGTCCTCCAAGCCCCTCTGATGAGAAGATAAGTCACACTGCAGCTCTAAGAGGAAATGAAACGAGTGTGCAGCTTGAGAGACAGCGAGGTGCTGGGACGCTCTGACTCCACCGTGCAGATGTCTCAGGAGCAAAGGACCCAGCATGCAGGAGCCTCCCTTCTGGAATGGGCTGCTTCCGCCCACCTGACACCTCCAGGACATTGTCTTGTCAACAATGGATGTTTGTCATATGCTTGGCCACTGTGTTGGCACCATGTCACTCTGCTGGTGACAGTTCAGGCCCGGAGGCCTTTAATCATAGTAGGAACAGTCTCAGAAGTGGAGCACTGCTGAGTGGCAGCGACACTTGAAGATTGGCGACCAGGCAAGGTGATGTGACCACAGTGGCCACATGGCAGCCAGTCACGGCCACCCCTGGAGGGGTTCATGGAACACATCGAGCTTGACCACAGCCCTTGCTGTTGCACTGATCTTTCTTCTTATCACCCTCAGATACTACAAGAGGGTGTTATCAATATTAATGTACCACTGAGATATTGGAAACATTGTTTCTCCCCCAACATTGTATATGAAAATGTTCAACCATACAGAAACATCAAAACAATTAGAGGGTGAGCACTCAGATACCCACCACCAGGATTTCACCATTAACATTTCACTCTATTTATAGTTTTTTCCCCTTTTGCTATGGGAAAATCTCTTTTTGATGTTTCTATCATGCTTTCCTTTTAACAAAGTAGGTCTCTCCCTCCCATGTCTCAGATGGAAACATTGAGGGGAAGATCATCCCAAATACATAGCATGTTAGTGAAGCCAAAGAAAAAAATCCGTGTGCCCTGAGATTAAGGTAGCAAAATATTAAGGGAAGGTCTCTGGAGTGGGATCTGGAAGGTGGACACCAGGCCCAGCCCTGCTGCCACACAGCCTGTGAACCTGAGATAATCACCTTCATCATCATTATTTTTTCTTTTTCTCTTTTTTCCCATTATATTCAAGATCACCTTTATTCTGCCAGAATGGTCCTAAGGCTGACATTGGGCTAATTGTTGCTGCAGTCTAGTCCTCTGCAGAGATGACAGGTAGCCTGTGACCTTTGGCGAGTTGCTGGACTCGATTCTGAGCTATTGATTTCTTATTTGGGAAGTGAGGATAACAACACCCAGCTCTCAAAGTTGTTGTAAGGTTAAGTAAGGTGTTGAGATGCAAAAAAAAAGTACTCAAAACCATGCCTGGAATGAGGTCAGCATACTCAGCATGGCAAATATTATGACTCCTAGTACACATATTCCCTTGCCAGTGTCCAGCACATAATCTCCCTGAGGGTAAGCACTGCTGAAGTTAGAGCTGCGTTGTATTTAGAAATAATAATAGTGGCAAGAGCAGCAGTTATTGTAAAGCAAAACTGAACTGAAAATGAAAGAACTCGAGATACAATTTCTCAGTTCACAACATGTGCATCCTCTGCATGAATTTGTGAAAAGAGCTGCTGCACTTGTCTCTATAGGAGAGCATGTTTGGTTTACTGCTTCCCAAAAAAGATTGAGGCTATGAGACTGCTGTCCTCCTCTGCCACCCTTTGCAGAAGGCCTGCGAGGCAG
This sequence comes from Nomascus leucogenys, assembly GCF_006542625.1. Taxonomy (NCBI): domain Eukaryota; kingdom Metazoa; phylum Chordata; class Mammalia; order Primates; family Hylobatidae; genus Nomascus; species Nomascus leucogenys. The sequence continues at coordinate 45,883,542 of NC_044393.1, read as the reverse complement.
CATTGCCATAGGCATCATTCTCAGTATGAGATGTGGTTACTGGAGCTCTGCCTTCCCAAGTTAGGTAACCCCCTCCGGCATGGACAGACACACTCCTCTTACTCAGTGACTTCCTGTTTATCATCTGGCGGTAGACAGCCTGTCGTTGGAGAGGATGGGGTCAGCTCGAGTCACAGATTCAATGTGTTTCTAATGGGAAACCGAATCAGGGTTGCCTTGGAAGCAGGAGATGGCAATGAAGACTTTCTATAGCCCCTCAGAAGCCCCAGCCCCTCCTCATGAGGCTCAACCCTTGCTTCAAGCTGCCTTGCAAATCAGACACCACCATTCACAGTGCCTTTTCTGGCTTCACTGAACCTCTCTGAGGCAAAGAATCCCCTTGGAAGGATGGGAATTTATTCCAGAGACTCCTCATTCTGGTCTGTCCTCCCTCTCTACTGCAGTTTAGAGCTGAGGGGTGCTAGAGCTGGCTGACAGGCTGTCCTGATGGAGACATGATGTGAGGTGATGGACAATGGACCCCCAAGAAGGGGGATGGGGACTTTGTGGTGAGCATTCATTGTCCCAGTTTTATATTTTACTTTACTTTTAGAGACAAGGTCTCACTCTCTTCCAGGCTGGAGTGCAGTGGTGTGGCGTGATCACGGCTCACTGCAGCCTTGAACTCCTGGGCTCAAGTGGCCTCCCACCTCAGCCTCATGAGTAGCTGGGACTACAGGTGTGCACCACCACATTCAGCTATTTTTTTTTTATGATTTTTTTTTTGTAAAGATGGTGTTTTGCTGTATTGCCCAGACTGGTCTTGAGCTCCTGGCCTCAAGCAATCCTTCCACCTCAGCCTCCCAGAGTGCTGGAATTACAGACATGAGGCATTGTGCCCAGCCTCACTGCCCTTCATAAAAGTCTTTGTGTCCAAGCATGCTCGTATATGGAACAGTTCACACCTGTATAGAGCCAGCTTCCAGGAAGAAGTTTATGCTTTCGTAAGGCCACATAGGTCTGAAAGTTGCAGAGCAGTAATTTAAACCAAAGTCTGGTGTTTCTCATGACAATGCTTATATCTTCTTAACAAAAGGCTTAATCTGACATAAAAGTCATGAGGCTTCACGCTGTCAAAAATAGAAAACAATGCAAAATGCTTAATGTATTGGAGATTTATCAGCAGCTGTTTCTGCAGGGAGTGTGGGTGTCAAGGCAGGTAGGATCAATGGGACAGTGATGTCATCAAGGACCCAGTGTTATTTTCTCCTTTCCCTCCCTTCATTATGTTAGCTTCATTCCCAGAGAAGCTTCCTCCATGGTGGCAACATGGCTGCAGCAGTTGCAAGCATCGCCTCTATACACAGAAAGAGAGAGAAATAGGACATCAGTAGCTCTCTCTGATAAAGAGGCCTTTATCAGAAGCCACCAGCAAACCTCCCCTACCATCTCATTGGCAGGAGTGGGGCCACTTACCTCTTCCTGAACCAGTCCCTTTGGTCAGGGAGATGCCATATGCTGATTCCCCCAATTATGCTACAATGATGATGGCCCATCCCTGGAACTAAGGGAAAGTCAGGCCACCCCTTCTCCCCTTTTTCCAGAACTTTCTGCTGCTACTCAGCGGGGACTGGTGGAAGGGATCTTGAGAAAAAGACAATGTGTGTGGTATCTATGATGGGGACATTTACTAATCCCACCCACTTTACACTAACTACTGCTGTTGCTCTTAAAATTATTTCTGAATGTAATACAGCTCTAACTTCAGCAGTGTCTGCCTCTGTGAGATTGCGTGCTGGGCACTGACAAAGCTGCGTGTCTTTTTAGGCATAATATTTGCCCCGAGCCATTTGCCCTTTCACCACCCACTCATCCTGCTGCCATGGAGTGACCGTATGGGATTCCAGAAGAGACAGACACGCCCCCTTTGTTCCTAGAATCCCTCGCTCCATCACCCACTCCAGCCTTTGTGTGTGTGTGTTTTCTGTTGACCACCCCCCCCCCCAAGTTTGTTCCTGTTTCTTTCACTTTTAGAAACAATGGAAAAGGATTTTCTTTCTGGCTTCCCATCAGAGGACTTGCTGACCTTGGCTGGTAGTGGCTGCAATGAGCAGGGTAGCTCACAGCATCGAGAAGGGAACAGTCTCATGTGGCTTTGGAGACAGAATGTGGGCTGGAGAGAAGGAAGCAGAAAGCCATGCAAAGAGCAGACTGTGGAGAATGAGACAGGAGCCCTCAGCTAGGGGCACACAGCCAAACCTACATGCTGAATATTGCTTGTCTTCGAGGGGGGAAGTTATTGGAAGTCTGCACTTAGATACCAGTGCTCCTTGTCAGGAGTCTGAAAAATAAACAAAGCCTGATTATTTAGGCAAATGCCTAATCAGTTAGAAATATAGGGGTTCACTAGGGATGAGAGTGAGAGAGGCGTTGCTCTCTGGCTGAAATATGCAAAGCAAGCCTCCTCGTTTCTCAGGAGCAGGGGTAGTGGCCAGGAAAGTCCTGCTTGTATCAGTCCCTCCTGGTCTGACTGAGCCACATCCTCCCTCCTTTCCCTGCCTTCCCTTACCTATCAGTGGATCTCAGACTCTGGGCCGAAACTGAGAGGGCATGGATCTATCTTTCTTTCCATTCAACCTTGCTATTCTCCTGTTGCTGGTTTCAGTTTCCAACTTGGAAAGTTGCAAGCAATGGGCCAAAGAATAGGAAAAAGTGAGAAGAATAAAGTGGCTTTGTGTTTAAATAAAAGTTTCACTGCCTGTCCTCCCCTCAGTTCTGTCTTTCTCACTGTGAGGCATCAAGAGGATATTTTAGTTCTGGTGTCAAGTTCCAATGGTGAAAGGAGAAGAGAGGAACATTATCAGAAAATCTATGGACCAGGGGCAGCGATGGCTCAGACTTGTAATCCCAGCGACTTGGGAGGTTAAGACAGGAGTTCGAGACTAGCCTGGGCAACATAGTGAAATCCCATCTCTAAAAGAAAAAAAAATGCTTACTGTGGTGGTGCATGTCTGTAGTTCTAGCTAGCTAATTTCCACCACTATACTCCAGCCTGAGTGACAAAGCAAGACCCTGTCAAAAAAAAAAACAACAAATTATCCACTTCTATGGCTCTGGACCAAACACATCTTCCCACTTGTTTTAAGAGACATTGTTTCCAAGATGAGGTAAAGGTTACCTTCAGGGCTGACATCACTTGGTGTCCCTCAAGACAGATCCTCGGCTCTCCTCTGGTGCCAGCCTCAGGTGCCATGGGCCAGTTCAGTGTAAGCTCAGACTCTCGTTGCAATACAGCATTGCCCCAAGCATACGCTATGTGTCTCTCTGCTTCCTGGCTCAGGGCCTTCCTGAGAGGTGGGAGCCAGCTTGACTCACTCAAAAGTGCAGTCTGCCCAGCACTTTGGGAGGCCGAGGCGGGTGGATTGCCTGAACTCAGGAGTTCACGACCAGCCTGGGCAACACAGTGAAAACCTGTCTCTACTAAAATATAAAAAAAATTAGCTGGGCATGGTGACATGTACCTGTAGTCCCAGCTACTCAGGAGGCTGAGGCAGGAGAATTGCTTGAACATGGGAGGCGGAGGTTGCAGTGAGCCGAGATTGCGCCACTGCACTCCAGCCTGGGCGACAGAGCGAGACTCCATCTCAAAAAAAAAAAAAAAAAAAAAAAGTGCAGCCTGGACTCTGGGGAGTTTGTGCTCCTGGAGCAAACCTCACCTGGTGAGGAACGGAAGCCACAGCCTCATTCTTCACGTGGACAATTTTGGGAAGCATTCTGAATGCATGTCTGAGCTTCCAGAGGGATCCTGCCCTTGTTACCAGTGGCAGCAACCTCTGTAATGCATTTTTATATATCCTTTTCCCCTTTATCTGTCTTGCTTTCCACTTTCTTTCACTGTTTCCTGGGATTCTCTCCAGAATAAACTACTTGCACCCAAGTCCTTGTCTCAGACTTGGCTTTTGGAAAACCCAAACCAGGACACCTTTCAACATTGCAAATACTATATTGCAACGTAAAGCATTACTGTACTACTACAATGACATCAGAGGCTTTTGTGTGACTGAGCCAGCCTCTGCTGTCAGTTGGCCCAGGCTAGCCAGGTATTTTGGGGGGCTAGGTGTCAACTATCTTGCTCCACCATCAGTGGCCAGCCTTCTCCCCTTGTAGCTCGTACTTGAAGCTTTTATGTCCCATAGCCATCTTAATTCACAATTTCCCCAGGGCTCTTAGAGCTTTATTACTGTGATTCATAGAAGCCACTTGAGAGGCTCTGTGTTCATGGCATGGGGAGGGACATTCATGCAAAGAAAAGAAATAGCTCTCTGCACAGCAGTGCACTGTGATGGACACAGGAAGAAGCCAGGAAGGGCTGGGGAAGAGCGTTACTGGGGTTCTGTTTGGGATTTCAACAGACTTTACATGGGATGGGATTTTTTTAAAAAGTAGAAGCATGCATCAGCTATGAGCTTCTCAGGTGCTCTTAGAAAAAAGCCAACCCAATCTGGCTCAGGCTAAAAAGGGAATACATTGCAACATGGAATCAAAAAGTTTATGATTAGTCTGGCTTCAGGTATCAGGGGCTGAAATGTAATGACATCAGGACCTTGCCTATCTCTGTCCTTTGGTCTGGCCGTACTCACCTTTTTTTAAATTTTATTTTATTTTTATTTTTTTTTTTATTATTATACTTTAGGTTTCAGGGTACATGTGCACAATGTGCAGGTTTGTTACATATGTATCCATGTGCCATGTTGATTTCCTGCACGCATTAACTCGTCATTTAGCATTAGGTATATCTCCTAATGCTGTCCCTCCCCCCTCCCCCAACCCCACAACAGTCCCCGGAGTGTGATGTTCCCCTTCCTGTGTCCATGAGTTCTCATTGTTCAATTCCCACCTATGAGTGAGAACATGCGGTGTTTGGTTTTTTGTCCTTGCGTTAGTTTACTGAGAATGATGTTTTCCAGTTTCATCCATGTCCCTACAAAGCACATGAACTCATCATTTTTTATGGCTGCATAGTATTCCATGGTGTATATGTGCCACATTTTCTTAATCCAGCCTATCGTTGTTGGACATTTGGGTTGGTTCCAAGTCTTTGCTATTGTGAATAGTGCTACAATAAACATACGTGTGCATGTGTCTTTATAGCAGCATGATTTATAGTCCTTTGGGTATATACCCAGTAATGGAATGGCTGGGTCAAATGGTATTTCTAGTTCTAGATCCCTGAGGAATCGCCACACTGACTTCCACAATGGTTGAACTAGTTTACAGTCCCACCAACAGTGTAAAAGTGTTCCTATTTGTCCACATCCTCTCCAGCACCTGTTGTTTCCTGTTTTTTTAATGATGGCCATTCTAACTGGTGTGAGATGGTATCTCACTGTAGTTTTGATTTGCATTTCTCTGATGGCCAGTGATGATGAGCATTTCTTCATGTGTTTTTTGGCTGCATAAATGTCTTCTTTTGAGAAGTGTCTGTTCATGTCCTTTGCCCACTTTTTGATGGGGTTGTTTGTTTTTTTCTTGTAAATTTGTTTGAGTTCATTGTAGATTCTGGAAATTAGCCCTTTGTCAGATGAGTAGGTTGCAAAAATTTTCTCCCATTCTGTAGGTTGCCTGTTCACTCTGATGGTAGTTTCTTTTGCTGTGCAGAAGCTCTTTAGTTTAATTAGATCCCATTTGTCAATTTTGGCTTTTGTTGCCATTGCTTTTGGTGTTTTAGACATGAAGTCCTTGCCCACGCCTATGTCCTGAATGGTATTGCCTAGGTTTTCTTGTAGGATTTTAATGGTTTTAGGTCTAACATTTAAGTCTTTAATCCATCTTGAATTAATTTTTGTATAAGGTGTAAGGAAGGGATCCAGTTGCAGCTTTCTACATATGGCTAGCCAGTTTTCCCAGCACCATTTATTAAATAGGGAATCCTTTCCCCATTTCTTGTTTTTGTCAGGTTTGTCAAAGATCAAATAGTTGTAGATATGCAGCATCATTTCTGAGGGCTCTGTTCTGTTCCATTGATCTATGTCTGTGTTGTGGTACCAGTACCATGCTGTTTTGGTTATTGTAGCCTTGTAGTATAGTTTGAAGTCAGGTAGCGTGATGCCTCCAGCTTTGTTCTTTTGGCTTAGGATTGACTTGGCGATGCGGGCTCTTTTTTGGTTCCATATGAACTTTAAAGTAGTTTTTTCCAATTCTGTGAAGAAAGTCATTGGTAGCTTGATGGGGATGGCATTGAATCTATCAATTACCTTGGGCAGTATGGCCATTTTCACAATATTGACTCTTCCAACCCATGAGCATGGAATGTTCTTCCATTTGTTTGTATCCTCTTTTATTTCATTGAGCAGTGGTTTGTAGTTCTCCTTGAAGAGGTCCTTCACATCCCTTGTAAGTTGGATTCCTAGGTATTTGATTCTCTTTGAAGCAATTGTGAATGGGAGTTGACTCATGATTTGGCTCTGTGTTTGTCTGTGATTGGTGTACAAGAATGCTTGTGATTTTTGTACATTGATTTTGTATCCTGAGACTTTGCTGAAGTTGCTAATCAGCTTAAGGAGATTTCGGGCTGAGACAATGGGGTTTACTAGATATACAATCATGTCATCTGCAAACAGGGACAATTTGACTTTCTCTTTTCCTAATTGAATACCCTTTATTTCCTTCTCCTGCCTGATTGCCCTGGCCAGAACTTCCAACACTATGTTGAATAGGAGTGGTGAGAGAGGGCATCCCTGTCTTGTGCCAGTTTTCAGAGGGAATGTTTCCAGTTTTTGCCCATTCAGTATGATATTGGCTGTGGGTTTGTCATAGATAGCTCTTATTATTTTGAGATACGTCTCATCAATACCTAATTTATTGAGAGTTTTTAGCATGAAGGGTTGTTGAATTTTGTCAAAGGCCTTTTCTGCATCTATTGAGATAATCATGTGTTTTTTGTCTTTGGTTCTGTTTATATGCTGGATTACATTTATTGATTTGCGTATGTTGAACCAGCCTTGCATCCCAGGGATGAAGCCCACTTGATTATGGTGGATAAGCTTTTTGATGTGCTGCTGGATTTGGTTTGCCAGTATTTTATTGAGGATTTTTGCATCAATGTTCATCAAGGATATTGGTCTGAAATTCTCTTTTTTGGTTATGTCTCTGCCAGGCTTTGGTATCAGGACGATGCTGGCTTCATAAAATGTGTTAGGGAGGATTCCCTCTTTTTCTATCGATTGGAATAGTTTCAGAAGGAATGGTACCAGTTCCTCCTTGTACCTCTGGTAGAATTCGGCCGTGAATCCATCAGGTCCTGGACTCTTTTTGGTTGGTAAGCTATTGATTATTGCCACAATTTCAGAGCCTGTTATTGTTCTATTCAGAGATTCAACTTCTTCCTGGTTTAGTCTTGGGAGGGTGTATTTGTCGAGGAATTTATCCATTTCTTCTAGATTTTCTAGTTTATTTGCATAGAGGTGTTTGTAGTATTCTCTGATGGTAGATTGTATTTCTGTGGGATCAGTGGTGATATCCCCTTTTTCATTTTTTATTGCATCTATTTGATTCTTCTCTCTTTTCTTCTTTATTAGTCTTGCTAGCGGTCTATCAGTTTTGTTGATCTTTTCAAAAAACTAGCTCCTGGATTCATTAATTTTTTGAAGGGTTTTTTGTGTCTCTATTTCCTTCAGTTCTGCACTGATTTTAGTTATTTCTAGCCTTCTGCTAGCTTTTGCATGTGTTTGCTCTTGCTTTTCTAGTTCTTTTAATTGTGATGTTAGGGTGTCAATTTTGGATCTTTCCTGCTTTCTCTTGTGGGCATTTAGTGCTATAAATTTCCCTCTACACACTGCTTTGAACGTGTCCCAGAGATTCTGGTATGTTGTGTCTTTGTTCTCGTTGGTTTCAAAGAACATCTTTATTTCTGCCTTCATTTCATTATGTGCCCAATAGTCATTCAGGAGCAGGTTGTTCAGTTTCCATGTAGTTGAGTGGTTTTGAGTGAATTTCTTAATCCTGAGTTCTAGTTTGATTGCACTGTGGTCTGAGAGACAGTTTGTTATAATTTCTGTTCTTTTACATTTGCTGAGGAGAACTTTACTTCCAACTATGTGGTCAATTTTGGAATAGGTGTGGTGTGGTGCTGAAAAAAATGTATATTCTGGTGATTTGGGGTGGAGAGTTCTGTAGATGTCTATTAGGTCCACTTTGTGCAGAGCTGAGTTCAATTCCTGGATATCCTTGTTAACTTTCTGTCTCGTTGATCTGTCTAATGTTGACAGTGGGGTGTTAAAATGTCCCATTATTATTGTGTGGGAGTTTAAGTCCCTTTGTAGGTCACTCAGGACTTGCTTTATGAATCTGGGTGCTCCTGTGTTGGGTGCATATATATTTAGGATAGTTAGCTCTTCTTGTTGAATTGATCCCTTTACCATTATGTAATGGCCTTCTTTGTCTCTTTTGATCTTTGTTGGTTTAAATTTTTATGTTCTGTCTGCCGACTCTCAGCCTCCAGGCTCTCCTACTTCCAGGTTCAAGGTCACTGGGACAGAGTCGGTGAGTCTCTTTCTGGGAGCTCTGCTTTGATTGGCCTGGCTGAGTTACAGGCACCTCTCAGAACCAATCATTATGGCCTGCAGGATGTGGGACTTTGGCCTTTAGTTCAGGCAGCATCTTTGCTGGTGGTGCAGTGGGTGGGTGGAGCTCCCTCCCAGAACAGGTAGACTTGGCAGGAGGGAGGGGTCTCTCCTAAAATGAAAATCTGAGGTTGGTTCTAACCAAGGGAGAGGGAATGCTGGGAGGGGGAAGTGCAGGCACCAAACTTGCAGTGTAGTTAACATTTTAAATTTCCCAGTGGAGTTTTATTGAATCTCTCCTCTGTGCACGTACTGGGGCCAATAAGAAAAAAAATGATGTCATCAGGAAGCTTATAGTCTAATGGGGGAAATAAGAATCCTATATAACTGCAGTGTAATAATTGTTTGAAGACACATTTCTTATTACTCTGTGAGCAGATGAAATGTGCTTTCTCGCTGTTCACATGGTAGCTGCTCTTCTCCTCACTCCCTAGAGAGTCCTGATACTTGGTACTTTGGAAGAAAGGTGTTCCAGTCAGGATTGTGGAGAGGAAATCACTGCATTTCTTTTGCCTGACTCACTGGTGATAACTGTACTCTAGGCATGAATTAAGAGAAGCCCAGAATTAAGGAAAGACTGGTTTCCTGCCCTGTTCTATAATGGCGGAGACAAGACAGCTTGAGAGAAAACAGCAGACAATTTTATACTCATACTCACAAATAAATTGGACTGTTTATCCAATCACAAAGGATGGAAATGGCAGTGATTTTGAGGAGCCAAGTGATGTACAGTTGTCAAATTCTACTCAATTGAAAACAAAAAAGTGAGTTTTAAAGAGAGCTGAAGAAACACATTTGGCAGGTTTGCAGGGGCAAATATATTAGATGTGTGAAAAATACAAGTGTTCAGAGTATATCAACAGAGCCTGAGGCAAGGCATATGTACAGCTGGAAGGGACTGTGTCATCTGAAGCTGTGATCCTTAGGAAAGTATATTTTTTAAGAAATTATGTTTAAGAAATATTGTAATATATATTATGTATATATATGTATAATGAGATATTATTTTTAAGCCTTATACCTATCTTTGTATTTGTAAAATTTTATATTTAAAAGAGTGGTCTCAATATTACATAAACTTCAGGTCCCATAAAACCTGGATCTGCCCCAGATTTTTATATACAATGAAAGATAAATGTAATAGGAATAAAATAGCGATGAAATAAGCCATTTAAAAATAATAATTACATTTTAACAGAACAAAACGTGGATTTTTCTAAACTATGATGATGTTAATGTTGTTATATTTATGAGTAGTATCTTATTAAGAAAACGTGATAGAATATATTTAACCATTTTTGAAAATATTAGTTCCATACTTTGAGATACAGCTAACAGAAGGTCTGCTTATTTTAATTTAAGGTTCAGTTTATTTTAAGTTTGAAGTTTAATGGCTGTCCTACTTGTAATAGATAATTCCCCAAGATATATAGATCCAAATGAAAGAAAAGCATTATGGGCTATAACTACTAAATCAAGATATTAAATTTTCAATTTCATTCACCAATTACCCAAAGACTGTTGTTAACATCTTCCCATCTTTTCTGACTTCAGTAGATTAATCTTGCAACTTTTCAGAAGGTGTTGCATTTACATATTTCTAATAAATGGATTTATAAAAATCCATTTTTTTAAATAAAAGACATTGAATTTTAATTTCAATTTTCTAATAAAAGTCATTGAAACTCTTTGGGAATTTTTAAATCAGGTTATGTAATTTTGATTCCAAATTTTTAAGTGGAACATATACATGTTTTTAGAATGTACTGATTTTTATCATTTTCTTGATGTGATTTATCATATGAAGACATAAAAAGTCTTGATATTTATTTTCAAAATGCTCTCTCCATAGAGCAAATTTCTTTAGAAAAGCTTTTACTCTTTCACTGGTTGTTAAAAAGTCACCTTGAGGGATGTCAAGCGAGGGCAGACATGGGGGGCCGTGTGTTTTCTGAAAATATCTGCTAGGTGCACACTTAGCTGGTGGCCATGTCCCAGAAAAGGGTAGCATATTTATACCACTTGTCTTTTTATGAGAGAGAAATGCATAATTCATTTCTAAGTTCAACAGTTTTAAAAAATTCTTTGCCAAAAGACAATCAATGGACATGTGCGTGGTGTAAAAAGATTTCATGATCATGTCCCCATCTCATTTCAAAATATTGTAAAGATTTTAATATTTCAGATAATATTGGCAAATCTGCTCAACTGAGCCCATGTAAGGTGCATCATGCTGCGATACTAGGAAAGTAGGTGAGCTAGGAAGGGCATCAGGTCCATCCTGTGCTTTTCCTTCAGGTCCCTCACCTGCTGTGGGCAACAGGTGCCCTTCTATTATATAAATTATGGGATATGCTGACAGGTGCACTCGGTGCGGGTGCCGTTGTCAATTCATATTTTAAATATTAAATAAATATGTATTTCTTATTTTTAGAGTGGAATGTGATATAAAGGTTCCAATATTTTCTTTCCAATCTCCAGTAAGTTATGTAGCTCATCCCCCCAGTAGCACACAATTCTGAAGGCGGGGGACCCTACCAGCTTTTGAACATATTATTCTACCATAGATTTAATAAAAAAGACTCTCAAAGTCCAAACGCAAAGGACCTTAGAGGTCAGCTCATTCATGCTTTTTAATATGCAGATGTGGTAATCGGGCTAAAGTGATTCAACTTCTCCAACAGCTTAAAGTTCGTGATAGATCTGAGACTAGAAACCCAAATTGCCAAATCACCAAGATGACAAATTTCTGCTATCGTAAGTCCAGGTATCTTCCCATGGGGCCTCATGTGATTTCGTGGTCAACTTGAGTTGTGTTTACTTTAAATCCTGGTTGGGATGCTTCTATGCCATCACTATGCAAGATCACTATACCAGGTCACTATCATTCTTTTGGCTAAAAGGGCTTAAGGCTAGTTTTCAGTATTGATGCTCCTTTCCATTCTTTTCTACCAGTAAGACTGGCTGGCTTTCTTCTTCCCAGGCAAAGAAGGAGACCAGAAGAAAATAAAAGTCAGACAAACTCCATCTTCTTTGTCTCATTAGAATGTTCTGTAACCTCTATCTTAAGGTCATTGCACTTTCCTTTGTCTCCTTTTGCCACTGCAGTCTTATGACAGATTGGGGTTCTGCCTTGGTTCTTGGCCTTGGAATAGGGGACTCAGATTATGAGATAAGGCCAGTCCTTAGTTTAGTCACTAGCCACATGTGTCTATTTAAATTTAGATTTGCATTCAATACAATTAAAAATTCAGCTTCCAGTTGTATAGTTTTATTTAAAGTAAATAACAGCCACATGTGGCTGGTAGCTACCATGTTGGACAGTGCAAATATAGGACATTCCCATCACTGCACAGGGTCCTTTTGGACTGCACAGACCTAGATTGACTATCATGGTATTTGGGAGTTTCTGCCTTTCATATGTGGGAAATTATCCTGGGAAGCATTTCAGGAGTTCAGAAGGGGATAGGTAACCACTCACCTACTAGATATGTCTCTATTAATTTCCCAGTATTCCCTGGCATATTAGATCTCAGGCCAGGTGGTCAAAGAGTAGCCCAAGAGTGATAACAAGTAGCATTTAACTGACAATTTCTGTCTGAAAGGCAATTTCAATTTCTAGGCCAGAGGCCCACATTGTTTCCATTAAATTGTGGGTGCACCTGTTGCCATCTGCCCCCCCTTTGCTCTTCCCTTTCCCCTTCTTTCCAGCTTTATCACCCTTTGAAAGCTGAAAGCTGTCTTCATTGTGAGACCCATTGCACAAACACCTATACAGGTTGAGTTGAATTGGCTTCCTGCACTTGAGTGTCATTCAGTATAATGGTAGTGGGTGGGGTATGGCTGACACAGATGCCCCCTGTTGCCTGAGAAACCTGTGGTTCATTTCACTCTCCATCATCAGGTGAGGTGGGCACACAATTATAGTATTTGCTCCTGAGTCCTGTATAATAATAGTTGAGACCCAGCAGGCTCCTGCTTTCAGTGGGGGTTAACTGTAGGTCTACAGAGTTATTGCATGAAGAGAACATCCTGCATGCGTACCTTCATCATGACTCTTCTTCCTGCTGGACAGAACCCACTACCGGTCAGAACATCATCTTCTTTGCGTCCATTCCTACGATTTCTCTTCCAACAGCACCCATTTCATTGGGGCTGCTCTGTCCAGCCTGATTGGGAGTCCCTGGGATTGCTTGGAGCTACTACACAATGCATTGCTCCTGAACTTGCATTTTCCTTTCTGAAACACAGCCCAGTTGGGGTGCACATTTGCATATGCTTGTAGTGACTCAGATCCTTTCATGTATGTGTACATTCACTTAAAAATGTGTAATTGAGCCCAGCTGCTCAAAGTGGTGCTTGGACCAGCAGCACTGGCATCCACTGAGAACTCTTGAGAAACACAGAATCTCGGTGCCCACCCCAGACCTCCTTACTCAAAGTATACATTTTAACAAGGTCCCTACATTACATGCATGCATGCTCTTTAGAGTTTGAGACATATCTTAGTTCAGGCTGCTATAACAGAATACCATAGATTTGGCAGCTTAAAAAACAGCAGTTTATTCCTCACAGTTCTGGAGTCTGGAAGCCTAAGGTCAGGGTGCCAGCATGGTCAGGTTCTGGTGAGGGCCCTCTTCTGAATTGCATACTGATATATTCTTGCATCCTCATGTGGTGGAGAAAGGGCTGCAGAGCTCACTAGGGTCCCTTTAGCAAGGGCACTAATCCCATTCTTGGGATTTGGTGGATATATTCTGGTCTTATTACCTAATTACCTCCCAATTGGGAGCTAGGATTTCAACATATGAATTTGCCACCAACATTCCATACTTTGTAAGAAGAAACCCCATATTGGACATTGTATGTATGTGAGTGTGGGAGAGAGATAGAGTTAGAGGGGGAGGGGGAGGAGAAGGGGTGGATGAAGAGAGAGAGAGAGATACTAGAAGAGAGGAGAGAGAGGGGAAGGGTCTTCATCTGGTGGGGCCAGTCAACATCCCTGAGCTTTGAGCTACTACAGATTGTGAAACCTGGGGAAAGACATCAATTGGCAAAGGGTGGCAGGAGAGCTTTTGAAGTCCAGCAAGGGCCAGAGGAAGGGGAGCCTGAGGAGCAAGTGTTGCCTTGGGGCTGAGCTTGGGCCCTTGAAATACCTGAAGGCCATCACAAGAAAGGCAGGCTTTGAGCAGAGAACTCCTGGGCTCAGCCCTATAGGTCATTAGAAAAACCACATTTACGTTATGTAGTAGTTCAATGGAGAAAGATGGAGATGTTCTGAAAAGAGAAAGCTCTGAAACCACGATACTGGGACTTGATTTTGTGAAGCCTTCTGAAGCAATTTCAAAATGGGAATGCCAACCTCACTAATGATCAGGGAAATGCAAATTAAACCCACAGTGTAATACTACCTTACTCCTGCAAGAATGGCCATAATTAAAAAATTTAAAAAAAAGATGTTGATGTGGATGTGGTGAAAGGGAACACTTTTACGCTGCTGGTGGGAATGTAAACTAGTACAACCACTGTGGAAAACAGTGTGGAGATTCCTTAAAGAACTGCAAGTAGAACTACCATTTGATCCAGCAATCCCACTACTGGGATCTACCCAGAGGAAAAGAAGTCATTATATGAAAAAGACACTTGCACACGCATGTTTATAGCAGCACAATTTGCAATTGCAAAAATATGGAATCAGGCTAAAAGCCCATCAACCAAAGAGTGGATAAAGAAAATATGATATATGTGCACCATGGAATACCACTCAGCCATAAAAAGGAATGAAATAATGGCATTTGCAGCAACCTGGATGGAGTTGGAGACTATTAGTCTCAGTGAAGTAACTCAGGAATGGAAAACCAAACATCGTATGTTCCCACTCATAAGTGGGAGCTAAGCTATGAGGGTGCAAAGGCATAAGAATGACTCTGGGGACCTGAAGGGAAGGGTGGGAATGGGGTGAGGGATAAAAGACTACACACTGAGTATAGGGTACACTGCTCAGATGATGAGTACACCAAAATCTCATAAATTACCATTAAAAATCTTATCCATGTAACCAAAAACCTCCTATTCCCCAAAAATTATTGAAATAAAAATTTTTAAAAAGAAGACTGTTGGCAGATATGGGAGAAAGCGTATTCAGGTGGCCACACCCATGTGGATGCTGAAACATCTTCAGCAGGGGCTTAGGCCCCTCTCCCTTTCTCCATCAGAACTTCTGCTTTCTATGTGCTGCCCGCCCAGCCACTGGGGGTGGAAGCCATTTCCCTGATCCTTGCAGCCCTCTGCCAGGCACTTGCAGGCTCTGCAGCCTCCCTTTGCTGATCCTTCCAGGAGGGTTGCCCCTCAGGGTCTGGGAGCAGTAACTCAGACTCCAGTGGTCTCAGTGAGGGGCCTTCCTGGTCCTGGGGATGTTGAAGACTGCATATTGGGCCTTAGAGATGGAGAGATCAAGCTGTGCACTGTGCTTGAACTTTGAAGGCATGCAACAATGTCTGTGAGTGGAGCTGGGATAAAATAGTAAGCACAGGCTGTCAGGCTTCTCCAAAATTGCTGGGCACGTGAGTCACCTTGTGAAAATGCAGATTCTGATGCAGCATGCTGCCTGTCTCACAAGCTTGCAGGTGATGTTGATGCCGCTGGTCTAGGGACCACACTTTGAGAAGCAAGGCTGTCATGCAGACAGTTTTGTCCAGCGATCCAGAAAACCTGGATTCTGGCTCAAGCTTGCCACTAAAATTCTTCGGCTTATCATTTAAACTTAATCCCCAGGTCAAGGGGCATGGCCCTGAGTGGTGGGACCCATGGACCTGGGATCTTTTCTGTACACTGTGCCTCCCTCCTCCCTTGGTGGTTCAGTGACTACCCAAGTGGTGGCTCTAATGAAACGCTAGGACACGATGGCTACAGCATCCAGGCTGTCACTTTGGGAGGTGGGGAGACACAGCTAAGAAAAACCACAACTAAAAAACACAACTGAATTTCCCTGGAGCTTACAACCTGCGGGTGGGGGTCAGGGATGCGTGATGGAGTAAAGATGGACAGGTTTTTGTGAAGGGAGTCCTGGAGGGTCCAGGAAGGCTTCCTGGAGGGAAGGTTTCCCTCTAGAAGAAGTGGGAGAATATGTGGGCTTCCCCATCTTTGTGCCAGCCTCACAACCAACTTGCCTTGATCTGCCAAACAATCATAGCAGAATCTGTCTTTGGGACCAGTTTGGACTTCTGGCTCAGGGCTTTGGTCCAGGTGCTTTGGGCCATCCCTTGTTCCCAAGGCCACCCTTGCCAGGAGCTCAGCCAGTCTCCCCTCCTCATACCTAACCTAGGCCAGTGTGGGTAAGGCCATGTAGGGGTCGGTGTCATGTGGGATAGGAAGGCAAAGGGATTTTGATGGGAAGTAGGGAAAGAGCCGGGCCTCTCTTTGCCCTCCCATAGGGGAGTTGCACTGGGATGGGTGATGGGGCCATTCTCCAAGGGTGCAAGACACAGGTGAACTCCACAGCCTCACAGCAGAGCCCTGAAGTCCCAGCTGCTGGCTTAGCTGCCCCTCTCCCTTTCTCCATCAGGACTTCTGCTTTCTCTGTGCCGCCAGCCCAGCCACTGGGGGTGGAAACCATTTCCCTGAACCTTGAAGCCCTCTGCCAGGCGCTTGCAGGCTCTGCAGCCTCCCTTTGCTGATCCTGCCAGAAGGGCTGCCCCTCAGGGTCTGGGAGCAGTAACTCAGACTCCAGCGTGCCCAGGGATCTGCTGCGGATCTTGTGAGATGCAGATTCTGACTCTGGTCCAGCCCCAGGAGGTGCCAATGCTGCTCCTCCTCTGATCGGAAGACAGGGACTCCATCCAGAAGACAGAAGATCTCCAAGCCACAGGAGGCCATAGGTTCTGTTTAAATCCTCTTCCATGAGCTGTCTCCACAGCCTGTCCAATGGGCAAGGAGATGCTGAGAACACCCCCTTGGGCTGGGTCAAGGTCTCCCTCTAATGTCCCCAACTCAGCGATGACAATCACAGGCATCACCTCTTAACTGGATGTAAATTTCTCACCAATATCAAGGTGCTACACCTCCACTCCAAGAGGAACCCCAGGTTGAAAGTTGAGCCTTTTCAGGCCTTCCAATAGGACAGGCCTCCCTTTAACCCAAAGGAGAAGAGGGGAGAAGGCACGAAGTGCCCTGCCTCAAGTGGGCGGGTAGCTAGGGTCGCCTTCTCCCCTCTTCCCCTCTGGGTTAAAGGGAGGCCTGTCCTATTGGAGGGACTGAAAAGGCTCAACTTTCAACCTGGGGTTCCTCTTGGAGTGGAGGTGTAGCGCCTTGACACTGGTGAGAAATTTACATCCAGTGTAAGAGGTGATGCCTGTGATTGCTGCCACTGAGATGGGGACATTAGAGGGAGACCTTGACCCAGCCCAAGGGGGTATTCTCAGCATCCCCTTGCCCATTGGACAGGCTGTGGAAACAGCTCATGGAAGATAATTTAAACAGAACCTATCGCCTCCCGTGGCTTGGAGATCTTCTCCCAGCCACCTTCTCTGGATCTTCCCTTCTCTGACTTTCTGGAAGCTTTGAGGCAATTGAGGGGAATGAATGTACGGCCCTGTTAGCCTCTGGCTTCCTCCTCTCCTGCTGGGTTAGGAGAGCTCCGTTTGGGGGATGTATAGCCCTGTTAGCCTCCAGCATCCTCCTCTCCTGCTGGGTTAGGAGAGCTCCTTTTGGGGGCTGCAACCTCTCCACAATTGGTGCTCCTTTCCAAGGACCGTGAACAAAAGCACAGGGAAGCTCTTGCTTCAGCTGGAAAACCCATGAGAAAAATCCACCTGTACGAAGCCAGGGTCTCTACTGCTCCCCTCTTCACCCACAGAGGGTGAGGACACCAGGCTCATCCTTCTGAGACTTTAGGGGGAGGGGCAGGAAAGGGGTCATTTGGAGAGCAGTGCTGCTCACTTGAGTCTGCAGAAGGCGTCCGCTGGCTGTGGGCTTATGCAAACCTGACCTCCAACCCCGGGGTGAAGACCCAGAGTGTACAGAGTGGAGGCAGCTGTGTAAACTGTAGGGTGGGGTATTTATAGCCTTAGTGAGGAACACCAAACCAGCCTAGAGAGCCTGAGTTAGTGCTGCCGCCCTTGGCTGTGTTTCTTGTGCCGTTAACTGAGTTTTCCAGACATTCTTTCTCCAGTGTTGCATTCGGCTTCACAAGACTCAGTTTCTTCATCTGCAAATGGGAGGCTGTTGCCATGGCTCTCTGAGTGTTTCAGCCGGATGGTTCTCTGCATCCCAGTTTCCAAAAAGAAAAGCAGTATTCCAGTTCACAGGGAGGGGAGAGTTAATACGTCCTCTCAAAGGAGCTGCTATGCCCCTAAGGGCACTTCCCTGGGCTCCTAGAGCTCTGGGACAGGTGAGAAACACATACCTGAGCTTTGCAGTCAGCTCTGGCCTAGGGTCCTGGCTTGGCTGCTTACCCCCATCAGCATTCCCTGCAAGAGGATGGAGTGAGATGGTACAGGAAGGGTGCTTGGCACATAATAAGGGGCATAAAAGATAATTTTGCTGATGATGCAGCAAACTTCCTCGTCTGCTGCCACCACAGTGTCTGAAGGAGTTGAATCCTCTTGTCAGAGAGCAGGCAGCTCCACCTTTCCACCAGGCCTGGGGCTAGTGTTTGGGAAGGGTTTGCAAGCCCTATGGGACAAGGTTCACATAGGAGACAGTGTTAGGGTGAAGGCTGCTAGTCAAGGCTATTTGTCAGGGGGCATGCAGGGAGATCCATTCTTGGTGTCAGAAATCCTTGGGCTCTCTAAGCCCCAGTTGCAGGGAGGAGGGCGGTAGGGGAGGAGGAGGGAGGAGAGCACAAAAGGGTGAGCACACAGCTCTGTAATGGAAACTTGGCGTCCAGCCTCACTTTGTGTCCTTCCTTAGTGCATGCGGCTTGCTTCTCGAGTTGAGAGCTTGGTTTCCTCCCCTTCTAGCCAGCATCCCGTGCTATCCCCACGGCCCACTCCTGTGCCCTCTTCTTAGAGCCTGCAGTCCTGCAGACTGCCTCCACCCGTGACATATGACATGTGAGCTTGCTGCCTCCCCTCTTCATCCCCTACCCCTCCCCTGACTAATTAGGCCAACATGCAACTTCCAGGGCCTGGCAGATGAGGAGCCAAGAATGCCATGGACAGGAGCCAAGTGTTTTTGTTGACATTGCTCAAGTATAGCTTTGTGGAGCGGCCTTTTTGCTGTAGCAGAGAAGTCCAAGGAAGCTGGAGAGGTGAGCAAGGGGAGAGCAGGGAAGATAGCCAGTGTGGGCGCCTCTCCGTATCCCCTTCACCTTCTCACCCTCCAAGCCTTCCCAGCTGCCCACCCTCTGCCCCACCTCCCTAAGTGCAAGAAGATAGCCCTCCATGTCATAATTTGTGGGACCAGCCCAGCCTCTAGGAAATCACACTGAGCACAGTGAGTTGCACGCAGTGGGACTTTAGAAGTGTCTCATTTCTTCGTTTGTGAACCTTTCATGGGGGATGTTCGTCCTCACTGCTGTTCCTAATTCAGTCACATGTCCCTTAACAGTGGGGATATGTTCTGAGAAATGCACTGTTAGCCGATTTTGTTCTTGTACAAACATCATAGAGTGTATTTACATAAACCTGGATGGTATAGCCTATTGCTCCTAGGCTAAAAACCTGTACAGCAAGTGACCGACTGTACTGAATACTGTAGGCAATTGTAACACAGTGGTAAATATTTGTGTGTCTAAACATTTAAATACAGCAAAGGGACAGTAAAAATATGGTGTTAAAATCTTATGGGGCTGACTGTGGTGGCTCATGCATATAATCCCAGCACTTTTGGAGGTCGAGGTGGGAGGATCACTTGAGGCCAGGAGTTTGAGACCAGCCTGGGCACCATAGTGAGACTCTGTCTCTACAAAAAATAATAAAATTAGCTGGATGTGGTGGCATGCACCTGTAGTCCTAGATACTGGGGAGGCTGAGGCAGGAGGATCATGTGAGCCTCGGAGTTTGAGGCTGCAGTGCACCATTGCACTCCAGCCTGGGCAACAGAGCCAGACCATGTCTCTAATTAAAAAAAAAAAAAAAAAGTTGACCACTCTCATATATGCCCTCCAACGCTGACAGAAATGTCATTTTGCGGTGCATGACTGTAATTTCTGGGGAAACGATCATCTTTGAAATAAGTCCAGTGAGACTTATTTACCTCTTCACTGCTAACCTATTATAAGGTGCAGGCTGCATTATTGAGCTACTTTACTACAGCTGTATAATGAAACCAGGATGGATTTCATCCTATCCCAGGATCTACCAAGAATTTGTCCTTTGAGGTCACTATACCTGGGTTCAAATCCTCATTCTGCTACTTGCTCACCGTGTGACCTTGGGCAAGATATTTAACCTCTCTGTCCATCAATTTCCTTATTTACAAAATGGAACTAGTATTTCCATGTAGGGCTTTCATCCATGAAGATAAAACATGGTGAAGAATGGAAAGGTTTCTGCACATCACAGACATTCAGTGAATGGAAGCCGTGCTAGCTATGAAATGATACTTGATGTAGCCATGGATTGGCTCTGATCTTAGGCAAATTGCTTATCCTCTGACTTAAGTACTCTAAAGGTAAATTGACCCCAGAACCAACTGCCTCTTCCTAGCTCAGCAGGAGTTTTGTGGGGACAAATGAACTGTGCTATAATATTGTCAAACTTGGTTCTCTGTGGGAAGGAAATGGATGCAATGCATTGCTTCATCTCTCAGACTCTGGTCTCTGTGTTATTATATCAGCCATCAGTGGTCAAATACATTTTTGTTGAGATAAAAGTTTGCAGGTTTTGGAATCCAGAGGTGCTGCCTTAAGAGTCTAATTCCTGAAGATATTGAATCATTATGTTTAAAAATCCTCTAATTTTCTGCTACAATAGCGGGCTTTATTTTTACATATCTTAATTGGTATCAGCTTTTCTCTCAGAATTATGGAACCATGGAAACTTGGCATATGAAGGAACTTTGGAAGTCATTGGAAGGGATACTTCTGCTTCTTTTTAAATCTTTGGGATCTTCCTGAACACTAAGATTACAGTACCACAAAGCATTTCTCCTTGACCCAGAGAACAGTGGAATGGCCACGCTGCTGGCCACAGCATGACTCTCTCTTTAGGTACCGTGTAGATGGGCAGATGCCATGGTGCTCGACCCATATTACTCGGTTCGGACCTCTTCAATGCCAGCTGGCACAGTGCATCTTCTAGCACCTGCCTGTCATTGCCCAAGGCCTTTTTCTGGGCATCACCTTGGACATCCATGTGGCAGATTGGAAATGCTGGGGGATTATGTCATCTTTCATCAGCTTCAACCAGTGTTAGACTAGGAGTAGGTGGATGAATACCAAAGCTTCCTCGCATCTTAGGTGTCCGAGATGCATGTCTACGTTGGCCCCCAAAGCTTTCCAGAGAGGTCAGTTTCTAGTTATTCATGATGGCAACTGACTTAAAATGCACCTACTATTAGCATTTCCTGTCCAACTCTGCTCTTCTACCGATTCTTCTTGGGATCACCTCCCATATAAACCACCTTCTCTCAAATCCTTCTCTCAGGGGCTGCTTCTGGGGAAACCCAGCCTGAAACAGAGGGGATGCCCTTCTCCACACTTTCAGATTGTTTGTGATAATATGGGAGTTTAAGGCTACTAACCTTAACGTTTCTTCATGAGGTTTTGAAACTTTTTGTCTCTGTTCATCACTATTCTTAACCATTAGAATCCGCCATTCAGGTTATCCAAACTACACAAATACCTTGCTTTAGCCTTGAATTATCTTTGATATTGTCCTCATAATCTGGGCTAAGCTGATACATGTGGCCCCCATGTAGAATTTTTGTATTTCAGGAGTCTGAAATTATTGTTTCTTTTCATTAGACTGCACATCCTTCCTCCGTTTTTTGGGGAAAAAAACCTGGAGGGCTCTCTTGGATGATATGCATAAACTGTAATTTGATATCTTGCTAAATTTACATGTGGAAGCAGGGTCTGTATTTGAGGAAGACCTCAGTTCATGAGCTACTGATATTATGTGCATCATGTTAGCTTAGGTGAGGTGCCCACAGGCATTGTGATTTCCAGACACTTCCATGAGTCTCACTTTCTCCACCTATGAAGTGGGAATAATTATTTCAACAAATACCTACTGAGTACCTGCCCTGAGCTAGCAGTGATCAGGTGCTGGAGAGGCAATGTCCACACTCTCTTTCTTTCTTGAGCAGTGTTGTGAGGTTTGAATTCAGTAACGAAGGAGAAATCATTTGGAAACTGAATCACTGCAGAAGTGGAGGAGAGGGCAGAATGCCCTCCAGCTCTTCAGTGACCACTTCGGACACTATGTTGGTGTGGCTGGGTGCACCATGTGGCCTTGTGTGAAGGCCACTGGGCCCATGGCTTAGGCCCATGTCTTGTGTTTCGATCCATTTTCCGCCCATGGCAACTTTGGACGTTCAAGAGGCAGCATTGCCTCAGGTCCCTTCTTCAGTGCCAAGCCCCTGGAAAGAGCCACTTTGGCAGCTTGGCTTGCTGTCTGTGTCTCCCCATGGCCCCATGACGCCAGGCCCCACCTGTCATGTTTCTGCCTTCATCTTACCTGATCTGTCCATGGTGGTCAAGGCTGTTGGCCACTCCTTCCTTCCTGAAATTCTCTTTCTGCTTACCTTCCACGACACCTGCTTTCCTTGCTCTTTTCCCTCCTTTCTTGATCCCTTCCTGAATCCTTTTGCTCTGTCTCCTCTCTGAAGGATATTGTGTTCTTCCATTCCTTCTCCCTGGTGCCCCCTCTTCTCCACCGGGAGACCCTACCCATACATGTGTCTCCCACCCTTCCCTGTTGCTGATGACTTCCCTGAGGCTTGCTGTGGCTCTGCTTTCCCCCCCGAGGTTCCTCCACTGACATTTGCATGGGTAGAATACCTCCCTTTCCGTGCTCTGCAGGCTCTTCAAACTCAGCATGCCCCAAACAGAATGCACTGCACTGGCCCCTTCAGTGTGCTCTTTAGCCTGTGTTCTTTCTTCTGGCACCTCCAACCCCACAGTCATTGCAGCCCTGAGCCCTGTTATGTGCTCTCCGAACCTACTGTTTCCTAGTTCATGCCTTCATCTCTTGTTCATTGAAAACATGCTCTGTGGCACTCATGAGCCTATGCTTTGGGGATGGCAAATTATGTCTTCACTTGATAACCCCCAGAAGCAGATCCTGTTGTCTGTTCAATGGTGGGTGGTTCATTTGGGGGCTGGTTTCAGGAGATACTGGCAGGGGCTAGACCTCGGTGGTCTGGAGGCAGCTCTTATTGACTCAGTGGAGCTGATTGTGTCCATCTCTTCCTAATACCATTTTCAATGATGTCATGTGGGTAGCTTGGCATTGGCTACAATGGGAATATTGACACCACAGAAGTTGGCCAGTGGCTACAAAACAGGGCTTTTCTCCCCCTTTGAGGGTTGGTTGTTAAACATTTCTCAGCATGTCACTGGGAGCAGGGAATTGAGACAGGGAAGGGGGAGCAGTTGATCAAGTGTGCTTTATCAAGACAGCTTGATCCCACTGGGAAGAATCTAGAATCCAGCTTAGAACACACACCTCAAAGTCATCCCACTGGTGCGACGAGGAAGCCTTCAGGCAGCTAGAGGCAGAGTGGCTGGGGGTGCAGGCGGGGCTGAACAAGTGATGGCTGCTCAGGGCACCGGGCATGCAGCGTCAGCAGAGGCTGAAACCTAGCTGTGAATGATGTGTGGTTATTATCTTTGTCTCCCCAGAGCTTGACCTCATGGACCTCATAGGGGAAGACAGAAAGTGGATGATGGGGAGGAAGCTGATGCAGGTGAATGACACTCTGACTTCCGAAGATGCTGGACTCCGGAACAGCAAGAACTGCACCGAACCAGGTAACAGTGCTGGCTACTCACGGGCAGCAGCTGTTATTTTCTCTGATTGTGGCTGAGGAAGAGCCAGCTGCTGTGTGTTTTCTTAGAATTTTAATCCAGAAAGCCTCTAAAAATGTTTAGGATGGGAGTCTAAGAAACTTTCAGGTGACATCCTAAGGGACTATTAAGTTGTGTTTTGACCTCTGTGTTCATTTTCTACTGGAGCTGGGGGTAAGTCAGAGACAGTGACACTCCTGACGCGGTACTGAGATCAGATGTGGAGGCTGATGCTGCCAAGTGAGAAACCAAGGCAGGAGCAGAATGGGTGAGGATGTTTTGTGGTTACCTTTGCTTTGATCGCTTGGGTCCTCTTTGGCTGGTTTTTAATCAGGAACTTTGTTTCTATCACAGTAGAGACACAGGGATTGGGCCAGATCGTCACCCACGATGTTGATCTTCTTGGAAGAGGCGAATATTAATTTATTGGTTGTTAGATTTGATATCTATTATGCCATTCCCCAGAAATATATATGGAACATTTTATCTCTAATGTTACTGAACAGAAAAAGAAAACAAAGCAGATCAAAGGGAATGAGGAGCTGTGAGGACCCAGCCCACCAAGCTCAGGGACATGACAGGCATCCCTCTGGATGAATGAGGTCCCTGAAGGTTTAGACCTGGAGTCGGTAAACTTGTTCTGGAAAGGGCCAGACAGTAAATACTGTAGGCTTTGCAGGCCACATATCACGTCTGTAGTGTATTCTTAAAAGAATTTTTTATAATGCTTTATCAATTTAAAAGCATTCTTATCTCACAGGTTGTACCAAAACAGGCGGTGGGATGGAGTAGGTCTGTAGCCATATTTTGCTGCTTTGACTTGGACCTCGAAGCTCTCTGGGGCTTTCGGTCCTTGCCTGGTGTGGACTTGGTCTCGTGTGCCACTGTCAAGGGCCCAGGAGCTCAATGACATGCTGATCCTACATCCAAAGGCCTGTCTCATCTTTAGTGTCAGCACGGAAGGATATAAACAATCTCCATTGCAGCCCAAAGAACTACAGGCTGTTGAGTACAGAAGACATGTCAGAGAATTGCAGGTCTGCGATCTATTGGGAAGATGGGTGGGAGTGCCCTTCCCACCATACTTAGACTCTTAACAATCAGCTTTCAAGCAAAGCTGAAAAGAATTAAAAATAGTTATCTGCCCTGTCTCCACCACCACCACCAAAAAAACGAAAACAAAAACAAAACACCCTACGTAGTCTATATTCCTCAAGCTGGAGAATCCAAGGGTTACTGTGGCTGTTGTTCCATGCTCACAAGGAGCATTTTTCACTTGAAAGTGAAGCAGCACATGGGCAGCTACATGAGTTAGAAACGAAAATGGGTATGAAGGGTCCAAGTGCCCCAGTGAGGGGCTGAACCACGTGTACTTTAAGAAACAGAGATTTCCAAGGACTAGCCTGAAAAGGCATGGCAGGGAAGGCACAGGTTCTGTGCCAAGAACAGATCTGGTCCTGTAGTCAAATAGTTTTCAACATCTTTCTCCAACTAATAAGCTGATTAGGATTAATCAGCTAATAGTATTAGAAAGCCCAGGTATCACTTCTGGTATGGGAAAGAATGGAATGAGACAGGACATGGTGACCAGCTCTGGGCATTAGGTTCAGCCATATGCAGAACCAGCAAGGATGGGGGGATTCTGTTCCCTGTTGCTGGGGTGTGTTTTGGGGGCAGGTGGTTGGTCTCTCTGTGAGTGGCATTGCTCACTGCATTGGGAAATACCTTTCTCAGAGTGACAGATGTAGAAGCATAAAGCACATTCAAAGTCATTCCAAGAGTGGAAATGACTCAGCCTCACAGATAGAAAAGAAAATGTCTAGGCAGATAAAAAGAACGCGAACCCAGGACCTGCCCGTGTTGGCAGGGGCCACACAGGGAAAGGGAGGAGAGGAAAGGCTTCAGGAGGAATATGGGAGGAAGCAAAAGCGAGCTGAGTCATGCTGCGAAAAGCAGGTCCAAAGGGAATATGGATCCAGGAGGGACAATCTTGATTTCCTCACCTGCAGACCAAAAGGACTGGGCATGGTTTCTGGGGCCCTTGATTCAGAACCAAATTCCACAGGGAAGATGATCA
Source organism: Nomascus leucogenys (assembly GCF_006542625.1). Taxonomy (NCBI): domain Eukaryota; kingdom Metazoa; phylum Chordata; class Mammalia; order Primates; family Hylobatidae; genus Nomascus; species Nomascus leucogenys. The sequence continues at coordinate 45,857,912 of NC_044393.1, read as the reverse complement.
TGCCTGAAACAGGAGAAGTTCTGTTCAAATCCTAACACATCAAGGGCTGGCTCAGAGCCCATGTGCTTCATGAAGCTTGCCTGGACCACCCTAGACTGCAGCATTCTTTTCTGACTGCTGCTGGTATAAAATGTCTCCACATGTGCTGTTAAATATGGACATTCAATGGCAATTTCAATTCAAATGAATTCAAACCAACTAAAATTAAATATTCAGATTCTCAGTTGCACCAACTACATGTCAAATACTCGATAGTTGGATCACAGATGACAGCACAGGTCCCAAAACGTTTCCATCATAGAAAGAGCTATTGGACAGGGTGGTCAGAACTTGCAGTTGTCTTTGGATGTATCTCCTGTCTTTCCAGCCCAATTGCAAACATCTCAAGGGTGTAGAGCATATATGTAAATCTGAGGGCCTTATCTCTAATCCGGGTCTTAGAGTCACACTCACCTGAAGCTGTGAACTTTGGCCAAATAGCCAGGTTCTCTGAGTCTCTGTGTGCTTCTCTGGAAGTTGACATCATCATTCTGATCTTTCATGATGGCTGTGAGAATTAGTAATAAAGTGTGGACAGCTTAGTGCCCTGGGTTTGATGGCACTGTAGTAGGAGTGTATTTGTGAATTTCCCACCCTCTGTCCTGGGGCATCATTACAGGTGGGGCACAGTGCAAGATTCCTAGAGCAACATTCTCCAGCTACTCCCTGCAGAGCGAGTCTGTCAACAGGCCACACCACAGGTAGCCCAGGTCTAAACGGACCGTCATCTAGACAGGAGGCTTCAGTACCATCTTCCCATGTAGGCAAGCCCTGAAGACCTCAGGCGTGGCAATGAGTGCCATCATCTCTGCTGCATTGACTGTTTCTAACAGGATCAGAACATTGCCACAGACACATGTGAGCCCTGGTTACCTCCATGTCCTTACCAGAATGCTGTTGAAGGTGGCTTCTCGGTCTGGACTAGACAGATATTTTATGAAAAAAGTTGAGAGCCAAAGCACCCATAAGGTCCTGATTTAGAAGCATCATTTTAATAATATTCATCTTCTCTGCCTCTAACCTGTTGTTGGGTGAAATGATTGAGCAGGACTGAGGTGAGGGCAGGGTTCCTTCTAAAACATTGTTCAGTTTTCCTTAAGAGGCCCTGGGCACAACGAATATTACTTGTGCTGGTTAAATATAGTGCTGTCTGCCCTCGAAAATCTTAAATAGAGAGGCTAGGAAGTGAGCCCTGTGGTTCCTGGACTCTCTCCCTCTCTATCTGTGATGATGTCAGCGGCAGCAGTACACTTAACAGAGCCTACGGAGCAGGCTTCCCTCTGTGCTTGGAGGAGTGAAGATTTACACAGGGACTTGAGTGTTTGGGGTGCAGTGTGTGTCCTGGCTGTCTGAGTTATGGTGGCAAGGTCACAGGCAGGAGTTAATTTGGCATTTGTCATAAAGTACACCCAGCTGCCACTTGTGATGTCATGGGGCTTCTCAGACTGTGCTGTCAGAAGCCCTGGCTTTAGATGCTATTAGAGGAAGCCTGTAGATTCAGAGACTGGAGACAGAGTTACCTCTATTCTGGTTATATTCCCTGTTGGGGCATGATTCTGGTTTGCCTCTCAGATGACCATTTCCTCACCTACAAAATAGATCTTCAACTACATTTATCCCTTCCCTTGCACAAATCGACTTATTCCAAGAAATTTCAAGAATAGAAATTCAAGAAAACTTCTTCCCCTAGACGCTCTCCCATTTCCCTTAATAACTGCTGTGTTTGCAGAATTCCATGCCATACCTCAAGCCTTCCTCGACTCCCTCTCCCCTCCTCCCCTTCCCTCTCCCCTGCCTTCTCCCTTTCTCTCTGTCTGAAAACCAGGAGCACAGAGTGCCCAGTTTTGGTGCCAGAGAAAGCCCAGGGTGCTGTCTTCTTATGACAGCTGCTACTTTAAGGATATATTACTTTATACATTTTCTGCTTTCAAAAAAATGGCACTGGGCGTGGTGACTCACGCCTATAATCCCAGCACTTTGGGAGCCCAAGGCGGGTGGATTACTTGAGGCCAGGAGTTCAAGACCAGCCTGGACAACATGGTGAAACCCCGTCTCTATAAAATGTACAAAAGTTAGCCAATTGGGGTGGCATGAGTCTGTGGTCCCGCTAGTCGGGGGGCTGAGGTGGAAGGATCGACTGAGCCTGGAAGATGGAGGTTGCAGTGAGCTGAGATCACTCCACTGCACTCCAGCCTGGGTGACAGAATGAGACCCTGTCTCAAAAAAAAAAAAAAAAAAAGGCATTTTTCCTTTGCCCCTTGAAGACCTAGTTTTGGTGGAAATTTGTGATTTTTTTTTTTTTTTTTTTTTTTTTTTTTTACCTTCAGAACTGCATGAACAAGACTGACCTCTGGGCTCCAACTTTTCTTTGCAATTGTTCCAGCTCTCTGTGAATTTTTAAGGTTGTTTTCTTAGCCTGACACTGCCGATTTCATCTGAAGCCTGGAAACATTTTTTTTTCCTTTTGGCAAGTAACACTTGAAATTGTTTACTCAGATGACCTATTAAGAGAAATTTAACTTTGAATAAATTTGATCCATGGAAAATTAAGTTAGCTAAATGTAATATTGAAGATGGTAGACAACTGTAGCAGAAATGAATTCTTTGTAATATTTATTTGTGCACTTTGCAGAATTTTATTTATACACTTTGCAGTCTGTCTCCAGAAAAATATATCATCTTCTGGTTTTTGGTTCCTTGATATTTTAAGGAAATGAGTTTTTCCTCAGAGTGCTTTTTTCGAATAAACTTTGAAAGAAGGAAAATATTTAAAATGATGGCCTTTGGTGTGGGCTTCACTGCGAGATCGCTGGATTTCCCTTGATAAAGGATCATCCCACTCTGTCTGGCTTAGCTGGGCCTAAGGCCTCGAAAGGTGAAGAGGACGCTTGGCCTGTGTTTCAAGACCAAAGTCAGGCTGGCAGGGCACTGCCCTATGGGGATGGCCAGGAGTGCCTACTGGTCAGGTGTTGACTGGCCCAAAGCCCACAGTTAGCAGTTAAATGTGAGCTGCAGTTGACGAGGGAAACCGGGAAGTCTATATGAGAGAAGCAACAGGAGGGGAGGTTCAAGGGGTGCCTGTGGTCCATAAACAAGAACTGGAGCCCAGGCACAGACCAGCAAGCAGAAAACATGAGTTCAGGGTACTGGCCATGAACAGTGTCAGGATCCCGCTGTTTGGGGTTTAAACTGTAACATCAGAGTGGGCTGGTTTAAAATCACAGGGCTGGACATGAGCAGTCTACAAAGCATGATAGGGCCAACATTCTCACCTTTTACATGAAAAAAACGAGAACCAGAGGGGATAAACAACCGCCCAAGGTCACAGGGCTTGTCAGAAGTGACATAGGGCCACCCAACACCCGTGCAGTGCTCAATACCCATTAATAATTGAATAGAAAATCTGAGGTCTGCACAATCTAGAGTAGCACTGTCCAGTAGGAACATGATGTGAGCTACAAGTGTAATTTTAAATTTTCTATTAGCTACACTACAAAAGTACAAAGAAACAGGTGAAATTAATTTTAATAATATATTTTATTTGACCAAATGCTTCCAAAATATAGAAATGACAAATTGCAATTAGGTTAGTGTGGTTATTGCTGGGTTTGAACCCAAGAAAGAACTAAGCTTAAAGACTTAAGATTCATCTGTACATTATTTCACTAGCTTACATAACTTGAACTTCTTTCTGAAGTTGTAATTCTCATAATGATTCAAATCATAGCTGTTGATATTCTTAAGTGGAACAGATTTGGAACTAATGTGATCTGCTTTTTAATTTGTATCAAATTGTTTACTGAATTATTTAGATAGGATAATAGTAGCTGCTGTAACAGATTTCTGTGTTAACACAAGAGAAGTTTATTTCTCATGGAATGTTCTAGTTTATAGTTGCACCTGTTGCAAGAAGGGGTCCATGGACTCCAGAGCCTTCTATCTTTAGGCCTTTCCCTCCTCAACTTGGCTTCCAAGGTTGCTGTGCTTCTTTGCATTAAGGGGAAAGAGCATGGAGGATTTGGGGTAGCAGGGTTTTATGGACTAGATGCTCACCGATGCTCACATTCCATTGGCAGAGCTCAGTCACATGACAACTTCTAACCTCAAGGGAGGCTGGCCCATGTACATTAGTGGAATGTAGAAAGAAGAAGAAACAGGTTTGGTGAACTGCTAGCTAGTCTCCGCTACATTAATTTCCCCCAAACTTGTTTTTTCTGAAAAAGCAAATTTCCCAATTTTTCTTTATGCTTATCTCATTTTCAAAAGCCAAATACCACCATTATAGAAAAATCATAACCCAAATTTATGTCTGCCAAGGCTGGCTATAGCTCTTGCTTTAATCTTCATAATTCTTCCCTCATCAAGTGAAACAATTTGATTCTCTTTTCACCTTGTGGGGGTCATCAGTGAGGTAGAAATTGTCCCAGTGGTGCCATTTGCAAATTGCATCTTTTCTTTGGTAATAAAAGAACCCTGGGAATAATAATGAATGCTTTTGTATAGATGAAGTCATTTGGCAATTGTGTGGAAAGAACTTGGGTTCTGGAGTAAATCCTAAATCCCAATTCCATCACTTTCGACCTATGTGATGCCAAGTGGCTTCCTACATTATTTGGACCTCATTTCCACCCTCTGTAAAATGCAAATTAAGTTGCCTTCTTCCCAGGCTTGTGGTAATCATTCAGTGAAGTAAGCTTTGCAGAGCAGCTGCAAATCATAGTATGTGCTTAATAAATTGTAGCCATACTATCTTTGCTACCAGAAATACAGTGGAAGGTAGACTGATGGAGATCATTTATAGGGAGTTTACCACTCTGCAGGCACATTAGAATTTGTGGGATTAAGATTGTTTTAATGATGAATAGATTATTTAATGTCATTCAGCAACAATACCACATTCTTACAGGTTGGGCTGCGTGTAGGAGACATACAGTGATATTAACTACGAGGCTTCTGACTAATAAGTTTCTGGCCTAAGAGTCCACTATGTAAACAAACAGGATGAAATAGGGAGTAGAGGATTTTCTACTTTATACTAATGAAGAGTTTAAAAGTCTCAGGCTGTAGCAGAAAGGGTCAGACACTATTTGTTTTTTCTAGCTTTGACATCCCTTTAGGGCATTTTTATTGAGGCATTTTTTTAAACACTGTTCTTTAAAAGCCGCCCAGGCAGCCTAATTTGGTGAGTGGTATCTGGAATCTTTCTGAAACACAGGTAAAGGATGATAAAACTCTACTCTTAGATGCAGAGATTTTGTGGATCTATTTGTAAAGTACTTTAGACATTGCAAAGCACTTTCACATTCATTAGCTCATTGGAACATGTTTGGCCCTTGGAACAAATACCTCGAGGTCAGGAAAAACGGTATTATGATGCCCAGTTGATAGATTAGTTAGTCTGAGAGCAAAGCAAGTTGAGTTAAAGAACTGAGAATTCAGTCATAAATGCAAAAACAGGCATAGGGATTATGGTTTCTAGTGGCTTCTGAACCCTTTTCCTCTAAGCCAGGGCTCAACAAACAAGAGCCCTTGGTCACAGGGGGCCTGTCGACTGTCTTTGTGAATAAAGTTTTATTGGAACACAGCCACACACATCCATTTTTGTGTTTCTATGGCAACTTTTGCTCTATGAAGGCTGAGTTGAGTAGTTGCAACACAGACCACAGGGCTTGAAAAGCCTAAAATATTTATTCTTGGTCCTTTACAGAAATGTTTGCTGCTGCCCCTGGTTCCAGGCTCTGTGACAGTTGCCTCATGTGCTCTGCAGGGGAGGTTGAGGCAGGAATGACATTTCCAAGGTCCTCTCTACTCTCCCTGATCCTTCCTCCGGGTAGTGCCCGTGCCATATTGCATATTTTTAATGTCACCCCTGGGCTGGGGGTCTGTGATTCAGGTACTCTCCCCTCCTCCTGCCCCCACCCTCTGGCAATCAAAAACTCCAATATTTTTCCTTTCATATGTTAGGGATCTGTTTAAAATTTTATTTGAAGAGTAAAAGTTTACCTCCTAAAAGAGCTTGAAACCACAGGCCTGGAACACCCCTTGCTCCAGAGCATCTGGGTCTCCAGACCACATGTCTAGTACTCATTCTACCTTGGAATTGCTTTCCTCTGGTGTTCCACAGTAAAGCAGCCACTTAGGGTTGTCCACCTGTACTCCTGGCTTGCTCTGCAATGAGGACAGTTTCCCCAGGGCTTATCTCACAGGCACCCCTGGAGCAGTGAGCAATGCACTCAACTGTGTGTAGAGGCCATGGGTATTACAGCGGCGTGCTGGGAACACCCACTTTGGGGAGTGGAGAGCCTGCAAGAGAAGTCACCTCCTGGTCCCAACACACCTCTTGGCTGCACTGTGGCCTATGACAGTGATAAGCCAGGAGGAAGTGCTGCTTCCTCCTGGCCTGGGAGCACATGTGGCCTTGGCCATGTTTCCAGCCCTTTGGGGTTCACTCCCACCCACCTGTCTCCCCACTCCTCAATCATTTCTGGAGCAGCAGTGTGCCCAGGGGACTTGGGGCTCTTTTCTTCAATCTCTTACTGAGATCGTTATACAGATAATCTCATTTTGCAGATGAAGCTTCAGGTTTAGAGACATGAGGGGCATCTCCAGGGTTCCCTGCTAGTTGGCACTAGAGCAAGGACCAGGACTCTGAGGTTGCCTGTCTCCCAAAGCCTGGTTTGTGTGTGGTCAGCTTTAGGTCACATAATCTGGGTTGCCAGGTGGGCTCTGTTCTGCCCCCATCTAAGCGCTCTCAGATGTCTTAGGACCACCACCACCAGCAGCAGCAGCCCCTGGGTGCCTGTTACAAATGCTCATCCTTGAGCTGCACCTGAGCCCTACTGGATTGGAACCTCCGAAAGGCAGGCCCAGCCATCTGGGTTGTAACAAGCCCTCCAGGGGCTTGTGAGGCACACTCAAGTGTGAGGACCCCTGGCTTAGCTCATTGGAGGCACCTGTGGAGATTTTAAACCCAGGTCCACCCCAGGCCAGGAAAATCTCAGCCTCTGGGACTGGGGAGCAGGTGTCAGAGGTTTTCAAGCTTCCAGGGGGTTATGGTCTGAGTGTTTGTTTCCCCCCAGTATTAATTTGTTGAAATTCTAACTCCCAAGGTGATAGTGTTAGAAGGTGGAGCTTTTAGGGGAACGATTAGGTCATGAGATCAGTCCCCTCAGGAATGTGATTCAGTGTTCTTATAAAAGAGGCCTGAGAGAAAGCCCTCACCCCTTGTGAGGCTAGAGCAAGAAAGTGTCATCTATGAACCAGCATGTGGGCCCTCCACCAGACACCAAGCCTGCCAGCATCTTGATCTTGGACTTCCCAGCCTTCAGAGCTGTGAGAAATAAATTTCTGTTGTTTATAGGCCACTCAGTCTATGGTGTTCTGTTATAGCAGCTTGAACAGCAGGTGAGAATGGTGGCCTGAGACCCGCCTCTGTGCATGGGCAGTCTCTGTCACGCTGGCTCAGGGGAGAATAGCTGGGCTTGCAAGGCCTAGAATCTTCAGCAAGCTGGCAAACAGGTGAATAAACGGAGACCGCCAGCCACATGTAAGACACCAAACCTGTCTTCCAGCAGGGTCCATGTGTGTTCAGCACTACTCCCAAGCCCTGTGAACATTTGTTTTTTCACTCTATCTTGGAGACCAGGGGTTTTGTTTCTAAGCTTTCTTGCCCTGGGAAACACCAGGGTGTGTTTCACCCTAGCTGCATTTTAAAATCTCTTTGTATTGAAGTCAACAGGGAATGTTCCTGTGTTGTCCTATTTGTGGGTCTAATCTTGCCGTTGGGTCCTCAGTTGCCTCAGCACTTGCCACTCCCACCCACTCAGAAGCCAGGGCTGGCCGAGGTACAGGGCGAGGTGCCCATAGGGCTGAAGGCAGGGCCTTGGGGCGCATCTCCCAGCTGCTCTCTGACACTCCCAGGCCTGGGTGGACTCTGGTGCTTTGGGGTGGAATGAGGCCCAGGGAGGCCCAGGTAGGCCTGGTCTCTCTCCCCAAAGGCTCTCCAGGCCTGACAAGTTTCTCAGCAGGCTCCATGAACAATGGGGGTGGCCTGGCTGAGGGCTGTGAAGGTCAGGGATGGTCTGAGCTACTCCAGTGAGTACGCTTTGGTTTGGACAGAGGCACCGAGCACAGTCTATCCCTGGCTAGTGGGCCACGGCCACACCTCAGTTTGTGTGCCCTGGGGTAGGTTCCACTGAGGCCCAGGACTACGTTCACATTCCACCTTGGAGAGTAAGTTTAAATAGGTACATGTCTAGGCTATCCTACAGATGCTTCTGAGGTTCTTGATAGAGTGTGAATCCCATTTCTTTTGGCTGAAATGTCTATGATAGAACAATAAAATCCTTGAATTAAAGATTAGCAGCCTTTTTTAGAAGCTGACTCAGAACAAAATGGATTTGGGCCCAGCCCAGTGGCTCATCCATCCCTGTCAAAACCTTTGTGCCAGGAGCTCAGCCTGGCTCCGCAGCCCTGGGCTTGCAGGAGACCTCAGTGCCCACTCAGGGTCCACGTTGTTGGGATCAGGGACAGTGGTATAAAAAAAGAAAGGCAACAAACTGCAGACCCCTGGGACAGGCCACTCTGGAAGGAGCAAAGGACTGGGTCCAAAGAGCAGGCTGGACTCAGTGAAGCTTCTGTGACCTCAGTTGATAAATGGGCACTCACAGTACCCACCCTGTCTTGGGGTCATGAGGGAGCCTTTCAGATAGGTAAGGAGAGGCCACATTTTGTAATTGTAGGTACTTCTGAGCAGAGTGAGGGATGTAGGGCCTGGGCACCATAGGCCTAGGGAGGACCCATGGGCTGTGGGACCCTGGACCAGCCGCGTAATCTCTCAAAGCCTTGGTTTCCTTCGCTGAGAAGTGGGAATCATTCATGGGTTGGTGGAATAAAGCCTGTCAAGTCTTTAACACACAGCCATTGCTCGGTCCCTGAGTGGATGCCCATTTTCCAAGCACCCTCTTTGTAACAGTCCTGAGGGGTCCTGCACACAGAGTCTCAGCTTGTCACACTTAGGAGATTGTGGTTATTATTCATGCTGCTGATTCCTTTCTCTGGTTTTTAGGGCATGGGAGTTTTCTACTATGGGAGGCAGGTAAAATGAATCTGACAGGCACTAATACTACAAAAACCCAGGTGGAAAGTAAAAATAGTCTTAGTTGTCAAAGCGCAGGAGCCAGTCACACGAACAGCCTGTCAGTATCAAGGTAAGCCTCCCCGTGGAGCTTTTCCTGGGGAACGGGAATTCCACTTCTGTTGAAATCTCATTGACTTGCCCTAGGTAAATTTATAGAAAAATCACGGATGATGGGGATTTTGGTCTGTAGGCCGAGTATGCAGGCTGGGTGTGTAGAATGGATAGCAGTGGTTGCAGGGATGAGGTTGAGAGGCAGAAGCAGGTGGGAAAGGAGGGCTTGATCTGCACTTGACTCTGACCTTTTTGTCGTAGTCTGCTCGGGCTGCTAAAACAAAATGCCATAGACTGAATGTCGTCAAAACAACAGAAATGTATTTCTTATAGTTCTGGAAGCTGGAAGTCCAAGGCCAAGGCACTGGCAGATTCAGTGTCTGGTGAGGACCTGTTTCCTGGTTCATGGTTAGCGCTTTCTCACTCTGTCCTCACACTGAGGAAGGTGCAAGGGAGCCCTTTGGAGTCTCTTTTATAGATTTAGGAATCCTATTCTTAATCACCTTCCCAAAGGTCCTACCTCCTAATCACCTTGCCAAAGGTCCTACCCCCTGCCTTGGGGGCTAGGAATTTAACATGAGAATTTGGGGGGAACATAAGCATGAAGACCATAGCACCCTTGCATCCACAGGACCATTGAGGTGGGAGGCTGCCCTTTGGACAATGTCTTTCCATATTCCAGCAACACAGTTTCCCCACTGCCTGCTCCATTTTAACCACAAATACTAGGCCAATTTATTAAATTGAGTTATTTAATACTGAATTTAAAGGAAGGAAAGTTGTAACGCAGCTGCACCTCTCCACTCTCAGCCATTTTTATCCAATCGCCCTGGTTTCATGCAGGACATTGGCCCCTTTGTGGAATCATTTTGTGTTCGTGGCTCCGAAAAGGATGTTTCCCGGCCAGGCATGGTGGCTCATGTCTGAAATCCCAGCACTTTGGGAGGCTGAGGTGGGTGGATCATCTGAGGTCAGGAGTTCAAGACCAGCCTGGCCAACATGGTGAAACCCCATCTCTACTAAAAATACAAAAATTAGCTGGGTGTGGTGGCAGGCACCTGTAATCGCAGCTACTTGGGAGGCTGAGGTATGAGAATCGCTTGAACCCAGGAGGTGGAGGTTGCAGTGAGCTGAGATGGCACCACTGCACTCCAGCCTGAGCAACATAACAAAACTTTGTCTCAAAAAAAAAAAAAAAAAAAAAAAAAAAAAAGGATATTTCCTTTAAGGATGCCCAAGCAAAATGACTCAGTGCCTAGCTCTGCTTAGTGGTTCTCAGGGGGACAGAATTCCTCAGTAATTCCTATTATAAATATAGAATTATTGTCCCATCAGTGCCACAATTTGATGTGCTGTTTATTTAGAATTATGCTTCCTCTGTCTCCTCATTCAATCTCAAGAATCTTGCCTTTAGGTCCAGTGGTCCCTTGGTATCCATGGGGGATTGGTTCTAGGACACCCCCCACCTCGGATATCAGAATGCACGGATCCTCAAGTCCCTGATATAAAATGGCATAGCATTTGCATATAACGTATGCACATCCTCCCATACACTTTAAATCATCTCTAGATTGCTTATAATACCTAATACCTAATACAATGCCTATACATCACTTCATTTACGCAGATTCAATGTAGTACTTGGGACGTGGCAAATTTAAGTTTTGCTTTTTGGAACTTTGTGGAATTTCTTTCCAATTATTTTTTAACTGAAAACTCTAGCATTTATTCATAAAATCTATAAATGGAAATCAAACCATTTTAATTGATTAGTCAAAATTACTTTTAATCAATAAACACTTTTTGTCTTTAAAGAAAAAATTTAATTGTATTTTATTTTAAGTTCTGGGATACATGTGCAGGATATGCAGGTTTGTGCTTTGGTGGTTTGCTGCACCTATCAACCCATCACCTAGGTATTAAGCCCCACATGCATTAGCTATTTATCCTCATGCTCTTTCTCCCCCTTCTCCCCAACAGGCCCCAGTGTGTGTTGTTCCCTTCCCTGTTTCCATGTGTTCTCATTGTTCAGCTCCCACTTATATGTGGGAACATGCAGTGTTTGGTTTTCTGTTCTTGCATTAGTTTTCTGAGGATAATGGCTTCTAGCTCCACCCATATCCCTGCAAAGGACACTATCTCATTCCTTTTTATGGCTGCCTAGTATTCCATGGTGCATATGTACCACATTTTCTTTATCCAGCCTGTCATTGATTGGCATTTGGATTGATTCCATGTCTTTGCTATTGTGAATAGTGCTGCAATGAATATATGCATGCATGTGTCTTTATTGTAGAATTACTTATATTCCTTTGGATATATACCTAGTAATGGGATTGCTGGGTCAAATGGTATTTCTGTTTTTAGGTCTTTGAGGAATTGCCACACTGTCTTCCACAATGGTTGAACTAATTTACATTCCCACCAACAGTGTAAAAGTGTTTCTATTTCTCCACAGCCTTACCAGCATCTATTTTAACAATAAATAGCTGTTGTTTCTTAACTTTTTAATAATTGCATTCTGACTGGCTTAAGATTGTATCTCACTGTGGTTTTTATTTGCATTTCTCTAATGATCAGTGATGTTGAGCTTTTGTTCATATGTTTGTTGGCTGCACAAATGTCTTCTTTCGAGAAGTGTCTGTTTGTGTCCCTTGCCCAATTTTTAATGGGGTTGTTTGTTTTTTTTCTCGTAAATTTTTTTTAAGTTCCTTGTGGAATCTGGATATTAGAATCATTTCCTGAGACTTTGCTGATGTTGCTTGTCAGCTTAAGAAGCTTTTGGGCTGAGACCATGGGGTTTTCTAGATATAGGTTCATGTAATCTGCAGAGACAGTTTGACTTCCTCTCCTCCTATTCAAATACCCTTTATTTCTTTCTCTTTGCCCTGGCCAGAACTTCCATTACTATGTTGAATAGGGGTGGTGAGACAGGGCATCCTTGCCTTGGGCCAGTTTTTGAGGGGAATGCTTCCAGCTTTTGCCCATTCAGTATGATATTGGCTGTGGGTTTGTCATAAATGGCTCTTATTATTTTAAGGTATGTTCCATCAATACCTAGTTTATTGAGAGTTTTTAACATGAAGGGATGTTGAATTTTATTGAAGGTCTTTTCTGTGTCTATTGAGATAATCATGTGGTTTCTGACTTTATTTCTGTTTATGTGATGAATTACATTTATTGATTTGCATATGTTGAACCAGCCTTGCATCAGGGATGAAGCTGAATTGATCGTGGTGGATAAACTTTTTGATGTGCTGCTGGATTCAGTTTGCCAGTATTTTACTGAGGATTTTTGCAACGATGTTCATCAGGGATATTGGCCTTAGGTTTTTTGTTGTTGTTGTTGTATCTCTGCCAGGTTTCGGTATCAGGATGATGCTGGCCTCATAGAATGAGTTAGAGAGAAGTCTCTCCTTCTCAATTGTTTGGAATAGTTTCAGAAGAAATGGTACCAGCTCCTCTTTGTACCTCTGGAAGAATTCAGCTATAAATCTGTCTGGTCCTGGGCTTTTTTTGGTTGGTAGGCTATTTATTACTGTCTCAATTTCAGAACTTGTTATTGGTCTATTCAGGGATTCAACTTATTCCCGGTTCAATCTTGGGATGGTGTATGTGTCCAACAATTTATCCATTTCTTGTAGATTTTCTAGTTTATTTGCCTAGAGGTGTTTATAGTATTCTCTGACAGTTGTTTGTATTTCTGTGGGATCAGTGGTGATATCCCCATTATCATTTTTTATTGTATCTATTTGATTCTTCTCTCTTTTCTTTATTAGTCTAGCTAGTGGTCTTTTTTTTTTTTTTTTTCAAAAAAAAAAAAAAAACAGCTCCTGGATTCATGGATTTTTTGAAGGGTTTCTCATGTCTCTGTCTCCTTCAGTTCCGCTGTGATCTTGGCTATTTCTTGTCTTCTGCTAGCTTTGGGGTTTGTTTGCTCTTGGTTCTCTAGTTCTTTTAGTTATGATGTTAGGGTGTTGATTTAAGATCTTTCTAGCTTTTCGATATGGTCATTTAGTGTTATATATTTCCCTCTTAACACTGCTTTAGCTAAGGAATCAATTCAACAAGATGAGCTAACTATCCTAAATACATATGCACCCAACACAGGAGCACCCAGATTCATAAAACAAGTTCTAAGAGATCTACAAAGAGACTTAGACTGCCACACAATAATAGTGGGAAACTTTAATACCCCACTGTCAATATTAGGCCATTGAGACAGAAAATTAACAAGGATGTTCAGGACCTGAACTCAGCTCTGGATCAAGTGGACCTGATAGATATCTACAGAGCTTTCCACCTAAAAACAACAGATTATACATTCTCCTTGGAGCTACATGGCACTTACTTTAAAATCAATCACATAATTGGAAGTAAAACACTTCTCAGCAAATGCAAGAGAACTGAAAACATACAAACAGTCTCTCAGACCATGGCTCAAATTTTCCAAATATTTTTTATCCACAATTGGTTGAATTCACAGATGCAGAACCCATGAATACAGACAGCCAGCTGTATTTTCTTCTCCAGCATTTTATTATGAACATTTGGAAACATATAGAAAACTAGAATGAATTTTATACTGAATGCATATAGACCCAGCACCTAGGTTCTATAGTTTACATTTTACTATACTGGCTGTTATCACATGTTTATCCCTCTGCCCAACCCTGTGGCCATCCATCAATCCATGCTATCTTACTAGACTTCAAAGTAATTTCAGAAGTCACCCCATTCCCTCTCACATGTGTTGCTAAGTCATGTATATCATTAGCTAAAGTTTATCACTTGTTAGCCTTCTACTTTCGGTTACGTTTATACGCATGATGTGCACAAGTTTTGAGTTGCATCCATGAGTTCTGTCATATAGTAAACCTTTGCACCCTGCCTCTGTCAAGGTATAGGACATACCATCATCCCAGGAAGTTCTCTCTTGCCCCTTCTCAGGAACCCCAGCTCAGCATACCCCATACAACTACTCTTCTGATAACACCATAGATTAGTTTGTGCCTGTTCTAGAACTTCATGTGCATGAATCCCACAATATGTGCTTTTGGGTGTAAGGCTTCTTAGCACTCTGTTTTTGAGATTCATCCATGTATTTGTGTGTAGGCACATTCTGGACACTTACACATCCTCATATACATACATGTAGATACACATCTGTACATATTGATGACATATACACCATGACAGACTTTCCAGGTAAATGTTAATTTGTTGCATGTATTTCTCTTCAGGAAATGCCTTGTAGATTTTAGTCATTTTTCTTAGACACTTATTTAGGTCAACTTTTAAAGAGACTTTTGTGAAAAATGGAAACTTAGAGCTTTGGTTGACCACGGAAAGTAACTTAACAAGGGCCAGTTGTCCCTAATATCCCTCTCACTTCCCTCCAAAGCAGAACCATGAACTGGACTCAGAAATCTTATGCTAGGAAGGGAAGGGAAGAAGGAAGGGAGGAGGAGGTATCCCTAGTCCTTGGGTCTTATAACCATTCACACCTTTCAGGTGTAACACTGCACATTCAGCTATGACAGTAAGTGGGAGGAGAGAAGCTAAGAAGGTGGGAGAATTGTCTGATTTGCTGAGTAAACAGCCATGTTTTTCTGTAGTGGAAGCTGCTTCCAGTGGCCAGCAGCCTCTTCATTACAAACACAGCATCAGAGAGAGAGAAAATAATTCCTTCTTCAAGTACCTTTATTGGGAAATGGATGCCTGGAATAGATGTAGGGATACGAGGCCCCCTGCCTGAACACGGGAGTTACATGTGTCAGGGTCTTTGGAAGGAATACGATCATCATTTTTTCCAACAAACTCTGTCCCAGCAGAACCCTTCATTGGTGTGGACCCTCATTTGTTTCTTTGTGGTTCTTTTTTGTGTGTTGTTGGTTCCTGACACACAAGTTGATTTGGGGTGGGTAACTTGACATGCATAAATAATATGTACAGCAGTGGCACACCCTTGGTGATCATTAATATGTTGCTCTGCCATCAAGTGCCCTGCTAAGTTCTTGTTCCCCAGAAGCAGATTCTAAGACAAGGTTGTGGGTGTGGGTAGTTTATTTAGGAGTTGATCCCAGGAAACAACAGTAGAGGATGGGGAAGTGAGACCAGGAAGGAAAGATGAAGCTCAACACAGGTCAAAAAAGAAAGAAAAAGAAAAAAAAAAATAGAAGGAACTGAAAAGAAAATTCTGCCTAAGTTCCTTCTGCAAGAAAATAGAAGCTTTACTCACAAGGGTTCCCTTTGCCAGGCAGATCTTTTTATTTTGCAAATCAATGAAATGGTTGGTATCATTCCGAATTACCACTGTGAGCAACTCAGTTTAATCTGGCTGGGGTCCCCAGGATACAATGTAGATCACATACCTCAGAGTTCTCCCTTCAAGGGGTGAGGGAGCTGGGGTATTTATACACCACTTCCACCAGTCATGGGTTAGGGGCTGTTCCCAGAAGTGTCAATGCCTTGGCACGTCCAGCCTGCCCCTCACACAGGAAAAGCAGTCCCCATGGCCAAAGACAGCCTTCAGGTAAAAGAGTGCAGGTGCTGGCAGTTGGAAGTTGGGCCATTGTGGGTGAGGGGAGAAAAGCCAGCACTGACAGTCATTGCTAAGCTCCCACATTCCCTCAACTACACGATTTCAATGTTGTTGAATTGGCGTGGAAAGCTCATCTTGACCCAGAAGACCACATAACAGTTCTTCCCCTTCGTGTGTGTGTGTGTGTGTGTGTGTGTGTGTCTGTGTGTGTGTGTTTTCATCTTGCTAAGTCCCGGCACTCAACCTCAGCCCATTATTTTTCACTGCCTCATAACATGTGTTTGTACAAGTGCTGACTGCTGGCAAGCCATCCTGCCACAGCAGTGGGCTCAGCTGAATGGGTGATCTGAGGAGGCATTTCAGGCCTAGGTCTAGAATGAGAGGAAAAGCATTTCTTCTTTCCTCATTCATCTTTTACCACCTCCGTCCATGTGTCAGACTTCTGGGGACTCCAGGGAAGCTCAAAACAGGTCAATTTTTTTTTTTAAAAGAGAGCCAATAAGAAAATTTTGCCTAAACTCCTTGTACAAGAAAATAGAGGCTTTACCCACAAGGGTTCCCTTCACCTGGACTGATCTTTTTATTTTGCAATACAAAAGTAAAGGAGTTATTTCTAAAAGTGTTGCTGGGGCCTGGGGCCTGGAACTTATGTAAATACAGAGAGGAGACTCCATTTGAGTCCTGAGTAGAAGTTAGGAGATGTGGTATCAGCACAGAAGCACAATCTGTTCTGGAGGCTTTGACCTGTGTGTTATTTTAGGGGCATACACTGGCTTTCCTTGCTTCAGAGTCAAAAGAAAATGGAATTATATCCACAGGCAACTGGTTAATCCCTCACTGAGCTCTACCTTGTGTGAAATGGAATTTGTATTTCACACAAAATCTTTGAAAGTGACTCAATATGTTTAAAGCCAGGAACGCTGTGGCCCTGGCATTCGGGTCTTCCATGATTTCTTATTTCCAGAGCCTCCCAAATGTGGACACATCCAATTCAGTGATGCTCCTTAGCCCAAAGCCAGGCACAATCAGAGGTAATTCCTGCTCTGGGAAGTGATGTATGGATTCCTCAAAGGCGATGGAGTACAGTTTCTAAAGGAAAGGTTGTACCTGTGGTCTTCTAAAACATGCTCACAAGTACTTTGATATTTCTCTTATAGGAAGTGACTCTGATTCCCCTTTCCTTGAATATGGCTGGCCTCTGTGACTCCCCTCTAACTGATAGATTATAGCAGAAGTCATGTGCCTTCCAAAGCTGGGTCATAAAAGCAATACAGCTTCCACCCAGCTCTCTCCCTTTGAACCTGGCCACCATGTTGGGAGGAAGCCCAGGCATCATGGATGACCCCAGCTGAGGTCCTAGCTGACAGGCAGCATCAACAACCAGAGGTGTGAGTGAAGACACTTCCTAGGTGACCACATCCTCAGTCACCACCTGACTGCAACCACTTGAGAATTTCTGAGTGAGAACTATCTAACTGAGGCTAGTCACACCCAGAACCAGGAGACATAATGACAAGAAAAGAATGCTGCTGTTTTGTGCTGCCAGTGCGGGCTGGTTTGTTATGCAGCCACAGTGACTGATACACACATATGCTCATTGTCACACAGCTAAAGAACTTCTGGGGCTCATAAACAATCTCCACCGTCCATCACTCACTTCCTTCCTTTGGTGCAATGACTGACTCGCTTCTTGACTCTCAGGAAATCAGTGTCTGGGGAGAAGAGACAAGGAGGGGTGTCTCCCTCTGATTCCTGGAGTCTTCAGCTTGCTGCCAAGTTTTGTGACCTAGAGGCAGGCAGGAGGTTTCCAGCTGTTTCGCCCTCAACAGGTTGGGGATTGAGGGACTGTTCACTGTCTGGCTGCGAGAAGTGGGGGTGGCAGCTGCTGCCTTTCTTCCTCCAGATGAGATCACAGTGGTGGTGGCAGCTGCCGGGAACAGTTCTCCATGTTGTCCCCACGTGCTGGGCTTCTGGCCAACATAGCACACCTAACTTGCTTTTAGGTTGTGACCTCCACACGGAGCCTCTGACCTTAGGAAGTAGTCAGTTGCAGGGTGCATGGCAATTGGCACCAGTGTCCTTTCCAATGCTTCAGTTCTGTGGAAGGCAGGTCCCTCCATGCCCAATCACAGGCCTTTCCTCTCACTTTCTCCCCTGCACCTCTCCCTGTTCAGTTTAGGATTGGATCTGCTATTTCTTCACGGGCTCTTGGGGAGAAATGTGAAAATGCATGTGAAAGGACTTTGAAAATATCCAAAAAGATGTTGCAAAAATGGAAGGTACCGTTAAGGGATTAGTGAGCAATTAGTGGGACAGGCTGGAGCAGGACACCTATCCAGCTGTTTCAGCTCCTCTTAAGACCGTGAGTTAGTCATAAACTCTCAACACTCAGAGACTTTAAAAAAGCATGCAGCCCAGAAATCGATAGAATGCTTGGATTTCCTTTGTAGCATCACCATAAAGTGCTCTTCTACCATGTCCTTGGTTATCCTCAGTGATGGGGAGCTCATTACCACCTCCTTTTAGAGGTCTTTTATTCCATGGGCAACTGGAATTATTAACATTGTCTTCCTTGTGGCGAGCCAAACTCATTTTCCTTTGAGTTATCTTGAATTCTATAAAGTAAGTCGTATTTCTTTTCCTCATGGCATACTTTTGAGGTCAGCTACTAAGTTCTTCCTTGTTCAGGCTTCTCTCTCTTCAGTTTTTTAGTTGCCCCTTTATGTGACATGGTTTGATGATCCCCCTCAGCATCTCCCTTCTAATTACCTTCTGGGCCAAGTGCTTATCTCCTCTTCAGCTCTTAAAAATCAGCCTCCTGTTATTATGTTTGAACAGCTTGTGAAAAGATCGGACCTCACTCAGCCCATGTTTAGCTGTTGGATATAATTATTTCAGATGCAAACCCAGCATTCCTAAACTAGCACTTAAAGCCCTGCATTCTCTCAAGGGACAAAGTAAAGGAACCGGGCATTTGTTGAGTGCCTCCTTGGAGCCAGGGCTGGGCTAAGGGCTCTAGCTGCAGAATCACCTTAATTCTAGTAACATGCCCATGAGTCAGGCATTCCAGGAACACCCAGAAAGGGCAGGGCATACAGGAGTTAAAACTCAGCTTCACCTAAGTGCTCCTTCTAACCACCTTCCTAAACTGAACTTCAGGGAAGACTCTCAAGCCGGTGGACTGTATTTCCATGAGGAGTGGTCTTTGCCCTACATGTGCTAAGCCCTGTGTGGGCAGGGGCTGGTGCTGTTTTGCTCACTATTAGATCGCCAGGCTGTAGAGAGTACTTGATACTGTCTATAATGGTAATGGCATTAAATCTTTGGTGAATTAATGAACAATTGATTGAGTGAATCCATGTAACTTCTCTGTGACAAGTTTTTAGTATTTTATCTTGAAACAACAAAAATTAATACAGAAAACTTTAAAGGAAAATATTACAAACTCCGTTGTATTTATTTGCCAAATTAATAAATGCTAACATTTTTGTATTTGCTTCTAATCTTTTTCCATTTATAAGAAATAAAACATTGCACATCAAGTTGACATCCTTTTTATTTGCCTTGTCAGGTCTTCTACTCCAGAAGCAACCATCATCTTTATTTGGGGAGTGGCTGGCCTGTGTTTAATATTTTTACCTCATATATAAGTATGCATAAGCACTAAATAATTGTATGTGTTTTCAAATTTAAGTAAATGTTGTTTTATTATATTAATTTTTGTGATGTTCATTCCACTCGTGTATTTTTGAGATCTATGTGTATACTCTACTTCATTTAACTGCTGTCTAGTATTCCACCTTATCACTTGATTTCTATTTGCTTATTCATCCCCCAGTAATCAATATGTGGGTTGTTTTCAGTTCCCTGTTGTGGGTAGTTAATATTATCCTCACCCTAAGTTTTCAAGCAAGGAAACTTAGAGTCATCCATTAAATAACCCATTTAAGGTATCAGTTTCAATAGGTTGCAGAACCTGATAATGAACTTAGTGGTCTTTGTTTTTTTTTTTTTTTTTAAACTTTTATTTTAGTTTCAGTGGTGCATGTGTGAGTTTGTTACATAAGTAAACTGCATGTCGTGGGGGTTTTGTGTATAGATTATTTCATCCCCCAGGTAATAAGCATAGTACCCAATAGGTAGTTTTTCTGATCCTTCCTCTCCTCCTACTCTCCACCTCAAGTAGGCCCCAGTGTCTGTTGTTCGTCTTAGTATCCATGTGTTCTCATTGTATAGAATATGCAGTATTTGGTTTTCTGTCCCTGTGTTAGTTTGCTTTGGATAATGGCCTCCACCTCCATCCATGTTGCTGCAAAGGACATGCTCTCGTTCTTTTCTTATGGCTGCATAGTATTCCATACTGTATATGTGCCACATTTTCTTTATCCAGTCTACCGTTGATGGGCATTTAGGTTGATTCCATGCCCTTGCTATTGTGAATAATGCTGCAATGAACATATGCATGCCTGTATCTTTATGGTAGAATGATTTATGTTCCTTTGGGTGTATACCCAATAATGGGATCGCTGGATCAAATGGTATTTCTGTTAATTTCTTTGAGGAATCACCATACTAGCTTCCACCAATGGTCTTTCTCACTGTATCAGTTGTCTCCCTTCAGGAAAGGGAGTGAATTGAAGGAAATGTTGGACTGCTTTATCTTCTAAAACTCCAGAAAGGAAAATGACCATTTTTAGAGGAGACCGTAAATGTTCTATGCAAAAGGAAGTCACCTCGTGTGTTCCAAGGATGAGAAAAAACTCATGCATGATAGGAGGTTATCGCTGATGCTAAGTCTTGCGTTCCTATCTCCCATTTTTGTTGTCACCATTAGGCATGAACAGCGTTGTTACCAAGTCACCCTACTGTGTGGCTGCTGACTATTCACCCATGGCTTCTGAGCAATAGACAGATCAAGTGTTACAACCACCTTGAGGTCGGCCCGTGTTTCACAAAAACCAGGAGGCCATGGGTGACCTTATCTCCCAGCTTCGAGGATCCAAAACTAACAAATCCCTGGAGGATGCAGCCATTTCTGTCTTTGGTTAGCATCCTTCTTTAATTTCAACAGAATATAATGTCCCCGTAGAGCAAGTTTAAACAAGTTAACATAAAAAGACCCTGATCATATCTTCCCTAGCTTCTCTTTAATACATAAGGCTTTGAATAACATTAATCAAGTTTTATAAATTTACCAAAAGATGTTCTAATTTCTGCTACAATAAAAATCTTATTTTCCCTTTTCTAGGGATGGGATGGCATCATGGTCTTTAAGCCACCTGGCTCTGTTCCTTGCTATTGAGAGGCTTGGGGTAATTTGCATAACTTCCCGTAGTTTCCTCATCTTTCAAAGCAGATGTTGTTGATACCTGCCTCATTGCCAGAACAAATTTACCAGAAAGCCTGAGCCTGGGAGTCCTTACTTGCAATGGCCCTTCCAAGACGTTCCATCTCATTTCCTACTTGTTAATTTGGTAGGCTTTTTTTAATAAAGAGGGTCCCCTGAGTTGATAAGCTCCGCTCCCTAAGCCCTGGCTCCACCTCCTTGTACATTGGGTTGTCGTAAGGAAGATGCACCCCTCGCTGTGCCTATGGCGTCATTTGTGCCCAGTAATTGTTAGCTGTGGTTAGGTTAATTTTTTTCCCCTTCTTAAAGAACATGAATATGAAAATTTATCAACTAAAAGCCAATGGTAAAACATTTTACAAGGGGGAAAAAAGCATATGAGAAAATGCTGATTACCAACAAAAACAGAGAAAAAATTGTTCCTAGAAAAGATGAAATTGTACAAGAGAGGAAAGGATTCATGAAAAGTCTGTTCTTGAGCATCCTCAATGCCTGGCTTCTTAAATAATCTATACCCTGAAAACTGGAACGAGACTATTTTGGCCCTGTCTGAACTTTAAGACCTGATGAGTTATTTTTTTCTTTCCTTTTTGAATGCAAAGTAACAGTTGTGTTCTAAATTTAACTTTTCCTGTTGGCTGCTTGGATTTTTTGCTCACATCAGGCCCAAGTGGGATATGAGTGGCTTCCCATGAAGGATCAACTCTGCCATGGGCTGTCACATCCCTGGGGAAAAATGGTCTCAAGGGCCCTAAGGGATGAGTGGCTCTTGGATGTGTCCATTCTTTCTGTGCAGTGATATTTTTTCCCCAGAGTTAGTTTCCTTGACATCATGTTCCTCAGCCTCCCCAGGAGTCCCCAGCATTGTCTCTTTCATGAGGAAATGTGGGAGGATGGTTGCTTCCTGTGTAATTCTGAAAGCCATTTATGGGATCTTCTTGCAGTTTCTGACCTCTTTGAATGCCTTCTCAGCACTCACTATGCCCTGGAGACCCAGACTATTTGTAATTGGGGCACCTGAACCACCAGGAGGGTAAGGGATTTGGCCAAAGGTGCATCACATGCTAAGAGTGAATGCTACGCCCTGATGGAGGGTAGGGGTGGGGTGCTGCTTCTGCTTGGACCTCCATTCTTGCTTTGCTTGAGTGTTTATACTTAGGATGTTTACACCAGGTATGACTTGTGGGGTTAAGAATGATCTCATGATATATAGACCAATGGAACAGGATAGAGAACCCAGAAATAAAGCCACATCTGGTCTTCAAAAAAGTCAACATTAACAAGCAATGGGGAAAGGACTCCTTACGTGATAAACGGTGCTGGGATAAGTGGCCAGCCACATGCAGAAGAACGAAACTAGACCCCATTCTTTCACCATATACAAAAATTAACCAAGACCTCAAACTATAAAAATCCTAAAAGAAAACCTAGGAAATATCATTCTGGACATTGATGTTGGCAAAGAATTTATGACTAAGTCCTTAAAAGCAATGGCAACAAAAACAAAAATTGACAAGTGGGATCTAATTAAACTAAAGAGCTTCTGCATAGCAAAATAAACTATCAACAGAGTAAACAGACAACCTACAGAATGGGAGAAAATATTTGCAAACTATGCATCTGACAGAAGTCTAATATCTAGAATCTATAAGGAACTTAATTCAATAAGCACAAAACAAATAACCCATTAAAAATGGGTAAAGGACATAAATGGACACTTCTCAAAAGAAGACATACGTGTGGCCAACAAATATATGAAAAAGTGTGCAACATCACTAATGATTAGAGAAATGCAAATCAAAGCAACAAGGAGATATCATCTCACATCAGTCAGAATGGCTATTAATAAAAAGACAGAAAAGAATAGATGTTGGCAAAGTTGTAGAGAAAACAGAATGCTTATATACTGTTTGTGGGAATGTAAATTACATCAGTCACTGTAGTAATTTGGAGATTTCTCAAAGAACTTAATACAGAACTACCATTCCATCCGGCAATCTCATTACTGGATATATATTCAAAAGACATAGGTACTCATATGATCATTGCAGCACTATTCACAGTAGTAAAGACATGAAATCAACCTAGGTGTCCATCAATGGTGGACTGGATAAAGAATTTGTGATACATATATACCATGGAATATTACACAGGCATAAAAAAGAATGAAATTATGTTCTTTGCAGCAATATGAATGGAGCTGAAGGCCATGATCGTAAGTGAATTATTGCAAGAACAGAAAACCAAATGCTACATGTTCTCACTTGTAAGTGGGAGCTAAATATTGGGTACACATGGACATAAAGATGGGAACAATAGACACTGCAGACTACTAGAGGGGGAAAGTGGGGAGGGGGTGAGGGATGAAAAACTGCCTATCAGGTACTCTGTTCACTACCTGGGTGACAGTATCATTCATACACCAAACCTCAGCAACATACAATGTACCCATGTAATAAACCTGCACATGTGCCCCCAGAGACTAAAATAAAAGATTAAAAAAAAAAACCAAAAAAAAACAACCTCTCAGATGACACTGCCTAGCTTTTCTGTCAGTAGAGGTTTATGTTTCACCGACCTTTCCTCTGAGTGAGATCTGGGGCTCCCAAGGACTTGAGGTCTTCTGAGCCTTCTGAAGGCTCTGGCTGTTCTCTTCCCTGGTGAGGATTTTGGTTGGAGTGGTATCAGCATTCTAGGTGAGACTGAAACAGCAATGAACTGGGAATCTGTAGACTAAATTTTGGTCATTGCATTTCCATTGATCAGTTGGATGAAAACATCCATCCTCTCAAAGTGGGGATATGAACTACATTACTGTGTTATCATGAAGAGTAAATGAGATAATATTTGCAATCGTGCCTAATATTTATAGTACTGGGTGTATGATCAATGCTCAATCAATGGTCACCCTGCTTTGAATCCTTGGATTTTGTATATCAAATGCACAGACTGACTAGATGATCTTTAAGGCTCCTACTAGCACCAAAATGGAACGATTTTATCTGTTAAGAGGGATCTTTTAAAATCTGTCTTTATGTAGATGAAAAGCTTCATGTAGATGAGAAAAGATAAAACGTTTTTAAAAAGTGTCTTTCATCCTCAGCAAACTAACACAGGAACAGAAAACCAAACACCGCATGTTCTGAGTCATAAGTGGGAGTTGAACAATGAGAACACATGGACACAGGGAGAGGAACATCATACACTGGGGCCTGTTGGGGGGTGGGTGGAAAGGGGAGGGAGAACATTGGACAAATACCTAATGCATGTGGGGCTTAAAACCTAGATGATGGGTTGATAGGTGCAGCAAACCATCATGGCACATGTATACCTATGTAACACACCTACCTGCATGTTCAGCACGTGTATCCCAGAACTTCAAGTAAAATAAAAATAAAAATAAGGAACAGTTTCGCCAACCAAAAAAAAGTGTCTTGTTTGTAAAGCCCTTTACACAGGAATACACATGGCAGGGAAACTGAGGAGTCCACCTTGGGACCAACTGCATCCGTGGTGACCCAGCAGACAGCGGTTTGCTTAAGCTAACTCAGCTCAGGAAGATTTACGTTTTCCTTGTGCCTGATATTTATGGAAACAAAGAATTTTTTAAAGTGAAATGTTATCTTTATTAACCATACTTGACCTCATGTCTACATGACACATGACACAGAGGTCCCCTCCACCAGAACACAAGGAGGGCCCTTAGAAAATGGATGTGGGAGAGTGAACCAGGTAAGTCTTTATTCCCTTCAACCTGGCCATTCTTTAAATTAAGGAGGTATCATATTTATCATATTTTAATTCAGTGCTGTGAGGTTTTCTAATGGACTCATAAAGCAATGCTTTGAAAGGAAAAGGTCTCTAGTGGTATCTTGACCAACTTTGATATCACCAACTTCTTGACTTTTAGTTTCTTCAACTCTACAGCTGTAAAGATTGCTCAAATGGACCTTGCAAAAGGAAAGCTTCTAGCTAGACAGGAGTGGCTTCATTCTGAAATTGCAAAAGACCGAAGTGACTTTCATTTTGTTATGCATTTTGTTTGGAGAGTGTAGAAATTAAACTTGTGAGTCTGCCTTCGCAGTCCTCAGGCCACCAGCTGAGGGGAGGGGACATTTGTGATGTCTTCCGAAAGCTGGTGTTGGAGAGCTGAATCATGCCAAGTCTCCCATTCATTTACTGTGAATTTGTCTGAGGGCTTATCAGGATAGATTCTTTACTTGATGCACTTCGCAAACCTTTATTGAGTGATTTTTTATTAAAGTATCTGAAATCAGTCGTGCCATTTGCAACTCGGAATGGAGAAATACTAAACAGGGTTGCAGGAGGGGCTTTATTTCATTGTTAAGGAGCCTGTATTATGACTTAAGTACCTCATTTATCTGGCATCGCTGGGAAATCGTTTCTGCCTAAGTGGCTGCTGCTGAGGGTGCAGTTCCTTCCACATCTTGGAACTTGACAAATGTCTGCGGAATGTGGTTGAATGAACTAAATGAAACATCTCTGCAAACGCCAGGCCATTTTGAAAAGTGATAAGCATTTGATTGATATCTTTCTAAGTAAATTTAATACGTTCTTGTCTGTGAGTCACAGTGCACAGAATGTGGATTGGACATTCTAGTGATAAATTGAAGCCATGGATTCGTAGAGGACATATGTTATTTTACCATCTTGTAATTCAGACCAGGGCCTCCTTTTTTGTTGTCACTGTGTCCACTGTCACTTCCACTACTTCCTACGTTTGTCTACCTTTAAAACTTTCACACCCTCAGATCTTCTAAAGTTTCATCCCGACAGCACATCTATGGATAGAACATAAACTTTGGTGTCAGGCAAATCAGACTTGAAATCCAGTTCCTCTCATTTTCTTGCTGCAGAACTTGATCAGCTTTCCTAACTTCACTGAATATGGGCTTCCTCACCTATCAGATAAAGGATCTGTGCTTGACCTGATGACATTACCAGTTCATTAAATTAGCTAATGTATATTAAGGGCCTAACCAGGTGGTTAGCATGTTCTCTTGCCTTCTGCTACTCAGTGTGGTCCAGGGACCAGCCTGGAAGCATCAACACCTCTTGGAAGCTTGTTAGAAATGTAGAATCTCATACTCCACCAAAACCTACCAGACCTATGGAATCAGAATCTGCATATTAACTAGCTCCGCAGGTGGTACCTATGCACACTGAATTTTGGAAAACGCTGGCCTAGAGCTTCTATTTTTTCTCCTCTTTGGGAGAGATAACAAGATGTCAACTTTAGTTTATCAAAGCTTCAGTTTTCTGGAAGGATGAAGGGTTCTAAGCATCATGAGAAGTGGCCTTCCAAAAGAGAGTTGGAACTTTTTGCAAGCTTCTTCTCTGTGTGTCAGCTTAATTTGAGACGGCCCTTTATTGTTCATTTCTTACCCATCCACATACCGACACAGAATCATCATTTGGGGGATGTGAAGACAAGGGACTCCTCCTTACACCCTGGAAGAGCTGGGCTTCCAATCTGTGCTCCATGCTTTCATGCCCCAGGAGTGACTCTGGGTCATTGGGACAGGTCAGGGCGGCAGAGCATCACACTCTTCCTGCTATCAGTGTCCAACCAGCCTGAGTCCCCATCCTGCACAGTGAAAAGAGTCCAGCAGGCCCAGTGGACCTGAGCAGAGCCAGACTTGACATTGGAGGCAGCCCTGGGAGATGGTGTCTGGTCTCTTCGTGGAGTTCATTCCGTCTTCTGGCTACTTCGTCTAGGTGTCGTGACATCTAATAATTGATTTTTCATTTTCTTGAACTGATAGACCCTTGCTTTCACATCGCCCCTTCTAACACGTTTCTGCCACGTTCTAAACCCTTGCTACTCAGAGTGTGGCCTCAGGCCCAGAGGCATCAGCATGACTGGAAGCTTATTGGCCACCAGGCCACAGAAGCTCAGCCCCCACCAGGAAAATGCACTGAGTCTGACCGTGAATTTCAAAAGTTCCCAGGTGGTCATGTGCACAGAAGACCTGGACAAGTGCTGAGCTAGTGTATGTTCAGTAAATATTAATTTTCTCTTCCTTCGTTAAACCTGGTGTATGAAATAAAAATCAATAAGGCTCTGAATGAGGACTTGAGAAATGAGGAGCTCAATATCAGGGCAGGAATTCCATGAGGACTGTCTCTTCTCTAGTCCAGGCCAGTTCTCTGGAAGGTCCGGGTTGCTTCAAGATTGACCTGCGGCTACCTGGGAAGGAAACTTACTGCTCCAGCCACTGTTCTTCCTCATAGATGTCTGCAGCCTATGAAGCCTTGCTGAGACAGTCATTATCTGTACTGCAGTCATTCAGGGCAGCAAGCATATAAACAGAGCTTGATGCTGCCTTCAGCTTCCAGTTACATAACCTCACTTTGGAGTCATACTTTCCAGATGTTGTGTATGGACATGCTCCCTTCTTGCACTACCTGTTTCTTTAGCCACATTCAGCTTTTGGGGGAAAGGTCTAAACACAAGCTCCAAGGACAGCCAGAATGCTTTAAATCTGAAATAAAGCCTTTTTTGAGCTTATAAAAAATCACGTGTATTTGCTTTGCTGGAGTCTTTCTGAAAGCTTTTCTTTTTTTCTCCCCCTCTGTGTAATCTTCCTTCCTTCCTTTCTTCCTTCCTTGCTTCCATCCCTCCTTCCCTTCCCTTCCCTTCCCTTCCCTCCCCCTCCCTCCCTCCCTCCCTCCCTTCCTTCCTTGCCTTCCCTTCATTTTTCTCCTTCCTTTCTTCCTCTAATGGAGAAGCATAGTTTGGGGCCACTGGAGCTTGGGTTTTGGTTACTCATATGTGTGTAGAGACTTGAGTTCAGATCTGTGAGGAATTGGGGCATGAACCTAGACCCCATGTTCAAGGGCTCAAGGCTTCAAGAGAACCCCAGGCTTGCAGTCAGCAACTTTTGGCCAGCAGGGCCCGCGACTGCATTCTCTGTATGTGGTGGATCATTCCAGGGTCACACACAGGAAATCAGGATGAGGTCACTCAGCAGCCCCGTGCTCCTTGAGCTTTCATGCTAGTCCAGGCATTCTGCTAATGGTGGGAAGGTTTGGAGAAAGAAGAGATACAGTCCCAGCCCTCAGGGATCACATGCTGAAGGTAGTGGGCAGAGGAATCCAGGTACATCCACTCAGAGTGATCAGTGCTCTACTACAGGTGTGCACGTTGGCCCCCACAGAGGGCCAGGATGGGGCCTCCCATCCTGGGAGGTGTGGGGTAAAGGAAGGCTTCCAGGAGGAGGCACTGTTTGAGTCAAAAAGTGTCCCCAAAGGAAAACAGTTAGATTAGATTTCACCAGGGAGGATGATGGTACTCATTTGAGGAGGTGGAAGCCATGAAATCAAGATAGCCTGTTAGTAACAACAGTATGCAGCTCGCTTTTTTCCCCTATGGCCAGCAGGGAATTCATCTCCCACACTTACTTTCCACACTCGTTAAATACATCTTCCCAAAGGGTGGCATGGAGGAAACAGGGATGCAGTCTCCTGATGGGATCGAGGCCCACCGAGGAACATGGCTGCCGGTGCTCTGTGTGTAGCATGAGGGTTTCCTTCCCATGCGCCCTTCCTCTTTCCTCTGTTGTGGGTCATGAATAACTATGCATCCATTCGCTGCTCTTGTTCTACTTCATGTTTCAAACACAGGAAATGAGCCTCTAATATAAGAACAATAAACTCAGAGGTAGATCACTGCCCGGATGGAAAACTGCCATGTGAACCAAAATGACACTGGATTAGTTTGTTAAGGTGAAAACATTTTTTTAAGTGGCAGTGGGTGTCCCTCAGTGAGATCCAAGCACTGGAGGAGTTCTTCAGGGGTGTAAGATACAAAGTTCCATTTTCCCTTTAGTGAAGGGCTTCATTCTTGCATGTAGGAAAAGTCGTATGGGAGTGCCAGACTTCATTGGTGGATAGCCCAAGGTGCAGGGGACAATGTTCCAGGGAACTGGTCAAAGCTCTAGGAATTTGGAAGTTAGAACATTATAGGTATATGTAGCTTTTATATTTATATAGTTAATTTTTTAAAACTTGAAGAATCATTTAAGAATGCATACATATCCTAGAGAACCCAAACAGTACTGAACTATACAGGGTAAAAAGTTAAAATCATTCTCCACTTACAGCCTACCTCCTCCAGCCACTCTGCACAAGGGTAACTGACCATTGTGAACAAGGAGGCCTAGAAGGTGGGATTCTTCGTGATCTCTTCCTATTCATTCACAAGTATATATATAGGTTATTAACACACCAGTGAGCTACACTTTACACTTTATTTTGGGACTTGCTAAACTGCTGCCTTGATGTTTTATCGTTTGTTTTGTTGCCCTCACACCTTTTGTCTGGACTTTATATGGAACCAGAGAGTTCCCATGTGCTTCTGAGGTTGCTCAAAGCTCAGAGTTCCACTGGCCCGTTGTGCTTTATGTGATGGCAGCCTGGGTATTGGTAGCGGTGGTGATGCTGGCACAGCCTGGCCTCTTGGGTTTCCCTGGCCATTGTATCACAGTTCCCCTGCTTACTTTGTAACAGTGTCAGGACCAACAAGATGAGGGAAAACAGAAATGTTCTCCAGGGTTTTCAAGTTTTCTTCCTTTTCTCTTGCTTTTTTTTTTTTGACATGGAATCTTGTTCTGTCACCCAGGCTTGAGTGCAATGGCAGGATCTCAGCTCACTGCAAACTCCGCCTCCAGGTTCAAGCAATTCTTCCCCCTCAGCCTCCCAAGTAGCTGGGATTATAGGCACCCGCCAGCATGCCTGGCTAATTTTGTATTTTTATGGAGACAGCATTTCACCATGTTGGCCAGGCTGGTCTTGAACTCTTGACCTCAGGTGATCCGACTGCCTCAGCCTCCCACAGTGCTGGGATTACAGGCATGAGCCACCACACCTAGCCTCTCTTGTTTTTTTATGACCTCTTCTTTCTGGGCAAGGGAGATGAAATGAAGCATGTTATTTCAGAGCTGCTCCTCCACCCAGAGGTGGAATTAAATCAGAGCCTTCCAAGGAAAAGCAGTGGGGTGTCTGGTTCCTCCCCTGTTTGCTCCGGGCTCTGTACCTGAGTGGCACTGAGTAGGGCCAGGGAACTTGAGCTAGGCCGGAACCCAGCCTGCTCTGGGTCAGTGGCCCATTTCAGCTCTGAGGTCTGAACTTGCCTCTCCTGCCACTCCTAGGTCTTTCTTTTCTTAGTTGACTTAGCAAGTCAGATTTTGAGATTTAACTAAGAATCCAAGGCATTAAACCTAGCTCAGCTACAGTAATCTGGCTGCTGATTCCATGTGGACATGTAACAGCTCCTGCTTTCAGAGCAGGTCCTGGGGATCACGGTGATATGGGGCGAGTTTCTCTTGTGCTTGAACCTTTTCTTCTGCGCTTTTCAAACTAGTAACAGGGAGGTAGCACACTGACAAGTTTAATCCCTCTGGGGCTTTAGAAACTTGTTGTGCTACTCCACTTCAACCACATGAGGAGATGATACATCTTAAAGGATGGGCAGAGGGAGAGGGCGATGCCAGACACATGAGCTGAACTATAGAACTTCAGGTCTTGAGGTGTGGAGAGGAAAATTCATGCTGTAAGCATCCGCTGATGAAATTCACAGACTGGTCACTCTGGTCATTTATCCAGCTCATGTTTACAGAACCCAGGGACTGTTGATAAACAACAAAAGCTTTCACCTTTGAAAATTTTCTGTCCCCAACTTTGTCTGTGGTTTTGCTGTAAGGTCCCAGACCTGCAGACAGGTGTTCTTCCATGGGCCAATATTTTTTGAGGAAGGTTGGAGTAAAGATGCACTGATACCTAGTTCTATTCTAAATCCTCTTTTTTTTTTTTTTTTGAGACAGGGTCTCACTCTGCCGCCCAGGCTGGAGTGCAGTGGCGCAATCTCGGCTCACTGCAACCTTTACTTCCCCTGGCTCAAGTGATCCTCCCACCTCAGCCTCCTGAGTAGCTGGGGCTACAGGCATGCACCACCATGCCTGGCTAATTTTTGTATTTTTTATAGAGATGGGGTTTCACCATGTCACCCAGGCTGTTCTCATACTCTTGGGCTCGAGCAATCTGCCCACCTCAGCCTCCCAAAGTTCTGGGATTACAGGCGTGAGCTGCTGCGCCCTGCCTTTAAATCCTCTTTACTGGAGTTCTAGATGCTTAAGCCTTCTCATTCCTTGTCTGCAGGATGAAGGGAGTTGCTGAGGAAGGTTCTCTGCCGTCAGGCAGCCTGTAACTCCTGCCATGCCAGCACGCTTCCCATCCATACTCACAGTCTTCCAGAAGGAGTGGCAGCAAAGCTTGTCATAACACACCTTAGTGGTTACCAGGCCTTGGCCTGTCGGTGTGTCTGGACATGAGTTACCGACTGTGGGCAGGAAGTCTGACGTTTCAGATGTGTGATTTACACATGGTGTCTGCAATGCACAGAATTGCAGTATCACCCTGTCATCTGACATCATTAACTGCATGTTTTGGCATTTAGTCGAAGGCCACACATAAAAGTGCTGAAGAGGAAATTTGCTTTGATTTTCTAGGTGGTAGGGCCTCTGCTGGCAATCAGGTCACTTGCTTCTGAGGCACCCGCATTCTGTCCCATCTGCTCTGTTTTTGCTATTTTTGCAAAGAAAGGGTCCTTGGCATTACTGTGCTCAGATTCACCTATCCTTGCACCCACACCTGTCTCTATAGTTCACACAGGGTAGGTTGGTTTCCTCTGTGCTGGGCAGACCTGATTTCCCTCTTCTCCATCAAACTAGGCACGTTTTAAATGGGAGATGGAAAGGAGGCGGCAGCAGCAGCCTGGCAGTGGCCCCAGAGTAGGTTTTCCAGAACATGATGCTGTTAGGACCAGATCACTGGGGCTGGGGTGCCAGAGACCCCATTCAAGGGCAAAGAAGCAGGTGTATGGTTGAGGGATTTTCTATCCAGCACCAAATAGGAATGGAATGAAGTGTTCTGGAAAGAGGCAAGATTTGTGCTGAAATCCTGGGGTCATAGTCTTAGAAAGTCTTAGAAAGCTAAGTGGGTTATATGGCTGGGGGCAGATCCCTCAACCTCCTTGGGCTATGGATTCTTTCTACAAAGTGCTGATGTCCCTCCCTCCTGTTTGTGGTCATAGAGATTACATGGAAGGGTGCACTGCTGTGCTCAGGTCATGATCAAGAACACAGGTGCTGGTGACTTTCATGATCTGTTGATGTGGATCCAGTGGCTCTTCTGGTAGGAGGGTCATCACCCTGCTGGAAGATTACAGCACTGTAACCAGAGTTCACAGTTCTTTTGTTCACTCATGTACATAAATATAGGTGCTCCTCAATTTAAAATGGGATTATGTGCCAGTAAGCCTGTCCGCAACTGAAAATATCATAAGTTGAAAATGCATTTAATACACCTAACCTAGCAAGCATCGTCACTTAGCCTAGCTTACCTTAAACATGCTCAGAACACTTACATTAGCTTACAGTTGGGCAGAATCATCTAACACAAAGCTTTTTATTACAAAGTGTTGAACATCTCATAGATTATTGAGTACAATATACTGCAGAGTGCACTGTGATGGCGTGGCTGGGGGTGGCAGCTCACCGCAGCTGCCCAGCATCACCAAAGCCTATTGAACCACATATTGCTAGCTCAGGAAAAGATGAAAATTTAAAATTTGAAGTACACTTTCTACTGAATATGCATCACTTTCCACCGTCACAAAGTGGAGAAATCCCAAGATGAACCATCAAAAATCGGGGACCACCTGTACTAAGGAAGCTCTAGTTAAGTGGGGGTTTGAGCAAAGACAAGGCTGCACAGTTCCTACCTCTTGGTGCTTCTGTAGAGCTGGAGTGAGAGGGGTGAGATAAAGGCTCTGAAGCACCCGGAGGAGGTAAGCAGGTCCCCAAGGTTTATATAAAAAGCCAAGGAAGGCAGCGTGTCCTGCAGCCACAGGGTCAGGGTGTAGGCTGAAAACCATCAGGGTTTGCTCCACCTCGGGGGGAGCAAGTACGATGGTCCCTTTGACAGGACAGGGTTTCCCTGTTTAATCTGAGCTATGGCTCATAAATCAGTCAAATAAAAAAATCCAATCTTGAAAATGTCTAGCATTTTCAAAAATTCTGGGATTCAGCGAAGACAACGTGAGCCATAAATCAGCCAGACACCAAGTCATGCCGACTACCCCTGGGCAGGAGCAGAGAGTCCAGGCCAGGTTGGCCCTAGGGGCTGGGGAGAGGTCAGCTGACCTGAAATAGACTTTGCTGAGGAGAAAATGAGAATGATCTCAAGGTCTTTGCTGAGGAGGCAGACTTCTTTAAGTGTTCCCAATTAACTCTCTTTGCAAAATTTTTGAAAATAGAATCTCTTGATTTCTTTTTTTAAACATTTCCAACTTTTATTTAAGTTCAGGGGTACATGTGCAGGATGTGCAGGTTTGTGACATAGGTAAATGTGTGCCATGGTGGTTTGCTGCAAAGATCATCCCATCACCCAAGTATTAAGCCCAACATCCATTAGCTATTCTTCCTGGCACTCTCCCTCTTCCCATCCCCCTGACAAAAGGCCACACACCTACAATCATCTGACCTTTGACAAACCTGACAAAAACAAGCAATGGGGAAAGGATTCCCTATTTAATAAATGGTGCTAAGAGAACTGGCTAGCTGTATACAGAAAATTAAAAACTGGACTCCTTCCTTACACCATGTACAAAAATCAATTCCAGATGGATTAAAAACTTAAATGCAAAACCCAAAACTATAAAAACCCTAGAAGAAAACCCAGGCAGTACCATTCAGAACATAGGCATGGGCAAAGATTTCATGACAAAAATGCCAAAAGCAATTGCAAGGAAAGCAAAAATTGAGTCTCCTTGATTTCTAAGTGAGCTACCGGTGGCTGGGCAGACACATGCATTCAAGGTCTTAGAATCATCTCATTTCTGTTTCTCCTCAATTGCCAAGTGTTACTTTCATTTCCACTCTGCTTTGCAAGATGACTCCCCTGTGACCTGCTGCATTCACAGAAAAGAGGCAAAAGGAAAAAGATCACTTCAGGACAAAGCAGCCACAGCCAGGCCCATGGGCCATGCCTTCTCAGGCCACCCCTCACTCCTGTGACCCCAAAGGGTAAAACAGCTTCCCATCTCCCGCAGGACACCTGTTTAGAAAGCTTATGAGGAAGATCTGTTCCTCCTTTCAGTTGCTGTAGACAGGTACACTCACCTTTGGGGAGGGGTCTCTTTTGTTCTCCCCTTCACCAGCTCACCCCTTCTTGCCAGGGAAATAGAATTGCTTGTCTGGGTGGATAAGCATGCCTTGTGTTTACAGAACACCTCTCTCCTGAGGAGTGTAAGCCTTTTACATAGAGGTGCCCTCGGGCATCCCAGCTGATATAGTAATAGCTGCATTCTCTGAGTCTTCCAGGAAGCAGACACCACTATGCCTGCCCATGGTTCCTTGCTCTTACCACATTGGTGCACCCTGGCCACATTCCACCTGCTCACACCTGCATTCCTTTGCCCAAAGGCTTTCTTTG
Source organism: Nomascus leucogenys (assembly GCF_006542625.1). Taxonomy (NCBI): domain Eukaryota; kingdom Metazoa; phylum Chordata; class Mammalia; order Primates; family Hylobatidae; genus Nomascus; species Nomascus leucogenys. The sequence continues at coordinate 45,823,277 of NC_044393.1, read as the reverse complement.
GAGGCCAGAGTCCACACTGCTTTGTGCATGGCAGGCTGGAAATGTCAGAGAATTAATGACCTCTGGAGGAGCCCTCAACCAATGGCTGATGGGAGGTGGTGTACAAATACCCCAGCTCCCTCATCCCTACAGGGGGCTGACTCTGAGGTGCCAATCTGCACTGTCTCCTAGAGTTGCCCAGCAGGATTATGCTCCACTTGCCCGCAGCCATAACCTGCTGGATAACACAAGCTTTATGGGCAGCCTTTCTCCCTCTCTCTATTCCTTCTTCCTCTATCTTCACCTCCCAAATACATTACTGTCAGTGTCTGTTCAGTGGGATTGAAAGCCAAGACATTTACTTGCATCCTTTTGTAGGTGGGCGATGGTAGACCTAGGGAAGAAGTAATTAGCCATGATGAGGAGGCTGAGAGACAAGACCCAAGAAAGACCAGAGCCAGGGAGAAACACTGGCACCTCTGCCTGGGGAGGCTGTGCTACTTCCTCATCCCTAGTACTGATGTTCACGACTTTTCCAGAAAAGCCAAGTTAGCTCTCCTCATGCTGATTTCCTGAGACTTAGCTGCTCTTATTACCAGATATGAAATCAAGAGTGGGAGACACCATATGTGCTCCTTTGCCACAAAGAGGCCCCCTTGCAATCTCCAGTCCTAGTCTCTTGCTTGTCCCACAGGTAGAAGGGTAGGTGTGGGGAGGGAATACTGCTGTGCACCTGAGACACTTAGTTTTAGTTGGAAAAGACAGCACAAGGACACGTGGGATGCTCTTCAGGGCTGGAAGAGAGGCTGATGGGGGCAGGGCAGTCATGTTCCCAGAACTCCTGTCCTGTCACTTGCAGGGTTACAGCCTGCCTGCGAGGGGAGATAAATATTCTGTCTTATTCCATGCTGAATGGCTGCCTCGGTCTAAATGATGCTTTTTTTTCTCCTTTTTGAGATAGCGTCTTTACTTCCACACAGTTCTTCCCCTTGTTACCAGCATTTTCCAGACCTCAGAAGAAAGTTCGAGAAGGATCCTGGTCTTGGTGATGTGAGAGCTCCCTTGTGCCATGTTTTAGAGCCTCTGCTGCTGTTCTTTGCCTCTTCCTGCTCTAGACTTTACAGTTGGTTTGCCAGGGTGAGGCTCTGTTTCCTTTAGGGAAGTAGAAATAGAAGATTAAAGTGAATCTAAAGGAACCATGGACTCTACTGTCCCATGAGCATGACACTGGTAGGGGCTGGCTGGGCTTAATATTTGCTCCATAAATATGCATGTGTGTTTATTACTTAAAAAGTGTATCTCAGGTAAGCATTTTCCAGCAGAACTGCCTTATACATAAATCAGTGCCTCAGACCTATTGCGGTTCATAGGCTCTGCACCTGAAACTCAGATGTGGCTCAAATGCAGTGGTGTGATACCTACCACAGCAACTCGCTGCTGCTCACTCTTCCTCACTCACAGTCAGCCCTGCCTCATGGCAAGCTCCTCTTGGGTCCTTGGTGGATGCATTGAACTGATACTTCTGCGGGTGTGGCTTCAAGACATGCTAGAGATGCAGAAATGAATAAAATAGACTCCTCGCCCTGGAAGCACCAGAGTCTAGGAGGCAGACTGCTTTTTAAAATACTCAGCGGTGACAGAGTACCTGGCCCTAGGTTGGATACAGTGAGATTTTAGCTCTTGGAGTTAATGGGTCATGGGGGAGGCGGTGTTGAGGGGTCCTGGTGGAGGAGGCAGCAGGAAAGCACAGGAACGGGCACTGGAGGCATTTGGAGGGTGGTTATTTACCAACTGGTACAGAGCATCTTGGTATTTTAACAGCTGGTACACCTGTACATGTGTACCCCAGCTGGCCTGTGCCCATTTGACCATGGGGTCATGGGACACATACCTAAGGAATCAGTGCACTGGGTTTGTCAAAGGGTGGGTGGCTCCCTGCCAAGCATGGGGAGGTCACAGAGCTTCCTCCTAAAACTCCTAGGGCAGTTCTTCTAGACCTGCTCTACTTCTCAGCAGCTGCAGCATGGATTGGGAAACCTGGATCCACGCAGCTTGCTCACCTCTAATTACATTTGCTTAAATCTGTTGGCAGGTCAAGGCTGTGCCTGGAGCCCGGTGTGTTTAAATAAAAGCTGAGCTGAAGACGTGCCAATGTCCCTTGTCCTGCTCTGTAGCTGTTTTGTGGCTTTGTTTTCTGTCGGGCGCAGACAGGCCAGGCTTTGTCATTTGGAGAAGTGGTGTGCATGTGTTTTTGTTTCACTCAAAATATGGTAATTTCCTAACATCATAAAGGTCGAGTTATGAAATTAACATGAGGGGATGCCTGAGTGGAACTTAAAAGATTATTTCCACCTCATTTAAGAGATTGATGCTGAATTGCTATTCTGGAGCTCTTGGGTTTGGACATCTGCTCATTTTTCTGGGACAGATGTTTCCCTAGCTTTGTTCATGGGATGGTCATTCTGCTTGGAGTGTGCTGACCTCATGGATGCAGTTCATGTCTGGCCTTATGTCCACATCCTATGCAGGGGCTTTATCACATCTGCTTGGTCTCTCTCTCTCTATTATGCATTATGGACACACACATGCATGTTACATTACGTTACACATATTTTATTACTATTCAGTTGTCTCTCGGTATCTTCAGGGGATTTGTTCCAAGACCCCTCACAGTTGCCAAAATCTGAGGGAGGGTGCCCGAATCCCTGATATAATCCTCCCATATACTTTAAGTCATCTCCAGATTAATTATAATACCTATTGCAATGTAAATGCTATGTAAGTAGTTGTTTTACTATATTGTTTAGGGAATAATTACGAGAAAAAAGTCTGTACTTGTTCAGTACAGATGCGATTTTTAAGATATTTTCAATCTGAAGTTCGTTGACTCTGTGGATGTGGAATTCATGAATATAGAAGACTGACTGTATACAGAATATATGTACATGTACACACACATATATATATATATTGAATATGTGGATATATATGTATACATACATACATATGCATGTATTGTGTGTATATGCAGTTAGTCCTCTGTATCCACGGTGAATTTGGAATCCACAGATATAGAGGGCTGACTGTGTGTGTGTATATATATGTATTTATATACATAATTTACTTTTTTTGTGAAATCATTTGACAGTAAGCTGCAGACAGACATCATGACTCTTTGGCTCTAAATACTTCAGCCTGATCTAGAAACAAAGCCATTATATTCCTGTTCATAACCACAGTGTCATTATCACACTCAAGACATTGGAGCAGTAATCTTAAGAAGTTTAAAAACAATACAAGTAAGGTTTTTGTCACATTAAGGACTTGAGTGGTGGAGCGAGCACAGCGATTACTCATTATGGACTCAGCGTTTCCCAAGTCCCTGGCATGGGCTGAGCACTGCACTTAGCACTAAGAAGGCAACAGGCAGAGAAAAACATGAATCGGTGAAGACAGTGAAAACATGTGAAAGAAAGAAAAGGAAACTTAGAGAAGCTCATGCTACATGACTTCAATCTTGGAAAATCTTAGAAAATTAAAAGCCTCTTCTGTCTCTAGACTGTCAGATCATCCAGAAATCGATACAAATCATCTTAAGATTATCTTATGTCTTAGGTCTCTAAGACACTTGTTACATTTAAATGGGCTTAAAATAATTAAAACCATATGTTAAGGGACAGTGGATAGAAGATGCTATAAAGTTTTGTATAGTTACCTCCCAAGACGTTGAATAAATACAGTTCCATTTTCTGGTCAAAAATACTGTCAATAATGTCTAATATATTCCTATATTCTTATTTCTCCAAATCGTCCCCAAAAGTCTTCTATAGTTTTATTTTTTAAATCTAGAATCTAGCCAAGGTTCCCACATTACATTTTAGAAAATCTCCTGCCATTTTCTTTTTCTTCCAGCCACTGACATTTGGATGCATCCAGGCCTGTTGACTTGCAGAATGCCCCGTGCTCTGAACTTGTCTGATTAATGGATTACCTCTCTCTGATTAGATGCAGGATGAACATCTTTGACATCAGAGGTGTGGTGCCCTTCCCAGTGCATCACATCAGGAGCCACACGATGTCAATGTCTCTCATATTTGTTAACTCTGACTGCTTGGTTATGAAGTGTCCACCAGGTTGATGCTTTGTCTATGTAAGGTGCCCCTGCTTCTCAACAACCTTTCCCGCTGTGGCTTTAGTATCCTTGGATCATCCTCTCCTAGATCTGTTATTATAGCAGGGTGTGCAAAATGGTGATTTTCCTATTCAATCATTTCTTCTACATTAGCTGGTATTCCTCTCTAAAAATACCCCTCCCCTTTTAGTATCATTATGGATTCATAGATTGAGCCTTCTTTCCTTCCTTCCTTCCTTCCTTCCTTCCTTCCTTCCTTCCTTCCTTCCTTCCTTCCTTCCCTTTTCAATCCATTACCTTCATTGTTGTTTTTGGTTTTCACATTGTCCCAATTTTGGACATAAGAGCCCATTTAAGCTGACATGGTCCTAACAGAATTTCCAAACTCACCTTGTTCTTTCCTGTGAAGGTATTTTTGACTTTCAAAGGCTTGGGATTTCCCTCTAGCCTGCATCTACCTGTTCTGTGAAATTTAGTTAGGTTATAACAGTCTATCTTGTAATTATTGAGTACTGATCTTAAACACATAGCACTCCCTCATGTTCACTCTGCACACACAGGAGATGCAATTTGCACACCAGACCTTGGCCCACAGCCACAAGCTCCTGGAATGCAGCAAACCCAGGGCCTGTGGTTAAGCCTTTCTCTGAGCTTGTCAGGATGAACTCTTCTTATCAGCTGGAGCTGGCAAAAAGACGGTAGACATAAAGACAGTGGGGCTGGAAGGAACCCATTTTGGATGAAGAAATTTTCCTTTAAGAAGAAATATAACCTTTTTTATTCTTCAAGCTATTAGAGCATTGAGAATAGAACTTTATAATTATGAGCAGAATGACCTGGAGCAAAGTTTAACTATGCATGGACTAGCGGAGGTTAGAGTGTGGGCAGGTCCATGCCACATAAGCTTTTGGATGGCCCAGCCTGAAAATGTTCCAGATTTATGCTAGGACACACAGATTTCAACTAGAGTGGGTGTTTCTGGCAAGGTTGATCATTTCTTTTATATTTAAAATATTTTAAAATATAAGGGTACCTCAAGAACCAATGGAATAAGGCCTTGTGGAGCCAACAGGACTAGACCTTCACATCCAGACAGCTGTCCACCCAGCGTGCATCCGTAGCCTGCTGCAGGGATGTCCTCACTGTCAGTTTTCCCCCCTGTGAATCCGACATCCAGTGGGTTCACCAGGCGGTTAATATGGGAGGCTGAGACCTAAGGGGGACTTTAGCTACCATTTATACATTTTATGGAACCTTGCATCAGAGAGATGCTGGAAGCCACACTGACCCATGAGGAAAAGTGAAAGCTGGAACTTCATTTGCTGAGATGGCAGAAGAATAAGCTTTAGCTGGAAAATTGTTCCTTTCCATTACTCAGTTTTAAGAATTTTTTTTTTTTTGATAGCTCTGCAAACCATTTAATTGATGTTATTATCATCATCAGCATCATTAGCATTTCAAAAAAGTCTGCTAAATTAAGAATATTTGCTTTCTAGTCTGTCATAGATAAGAAGAATACCTGCCTCGCAAGGTCGTTGATTGGTACATGAGATCACACACAGGGAGCTCTCATCACAGTGCCCGGCGCAGGACGAGAGCCCAGAAAACACTGCTGGTGATGACTGAACAAGCTTGGTTGCTGCCATGATCTGGCCTAGGAACACTTCAGAATGAAAAATGCTCTTCCCAAGCCATTAAATAATTCTTCTTGTTTCAGTCATGTGAAATCTCCTGGCTGTTCACTGTGGTGGATGAGAAGTCACAAGTGGATGTTGGGGGGCAAATTTGACTGTCCTTTCCCCTCATTAGAGAAGGGGAAATTAGCCAGAATCCTGCCTTCCTTGGTGCTAAAACTTCACAGGATTGGTTTGCAACCATTTTTGATTTGAATATTTTTAACTGCAGTGAGATTGGGTCACACAGATACTATCGTGTCTAAATTATACATCCTGTGACATTTATCACAAGACATTTTCACTGCTCTAACAGATGAGTGGGAAGTTCTACTTTTAAGAACGTATCTTTCACAGGTTGGCACTAAGTGGTGTCACAATCCCATGTCCCCAGGGTTGTCCTGGCCTTGGCGTTCACTGTGCTCTCTGGACTTGGCCACACTTCTCACTGCTTCTTCTGACTCTGCGCCATGAGGGTTTGACATTTTTACCCATCTGTATAATCAAAGGAAATCAAGTTGTTGCTTCATTAATGAGGTTTCCTTAGGCTATGTCTATAGAATACCAGTTATATGGCTGGAAATTGGGCTAAGCCAATTATCTTATTTTTCCCAAAGAGTTTAACACAATCTGAGATTTGGATTAATATTGTGACACATGCCGTCCTGAGAAATGTCTCAGACTTGTGTTCAGCAAGTTAATCCTCCTGCTATCTTCGCTTTTCTTTTCTTTTTTCTTTTCTTTTCTTTTTTTGTCTCAAATTTTATTAAAAAATATTCACTAACAATACAAAAATCCAATGTCTTCACTTTTCAGTCATCACCCTGGCAGTTGACATTCAAGAAGCACAGCTCTGCTGTTGTGACAGCTTGGAAGGTGAATGGATGGTAGAGCTTTTTTTTTTTTTTTTTTTTTTTAGTTGACACCATCTCATTCTTACTCATGTTTGTCATTCTCTGGCACTCCTAAAATACCTTAGGGAGGTTTTCGGTCACAGTGGGGTCACCTCCTTAGGAGAGAAGGAACCCAGGCCAGGTACAGTGGCTCACGCCTATAACCCCAATACTTTGGGAGGCTGAGACAGGGGGAGTCACTTGAGGCCGGAAGTTCCAGGCTGGGCAATAGGGTGAGATATTGTCTGTACTACAAAATAATAATAATTATTATTATTATTATCTGGGCATGGTGGTGCATCCCTGTAGTCCCAGCTACTGGTGAGGCTGAGGCAGGAGGATCCCTTGAGCCCAGGAGTTCAAGGCTGCAGTGTGCTGTAATGGCATCACTGCACTCCAGCCTGGGTGACAACAGTGAGACCCTGCCTCAAAAATATAAACAAACAAACAAAAAAGGGAATCCAGAGCACAGCCTTGGGTGCTGCATTGGATGAATAGTTCTTCTTGTTTTCAGAAGTGATGGTGGTTTCTTCCAGTGCCCTGCTCCTTCCTGACCACCTTCATGGGAGAGGAGGCAGCTACCAGGGCCCTAGGGATGTCCAGGTTGAGTGTTCCTTATCTGAAGTACTTCAGACCAGAAGTGTTTGGGATTTGGAGTTTTTTTGTTTTTTTTGGATTTTGGAATATTTGCAAATATGCATATATGTGTGTGTGTGTGTGTATGTGTGTGTGTATATATATATATACACTCTATACACACACACACACACACACATATATATATATATATATATAGAGAGAGAGAGAGAGAGAGAGAGAGAGAGACAGAAGACATCTTGAGGAGGGGGACCCAAATCTAAGCATGAAATGTATTTATGTTTCATATACACCTTATACACATAGTCTAAGGTTAATTTTATACAATATTTTAACGAATTTTATACATGAAACAATGTTTTGACTGCAACCAGTCACACGAGGTCAGGTGTGGTATTTTCCACTGGTGCTTAATGTTGGTGCTCAGAAAGTTTTGGATTCTAGAGCGTTTTGGGTATCGTATTTTAGGATTAGGGATGTTGAACCTGTATTTCTCTCTGAGTGTGTTGTTCTGCCTGGCATGTGAATTCTTCCTTTGGCATCCAGGGTCTGTAAGCAACAGATGGGATATTCAAAGCGGGTAATGCTTCATGAAGGGTCCCCGTTACCAAGATGTGGTCAGGACAAGGGAGCCAAGAGCAGATGTCAAAGCACCCAGAGGAGCCACAGTGAGGGGCCATCACCACCCTCTGCCCAAGGGAGCAAAGGAGGACAGGGACGAGCTGTGGATGCTGGGGACTTGATGGGGACTATGGGCTGGGAGAGAACTACAAGAATAATAATCCTGACTACTCTCTTCTTTCACTCTTTAACTTCCTGCCATTGGCCAAATCCACCTGGAAGCCAGAGGGGAAAGGAGCCAGGTCCGGCCTCCTGGAGCACAAACTAGGGGCAGTGGGTGTGTAGAGCTGGATCAGAGTAAAAAGGAGAATTTCTAGCACATTCAGTTTTTTCTTTCTTTTGTTTTCTTTTTTTTTTTTCTTGAGATAGTGTCTCCCTTGGTCTCCCAGACTGGAGTGCAGTGATGCAATCATAACTCACTGTAGCCTCGACCTTCCAGGCTCAAGAGATTCTCCTGCTTCAGTTTCCAGAGTAGCTGGAACTATAGGCACATGCCACCACACCAGCTAATGTTTGTACTTTTATTTTTTGTAGTGACAAGGACTCACTGTGTTGCCTAGGCTTCCCTCAAGCTCCTGGCCTCAAGTGATCCTCCTGCCTCAGCCTCCTAAAGTATGTTTTCCTTTTTAAAATACAGAACAAAGTTTGTTTCCTTTGTTTTACAGAAATAGATTATTTGGAAATCCAGGAAAAGTAGATCCTGCCAATAATTAGGTCCTGTTTAGAAACTCATTAGCAGGAGACTTTGCTCTGGGAAAGAGTTGAGGCCTTCCCATTTTATGAAGGTTTACTGTTCTCTACGTTTAACTTTTTCATTTCTTTAATTTAAAAAATCTTACTAATATTTAGCTACCAAGTATTGGATCATTTTGTCCTGTTCTGTTTCATACACCTGGAAGGTAATTTCTAAAGCTCTTTTCTCTGGTGATTACTGGAGCGGTAGATTACTGGAAATACCTTGAGCTTGTCCAGCTACTGAGAAGGTCACTGTTGACTCCCGTGTGTCCTCACTCCATGGCGGGGCAGGGAGAGTGACGGAGCAGCAGGCACCCACAACTGCTTTGTTCCCAAATGTCAAGGCATGGGGTTGTCAAGAAGAAAAACGTTCTTTCATTTCCCCATGCAGGGTGCCCCCAGATAGAGATGCCAATGGATGGAACATATGAGCAACAAATGATTTGTTAACTTCACAGACTCTTGCCAGAATAAACAAGAGAAGTGGCAGTGGGTGCTGTACCCAGAACCCCCTCTGGAATCTCAGCGTGAGACTTCACACATTACAACCCTTCTGACAAGGGTTGTGCAAGGTCTCCACATCTTTCCCTCAAGTGGAGCTGGCTCCAGGACATGTGGTTCTGCTCTGATGACTGTCTGTTCCATTTGCATGTGGTCTTTGTCGTCATATCATTGTTAGATGTTACTGACGTGAGCTTGTCTGCTCCCAGCCTCAGGACGCCTGTGGCTTTCTTGGTTTCCCCGACTTTCATGGTCTGATGCATGGGTGCATCCTTCTTGTTTTGTCTCCGTTTCCACATGATTGTGTAGAAGCGCGTTCATTCATTCAATATATATTTATTGGACACCCACTGTGTGTCACTCCTTATGTGTTCTGGGACATAAGGACAAGGAACAAAGAAGGAAAAGTCCTTCCATGCATGGAGTTTCCATTGGGGTGGCGGGGGCTGGCGGTGAAGACAAACAAAAAACATGCATAAATAAATGTAAAGTATGCTCGAAAGTGATACGGAAAAAGATGAACAAGGTGAGAGGGATGGTGAGTTGGGGGAGTTTGGAGGGCTTGCTATTTAAGGCCAAGGTTGAGGTGACATTTGAGCAATCTCTGAAGGAGGGAGGGAGGGAGCCATGGAGAGTTCTGAGGAAGAGCATCCAGGCAGAGGGGCAGCAAAGGCCAGGGATAGAAGCATGCTTGGTGTGTCCAGAGGATGGCACGGAGGGTCAGTGTGGCTGGAGCAGAATGAGGGAGGAGGAGAGGAGTTGGAGGGACGTCAAAGGTTGTAGGGAACCAGGTCTCTTAAGGCCTTGGGGGATGGTGGAGGTCTTCTGCATTCACTGTGGAGTGGAGAGCCGCCTCTTGCTCCCCGTGACCAGGCGTACATTGTTAAAGGATCAACCAGAATGTTGGACTGATAATAAAATGTAGTGGGCAAGAGTAGAAGGTGAAAGACTCCGGAGAGTATTATAATAATTGTGGCTCAGTTCAGAGCAGTAACAGGGGCGGGGTGAGGAGGCATCTGATTCTGGACATGGTTTGCCTTCTTGCAGGATTGATTGGACATGGTTTGAATTGGTGACAACACCCTGAAGGAGTGGATGTGGGTGAGAGAGAGCAATAGAAGACTCTGCAAATCCTGGCCTGAGCAGTTGTAGGAGAAGGTGAGGGGCGGGTGGAGTGAGCTTCGTGGAAGACCAGGTGTCCTGTGTTGGAAGTGCTCATTTTGAGATGTGTCCTGGGTGTCCCAGTTGAGATCATGAATAGGATGATAATGAGAGTATGTGCATCTGGAGTTCAGGCTGCAGGTCAAGGCTGGAGATACCAAGGGGGGACTGGGAGGAAGACAAAAGCTTGTGCTGATAGCCATGAGGTGGAGGGGATTCCCCACAGGAGCAAGCGTGAGCAGAGAGAGGACCAAGAGCCCAGTCCAGGCTCTGCGAGGAGCCAGCAGAGGAGGCTGGGAGGAGCAGCCATGGAGGTGGGAGGAGGATCAGGAGAGGTGGCCTGGAAGTTGGGCACCAGGGAGGCGGGAGTGAGCGGTGGGTTGCAGGCTGTGGATGCATCAGGTGACTCCAAGGCCATTAGTGACATGGACAGGAAGAGTTGTGGTGCTGGTGGGAACAAAATTCTGATTGTAATGGGTCCAAAAGAGGATGGAAGGGGAAGGATTGGAAGCAAAGCAGATTGATAACTCTTTTTAGTTTTGCTAGAGAAAGATGAAGTAGTATAGTAGTTCATAGGAAAAATGGGAATAAGATTTTTTTTTTTTACTGGTTAGAAATAAAACTTAAAGTATAATAATAAAAAAAGAAAAAAAAGCTTGTTTTTATGCTAATGAAATGGTTTCCTGTTTACCTGAATGTATTGGCTTTACAGAGTCTTTTTTCTATTCATATTAACTGATTTGAATCCATTTCTTGCACTCCTTCATTCCATGAGCTACCTTTCCTCCCATCAGTAGAGCCAGTCATTATTCCTATAGGAAACACAATGAGACGCTCTCGAGTCCAGTTTAGTTCACCTATTCCTTGGGCACTTATAAATCATTTCATATACTCAAGAAAGAAGTTTGTCACATTACTTTGGTCATTATAACGTTTGATTGTTATTTTCTATCATGAAGCTATGAAGGCTATTTTGTATGCAGTATTGAATTTGTTTCCTAGTTTACAGGGCAGTGAGATATATTGTGGATTTGTTCTTCTGCGAACAGATAAGATCCCTCCTTCTGAATCTTCTGCCCCAGAAATATTTTTCCCCCTTCATAGCTAAGTGACTCAGGTGAGTTCGTCTGTGGTTGAAAACATGTTCCTTGGTTCAAAGTTTGCTGTTTGCTTCGTCTCATCTACTTAATACACAGTGAGTGCTAGCCTTTTACCTGTGCTATTTGAAGGTCAAGGCTTTGACCTTGGCAGCATGTGGGGACCCTCTGTGATCTGATGTATGTGAAATTTTGCTTGTTCCAGGTTAGAGGCCTGCCATGTTACTGGACACCCCTCGAGCTGGTTGGAATTAATTGTAATCATCTGCAGTCTCTACACATGATTTTAACTCAGAAGGGCTCCTTAACACACATCATAGACCATTTTACACCATGTTTATTGCAGCAAGAGTCTGGGGCTAACCAGATGACACACTCATCTTCTGAAACAAAATCATGCTTTAGGATGGAACCATCTTAGTTGCTTGCAGGGATGTGATGCCGTTGTCTCCTGGCCAGAGGTTTCCCTGGGCAGGGCTAGGCTGAGGAGGGCCTCCAGGTACTGGGTCTGGACCCACTCAGACTCCTCAGGGCTGGTTTCTTTTTGTCCCAGAGGAGGTGGTCAGGGACAGTGAAGAGCTGTGGCTGAGCCAATTAAATGGCCCCCAGCTGTCCAGAGCCTTGATATGGGAGAAACGCTTATTTCCCCATTAAAGGGGAAAAAGGGCGTCTTTGAAGCAACCAGGATTTTATGAATGTACTTAAAAATTATCCTCTTTTATACAGAAGCCATCTTGAAAGGGCTCTCACTGGCCAAATATGGGATATTTCAGGAGAGGAGATAAAATATAAATCTTGAGAAATAAGAATCCATGATTTCATACTTATAATAAATAGATAAAGCAGTGGAGAAGCAAATGTGGAAGGAGGAGGGCTTGTGCTTTCAGTAGAACAATATTAACTGCTAAATGTGGAGAAGGTGATGAGTTGGAAACTCGTAATTTTGTAACTATCACAGTAAAGATTGGTCTGATAAAAGTCATCAGTAGATGCAAAACCCACGGGAAAGTTTTGATGAGGATATTTGCATGGTCTTCAAATGCCTCTCATAAGTGTACAGTGGGTAAATATGACAGCACCTTGACTGAAACTTCCTTGTTAAAGTTAACATCGCCAAGGAGACCAGATGCTCATGGTGCCCTCCACATGTGATGTGCCTTCCCTTCTGCAGTATTCTGGCAAGGAAGGCATGACTGGAATCTAGTTATGAGGAAGCACCAGAAAAACCCCCAACGAGGAACATTCTATTGAAGCAAGGGACTGTGTTCTTCCAAAATGCTGAAGTTGTGAAAGACGGGAAGGCTGAGGAATAGCTCCACATTAGAGGAGACCAGGGAGGTGGGACAGCTAATTAACCACACCTGGATCAGATCCTGTACTGGAGGGAGAAGTGCTTTAGTGCATATTATCAGGTCAATTGACAGTTTGAAAATGGACGGAAGTTTAGATAAAAGAACTGTATCACTGATAAACTTACTGGAATTGATGAGTGTGCTGTGGTCGTGTTAGGGAATTCCTTTATTCCTGGGAAATAAGCATTGAAGTATTTAAGGGTAAGGGGCAATGATGCTTGCTACCTACTCTAGAACAGTTCAGGAAAAATGGTATAGATGGATGGATGAGTGGCGGACAGATAGGTAGGTAGGTAGGTAGATAGATTAGAGTAGATATGATTGATAGATGGACAGATAGGATAGATGGATGAATGCATAGATAGATGATAGATAGAGATAATAGATAGAGATAGAAATGATATAGATAAACAGAAGGCTAACAAAAATGAGTACAATATTGACAATAGGTGAATCAGGGTAAAGGGTTTATGGGAGTTCCTTGTACGATTGTTGTAATTTTTCTACAAGTTTGAAATTACTTCTCCGCAAAAAATAGAATAAGTACATCAGGCCCCCTTTTTATTGACTGATTGATGCCTTCTTGCAGGATTCATTGGGCACTGGTCCATCTCAGGCCCTGTCTTTCATGCTGTGAGCCACACAGACAAGCTCCTGATTCTCATGAAGCTTCCATTCTAGGGGGAGGTGTCAGAATTAAGGAATAAACAAAGAACAATTAGAAAGCATTTGATTTTGTTCAGTGTTACGGAAAAAGGGAACGAGGAATAGATCGTGATGGGGGTTGATGGGAGGGGTCCTTTGGATCAGGAGCCATGGGAAAAGGCATCTGATTGAGGGAAGGAGTCATTCCTATAACCAGCCAAGGAAGAACATTCCAGGCAGAGGGACCAGCCGCTGCAAAGGCACCCAAGCGGGAGGGAGACGGAGGCGCTTGAGGAACATAGGACATTGCAGCTGGGGATTAGGAAGAGAGGGAGAAGAATTGGAGCTTCTTGCAGGGCTGGGCCATCTAACGTCTTGTCTGCCATGGTAAGGAGTTTAGATTTTATTCTAAGTAGCAGAGGGAGTCCAGGGAAGGTTGGAAGAATGAAGTGATGTTAATGAATTTATGTCTCCATATATCACTCTGATTATTGTGTGGAGCTTTAATTGTAGTGGGACACTGAGCAGGAACAGAAGCCAGTGGGCCACTGCTGTGGCCTCTCTGGGGACACAGCCACCCCCTCAACAGGGAGCAAGGCAGCTCCCTGAGCCCCCTTGCATTGTTTCCCCTCGCCAGCCCTCACCCTCATGGGGTTGATGTCTTTAGGAGTATAGCACGATTCTGGCACACCATCTTTTTTTATTTCTTTTATATCAACACATGTCTTTAGTGCAGTCACTCAGTGCCTTTCAGCACTCTAAAAATTTACCAGGTTTCTTTTTCCGACATTACTTTGACACATGCCAAGAATGACAAAAATGCATCTTTCTCCAACTGATTTCTTTCTGCTGTTGAGCTGCCTTCAGTCTTGAGCACTGGGGAAGAATAAATAGAAACCCGGAATAGGACTGAGGAGACCCAGTTCCACAGGGAGAAAACCACCTCAAGGTTTTAGAAGGGCATTTGGGGGGTCCCAGGGCTCCCTAAAATAGGAAGGGTGGCAAGACGACTTTGGTGCCATGGACACTCCAGCACTACATGGGATACTCTGAGGACACAGAGGCTGTGGCTTTTCTTGCCTGTTGGTGGATTCTCTTCTCTGCCTCTACCCTGTACTACCAGCCACCCTCATTGAGAATTTGGAATTCTGAAGTCTAGGGAGCCAAGACAATTTAGGGAGGATGCTCTAAAGAGCTTTCTGGTTTTGTCTCCTCCCAGGGTCAGATGAACTAAGGTTTTTCTTTAGCAGGCTGAAGGGGCTGTGGCTGGGTTCTTGTGGCTAATAGAGGGCTGTTTTGTTGTGGGAACATCCTGCCGGAAACTGGGAGGACCACGGAAGTGTCCTTCAAAGCTGTGAGTGATTCTTTAAAGAGGGGCAGTGGTTGTAAACCCTTCACACTTCAAGCCATGTGGCTGTCTATCTGTCGCCTGTCTGAGGAGTGAGGGGATGTGTAGTGGGACAGTGGGTGTCCCTGGAAAGAAATTTATCCCTGACATCAGTAGTTGTGGTCAGACATTCAGTTGGTTATGAAGAGGGGTACCCTTTTATCTTCCCCCCTGGACTTAATATTTATCTGCCCTAATGCATCTGTCCACTACAACCAGGGTGCTCAAACTAAGGACTGAGAAGCAGATTCTGGTGGGGGCTTCAGTGGCCCCAGCAGATGCAGGAGTCTTAGGGGGAAGTGACAGATTTGGCCTGTTGCAAAGAGCGTTGTGGGAAGAGAAGGGAATCGTTTCACCAAAGCGGTTTGTGGTATCAGTAAGAATCAGAGAACTAGGGAGAAATGGAATTTTTTAAAAGAATATATTTTCATGTGGGAATTTATATTTCGTTGAGCAAACAATATGTTACTGGTGAGTCCAGTCTTGCTAGTGTGTGTGTGTGTGTGAGTGTGTGTGTGTATGTGTGCAGTATAACTGATGATTTTACTGCCCTGGGGATTAGGTGAGTTGATGACTGAACACGGTAATTCTGAAAAATGGAGGGGAAGGAGCAACATTAGTATAACGACTGCATATTCTGTTGCCTAGCCTCAGTGCTAGTAAATTGTCCTCCACCACACATGGCTTGGGCTTTGATTTTTGAATGTAGCCATAAGGTTCTTAAGCCGGAATAATGTGTGAGGTCAAACTGCCTGTTTCCATTTATGATGAAAGAAGACAAGAAAAGACATGGTTGTACATCCTGTGAGTATACTAAAAAAAAAAAAGGTGGAATTGTACATTTTCAATGGTTAAAATGTATGACAGGTGAATTATATCAGAAAAAAAGCTGTTAGAAAAACAAAAGACAGCAAAGAGAAATAGACAAGTGTGACTATGAAGAAATCAAATTGTAAAAGTCACACAAGGAAACAAAACGTAAATGGGTGGTCATTGTCTCCATGCGTATGGTCCGTTTATCCTAATGACTTGTTATTCGCCAAAGGTCCTGAGAGCCAGACTGTGGGAATAGCTTTCAGAGCCTGGGATGTATTCCCTCAGTATTCTCAATGCAGTCAAATGTTGTCCTTGGAGAGCGGCTTGATTTTTGGAGATAGCTAAAATAATTCAAAAGTGGGTTTGGTAATTAAATGAAATGATCAAACTGAGAAATATCAACACAGTAAAAAAAAAATAAAGAGTGCTATGAAGCATACAAAAGTATATAAAGTATATCAACACAGTAGAAAAGAGAATTCTGTAAAGTGAGGCAACAGACTTAATTTTTTTCTGAGCTCTCATATATTGATTCCATAAATGATCATCTTTTCCACTGGTAAAGTTGGCTAGTTTTCAAACACCAAGATTCAGTGCCAACATCAATGTGACTATCTTACAGTTTGTGAACTACCAGTGAAGTTCATTGTCTTAGGTGGGTTCCTAAAGAAGGCAACCCAAGTTAAGCCAATTAAGGGAATTTCAGCAAGCAGGTGATTGCTGTAGGCAGCTGGGACTCATTGCAATTTGGCACCTCTGGGAGCCTCTGTAGGACACGCCTCGGAGCTCTGTAAGCCAGGGAACATGGACGCTGGGGGGCTCGTCTGCTGATTCCCACCTGCCATTCGCTGAGCCCTGCTTCTAGGGGTATTTGTTGGCACTGCTGGCTTGACCTACCCTGCATGTGGGCCGAATGTCCCCTCCCAGCCAGAAACTAAGCATGCAGACACAGGGTTAGCGTGTCAGTGGTGAACAGCCTCTGCTGTGCCATATGCAGGAGATAGGCACAGAGCACTGCAGCACCTGGTACTTTAGTCTGAGTCAGAACTTTCTTTGATGATGGACATATTCTCCCTCTGCACTGTGCAGTAATACAGCTTGAAATAGGACTGGAATATGACTGAAGAACTAAATTTTTAATATTATTTAATTTTAGTTTAATTTTAAATAGCTACATATGGTTATTGGCTACCATCATGGATAGTGCAAGTCTAAATAGAATATTAGAAAATGAATCCCTCGAAGTCTTATAGTCTCAAAGTTAGGAATTAAGAGGGCTAGAATGAAGTGAGTGGCGTCCACGGATATATTTCCACTGCCCCTTAAATCTTGTCTTTTCTACTTTAGCTGGATGGGTTTCCAGCTTCTCTTAGCCCACAGATAGGACTTTGTGTGCTCAGCTGAAGATAATTGCTAATTAATGAAATTCAACAGGTTTTTCGAGGACCACTGTAGGAAATTGCTGTTGGCCCTGCATCCTAGCTCTGCACACAGAGAAGAGTATTGCTAGAGCCTTCAGTGATAAGGAATCCATTCCTGTGGGACTGCCCAAGTGCTTGACTTAGCCCAGATAAAGGCTGCTCAGGTAAATATTGTTGCAAGGGGATTACTGGAATTATGCCTCCAGCTCAATGCCCATATTTGAAGATAGTAATGGTTACGCAATTTTGCCTAGTCCTTTCCAGCTTCAGTGTATTGACCAGCTCTTGACTTTTAAGGTGAAATGATTGAAGCTGGCAATCAGATCACTGGGTCAAGGGTATTCAGAAGATTATTCACACCTGTTTCTGAAAAGCAGCCTGCATGATCAACAATTCATTTTAAATTGAGTTAGCATCAATTAATTTGTATTGAAAATGGGTAATGATGATGTAGAACATACATGACCAGTGTGTGGGATATTTGACTCATTTCATGCCATCTTTCTCCCTTATTTTGCCCAAGACGGACATTGCTAATCAATCACAGTGCCCTTTCATGTGGACCCTCCATATAGCCCCTGGGTCTTTCTTAACACAGCATCCCTGGCACATAATTGCAAGTCCATCAAGATGAATATGTTCAGCAAGAAATAATTAGTCATTTCTGTCATAACATAACAATGGGTGATTCAGATATCACTTAGAAGTAAGAGACTTTAATAGACTACTTGTTGTTTCTTAACTCCAGGGAGTGAGGGCACCAGCATTACTGTGTATTTCCCCTCTTCTCTCTCTGTGCCTTAGGCCAGGGCTCAGGAAACTACCCCCGTTTTTGTGAAGAAAGGTTTACTAGACATAGCCCGTAGCCACACCTGTTGGTTTGTGTGTTATCTGTGGCTGTTTTTGTGGTAGAACGGTGCATTCAAGACTGTTTGACCTGCCAAGCCTAAAAGATTTACTACCTTGCCCTTTATAGAAAAAGTTTTCTGACTCCTGCCCTGGGTATTTTTTTTTTTTTTTTTTTTTGAGACAGAGTCTCACTCTGTCACCCAGGCTGGAGTGCGGTGGCTCACTGCAACCTCCGCCTCCCGGGTTCAAGCGATTCTCATGCCTCAGCTTCCCAAGTAGCTGGAATTACAGGCGCCTGCCACCACACCTGGATAATTTTTGTATTTTTAGTAGAGACCAGATTTCACCATGTTGGCCAGACTGGTCTTGAACTTCTGGCCTCAATCTGCCCCCACTTGGCTTCCCAAAGTGCTGGGATTAGAGGCGTGAGCCACTGTGCCCGCCCCCCACCCCCTCCTGACCTGGAGTCTTATTTTGACTTTTATACAGGGAGAAAAGCACTCCTTCCTGTTGGCACAGAGAGCCACGTTAGATTCGCCTATGCTTGTCCTCTCCTAGACTAGGTAAAACCGGTAGGGCTTACTACTTACAAAACTTCCTCTTTATAAAATGTACACGAACATGCTATGTGGCCATGATGGAAATTTTAAATCCCAGCACATCATATTAATTGATTACAGAGACAGAACTTCTCAAGCATACTCTGTAAGCATGTGAGCTTGGGATAAGTTGCCCTTGGATTCATGTTAACCTCTCTGAGTCTGTTTCTTCATCTTTCATATGAGAATATTAAATCCCATTTCTTGTGTGTGGCTGCTGAGATAATGTTGCTGTGAGGATTAAATTACAAAGGGACTAAAAGTGCTTTTCCTAGTACCTCATACATATTAACAGTCCACACGTCCGCCAAGTGCGGTGGCTCACACCTGTAATCCAAGCACTTTGGGAGGCTGAGGTGAGCGGATCACCTGAGGTCAGGAGTTCGAGACCAGCCTGACCAAAATGGAGAAACCTCGTCTTTACTAAAAATACAAAATTAGCCAGGTGTGGTGGTGCATATCTGTAATCCTAGCTACTCAGGAGGCTGAGACAGGAGAATCACTTGAACCTGGGAGGCAGAGGTTGCGGTGAGCTGAAATCACACCATTGCACTCCAGCCTGGGCAACAAGAGCAAAACTCCATCTCAAAATAAATAAATAAATAATTAAATTAAATAAAAGTCCACACATGGTAGTTCTTCTTGAAGCAGCATGTTTTAGTAAATAAGATGATGGACTTATTATGAGCTCAGAACAAGCTCATATTTGCCATGTGTCTTGGGGAAAGATTCTCCATTTATGCCTTGGGAACCCTATTGTATCAGTTAGCTACAGCTGTATAACAAACTACCCTAAAACATGGTTGTTCTAACGCTAAGCATTTACTATGGCTCATGAGTCCATAGGTCAGCTGGGCAGTTATGTTGCTCTGGGCCAGGATCAGCTGGTGGTTGCTGAGCTTGTTCATGCATCTGTGATCATCTGGTGGTCAGCTTGGGGCTGGCTCGATTAGGATGGCCTTGCATGTCTTGTGGTTGGCTGGCTTTTGGCTGGCACTTGCCTCTCATCACTCAGTAGCCAGCTGAGACTTGTTCATAGGGTGGTGGCAGGGGTGGCACAGCATCACTTCCTTCAATTATCTTGCCCATATCAAGTCACAGAGATGGCCCATCTTCAGCGGATAGAGGCACCACAGGATGGGAGGAGAAAAATCCAATTGCAAAGGGCGTGGATACAGGAATGAATGGAGAACTGGGAAGAAAAAAAATGTAATTATCTATCACATTGGCCCCTTCACCAAGATGATAAAAAATATACTCTTTTCCTTTAATAGAAAGAAGCTATGAAACAAAGCTTTTCATTAGGAAGTTTCACATGGCAAAGTCAAGCTCTCCCCTGCCCTGTCACTCTTGCTCTGGTTTTGGTCAGCAGAGCCCCTGACATGGCAGGAGGTTAATTTGGGTCCTGCCTCCCAGGGTTTGTCTCTTGTGTGACAGGGTCGGCAAACTTTGGGGCCTGTTGGCTGGTGGCATATCGGATTTCTTCCTCTGACATACTCACAAGTTCCACAGCCCTTGGATTGGTTTATGAAGGAGCCCTCAAGTCCTCCACTTCTCAGATGTGTGGACCTCCCTGAGGCTGTGTCTGCAGATTGCCACTGAGACCACTTGAGAAGTGAGAATCGTATCTGCTCAGTGCATTGTCTTGGCCTCTGGGATCAAGGCTTCCTGTCCAACCTGCCCATATGATCACAGTGCCTGTTCTATTTCAGCCGGTTGTTTGGATGAACTGTTGAGATGTATGAGGCATTTAAGAGCTTGGCTCTGGAGTCAAATGCAACATGGAAATCTGGCTCCTTTACATGCAGATGTGACCTTGGGCAAGATGCTGACCTCAAGGGACTTCAGGTTTTACATCAATAAAATGGGAGTAATAACAGGGCTTATGATATGGAGCTGCGAAGATTGCATGGGCTTGAGAAGCACCTTACCTGTGTGTGTGGAATAAGCCCTCACTCAATGATAGAGGCTATTAGCACGACTATTTTTATGACTCTGACCCCACCATATATGACGAGTTTCACCTCTTCAAAGGAGTCTCTATTACCTTTTTTTAAGGCTGGAAAGGCTTAGTTTTAGCACATCCATGGGTTGTCACAGAGATGTCATTTCTGATTCACACAGGGATGTTCCACATTTTGAATGGGATAGCTGGTCCTCAGCAAAGGGACACTGCCAAGATTCAGAAGAGCTGTGAACTTGCTGAGTCGTGGAGAAGCATTCTTGGACACATAGCTCCCAACAAGCCTGACTCTGTTTGTAATTAATTTGAATGCTTCCAGAGCTTCCTTTTATACCCTCCCTGTTATAATTCCATGGGGAGTTCATCGGGCCGGAGCTGCAGTTCAGATCATTGCATTCAGACCTCATTCTTACCATCTGGGCTACATTTGAGTGGAGGGCAGTTATTTTTTAGGTATCTGGTTTTTTTTTTTTCCCCTTGTGCAGCATCTGTGGGTGTTTGTACCACAGAAGGAAGCATGTACATAAATGCACTTGATGAAGAATCAGTAAGAATATTAATTCCTAAGCTATCACTCAGTCTATATAACCATTTGTAAAAGAGAAAAATGTCATTTCACTTATGTAGCTGTTCAAGAATTCTAATATTTCTCATTTTATAAGGAAAAGTAGAAGAAACAGGTTAGGAAAACTAAACCCAAAGTATGACAGTGCTAGAAGAAACAGAAATTGTTAAGTAAATGCTGGAGTTGCATTTCACATTGCCTCCCACATGGTGTTTTAGAGAGATACCACCCTGATCTACCTGCTGGGGAAAAGTGTGTCCTTAACCCAAAGCTTCGAAGTTTGCCAAGACTTGGGGGCTGAGGGCCAGAAACCAACCAGGAAATGGAGTACCAGGGTAACCTGGAGACAACCCTCGTCAGATGCACATGGACACCTCTCCAAGCCAGTAACATTTTACTAAGCATGTTTGATAAATTAGGCTTAACCAACAGCACATTGGGTAGAGAGAAGAAGGGAGGAAGGCAGAGGAATTCTAGAAGGAAATTGAGTGAGTTCCATATAATCTGCAAAAGAATTCCTTCTGGCAGTTTATGAAACGAGATGTTTGATGAAGTAACATTCCAACCAGGACCTTGCACCTTGGCAGCCTGTCTTCTGTCTCTGGGACTTGGGGCATGTGGGAGATCCAAGGGGTGGGCTCAGGTGTTCAGGTTTGGGATGGTGTTGTGGATTGAATTGTGTCCCTTAAAAGAAGATATGTTGGCATCTTAGTCCTAACCCCCAGTAACTCACAATGTGACCTTATTTAGAGATAAGGTTTTTACAGAGGTAATTAAGTTAAAATGAGTTTATTAGTATCGTACTAATTCAGCATGCCAGGTGTCCTGATAAAAAGGGAACATTTGAACACAGACGTGCACACAGAGAGCACTCCATGTGAAGATAAAGGCAGTTGTTGGGAGGCTGTGCCTGCAAGATGAGGGAAACCAAATCCTAGCAGCAAACCATCAGAAGCTGGAGAGAGGCATGAAACAAATTCTCCCTAACAACCTCAGAAGGAACCAGCTCTGCCAACACCTTGATCTAGGACTTCTAGCCTCCAGAACTGTCAGAGAATACGTTTCCATGGTTTAAGCCAATCAGTCTGTGGTAGTTTTTGACAGCATCCCTAGCAAACGAATGCAGATGGTGTCGTGATGAAAGGCATGGATCTTCTCACTGCATCACCCCACTTTCCTGTTTACACCATCCCCACAGCCTGGGCAGGGAGGAAGAGTGGGGTGAAGAGAGGCCAGTGACAAAATTTGGGGATCAGGCATTCCCAGGTCCTCCAACATGAGGTTGGGAACCACTTGGCAACTTAGATTCCTGTGTTTCAAATAAACATCTAGAAATAACATGATGAGCTCAGATTTCTGCCTCTTATCTTGTTATCTAGTTTTTCTGTTTATAACAAAAGTGGTAATATGAAAAGTACAGTTGTATGATGTGATTTGTTGAGGGAGCGACACAGTTGCACAGGGCAATTTGTGTGCAGAACACGTTATCCCCACCACCACGGAATGAAGGGGGTCTCATTGGGCCCCTTTTGTGAAGCAGCTGACTTGTACAGGAGGCAGTGACTTGTACACGGTGAATGATAGAACCACAGTTCAAGTTCAGGACTCTTGACTTGCTTGCATGTAAACTCTTCCCTCCTACCTGTAGGATGAGTGCACCAAGGTCTGGCTGGGATGGCCCAGAGAATTCTGAAAGTACAGATGCCTGAACCATCCCCAGAGGGGCTGAACTAATTGGTTTGGGATGTGGTCTGGGTAGGGGGAGTTTTTGAGTCTTCCAGGTGCAGACCCACCACAGTAGGCAAACCAGCAAAGCATTTTAGGTTGACAGCAGCCTGGAGAGGTTAGCTTATTCAGAAGTTCTCAGGGGCTTGTGACAATCCCCGGGAAAGCCATTCCTAAAATACAGATTCCTGGGACCTGCCTAGACATACCAGATCAGAATTTCCAGGAGTGGAGTCCAGGAATCCGTATTTTACAAAAGGCCAAGAGGTCATCTGAGGATCACGTAGGTTTGGGAACTGGACCTAGTCCATCCACTGTGCCTGTGGGGTATGTTCTGGAGGGATTCTAGGCAGTAAAGCACTCTGTTGTTTTCCCTTAAAGCTTGCACTGTAACACCTTACCAGAAACAAGGTCATCTGCTTACTTCACAGATTCCAGGGGTAAGTATAGTGTCACACTAGGAAGGACTCAGGACTCAAGACAGAGTAAACACTTCTTCACTCAGCAACTGGGTACAACTCCCAGCCACCCAGGAACGCTAATTTGGAATTAAACAGAGACTTGCAGAAGTCCCCCAAATAGCAGCAGTTTCCCATTCCATAGACCCACAGAATACAGCCTTTTTGATATCCTCTGTCTCAGTTCTTCATTCTGCAAATGAAGAAGTTGAAGCCAATGAAGGTATGACCATCTAATCTCTGTGACGGGCAGATCATGGATGCCCTCTGCAATGGGCAGCTCCTAGTGCCAGCTGCTGTGTCCTTGTCATTGTCTCTATGTGTTTCTGACCCTGGACTCATCTGGCTGCAATTCACTGGCCACATTTGTAGATACAATATCTATTTTTGAAGTATTTTTGAAGAGTAAATGAGATAGCATTAAAAGCACTTTAACACTTTATAAAATACTAGTTGTTGTTATTGTTGAAATGTCAGTTTGCATTAGATTGATATGGAAACCTAAGGTGGGGCACCAACTTTGATTTGTACCTGTAGGAATAGTCATGTAACAATATTGTTTGTGGATCTGGTTCCCTTTTGCCAGTCTTTAAAAATTTCCTAATGTAATACCCTATACAGTGAGTTAAGCTAATTAGCTATCTGTTCTCCTGGAGCTTAAAGCCAAGAGAGAAAATACTGGCAATGGCAAAGATGACTAGGCCATTGGCCAGAGTGGATCCATTGATAAATTCATCTTTATGTCTTGCCCAAGCACTGTGGGAAACTGGAACAGAACCATGGGACCTATACTCTGCCAGTGTTCCAAAAATCGGGTCCTAGGCATTCATCATGGCAAATTTCTGCTGAGTTGACCATGTTAATCTTTGGACAGATCAGATGTTTAAGATCATATTCAATTATACGGCAATCATACATTGGAATATGGGGAACTCATGATAAATTAGGTTGTTGAATATTGAATGACATGGGAATTTATTTATGTCAACTGTTTCAGGTGCAAAAAGCAAGCTGCAACATGGAAATGTATGTACCAAATGTTAAGAATGAGTTTCTAGTGGAAGAAGGAGTGTCTTTTTATTTTAATCTTTGTATCTCTTGGCATTTTTTAAAGAAATGCTAATTCTGCCAGATGAAGGTGGCTTGACGGAAGAGATAACATCGAAGGTGGGTCTTGATGGATGTGTAAGAGTTTGAAAAGGCAGAAGAGCTGGGCGTGGTGGCTCACACCTGTAATCCTAGCACTTTGGAAGGCCGAGGCAGGAGGATCACGAGGTCAGGAGATTGAGACCATCCTGGCTAACATGGTGAAACCCCGTCTCTACTAAAATACAAAATAATTAGCCAGGCGTGGTGGCGGGTGCCTGTAGTCCCAGCTACTCAGGAGGCTGAGGCAGGAGAATGGCGTGAACCCAGGAGGCGGAGCTTGCAGTGAGCCAAGATCACCCACTGCATTCCAGCCTGGGCGACAGAACGAGACTCCATCTCAAAAAAAAAAAGAAAAGAAAAAGAAAAGGCAGAAGCATCATCCAGAAGAATGAGAATAGCATTTGTGGAGGCATGGAGTAGTGAAAGCCCATAGTTTGTTCTGGAACTGGCTGGCTGTTCCAGCTGGACCACATTCAGATGGCTGACTGGTTATCAAGGCAATGTACCACTGAGATTGAGAGCAGTTTGCTTGACCCACACAACCTGAGTTTAAGTTGGCTTTACCATTTCAATTGTGTGACCTTGGGCAAGTCAGTTTACATCACCTACTCTATGTGTTTTCATGTGCACTATGTGGATAATAAAAGGACCAAGGTATTGGGGAAGGTTAAATGAGTTAACACATGTGAAGCAATTAGACCCCTCACCTGGAGCATAGTGAGTGCTTCATAATTTAGTCTATCATATCTCCTCATTATGGTAGATATTGTTTTGCACCCAGTAGAAATGTACAGCCTTACTTCTCTGAGAATTGAAGGAGAAAAAAAAAATGGTGAGTTGGAAGTAATACTTCATGGAGTATAGGGTCTCTGTGGGGCTGTTTGGAATTGTGCAGACAGAGGGAAGACAGGAGGGCATTGCCATGAGAGGGTGGCACCAAGTGAGAGCAGTTCTTCTGAACTCAAGATTTAAAGCCAGTTCTAGTTGGAGCAGAAAGAGGGCCTGGAAAGTGTTAGGAAATAATGTTGGATGCATTCAATGAAGCCAGATTATAGAGGGCCTTATGGACCAGTTGGTAGGCGTCTCACTCATAAAAAGGAAAAGGGGATTAGGACATGATTTTTACAGGTGATATACGCCTGGTGGAAATGTTAGAGCATAAAGGGCCTGGCCTCGGACTTGTTTGCTAAAGCCATTGGGTGATATTTCCTGTGGACCTCACCTGTAGCCAGTAATGATCTGGAAATATTTCAGACCTTAGTAATAGACCCTGGTTTCTGCACCTAGAAAGAACCATGGTGGACTTTTCTTCTGAACATTGGTTTCTGATTTGGGGAAAACAGATGAGTATCTGTGAACACCTCCTCCTTCAGTGAATAAAGAGAACAATGGTGGATGATGGAGAGAGCAGTGAACATGTTGAAGCTACAATAAAGTGTATTGCTAATTCATTTTTTAAAATGTGTTTACCTTCTTACTTTCCTTAATTTTTTACTACCACATTATTTTTGAAGTTTAATAATATGGTTGAGATATATGACTAGCTGGGTTTCTAGTGGATATGATACTCTGTCTCTGAGCAGTACTTGTGAGCATTCTGAATCCTAGCCTTTTACACCTGTAGATAGAGTGAAACCATAACTGCATATGTACATGGCTTGGTCTTGGGTTGGGGTTCCCAAAGAAAAGACTCTGAGACTAGCATTTAAATTCAGTAGTTTATTTAGGAGATAGTTGCAAGAGGCACTGGTAGCGGAGTGGGAAGTGAGACAGGCAAGGGCAGGAAGCCAAAAAAGATGTGATAATAAGTAAGTCACTTCTGTGGACAATGGGGATTCAACCCACTCAGTGGCTTGGGAGGAAGGGAGGACTGGGACACTGCAGACAGTATACCACAGGCTTGTCTCCCAAAATAGCTGAGAATACTGTGGAGCATTTGTTTACCAACTCCTGTCTGCTATTGGTTGACAGTTGCTTCTGGAGAAATTAACTCCCCGGCACTCCTGGCTTCTCCACATAATGGATGGAGCCTGGTCTGTGGCCAGAGAAATCTCCCAGACAAGGAAGATTGAATGCCAAGGGAAAATGAGTAGAGCACCTACTACTGCACGTCACATGGAGGGCTTAACAGTGAAAGTAATGGTGAGAAACTAGATACTTTACCCCTAAGATCAGAAATAAGGCAAAAATGTCCGTTCTCATCATTCTTATTTGACATCATACTGGAAGCCCTAGACGATGTGGTGAGACCAGAAAAGCAAAGAAAAGGCACACTGATTTGGAAGAAATAAATAAACTGGTTTTGTTCACAGCTACCACGATTGCCTGTAGAACATCTCAAAGAATCGATAAAAATCTCCTGGAACTGATAAGTAATTATAACAAGGTTGCAGGATACAAAGACACAGGAGTTGATTGCTTTCCTATATGCCAGGAATGGAGAATTGGAAGATTATAATTCTAACAAAATATATACAAGATTGATATGAAAAAACTGCCAAACTCTGATGAAAGAAATCAAAAAAAGAACTAAATAGATATTCCATGTTCATGAATAGGAAGAGTCAGAGTCAAGTTCTTCCCAACTTGTTCTATGCTTTCAATGCAATTGTAGTAAAAATCTCAGCAATTTATTTTGTGGATATTCACAAAGTGATTTCTAGAGTTTATATTGAAAGGCAAAAGGCCCAGAATAACCAAAACAATACTGAAGAAGAACAAAATCAGAGGACTGACACTATGAGACCTCAACACTCACTATAAAGCTACGGTGATCAAGACAATGTGGTATTGGTAAAAGAAGGACTAACATCCAGAATCTACAAAGAACCCCAACAAATGAGCAAGAAAAAAACAAACAATCCCATCAAAAAGTGGGCTAAGGACATGAATAGACAGTTCTCAAAAGAAGATATACAAATGGCCAACAAGCATTTGGAAAAATGCTCAACATCACTAATTATCAGGGAAATGCAAATCAAAACCACAGTGCAATACCACCTCACTCCTGCAGGAATGACCATAATCAAAAATAAAAAAATACTAGATGTTGGCGCAGATGTAGTGAAAAGGGAACACTTTTACACTGTCGGTGGGAAGGTAAAATAGTACCACCACTATGGAAAACAGTGTGGAGATTCCTTAAAGGACTAAAAGTAGATTTATCGTTTGATCCAGCAATCCCACTACTAGGTATCTACCCAGAGGAAGTCATTACACAAAAAAGATAGTTGCACATGCATGTTTATAGCAGCACAATTTGCAATTGCAAAAATATGCACCCAGCCCAAATGCCCATCAATCAATGAATGGATAAAGAAAACTATATATATGGTGTATATGATGTGTGTGTGTGTGTATATATATATATATATATATGGTGTGTATATATGGTGTATATATATATGGTATATATGCACACCATATACCATGGAATACTACTCAGCCATAAAAAGGAATGAAATAATGGCATAATGAAAAGGAATGAATAATGGCATAATGGTATTCGCTGCAACCTGTGTGGAATTAGAGACTATTATTCAAAGTGAAGTAACTCAGGAATGGAAAAGCAAACATTGTATGTTCTCACTCCTATGTGGGAGCTAAGCTATGAGGATGCAAAGGCATAAGAATGATACATTGGACTTTGGGAACTCAGGGGAAAGGGTGGGAGTTGTCGAGGGATAAAAGACTACACATTGGGTACAATGTACACTGCTCGGGTGATGGGTGCCCAGAAATCTCAGAAATCACCGCTGAAGAACTTATTCATGTAACCAAACACCGCCTGATCCCCAAAACCTATTGAAATAAAAAGTAATAAAACAAAAGAGTAATTATATAAAGATCACTGTTTAAACACACAAACAATAAAAGAATAGACAAATTGGCTAATAGAACAGGATAGACAGCCCCAAATTTGGAAGCAACCAAGATGTGCTTCAACAGATACATAAATAAACAAACTATGGTACAGACATACAATGCAATGTTATTCAGTGATGTGAAGAAATGAGCCATCAAGCCACAAAAAGACATTTAGGAACTTTTAATGCATATTGCTCAGCAAAAGAATCCAATTTGAAAGGGTTATATATTGTATGATTGCAACTATGTGACATTTTGGAAAATATAAAACTGTACAGACAGTAGAAAGATAAGTAGTTGCTTGGGGCTCCGGGGGGAGGGAGGAAGGAGGGATAACTAGGTGGGGTGTAGAGGGTTTTTAAGGTGGCAAAACCATTCTCTTATGATACTGTAATGATGGATACATGACATTACATATTTTCAAAACTCATAAAATGTAGAACATCAAAAGCTGACCCTAATGTTAGCCATGCACCTCGGTTAATAATAATGTATCAATATTGGTTAATCAGTTGTTACAAATGTACCTCACCAATGCAAGATGTTAGTAACAAGGGAAACTGGTTATCGGGGGAGCGTTTGGGAACTCGGTACATTCTGTTCAGTTTTTCCCAAAACCACTCTAAATTTGTTAAGACCTTATTTTAAGGTCTCTTGACAAATGACAAGAAAAAATTATGTAGATTGGAGTTTTAAAAATTAGTATTTGTGATTATTAACTTACAAAATAAATTGGAACAGAACTCATGGTTTGCTTGTTAAAAAATGAGTTCTGTTTGAAAGACAAAAGGGCGACATTATAGAAATGGAAAATACTGTGTTTGAGGTCGTGCATGGTGTAGTGGAAGGCCACGGTTCAGGGGTTGGTCACTCTGTGTTTGAGTCCCCTCTGGCCCGTTGCTGAGAAATACTGGGACTTCAGATTAGTTACAACTAAGCTTCAGACTTCACATCTGCAAAGTGAGGATAAGGAGACCTACTTGATGGGGTTGTTGTGAAGGTGAAGAGAGAGGAAGTCTGTCAAAGCAATTAAACAACAGCCAGCATGTGGAGCTCTGTGCCTCGCCCTGCTTCCAAACCTTTCCTGGTGCTGACCTGAATGTTTCTCTCTGATTCAGTCAACTGTTGTGCCATTTTTGGCTAGTGATCTGTGGCTGGGCTGCCAGCCGATGACAGGCAGTTCCCCAAGCAGGTCACAACAAGGTGCCAATTGACCTTGCTCCCCGAGGATGTCTGTTCGGGTTCTGCTGGAAGCCAAGGGCTCCCTGATGTGGGGTTTCGGTTTCACACTGTGGCACTCTGAACATTCTTTATGGGCTGGCAAAAGGCGTTTCACACTTCAGATGGGCCCCAGGAGGATGATTTGCTTTCTTCAAGGAGAATTGAGAATTCTCAGATCATTGGAAGGTTCTGTACTCTTATTTTAGCACCTCCGATAGATTCTCCCACATGTGGCAAACAGTCATAGCTGGAGGTCCATTGTCAGTCAGTAACAGGCAGTGAACTGTTGCTGAATCGGACAGTCCAGGTATAGGGCATTTCCATCATCACAGAAAGTTCTGTTGGTCAGAGCATCTAAAGCATATTCGGCCTCTCCCTCTAGCCACCCTGTTTATCTCTTGCTTGCATTCCTCCTTGCTATTTGTGCTGCTGCCACCCCAGTTCCAGCCCCCAATGCCTAATAACATCCTGATAGATGGACAGAGTTGTGTTTTAGCAGGTCTAACATCATGTATCTCTGGCCTCTCAAATGGCAGAGCTACTCCTCTGCTTGGTGCTTAAGGCCTCATCAGGGCCCTAACTGCCTGTGTCACCTTACAGTCTCCATCCTCCAGGATATGCCCAGGAGTGCATGGAGTGCACACACAGACTGCTTGCTGTTTATTGAGTAAGCTTTGTCAGTCTGTGCTAGGTCTGTTTCACAATCCACTCTCCATGTGCCCTGGTCAAACTCTTCTCCATTGTGTATCATGCTTCTTATATATCACCAGAGACAATTTCTCCCTCAGGTAAATGTCTGAATACTTTAGGTTTCCCTTCCACGTGACACCCAGCACATCCTGCTTCATATGCAATTTGTCTGTCTGCATCCCCCAGCCTCACTTCTCCCTGGAGTACTTGTTCCTTTAGGAACAGGTGCTCTGGGCCTTCCTCTGTGTAGGCTAGCCCAGCAATACATACTTGCCGAGCAAT
The DNA here is from genome assembly GCF_006542625.1 of Nomascus leucogenys. Lineage (NCBI taxonomy): Eukaryota > Metazoa > Chordata > Mammalia > Primates > Hylobatidae > Nomascus > Nomascus leucogenys. The sequence goes on along the minus strand of NC_044393.1, from coordinate 45,792,899 downwards.
ACATACTTGGTAAATTGTAAGACTCTTTTTCCGAGACACAATTTCTAAATTTCTTCTCTAAGAAGTTATTTCCTAAACTTCCATAGGAACAAGCCAGCATACTTGCATTGACTCCACATTGGGAGACTACAGAATCGCTCCCTCAAGCAATCCTCTCTCCTTGCATCAGTCTCCTGTCTCTGTGCCTCTAGACTAACATTCAGCCACACTAGCTGAGTGTCCCCTTCTGCAGACTAAGAGGATTGGGTTGTGTATTAGACACTGTCCACGCCTAGTTCGTATCTCTTAGGCCTTACTACTTAGTATGTATGACCAGAGCCTCCCATTGCCTGAACCTGAATCTCTTTGCCTGAGGGTTTTGGGAGACTCCTCCAATCCCTAAGAGGACCACACCACCTGCCCCTCAAAGCAGACCAGAAGTTCCAGGAGAATGAAGACCCCTGAGAAAAGTCCTTGACCAAGAACTGATGAGTCAGTGTGTAAATATCCCAGTTCCCTTGCCTATTTGGTGGGATGGCTCTGAGGTACATGCTCTGTGTGGTTTTCTGGAGGCCCCCAGCAGGATGAAGCTTCAGTTGCCCACAGCAGTAACTGGCTTGATAAATTACTTTGTTGACTCCTTTGTTGGCTACTTTCTTCGCTATCCCTTTCTCCTCACGTATATCTTTGTCTTAAGCTCTACTTCTGAGGAACCCAAACTCAGATTGAATGACTCCCAAGTAATCTTCCTTTCCAACTCTCTGGCTGCTTTGGTTTTTATCATCCTTTGATTTGCTCAGGTTGGTGTTTTGCCTACACAGGTTACCACTGTGTGGCATATGTTTCTAAGCTTCAGCTGAAATTATTGTCTCACTCATGTCACAAGACTAATCCTTGTAAATGACGTGTCCAACCAGGGACCCAGCAGGGTGAGAAGCAAACCTCGAGAGCATGGGCACCATTGGAGGCCTCCAGGAGTCCTGGAGAAGACAGTGCAGAGAAGCTCTTGGCTGCAGTAGCTCCACCTTAAGCCAGGCATTACTGAGAGTTACCCACTCTGCTATTTATAAGGACTGAATTCATAGCTAGGGAGTTTATATGAATAATGGGAAATAACTTTTTTATGTGATATTTCATTTTGTTCTGTAGTTGGTAAAAAGAGCACTTTATTAAAATAGAATTTGGTAGATGAGATCAAAGTTACCTTGAAAAATTACTTTTACAAATTTATTTCTGTCTGAGTTTGCTCCTACTTTTCTTAATTCTGACTCTCCTGTTTTTCTTTTTCATTCTTCTCCTTCCTTTTCTTTCTGCCTCTCTTTTTATGAAGATTTTTTGTGCTATTGCATTTAGGAAACATTAAGGTATTTCTTTTTGAAATGCACATACACATGGTATCATTTACTAGTTTAGCTTTTGAATCTATTGGAAGATTCTAAACAAAAAGGCATGTGTTGCTGTCTCTTTGCCACTGTGCCTGCCAGACATCAATAGTCAATTGTAGCATCATTCTCAATCTTGAGCTCCAGGGCACCATGGTAATTGATGGTTATCAGTATAGGAGAGGAAACTGTTACGATCTAATGGAAATGATTAGATTAGGTAGACCAATGTAGGCAGATACTTGATATTCTTTTCCTTTCATTTGTCCTTTGTTAGGAGAAGGAGACTGAATGATTACTTCAGAAGAAGGGAGGTTCTTGGACAAATTCTTGAGTTCCATGGGTTGTGAGTCTGTCTTGGGTACAGACTGTGCTGTTTCTCATCCATCTTGGAGAACTCCAAGAAAGAGTAGAACCACAAGCTGGATGTTCCACTCACCTCTGTCCAGGTCCCAATGGCAGTTTAATTCTCAATATGGACAGATGGGATGCTTACCTTTTCTCTCCTCCTGTGGACTTTATACATATTAATGCCCTGGCTTTCCCCATGGCCCAGCCTCCATTATTGACATTACCTGTCCTTAGATGCTTTGATGTTTGGCTGTCTTTTTGATGGTGGCCAATGGCCCAGGACCAGGGCTGGCCTCCATAGGTTCTCTTAGGAGGGTGATAGAGAGGAGACAGTTCCCTATGTCAACACCTTATCTCAGTCCTCCCCAGAACCTTGGCCTTGTCACTGCTACAGTCTGAAGTTCTCATTTGCCCTTCAGATTGTTGGATTTCCTCATACACCTAAATGTGGGGATCAGCTCCCACTCCTAAATACTTTTGCAAAGCTGAAGCTCGTTGTTGCTATTTCCTCTCTATCTCACCTTCACATCATCAGCAGACAGTATCATTGCCTGCCTGTGGGCTTAGCTGCTTTTCTCTAAGTCTGGATGTGTGATGAAACAAGAGCTCTTCCCTCTGACTTTGTGACCATCCCCCTCCCCAGCTTCTCCTTCCCTCTTGGCCTTATGTCCTGGCCTGCGAGTCAACTTGGAGAGCTTTTCCAATTTTTGTTGTGGAACCTAAGCTAAGTGATTAAGCTTCCTGTGGGCCCTTGTGTGTCCAACAACAGGGTTAGTAACGTTTTCCTCTCCCAGTCTCCCCTAGGACTCCTTTCCTGGGGTATCTGTCAGCATCTTTTATCGATAGTTGGACTGAAGGTTTGGCTTTGTCAGCTCTCTTCTGAACACTCCCCAAGGCTTCATGCATTTCACTTCAGTTTCCACCAGGTGGTTAGTTTGAAGCAGGCTGAACACAGTAATATCCAGAGACTCCATGGGTTTAATCAAACACAGAATGTGTAGAAAATGCCTTCATCTGGGATGCTTTCACACTCCAGTGGTTAGACAGCACAGCTTCAAAAAACAAAAAAAAAGTTATCCTTTGTGCCATTAATGCATTGTGAAGGAAATGGTGCCCCTCAAGTTCCCGGGTAACATAGGTGGGGATCCTAGAAGCAGAGCCTGAGGGGAGGACTCTGGAGCCTGTGTTTTATTGAGGGAGAGCTCTCAGGGGATACCTATGAAGGAGGAAGAGAAACAGGACAGGGCAGGGGAGGGGCTGCACAGGGAGGATGAGGGGGTAGCAGGGCAGCTCAGCCTTGGCCTGAACCATTGTCAGTGGGAGGGGTGGGGAGGGGGTAGTTCTGTGGCTTAAATCACACCCAAAGTTGCCTTTCTTGAGTCAAGGGCCTTAGCATTTGTACTTAAAGTGGTCGGTCATTGAAAGCCCCCAGGGGCAGAGTAGGGATACAGCCTTCCATGAGGCCCTATCCAGGGGGCCCTATTGATGAAGGGCAGTTCTGCAGAGAGTCTCAGCTTTAGCCCTGCACTCACAGCAGCTGGCATTGTGGTACCAACCACTAAGAAAGACATGGGCCAGCACCAACGGCAGCAACTACCCAAGCCTTCTTGGCTCACGACAAATTAACAGCTGCTGTGAGTAGGTGCAGTGTGGAGAGCTTCTACACCCATCTCCTCATTTGATTATTGAAACAACCCATAAACACGTTATTATTTTTCCTGATTTTCAAATGAAGACTCTGAGCCTCAGGGATTCAGGAACTTCCTAAGGTCTAAACTGTAAGCAGAAGAGTTGGAATTTGAACCCCGATCTCTCTTTCTTGGTTTCTCTCCCCAAAGCCCAAGTCTGCATTGAACCTTAAGGTTAAATTGCTGCCTGTACCAGAGACACTTGTTTCAACATGTGAAGTCTCAGCTGTTGGTGGGGAAGAGATATTGTGTAGGAATTTCCTGTACAATCATCTTTTAAAGACTTTAAGGTCATCACTCAGGCCTATTTGCTTTTATTGTCTTGTGTCATTTACCAACATTTTGTCAATGATGGACCACTTATGCAATGGTGGTCCCATAAGATTATAATGGAGCTGAGAAAACCTTATCATCTGGTGACATCACAGCTGTTGTAATGTCGTAGCATAATGCATTATCTTTTCTATGTTGAGATACACTTAGATACAGAAAATACTGCCATGTTGTTCCAGTTGCCTGGAGTATTCAGTGCAGTGTCGTGCTATACAGGCTTATAGCCTAGGAGCAATAGGCTATACCTCATAGCCTAGGTGTGTAGTAGGCTATACTATCTAGGTTTGTGTAAGGAAGCTCTATGATGTTCGACAACCATGAAATCATCAAAATATGCATTTTTCAGAACATGTCTTCATCATTAAGTGATGCATGATTGTATTTATACAGCTGTAAATTTAGAAGTCAAAACAAACTTCTTTGTCAGCTTCCCAAACAAGCCCACAGTAGACTCAAATCACCAGTTTGGAAGGTAGGTCATCTACAGGCAGGGGGAAGCTGAAGATTTGATATGAAAGGAGAGACAGTTTAATCATAGCTATTTAAAAAAAATAGTAGTCTTGGGCCATTCAGTTAGAGAAAGCTGCTGCTTTACACTCTTTAGTAGGTCACAAGTATGTCATCAGATTACATCCTAGAATTGACTGGAATCTGTTTGCTCATCTTTTTCAATAGAATTATTGAGCACCTTCAGTGTGTCAGAAACTGTGCTAGAGATGCATGAACTATTAAGACATGATCCTTGTGCATAAAGAGCTTGCATCTTAAAAACTTCTTGAACACAAGGAGGCTGCAGAGGAAGACAGAGCAAGCACCTCCCCTGAGCAGAGTTCTTTATCACATTAGCCAGACTAATAAAAATGCACAACCTGATACGCTCATAAAAGGATGTTCAACATCATTAGTCATTGGGAAATGAAAATTAAAATTACCATGAGATAGTACTGCGCTAGAGTGGCTCAAGTTTAAAAGCGGACAATACCAAGTCTTGTTAAGGATGTGGAGACTCTGGACTCTAATATATGGTTGATACACATGTAAGATGGTGCAGCTACCTTGGAAAACAGTTTGGAGTTTCTTATAAGACATATGAACCAGCCATTCCACCCTTAGGTATTTACCCAAGGTAAATGAAAATATGTGGTTACCAAAAAGATGTTCACATGAATGTTTATAGCAATTTTATTCTAATAGCTCCAAACTAGAAAAATTCAGAGGTCCTCCAACTGGTAAATGGATTAACAGATAGAGGCACATCCATGCAATGGAAAGCTACTCAATAGTTTCAAAGAATGCACCCCTGAAACCCACAATCGCATGAACGGACCTCACAGACATCATACTATTCTTGAGCTGAAGCTGCAGGGTAAAAATAAAATTGAGTTTAAAAATAATTAGAAATAAGTAATTTGAAAACAGAAAAACATAAACAATTTAAAAACAGGCCAAACGAAAGGAACCAGACACAAAAGAGTACATGCTTTATGATTCTAGTTGTATAAGAGTCTAGGAAATGCAAACGAGGCAATAGGAGCAGAAAGCAGCTCAGTGATGTTATGGGGGTCAGGTGCAGGGGGTTGGCCTACAGAGGAGGACAAGAAACTTCCAGGGGTGGCAGAATTGTACACTTTAAGTGGCTGCAGTTTATTTTATGTAAATTATACCTCAATAAAGTTCATTTTTCAAAAAGCACCTAGAAGCGTGCCTAACACATAGCAAACGGTCAATAAATGGTGGACTTCATGAAAAATTTATGTGTGTGTGTGTGTGTGTGTGTGTGTGTGTGTGTGCGTGTGTGTGCGTATGACCCAGTAAGCTCATAGAATGATGTTCAACATCATTAGTCGTTAGGAAATGAAGATTAAAACTACATGAGATCATGCAGTAGTACTGCACTAGAGTGGCTTAAGTTTAAAAGTTGACAATACCAAGTCTTCTCAAGGATGTGGAGCAACCAGGCTCTAATATACGGTTGATAGAAATGTACGATGGTACAGCCACCTTGGAAGACAGTTTGGAATTTTCCCACTGCATGCTAGGTTCTTGCCAGCCTCTCCCCTCAGATAAGTCCCTTCTCCTTCTTTGGGCAGCAGCAAGGTACAGAAACTCCAAGCTCTTCCCTGTAAGGCAAAAAGGCCAACTCCAACTCACCTACTTGGTGGCCTCTTAGCATCAGAGAAGGCTGCTTCCTGACAGAAGCAATCGTGTTCTCTGTTTCATCTTGGCTTCCTTATGACCCTGGTCAGACTTATCAGGCTTGTGTGCCACTCCTCAGACTGGGCTGAGTCAGGAACCCAGCCGGCTCTTCATGCCTGTCCTCCACATGGCATCAGAAGGGAGGAAGCTACATATGGTTCCAATCACTGCATTACAGACTCAGCCTTTATGCCCTTCATTCTGTTTGGTTTGGAGGCCCACTTGCAGATTTTATCCACTAGCTCAGTTCTTGTGTTAAACTTATGTCTGGGCTCAGAACACTTCACATGATAACCACTGATTAAAATCCAAAAAATGAGACAGAAAGAAGACAGGATAAGAAGGATGACACTTTCAAAAATAAGTGATCTTAATTCCTGGGCTCAACATTCTCCATCTGCTAAGATAAACAAGTGCAACTTCCTTTGCCTCCTTGCATTGTGATTTGATTCTTCTCTCTGGCCTCTCTACCTGGAGCTGTAGGGACCCCCGGGTGTTAGCCACTGACCTGACCACTGGACCCTTGGAGAATCTCCAGCCCCTCTGGAATGTGCAGGGGTTTCTAACTCCATGACATTCTGGTGAAGAATTTTGTTTTTAAAAACATAGCATAAAATAGAACAACAGCAGGTATTTCCATCCTATAGTGAATGAACAACCTGGTGGTGAAGGAATGTATATGCTTCTTTATCTGCACATTAGTAGCAAGATCTGGAAGTGGGCCTAATAACTCCTGTCAGTTTGAATTGTTGATGAGCATAAATGCTATTTTGAGATGCCTGCTACATTGTAATGGGCTGTAAAATACCTGACTGCCATTGATGATAAAGTCATGGAAATTGCTAACACTGTGTGGTGTGCTGCCTACATTCATATTAGAAGGAACTGCTACATTTGGGTTAGAAGTTATTTAAAAACATATACATTTTGCTCAATTCACTTTAGAGACCCCCTGAATTCTACCCATAGTTACCTAGGGGGTCTATAGACCCCAGATTAAGAACCCTTGGAATTAGGACCAAACTCTCCCACTTGCCAGGTATTCTCACTGAGATGAGTGACCTGTCACCACTCCTGCCAGCAGCATACGCCACCTCCTAAATTACTTTTTAAAAGTGATAAAACATTTCAGATACAAAAACATATAGGGAGTAACATAATGAATATCTATATACTCATCATTCACCTAAGACATAAACTGTTTGCAAATGTATTTTGAAATCCCCTGCAGACTTGTCACTGCTCACAGTTCCAATCTGTTCCTTTCTCCCAAGGGCAACCACTAACTAGAATTGTCTTTTGTGATTCCTGTATGTATCCTTATGCCTTTTCCACAAATGTGTGTACCCATGAACAATGCCAAGTATCAGCTGCATGTTTTTAAACTTGGAGTGAATGAGATCATGCTATGTGTACTCTCCTGCAACGTGCTTTTTCCTCTTGACATTATTTTTGTGAGGTTTATCTGTGTTGCTGTGTGGGACCCCAGTTCACTTATTCTCAATTGGCATGGTGTCCTATAGTGTGGCTCTACCACAGGTAAGCTAGCTATTTTGCTGTTGATTGACATTTGGACTGTTTCTAGTTCTTCACAATGACAGTACTCCACAGAACATTCTTGTGGGTGTCTCCTGGTGGGATGAATTTGTCTATCAGTGGAATGGCTGGGGAATAAGGTATGTGCATCCTTGGTATCTACAGGTTCTACCAAACTGTTCTCCAGCATGGTTCTTCCGATAGATTTACACTTTGACTAGCAGGGGATGCAAGTTCCTACTGCTCTACATGGTCATCAGTACTTCATATTCTCAGACTTTGTATTAATAATAATAATAATAATTCCTGCAGTCTGATGATGTGAGATGGTATTTCAATGTGGTTTTAATTTGCCTTCCCTGGTTACTGGTTGTAATAATATAAATTGTGCCCCCAAAGAGAGAAGGTCCTAATCCCTAGAACCTGTGAATATTGCTTTGGTAAATTATTTTGCAGGTGTTGTTCAGTTAAGGATCTTGAAATGGAGAGATTATCTTGGATTATCTGGGTGGGCCCTAAATGTGATCACAAACATCTTTGTAAGAGAGAGGCAGCAGGAGATTAGACACACAAGAAGATACGAAGGTGGAGGCAGAGATTGGGGTGATGCAGTCACAAGCCAAGGGATGCTGGCAGCCCCCAGAAGCTGAAAAAGGCAAGGAACAGATTCCTTCTTAGAGCTTCTGGAGGGGGCATGGCCCTGCTGACACCTTCAGTTTGGACTTCTGGCCTCCAGAACTGTAAGAGACTAAATTTTTGTTGTTTTAAGGGACACAGTTTGGGGTAATTTGTTCCAGTAGCCTTGGAAGCAAATTCATGGATCAAGTTCAGCTTCTGTTCACAAGTCTATTGGGCATAGGGACAGCCTCTTCTGTGGATTGATTATTCATCAACATTGCCTATTTTTTCTTATTAACTGTAAGAGAACTTGCCGCATTATGGATATTAATTTTTTCTTGTTATTATGTTTTGTCCATGGCTTGTCTTTTCTGTTTTTGGTGGTGGTTTTTTTATATACAGAAGTTTTAAACTTTAATGTAGTCAATGTGTCATTTCTTCTTCTTGTTGATTTGTATCAGGTCTTGACTGAAAAGTCCTTACTGTCCTGAAATTGGAGATACATACATATCCTGTTATTGTCTGCTAAGTATCTCCTGCTGTGTCGGGGCACGGCAAGCCCCTGCCTCTTGGGTGAGAGACCCCAGCTGGGAAGGGGCTGTCTTGCCCTTCAGATAATGGGCAAAGCCATGCAGATATCCCAGGGAACCTGCCAGAGCACGCTGGACTGGGAGGGGGTGTTGGCTCTTTCAAACCTTAATTTTGCCAAATGGCCATGCTAATGATTTTGATATTGAGTTTTTGTAGATATCGACTTCTGTGTTGCTAACCTGTGCTTTTTAATCATCACTTACCATTTACCACTTTTCAGTTCAGTTACCAGCACCATAGGTCCAATGAAGGCAGATGTGCCCTCCAGCTCAGCTATACGTTGTCAGGGTTGCTTTCCCTCATGCTCCAAGGTTGTCTTCATTTTCACGTAGTTAATTATTTAAAGTGCCTAAAATTCCAGTCATGACAGTTCTGTTTAGTATTTTCCTGTCAAAAATCCAGGTTGCAGGCCATGACCTGGGGTGCCTTTGGGCTGAGGCAGGTGATACATTAGCAAGGAGGTGAGTGAGTGACCTTAGGGACAGCTGCAGAGGGCAGGCCCCCGAGGTCTCAGATTGGGCTCAACATCCACCCGCGCCACACCTGGGCCCTGGGCTCCTTGCAGGATGGCCTGTTATAGACCTCCACCGTGGCAACTTTGGTCTCATTTTGGGAAAAAGGAGACTAGAGCCTCTAGCAGAGGAACTGACCCCTCTTGATACTTTTTGCAACCCTGACCAAGTCATTAGCTGCCCTGCATCTTTCTTGAGCTTTCAAATGGCATTACAGATGAGTGTATTTTGAAGGCCCCTTCCAGCTCCTAAAAAGTGTCCAGTGACACTTAAGAAATCCAAAGGTGTCCAGTTTCACAGACTTATATCTTCCTTTTAAAAAAAACATGGTAAAGTATACATAACATAAAATTTACTATGTTACTCATTTTAAGGTGTACGATTTAGTAGTATTTAGTACATTCACCTTGCTGTACAACCATCACAGAACTTTTACCACCACAAGGGATATTCTGTAACTGTTAGCAGTCGCTCCCCACTTCCCCAGCCCCCAGCCCCCGGCAATCACCAATCTGTGTTCCTTCTCTACGGATTAGTCTAGATTGGATATTTCATATAAATGGAATCATACAATTTATGGCCTTTTGTGTCTGGCTTATTTCACTTAGTATCATGTTTTCAGGGTTCATCCATTTTGTAGCATGTGTCGGTACGTCATTCACTTTTATAACTGAATAATAGTCCACTGTTTGCATATATCACATTTTGTTAATCTATTCATTCATTGGTGGACATTTGGGTGTTTCCACCTTATGCCTATAGTAAATAGTGCTACTGTGAACATTTGTGTACAGGTTTTGAACACCTGAATTTACTTCTTTTAGGTATATTCCCAGGAATGGAACTGTGGGGCAATATAGTAATTTTATGTTTGATTTGTTGAGGAACTGCCAAACTGTTTTCACGACAGCTGTGCCATTTGTGTTTTTCTTGATGAATTGTTTTCCCAATTAAAAAAAAAGTTCTTGTTCTTTCAGATTTCCTGTGTTTATGATTTCTGTGTTCCTAAAAGAATCCTTCATTTATTCCCACCCAGAGATTCCAGGAAATATTTCCTATGAATGGCCTGTGTAGCTTTTCAGTACCTTCTCTCCCCACTGAGGAGCCATACTGGGGGCTGCCCCAAAAGAGAGCTGCCAACCCATCACCCATGTCATCTGGGTGCAGAGGGTGAGAAGCAGCCCTTCCAGTCCCTGTGTGATGGAAGATGGGTAAAGTCAGGGAAAATGAGCATGTCCTCAATCTGGGAAGGATGTTGATAGAGATTGAGGCACCTCCATAGATTTCTATCCTCCCAGTGACCCCTGCTTCTCAAGGCGCAAGTCCCCAGCCCCAGGTGCCTCAGCCACCCTTACAGATTGTAGATGGTTACCCGACAGCCCGCAGAGAAAAATATGTCTCTTTTAGCAGGGATGGGTGTTCTGGCTCTGCTTTCTGACTGTTTGGAGACAGGACTGGTCCTTTGGGGATGGCTTAGTTAGGGTCCAAAATTGTTTGGGAGGTAATCCCAGGAAACACCCATAGAGAGTGTTACCACTGAGGACAGCTTGGGCTCAGTTTCAGTGACTACCCTCTGGGAGACAGTGTAGAACCCTCAGTGTTGAGGCACTAATAGGTGAGGAGGGTGGGGTATTTATCCCCCAAATCTCATCCTACCTTGGTTGAGGATCACTCCTGAGGTTTGTCACTCCAGTCTGCAAATTTAAAGGCTTAGCACACTCCTAGGGCCAGAGAACATCCTCAGGCAGAAAGATGCAGGAAGCCATAGGCATGGATGGAAACTGGGGAGACCTCCAACAGTGCTAACACCGTGCTGACAGGAAAGAGGTGTGGAAGAAGAATTTGACAGATATTGCCCAGAAATGATCAGTATCTATATCTTGGGTTTGGCTGATACCATCTTATGTTTGAAGTCAGACACGAATGAGAAGGTCTTAACATCTCAACATGTGAATGAGTCAACTGATCCTGTCGATGTCTGTACAAGTCAACATGCAAAAATCTCAACAACCAAATCTTCAAATGCCTCCACATCTGGGCCTGTGAATATCTCAAAACTTTAACATGCAAATGACTCAATATCTCAACATGAGAATGTCCCTACATCTTAACATGTGGATGTCACATCAACAGCTGAATCTGTGAATGTCAACATTTCAGCATGTGAATACTTCAACATTTCAAATGTAGATGCCACCTGTGAATAATATGTCAACTTCTCAACATGAAAATGTCTCAGCATGGTAATTTTATGGCATCTGAATCTATGGATACCTCAAAGCTTCAATATGTAAATGTCTTGGTATCTTAACATGTAGATATTACAACATCTGAACCTGTGAATGTCTACACATAACAACATGCAAATGTCTTGATGTCTCAACATGTGATTGTCAATATCTCAGCAATGTCTAGACATCACAGCACATGTGACAACACCACAACTCCAAAAGGTTGAGTGAGCCATTATCTTTCTTCTCAAAACCCTATTGAAATACTAGCACACAGAAATTTTTTTTTTTTTTTTTTTTTTTTTTTTTTTTTTTTTTTTTTTTTGAGACGGAGTCTCGCTCTGTCGGCCAGGCTGGAGTTCAGTGGCGCAATCTCGGCTCACTGCAAGCTCTGCCTCCAGGGTTCATGCCATTCTCCTGCCTCAGCCTCCCGAGTAGCTGGGACTACAGGTGCCCACCACCATGCCTGGCTAATTTTTTTGTATTTTTAGTAGAGATGGGATTTCACTGTGTTAGCCAGGATGGTCTCGATCTCCTGACCTCATGATCCACCTGCCTCGGCCTCCCAAAGTGCTGGGATTACAGGCGTGAACCACTGCACCCGGCCAGAAATTTTAACTCTTGTAGACATTCTGCTCTTTTGCAGATCAGCACTGGCTCTCACATGTGGAGAGATATCTGCTAAAGCTTTGCAACAATCCATCAGCACTGCACTATATTTATATGGAAATGAGGCTGCTGGATATCTCAGATGCTTCCAGATCTTTGTTGGGAAAAGACCACCCTGAGACCCATCCAGTTTCCTGATAGTGGCTTTAGAATCCCTCTCACAATCCCACCCAGATAGTTGCAGATAAAATGAGGGTACAGATTAGAAACAGAACCTCTGACACTTGTAAAGAGACAGTTGACTGCAGAGGGAAGAAAAGGAAAAGCTGTAGAAAGTAGGATCCCAAGGAAGTGAGAGTGGGATTGACTAAGACAAGCCCCAAGGAACTTCCTGGGACACAGCAATACTCTTTATTTTGATAGGGCTTTGGGTTACACAGGTGCATTCCTTGTCAAAACTAGATTCAGATCACTTCAGATTTGTACATTTTATTGTATGTTTTTAAATTATATCTCAGCAGAAAAATACTGTAAACAAATATTGATATGATGTGCTTGCTGAAGTATTCAGGGAAAAGTGTGTTGACGTTGGCAATATATTTTGAAATGTATTTTTAAAAAGATTGGTGGGTGGGTAGTTAAATATATTTTTGAAAAAACAAGTATTTTACAATGTTATCATAGAATCTAGGTGGTGGGTAACATTTTTTCAACTTTCATACATATCTTAAAATTTTCCTAATAAAATATTCCAAAAGAAAAAGTAGGCTGGGAAAACTAACAAGTCCAGCCTTTGGGGGTTGCTCTACCCACATCACAGACTCTGAGAATGCCTGTCAGTCATATCTCGTTTTCATGCCTGATACTCATTAATGGGCTGGGTTATTTTTAGAAATCTTAAGTTCTGGTTCATGTGTAGTTAAGACAGCAAAAACGCATGTAATTACTGCTGGAAATTTTCCATTAAAAATATCTGCATTAGAAAAAAGTGGATTCTTAATTAGGGGTAAGCCTTAGATACTTGGAAAATCCCACTTGAGTGAAATCTCACATTCTCTGACAACATAGATGCAGGAGATGTTATTTTAATTAGCATTTCTAGTTAGTGGGTGATCCCATCAGCTTACCTTTATCCTGGCTTTATCAGTTGCAGGGCATTTTTACGTGTATCATCTCAGATTTTTAGAGAAAGGGTTTTTGAGTTACAGCTGCCTGAGTTTGAACTCTAGTGTGACCACCTGCTGGGTGCGTGACCGTGAAGTCACTTCTTGATTTGTTTGAGCTCAGCGCTTTTTCATGACAAGTGGAAATGGTAATATCTAAAATACAAGCTTCTTACAGGAAATAAATAATTCAGGCAAAGCCCATTAAAGGGCCTGATCGGCCATAGGTTCTTAATGAGATGGTGTTGTCGGCTTCAGTTACTTTGATGCAGTCACCATGATGTTTCTGTGAAGGAGGAGAATGAATATTGGTTTATCATTTCCCAGACGAGATAGCTGATGTTTGGAGAAGTTCAGTTACCTGCAGACCACCAACCATGTGGGTCTCCCAAAGTAGATAGAGGACTTGAACCCACCTCTCTGTGTCCCCTGCTGTTTCTACTGCAGCCAGCCTCCCTGCACCCCCGAGTCTGATGGGACAGTCACAAAAACAGAATGAGGGGTACAAAGATGAACTGAGCTGGAATCTCCATTGGTCTCGGGGCAAAAATAAGGTTGCCTCATGCTTTTGGGTGTCACAGAGAGTTTTGTTGAAAATTATTAATATCCATGATTGAACAATGAAAATGTCGCTGAAATCACTCAGCAAACTTGCTGTGCCGTTTTCAAACATGGTTAAGTATTTGGGCTTCCCATGTGTCACTGGGGAAGCTTGGCTTAGGGCTACAACTGCCAAAACTTTGAAATCACAGGATAGGAACTGACAGGTGTTTTCCTGGCTTGTGAGCTCCGCAGGTGGAGAGGCTCCATGTTTGCACGTCCTGCTGCTCGTCACTCTGTCCCCCAAGGCCCCTCACTTCCCACCTGACACCAAGCACTGGTGAGGAAGATTGGGGCATGGGTTGAGTGCACAAGCATGAATCAGTAGGGCAACAATGGCCTTTCGAAGGGCTGTGGGCCCTTTTCTTCCCCTTTTTTGGCCAAAGCTGTGGAGTTCCCACACACCACAAGGAAAAATAGCTGTTATTACTTGCCAGACCATTCTCCCAGGAAATCAAATCTGCCTCAGACCTGGTCATTGGATAGCTTTATGCCGATATCTAAGTTCTAATGAAGACTTTCCCATCTTCTTAAGTTCATTATCCAGAACTGGCCACCAGCCTTGTTTTAGAATAAAAGAAGAAAACACATATCCATTGGAAAATCATGTCAGCTGTTTGAGTGCTCTATCAATGCTGAAAGGGAGAGCCCTGGAGCCCAGCGTGTGTCTGCTGGGGATGCCCATTCAGGGTGCTCTACGGCAAGAGAGAGACCATGAGAGGAGCAAAATACACTCACACCAACCCTGGGAGAGACGCTATGGCCAAAGAACACACACCCTCATGTGGCTTATTGTTTTTAGAGCATGCTAGAGAACTACAACAGACTGTTTGGAGCCTTAACAATCGCTCATTTTGTATTGGATGTTTTAAAAGAGCAAAGGATTTTTTTCTTTGTATGTTACACGTATGCCAGGAAAAATAGTTCCTGCAGAATGAAAACAACATGAGGGTCAGTTTGCAACTTGAGAGGGGCCGTTGGGTCCAATTGCAAAGATGCCATTTTCTCTGAAGCAATGAGGCTGAGTGTCTGCGGGGAGACAGACTTGGTCAGGCAGGTGGGCTTGATGTCAGATGATTGGCTATCTTTAGGGAGGGCCCAGTCAGGTCTTCGGTGGGAACTGCAGATATAGTAATGACCTTGCCCCTGGCCAGTAGGAACGTGGGCTCCTGAAAAACTCGTTTCCAGAACCTAATGGGAAACAGAGCTGTGCTGTCCCACAGCCTGGGGTGGTGGGTTTTATCGTTTCCAAGAGGAGATATCTGGTGTTTGGAGAAGTTCAGTTACCTGCAGATCACCAACCGCGTGGGTCTCCCAAAGTAGATGGAGGACTTGAACCCAAGTTTTTGTATCCCCTGCTGCTTCCACTCCAGCCAGCTGCCCCCCTCCCCTGAGTCTGATGGAACAGTCATGAAAACAGAATGAGGGGTACAAAGATGGACTGAACTGGGATCTCCGTTGGTCTCAGGGCAACCTTATTTTTGCCCTGAGACCAACAGAGATCCCAGTTCAGGAATAAGGTGTCCACACACGGCTCTAGGTTCCTCAAGAACAGTTAACTTTTTTTTTTTTTCTTGAGATAGGGTCTCACTCTGTCACCCAGGCTGGACGGTAGTGGTGCAGTCATGTTTCACTGCAGCCCCAAACTCCTGGGCTCAGTTGATTCTCTACCTCAGCCTCCCAAGTAGCTAGAACTACAGGTGTGCACCATCAGGCCTGGTTAATTTCTGTATTTTTTGTAGACATTGGGTTTTGCCATGTTGCCCAGGCTGGTCTCAAACTCCTGGACTCAAGCTATCCTCCTGCCTTGGCCTCCCAATGTGCTGGGATTACAGGCATGAGCCACCATACCTGGCCAAGAGTGGTTAACTTTCAAAGCTCACCTTGCCTCAGCATCGCCAGGGCTGGGTTGGGAAACCCACCCAGACCTCAGGTTTTCTCTGGGCAGTGCCATTATCTCCAGGGCCAAGAAACTAGGCCCTACCAGAAAAGTAGGCACGGAGGAGCAGCAGGAGAAATGGAAGGAAGAAAGCCAGAAAAGTAAGTTCTAAGAATTAAGTAAGTTCACCCAGGGCTGCATCAGGCAACCTCCATGTGGACCACAGAGAGGGGCTCCCAGAACCTTGTGCACATCATCTGTTGAGAATGAAGCCCTCCCCATGGCTCCTCCACAGAGCCATGCAGCTGAGCCAGGATGCTCTCCCATGAGGCCTTGCACTTTGTGCCGCTATACAAGGAGAAGGATGTTCACCTACTGGCCCCTTCAGCTTGACTTTCCCTCAAGCCAGCTTCTGGGGTTGATAGGAATCCTTAAAGCAGAGTTTCTCAAAGACAGCTTCCAGGACCAACAGTGTCAGCTTCCCCTGGGAGAAGCTTGTGAAAAATGCGCGTTCTCAGGCCCCACCCCATACCCAATGAATCAGGAACTCTGGAGGTGGGCCCCAGGATCTGAGTTTTCCCAAGCCCTCCAGGTGAGCCTGGTTCTAGATGCACAGCTGTAGAGGAACCACGATAGCTCCTGCAGAAAACAGATTGGGTGGGGATTCCACTGTGGGGTGTTTCTTTAATCTCTTTCACATTCTACACTCTTTCTGTTGGCTTTAGCAGAGTTTCTATATGGGAATGCATTAGGAACATATGAGGCAGTGATCTGGCTGACAAGGGGCACTAGGGAATTTTTTTTTTTTTGAAGTCGCTATACAGAAAAGCACATGGTTATTACTTAAATGATATGTTGTAGATCAATAAAAAATGATAAAATGTTTTAAATGATACCTTTGTTCACACTTTACGTAAGAGTGAGTAAATGTCTATGGTTCATTTCAATGGCTATGACTGTTGTCTGTGGAGGGTAGAGCTACCTCCAGCCCCACTGCCCCCAGCCCGTCTCTGAGGCTCCATAATTAACATATCCAATTGCAAAAGTCTCCTACTTTCTGGTTCAGGACACTGCCCTCTGAAAATAAAGCCTCCCCCCCAAAATCCTTTTATTTGATTTCTGATTTTTCCCTGACATGTGGGTCCTTTATTATCTGGGGTTTTTTTTTCTCTGCCTCCAGGCAAGGACTATATTTAAGCCAATTCAAACTTTGCAAGTCTTAAAAATAACTCTCCCTTTGCTAACCCCTTCCAGGTTTGGCAGGGGCTTCCCTGGAACAGGAAATCCATCTCTTTCTACCTGCCCAACCCTCATGATTAACTTGCCCCATGATCTTTTCTTACTTTGTCAAGCTATTATGCTACAATTTGACAAGGTCATTGTTTTTGGTGGTGGTGGTAGGGGAGGGTGGGGGTGGGGTCCTGCTTTTCCTTCCATTGCCAAGGATCCTGATTTTTAATGGTGAAGATTCACTTCTGTAAAGGCAAAATAGGCATTATGGCCCCTCATGAATATTCACACCTTGAATGAGTTCATCTTTATCTAATTGTTCCTAAAAGTTATCCCAGCCTTCTGGAAGTGAAAGCAACTATGACTATTTTAAAAAACGACCTTTAAATGTCATTGATAATTATCTCCGGCGTGAATTACTTCCATACTGAAAGGAGGCTCTGAAGAGTTTTCTTTTTTTGTAGTTCCTCCACGGAATGGGCTTTTGAGCACATTTGTGAGTTCTACTCTCTCATCTCCCACTGCTTCCCATCTATCCCTAATGACCAGCCCTTACCCTGACATGTTTTTCTGTCCCCGAAAACCACTGCAGTAATCAAACTCTTTATCCCCTGAGGGGACCTCCTACAACCATGCATCTCTCTTCATGGGACCCTTAGTAATGATGAGTGGGAATCTTTGATCACAGAGGGATCTTTGGTGAAATCAAGTTTACTTTACACGTATGTTTATTGCGGCACTATTCACAATAGCAAAGAGTTGGAACCAACCCAAATGTCCAATAACGATAGACTGGATTAAGAAAATGTGGCACATATACACCATGGAATACTATGCAGCCATAAAAAATGATGAGTTCATGTGCTTTGTAGGGACATGGATGAAACTGGAAAACATCATTCTCAGTAAACTATCGCAAGGACAAAAAACCAAACACTGCATGTTCTCACTTATAGGTGGGAATTGAACAATGAGAACTCACGGACACAGGAAGGGGAACATCACACTCCGGGGACTGTTGTGGGGTTGGGGGAGGGGGGAGGGACAGCATAAGGAGATATACCTAATGCTAAATGACGAGTTAATGGGTGCAGGAAATCAACATGGCACATGGATACATATGTAACAAACCTGCACATTGTGCACATGTACCCTAAAACCTAAAGTATAATTAAAAAAAAAAAGTTAAGAAAAAAAAATAGGGGCTAGCAGTTGGGCCCCATATTGAGGGGAATATTTCAACTTGCTGAGAAATGAAGCATGCAAAATATTTGGAACGTAAAAGATCAGTAAAAGAAGGATAACGGTCAAATGATCTTCCATTCCCACCTCCCACCCCCAGACCTACATACCCTGCACCTGACCACCATTCATGGGTACACATGGAGACAGCATTCTGGGAAGTTCTTGAGTGGCTCAACCCCAAGCGCTCTCTACTTTGAAACAGATGCACCAATTGGCCAGCCCTGATATCCAAAAGAACCTATTGTGATGGCGGAAATATTCTCTGTCCTATTGGTACAACAGCCACTTGCCAATGTGTGTACTGAGCACTTGGCATGTGGCTAGTGTGACAGAAGAACTAAATTTTGAATTTTAGTTAATTTAACTTTAATTCACATTTACATTTAAATGGCCACATGTAGCTAGTAGCTCCCAAGTTGGACAGCACAGAGGTGGACAGAAGGAAGTGGAGTTGCCTGAGCAATGTCCACTCTTCCTCAGCTACCAGAAAATTCCTCTGGGTAGTGGTCACAGGAGCAGATTGGCTCCCCAAAGAGGAGTTCCTTACCAGTTTTAAATCTGGAAGCTAAGGGAGGAAAAGACAATTGTTTGGCAAAGAAACAAAGATAACCGAGGCTTGAAATTTTCACTGAGGTGAAACAGAGCCTTCCTTATTAACAAACAGGCTTGGGATGAAAGCAGAGACCTAAAAAAGAAAAAAAAAAAAGAAGCCCTGCCTTTTTTTTTTCTAAACCCTGCTTAGGTATGAATCCCAGACAACTGTGAGCGTTCAAGGGCTCTCCTTGCCTAGAAAAGAGGTGGAGTCACAGTTGTCTAATTAAATGCCCAGGTGCTCAGACTAGCTGTGGTCTCCCTGCCTTCTGTTTACCATCTACTAAGCCACACCTTACTTGGGAAGGTAGAAGAAGGTGGGAATGAGCATTAGTTAATTTCTTCCTTGTTGGCCAGGTTCGTGAGAGGGTCTGGTGGGGAGGCTCATGAAACATCCCAGACGAGGTCTAGAGGATCACAGATAGCCCTGGGCCCAGTTCCACTTGGCATTGGTGCATTGGCTGTGTTTGTCTGAGAAAGCTAGTTCTGTTTTGGAATGATCCTTAGTGATGATCAACCAGCAGCCATCACTGGATGTCTACTGAGTAACAGGCTCCATGTTTTGTGCTATGAGATTCAAAAGAAACATGATGTATTAATAGAGAGCATAATCTATAGAGTTGGAAAGATAAAATATACTCTCTTGGAATAGATGGTAGTAAAGGTAGTTATTGAAGTGTTAATTTCAGGTAGTTATTGAAGTAAAGAATAGGGCTGTGAGAGTGTGTATGAATGTGAGTGTGTGTGTGTGTGTGTGTGTGTGTGTCCATGTGCATGCACATTTAGTTAACATGTTGGGGCAGTTGGTGGGACAGAACTTAGAGGGATGTTGGGCTTCTTTTAACCTTAGAACCATGATGGCTGGATGGTTGGTATCGCTACTGAAGACAGGCCAGTAATTGGAAATGAGTAACACTGGCACTTTAAGACAGGCAAAGTATAGCCAGAGAGAAGATGGGGCAGACAGAGTTAAAAGTGGCAAACCAAGATCCCAAGACTGCCCTGGGACCCTCGTGCCCCTACTGGCCTGGTCAGTTCCATTTTACTTCCCTTGATGGTGGTGTCACATCACCGAGCTCCTTAGCACATGCTGTCGGCCCGGCATCTCCACCAGCAGCACTGACCAGCCTGGCTTGGCTTCAGAATCTGGTGTGTGCCCTCTATTCATACTGTTGGCTGGCACCTCCAGCAGCAGGCCACTGCATTCAACTGAGGTCTGGGCCTTGCTTCTCCTTCCTGTGTGCTCAGGGGGCACCACCCCCATTCTATCTGCAGTCCCTGGTACATCTGCTTCACCTCTCTCCCTGCGGCAGACAGCCATGACAACCATTGGCCCCAATACCCAGCAGTGTAGCCAAATGACGCATTATTTAGACACGCATTTAACAAACATTACATCTATTCTGAAACAAAAATGGGGTCCGTGGTATCTCAGCATCCGGGAGAATTTTCCAGTTCTGACATATCAAAAGGACACAGGAGCCAGCTTGAAGAAGATCCCACTGACCAAAGCTGGGACAATCTGAACATCAAAATAAATAATGACAGTAACAGGTTGTAATCCATAGAGTAAAATAAGAATCTGTGGGTCCACATGTGAATGAATGAATGAACAAGATGAGAAAATGGCTTCCTTTGAGCAGAAGACATGATGGAATTAGAAAAATTACCATTTGACAATCATCATCATAATAATTGTTTCAAGCAAAAATTCTAAACTAACACTAAAACTAGTGGATAAATGCTTGATAAACAGGATGTTTACATAGTTTGAAACTATATCCCCATAAGATACTTACAAATTGTAAAGGAAAAAGTAGTAACTTTGCAGTGGAGGAACCTGGCCGCCTCCCCTAACCAAGTGCTTGCAGTTAGCGTCACCAGTGAAGGCACCTGCATTCTGCCTCCTGTTGAAGGGCAGTACAGTGTCCTGTCAGAAATGCAGAGCCTGACTATAATTTTGAGAAATCATCAGGCAAACCCAAATTGAGGAGCATTCTACAAAATAACTTGTCTGTACTCTTCCAAAATGTCAAGGGCATGAAAGACAAGGCAAGACGGAGGAACTGTCCCCGACTAGGGGAGACAAAGGAAATAGGATGGTTAAGTGCAATGTGGGACTTTTTGTTGAATCCTGGACCACAATTTTTTTTACTTTTCTTGTAAAGACATTAATGATAATGAACAATATGAATAAAGTCTAATATAGATTAGATAATAGTAGTGTGTTATCCTTATGAATTTCCATTTTTTGATAATTTCACAGTGATTATGAAATAGAATGTCCTTGTTCTTAGGAAATACACTAAAATACTTTGGTATACAGGGGCACAATACCTGGATTGGGGCCTCAAAAGAACTGTCCAGAATGATGGAAATACTCTGTGTCTTTTAAAAATTTTTTTTGTAGAGTTGAGAGTTTCACTATGTTACACAAACTGGTCTCTAACTTCTGGGCTCAAGCAATCCTCCCACCTCCGCCTCTCAAAGTGCTGAGGTTACAAGCGTGAGCCACCGTACCTGTATTTTGATTGGGATGTGGGTTACAAGGGGATTCACATTTGTTAAAACTCATTAAACTGTGCTAGAAATCTAAGCTTTTTCTCAGGTATAAATTGTGCCTCAATGAAAAGTTAAATTAGAGCAAATTAAATTCTTTATAAAAAAAAGATAATTCCAAAATCTCTTTGTGCAAAGCCATGAAAGTGGGTTTAAATCTACCCACAGTGGCTACTTTGAAATTCCAAAGTACCCCGATCTAAGCATATTAATTGTTTTTTTTGATGATTCACTACTTTCTGCTCACATATCATTTCCTTCATAGCATTTTGCATCATGTGGAACATAAATGTTTCTCTGTTGTTTGATAAGTGATGTCATCGACTGTATAATACATTTCATCTTATTTGAGACCTGACAGACTGGAATGACATTCGTGTTTTCAGGAAGAAGCAGATGACCCAGGTCAGAACTTTCAGGCACGCACAGCCTCTACGGGAACATTTTCCACCCTAAGAAATGTTCCTGCCATCTAACGCGTGAAAGTGGCAAGCCTCATGGTCCTATGGCTTGAAGCCGGACAGTTCATCGATTGGAGTATCCATTTAATGGACACCAGCCGGCTCCCTGCCTTGTTTTGAAAAGATTGGAGAACGTGTTTGTTGCTTTTGAAATCACCCTCCTGTGCCAGGAAGCTTCTAAACACTGTAATCCCTCTGCCTCCAAATCAGATAGAGTAAAAATTTCCTGCCAACCTATCCCAGCAGGAGAAATAGGAGGTTTGAGCACATTGTGAGGTCTTTCAACTGAGGACTAGAATTCAGGCCAAGGAAACAGGTTGAAGACTTCATCATGGGAGTTCTCACAGTATTGTGGCTCTGGTTGCTCAAGGAAAGAAACAACTCTCTGGTTAGACCGGCACTGGGCTGTCAGCAGCCTGGTGGGTCCCGGTGGTGGTTCTCATCCTTTCGCATAATATTTTGATCCTCACTGGAATATGATGAAATGGAGGATCAGAGATTTTAACTCACTAGAACCTGGGCTTTCTTCTCTCTTTTCCAGGGCTCTTGCCTGTCTTGGTGTGGGTCTTCCCAGAAGCAGCTCCTGAGCAAGGATTTGGGTGCAGTGCATCTCTCTGGGAGGTGAATGAGGACAGGAGCTCTGGGGGCAACTGAGCTGAAGTTTGTCCTCCATGGGATTCTGGAAAGCAGTGTAGAACAGGCACCTCAGCATTTCCTCCCCAATAGGGGAGGGAGCAGGGTACATATAGGCCAACTGGGAGGTAGGGGAGGACGCTAATTCCAGGCACTTCTGTCCATCACTCATTTCAGCAAAGAGATACTAATGTCTGTGTGTGAGAGTGGAGAGGGCAGGCCCTGGGATGGTAAAGGCCCAGGAGGTCTGGGGATCACCAAGCAGAGTCTGCTCTGCCACTGTGTAGGCGTAGGCCCTGTGGTGTGGAACAGCTGGGAGCACTGAGAAGGAAATGAGCAAAACATTATGGACAAGACCCCAAGCCTGGCCTTGGACTAGGATCACACTGCCTGGGAACCAGTGGCTGGGAAGACACAGTTAGTTCTCTAGCTAGTTCTTGAAAAAGGGATTTGGGTCCCCCAGGTTCCTACCATTGGTAATAAACACCACCATCCCCCACATACAGGGACAAAATCCCTACACTCTGCATACGGGGGAAAGCTTTTGGCTGTCCATGTTTTTTAGTGGTCTATTTCCCTACCTTTTTTGGGGGTGGGACCCCAGACCGAGTTCTAATCTCATATCTGGACCCCTCGGTCATGTGAAGCTGAGCAAAGTCCTTAGACTCCCTGTGTTCTGCAGTGTACAGGTCTATTCAATCCTACCCCAGAGTATGAGGAAGCTGATAGGCTGAGTAAAAAGGCTGGCATACGGATATGGATCCATATCTCAGGTGGGTATGCCAGCCTTTTCTTCAGCCCATCAGCTTCCTCAGGCTTCTCTGTGGAAGTCATGTCTGTGTCTCAGGCAGCAGTGAGGCAAGATGGTAGATCCCCATGCCATCATCCCCAGTCCAGATCCAGGGCTTCTATATCATAGGGAAAAAGTATACATGCCTTGGAAAGGATGTGTAGGACAATTGCTTAAGGGCAGGATTTATGGTAAGGACGTGCTCTTACACAAGGAACAGTAAATAGACTGGAAACCTTAAAACTGTGGTTGCTCAGAAGTCAACATGGTGGAGTTTCATCCAGGATGGAGTTGCTTTAGCTTCCATACCTTGTGTCCAGAATTCCTCATGTGCTATATCTGTATTTGTTTGGAATCTTCTAACTCAGGGGAAGAAGCAGAAGTTGAGGGAAGGCAGGAATGAATATAAAGAGACCATAAAGGAGTCGTTTCAAGACAAGTGAAGCCTCATGAGGTACACAAGAAAGACAGGAACATCCACAGCTCTCTGACGCTCTCACTCAGTGTCCGGCTCAGCCACACCCACTTTCTGAGGGTAAGGGATGCTCTTGCAGGACAAAGAGCAGATTGAAAAACAAGAGAAAGATGGTTCATGCGGGAATGAAGGCCGTGACCTTGACCTTATTAGCACTATCTGGGAGCAGGCTCAGTATGTCGTTCAATTGTTTCTTATGAAAATGGTGAAACTGAAAAAGGAACAAATCAACAAACAGACTAACCAAACCTTGGAGAAGCTTCCTATGTGTTTACTAAGAATCAAATCCTGCTGGAGTGAGAAAACTGGGATTCCTTTGTCCAAGCCCTGCTGGTCACCATAACCTAAGTTATGAAGAGTGACGGAGCGGGAAGAAAGGGAGAAAGAGAAAACACAGGAAAATGTCCGGCTTTCCCTCCCCGAGCTCAGCACCACTAAGCAAAGGACACGGGTACAACCAGCACATTTCATCCTTCTCTGTGGCGGCCAGAATTACAGACTTAATCAGGTGGCATCAGAAGGCAAATATTTGGACCTGTCTATGGAAAGTTCTTCTGATCCACAATTTCCTGTGGTGGCCCCGGGGCTGGATGGGACCAAAAGTGAAATGAATTGCACAGAAAGACACATGCCTAACTTAGTTACCAAAAGAGAAATAAAGAAAGAAAGAAATTCTTTAGCTTTGTGATTTTTTGGCCCATTTTTATTAAAGAGAGATCCTGGCAATGTCCTCTGGCCAGGGGCCTACAGGTGGAATCCTGTGCTTGTCTCACTTTGTCTGTTCACACCGAAGCTTTTAGGTCTGGTTTTTGTTTGTTGCCGGTGTTTAGTTCCTGAGAGATGATCCGATTTCTGCAACCTAAGTTTTCCTTCAGCAGACCCCAAGGGAAATCAAGGCCTCTCTCAGAGGCCCCATCCCTGTCCTGGCCAGGTCCAGCCCCATGGTCACCTCCTCTGCAAAGGCAGAGCCTTGGGATGGGCTGACGTCAGGGTGGGAATTTCCTATGGTCAGGGAGACCTGGTGGAACATTTGAGAAGCCACCCCGTTTCTCTACCTTTTGGTGGTCAGAGCAGCCCACGTGCTGCCTGAGCACTCAGCAGGCAGATCCTTGCCATTTCCATGCCTTTTTCAAGGATGTTTTTGTCTGGGATGATTCCTAACTCTTGAGGGACACTGAGCCCATGGAGGATCTAATTATAGTGGCTATTCATTCTGACTTAGATTTTGCACATATTTTGCGGACAGTCTAGCCCACCCTATAGATTCCTAGTTCCTGGATCCTAGGCTAAGGAGATTTTGTCCAGACTGATGTAGGTGAGGGGAGAAATTTAGTGGAGGAGGAGCTTCAGCTGCTGCTATCCATCATTTTCCTGGAGTGGGTGGGCTTCTGAATTTGGAGGCATCTACTAAAGGCATGACCTGTTTTTAAGCCAAAACAAAATGAAGCTGAGATCAGCAGTGGGAGCAGGGTGGGCAGGGAGGAGTGTGTGTCTATCTACGAACCCTAGATCCCTGGTAGGGTTAATCACAGCTTCTTTCAGGTTTTCCTTGAATGGGTTGAATAACTGGATGAAGGATTCCTTATCCAAGTATTCGTCACTTGACCACTACTGTCAGTTTTTCACAGCATCATTTTGTAACGTAGTATAGGTACTTGAATGCCAAATGCCTTTGCTTGAGATCCGATAAAGAAAGAGCCTCAGATTGGGGAACTGTAGAGGAATGGTTTATCCTGTGGTCTGAGGGCAAAGCAAGGAATTTCCATCATGTTTCAAAAATGAGAAAGTTTCCCCGTTCCTCTGCTTCCCTGACCCTTGGATATAACTCAAACATCACCACCCTCTCAGTGACAGGGTGGGCCGTCACTCCTCCATATGCTCAAGTTGCCATTTCTTTCTGGTCTTGCATGAGTAACCATAACCCTGTTAAAATGACAAATGTTTTCCCTGAGCTGGGACACCGGTGAAGCAGGCTGGATTTGTGCCCCTGAAAATTAGGCAGCCTGCCCACTAAGCGCTCAGATGAGCAGAACACTGACTGTTGAATGAGCCTCCCCTTTGCTGCTCAATTATAAGACATGGGGAGACTAAGCCTGCACACCTTTCCTATCTCTCCTGGAGTTCTGGGCACTGGTGGGCTCCCACCCTTCCCTGTGAGTTTATGATTTAACAGCCCTTTGTAATATGCACTGTCCTTTCACAGCATTACCTGACTTGATTCTCACCCCAAGCCTGTGGGGTAGGCATGATGGCACTGTTTTCTCAATATGAAGCTCAGGTATGGGTCAGAGAAGTTAAAGAAGTTAAAGAAGTCAGAGAAGTTAAAGGATATGTCTGAGTCACAGCTCTGATGAGCAGCAGAACATGGATTCATAGGCTCTCATGGCCCTGATCATATCCTTCACCCATTCTTATCAGGGCACCTGCATTCTTTTGTCAAAGGCCTTTCTCTGTTCTCCTAAGTGTAGCTTGTGGTAGACCAGAAGTCAGAGGAATGAATGCTTTCTGGAGCCACCCATAGCTGATGATGAGAGTTGGTGTATAAATACCCCAGCTCCCTTACCCCTTGGGCAAGGTAACACTGAGTCTGTGTTTTTATTTTTCCCCGGAGTTTCTGCTAGTAGGAAGCCCCAGTTACTCCCAGGGATAACGGATGCAACCACTCATGCCTCACTGGCTGGTGTCTCTTCCCAGTGTCACCTCCTCATTCCCCAGCTGGCCCTGCTTCACCTCACAGATCAATCACTTGTACTGAAATCCCTGCCTCAGGGTTTGCTTCTGGGAGAACCTACACTATACCCCAGATTCCTGGGCACCAAATCCTGGCTTTTCTCATCTTCCCTCTGGGCATCAAGGTTCACCAGGCTCCTTAGGGAGAAGGCAGGCTATGTCTTGAAGCTCAGAACACCCTGTCTCAATACTGTGGTGCATAGAGTGTAGTTAAAGTTGATGGTTTTTATTTCTTTCTTTTACTCTGAGAGAAAGAAAACTCACTGGCCCTCCCTTATACACTCCCTGATGAACCGCACAGATCAGCACTGTGTTTCTTATCATAAAGAGAACTTGGCTGAAATGGAGGCGGGGCAGGCAGAGAGCCAGGAGGAAACCCCAGTGTCAGAGCTGCTGGCCTGGGAAGACAGATTTGTCCCAGATAGGTTAAAGCATTCATGGAGTGACTGCATTTCTTCTGCACATTGCCTTATGTTATGTGAGAGGAGGAAGTGCCATATCAAACTCCATGACAGATGTTGTAAATCTTGGGCAGTGTGCTGCAGCCATCTCTGCACTGTGGCTTGCAAATGACGCCATCTGTCAAACCAGGGGCCAGGCGCCCAGCCCTCACTCACCTGGGCTGTGCCTCTGGCCAAGGGCTGAGGTGAGCTCCCCAGGCATCCATAGTGGAGTATGTTTCTACTTTATTGGAACACCTTTGAAAATCAGAGAAGCTGAGGAAACCACGTCAAAATTTCCTGAGAAATTTCTCTCCTGCACTTGGCAAAGGTGAACTAGAATTTGCCATGTGAGTGAGGAGGACTTTTTTTAATGAGGCAAGAGCTCCACAATTCCCTCAGCCGCTTAGAAAGTTCTCTTGCATGTCTTAAGAGAGACTGAAATAAAGGGAAGTCGAGGACAGCCTGGCTTTGTTCTTTGAAACTACTTATCAAAGTAAGATCATCCTAACCCAATATGAGAAGTATATGTGCAACTGTGTGAGTGTATGTTTGTGTGAGGGGGTACACATTGAAAGAAAATAAATAAGGATGAAGGAAAGAGGAAAACAGAACTGTTTCATGGAATACATTGTGTACCCCAATTAATGTTTCCTATACTTTTATTATTTTGTTTGTAATTTTATTTATTATTAATGAAACTGCCAATTTGGGAATAATGTTTTAGGTGCCAGGTGCCACATTTAATAAGAACCCAAAGAGTGAAAGGACAAATGGAGGGCTACCAGTGTTCAAGATGGCTACCTGCTGGTTGTCCTGGTGAAGAACAGTAACATAAAGGATAAGAGAAGGATTAATGGAAACTATTGAACAAAGTGAGGCTTCCGAGTCATCTCCAGATTGCCTTGTGCGCTGCTGTATCTGTACCGTAGCATGGATACTTGTGGCAGGCTGTCATTCTAGCCCTGCTGGGAGACAGAGTCCAATTCATTATTTCATTCCCCAGCATGAGCCAGCCAAGGGAAAAGGATATTCCCAGAACCAGAGTGTTCCAAGTTTTCTGAAAGGTCATTGCCACTTTTTTTTTTTTTTTTGGTAGCTCCCAGCAAAGCAGAAACACTTGGAAGTCAACCCTGTCCCTTTAACACTGCTGTGAGCTGACTCCATTTGTCTGAGATAAAACTTCCCTCTTGGTCCAGTAGCGTTCACGGCTGAGTTGGCCACGAGACAGAGGACCCTGTGTTCCTAATTATTTCTGGATGAAAAGTCCTGCAGGCGAGTGGAGATTCGGGGCAAGGATGGCCAGGTGGAGCCGTCACCAGCGTGCAGTGGATTGTAGAAATGGAGAGATAATTAAATTAAAAGTGCCAGGTGCAGGCATTGAAAAATAACCCTGGGTGTTAATTATGCAGTTCAGTGTTAGCAGAGGAAATGCCACCGGCCTGTCCATCACGTGACAGTTGAAAAGCTTGGGAAAGACACATTCATGGTTTCTAGAGAATTTGCCAGAGCTGCCTACTTGGGATTCTGGTGAAGCAGAGATTATTTATTAGTTGGAGTGTGTACATTTCCCCCATTTTCCACTCAGCCAAGTTGGGCATTTGGTGGGTACTTGGTGTGTTGGGGAATTCACTTTGATCCACATGAAAATTTGAACATTTGAGTGTGTTACTTCCAATTTAGGCACTTAGGAATATTTCTTCTCTTTCTGATTTAAATGAATTTGATTTTAGGAGTCAGAGGCAGTGTGTCCCTGTCATGAAGATGGAGGGATAAGTGGTGGCGTGTTCAGACAATGGAGTAGAGCACAGTAATCAAAAGGAGGGGACCCCAGTAGCGTAATAGCAGCATGACTGCGTTACAAGCACAGTTGAATGAATGAAAGAAGCCAGACCTCAAGACCCATTCTGCATGAATTTATTTTGGTGACGTTCTAGAACAGGTTAAACTAAGCTATGGAGGTGGATGTCAGGTCTGTGGCTGCATCAGGGAACTTTATGGGGTAATGAGAATGTTTTCTTTCTTGGGCTGAAGGCCACATGAATGTAAACATTTTTCAAAATCCGTTGAATGCACGCTTAAAATCTGTGCATATTCTTGCATGGAAATTATCCCTCAATGAAAGGAATGTGAAAAGATCTTCCCATGTTTGGTCCTTCCATGGATTTTGAACCCTGGTCAGTCAGTTCATTTCAAAGGGTGATAAGGATTAATCTGTTTCTGGTCTTTCCTGACCACCCAGCCTTTTCCTGTTCACAGACCTGTTCAGAAAAGGCTTTCATTCCAAGGAAGCAGAATTGAAAACAGGGTGGCCCACTACAGCCTTTGGGCCAAATCTGCTCAATCACATTTTTGTAAGTAAAGTTGTACTGGGACATAGCCACATGGCCAGTCATTTATGTGTCTTCTGTGGCTGCTTTCATGCCACAGTGACAGCCGAGGAGCTTTTACAGAGACTGATAGAGAGTGTTTACTCTCTATCCCTTTACAGAAAAGGTTTCCCGACCCTTGGTCTAAATAATCATTTCTTTTTGGAACTTCTCCCTTCAGATCTGTGTGGTTGGAGGTCTTGGATGGAGAGTGCTCTCCGGGAACGAGAACCCTGTAGAGCCAGGTACTGAGGTTGAGCATGGTCACAATTTGGATAAGCTGTCGTTCATCCCATGGAGTTCACTGGGCATGTGTGCTGTCATGGATCTACAACAGTGCACAGAGCTTGGCCTATGTAGAGGTTTTTTTCAAAAAAAAATAAAGTTATCCAGGCCACTATAAAGAGAGGAGGAATAAATAAGGCCTGGAAGCTATCAGTGGCCAAAGCTAGACTCCTGTTTTAAACTCCGAGCCACTGGCTATAAATTAGCCCTGCATGGAAAATAAAACTAAGCTAATTGATTTTGATAAAAGTAAATGTGATCTGGTTGAATGGGGTTGACATGGTTGGCAATGTTTGTTAAGTCAATGAAGGAACAAATCGAACCGATGTAACAATTCAGTTTTTTTTTTTTTTTTGAGACGGAGTCTCGCTCTGTCGCCCAGGCTGGAGTGCAGTGGCGCGATCTCGGCTCACTGCAGGCTCCGCCTCCTGGGTTGACGCCATTCTCCTGCCTCAGCCTCTCCGAGTAGCTGGGACTACAGGCGCCCGCCACCACGCCCAGCTAATTTTTTTTGTATTTTTAGTAGAGACGGGGTTTCACCGTGGTCTCAATCTCCTGACCTCGTGATCCGCCCGCCTCGGCCTTCCAAAGTGCTGGGATTACAAGCGTGAGCCACCGCGCCCGGCCAACAATTCAGTTTTGAATTTGGGGCTAAATCAGCCATTTCGTTGAAGATACCCTGTGCTGCTGTTTTCTTCAGTAAGGTTTAAGCCTCCCTTCTCTCCTTTACCTTCCACCCAAGATGAATGCACATGATCAAGCAGGAAGTCTCTGGAGGATTTGCTAACGAGACACACAGGTCCTAAAGCTCAGTCTTTCTTCATTTTGCAAGAATGTATTTCCTTCATCTGTCTGCTTTCTCATTCCATAGTTACTGGAATTAAAGAGTTAGATCTTGGGGAAGAGCGATCAATAGCTTTTTTTTAATGAAAGAGGACAAATGCAATTGGTATCATCTAAGGCTTGAGAAGTAGATCTCTACTCTCTTTTAAAAAAGCTCAAAAAAAAAAAAAAAAAAACAAAAAGGATGCAGTGGGAGTAATTATAGACCCCAAGAGTCCACCTAACTGGGGAGTTTTAAAAAAGTCAAGGCAATGTCTTGTATTATATTGGACTGCTCCTTAATGACTCCAGGTTACAGTGGCTGTGAGCAGATGAGGAATAATTGTTAGAAATGGAAAATTACCATTTAACCAAGAGGATTTCCAAAACAAGCAGATGAACCATGACTGGTAAAAATGTGCTCTACGGAATGTGATTATTGCTGATTTCATCATATGTCCTGGGCATCTTGGGTGAGAATTCACTCAGTTACTCAGTCAGGTATGTTCAGAGCCTCCCCTAAGTCTGGCACTATACTAGGAGCTGGCGGCGCCCTTGTGAGAACCACCCATGTGTTTCTACCTTCAGGGATCTTCACTCTGGAGTGGGGTGGTAAAGGTGGAGAATAATTGGAGATAAGGCTGGAAGGCCAAAATGCCAGCCACGTGGGATTAGGGTTTTGCTGAGTTTTTTATTTAAGCCTGTGGTCAGTGGGGTGCCATTTTTTTACTGTTTTAGGAATGAGGGGGTTTGATAAGCCCAAGTCTCACCAGAATAGTAGTGAATCTGAGCTGGGTCATGTTGTTATTTGTGCTGCCAGTGATCCTGGGGAAGGACTCTCCATGGGCCATGGCGACCTGTGCTCACAGGTGAACACCCCCGTTACCTTTGTAACCAGAAGTTAGTCAGGGGTTGGCCAGTGGCTGCTTCCACTGCATAATAGTGTCAAAAATGATTAAATCTCTATACAAGCCTCCCCTCCTCCCTCCAGGCCACTGTATCTTACAACAACAACAACAGTGACAAACACCACACCATTATCTTATTTTCCCCCTTCTAGCTTGTTTCATCTATGGATTTGAGATTGAAGGAGAATATGATTGTCCATACTTTCATCAAGTGTAAAGTATTTGTTCTATACATATTCTTATAGAATGGCTAAAATAAACCTATGACCTAGACATAGGCTGGCTAGCATTGTCTATGCATTCATTCATTTATTAACTCATATATATGAAGCACATTGCTGTATGGCAAATACCCTACTTGGTGCTTGGGAATAAACAGTGAACAAAAGTGAACCCAGTTCCTGCCTACAGGGAACTTACAGCTTAATAATGGAGGCAGGTAATAATCAAATAATATTCAAATATATGCTTGCAAGTTTAGGAAAGGATTATAAGTGATGCAATATGATGAGATGGCACAACAGGTCTAGGGGTCAGGAGAGGTTTTGCAGAGAAGAAGGTGACACTGGGTCTGGAATCTACAGGAAGCGTATTGACCAGGTGAAGGTTGCAGGAAGGCCTGTTGGTGCAAAAAAGCAGGGCACATTAGAGGAAATGAAAGAAGACTGCAGAGAATCAGAAAAAGGAGAGTGCAGTGTGAGACGGGGCTGGAGACACCAGCAGAGACCCGGCAATACTAGTCCTTGTGGGTTGTGCTAAGGAGGCCGGGCCTGATTTCAAGAACAGCAGGAGGCTGCTGCAGTGGTTTAATAAGGGTGGATTTACATTTGGAAGATGCACATTTGGAAGATGCACATTTGGATTTACATTTTGGAAAGGTCTCTCTGGCTGCTGAGCTGCTGTGGACTGGAAGGGGGAAGATTCAACCTCCGATGATGGCTTTCTGCTGATTTGTTTTCCTTCTTTCACTTTTCTTCTGGGTTTGGGGGCTCTTGGCTGATTTAGTCTCTGCCAGCCTCTGAGGAAAAGCACTGGTCCTGGGGTATTTATTAAAGGAAGCATGATGGATTATTTTGGAGGGATATTCTTTGAAATCTGGAGTGAGAGGGAATACCATATGCCAGCAACAATGGGCAAAATGGGAGTTATGGTGCTAAGAGGTAAACTGATGTACAAAATGATTCCATCCACCAACCTTGGCCATGAGAGTGAAGTTCCTATTTCATAAATGGAAATATAAACCTAGTTTATCCTTTGACATCCAGAATAATGTGTAAGAAGTTTTCCTTGGCAGCAAATCTTAAATGATGGAGCCTTGGGGAATGATTTCTGACCCTTTATAATAATTAGCCAGGCCAGGATACATAGGTAAGACACCTGGTGACCAACAGCCTAAGGATCAGGGGGCAAAGGGTGGTAGGACAAGTATAAGAGTGCTTAACTCAGTGTCCTGCATAGATGGTAGCTATTAGCATAATGACTATTACTAATATACACACCACTATTACCAACAGAAGTGTCCTATATTGCTCTCTCATCTTTTAAAATATTTATTCATTTATTCATTCAATTCATTGTTTCAGTGAATGTTTATTGAACACCCACAATACTGTGCATTGTTATGGGAGGTGGGGACTCAACAGTGTCAAAAACTGAGTTCCAGCCACCATGGAGCTTACATTCTGGTTGGGAGAGGAGAATAAACAAATAAAATTAAATAAAGGAATGCATTGTCTGGCAGATGGTAATAAGAGCTGAGAAGAGAAACACAAAGCAGGATAAAGAGTTGGAGAATGATGGATAAGATGATCTGGGAGGGCCTCTTTGAAGAGGCACTGTGAGCAAAGCTCTGAATAGAGGGATTGAACTATGCAGATGACTGGAAAGATGAAACAGCAGGTGCAAAGGCCCCACAGCAGAAGATTCTTGCAGGATTTGAGAAGGGGTGCCCTCCACTGTGTGCCCAGAGCTTCTGTTGTTCTATAACTACCAACCTTAGTAACAGGAGTGACCCCTCTTCCAGGGGGAAGAGATGAGCAGCTCTGATTGAGTAGCATCCGCTTTCAATTTTCTTTCTTTATTTCTTAAGGCTCTTACTCCCACCTCCCAACTACGGTTTCAGCACAAGTTAGGTGGGCAGCTATTTATGTACTAGGTGAAGGTTCCCAGAATAAATGTCTTGAGATTTTAAGCAAGGCGTAGTATTATCGTGTGTCTCTTCTGACAATTTTCCAGATTGACAAAAATCTGCATTTGTCTAGCAACATGGTGACTGCAGGGGCAGGCATTCTGTTCAGCACATAACAGAAATAAGCAGTGGGAGTTGATGTGCTGAAGTAGCAATTGAAGGAAATACAGCTTTGGATAAAATGGAGCCACTCAAATGGCATTTGAAATGTCTGCTCTGCATTCGATAGATGATGTTCTCTGCCACCGACATCCTTTCCGATATTTAGTGCAGACGTTTGCCACGTGTCAGTTCTCAGCTGGGGACTAGGAAGCATTCTTCAGGGAGTCAGCATCTTGATAAACATGTCACCAATTTGTATGATTCACTACACATGAATAAATGCTAGGAATTTGGCTGATCAATTCATATGCCGGGGCCTACAAATGTGGAGGAAAATCGCACTTCTTATCTGTGGGTGGAAATGCAGAAACCAGCGTGATAGTGCACAATGCATGATCTGAGTGTGTGAAAAGTTTTAGAGACTCGATTACTGTTGATGATGATGATCTGAGTAATTGAAGCCATATCAGAATTAGTCTAATTTACTGCAGTGGGAGGAAGAAAAAAATATTTATTTTTATACTCATGAGAATCATAGTGATTGAAATTAAGCAACTTCCTCATCTTTTTAAAAGACAACCTAGAGACGCTGTTATCTTTGTTCCAGGGGCCTGGCGGCTGGCAGACATGCAATGTGAATTTACTTGCCTTTCCTGATTTGGGAGCTACTCAAGCCCTGGGTGTAATGAGCATCTGTCTCTCTGCTTGGCTCCTGTCTCTCCGGCCTTGCCAGGCAACACCAAAACCCCCAGAGGGCATTAAGACTGGATAACCAAACTGCACAAATGTAAGAGGAGAGAACAAGGTTTAATTACAGCTTCCCTTCATTGCCTGTCTTCTCCCACCCCAAAATTAATTTGTAAACAAACATAGCATATTGGGGTTTGAAGAGGATTCAAGCAGGAGGTTGTTTGGTTGTGGCCAGGATAGATGATGGGGCTGCAGTTTGCTCCGATATATTCACTCAAGTCTGGCCGCCCCATGTCTCTATGGCAAAGCCTGCAAAATTGTGAGCATTCAACTCTGTACAATTACCCCTGACTCGGCTGCCAAAACGTATTTTCCATCCATTTTTGACAGAGGCTTCTGTCTAAATAGAGAGAAGAAGAGAGATGATCTCTTTTAAAAGTGATTCCAGTCTGATTCTCGAAGTACAAGTGGTAAAGTCACCAAGCCTAATTGGAATGAATTGATTTATCCTCTTTGGCAGCCCTGATCAGTACCCTCCCAAGAGACTGGACTACAAATGGGAGGCAATCATGATGATATACATATTTCTTTGGATGCTGCTCGGCTCATCCAGTCCATTTTCCATAGATATTATCACTTAAGACAGCTGCTATTCTATCACTGGTCTTGGATTTTTTATTTAATGCCATACTTCAAAAAGAGAAATCTGTTGGCTTTTTGAATGCAGAAGAATTGCCAGAAAAGATAGGGGAGAAAAACTGTTTCCTTTAACATTTTTCTATGGAAGTTAAGTTTTTTTTTCCCCACTACCCCCAGGCAAAAACTGAATGACCATTTATCCTGTGAAATGTCCCGAAGCTACGTGTAGTATACACATAGTAATCATCTGTGTACTCCTGCCGACGTTCTATGTTCATCCATCAGACCCATCAAGCCTTGAGCTGCCCTTCTGCCTGTCCTGCTTGACCCTGAGAGGACTGAGGAATGTGGGGTTGGGGGCTCAGCCTCTTAATTGCCATGGTGTGTGATTTATCTGTTCCACTTTTGTCTTGGTCAGTTGGGGCTGCTACAACAAAATGCCATAGACTGGGTGGCTTATAAACAACAGAAATTTCTTTCTCACAGTTCTGGAGTCTGAGATCAAGGTGCTGACAGATTCAGTTCCCCATGAGGCTTGCAGACAGGCTTCTTCTCACTGAGTCCCCAGATGGGAGAGGCAGGGGAGACTGTGTTCTGTCTTGGCTTATAAAGGCACTGATTCCATCATGAGCATGCCACCCTCTTAACCTAATTACCTCCCAAACGCCCATCTCCTAACACCATCACCTTGGGGATTAGTGATTCAATTGTGAATTTGGGGAGGACACAAACATTCAGTCCATAGCAGCTTTTATTTTTATCTTTTGCTATTCTTTTTATTTTGGAATAATTTTATTTCTCTAGCTTTATCAAGGTATAATTGGCAAATAAAATTATATATGTTTAAGGTGTACAATATGATGTCTTCACTTTCATAAACATTGTGAAATAATTACCACAGTCAAGATAATTAAGATATTCATTGCCTCACATAGTTAGCATTTTTGTTTCATGTTAATAATATTTAACAGCTACTGTCTTATCAAATTTCAATTATACAATACAGTATTATTAACTATAGTCATCATGCTGTACATTAAATCTCCAGAACTTATTCATCCTGCATAACTGAAACTTTATGCTCTCTGAACAACATCTCAACATCTCCTCTGCCTCCCAGCCCCAGTAACCACCATTCTACTCTCTGCTTCCAGGAGCTTGACTTTTTTAGATTCCACATATAAGTCGTATCATTTGGGTTTGTCTTTCTGAGCTTGGCTTATTTCACTTAGCATAATACCCAGTAGGTTCACCCATGTTTTAGCGAACAAAGAATTTCCTTCTTTTCTAAGGCTGAATAGTATTCCATTGTGTATATATACCACCTTTTCTTTATCTATTCATCTGTAGGTAGATGGACCCTTAGGTTGATTCAGAATCTTGGCTATTGTGAATACTGCTGCAATGAACATGGGAGTGCAGATATCTCTTCAACATACTGATTTCATTTCCTTTGGATACATACCCCAAAATGGGACGTGAGAATCATAAAGCAGTTCTCATTTTAATTCTCTGAAGAATCATCATACTCTTTTCCATAATGCCTGTACTAATTATATCACCACCAAAAGTGTACAAGAGTTTCTTTTTCTCCACATCCTTGCCAACACTTGTTTTCTTTTGTCTTTTTGTGAATAATCATCCTAACAGGTGTGAGGTAATATCTCTTAGTTTGCATTTCTCTGATGATTAGGCATTTTTCTTGTATACCTGCTGGCCATTTTTATCAGGACCCTTGATCATTTTTTAATCAGGTTATTTGTTTTCTTGCTGTGAAATTGTTTGAGTTCCTTATACATTCTAGATATTAATGCCTTATCAGATGTATGGCTTGCAAATATTTTTTCTCATTTCTTAGGTTGCCTCTTCTCTCTGTTGATTGTTTCCTTTACTGGGCAGAAGGTTTTTAGTTATGATGCAATCCCATTTGTCTATATTTACTATTGTTGCCTGTAATTTTGAGGTCATACCCAAAAAACCAAAATCATTGTCCAGACCTATGTCAAGAAGCTTTCACTCTATATTTTCTTCTAGTAGTTTTAAAACAGTTTCAGCCCTTATGGTAAGTTTTTAATTAATTTAGAATTGATTTTTGTATATGGTGTGAGATAATGGTCCAATTTCATTATTAAGCATGTTTCCCTAACGCCACTTATTGAAGAGACTGTTCTTTCTCCATTGTGTGTTCTTGGTACTTTGTTGAAGATCAATCAACTGTAAATGCATGGATTTATTTCTGGGCTTTCTGTTCTGTTCCATTGACCTGTATGTCTGTTTTTATGCCAGTACCTTGCTCTTTTGCTTATTGGAGCTTTTCGATATATTTTGAAGTCAGGTAGCGTGATGCCTCCAGCTTTGTTCTTTTTGCTCAAGATTGATTTGGCTATTCAAAGTCCTTGTGGTTTCATATGGATTTTAGAATTGGCTTTTTTTTTTTCTGAGACAGGGTCTCACTATGTCACCCAGGTTGGAGTGCAATGTTGCAGTCATAACTCATTGCAGCCTCAACCTCCTGGGCTCAAACGATCC
The DNA here is from genome assembly GCF_006542625.1 of Nomascus leucogenys. Lineage (NCBI taxonomy): Eukaryota > Metazoa > Chordata > Mammalia > Primates > Hylobatidae > Nomascus > Nomascus leucogenys. Next base: position 45,755,545 of record NC_044393.1, on the reverse strand, counting down.
TCTTACCTCAGCCTTCCAAGTAGCTGGGACTAGAGGCACACACCACCATGCCAGGATCTTATTTTTGTAGAGACAAAGTCTCGAACTGTGTTGCCCAGGCTGGTCTCAAACTCCTGAGCTCAAGCAGTCCTCCCGCCTCAGCCTTCCCAAGTGTTGGGATTACAGGCATGAGCCACCACCTGGCCTGTTTTTCTATTTCTGTGAAAAATACCATTGGAATTTTGATAGGGATTACGTTGAATCTGTAGATCGCTTTGGCTAGTATGGACATTTTAACAGTATTCATTCTTCCAATGCATGAACACAGGATATCTTTCCATTTATGTGTGTATTTTTCATTTTTTTCAGCAGTGCTTCATACTTTCTAGTGTGTGGATTTTTTCTCTCTTAGGTTAAATTTATTCCAAGTATTTTGGTTTGGTGCTAATGTAAATATTATAGGATTGTTTTCTTGGTTTCTTTCTCAGATAGTTTGTTGTTAATGTACAGAAACACTGCTGATTTTTTGTATGTTGATTTTGTATTCCGAAACTTTACTGAATTTATTTATCAGTTCTAACAGGGTTTTTTGGTGTAGTGTTTAGAGTTTTCTGTATCTAAAATCATGGCATCTGCAAATAGAGACAATTTAACTTCTTTTTCAATTTGTATGCCTTTTTATTTCTCATCTGGTTGCTCTAGCTAGAACTCCCAGTACTATTGAATAGAAGTGGTGAGAGTGGGCATCCTTGCCTTGTAATAGCTCTTAGAGTATAAGCTTTCCATTTTTCCCATTGATTGTAAGGTTAGCTGTGGGTTTCTCATAAGTGATCTTTGTTATGTTGAGGAAATTTTGCTCTATACCTAATTTTCTGGGAGTTTTTATTATGAAAGGATGTCAAACTTTGTCAAATGCTTTTTGGCATCTATTGAGATGATCATGTGGTTTTTATTTTTCATTCTATTAATGTGATTTGTCATGTTAATTGGTTTGCATTTGGTTAACCAAACTTGTATAGCAGAGATAAATCCCACTTGGTCATATTACATTATCTTTTTGATGTGTTGTTGAATTCAGCTTGATAGTATTTTATTGAGGATTTTTGCATCTATGTTCATCAGATATATTGGCCTGTAGTATTCTTTCTTGTGATGTCTTTGCCTTTGGAAGAATTTAAGGAGGATTGGTATTCATTCTTCTTTAAATGTTTGTTAAAGTTCACCCATGAAGCTACCTGGATCTGGGCTTTTCTTTATTGGGAATTTTTTGATTACTAATTCAATCTCCTTACTTGTTATTGGTCTGTTGAGATTTTCTATTTCTTCATAATTTAGTGTTGTTAGATTGTATGTTTCTAGGAATTTATCCATTTATTCTAGGTTATCCAATTTGTTGTTATATAATTGTTCACCATAGTCTCTTTGATCCTTAGTATTTCCGTAGAATCTATTGTAATGTTTCCTCTTTTATTTATAATTTTGTGTATTTGAATCTTCTTTCTTTTTTCTTTAGTTATGATTTGTCAATTTTGTTTATCTTTTTGAAAAACCAGCTTTTAGTTTTATCTTTTTATTGCTTTTTTCTCTATTTCATTTATTTCTGCTCTGATTTTACTTTTCCTTTCTTCTGCTGACTTTGGGCTTCATTCTTTTTTTCTAATTCCTTGGTGTGTAAAGTTAGTCTATTTGAGATCTTTCTTTCTGCTTATGTAGGCATTTATCACTATAAACATCCCTCTTAAAACTGCTTTTACTGCATCACATAATTTTTGGTATGTTGTGTTTCTATCTTCATTTGTCTCAAGATATTTTTTAATTTTCTTTTTTATTTCTTCTTTGGCCAGTTGGTTGTTCAGAACTGTGCTGTTTAATTCCACATATTTGTGAATTTTCCATTTTTTCCTGTTTTTGAATTTCTGGTTTCATACCATTGTGGTTGGAAAAGACGCTTGATATGATTTCAGTCTTCTTGAATTTGTTAAGACTTGTTTTGTGGCCTAACATGATGTATCCCAGGGAACATTTCTTGTGTGCTTGAAAAGAATGTGTATTCTGCTGCTGTTGGATGGAATGTTCTGTATATGTCTGGTAGGGCCATTTGGTTTATAGTATTATTGAAGTCTGCTGTTTCGTTATTGATTTTCAGTCTAGATAATCTATCCTTTGTTGAAAGTAGAGTATTGAAGTCCTCTACTATTATTGTTTTTAATTTTTTTAATTTTTAATTTTTGTGTGTTCATAGTGGTATATATATCTGTGGGGTACAAGAGATGTTTTGATACAGGCATGCAATGCATAATAATCTCATCATGGAGAATGGGGTATCCATCCCCTCAAGCTTTTATCCTTTGTATTACTCTTAATCCAGTTACGCTCTTAGTTATTTTAAAATGTACAATTAAGTTATTATTGACTGTGGTCATCCTGTTGTACTATAAAATAGTAGGTCTTCTTTATTTTTTCTAACTATCCCTACTATTGTATTGCTTTCTGTTTCTCCATTTACTTCTGTTAATATTTGCTTCATATATTTAGGTGTTCTGGTGTTGGATGTAAATGTATTTAAAATTGCTGTATCTTCTTGATGAATTTACCCCCTTTATCATTATATAATGACCTTTTTTGTCTCTTATGACAGTTTTTAAGTTAAATTCTATTTTGTCTGATATAAGTATAGCTATCCTCAGCCAGGCATGGTGGCTCATGCCTGTAATCCCAGCACTTTGGGAGGCCGAGGCAGGTGGATCACGAGGTCAGGAGATGAAGACCATCCTGGCTAACACGGTGAAACCCTGTCTCTACTAAAAATACAAAAAATTAGCCGGGTGTGGTGGCGGGCGCCTGTAGTCCCAGATACTGGGGAGGCTGAGGGCAGGAGAATGGTGTGAACCTGGGAGATGGAGCTTGCAATGAGCCGAGATTGGGCCACTGTAAATAAATATAGCTATCCTCTCTTGCTTGTTTTTAAGTTCCTATTTGCATGGAATTCTTTTTCCATCTTTTCACTTTCAGCCTATGCGTGTTCTTAAAACTAAAGTGAATCTTTTGTAGTTAGCATATGGCCAGCTCTTGTTTTTTTAATCCATTCAGTCTTTTAATTGGATAATTTCAGCCGTTTATATCTAAAGTACTATCATTTTAAAATTGTTTTGACTCTTTTGCAGTTCCTTTGTTCAATTCTTTCAATCTTGCTGTCTTCCTTTGTGATTTGATTATTTTATAGTGATATGCTTTGATTCTTTTCTCTTTATCTTTTGTGATTTATCTTTATTGTTACCATGAAGCTTACATAAAACATCTTATAGTTATTACAGGATATTTTAATCTGATAACAGCTTACCATTCATTACATACAAAAACTCTGCATTTTAACTTCTCCTCCCCCCAAACTTTGTGTTATTAATGTCATAATTTATATCTTTTATATATCCTTATTAAATTATTTTATATATAGTTATTTTTAATACTTTTGTCTTTTAACTGTTACACTGGAACTAAAAGTGATGTGTACGCCACTAGTACAGTATTAGAATACTCTCAATTTGACTATATTCTTACCTTTAAATTGAGTTTTATACTTTTACATGCTTTCATGTTAGTATTCTTTTGTTTCTACTTGAAGAACTCCCTTTAGCATTTCTTATAATGCAAATCTAGTGATGATTAACTCTCATACCTTTTGTCTGTCAGGGAAAGTCCTCATCTCTCCTTAATTTCTGAAGGACAGTCTTGCTGGTATAATATTCTTGGTTAGCAGGGTTTTTTTTTTTTTTCTTCAATGCTTTGAATATATCACTACACTCTTTCCTGGCCTCCAAAGTTTCTGGTGAGAAATCTTCTGATAGTCTAACAGACATTCCCTTGTAAGTGGCAATTTGCTTTTCTCTTACTGCTTTCAAAATTATTACTTTTTGTCTTTGACTTTTGAGAACTGTGTTATAATTGTGTCTCGATGAAGATCTCTTTATCTTTAATATATTTGGGGCTCTTTGGAATTTATATATCTGAATATTAACTTCTCTTTCCAGGTTTGAAAGATTTTCTATCATTATTTGTTTAATATGCTTTTAGCCCCTTGCTCTTTCTGTGTTCCTTCCAGAACTTTCCTATTGGTATGCTTGATTGTGTTCCATAATTCCCATATCCTTTCTTCACTCTTTAAATTTTTGGTGTTGTTGTTGTTGTTCTGACTGGGTAATCTCAAATGACCTTTCTTTAAGCTCAATGATTCTTTCTTCTGTTTGATTGAGTTTGTTGTGAAAAAACTTTCAGTTCAGTCACTGTGTTCTTTAGCTCCAGAATTTTTGTTGTTTCCTTTTTATGGTTTCTAGCTCTTTGTTGAACTTACCATTTTGGTTTTTTGTTTCCTGATTTTTATTTAGTTGTCTGTTATCTCTTGCAGCTCACTGAGTTTCTTTAAGATTATTATTTTGAATTCTTTGGCCAGGCAGTTTATAAATTTCTATATTTTGAGGTCAGCTAATGTTTTTCATTTTGTATCTTTGTTGATGTCATGTTTCCCTAATTATTTGTGATCCTGGTGGCCATGTATTGGTATCTGCCCGTTTGGAAAAGCCCTTCACCAGTCAGCTGATCCAGAGATGCTCAATGTACCATCTGGTGTGGTCCATGGGTGGGCTTGCCACTAAAGTCCTTGGTAGGCTTGCCTGGTGCCTCATTCATCAGTTCATCAGGCCTGGTGCCTGGGTCCACAGGGGCTGGCTTGGAGGCTAGGTCCACGTGTCTGGCCTGTAGTATAGGATCATGAGGAATGGCCTGGCACTGGGGCAGGCCTGGAGGCTGGGTCCACAGAGGTCTATGCAGGGTGATGATTTACAGGGCAGAATTAAATGCTGAGTTTGCTGGACCATGGAGCTGTGGGGAATGACCTGTTGGTTGGAGTCACAGGGACTGGCTGGACCTGGAGCCTACATTTGCTGAATTTCCTGTATCAGCTGTAATTGCTGAATTTCCAACATGGGAATTTCCAGCAGAGGCCTGGCAGGGAGGTTGCATCTACAGGTATTGGCCTGGTGCCTGAGGCCAAAGGGACTGACATTGAGCCTGGGGAGGCCTGGAGACTGGGTCTGCAGGTGCAGATTTGTAGCTCAGGGCTGCAGAGGCCAGCCTTGCACTAGGTGGTCCTGAATTCTGAGGCTGCAGGGGCTTGCCGGGAAGTGTAGCAGGTCTGAGGGCTGAGTCTTTGGGAGGCAGACTATAGCCTTGGGCTCTGGAGGCTGGCCTGGCACCAGTGTGGACTTGAAGCCCAGGGTTGCAAAGCCACCCTGGTGCTAGGGCAGGTCTGAGATCAGGGGCTGTGGGACCATCCTGGAGCCAGAACATCTTGTCATCACTGCTTACGTGGCATTTAACCCAAGCTGACTTGTTCTGGTGTTTAACAGATTCAAGGAAGCCTTTTTACCCCTAACCCCACTAACACCCTTGGCTCCTTAGATTAGGCATCAAGAGAATTCTCTTCTTTTTATATTTCCCAAGGCTACTAGCCAAGCTCTGGGCCATAGTGAACCACCAGTAGCGTCTTGATGACTTCTGGATGACTAACTGTGGGTGAACGAATGTATCTCATCGTCCCTGGGTGTGAGTCTAGATGTGTGTTGCTGAGGAATGTAGAGGAGTGCCTGGTCTGAGGGTAGGGTTTTCAGATCTCCAGGATGAAGCATCCTGTAGCCCAGTTTTTCTTGAGGACACAAATACAAAATCTAAACCAGTGGATCTCAGACTGGCGTCCCACATCCAGCAGGCCACATCACTTAGGAACTTGGGAATGCAAATTCTCAGGGCCCATCTAGACTTCCTGAATCAGAACCTCTGGGGTGGGGCCATGCAGTGTATGCTATAACTAGCCTCCAGGAAATTTAGAAGCACTCTCAAGTGCAACAACCACTGGCCCAGAACACTGCATTTTTAGCTATGCTGCCAGAGGGAGCATAGCCTTTGGGAGGGGCCTTGGCTGACCTCGAGAGTTTACACAGCCTCTATGTCTGGAAAAGTCTCACAGAAAAATGCAGAGGTTTTTCCTTAGCTAAGAAGACTCACTCCTCTGGCCTCTTGAGGCCTGTGTCTATAAAGAGACATTCTGGAGACTTGGCTTCTGTCCCTGCTACACTGACTTTTTGTCAGCAGGCAGGTAGCAAGCAGTGTCTCCAAATCTTGTGCCTGGAGAAGGGAACAAATGTTCTGGGTACTGATGACCCTTTGTTTATTGTCCAACTTCCTTTCAGAAATCTAACTTTGTGAGACCAGTGATAGAGTCCTGCTGTTTGCCTAGGAGTCAGGGGCACACAGTAGGTATACAATTAATGTTTGTTGATTTATAAAAAGAAAGGTCCTTGGAGCATAGATGTTTAGAGGTCAGGTGAGGAATTAAGATTTATATCTTAACAGTTGCCTGAGCCTGAGTTGTAATTCTAAGGGGTAAACGAACAACAGTTATATCTGAAGGTCCCTTGTATTGGGCCCTCTGATCACCTGTGGATACAGGTGGGCAGAAGGGTGGTCACGGAGGGACATAATTCATTCAAATGCCTTAGTCTGCCTCAAATGCCCCAAAGCACGTGGATTCCAGCATGTTCTATTAGCGTTTCTTGAGAGTGGAGGATATAGGAACATTCTCAGTGTTTAAAGTTTTAGAGAAGACTTACAGAGTGATGAGAAATGTTCCAGCATAGCTCCCAGGGCTGGGCCTGGATACTTCCATCTTGGCTGTGAGCTTTGCTGTGGCTTCTTCAGCTGTTTGTGGGAGGGTGCTGACCAAGCAAGATTTCTCTCAATAAGAACTAGAACCAAATACAAAACTGAGGATGTGCCCTGGCTCCTATGGTAATGATATTGTAAGATTATTTTATGTGCCATTGAGATTGATGATCTCCTGTTTGCCAGGCAGTGGTCCTGTTACCCTAGCTGGCTGACATCATTAAGCCAGAGTGACAGTGTATCAACCATTGACCTGTAACATACAGATCTGTCATGAATCTTCATTTCAAATAACAAATGTGAGTATGACATGTGGGTAAATCTTTACCAGAGAAAAGACCACCACAAAGGCAGGTGATCACATGTTCAGTTTGCTGACGGTAATTGAGTGAGCCTTTCCCTTCTTGCAAGGAAAGGAGAGCTTGCAGTCAAAAGGGGAAAGATCCTCTCTTATCTTGTCCATATTTATGGCCAGAACAAAAATATTCCTCACTTCCTGTCTATCTCTTATCTCTGATCACACCTAGTTATCCTCAAGCAAAGAGTACATTTTTCAGTGAAGTAGTTCAATCATGATCTGGCCAACAAATTATTGTTTGTTAAATAACTTTGAATCTGATTATTAAAAATATGCATAATCTCTTACAGAAAACTTATGAAATATAGAAATATACACAGAAAACATAAAAATCACTGATACCCATAGCCCGACATCATTCTTTATGATGAAAGACTGAAAGCATTTTTCCTAAGATCAGGATGGCCATTCAGGGTACTTGAGAGTATGATAGAGACTGTGGAAGAAACAAAACACACTCACACCAACCCCTAGAAATGAGGATGCCCGCTTTTTCTGGTTTGCTCAACATATCACTGGAAATCCTAACCAGAGCAATTAGGCAAGAAAAATAAATAAAAGGTATTGGAAAGGAAGTCGTAAAATTATCTCTGTCATAGGCAACATGATCTTATATGTAGAAAACAAACTGTTGTTACTAATAAAGAAATTTAGCCCAGTTGCTGCATACAGGATCAACATACAAAAATCAGTTACATTTCTATAAAATAACAATGGATAAGCTGAAAATGAAACAAAGAAAACAATTTTATTTATAACATTATCAAAAAGAATAAAATACTTAGGAATAAACTTAACCAAGAAGGGAGGCAAAAGATTTGTCCATTCAAAACTACAAAATGTTGATGAAAGAAATTTTTTAAAAATGTAAATAGATGAAAAGACATCCTGTGTTTATGTAATTGGAATAGTTAATATTGTTAAGATGTCAAGATTACACAAAATGATCTACATATTTAATATAATACCCATCAAAATTGTAATAGTGTTTTTTGAAGAATTAGAAAAATCTACCCTAAAATTCATATAGAATCTTAAGGGACCCCAAATAGCCAAAACAATCTTGAAAAAGAATGAAGTTGGAAGTCTCACACTTACTGATTTCAAAATATATTACAAAGCTACAGTGATCAAAACAGTGTAGTACCTGTGTAAAGACAGACATAGATCAATGGAATAGAATAGGTAGCCCATACATTAACCCTCACATATATGGTCAAATTATTTTCAACAAGAGTTCCAAGACTATTCAATGGGGAAGGACAGTCTCTTCAACAAATGTTTTTGGGTAAACTTGATATCTACATGCAAAAGGATGAAGCTGAGCTCTTACCTTACACCATAGACAAAAATTAAGTCAAAATGGATCAAAGACCTAAATATAATATCTAAAAATATAAAATTCTTAGAAGAAAACATAGGAGTAAAGCTTCCTGCTGTTGGATTTTGCAGGGATTTCTCAGATATGACACCAAAACCATAGGCAACAAAAGTAGAAATATCTAAATTGGACTGGATCCAAATGAAAAACTTTCACCAGTTAAAAAACACTATCAACACAGTGAAAAGGCAACCTACAGAATGGGAGAAAATACTTGCAAATTATATATCTGATCATAAGTTAATATCCAGGATATATAAGGAAGTCCTACATCCAAAAGCAAACAAGAAAACCCAAATAACCCAAAAAAATCAATAAAGGACTTGAACGGACATTCCTTCAAAGAAAATGTACAAGTGGCCGACAAGTGTATGAAAAAATGCTCCATGTCACCAGTCACTAGGGAAATGCAGATCAAAACTACAACGAGATATCACCTCCTACCTAGTAGGATGGCTGTTATAAAAAACAAACAAAACAGAAAATAACAAGTGTTGATAAGTCTGTGGAGAAATTGGAACCTTTGTGTACTCTTGGAGGGAATGTAAAATGGTGCAGCCACAGTGGAAAACAGTATGGTAATTCCTTAAAAAATTAAAAGTAGAGTTGCCATATGATCCAGCAATTCCACTTCTAGGTATATGCCTGAAGGATTGAAAGTAGACACTCAAATAGATATCTGTACCCACATGTTCACAGCAGCATTATTTACAGCAGTCAAAATGTGGGAGCAACCCAAATGTCTAATGATTGATGAATGGATAAACAAAATGCGGCATATACATACAGCATTATTTAACCTTAAAAAGGAAGACAATTCTGACACAAGTTACAATATGGATGAAATAAGTCAGTTATAAAAAGCCAAATACTATATGGTGTCACTTATGTGTGGCATCAGATACAGGCCGACTCACAGAAACAGGAAGTTAGATGGTGGTTGCCAGGTACTTGGGGGGAGAAATAAGGGGAGCTGTTGTGTAATGGTTATAGAGTTTCAGGTTTGCAAGATGAAAAAGTTCTGGGGACAGGTTGCACAAAAATGTGCATATACTTAACACTACAGACTGTACACTTAGAAATGGTTAAAATGGTAAATTTTATGTCATATGCATTTTACCACAATTTTAAAAAGTCACTTATGATCCACATGATCTCAACATCAGAACTGACCAATGTTAACATTTTGGTGTATAACTCTATCTAGTTTGTAGATTTTTCTTTCCTAGGTGTATGTGTTTGCAAATGTGTGTGTGCATACACACATACCAACACAAAATTTTCTCTGTTGGTCTGACAGTTCTGTAGGCATGTAGAGAACTACAAATTAGACAAGATAGTTCCTGCTCACATGAGCAGAGAGATACTCAAATAATGACAATGAAATCTAGCTGTGCTCTAGTAACTAAATGCTGAAAATGTCAGAACACTGCGGGAGCCAGAGGGGACGACCTGCAAAGAAGTAGGCATCCAAGTTGGGTTTTAAAGTATGAGTAGGAATTTTGTAGGCAGAAAAAGGGGATCATAGCATTCCAGGAAGGAGAATAGCATGTGAAAAGGCATGGGGTTGTAAAAGATTGCATGTACTTGGGGAATAATGAAGAGTTCGTGCCTGTGCTTCGAAAATTGGAGTGGGGTAGGTAGTGGCAGGTCACGAGCCTAGAGGAGATGGTTTGGGGTTATTTGGGGCTTTGGTCTTCTAGCTCTGAGCCAACAGGACCCACACCCTCCAAACCCTGAGACGGTTGATTTGATTGATTTTAATAACGAGAATGATATTTTGGCTGCAACATGACACAATAATGATTACTAGGAATTACTTGTCATTGTAGAATTTGTATGATAACCCTTGAAAAGATGACCATTTATGGCTCTGCAAAAGGAAATTACCGATATCCTCGTTCCCAGATGTTTAAATTTCTAATGGGTATACAAGTTGGCTTGCAAATGTTGATGTGCTCTTGCTGTTGCCTTTCAAATTGGTGCACTTTGAAATAGACCAAGCAATGAGTATACAAGGTTTATTAATCTTTACTGTTTACAATAACAATAAAGCAAGACATAATAAACTTTTAAATGTTCTAATAGCTACATTAAATAAAGTAAAAATGAACAGGTAAACTTGACTTGAATAATATATTTGATTTTACCCATTTTAGTATTGAGACAATATCGTCAACATGAAGTCAATATACAAATTATTAATGAGCTGTTTAAATTCTCTTTTTACAGTAATTCTTCAAAATCTGATGTATATTTTACACTTATAGCACATATCAATTCAGACTATTCACATTTTGAATGCCCAATAGCCACGTTGTCAGTGGCTATCCTGTTGAATACAGCAGGTCTAGAACATGCAGTGGTTTAAACCCAGTAAATAATAGCCACGCATTGTTCACAGCCTTTGGATGGAATGAAACATGATCAGTATCAGCACTCTTTTAAGACTTTGCTCATAGTGCAGATCAAATTACTTCTCTGGCATTTAGGAAGGTTTAAGCTGATGGAGTATAATTTTCACTGACACTTTCATTTGCCAGGATCATATAGTGTCTAAAAAATATGCAGTCATGTCAAATCATGGTAATTAGTGCCAGAAAAAAAAAATGTGTCAAAGCATGCATGCAGACTCTAACATCTCCACTTGCCAGCCTCGTGTGTGAATGTTCTTTTGCATTTTCATCTCAGTCAACAGAACTGAATTCTGCTTCAGGATATGTACACATGGCCTGTGTTAGTATAGGTGGGATTGAATTTAGAACATAACTTGGCCTGAAGGGTAAATGAGAAAGTGATCTTTAACATTGCTAAATATTGGAGGTAGCAAACACATGAGCATACACTAGACACTTTGATAAATGTGTTTGTATATGTGTTTGCATTTCAACCCAACTCAATAGAACTCATTCTTTCAGTCTCAATGTAAACCTATCATACCCACTTTTAAAATTTTCCCTCATTCCATGTCTTACATATTTTTTTTTTTTTTCTTGTGACAGAGTCTGGCTCTGTCCCCCAGGCTGGAGTGCAGTGGCACCATCTCAGCTCACTGCAAGCTCTGCCTCCCGGGTTCACGCCATTCTCCTGCCTCAGCCTTCCGAGTAGCTGGGACTACAGGTGCCCGCCACCATGCCCTGCTAATTTTTTTGTATTTTTAGTAGAGACAGGGTTTCACTATGTTGGCCAGGATGGTCTTGAACTCCTGACCTCATGATCCGCCCACCTCGGCCTCCCAAAGTGCTGGGATTACAGGCTTGAGCCACCACGCCCGGCCCATGTCTTACATATTTTTAAGATACAGATTTGAAACTCTTAAATCATACATTATCTTTTTCTCATTAGCAAAATTTCTTCCACAATCCATATTTTTTCTCCTCTCAAGATACACGTAATTTATTGTACATCATAACCAGTTAGGTTCTTGCCAAAGGTATGAAATAATTTTTTTGAGATGGCGTTATCTTGACACCAAGCCCTCCAATCAAGATAAGAAACTAGTTGGAAACCACAACAGTTGGAAAGAAAACAAGACTTGAGCCCAGGAGTTGAGCAGTGTTTTCAAACTTTGAAGGAAAACAAAATTCTAAAAACAACTTATTATGGATGACGGACATTTGTTGTCTTCAAAAGCAGAAATGGTTTTTCCATATTTCTTATTTCATTTTGCCTTAAAAATGTTAGCTTTCTTCAAAATGTGGTTATAAAGGAAAAGGTTGTGCTTTTTTTTTCTTTTTTTTTTTTTGAGTGGTAATTAAACAGATAAAGAAAACAAGGTAAAGATTCTAAAGTTTGAGGCTGTTAAAATAACCAGACCAAGCCAGTCTACATCTATTAAATAAGTTGGAAGCTTCCAGGAAATAACATAATTTGGAACGATTGTTATGATATTGAAAGGGCTGTTAGTTGTGTGAGAGTCTGAAGGAGGAGGAGCTCTAGGGCAACAGGAAATGAGATTCCAGTAGGAAGTGAGAGGCTCACAGAGAATGAGAAAGCTGGCTATTCATCTGCCACTTGAGCAAGGAAGAGGCCCTGTGGAGAAAACCAACACCATTTTCTTAAAACACTGCTCTAGAGGAATAATAACTTACCTTATTAGATTATGGATGTTTTCTACTTCCTTTTTCTATCTTGGCTTCTTTCTCTTAAATTATTACTTTTTACTTATCTCAGGAATTAAAGCCTTCTCTCTTCTATTGGTAATCATTTCCTTTTGACTTATGCTTTTACTTGTGTGACTCCCCATTGATATACCTTTATTACTTAAAGGCTCTGTAACTTTTTTCTTCTTCTTTAAAAAAGACTGTTGGGATTTTGATTGGGATTGTGTTGAATCTGTAGATCAGACTGGGGAGAATTGATATCTTAGTGATAATGAGTCTTCCAACACCTGAATATGGTATATCGCTCCATTTACTTCAGTGTTCAGTTTCTCTCAGCAATGTTTTGTAATTTTCATTGTACAGGTCTTTTGTCAGATTTATCCCATTTTTGACGTTAAAAAGTGTGTTGCTTTTTAAATTTTTGATATTTTGTTTTCATTTCAACTTTGTTCATTGTTAACATTTAAAAAATGATAAATTTTTGCACATTGATTTTGTATCTTGCAACCTTGTGAAACTCACATATTTGTTCTAATACCTTTTGGTCTACAACATTAAATTTTCCACACAGAGGGTTATAACATATGCAAATGAAGACGGTTTTACTTTTGTCTTTCCAATGTAAAGAAAGACATTTTATTTATTTTTCTTGTCTTATTGCACTGGCTAGAACTTCTGTAATTTTGAACATAAGTGAGGAGAGTAGCTATCCTTGTTTTGCCCCATATCTGGGAAATGCATTTAATCTTTCACTATTAGATTAATTATTCTGCTTCAGTCTTCAGAATAATTCTGGCTTCATAAAATAAGTTACATGGGACCTAGACAAGTTTTGTGTGCAATTGGTATTATTTATTTCTTAGTTGGTAGAACTTACCAGTGAAGCCATCTGGGCCTAGAGTTTTAGTTTTATTTGCATTAACGTTTTTAGCTATAAATTCTTTAGTAGATGAGAGCTATTCAAATTATCAATTTCTTTGGTAGTTTGTTCAGGAATGTGTTCATTTCATCCATGTTGTCAAATTTATTGACATAACGTTGTTCAAATATCTACTTAGTGTCCATTACATATATATAGTATCTGTGTTGATGTCACCTCCCTCATTCGTGATCTGTCTGAATAGTTATCATTTTTTTATGACCATCTCAAGAATCAGCTTTTGGTTTCATTGATTTGCTTAATTGTTGTTTTCTTTGTTTGTTTATTTTGTATTTCATTGATCCCACTCTGATCTTTATTATTTTCTATCTTCCACTTACTTTGAGTTTTATTTGCTCTTCTTTTCCTAGTTTCTTAGGGTGGAAGCTGAGATAACTGATTTGAAACCTTTCTTCTTTTTCAATATAGATAAGGTCTATATATTTCCCCTTACTTGATGACATCTGGCAAAGTTTGATATGGTATGGTTTTATTTTCATTCATTTCATAAATATTTCTAATTTCTCTTAGAATTCTTCTTTGACATATTGATTATTTAGAAATATATTATTTTGTTTCCAAATATTTTGGAGATTTTTCAATTATCCCTTTGTGATTTATTTCTAGTATAATTCCACTATGGACAGGGAACAAACTTTGTATGACCTGAATCCTTTTAAGTTATTATAATTGAGGCTAATTTTATGGCCCAGAATATGGTTTGCTTTGACAACTGTTCTGTGTGCACCTGAAAAGAACATGCTTTCTGCTGTTGTTGGATGGAGTGTTTTATAACTGTCAATTTGGTCAAGTTGGTTGGTAAAGTTGTTTAAATCTACTATCTACTTACTGGCTTTCTGTCTACTCGTTATATTAGGGATTGAGAGGAAGTGTTGAAATATCTTTTTGTTCTCTTTTATTTTGGATAGTTTCTATTGGTATATCTTTGATGTCACTAATCTTTTATTAGATGAAGCATCTAATCTGCTGTTAATCTTGTCCAGCATATTTTTCTCAGATAGTGTGGTTTTCACTTAGAGATGCTCAATTTAAATCTTTTTTATATCTTCCATGTCTCTACATAACTTTTGGAACATAGAACAGATAGTTATAACAACTTTTCTAACGTCTTTGCTCTAATTCTATCATCTATGTCCGTTCTTGGTTAGTTTTGATTGATTGATTGATCTCCTCATTATGGGTCCTGTTTTTCTACTCCTTTGTACAGTTCGTCATTTTTGATTGGATATACAGACATTGTGGATTTTACCTTATTAGGTGCTGGATATGTTTGTATTCTTATAAATATTCTTGAGTTTTGTTCTGAGATTCAGTTAAGTTACTTGGACACAGTTTGATTCTTTTGGATCTTCCTTTTTTGGCTTGTCGGGCAGGATCACAGCAATGCTCACTAGGGCTAATTATTGCCCACTTCTGAGGCAAGACCTTCCCATGTTCTCTACCCACTGCCCCAGGAATCTTTCCATTTTCCAGTCTTGCTGTTGAGCACAGGCACTATTCCTAGCCCTGTGTGAGTGCTGGGCGCTGTGATTTCTAACCTCTTTGAGTGGTTCTTTCTCAGGTAGGCTCTTCATCTGTATGTGCTGATCAGTGCTCAGCTGAATGCTCTTGTGGGACCCTCTGCAACCCTCTAGAATTCTGTGTCTGATCAGCTGTCTTCTCCCTAGTGCCCTTTCCTGAGGACTCTAGCTGTCTTGGTCTCCTTAGACTTTCAACTCCATCTCCCCAGTTCAAGAATCCTGCCAGTCTGCTTTTGTGTTTCCCTCCCCATGCTGCAGCATCTTGGAACCTTTCTCAAGGCAGTAAGCAGAGGGATTTCTAGGGCTCATGCCATTCATTTTTCATCTTTGGGGGATCACTGCCCTTTTTTGCCTGATATCTATTGTCTTGAAAACTGTTTTATATATTTTGCTTATTTATTTATTTTTGGTTGTTTAATGTAGGAGGGTAAATCCATTCCATTACTCCATTTTGATCAGTAGCTTGATCTGGGACAAATATTTAAATCCCAGTTCCTCGATTTTCTCAATTTTCACCCATGTTTCGTAAGGCTGTCATCGAGTGTGTGAGCTGCTCAACGTAAAGTGCTTAGAGCATGCCTGGCATTTGGTAAGCTCCCCTCCATTTCAGGAGGGAAAATGACTGAGGTCCAAAAGAGACAATGGTCCCAATTGCTCTTCCTGAGATTGTCAAAAGAATCATGAGACAGTTCCTAGAATGAATGTTAGGCAAACCTCTGAGGTCAGACAGTGGCTGAAGCACGAGTCCACAGAAGTGGGATGGCGCTGCCAGTGATGACACCAGCCTCTCTCATCTCTCATGGGTAGTCTTGGAGAGTAAGAACAGCTTGTGCAACAAACTGCCATGAGTGACAGAGGAACCGATGAAAGACTTCTAGATGGAAACGATTGTTGCATCTGATAGTCTACTGTCAGTCTTGTGGATAAGAGGCATCCACTCAGATATGTATTGGAAAGTAGTTCAGAGCCTCAAATAATCAACAAATGTTTCCAGAACTTTGGGGATCATCTACTTTGGACCCATTATTGGGCTGATGAGAATATTGAACAATGGAAAGGTTAAGTGACTTGTCCCAAAGGATTTCCCAATAGAGATTGATTAGGAACTGGATTGGAGAGTGGAGCAGCTGCTGTCAGGACCCTGCCTGGAGCTTCTCACCCTTACCACATCAAGTTCTGACTTCACTTATTTGTCCAAGGGCTTTCTTTGACTCACAAAGCATGTTTTGCCTGTCGAGTAGAAGCGTGAAAGTGTAGGGAAATAATGCCCTTGTCCAAGAATCACTCTCAAATGACGACTGCGGGAATTGGTGTATAAGTACCCCAGCTTCCTTCCTCAGGAGGACATGCTTTACACTGCTTCCTGGAATTCACTCGTGGGATTGAGCTCCAGTTGTCTACAGTGGTAACTGGTTTGATAACACACCTTTTATTGGCCACCTTCACTTCACTGTCTCATTTCTCTACCTCCTACTGGTGTTTCTTGGGCTCACGTCCCCAAAATCATTGCTTGCCCTTGAATCCTTGTCTTCTTGTCTGCTTCTGGGAAGAACCCAAAATAAGGCAGGGGCTACATGGGGACAATTTACAAGTTTCAGGAAAGAAAGAAACAACTAAGGCAGAAATTCCTTTTTAATGTAATGTTATGAAAGAGGAAAGAAAGAATTACTGCTCTGAAGCTCTAATCTAAAGATTAGACAGAAGCCTGGGAGGAAATGATCACAAAATAATCAAATCCTTGATGATCTCAGTAGGAATAAGCCAGAAAATGAAGAGAGCTCAGTTTACGAAAGCAGATTTGCTTAGATTTTCTCTCCAGGCTTTTTCCCCTAACGATTATAGGAATGTGAGTGAAGGATGAATGGAGATATTGGAACTATTATTTAGCAGCCTAAAGTTAGCTTCAGAAACAAACCAACCGGGGTCTCAGAAGGACAGAAATGATGAGAAACCAACCAAGGCCTCACTGCAGACTCTATGTAGTTAGGGCACATTGGAAATGAGGCCATGTCCTCAACGAGAAGTAGAATGAGACAGCCCAGCAATATTAAGCGGGCCAACATTGAAAGAAGTTGTTGCCAGCAGAGGGCATAAAAATAATGAAAACAAACAAAACATTTAAAATCTATTGGGCAGAAGGAAAGGATCAGAGAAGTTGTTTTTTTTGACAGATGAAAGCTGTAAAAATCTTTCTCACTTCTGTCCTTTCAGAAAAGATCAGCAGTGAACATTTGGTTGCAGCAAGTTCTAGTTATGACATTAGGAAAGAAGGCAAACTCTAGATAGGGAGTGATGTAGTTCAAGATGACCCAGAAATATGGGATGCATTGAGCTTAGCAGGGCCCACACAGTGCTATCCAAAAGGACTTTCTGCATGGGTGGGCATGGTCTGCCCCAGTGATGTCCAGGACAGTGGCCACCGGCCACACATGGCTCTTGAGCACTGGAAATGTGACTACTGTACCCAAAGAATTGAATTTTTAAATTTTATTAACTTTTAATCACTGTAATTGTAATTAACCATGTGTAGCTGAGGGCTTCCATATTAGACATTCCAGGCCTGGAATATATTCCCCCAGGTAATGTGAGATGTCATGGAGGAGCCACTGGCCTCCCATTTTGAGACATCACATAGAACAGAGAATAAGCCAGAGAACTGGGGAAGGGCCAGTGTCATTGTTGTACTTTTCTAAGAGAAATGTGACCACTGGAAACTACCGGTTTGCCCAACATCTTAAGGTACATGGGATTGTACCCCCATAGTAATGAACTGTTAGGCATCATCTTCATGCTTGTTAAACTTGTCATTCATTATTCCTTCAAGAAATCAGAGAATGCTTATTCTATTATAGAGAATGAAGTTTTGCCTGATTCTAGGATCACAAATAAAAGTCAATGAATTTTTTTTTAAAGAAATAGTTATTGAGTAATACATATGAGGTCAACTCTGGGAGCCACGTGGTAAACAAACAGACCCCATCTCTGCCTTCATCTCCTGGAAATGTTCCTCTGGCAAAAAGAACAGACCTCTGACCAATAATCACATTGATGTATTTCATTATAGCATAACTATAAAAGGTACTGTCAATAAAGAGGACAAAGTACTGTGGGAACAAATAACAGGGGCCTCGGACATAGCGACATAGCGGAAGGCAGTAGGGATG
This sequence comes from Nomascus leucogenys, assembly GCF_006542625.1. Classification (NCBI taxonomy): domain Eukaryota; kingdom Metazoa; phylum Chordata; class Mammalia; order Primates; family Hylobatidae; genus Nomascus; species Nomascus leucogenys. The sequence continues at coordinate 45,737,386 of NC_044393.1, read as the reverse complement.
GCTCTTCTGGGGAAATAGCATTTAAGTAGGAGTTAGTCCTGCAGAGATGTAGCAGCAGGTGGGTGGGAAAGGGCATTCCAGGTAGACGGAACAGCATGCGGACTGGCCCCCCGGGGAAGGAAAGACTTTGACATATTTCAGGAATCATAAGAATGCAGTGTAGCTAGAATGGAATTTGAAATATCATCAGGTGGTAGAGCCTTTTGGGGCAATAGAGCCCAGTGGTTTTCTCAACCATTTATGATTAGCAGGGGAATCCTTTAGTCAAACAAAATAAAATGGGTAACCCTCATGGTAAAACAGGTAAAAGCAGCTGTGCTCAAGTCTCCTGTGTGCTTCTGCACAGAAGTGCCTTCGCTAAGCTTTGGGACTTGATGAAGGTCACATATCTTGATAAGAGCAAGGAGAAATCAGCATTGTGGTCATCTGGCCCCACTGCCAAAGGATATTTCTGCTTTACTGTAAAGCAGTAATTCTGAACCTGCTATCAGGGATTTCTTGGCACCCCTTTAAAATTCAGTTTTACTCAGCAAATATTTTTGAGTGCCTACTATGTGTGTCAGGTACTCTCCTGGGAGCTGGGAATATCTTAGTTAACAAAACAGACCATGGCACCTGGTGGAGCTAAATTTTTGTGAGCTCATATTTAGACAATGAATATGGGCTGGATAAGCCAATAGCCTTTCTAGTTGCAGAAATCCTTAGGTTCTTATGACAGCACTGTGGACAAATAAAAACTCCCTTACCCACTTGTCATGGGGGTGTAGGTAAAAGTGGAAAAGCAAATGGGCAGTGAGAGCCGCAGTCAGTACTTTGTAAGTAGGGCTTGCAAAGGAATTACCAGGAAACAAGAAATCCCCCGGAGCCTAAAGGATCTAGTTTTACCCCAGTTTTTTGCCTGGCCTTCCATCAGCCTTTCTCCTTCTGTATTTGTTCAGACGCACCTAGCTGATGATTTGGGCATGAGTTTTATTCCAGTTCCATGCATTCTTCAATGTGATACAGCATGGTTGCTGATGGGGCCCAGAGGTCGGGCTGAACACTTCTGTGGGGAAGTCATGTGTGGTCTGTTCAGAGTGCAAGCATGTCCCCTTGCAACTGCATGATGCATGCAGCTCCTCACAAGAGCTTGGCCATGGCTGAAGGACTGAAGGGGCTCTTCCCCAGGAGGCTGGCTCTTTCCCTAATTAAGTGGCAGTTCTTTCACCTGGTGCCCAAGCAAGATGGTCTTGCATTCCTGGTTTCTTTCAAGCCTATTAGGGTTGAAATGGTTCTATTTTTAAGAGGCCAGTCAGTTTTTTTCCACTCTCTCTTGCGGTACTTAGGACAGAGAGAGCAGACAGTATGACACACCCCAAAGCCATCCTTCCCCAGTGACCACTAGCCAGTGCCCCAGGAGGTCCTATGTCCACAGGGTGGGTTCTTGCTAACATAACTTTCTCTGAAAGACAGAAATCACATCTTTTCAGCTGCCCCCGCCCCAATCCCCAGCTTCTCTGGAATCTTAATTCCAAGGTGCAATGCATTTTTCCACAGTCCCTAGTCCCCAGGTCTCCAGAGGGCCCGGGCCAACTCCTAGCATCCCCTCTGTACAGTGGCTTGAGTGAGAGGTTAGTTGGCATGACTGAAACCAGGACTTGAGATTCCCGTGTTGGTGCTTCTTCCAGCAGCTCTTTGAGAAAACCAGGAACCACTAGCACGTCAGTCTCAAGTCTGTCTTCCCGATTTTTCTGGAAAGTAAAAGTTACTGTTAGGAAAAAAGATTAGTGTTTGAGAAAACAAAATGTTGGTGCGCCTTCTGTCAGTGGCATTCTAGCTGCCTCAAATTTCTTTTCATTTTGAGTCAGGGAATAAACAACCAAAATGTCCTTAGTACCCTGGCCACATGTATGGAAGCCAAAGGCAGAATAGCGACTTGGGTTAGATCACAAGGGAGAAGCGTAATTTCAGCCACATCTATCTTCACAATCACTGCTCCTCTACATTTTCGTTGAAAACCATCCTGACTTAAATAACCTGATTCCCATTAGTGCATTTGGTTTCAGTGCTGTTTCCAACCAGTTTAAAACAAAATCACAAGCCTTGAAGAATTTGAAGGATTTAAATTTTATTTCTACTAGGAAAATTATTGAAAGGTATAGCTTCCTGGGCTGATGGTCACACACTGGACAGTATAAAATGAAGGTGTCTTATTTTTGGCAGGTGTAGAAGGAACTTTGGGTAAAATAATGAAACGGTTTTAACACACGGATTTGGAAATGTATTCATGTTTATTCCGTGAATGATGATCTTCTCTGCTGAAGGATTGTGTTAATAAATATTCTGCCAGCAAATGGAATTTCTAAAAGAAGCTTCTGAAAATATGATTTTGAATTGCTTCATGGAACTTGCTAGAGTCTTGGCCTGCCCCTCCTTCTTATTTAATTGCTTTAGAAAGTCCTTAGAATGCAGTCTAAGAGGCTTAACTGCATTCAAGAATATTGTAGCAGCCCATCCCGAAGTGCTTAGTACATTAGAACATCTAGTGCTCTTAAAGATGGTGTGTGTGTGTGTGTGTGTGTGTGTGTGTGTGTGTGTGTGTGAGAGAGAGAGAGAGAGAGAGAGAGAAAGCTTATCTAAATGTTGGTACCAAATCATACCCCATTGGAAAGATTCAATTTTCTGAAATTCCACATAAGAGTTTTTGTACATATATATGAAAGCAATTGTGAAATTATGGAGAATTAGCAAAGTTTATTTAGAATTTGAGGGGTTTGGAGTGCAATTTTACAGCTTTTCTGCCTCTTTTTTCTTTAATGTCCATGCAGAGACTAACATAATTGACTTTTAGATCTTTATCCAGAGAGTCAGTCCAATTCAATTCAAAAATGTTTATTGCCAGTCCACTCTGAACAAACAGGATGTGATTTCTACCTTAAAGGAATTTACAGTCTAGCTGGGGCTCAAGACACATGTTGACACATTTATTGCAATACAAAGTGATGAATGCAGTGAGAAAAGTGGAGTGAGCTACAGGAGCCTGGCAGGAAGAGTGAAAGGTAGCACAGAGGGGGAAATCATTACATTTGCGGACCTGGAGGTACAGTAGACATCACAGCGCGCTCCATGCCCTCAGTGGCCGGTTCAGCACCCCAACTGGAATGAGACAGTGCCATGACCTTGCCATCCCAAAGCATGGTGAGGTTATTTGTTTGCTTTTTCTATTGTTAAGTTAGAGAAATATCACACTCCATTTATGAGGTCCTGAGTTTCCAAACACAAGTACAATCCCTGGTGAAGTGAAGGGAGGGGTCCAGTAAGAGATGGCAGTTGACATGTGGTGTTGCCAGGTGTCTGTGATTAGCACAGACACATATCACTCACCAATCTTGGCACTCTTTTCTGTTGATCTCTGGCAACATGGTGAACCAGGCAGTTTCTACCAATCCGTGAGGTTGGGATCCAGAGGATATCGATTGACAATTATCAGAGGATCTGTTTCTGGAAACTGAGTAAGAAGATGGGGTCTTGTTGGATGTATTAATCCAGAGACGATGGAGGCATCCAAGGACTAGAGCGCCTCCTTGTCACAGAGTCCACAAGCAGGGTGGCTGAGCATTCTGGGAGTGTATTTGGCAGCAGCAGCACTGAGAGGATGGTGGTAGGAGACCTTTGGATAGTTGGAAATGCCCTTCAGATGGAAAGCATGCTCCATCTTTAGTTTTTCTGTGTCCTGGTGCTGTGTCCTCATTCCTGTCTTCCTCCTGTGAGTTGAGAACGGGGCAGGTTGTGCTCTGATGCTGCAGCTCCTGCTGCTTCCGGTGTGAAGGGGCACCTGGCAGAGCAGAGCTGCCTTTCATGTCGGACACAGAGGAGGGAAAATAACAACAAAGTTTTCCTGCTTTAGAAGAGAACTGCAGGAAAGATGCAGCAGAGAGAGCTCTTCGTGGAGAAAAAATGAATCACGGAAGTGCCTGTTTTAGGAATCTTTACTCTTGATTAATCTCAGACAGAAAAGAAAGGAAAACAAGTAGCCAAGAACAACAATAGTAATGATAGTTGTCATTTTAAGTATGCCCTTCTTTTCCATGTTATATAGGTTCCCATTATCCACCATATTGATGTCTGAATCTTTTATATTTTAGCAAGGACATATTGGCAATGGTCAGTCTCTATCATGGCGTCTGCACGCTGACCATGAAACCACCACAAAAGAATTTGGCAGAAGGTGTCACTGAAATAGGAGTAAGTCCTTCTACTTCTTTCTGCATTCATGGTGGTTGGGACACACCAAGGATGAAGGCTGCTAACAGTTCTAAGGAAAACTTGTGGCTTTATGGGAGTAAACCTGTAAAACTGGTTCCTTCTTTGAACATTCTTTCTGTAACACTTAAAAAAAACCTACAGTTTGCAAAACACTTCTAAGAATAGAAAAGAAGTCCTCCCATACCTCAATAAAATGTGGAAATAAAATGTTGAGTACAGATGCCTTTGAACTTAGAAACTGGAGAATTTGTAATATTTTACTTTTGTCTGATTGTGAAACACATGCCTGTTCATTGGAGAAAAGTTTTAAAACGCTAAAGTACCAAGTGAAAAATACTAATTATATCATTCAGATATACCATTAACATTTAGTATATTTGTTGTCATTAAAAATTCTATAAATATTTTTTAAAATCTACATAATGCTTTGCCATTCCTAAGAGATTAACCTGTATAATAATTTCTCCCTTTTTCTATATGAGGGTTTATTTTTGACATTAAAAATACCTTTTTTTTTTGAGACAGAGTCTCTCTCTGCCACCCAGCCTGGAGTGCAGTGGCACAATCTCGGCTCACTGCAGCCTCCGCCTCCCGGGTTCAAGCAATTCTCCTGCCTCAGCCTCCCAAATAGCTGGGACTACAGGTGCACACCACTACTCCCGGCTAATTTTTGTATTTTTGGTAGAGACAAGGTTTCACCATGTTGGCCAAGCTGGTCTTGAACTTCTGGCCTAAAGTGATCCACGCACCTCAGCCTCCCAAAGTGCTGGAATTACAGGTGTCAGCCACCACGCCCGGCCTAAAAATACTGTTCTGATGACCATCCTTGTGCCAAAATTGGTGTCTCCATTTTTGTCTATATCATTAGGAGAGATTCCTAGAAGCAAAATACTGGTCAAAGGGTTATGGACAATTTAAAACTCCTCTGGGAATAAAGGACATCCATATAATGTGGCAGATAATTTGTAAAGCATTTCACCAGGGAAATGAGATTTACCTTCATGTTTTCATTCATTCATTTGTTCATTCGGGAAACATTTATTGAGCTCCTGCTGTATGCTTTCACTGTTCTGGGTGCAAGAGACACAGGGATGCACATGAGAAATGGTTTGGCTAAAGGGAGAAGATGATCCAGAAACACATCAAAGCACCAGATATTTTCAGGGAGAGTTCTGTTAAGAGCTCAGTGTTCTTGGGTCATGTTACTGAGTGTGACTGGTGTGGAGGGAGACTTAGAGCTTCTTTAGGTTGTAGATCCAGGAGGCCTCTCTGAGAAGGTGACTCATAGGCTGGGACTGAATTACAAGGAGACACCCTATGAAGACCAGGGAGAAGGACGAGCCCTTCCCAGGAAGAGGCACAGTAGGAGCAGAGGCCCTACAGGGGACCTCTGTGCATGGGCGAGGGGAGGTAGAAACAGCTGCAGGGATAGTGGGTTCAGGAAGCAAAACATGAGTGCAGATGTTGACACTGAAGGGTCTAGAGGCAGGATGTTTCCATCAGGTGAAGACCAGGGTGTGCAGCTTTTGGAGAGTATGCATGCCCTGAGAAGGGGGAGAATGTTCTGTGCCTGATCAGACAAGTGAACTAGAAAAGGTTCTGAGCACCTTTGTGGATGAGCCACTGAGTCAGAAAGATTGCAGCACAATTATGCTCAAATGTCTCATTGGAGAAGGAGTAGGGGAGATACATTTCTTAAATGATTGTAACAAGCAAGGAAAAATAACCCAAGTGTCAAGCTAGGAAAATAATGCAATAAATTATGATAGACTTGAAGTATAAAATATTATGTGACTATTTACAATCATGCTTGTGAAGAATTTTAATAACAGAAAAATACTAACACTACTATGTTAAATTTTAAAAGATCTAAAAGTATTCATAAAACTATACACAGTTATATAACTGTGCTATTATGTATAGTTTGAATATATATAATATGTGTGTATACACACACACACATATATTCAAAAAATGTCCTGGCATAGAGTGGTCCAAAATGTTATTAGTGGAAGTCTTTGGGTGGTAGAATTGTGGTTATCTTTAATTTTTATGTTTATCTTTTTTGCATCTTTCAAATTTTTAATGATACATGTATCACATCTAAAATCTTTTTTTTTATTATTTTATTATTATACTTTAGGTTTTAGGGTACATGTGCACAATGTGCAGGTTTGTTACATATGTATCCATGTGCCATGTTGGTGTGCTGCACCCATTAACTTGTCATTTAGCATTAGGTATATCTCCTAATGCTGTCCCTCCCCCCTCCCCCCACCCCACAACGGTCCCCGGAATGTGATGTTCCCCTTCCTGTGTCCATGAGTTCTCATTGTTCAATTCCCACCTATGAGTGAGAACATGCGGTGTTTGGTTTTTTGTCCTTGTGATAGTTTACTGAGAATGATGTTTTCCAGTTTCATCCATGTCCCTACAAAGGACATGAACTCATCATTTTTTGTGGCTGCATAGTATTCCAAGGTGTATATGTGCCACATTTTCTTAATCCAGTCTATCGTTGTTGGACATTTGGGTTGGTTCCAAGTCTTTGCTATTGTGAATAGTGCCGCAATAAACATACGTGTGCATGTGTCTTTATAGCAGCATGATTTATAGTCCTTTGGGTATATACCCAGTAATGGGATGGCTGGGTCAAATGGTATTTCTAGTTCTAGATCCCTGAGGAATCGCCACACTGACTTCCACAATGGTTGAACTAGTTTACAGTCCCACCAACAGTGTAAAATTGTTCCTGTTTCTCCACATCCTCTCCAGCACCTGTTGTTTCCTGATTTTTTAATGATGGCCATTCTAACTGGTGTGAGATGATATCTCATTGTGGTTTTGATTTGCATTTCTCTGATGGCCAGTGATGATGAGCATTTTTTCATGTGTTTTTTGGCTGCATAAATGTCTTCTTTTGAGAAGTGTCTGTTCATATCCTTTGCCCACTTTTTGATGGGGTTGTTTGTTTTTTTCTTGTAAATTTGTTTGAGTTCATTGTAGATTCTGGCTATTAGCCCTTTGTCAGATGAGTAGGTTGCAAAAATTTTCTCCCATTCTGTAGGTTGCCTGTTCACTCTGATGGTAGTTTCTTTTGCTGTGCAGAAGCTCTTTAGTTTAATTAGATCCCATTTGTCAATTTTGGCTTTCGTTGCCATTGCTTTTGGTGTTTTAGACATGAAGTCCTTGCCCACGCCTATGTCCTGAATGGTATTGCCTAGGTTTTCTTCTAGGGTTTTTATGGTTTTAGGTCTAACATTTAAGTCTTTAATCCATCTTGAATTAATTTTTGTATAAGATGTAAGGAAGCGATCCAGTTTCAGCTTTCTACATATGGCTAGCCAGTTTTCCCAGCACCATTTATTAAATAGGGAATCATTTCCCCATTTCTTGTTTTTGTCAGGTTTGTCAAAGATCAGATAGTTGTAGATATGCGGCATCATTTCTGAGAGCTCTGTTCTGTTCCATTGATCTATATCTCTGTTGTGGTACCAGTACCATGCTGTTTTGGTTACTGTAGCCTTGTAGTATAGTTTGAAGTCAGGTAGTGTGATGCCTCCAGCTTTGTTCTTTTGGCTTAGGATTGACTTGGCGATGTGGGCTCTTTTTTGGCTCCATATGAACTTTAAAGTCGTTTTTTCCAATTCTGTGAAGAAAGTCATTGGTAGCTTGATGGGGATGGCATTGAATCTATAAATTACCTTGGGCAGTATGGCCATTTTCACGATATTGATTCTTCCAACCCATGAGCATGGAATGTTCTTCCATTTGTTTGTATCCTCTTTTATTTCATTGGGCAGTGGTTTGTAGTTCTTGAAGAGGTCCTTCACATCCCTTGTAAGTTGGATTCCTAGGTATTTTATTCTCTTTGAAGCAATTGTGAATGGGAGTTCACTCATGATTTGGCTCTCTGTTTGTCTGTGATTGGTGTACAAGAATGCTTGTGATTTTTGTACATTGATTTTGTATCCTGAGACTTTGCTGAAGTTGCTAATCACCTTAAGGAGAGTTTGGGCTGAGACAGTGGGGTTTTCCAGATATACAATCATGTCATCTGCAAACAGGGACAATTTGACTTCCTCTTTTCCTAATTGAATACCCTTTATTTCCTTCTCCTGCCTGATTGCCCTGGCCAGAACTTCCAGTACTATGTTGAATAGGAGTGGTGAGAGAGGGCATCCCTGTCTTGTGCCAATTTTCAAAGGGAATGCTTCCAGTTTTTGCCCATTCAGTATGATATTGGCTGTGGGTTTGTCATAGATAGCTCTTATTATTTTGAGATACGTCCCATCATAGTTCAGTGGTGGAGCACGTGCTTAGCATCACATCTAAAATCTAAAAAATAAAGTATGTTGACAGTTTTTTGAATGCCAGAATTCAGACGAAATTCATCACACAGATTCAATTACAGAACAAGAAACTGCAGAAAGAATAGAGGCATTAGCTAGAAAAACGTTGGAAGGAACCGTATAACAAAGCAAGTTCCTCCCAAGAAGCAGGAGACTTTATCAAACTCCTCATTAGAGGCCTAGAAAAAAATACCTAAAAAGAAGCAAGAAATGTGGCACCCAGAGGGGGAAAAATAAATTATCATCTTAACAAAAAGGCATCAGACAGTGTCCTTGAGGAAGCAAACCCAGTGTGCGGTCATGGCCTCCAAAAAATAGAAGAGAAAGAAAAGAAAAAAGGAAGCAGCCTCATTGTCATGCATCTCAGTACACATTTAGAGGAGAAACAGAAGGTGCTGTGCTCTGGCCTGGGTTGCTAGGCTCTCTCAGGCTATCTCACTGCAAGAAAGGTGGTCAGAGAAAGGGAACACTCGGGGACAGTAAGTATGTATCAGCTCATGAGATGACAAAATGGCAGAACTGGATGAAATACGCCTCTTCATCCCTGGTTGGGTTGAAAAATAGGCGTGGTTCTCTTGGGGAGGTCTCTGGATTCCAAAAAGCAGAAACCACATCTAGTTTTGGTTTTGGTCATAGCCCCAGCACCAAGAACATTGCCTGGCACATAATAGGTGCTCAGTAAACCCTGAAAATGAGTGAATGAAAGAATCCAATGAACCATGATTTGAAGGTATCTCCAGTGGTGACACTAGCAACATCTTCATTCACCAATTCATTCGTTTTCTCTACAAACATGTGTTGCACATTTTCCTGTGAAAGGCACCATCTTTAAAATAAAAACTGGTTCACAACAAATTTGATGAGCTCAGTGGGCCCACATTCAATTGTGACAGGGAGCTGTGGTGGGAGTTGTTTCTGGAAACATCCCAGCCTTTTGAGTTGAAGTCTAGGGAGAAGCCACATAATGCTGTTCTGCTTTCCTTGGTGCCTAAGAATGGCCACACATTTACGATTTGGTTTCTGAGTCCCTGCTTTCCAGGTGATGTTCCCCTCTGCCATTTTGGGCACCGATGGCCCATGGGCTGGGTGCTGTGGAGGATGCCTGCTTGAACCCAGGGTGATCACAGTCTGAATGGTGTGATCTGTGACCCCCTGAGCACACTTTTGCATCAGGGCTCCCATTACCCCTTCCTTAGGTGCTGAATCTCCCCATGTTCCCAAATAGGTGTTACCCACCTTGGACCTGACTTGGTCTTTCTTTGAATTCTTGCTTCAAAAAGAAAGTGTTGGGTTTTTGTTTAGGGGGACAATGACATGGGCTTTATTTTTTCTAACACAAGTCTTCAGAAGTCTATGGTATCCTGTTAGTTGGCAGGACAGTAAAGTCAATATTTGGGAAATGTCAAGATATGTTTGGACTTTGCCTTGGACATCGCTGAGCAGATTGATGTTTCTTCCTCCCAAGTCTGGGACCTGGATCTTTTAAGTGCATCCAGCAGCAAGAAGGAAGTTGAATTTCCCAGGCAACTGAAAACTCTGGCTGTCGGAACCATCTTGCTGTGATGCATGAGTGAGTCAAGTAAGCTTGAGTGATTTGAGGGAAAGAAATACAGAGCAACAGGGTATCACTTGGAGGAGGGTCTCACTGGCTTCCCCTCAAAGCTTTGGCCACCTTTCAGTCAGTTTGAATAATTGTAGGTTATGCTTTTGAAGAGCAGATACGCAAATGTTCCACTTGAGCAACCTTTGACGCAGTTGATCTCCAGTAGCACATTATAGCTTTGGGCATGAGGACACTGAATTTCCCTTGACACTTCCAAAATAGTTGATGATTTTTTTGTACATACTTGGTGAACTTCCTTTGTGTTCATCTCAGGACTGTTGGCATGTCAGAAATTCACAATGTGAGCTAAAGAAAAGCTCCATGATAGTCCCCAACCCCAGCCCTTACTTGTTCTTCACTGTATTTTTAACTGTGAGTACATGCGGTCAGGGTCACAGCCTCTTCTGCAACAAGCTAGGGAAAATTCTTGAAAATATGAAATTACAGTATTATTGAGTATATCACAAATTCCGAACTCCAATAATTCTAGGAATTCAGTGCATTTGGCCTGCAAATTTATCTCTCACTATTTTTCTTCAAATCCATCCAGTGCATCTTTGTTTCAAGCCTAATAAAATTAAGCCTTAATAAAATTATTCAGACAGGAGTGACCCAGACAAAGAAAGATGGGCTTGGTTGGGGTGGCAAGACAGAACTGTAAATTCATGGAAAAAACCTTTTGATAGGATAAAGATAGGAAAGTCATGAGGAAGAGTGTGACCATTCAGGTTCCCCTATGAGCATGAGCAAAATGTCAAATTGAAGAAGAAAAGAAAAAGAAGGAGGAGGAGGAAGAGGAAGAGGAGACGAGGAGGAAGAAGAGGAAGAGGGGAGGAGGAGAAGGAGGGAGAATAAGAAGAGAAAAGAAGAGAGAGATGAGGACGCAGGAGGAGAAGGAGGAAAAGAGGAAGAGGGAGAAGGAGGAGGGGCAGGAGGGGAGGAGAAAGGAGGGCAGGAAGAGAAAGAGAAGGAGGAGCAAGGGGGGCGGGGAGGAAGAGCACCTGAAGGCAGCAGCATGCCCTGATGAAATTCTTTCGAGATCTCCCACAGAATAGTATAGGGTGCATATTTTGGATTCCACTTTGACTTAATATCTTTTAAGGAAAGAGAAAATGGGCTGTTTTCTCATGGCCTGAATCCCTTGGACTTCATATGTGCAGTAACAGCTGAATAGCTTGCATTCAGCCCCTAAACTCCCGGTAACCAGCCAATTGATATTATTTTGGAGGCCTCTTTCTCTTTGACGTATCTCTATTGAACACATCACAATGTTTTGGGGATAAATATAAAAGATAGTCCGAAGTGGGAAGAGTGGCTTAAATGGGGAAGAACATCCCAACTGATGGTTGCTATCATAATGTGTCATCTTGGCATGAATGCTCTAATTGGAGATTTCTGATACCCAACTGGAGCACTTCTAGGATCTGTTAGCTCCTGAAGTAATTTTCAGCCCTTTTGCCTTTAGGCTACCTACTTAGTTGTTGAGAAAGACCAAACCCTGAAGTATAGGGCCAGGACTAGAAGTCTTCCAGAATTGGACTGGACCTATAGGTAGTTACATTTTCATAAGTCAGACCATTTTCTGAAAACAGAAAGAAAATGGAGAAATGAGAACTTGCATCATTACATGGTTTATGATGCTTCATGGAGTATCTTGAGCAAAACTAAGATGCAATGAATATTTGTTGTATAAATAAATCAATGGTACCAGACACTGGGGTCCTGGTCTCTAGGACAGTGGAAAAGAGCAGAGGAATTGGAGGAGATGCTGAAGAGTTAGAAAAATTTTCTAACTTCTCTTCAAGCAAGGATTACTGTTTCAGGTGGGCCCTTTGAGCTGCCCAGTTCTTTAAAGGAGACTGTCTGGGAAGATGCTGCACGCTGAATGTTCTAGCTGCATTGATTGCCCCCCCAGGTTGCTTGTTTGGTTTCTGTCAAGAACACCCAGTAATCACCTTTCACTTTCCCCCCAACATCACCTTTGCAGCAGACTGATGATTACATTTTGATGTGCAACTTGTTCTAAAACAGGTAAGCAGAAGGAAAAACAAATGTCTCTATGACATTCTACAATAGTTCCCCAGGACAGGAATATTTTAGTCAGGCTCTTTGTTAGAATGGCTTAAAGTAAATGCATTGAAAGAAATCATCATGGAATCAATCAATAGGTTTGACGTGATAACATTTTTAAATTTCTCTTTATAATGTTATCTCATGAGTAAAATCAACAGACAAGCATCAAGCTGGGAAATGTTTGAAACCAATATGTTGGAGAAAAAATATTAATATTCCTAATATATAAAGAATGCATACAAATCAATAAGAAAAACATTAAGACCCAAAATAGATACCCAGGTAAAGGACAAACAAATCTCTGAAGAGGAAATGAAAATGGCAAATCAGCATATGATACAATGTCCAGCCCTCCTTGGTTCTGAACAAAATGCAAATTGAAATAGCAGAAGGACATCATTTGCCCTATCAAATTAACAAAGATTCTAAAACGATGGTCCAAGAAAGGGGGCAGTGAAGTGGAATGTCATGTGCTACTCAGGAGAGGCACAGATTTTCTGGAAAATAACTAGTCCATTATAAATCAAGAGCCTTAAAATAGGTAGATACGTTTTGACCTAGGAATTCAGCTTCTAGAAATGTATCATGAGGAGGTCATCAGAAATATGGGAACTCATTCATATACAAAGATATTAATAACAGACATTTGCTTTATTTAAATATTAATTAGCAAAGAGTAAAAGTGCACCAAATCATGAGAATGGCTCAATGAATATGGCTTATCCATTCCATGGAATACAGAGCTGTTAAACATGGTATGTGTGTAAAGAGTTTGTGTGGCATGAAAAAACTTTTAAGATATAACATTAGTTGAACAAAATATCACTACATATCATTTTATATATTTTTAAAACTGTAAAGAGACTGGAAGAAAATACTCTAAGTCCTCACATCAGTTATCTCAGGACAATGCAATTACAAGGAACTATTATTTTCTTTTTAAACATTTTTTTCTCCAGGTTTTCAGAAAGGGTATCTTTTCCTCTTAAAATAGAAGAGAGAATAGCATTCTCTCAGAGAGGCCCTCAGTCAAGATCAGTGACCTCATGGTTTAGTGTTATCTTAGAGCATGAACTCAATCTGTGGACAAATAACCTGTAAATTACGTAATGCATCATATCACATTTCCCTTTCTGCCTTGGCTGTCAAAAATCTAAGGCCAATTATAATGTTCAACCAAAATAAATTAATTATCTTGACTTTGTATTGAGTTTTCTCCCACTTCTTTTTATATCGCTTCATGAATTTTATATTTATTTTTATAGCCTTATAGTATGTATCTTTAGTTAGAAACCACTTCAAATTCTTTTTATTTTAAAAGTAGTTGGCTCTCTCATTATAATACCTACAAATGTGTATATTGAGCTTTAGAGTCAGTAAAAAGCGTTGACCATATTTAGTTTTGATGTGTTGTCCAGCAGCAGGGGTCTTTGGGAAGTGATATAAGGATCCCGGTGGTGTTGAGAGTGGACACGCTTATGGATACACAGGTATGTGCACACCACTGACACACTCACACCTGCTCATCCTGCATGTTCATTGTAGAATATAAGCCTCAGGGCTGCACCTTTTCATGCCTGCGTGTTATTCCAGAACTGTGTAGGCTCCTGTGCCTTGATTGTGCAGTGCACGGTGTGACCTGAATGACAGAAGCCACCTCACCAAAGTGAGGCAGAACTTTATTACAAACCCTCAAGTCCAGTCTCCTGCATGTCTATAGAAAAGTTGAGGTGGAAACAACTGCTTCCAGCCATACCATTCATTTTTCCTAAAGAAACCCTAAGTAAGTATTCTAAGTTCCACTGTTAATGTGTTACATGTTTACTGTGTGCCAAGCACTGGGCTGAGTGCTTCACACATATCGACTCATCCCATCCCCCACCACCTCACCAAGGTGGGTGCTCCATGGACTACCATGGCAAATGGGGAAACCAAGGCACAAAACACAACACAAAAACAGAAACAACACAATCATTTGCTAAAGTTCTGTGTGAGTGGCAGAGCCCAGATTCCAACTCAGGAAACGTGGCCCTTGAGCCTGCATTCGTAACCACCCTGGGAAGGTGGTATGGGAAGACAACTCCAGCCTCATACTAGATTTTGATTTTATGGCTCGCCAGCTAACTAAAATCCTTTCAATAAATTGTCCTTCTGCTGAGCTCAGGCAGAGGGGCTTCTTTGTCTTATAATGAAGACCTTTGACTGATAAGGGTCCTTCTCCCTCACAGACAAGGACACCAGTGAGGAGAATGGCTCTGCCCAAGGACACCTGCAAGCTGGTGCCCTGTCCTGCTCGTTCCCAATCAGTGCTCTTTGCTTGACACTTCCTTGTTTGGAGTAAATTGATATAGTACAAGCGAGATTCAAGGAAAAAATGGAATTTCAACAGTTCACTACGGAGAGCCTGTAGCTTAAACAGGAGAGTTGAGTAGGAATTATATGTTTGGAACCGAGAACCTTCACTCATTCCCTTGCTTGGTCATTTCATTAAGACTGAGTGTTTACCACTTCCTGGGCTCTGTGCTAAGTACTTGAGATGTGAATGGAAGGAGTCTTTTAAGGAGCTTCCTGTCTGTGGGGGGGACATGCAGATACAATAAAATGCCACCAGTGCTATAGCAAAACTCGCGTAAGGTACTGTGGGAGCGCAGAAGGGGTGCTGTTAACCTAAAACCAACAGGAGCAATCTTGGAGAACTTCTTGAAGCAGGTGGCACTTCAGTTTAATTTTTTAAGAATAAACAGGAATTAGACAAATGAAGGGGGACAGGAAAGACAAGATAGACTGGAGAGGCCACATACACAAAAGCCAATGGCAGGAGAAATGTTAGGTGTTTGAGGAACTGCAAGTAATTTGGGGTGTATTAGACCGGTGAGGAAAAAAACAGAGCTGTGAACAACCTTTAGCATTAAAAAAATTAATTTTATCCTGAAGACAGTAAGGAATGGTCAACAGGAAGTAACAGGATCAGATTTGCAGTAGTGTAGAAAATAGATTGGAGACAACTATTGGTTAAACATAGTGCATTATATATGTGTTTATCTTTGTTCTCTCCAAAAATCCACGGAAATGATAATAACATAAATAAAAAAGCATTAATCTACAAATACAGACAGAATGGAATAGCAGGCAGATGAGAGGTGTCAACTCAGTTGTACAAGATGTCAAGTGGATGGAAGGGTGATACCTCATCAGCGAACTAGAGACAGTGGGATCCCTGCTTCTGCAGGATGGGAAAGGTGAGACAACAACTAGAAGCAAGCTGATTCACATTGAGAAACCTTGAAAGGTTCAGAAATCAGGGTGCCGGGTATCCATAAATGTACACACCTGGGAAGGGCTGAAAACAGAAGAATAAGTTGTTTATTAGGAACAATTACATAAACTTCTAGATATGCTCTCTTCCCAGACCACACAGTCAGGAGACCAGCCTGCACCCCAAACCTAGCAGAACTCTGAAGGCACATTTTCTGAGTTGAACTAGAAACATTCTGACTCAGGCATCAGCTGAGGCGAGGGTGCTGGATGAGGCATCACATTACAATGGTGGGAGTAAGTGAAACTCTACATACTGAATGGAGAGACCCCTGCCTAGCACCCAGAAATGAAAGCCAGACCTGTACTCTCTAGGTAGGAAGTTGGAGGAGTGGAGGAGTCCTTTTGGGAGAAACCAATGTGCTCAAAACAAAAGGCCTACATAGTGTTGACATTGGAGGTCCCCTGAGAGATTGCTAGATCCCTGCCTGCCCACTCTGCAGTGAAACCCTGAAGGAAATAGTCTCATCCTTCATAGAAACAGAGCTTTCAGTCAGCATTTTAGCTCCTCACTCAAATATGAAAAACAACATTAGGCACTTGAAAGGGAATGGCAGAAACCAAAGTGGAAAAGCAGGACAAGAAGGAATTCTAAACAAACAGAGACAGCGTGGAGCACATATGAAACATCAAGAAAAAGATACGTGATAGCCTCAGGTCTAAGAGAAGTTATTGCACCCATGGAACAAGAACAGCATGTTACATAAAAAGAACATTCAGAGAACACAATAGAGCTCTTGGAAATAAAAATACATAATAGCAAAAACAAAAAGTCCAAAAAAATAGTGCCAACATAAAGTTGAGGAAATCTCCCAGAAAATAGAATAAAACTACAATGGATGGAATAAAGTGGGGGGAAAAAATAAGAAAATTAGAGGACTGGTCTATGCAATCTAAAGCCCAGATAAATAAAAGTTATAGAAACAAAACAAAACAAAAAATAGTAAATGGAAGAGGAGATGAAATTGTCAAAGAAAAACACAAGAAAATATCCAGCTCATAAATATGAGTTGACTACTTTGAAAGGGCTCATTGAGTGCCCATCGCCATGAATTTTAAAAGACCCTAATAATATAATATTTAATATAGTAATATAATAAAGATCAATCCTCTTTAAAAGAATGAGATTCTTAGAGAAGTGGATAATTCTAAGTCTGGGGCAGGAAATGCACAAGATGGAACATTATATCAAACCAAATAGTAAGACAGTCATGGAAGTAAGTCTGTTTGGGTCATGTCAGTGGGACTCAGAAGCCAATTTGGAGAGATTCCCACTGGCCAGAGGTGTAATGATTTGAGCATCACTTAGAATAATAACTGTAAATGCATCAGATATGTTTCAAACCACGAGTCTATTATGATGCCTAAAAAAAGAAGTCATTGGCCACCTTTGGAAGATGCTAGGAAATCAACTCATTATTTTGAAAGCCGATAAATAACAAGAAAGAATCAAGCATTTATTTTGTCTTTCATGTAAAACTGTAGTTCAAGTAACCAAACAGTTGATGAGAGAAGGTTTCTCTTTATATGAGTATTTCAACTTATAAAAAAAGAAGGAATGAAAACAAATGGGAACTTCACCACATTGCATCTCCCGGTGACATAAAGGATCTGGGCCAAGATCACTGATTATTGCTAACACCAAAAGAAGTGACAAGCAGACATTTGTGCTTCCTGGTGGAAGTACACACCACCACCTGTGAGGGCCCTATTGCCAAACTGCCTCTCCTGCTGGCACAAATCAGGCAGTAAAAAGCTAGCTTCTCATTTTTAGTTCCTGGGCATTTAAGCCAGAAGAGAATATGTTTCGCAGAGGCTCAGTTTACACTGAATGCAAGGACCGGGGATCTGGTATAAAGGTTTTTGCAAGTGATGGATTTAATACTTAATGACTGATACAGAGCCTCTAAGCAAAAGTTCCTGAATCTCTGCCCAGAAGGAATGTTGGAGGTTTAACCCAGCTGTCCATCTGTCATGTGGACCATCTCTGCAGTCCCTCAGGCAGATCCTGAGGGGAGGGATGTGAAGGGGCTGGGAAAAGGGGGTGCAGCCTCCTGGGTAGGATCTTTGCAGCAGCTGCCCTTTCCTGCCTTCCTGTGGGAGGCAGTGCTGGAAGCTGCATACCATCTCCTTTCACTTCTGAGGGCTTTCAGAGATGGAGGCCACACGGGCTCAGAGACATTAATTCCAGGTCTCGCCATGTCCTTGACAGCCAAGTTTTGAGTTTTGAGTTTCTTCAACAGCTGAGCCTGAACAAGGGCTTCAGTTTAGGAGGAGGAGACAGGAAGCAAGGTAAGGAAATGAGACAGGAGGGCCAGTATTGTTGCAGGACTTTTCCCTTAGTTCAGCTAAACTAAAGATGGGGATCCTTATCACACGCCTATGAAAATTTAGGCTTGCAGACAATTTGAAGAGTGAGAAAAACTGGATTTACTGGGCAAAAAGGAAAAAAAAAAAAGGAGGAGGGACAGAGACTCTTAGCAAAGCAAGAGAGTGTGCTTCTTGGCCATGGGCTTTGCGCCTCACAGCTTGAATTCCAGGTTCAACACAGGAAGAAGAGGGGCCAGGCTTCCCCCTTCTGCAAAATGTGCGAACTTCCGGAAGCTCCACCCCAGTGGCACAGGCCGGTTAGAGTTTTGCCAGGGAGCCCTTCCCACCTGGCTGTCTCAATGCAAGATGTGTCAGGGAGCGAGTTACCACTGTGGGCACTGGGAACCTCCAGGAGATTGTGAGAAACACGCCTCAGCCTCAGAGTTGTCCCATCTGGGGACAAAGAAGTGGGAGTCTCTTTCCCCCAGTGCTTGAGGGTCACTCCTGGGGTGCTGACTCTCTGGCAGTTCTGGTCGATCCTACTGAGTGTGTTCTCTGGCCAGAGAACACATGCAGACTGGGTAGAGCTGTCTGCAGGTAATCTCTGAGGGAATCTAAGTCTCCCCCACACGGCCAGTAAATGGCAGAGCTCAGAGCAGAACCAGATTATCCTGGCCACAGTGCTGTGCTTGTAGCCACCGCACTAAACAGGTCTTGGGTTTTTTAAATAAAGCTCAGATCTGGAACTTGGGGAGAGAAGGCAGGCTGCTACTGGCTAGACGTGCCTATGTCAAGCAGGTAGTGACACAGGTATTGTCACAGGTGTTGGGAGAGCAAGCAGTTACGGGACTAGGGCTGCACCTCCATGGTTCTGGCATGACGTATCCCAGAAAGAACTGAGGATGCTTGTGATCAGTGGGCTGTCAGGAACCTGGCTTCTGACCTGGGCTGTCCTGCTCTCAAAATCTTCTGTAGTTTTGTTGAAAATGCTGACGGTAGTTCTCAACCCTGGCTGCATATTAAGGTCACCTGGAGAACTTTAAAAAATACTGATGCCTCTGTTCCTTCCCCAGAGTGAGGTAAGTAATTGGTCTGCAGTGAGTCCTGGCAGGGGGAAGCTTTAAAAATCTCCCCAGGTGTTTCCAATGAGCAGCCACAGCTTATAAGAAAGTTCTAAAAGCTTAAGCAGGAAGTCTCTATTGCAAGAAAGTATTATTTTAGCAATCAGGAAGGAATTTCTCACCTCTTTACAAAACCCCACCCACTGAGTTGGGGGAAGAACGAGCCCCCATAGAAGGATGTGTGAGTGAGCCCTTTTGCCTGCAGGCCTCTGATGGAATAAGAGAGTTACACATAAGTGTAATTGATTAGTGATTGATAAAGTTGGGAAGTCCCTTATCAGTGTCACCTCCTGGCCATAAAACTCTGCTGATCAGTGATGCTACTTTAATTCCCAAGCTTCGGTTTTCACATTTATAAATGAGCATATTCATGTGGCCTGAGCAAACTCCAATGGCTGGGCACCTGGCATGCTCAGGGCAGACACACAGGCAGCTCTTGCCCCGGTCCAGCCAGTCTGGCCAAGAGTGGTTCAGTGTTCTGGGCCACAACTAAGCTGCTTTAGCAGAACATGGAATGTTCGATTTTCTCAGCCCTGCTGGTCATCCAGATGTCTTGGGAGGGAGACATTTGAGGGACTGAGCTCAGAAGGGGCCATCTCCCTTCCTCTAGCTTTTCCTGCTTTCCCGCTCAGCCCCAACTGCAGAAACTGAACCCTAGCAGCAGGGTGAGTGCAAAGTGGTAAGGGGCCTTTGCTCAGTCTGAAAAAGATGGCTGTGGTAATTAGGACAAAATAAAATGTAACTAGGCCATTTAAAAACTTTGCAGGATGCTTTCCTTCCCAAAGAATGAGCTAAGCAGGGGCCCCCGGGAGGTGTTTTTAATGGGGCTAAGCAGCAGGAGGGTTTGCAGAATTGTTGTCTCTGCTCCCAGGGGTTCTGTTTCTGTTTTGGTATAGGCACTGAACTTAGTGGTTTTCCAGAGCTCCATTTGTTGTTATTAATAACACAGCATCATCCAGAGCTTGAGCAAAGGCAGGCAGCAAGGAAGCAGGAATCCTGATATTTAGAGAGGGCTGCATGTTTAGAGACATCCCTGCCCAACCCCCATAGTAGGTTGGTTCTGCGGACATTGAGGGTGCCAGGTCCTCAAAGCGCACTCAGGATTTGAAGCCAGGTCTGCCTGGGGAGCTTACTGTTTAGTGCAAGATGCCAGGTTTGTCAGTAGTCAGCAGTTCATGTCCCACAACAGAGTGCATGATATGATGGAGGTAGGCACCCAAGCCTGGAGGGGTAGGAGAGGGGTGTGCGGAAAAGGAATTTGTCTCACAAAGAGTCTTGTCTGAGATACGTTTAAAGGAAATGAAGTTATGGCATGAAAAGGAAGGAATCCCTTAATGGTGGGAGGAACCACATGAGCCATAGCAGAGCGAAGAGGAAAGGCATGGTGTGACCTAGAAACAGTAGACAAGTGGGGATGGCTGGTGCAAGGGAGGCCAGGGGTGACAAGATATAAAGCTGAGAGATTAAGCAGTAACCAAATACCCAAGACAATTTCCTGGGTCCAGGAGCATAGACTTGACTCCAACTCCTTCCAGCTTTTCATTTTGAAACTTACAAATCTACAGTAAAGTTTCAAGAATAGTACCATAAATAACCGCACATTCTACACATGGATTCCCAACTTGTTAACAGGTGCCACGTTGTTCTTCTCTTCATCTCTGTATATTTTTGCCAAAACTTTGAAAATAGGTTATAGACATGATGACTAAATAATTGAGCATGGGGCCGGGTGCAGTGGCTCATGCCAGTAATCCCAGCGTTTTGGGAGGCTGAGACGGGTGGATCATTTGAGGTCAGGAGTTCAAGACCAGCCTGGCCAACATGGTGAAACCCCATCTCTACTAAAAATACAAAAATTAGCCAAGTGGTAGTGATGTGTGCTGTAATCCCAGCTACTTGGGAGGCTGAGGCAGGAGAATCGCTTGAGCCTGGGAGGCAGAGGTTGTGGTGAGCCAAGATTGTGCCACAGCACTCCAGCCTGGGCAACAGAGTGAGACCCTTTCTCAAAAAAAAAAAAAAAAACAATAAAAAAAAAACTTGAGCATGGGTCTCTAGGAGCAAAGGACATTATCTTACATAACCACAATGTCACTGCTATACTATGGAATTGAACACTGAAAATATATTGAACGTATTACCTGACACTCATTCTATACTTAAATTTTCTGAATTATACCACAAAGGAACTTTATAGGTCTCCTATTCTTTATGGAGAGTCTGATCAAGGAAGACATAAGAACACTAATGGCCAATACCCACAAAACACACTGGCTAATAAAAATTTTGGGGCTGGGCACGGTGGCTTCCGCCTGGAATCCCGGCACTTTGGGAGGCCGAGGTGGGTGGATCACGAGGTCAAGAGTTCAAGACCAGCCTGACCAACATGGTAAAACCCCGTCTCTACTAAAAATACAAAAATCAGCTGGGTGCGGTGGCAGGCGCCTGTAATCCCAGCTACTCAGGAGGCTAAGGCAGGAGAATCGCTTGAACCCGGGAAGCAGAGGTTGTAGTGAGCCGAGATTGCACCACTGCACTCCAGCCTAGGTGACAGAGTGAGACTCCGTCTCAAAAAAAAAAAAAAAAAAAAAAAAATTACTGGGGACATTGGCTCTTTTGTCTCTTTTAATGACCAGCCCCCGGCCTTTTTGTTGTTGTTGTTGTTGCTTTGTTTTTCTTGAGATTATCATCAGTTAAGAGTGCAGGCCAGTCACTTTGTAGAATGTCCCTCAGTGTGAGGTTTGTCCAATTGTTCACTCATTATTAGATTAAGGTCAAACATCTTTGGCAAAAGTACCACATGGGAGAGGTGGTGGCCTTCCCATTGCATCGGTTCCAGAGGCTCTTGGTGCCAGCTTGTCCCAGTATTGCTGTCCTAAGTTGTCCACTTGATGTCTCTACAGTTTTCCCATTTTAAAGATATATCGTACTCTTCATAATTAAGGGAGATTTTACAGTTCTATCTTTCATTCTCCATTTGTAGAGAAACTCCCACCACACATTACTTTAAATAATCACTGTAGACTCCTGGGATTCATTTTTTATTCAATGCATTATAATTCATTAGTGTCATTCATTATGCATGTTGATGCTCAAATTGTCCCAAATTGGGCCAGTGGTTGCTCCTTCAAGCCAGCTCGTGTGCCTTTGATGGTCCTTACTCAATTTTACGCACTTCCAGGCTTCCTGCCTAACTTTGTGCTTTCTTGCCCTGAACTTGGAATTATCACTTCTCCAGGGAGCCCTAGTTCCTTTTAGTGAGGAATAATCACTAGAAACCGAGGTCCACGTGCTAACTGTGCTTTATTGCTACAGAAATGTCGCTGCTTCTAGGCCCTTCAAGTGGAAAGTGCTTAGAAATGTATATTTTCCCAAACTTACTAGTTTATGCCAATAACACCAATTCAACATGAGATTCTTCCTCACTTCCTCCCATTCCATATCCCTACATTGGTTCTCAAATATATGAATATATTTACTTATTTGTGCTCTATATTACAATATACACAAAGTTGTTTCCAGATTACTATATAGGTAACGCCACCACCAACAGCAAACTTACCAGGTAAAATGTAAGATTTCTTGGAGCTATCTTCCTTCTTAGAACATGTCGCACTATGGGCGTACACTCAGAGGACTGTGTTTAAAATTACTTAAATGTATTATCTGTGGTTAGATTCAATTGTTTGTGTACAACTTTAGGCTTGTTTATCTTTGAATTTATTTTTTGGAAATGCAAAATGCTTACATTTCAAAAGTCAACACTATGTAAAATTGTTTATCTAGCCATTGTCCTAGGGATAGGCAGTTGGATTGTTTCCAATACTTTGCTATCACAAATAATGCTGTGGTCAGTTATATTTTGATTCATGGATGTATTTGCGAGGTAAACTCCTGAAAATGAGATTGCTGCATTGAAGGGCAAATGTGTGTCATTTTGTGAGATGTTGCCACATTCCACTCACTACCAGCTGTACCATTTGGGTTTGTATTGGTTCTCTTGGAGAATGGATTTGAGAGGAAATGAGGTTGGACCTAGGAGCATGGGTCAGGAGGCTACTGTGGCCATCCAGGTGGGTGATGACGAATACCTGAACCGCAACAGTGTGACTGGGGAGTGAGAGGAGGGGCCAAGGTAGAGGCTTGGCCCTTGATTGGATATGGGCAGCAAGGGCATAAAAAGAACAGAGAACGAAGGAATAAAAAGATTCCCAGATAAAAAGATTCCCAGGTGATTGGGTGAAGGGGAAGCAGGCAGTTTGATGTCCACACTAGGACAGGAAATACAAGGGTGAAGAAGACATGCATGTATGTGTGTATGCCTGTGTGTGCATGTGTGTGTGTGTGTCTCTGCATGTGTATGCATATGCGTGCACACATGTAGGTGTGTGTGCATGCATGCGCAAGAATGAATGCCATCTGAACATGTGGAGTCTGGGAAGCAGATGTCTGGGAAGCCTGGAACACCAGGTGAGGTGGGGCTGGCAGCAGTGAGACACCGGCATGAAGAAAGCAGCAAAAGCCATGATCATGGATGAGATCAGTACACACATCATAGTGTCCCCAGACTTGGACACACAGGGAAAATGGTGCATCTGCTTTACTTTTGTCAGGTAAACAAGTGAACTCATTGCTTTAAATTTCACGGTATTTCATCTGAAGAGGCATCTGGAGGCTGAAGAAAAATATATTGAGCATATTATGTAAAAATGTAAATAACTACTGTTTAGAAAGAAATCGATTTTATGTTTCTCGACTTTTCAAATACCATTTACACTTTAGTGTTCCACCGGGGGCTGGGGGAAAAGGCGGGTGGATGCAGCCTTGGCCCCAAAAATGAGGTGTGAAGACGCTCCCTGTGAAACAAGCTGCTGTCGGGAACCCAGAGTCCATTCCCACTGCGGTGCCTCTGCCTGTTACAGGCCCCGCCCTCCGACCTGTCCTCCTCCCAGGCCTGTCCTGGGCTGACCCAGAGAGGATAAAGATCTCTCCTGGAAAAAAGTATTTGCTGGAGGCTGGGAGGAGGGACTCTAGGCAGTGGGAACCAATGGGACCTGTAGAGGTTGTCTGGAAAGGGGCTTTTATCTCCCATCAGGGAACAGGCTCTTCATTTCCAGAGGATAGTTTATGTTTTGCTCTGTGTATTCATGCACAACTTTAATATCAGTGGATTAATCCGCAGTTTTAGAAGCTTATCAATAATTCTGCTTTCCGCACACATGTAACAAAAGAGCACATTTTCAGTAACACATCGGGGATCTTGCATTGCTGTGCTCCTCATATTTGAATTGCTCAGATAATTGGAAGTCCAACGTTTGGTTTGGATTTATTTCAGTGCAGTCTTTTGAAAATACATTCTTGCCACCTTGCACTGTGTCTCGTGCACATTTCTCAGCCGTCTCTCCATGCAGTAGCAGCAGCATGAGCCTGGTCTGGTTGTGGGTATTGCAGTTGCTGTTTGTTCCCTTCACGGGTAGCCGTCAGCTTCTACTTCTATAACCTTCTGGTTTGCCTCAACCAGCAACTTTCACACCAGTAAAATTAAATCAGTGTGCTTCTTGTTTGCTGGCTTAAACATTCACTGAGCTTGGACACAGCACTCAATCCACACCATGTTAATACTGTGTGTTAAGTAGGAGTCATTAGACTCTGAGGGAGTTCTCAAAAATAAATGTCTAACTGGGGTTCAGGACACTGTCAGCAAGGGCTGCGAAATTCTAAGATGAGAACAAGGATGTGGAGGAAGTTCCACGTTTGCATGGTGGGGTCTAGCCACTGGCACTTGCAACAAACATTATTTTCCCCCAAATGATAAAACTGTCAGAGCCACTGAGCAAAGTAAGCTACAGTTTAATTGCTCATGTGAGTTCTCTCCTTTGAGTGGGCAGGGTGTGGCAGGGACCATCCTTAATCCTCAGCTGGGAGGCAGAAGGGAAGCAGCCCTAGATTGTAGTTCTGAGTTCTTACCCACTCCAGATTCCATCACTTCTTGGCCATGTGGTGTTGAGTACGTTGTAGCTTCCTTATCTACACCTTCCTTTTCTCTAAAATTGTAGCTATTTAACCTGCCCTGCCCAGGAGGTAGGTGTGAAGAGGCTTTATACAAGCAATGCAATCTACAAACATAGACCATCTTTATCAGTATCGATATCTTTACTTGCAAGTTGGGGATATGGCAAATGTGTAATAGACAAGTTGTGAATTGTGGTTTTGTCAGCTATAGCAAGCATGGGATGCCTTCTTTCCATCTTCAGGTTCTTCCCTTCCGCTCCAGTGTTTCCCCCCAGGAATTTAAAACAGAAATATAATGCTCTTTTTTTAGAAATCAGAAATAATTTCCCCTCTGTACACTATTAGCAGCCAGAAACTTTCATTTCTCTGAAGGTTACTAAATGCAAAAGAGGTATGAACTGTGTTTAACAAAACAAAAGCCAGCAACTCAACTATCCTCGCTGTTCACTCAACCATCCTCCACTACTCTCACCTTTACTTCTGTTATCATTGAGAAAAGAATTGATGTATTGGGTTGACCCAGAGGAGGCTGCTGATATTTGATCACTTCTGGCATGTCATTTTTGTATGCTCAACCTAATTATTTCTGAGAAAAGAGAATTACACCCTTGGTTCAGGGTTATCCAGGCAGCATTGCAGCATAATGCTGAAACTCTCATTTTTATGGTGCAAAGTCTGGAAAGAAGCCTATGGAAAGCGTGTGAGTAAATGCAGAGGTAATACACGCACTATCTCTAATACTTTGTATCTACCCCTCATTCAGAAGACACTGTTCTTTCTTGAGTCAAGCTTAGCCCGGGAAGGACACACATTTATGTGGAAGTCGATGGGAGTTGGACTTGAATTTACTGTGTCATTTTAATAGACTGCTTCATCTACTTGACAATGAGGTTCTTCCAGGATTGTCTTCGAAGCCCTGATGATCTGCTAAATAGATAATGTTCTGGGCCGGCCGACTCTATATATGGTCATCTGAGAGGGCCATAAATCTGTGCTCCTAGGGTAGCAGGAGTTCAGTTGTTCCATTTTTATTTCTAACTGACCCATAAAAGGCATCTTCAGTGTTGCTGATTATGCTCTCGTCATTTGATTTGGAGTTATGTCACCCTAAAGCAGGGAGAATTTCCTCACAATAAATCTCTCATTTTTAATCCCAAGCTTCAGTGGGAAAGCCTGTCTGCACAGCTGAGAAAAAAAAAGGAGGGCCTGGGCTGTGATTTAATAGGGTGAAGGGTGGGGAGGCAGCCACCCTAGGGGCCGCACGAAGGCGTCTCTTGGGAAGCCGCTGGGAACTGAGTCCCAAGGGAGAGAGGGAAGGAAGGAGGAAGGGCTTCGGTTTGATCTTTCTTCCCCAGCCCCCGATCCCACCCTAATCCTATATCTTTCTTTGAGCTAAGATTTGGCTCTTGCTGGGGTAAAGCCCACCTTTAGGGTTTGACTCCTTGCAGCCATCATCTCTGCTGGCACTGATCTTACAGACGTGGCCAAAGGCGTCATTGTTCTTCTGTTTTCTGGGCTCACTGAAGACAAACAAGGATTAAAGCAGAGAAGATCAATAATCAAAAGAGAGTTTTCCCTTGGCTCACCGCTCAGGCAGGTGCAGTCTGCAGCCTGACCAAGGGTCTTGATGCCAAAAGAAAGAAAATAAAGGAAGGAGGGAAGGTGGGTGAGAAAGAGAAAAAACAGGGAGGGAGGAAAAGGAGGGAAAGGACCGGGGAGGGAAGGAGAGCCAGGGGGAAGGAAAGGCCACTCTCCCAGTTTATTTATGTGGAAATTAAAAACAGAACGTGGACCATAGGATTTCTGTAGTCTTCAGGGGAGAGTGCTAATGGGGAAAATAGTGCATAGAAATGCAGCTGATCCACACTAGCAGCCCTTCTCCCTTGAGATGCTCCTGCCCCAGCCTGTGACCGCATACTCACACACACATACACATTTGTATATGTGCACGCTCACAGTCAAGTTCACACATGCATACAGGCCCATGCACAAGCACAGCTAGGTAGACTCACACACTTGCATGCATGCACACACACACAAAGGCACTTGCACTCACGGACACACACACACACATGCACACACATGCAGGTACACACTCAGAGACACATGCACACACACACGCAGACACAGTCACACCCTACTCCATCCTGCCTGTTTTGAATCTTGGCCTTTGAGGTTGTTGATGACTCTGGTCAGCGGTGGAGTCTGCACAAGGTCATCTCCTCCATCCTCTGCCTGCCTTCAGGACCCCAGCACAGACAGGTATCTCTGCTGGAGGCAAAAGGAGCACCCAGGCTTTGGGGTCAGGGCAGTAGAGCAACTTTTACGCACCCTGGGAAGATGCTAACTGGCTGGTTGGCCAATGGGAAGGGAGTGTTGATGAGCAGTACAGTGAGGACTTTGGTTCTGCCCTCAACTCAGCCCCATGTGACATCCCAAGGTCATCCCTAGGGCAAGCCTGGGTCCTCCGAGAAACAGATGCCAAGACAGAATGAAGGATGTAAGGGTTTTATTAGAGAAATGCCTATAAAGAGGGCAAGGGAACTGGGGGAGGGTTGGGAGGGGCGGTGGACCCCTGCGCCTTCTGACCCAAGTGAAGGAGGGAGAGAGGGAAGCAAGGTTGTGTGAAAGCGTCCACGTGTGGATGGCCGCGCAGTACAGAAAAGGTTCAGCAAGACCAGCAGAGCATCACTGAGTCCTTGGTGTTCCTGCTGTGCTCAGTCACGGGCTGGGAGCAGCCCCTCCATGGGGCTGTGGGTCTCAGTCACCCTTTGGTCGGTGGTGAGGTGCCTGTCACCGGCCAGGTAAGCACCCAGAGCCTCCCCTCCCTCAAACTACTACTGAGCAAAAGGAGGAGGTAGATTGAAAACTTAGCCTGGAGTCAGAAGCAGTAGCCCCAGTCAACTTCATACTGAGTTGAAACAGAAAATCAGCAATTCACTCAAGAAATAGATTCACTTCAAAAAAAAAAAAGGTAAATTCATTCAAGTAATAACTTGTTAACAAGGTGTTATCTCTGTCTGAATATGAGGAGTTCTCTCTCCACGTCCAACTGGGCAACACAGAGGCATGGCTGTTATCAGCACCGAGAAATATCAGGGTTTTAAGCTGCCACTGGGAGCATTTAGCTTGAAAATAAGAAAGACTTTCTGGATGGTGAGGGGAGCTTTAAACATTGCAAAGGGTTATAGAATTATTTTGTTTTAGAATTCTTAAAAATCAGGTTTAAATCTTACCGTTTTAAGGTGAGTTGAGTGACTGTATTTGAGGGAAGATGCTTTGAGGTCCTAGCTTTGCAAACTACCTGAATCCTCTCAGCATCTGGCTGAGGTCATCAAAGGCACCAATGAGGTGACAGCAGGGAGAGGTATTTGCTTTGAGGCCAACAAAATATGCAGCATGTCAGTACAAACATAGTGCTTAGCAAAAACCAACCCCCAAGATGGGTATCCTAGAGGAGCAGATAGTTGGCTACCATCATTTTTACAGAATTGAACAGATATATATATATCTGTTATATATAGATATAGATATAGATATCTGTTATATATATAAGATTATATATATATAATCTTAATAATCATCCTAATAAACAATTTTCATCCTAATAAACAGTTTTCAGAGTTAAAATTTAAAAAGTTGAATCAATCAAAGAAGACAAGAAAAAATGCCTGATTAATTTAAAAGTATTAGGTTGCTCTTTTTCTGTGACCATCTTTCAGTTCTCCTACTGAGCTTTCTCTCACTGTCCACAATAATTCACCTAAAGGCAGATGACTCCATGGAGAATTCCAAGCTGAAGTCTACCACTCTCTGCCTCTCTAAAGCCCTAAGACATTCATAAGCGGAAAAAAAAAAAAAAAAGCAACAAAAGTAAAAAGTCAGCAGCTAAAGAAAGTCTTCAGTCAGAAGCTTGGGGTCTCTCTTGTTATCTGAGTGAAAGTCAGGTAATATTGCACTGCAGAGACTGGCTCAGCTGTGTTGCCTCGGCTAATAAGGGGAATGCTTTGCTTGCTCTTTATAGCCAGGTCTATTATTTAGCACATGTTTACCAAAGCATCTTAAAACACTGACTTAGTGCTGTAAATTGTGAAAAGTAGAAATTCATGTGAATGCTTCAAGTTTTTTTGATGAACTTTCAGTGGATGATGGTGGTTGTAATTGTCTGCTTTTTATTTATGCCTAGTGTTCCATTATTGGAACGTAAGTGTGTGGCAATTATTTATATCCTATTGCTCAAGGTCATCGCCAAGGTCTGATTGCAAAAATTCAAAAAATTGCAACCTCAGGCATAAATGGGTTAAATAACATTAGAAGGACTATAGTTCATTATTCAGGTAGTTCCAATTAAGATATAGATGTTTTATCTTGTGCAAATAGCTCTCTCTCTAGGAAGTTCTCCTCACTCAGGATTTAATGGAATATGCCCTGTCTCTGCAATATATCATCCAAGGCATTTCAGGTTATATGTGGGGCAGTATCACCCTGTTACTTATTAATAGACTAATGATAGATGACCAAATCCTCGTATATAAAACATTTATATTTTATTTCTGGAGTTTGGGGATTGAAACTGGGTCAAATCACAGAGAGCTCTTACACAAACTAATGAGCTTACAAAATCCAGATCCTCAGAAATCATGCAGTGGTTTTAATGAATGTTCCGCAGGGAAAACGCACCAAGATTTGTTGTTTGAATGAGGCAGTGACTAAACTCAGGTCACTTTAGGTAAGTTTTCTCCAAGATGCAGAGTATTAAACTTGCATCTGCATCTCTTTGATTGTTTTGCTTCCTTTTTAAATCACAGTTGTTGGTTTTTCTCTTTGAAAAGCAAGATAAGGATGAGGCCACCAAAATTCTTCTGCTGCCTTGTGGTAGGCCCTGGAATTTGGTAAGAGTGACTCAGTAGAGACTCTCACTTTGAAGAAATATAAAGTATTAATAGAAAATGTGAAGTATGGTAAGGCCAACAAATTAGGAGACAACTGCCACTGAAAAAACAGTTTGTAGCAATAGCAAGCAATCTCAAAAGATGAGTACATAGCTCCAAGGGGAAGTAGGACTGATTACTGTCTCATTTTAATGTCTCTCTAGGCCCCATGGTTTTTTTTTTTTTTTTTTTTTTTTTGAGACAGAGTCTCGCTCTGTCGCCCAGGCTGGAGTGCAGTGGCGCGATCTCGGCTCACCGCAAGCTCCGCCTCCCGAGTTCACGCCATTCTCCTGCCTCAGCCTCTCCGAGTAGCTGGGACTACAGGTGCCCGCCACCATGCCGGGCTAATTTTTTTGTATTTTTAGTAGAGACGGGGTTTCACCGTGGTCTCGATCTCCTGACCTCGTGATCCACCCGCCTCGGCCTCCCAAAGTGCTGGGATTACAAGCGTGAGCCACCGCGCCCGGCCAAGGCCCCATGGTTTAAAAGGACTCACATTCTTCACATAAAGGTTCTTTGCTTTTCTCACTAGGTTTTTGGCACCTGGCCCTGTGGTGACCTGAACAGTGGATAGTGGTCCCAAAGTGGAGAGTGAGAGTCTAATAAAGGAGATGGTTGGGTGTGGGCTCTGGATTGATTGGTTTGTATTTGAAAAGCACATTCTTGGGTATGTTGCTCCCTATCTCTAGGAGCTGGTTAACCCTGGGAGGGGCAGTCCCTCAGGGTTAGCAAGATGCAGTATCAGAGCATCAAAATACAGGAAATGAAAGACATGATTAATACGCATCACTGAGCTGAAATGCCAGTGGTTTACCAAACAAGATAAGTAAAGATTTAGGACTACATTTGTGCTCACAGAAACCCCCATATATGGGAAATTTTCATCAGCAGTAAAACCAAGGAACCGCTGAACTGTATTCTCCCATGGAATTTCCTAAACCTGGCATCTATCAGCCCCTTTTGATCACTCCGCAGCGAAGGCTTGGGAAAGCTCTCTAGAGAGAAGCAGGCAGCTGAACAAGGTGCAAGAGAGAAGGAGCATCACTTTGAGTCTGAGTACATGGTGGAAACAAATGAGAAAACATTCTTCAGGTGACCTCAGCTCAAGAAAGTGTACACTGCAGAAAGAACATTTCAATTTGGAACAAAAGGGAAAACTTTATAGAACCCTGGTCTGCACTGTTATCATTGGTGCATTGGTGACAAATGATGTTTATGAGGTTTTTTTTTTTTTTTGGAGAATTTGTCATTTTTGCTCAGAAAGAAACAAATAATACCTACAGTGAGGCATGCTATCTACCATTCTCTTTTTTCCTCTACATCCCTCTAATAGGCAGCACAGCTGCCTCTGGGTGGTTATTTGTTCTTGGCTAATTACAAAGTAAAGGGATTTTAGAGTCTTACAGATGGGAACTTACAGATAAGACGCTTTTTCTTTTTTTTTTTCTAGAAAGAAATGGAGCTCATTTAATGCCTAATTAGGGAGAGTCATGTGTGCAGGGTAAGGGGAATGGTGACTGCTAACCTGAAGGGAAGGAACTCTTTCCTTCTTGCTGGCGTCATACAGGGATTCTGTCTCTTACTTTTGTAAGCCACTTAACAATTGACAGTTATCTTGGCAACAGCCAAGATAATCAAAAATTCAAAAAAATTCAAAAAAGGCTATCTTTCTTTAGTCTTCCCACTAGCTTGAGGTGCTCTGCATATCTTTGGATGGATACTTGTTGATCAACTGATCCAATTATTCCAGCTTTGGATTTTACCAAAATTATTTACAAATGCTGCCCTCTCTATTTTGAGACAATGCACAATGGAGAGAGAACAGGCTTCCAAGTAAAGCAAGGCCAGGTTTAAATCCTGGCAGAGCCAATTACCAGCTGCAGAAAGTTGGGAAACTTTACTCCCCACAACTTGAGTTTTCTCCTCTGTAAAATGAGAATAACAGTACCTTCTCCATCACTTCACTGACATGATTAAATGGTACTGCCCATGCAAGAAACTGCCATCTTACAGACTTATCTTCAGTATATGTTTTACATTTCTACACCAAACAACATAGAAAAGGATTTTAGTAAAAAAGACATTCGTTGTCACCACTTACAGTCTATACCATAGCATTAAGTACAATTTCAAGGAGAAATGTTTTGGAAGGAGATTCATCTGCCCACTAAAATGTTAGGAATCCAGAATGATCTACTTGGCTAGATGATGTGCTCACAGTTCAGTACTGGACAGTTAGGGATATCCCAGGGCAATTAGTATGTGCTTAAAGTACTCATGATCACCTTTGGAGCTTTTTCCCCAGGCAAAGAGTGACCCAGCTGGAGTGCCCACCCCTGATAAGCACTGACCTGTAGACTCAGAATCCAAAGGTGACTGCAGTTCTCTCATCTGTCTAGTGAGAGCCTGTGATAGCTTTCCTTATCTTTAAAGTCTCTTCCAGTTGAACAGTCCTGTAACAGCTCATGGTTATAGGAGAAACATAGAACAGAGAAAAGTCTGCCCTGCTGACTTGCCTACACCTCACATTGTAGTGGATGCCCAAACTGGTTCCAAGAATGAATGATATAATGATGCAGACATTCATTTTCTTGTCTCTTGGGTCTGCAGCTTAATCACCTGAAACTCTCTGTACCAAGTGACCTGCTGGCATGTCCTTCCTACAAGTGCTGACTTGTGCTTGTTAAGGAGACTAGTTTAAGATCTTCCTCAGTTCAAATGCAAATAGTAGAGATAATAATAGCTAACAGTTGTTGAGTATTTACCATGTGTCAGATAGTTTCCAGAACTTGGCACATATCAGTTGATTCAGTCCTTACACCCTGAGGTAAGGACCACTGTTTTTATATCTTAAACTAATATACTAGTACTTATGTTTTCCTAGTTGCACTGAGCCACTAATGGAACTTCTAATTGACCCGTCCTTTTTCAAAGGTTGGGAGTACTGTCCTCTGGCTTCCTTTGAAAAAGCCGTGTAAAAGGACCCAAGTGGAATTTCAGCTCATGATCTTGGCGTTATTTAGCATGATGCTCAGATTTATGTCTCTTGGACTTCACAGATGGATGTGAGAAAGAACTCCTGCTCTACCTGCTGAAAAGGTCCAGTATGCTCATGTGGATTTACTGACCCCAGTACTTTCAGGGGCCTCTCCAGGGGATGTCTTCCCCACCTCAACCCTAGTTTCTGGCTGGATGCTCCCAGGAGCTTTGTGGGCGATAGCACTAGAGCAAAGGAGCCCAGGAGGTCTTCTGGCTGCCTCTCTCATCATATCAGTCTTGTTCTCTTTTACTGTTTTCCTGGTGTGTATTCACGTATCTGCTTTCACAGGTAGCCGGGTCCAGGGTCACCACTACACCTGGACCCAATCTTTACATCTCAGCCTCTAGGGAGAAAGGGACTCTCTCCCCATCTCTACTTAGGAAAACCCCAAAGAAGGGCTCTGATTGGTTACAGCTGGCACCTGTGCCCTTCCCTGGACCAATGACAATGGCCAAGAAAGTGAGGGACCATTTTTGGTTCAGCACAGGCCATGTCTCCACTTTTGATCAATTTCTGCAGCTAGGGGATTGGGGTCACATCAGAGGACAGCAGCCCCCATTGATGAGAAAGCTAAAAGGGCAGTGGAGGCTAGGTGTACCCATGAAAAGAGAGATCAAGTTCCAAAAGACAGAACGCATAAATGAGTGAACAGAATAACATGGTAAGACATGTAAATGTTGGTGGGTAAATGTTGGAGGAGCAATGAAATGGCCTTGTGGGGACATCAAAAGCAAATGGACTGTGTCAATGTAGGGGAGAGAGAGGATACATAAGAGGAAAGACGTGAGAGTCGGTGATACGGTTTGGCTCTGTATCCCCACCCAAGTCTCACTTTGAATTGTAATCCTCATAATCCCCACGTGTCAAGAGCAGGACCAGGTGGAGGTAATTGAATCATGGGGGCAGTTTTCCCCATGCGGTTCTCGTGATAATGAGTGAGTCTCACAAGATCCGATGGTTTTATAAGCACCTGGCATTTCCCCTGCTGGCACTCATTCTCTCTCCCGATTCCCTGTGAAGTGGTGCCTTCCACCATGATTGCAGTTTTCTCAGGCCTCCTCAGCCATACGGAACTGTGAGTCAATGAAACCTCTTTTATAAATTACCCAGTCTTGGGTATTTCCTTATAGCAATGTGAAAATGGACTAAAACAGTCAGAATTAGTAGAAGTGAGAAGACAGAGCAAGAAGTGCTGGGGCCAACATCATGCCCTCAAGAATCCCATGAGGAGGTGGGAAGAATGCTGGGGCTTCCCACCTTGTGTAGGTTGAGGCTTATCCAGGCCAATTGACCCAAACGGCCAGGACAGGATAATGCCAGTGAGCATCTGGGTTTCCACAGCCTGGCCCTGCCATGCAGTTCTCTATAGCAAATCCATGTGCCTGAGGGGAGATGGTTTTCAAGACAGCTGGTAGGGATGCCAGGGAGCTCCTGCACTCCTCAAGTGCATTCTGATCCTGTCTCCATCCTCCTCCACCCTGTTCCCCCTGCTATTTGGGGCATGGCAGTTGGTCATGCTTCCCTCTCCCAGCATAATTCCAGAAAATTCCCCACCACCATTTTGTCACAAGCTGGTGAAGGGACATTAATGAGGTCATTGTAGGGCCTGCTGCATTTTCGGAACAGAACTCTGCACATGAGTGTAACTGCCAAGTGAGCTGATGGAGAACGCCATGGCTTTCCCTGAAAGGCTCTGGTATTAGTGCCCAAACACTCTCACTTCCTCAAGGTCCCCGTGTTTTTGAACCCAGGGCCCCTGTGTTTTTGAAAACGTGAAATGATAGTTTAGAAAATGAAGTGAATCAAGTTTTGTGGGTCCTTGGTGTCTGGGCATCAGGCGCTCAGCTGTTAAAGGAAAATGCTGATCTTTGAGCACACAAAAGTCATCTGACAGAGTTAGAATGAAGGGGCTTTTCACCACTTCAGGGCAGTAAATTAAACGTTGAAAAGGGCACCTTTCCTTCTGGGAGGACTGATTTGTATAGCCGTTATTTCTGAGTGATATGAAGATGGTCTTAGAGATCTTCAATGTCCAGCTCCTGGCCCATCACCTGCTTAGGGGGTGGTGGGTAATGTAGACAGCAAACTGCTTGCTGGCCTCTATACAGGACATCCCTACATGGTAGGTAGTGTGGACAGCAAGCTGCTCATTGGCCTCTGCACCTGGCACCCCCATACAGTAGGTAGTGTAGACACCAAGCCACTCACTGGCCTCTGCACCCAGCATCCCCACAGGGTAGGTAGTGTGGACAGCAATCTGCTCATTGGCCTCTGCACCTGGCACCCCGACATGGCAGGTAGCCTAGACACTAAGCCACTCACTGGTCTCTGCACCTGGCACCCTCACAGGGTAGGTAGTGTAGATAGTAAGCTGCTCGTTGGCCTCTGTACCTGGCACCCCCACAGGGTAGGCAGTTTAGACAGCAAGCTGCTTTTGGCCTCTGCATCCTCCCTCTCCAGTCCTCAACTTGTGACTGCCTGAGGCACAGTAAATCATGCCCAGAGACAAGCGCATGGTGAGACAAGTGCATACCCGGGGGAAGAAACCTTTGGCTGTGGCTTTCTGGGATGCAGAGTGGCCTCCCAGAAAATAAGGCTGATTGCCTCCAGGTAGGCACCCCACACCCCATACAGATGTTCCCATTCCACTGCTGTGCTTGTCTCCACTGCCACATCTTCCTTGCCCCCCCCCACCAGCCTGCTGCCCCCTTAGCACTCTGTGACAGCTGTCCTGTTGGTGACCCCAGACCCACATTCAGTGGAGCATGGGATGCTGCTGGGCAGCCATCCCAGGTCTGGGGATCAGGCCTCCCTCATCTTGAGAAACGTTCCTTTACTTTCAAAACTTTGTAGGAAACATGGCACCAAATTTTTGTCTTTGTATTTTTGCTTGGTTTAAAAAATATTTTTTCTTCTGTGGAAAACAAACACACATGTAAACAAAAATTATATGTTGGGACATAAGCCTGCCCATCCTCGCCAAAAAACAAAACAAAACCACAGATAGATTTGGCTGTTCCTGTCTCAGAAGTATATTTGTGAAACACTTGTGAATGATTTATATCCCATATAACTCCATACAAATTTTGTTGGCACATGTGAGTAACTTCTTAGCACCCCACCGAAATGATTACTAATAATAGCCTGATTCACCAAAAACAAACCAAAACTTACTTCCTTCCAAGCAAGAGGCTTCCAGATCTCTTGCTGTCTTCCTTTACATTTATCCATAAATTATGTCTGTATAAAGTCAGAACAACTGATGGTTTGGATCTGTGTAGTGGGTAACTTCAGAGGTCTCTGAATGAGAAATAATGGAATGCCTCACTGATCCGAGTGATTGATTTGGCAATGACACGGTCTCTCCGTGTAGACATTGTTAACTCTTGCTGAGGTTAAGAAGGGGAGAAAGAGGTTGAATTCAGTCTTAAACTGAGAGCACTGTTGGTTTTGCATGTGGCCAGCTTTGGGTGGGAGGGGGATGTTAGTGGCTGGGTTTATGATGGGATGTTGGGGTTTTAGTTCAACACAAGAAATACATATTCCCATGGATTTATTATATTTCACTTTTTCAAATATGGGAAAAAAGAATCAAAGTTAACCTTAACAATTTGTCTTTGCTGAAACACAGTGATGTGAGAATCCTCGAGCACTGAAAACAGACATCACACTAGAATTTGCATTTTCTTATCTGGGTGAATTTAACTTTTTTCAAAGCTCAGAGATATCCAATGTAAATTTAAGAGCAGCACCGCAGCTTGTACTTCACTTTGATCATGCTAGTCCTATGGGACCATGCATCCACTCACCTTATCTGTCAAACACCTAGTTGTCAAGTTAGGTGCTGTGTGGTGTTCAGGTAGGAAGGCTCCATCTGTAATCTCAGAAGGAGCTGGCAAGACAGCTGGAGAGAGAGAATGGGACAAGTGTCCAGAGATCTCTTTTGTCTCTGACTGTAGTAAGTGCCTTAAAAGTTGAATGCTGCAGAGATATGCAGAAAAGTAATACCCCAGCCCCTACAGTGTTTCCTAGCAAGGGACAAACTACCTTTGACCTATAAACCTGGCTTCCAAACCATGAGGTAAGAGAGAGAGGGTGACGACAATGAACATTTCCTTACTTTTCTAACCAGAAGAGATTTCATTACTTAGAAAAATCTAGAAACAGTTCCTGGAGGATAGGCCTCACTAAGTTTTTTTTTTTTTTCTTTTAAGAATGAATTTATTTAGTAGAATGAATGAATTTAGTAGAATTTCAGCTACTAGAGGTAAGTCCAGCTCCAAGGAACTGTTTCAGCAGAGGAAGAAGAACGATGAGAGTGTCCAGGACTCTGCCAGGCATCTGGAGGGATGGATGGAAGATGAACTTAAGGGCCCGGGTGGAGGGCCCTGGGTGAGGGCTCAGCACTGGGCCGACAGCAGCCTCAGGGTGCATTTGGATACCGAGGGGCTGTTTTTTCATCACATATGAGTGACAGGGGAGTTTAGATGGGTGGGTTAAAAGCAAAGCCATGTATTCTCTGAGTGGGAAGCAGGCCAGATTCTGAGAGTCCATAATCATTGAGATTTCACATCGCATACCTGCAGCCACGTTTCAGACAAGATTGTGGACCCACTCCTGGGTGAGGCAGCTTTTGAAACCAAGCTGGAAGCCTTTAGCCTTCCTGCTGTCTCACCAAGCTAAGGATGGGCTGACCTCTGTATGGGACCTTCCCTTCCTTGCACCGGGGGAGCCCATTTCTAATTCACATTCTGACACTGACAAACTCAGTGACCTTGGTTACATTATCTCATCTTCTTGGACCCCGGCATCCCACCTAGGGGCCGGAAGTAATGACGGTTGACACCTCACAGCCACACACAGGGCTAGCACAGACTGCTCTGGACTTGCTAGGTGAGGGCCCTGTGCATCTGAAAGCAAAGGAAGGAAGTGTGGTTAGGACTGCAGTTAGCATGGACTTGACTTACAGTCCCCACTCTGCTACTCAGATCAGAACTTCTTAGACCTCCAGGGAACAGAATATATTTAATGTTTATTTGAGATACTTTTAAGTTAATAGACTTTATTTTTAAGAGTAGTTTTAGAGTTACAGAAAAGTGAGTGGACGAAAAGTCCCCATATCCCC
The DNA here is from genome assembly GCF_006542625.1 of Nomascus leucogenys. Taxonomy (NCBI): domain Eukaryota; kingdom Metazoa; phylum Chordata; class Mammalia; order Primates; family Hylobatidae; genus Nomascus; species Nomascus leucogenys. The sequence goes on along the minus strand of NC_044393.1, from coordinate 45,699,262 downwards.
ATCACTTACCCCATCTACCCCCGTTTTCCCTGTTAACGTCTTATATTAGTGTGGTACATTTATTACGATTGACGAACAAATAATGATGCATTATTATTAACTCAACTTTATAGTTCATATTACGGTTTATTCTTGGTGTATAGTTCTGTGGGATTTGCCAAATGCATAATATCCTGTATCCATCATTACTGTATCCTACAAAATTGTTTCATTGCCCTAAAAATCCTCAGTGCTCTGCTGATCCATCCCTCCCTCTCACCGACCCCTGGAAACCATGATCTTTTTTCTGTCTCATAGTTTATTTCTTCCAGAATGTCACATAGTTGGCATTATACAGTATGCAGCTTTTCACATTGGCTTCTTTGACTTAGTAATATGTGTTTAAAGCTCCTCTATATCACTTTGAGGCCTGATAGCTCATTTCTTTTCATTGCTGAATAATATTCCATTGTCTGAATGTACCACAATTTGTTTATTCATTCACCTACTGAAGAACATCTTGGTTTCTTTCAAGTTTTGGCAATTAAGAATAAGGCTGCTATGAATATTTATGTGTAGCCTGTTGTGTGGATATAAGTTTTCAGCTCATTTAGGTAAATATCAAGGAACACAACTTCCTGATCAACCATATGGTAAAAGTATGCCTAGTTTTGTAATCATCTGCTAAGCTATCTTCCAATATGGCTGTACCATTTTTCATTCCCACCAGTAATGAACAAAAGTTTCTGTTACTCCACATCTTCACCAGCATTTGGTGCTGTCAGTCTTTTGGATTTTGGCCACTCTAATAGGTGTATAGTTGTATCTCACTGTTTTTTTAAATTTGCATTTTCCTAATGACATATGATTTGGAACACCTTTTCATATGCTGATTTGTCATCTGTACATCTTCTTTGTCAAAGTGTCTGTTCAGATCTTTTGCTCACTTTTTAATTGGGTTGTTTGCTTATTGTTGAATTTAAAGAATTATTTGTATAGATTGCTTACTAGTTCTTTATCAAATATCTGTTTTGCAAATATATTCTCCCAGTCTGTGGCTTGTCTTTTCATTCTCTGAGCAGTGTCTTTCACAAAACAGTTAATTTAATGAAGTTCAATTTATCTATTTTTTATTTCTTTTATTTTGTATGTTGCATCTGAAAAATCATCACCAAATCCAAGGTTGCCTACATTTTCTCTTATGTTATCTTCCAGAGGTTTTACAGTTTTGCATTTTACTTTTGATCTGTGATCCATTTTGAGTTAATTTTTGGGAAAGATGTAATGTCAGTGTCTGTGTTCATTTTCTTTTGCATATGGATCTAACTTTCCCAGCACCATTTATTAAATACTGTCTTTTCTCTATTGCCTTGCCTTTGATACCTTGTCAGAGATCAATTGACTATGTTTGACTAAGCTTTCTGTTGTGTTCCATTAGTCTGTCTTTGCTTTCAGAAATATCACATTATCTTGATTACTATATCCTTGTAAGAAGAGATGAAGTCAGGTAGTTTTAATCCTCCGACTTATTTTTCTCCAATAGTGTGTTGGCTATTCTGGGTCTTTTGCCTTACTATATAAACTCTGAAATCAGCTTGTTCATATCCACAAAATTACTTGCTATGATACTGATTTTAGATTGCATTGAACCCATAGAGCAAGTCAAGAAAAACTGATGTCCTAACAATATTGAGTCTTGCTATCCATTCACATGGAATGCCTCTCCTTTTTTTAGTTCTTTTTTATTTCTTTTATCAGAGTTTTATATTTTTATACAGATCTTATACATAGTTTATTCGATTTATACTTAATTTTTGTTATTTGGTGCTAATATAAATGGTAGTATGATTTTACTTTCAAATTTCAATCACTCATTGCTGGTAGGTAGGAAAGCAATTGACTTTTGTAAATTAACCTTGTATCCTACAGCCTTGTTGCAATTACTTTCAGGAGTTTTTTGTTGTTGTTGTTGATTCTTTGGAATTTTCTACATAGACAATTTTGAAACCTGTAAAAGGACAGTTTCATTTTTTCTTTCCCAATCTCCATGCCTTTCATTTATTTTTCTTGTCCTGTTACATTGGATAGGACTTTTCTTATGATGTTGAATAGGAGTAGTGAGAGGAAACATCATTGCCTTACTCCTGATCTTAAGGCAATAATACCTGGTTTCTCACCTTTACTTTTATGGTTAAACTCTCCCCATAACTGGGGAGTGCTCTACCCATAATTGCCTTGGCATCCACTCTTCCTTGTTTAAGGCTTTTCTCTAGCAATGGATAAGGCCCAGCCCATAATGTGGAGAAAGCCAGGAGTGCTTGAAAGTTGTTTCTTACCATTAATGTTACCGTAGGCTTTTGATAGGTGTTTTCTGCCAGGTTCCCCTCTATCCTTAGTTTTCTGAGAGTTTTTTAAAATAATAAATCAGTGTTAGATTTTGTTAAATGCTTTTTCTGCGTCTATTGATAAGTTTATATGATTTTTCTTCTTTAGCCTGTGGATATGATGAATTACATTAATTGATTTCAAATATCAATCCCCCCTTGCATAACTAGAACAAAGACCACCTGGTCATGGCGTATAATTTTTATATACCTTGTTGGATTTGATTTGCTGATATTTTGTTGAGGATATTTTTGCGTCTATGTTCATGAGACATATTAGTCTGTAGTTTTCCTTTCATGTAATTTATCTGGTTTGGTACTGAAGTAATGTTGGCCTTATAGAATGAGTTAGGAAGTATTCCCTCTGCTTCATCTTCTGGAAAACATTGTAGAGAATTGATGTAATTTCTTCCTTAAAGGCTTGGTATAATTTACTAGTGAACTCATCTGGGCCTGGTTTTCTTTTAGTAAATTATTAATTGCTAATTAAATTTGTTTAATGATATAGGCTTATTCAGGTTATATGTTTCTCCTTACTTGAATTTGGTAGACTTTGTCTTTCAAAGAATTGGCCCGTATCATCTAGGTTATCAAATTTCTGAATATAGGGTTGTCATAATAGTCCTTTATTGCCCTTTCAATGTCAATGCAATAAGTAGTGATGGTCCCACTTTCATTTCTGATGTTAGCAATTTGTGTCTTCTTTTATTTTTCTTTTTACCTGGCTTGATCAATTTTATTGTCCTTTTAAAAGAACTATCTTTTTGTTTTGCTGATTTTATCTATTTTTTAACCTTTTTAGTTTCGTTGATTTCTGCCCTAATGTTTATTTCTTTTCTTCTGCTTACTTTGGATCTAATCGGCTTTTTGTTGTTGTTGTTGTTGTTGCTTTTACTTTCCTAAGGTAGATGCTTAGGTTATTTATTTTGAATCTCTTTTTTCTGATACGTGCATTCACTGTAAGCACTATTTTCTGTGTCTCACATGTTTTGATACATTTTACCTTTATTTTTATTTTATTTGAGACAGTTTTAAAAATACAAAGATAACACACTCCGTATAACCACCAACCAGAACTGACCTTTTTCATGACCTTATATCTGCTTTATCTCTTTATGGTAAAATCCAGTACAGCGCTACACATAATATGGATCTTGGCTTCTCACCATCATTAGTCTGCATCATTCCTCACCCCTTATTTCTAAATATAACCACTGGCTTGAAGTTAGTGTGTTCTTTTCAACCCAATTACTTCAACTGATTTGGGTTACAACCCTAATTACTCCTACATCAGCAATGTGGACCTCAGGAAGCTGGAAAGGATAGCAGTATAATAAAAGATAGTAGCAGCAGAATTCATAGATATCTAGGCCAGAATGCGTGGATGTGTATTTATGCACAGTGCATCTGTCTTAGTTTGAAGTTTCTCAGAAGCAGACTCAGGGTCAATTATTCGAAGGCAAATAGTTTATTTGGCAATGCAGAACAGGCAATTGGAATGTAAGACGAGGAAGGGAAGAACTCTGAGAAAAAGTACATTATCAAGAAAGTTATCACTTTGGACAACTGGAACTTAATCCCTCTTGAAACTCTGGGAGGCAGCGTAGAGCACACATGGGGAAGTGGGATATTCATCCGCAACACCCATCAGCCGTTAGTTAAGAGCAGCCCCCAGGTGCATTGAACACCCTGGTATTTCTGGACATAGACAAAGTCAGCTCTGACAGCCAGAAAGTGCCCTTGAGAGGGGAGGTGTAGGTCCTCACATGCAGAAATCAGACACATGGGTGCTGACATGGTCAAGGTGAGGAGATTTGGGCAGTCCACCAACAACATCTGCCCAAACCTCTTATTAAAAATTCCTTTTCTGAGATTTAGCTTATTTAGTAGGTATATAAAAAGAATAAAAAGTAAGAGCACTATCCTTACTGACTACATGCTGTGTACCAGGTACTGGCATCTCATTCTATCCTCACAGTAACCTTTTAGGAAACTGTTGTTACCTTTATCTTCATTGTCCAAATGAGGCCCATAGGGGTTCGGTGCTTACAAGTGGCCAGTGCCAGCACCAGAACTCTGACTCATCTGCCCAGGACCCCAAGTTGCTGCTCATAGAGTGTGGCTTCAGTAACCCTTAAGAACATTCAGGAAGGGACAGGCTGTAATGGCAAAGAAAGCTTATTTTGAGTCAACTTTTAGAGGGCAATGTATAATGAGTTCTGGGAACCTTTTAATTAAACATGGAAAAGCACGAGAGGTTGAAAGCAAGCTGCTTAAATGGGAAAGCTAATATTTACAGATTTAAAAACCATGTAAAAGTCTGAAAATCCAGGTCTCTCATTAGGTGTGATATAATTACTGAATTTCCATTTCCTAGCAGTAAGGAAAAAGATGTTAATTCTCCATCCATGGATTGCATTTAAGCAGGTCTTGGATATGGCCGCTGGCTGAAGCCTGTTGTCAAGGGATTTATCTTTGGACTTCTTAATGGAAGCAAGCATTTGGGGAAATTGTTCTGTAAAGGATGGCATTACTCTTATTCTCTGTATTCAGGTGACTTGGATGAGATGTTTGGGCAGTGAATGTCAGAAAGGGAAAGTACTCTTTATGTGACCTTGACTCATTCTTCCAGAATGTCTGCCTACAGGGAAAACACCTAGGCTAAAAACAGAGACCTCAGCTTTGCCACTAGCCAGCTGTGGGACTTTGGACAAGTCCATAGACTTCTCCAAATTTAGGGTGACTTTTGGTGAGGTCCTGTTCAGCTCTGTTAATTGTACATGGCAGTAAGTGAACATGTGAGCAATGGAGACTTTGCCAAAAGGCTTTCGCGTGCACCTGTAGCGCTCATTGTCAGCTGCAGCCCACTTCTGCCACCAGATTATCCCACTTTGTGTCATTAAATGGATTTCCCCTTGGCACTAGGCCTAACACTTCACTGTGGTCCCCAGCATCTCTCATATGACTTGGATGAGGCACTAAAAGCATACACATCTACTTTATGGATCCCACAAAGCTGGAGCAATGAGCAGAAAGTACCTCGTTGAATCACTTAAGGTAGCCCTAGCTGGTGTAATAGGTAGGGCCCCACATTTCAATGGTTTAACACCAAAGAAGTTTGTTTCTCACTCTTGCAAAGTATGATGCTATATTCAGCAGACAGCCTTCCATGCAGTGACTCAGAAGCCCAGGAGCCTACAATTTTCTGCTCATTATCTGCTGAGACTTCAAGCATTCTCTTCTGCCTAGAAGATGGAGAGAGAGAATGGAGGATCACAAGGGAGAATTGAAAGGGCCAGGCTGAGAAGTGGTGCATATCATTCCTGCACATGTATTATTGGCCAGAGCTCAATGTTCCCCAGATGTAGATTGCATGGGTTTTGGTGGAATCATAGCTGACTCTGCCTTAATTGTATGACAGCAGAAATGGGGTTCACAGAGGTCTGGCAGCCTGTATGAGGGGACCAAATGAAATCAGGCTCTGGGTTTGATGAAAGCCCTTTTGCAGAAGCATTGGACAAGGAGGATGTGGCTTAAGAATATCACACCTATCAGTGGCTATGAGCTTGGGTCTGCATTTAATGTACTGAAGCAGTAGCTAGTGTTTGCTAAGTGCTTTCTGTGTGGCAGGCATGTTCTGGGCATTTTCTTGCATTTGGATTCATTATCTCATTTCATTTTTACACCCACCCTCCTAGGTAAGTATTCCCAGATTTCACAAATAAAGAATCTGAGGCTCAAGGAGATCAAATGAATTTGGTCAAGGTCACAGGGCTGGTGTGGGGCAGATGATATTCGAATCTATCTTGGGTTTGTCCTGGTTCCATTTCTTTCTAAAGGAATGACTTACTGAACCAGGGCAGAGTTAGCTCATGCTGCTCCCCTGCCTGCTAGACAGACATCCTTTGGACCAATGTAGTCAGTTCTCAATGCCCTCCTCTGGCAAATGGGGAAGGGAGCAGGCTCAGTGGTGACGGACGGGCATGGTGTCAAATTCCTGTCCTGGAGGGAAAGAAGGGTGCCTAGTGTTGTTTGCGCTGGAGAATGAGCATTTTAGGTGGCTAGTCCGTCTACTGGAAGGAAGGGAATACTGAATGGGCAGGTTTTCAGAGCCCCAAGCAGTGGGACTAGGGCCTGAACAGGTGCAGTTATGGGAGGCAAAGTTTTGTTCAATAGAATAAAGTGGTTTTTTTGCCTTAAAAAATGGAGACACATATACACACACACAAAATAAAATAAAACAAATAAATAAATAGAAACAGGAAGATGGCAGGTTTACCATCAGTGGAAGTATTTAGGTTATGCTGGGCACAATTTTCTGGCAGTGGTGTTGACAGAATTCAAGCACATCTTGGTGGGGTGTGATGATGGTTGTTCCTCTGTGAAGCTATACCAGGATGCCCCATAGGTAGATGGTCTGCTTGCTCCTTTGAGCCCCACTATGCTCTTGGAAGAGCCCTGTTTCTGCACTTGGGACACCTTAGTGAGCTTAATTTCTGGGGTAGACTTAATCCACCTTCAGATCTCCAGTGGTTATCACAGAGTGGGTACTTCGTGAAGGCTGTAATTAATGAATGAATGCATACATGCGTGAATGAATGTAGGGTTGGGAGGTAGGGACATATGACTTCTTAGGTCCCTCTGACCTGAGAATTTCATCGTTTCATGAACAAAATGAGCTCGCTCTTCCCAGAACTGACCTGTGGATTTAGCTTTTCCAGCCTTAGCTGGTTCTAGGTTCTGGGGGATCCCCACAGTTCCAGTCATCCCTTCCTCCCAAAATGCCAGATCCAAGGTTTTCACTGCCCGTCTTGCACATGCCAGGATGGCTAGACCTGGTCTCCAAACCCTCAGCGGGAGTTCAGAGCCAGACACAGTGCTGGGCCCCGTGATCTGCGATTATTTTCATTATTTTCGCATTACTAAGAACATTGTTGATATCGTTAATAGCTACTATGTATTGGGTACTTATATACACAAGTCACAAGTGGTTACTTTGCATACTCTGTCTTTTAATTCCGGTAACCAACTGTAAGATAGTATTTATAATTCACATTTTTCAATGTGCAAACACAACCTTGAGTTTCAGAGAAGGTCAATGGCTGATTCCAAATGCAAGCCTCATCCGCCTAACTTCAACACCGTGTTTTCCCAGGTGTCACACGATTTCTCTGAACCCTCGAATCACAGCGTCCGACAGTTACCATTTGTCCTTTTCTCCCCAGAAGTAGTCTTGAGTGGTTTACCTTGTCAACATTGTATCCCAGTGTGTGTGTCCATGGTGAATAGGATGAGGCTCCCACAGTCATGGCTGGAGGTATGAGACTGGGTTCAAGCTACCTTTTGGTCAAACCTGGGCCACACCATTCAGCAGTATATTATTCTGACATCCCTGTTTTCCCCTTTGTACAGTGTGGATGACACTTGTGCCAGTCTTCCCAGAAAATGGTCAAAGAGTCAATGAGACAAACCATGCAAAGCCACTTAGCACAGTCCTGGCCCCTACTCAACCCTCCATAAATTATTAGGATTTGAGAGAAAGCAGAAGGCTGTAAAGCCATTTTCTCCTCTCCTACTAATAAAGGAGAGAAAACCACACTTTGTGGGCAGGGAAAGTGCAACTGAACAGCAGCCGTTCAGCCCCTCCTGGGTGTGCACCCTGGGATGGACACATGTAGGGACCTGCCTGTTTTGTTCAGGAGTCATTTATTAATGAAGTGGGCAAGAAAAAGAAGTGAGTGGGAAGGGAGAGGGAGGCGGGAAACCATCAAGGGGCAGCATCCAGGGACTCCATGGCGGTAGAACTGGGTGAAATGCCTCTCAGAGTTATGTCTCTGCAGAGGTGGCTGCAGGCAGAGTTCTCCACCACCCCCGACCCTTGGTGGCTGAGGGCCAGCTCCCCTGCATTCCCAGGGACTGAGCAGCTTTGCGAGGCTTTGGAGAGAGCTCAGAGGCAGGAAAGCTGAGAGCTGCTGCTGGCACTGACAGTGGGATTCTGCCCCAGATGTGGGATGTGCCTCACAGCCACAGTGAAATGAAGGGTCTTCCTGCCCCACATGGGGCCCAAGCTCTGGGGTCAAAGACACGCATTTCCAGGAAGATCAACCTGACAGAGTCCTAGGCTAGGGCTTGAATCAGGAATTTAGAAAATGCCTTGATCTCTGGCAGGAAAATAAAAGTTCTCAGGTCTTGCCAGCCACAGTGCTCAGCCCAGTGGGATGTCCAGGCCTATGGCTCTTGAGCTAGGGTCCTCCATCTTTTCCTCTCTTTGAGCTTGAACATCCCACTAACTCAAAAGGGGCTGGCAGATGAGATGAATGAGAACTTCTTCCTGGGCAGTCATGTTTGCAAGTCTTGGACTTAAACCACATGCCTTGGAGCTTTAGGGGAAGAGGAGGAAAAACTTGCTGCAGTAAGTTTTCTGATAGGAACCTCGTCTTCCCCACTGTTCTGTATCTAGGGGTCCAAACCCCAGCCCCTGAAGGGCTCCCAATAGAGTGTTCATTCCAGATACGCTTTATCTTCAAACTTTTTAGAAAGGAGCATTAAGTAGAAAATAAGGGGAAATAAACACCTTTCTTTTTTAATGAGCTCTGCACTCATTTATGCATGCATTCATTCAGTATTCTCATTTTTTTCAAGAAACACAGCTATGGTGTCCAGACCTCAAGGCATTGACAGTCTGGGGAGAGAGAAGCAGAAGATGTGTGTCACTTTGGAAAGGGTCAACACAAAACATCAACCATAGGTGCCAAGTGAGAGCACGGTGATTCAGAGGAGTTGGGTCTCTACAAGTTAATGTGGTCATAACATACTCCTTTTCTTTGGCTCATAAGAAGTTAGGTGAGAAAGCTTCAGACAACATGATGGCAGTCCTCTCCACAAACAGTAAACTGGACTTGCTTCCAACAGTCAGACAGTGGTGAACCAGCAACTTTCAAACTCCAGACAGTTCTCATATAGGACGGGGTTGCATCCCTGGCACTTGTTACACTTTCTTTCTGTTCTCACTTCCAATGAGATTCTCATTCTGGTTTCATCTCCCCAGCCCTGATCATGAGACATTATGATATTTACTGTGAGGAGGAGGAGGTGGCAGAGGGGAGGGAGGTTGGAGGGGTGTGAGCAGAGGAAGTCTTCCCTCTGTGCAACGTCACGTGTCATGTTCTCATCACACAGTTGTTACCTTTGCACCTGCCCAGTCCCCCTCACCATATGCTAATTTCTTGAGGATAGTGGCCACCTTTCCTGAGACATCACCAGCTCATAGAGTGCATTTGTGCACACTTAAAAAGGTGCCCCCTTATGATGATCACAGCCTTGTGGGCACTGGCTTAGTGAATAGATGATACCTTGATTCAAATTTATAAAACAATGGGCTGGGTTCGATGGCTCACACCTGTAATCCCAGCACTTTGGGAGGTCGAGATGGGTGGATCACTTGAGGTCAGGAGTTTGAGAGTATCCCGGCCAACATGGTGAAACCCCATCTCTACTAAAAATAGAAAAATTAGCCGGGCACATTGGCTCACACCTGTAGCCCCAGCTACTAAGGAGGCTGAGGCAGAAGAATCACTTGAACCCGGGAAGTGGAAGTTTGCAGTGAGCTGAGATTGCACCACTGCACTCCAGCCTGGGTGACCGAGTGAGACTCTGTTTCAAAAAAAAAAAAAAGAAAACAAATTTTTAAGACTACTTTTGGGGTTTTGTTAATGCTCTGTTACGTGACCCAGGTGCTGAGTACATGGTTGTGTTCAGTTTATGAAGATTTATGGAACTTATGATTTATGTATTTTTCTTGTATGTATGTAATACTTCAGTGAAATTTACAAAAAGATCAAAGGTAAAAGAAAACACATATTTTAAAATACTCCTTCCTCCAGCTTGGCTTGGCAAGAGGAGCTAGTGGCAGGATATCAGCACCCAGTTGCCTCTTCAGTCAAAGGTCCTTGTGTATTGCACATCCTACACAACTGTGCATGACCGTTCTTGCCTGAATCAACATCTTATGTCTCTGGGTTTGGGGGTTTCTGTAACAGTTCTTGGCCACAGCGGGCTTTCTTATCAGTGGCTATCCACTTGGTCCATTCATCATCATGTTGAGCCTCTCTGGCCCTTTGCGTGGAGCCAGTCTTTATCTCCTTCATTGCTGATGATAAGCCTGCTGTGTGGCACAGTGCAGAGGTGACTTGTGCCAACTCAAGAGTTTTGTTACTTGAACTAGTCCTCTGCTTTTGCAAGAGTGAATGAATCAAAGGTTGGCTGGCAGCTCCCTGTCATGGAGATGTTTTGAATGTTGGCTGCAAAGGCAGGTAGGACTGGAAGATTCTCAAGGTCATTAGAAAGGTCACATTTTCAGCTGCCGATAAATAACTTTCAAGTGGTTTCTCACAGGCTCTGTCCCTTCCTGGTGCTGTGTTCCTCTTGCCTCTTCTCTGCATGCCTGCCTGGGGAGTGCACCACACAGTCATGTCATGCACTGGCACCTCAGATCCCAGGCCATCCAAAGGGAATCAACTTTGTCTCTGTTTTTTTTCCCCTAGCAGTGCTAGAAATGAGCTTTCAGCCTCAATAAAGTGAAAGAAGGAAATGTTTACCAAGAGCCTCCCTCCCCATCCCATTTGCTTTCTTTGACTTGCTTTAGTCTGTCCACATGTTATAAGCCAGGATTCTCTCTGTGGCTATTTTCAGAAGCTCAGACCACATCTCATTACAGCGCGAGGACATAATTCAAAAGAAGCATAGCTCCACTCCTGGGAAACATTGCGTGTGATAGATGAGGCGCTTAAGGCTTATCCCACAAGTGCAGTAGTGCTTTTTCAACCACAGACCAACATTTGAGAAGCCAAGAGGAAGATGTGGTGTACTTTTTAAAGAACAGGGCTAGAATTTACCAAGGGGGAGAGGTTAGGTTCACATCAAAATCTACTATCTAGCCGTCAGGCTCCCAGCAGTATTTCTGTCCTAACTGTTACAACTTGTTAGTGGCAAATTTAGAAAAATGAACAGTGGGTGGCCAATGTGGGATCCTGTGGGGTGTGTGTGTATGTGTGTGTGTGTTGGGGAAGTAAGGTGGTGGGGAGGAGGGTCCTTAGAGAAAGGAAGGGAGAATGTGAGAGTGATGGGGTACGCTGGGACCCTTAACTGGGAAAGACTGAGGCAAGGTGGAGTTGGAAATAGAGGGAAGAAGCTGACCCTTCTATAAGAGGCCTGTGGGGATATTATGTTCCACCCTTCATAGAGCATCATACAGGGGTCCTGGGTGAATCATTCTAGGCCAGAGAGGTAATTGTGCTATGTATGGGATACAGCTGGTATATTAGCAACTGATTGAAAACAGCTTCAGAAAGGTGACTTATGGTTGGGCACAGTGGCTCAAAGTGCTGTAATCTCAGCACTTTGGGAGACAAAGGCAGGAGGATCACTTGAGGCCAGGAGTTTAAGCCCAGCCTGGGCAGCATAACAAGACCCCATCTCTACAAAATATAATAATACTAATAATAAATAAAAATAAAAATATTAGCCAGCTGTGCCAGGTGCGGTGGCTCACGCCTATAATCCCAGCACTTTGGGAGGCCGAGGTGGGTGGATCACAAGGTCAGGAGTTCAAGACCAGAGTGGCCAAGATGGTGAAACCCCGTCTCTACTAAAAATACAAAAATTTGCCTGCATGGTGGCAGGCGCCTGTAATCCCAGCTACTCAGGAGACTGAGGCAGAGAATTCCTTGAACCTAGGAGGCAGAGGTTGCAGTGACCCGAGATCGCACCACTGCACTCCAGCCTGGGTGACAGAGTGAAACTCTGTCTCGAACAACAACAACACAAAAATTAGCCAGTTGTGATGGTACAGGCCTGTACTCCCAGCTACTCAGGTGACTGAGGCAGGAGGATTGCTTGAGCCCAGGAGTTTGAGGCTACAGTAAGCTACGATCATGATCATGCCACTGCCTCCAGCCTGGGTGGCAGAGTCAGACCCTGTCCCTCAAAAAAAGTGTGATTTATGGCTTTGGTGGGGGGATTCTCTATAATGGCATGTCTGCACTTGACCCCAACAACACCCTGATCTGGCTCTTTGATGAGGAGAATGTATTGGTGGAGAAAAGGAACATACTGTTAACCATCAGAGTCTCTTGGGAGCCTGACCAAGCTCTGGAGGTCCTTGACTTCTGGCCTCAGGAGAAAATTTGCCAATTTTCCAAAGACACATGAGAAGTGGGGCGGGAGTGGCCGATGGAGCCTGGAGACAGATGGTCAGTGTCGAAGTTCTACTTGAGGCATATTCACAAGATTTGCTTTAGATACTCCCAATGCCCTTCCATTGCCATAGGCTCTGCTCAGACCTGTGCACCCACCCCACCTTTCCTTTCTGCAGCACTCTAGCATAGTCTCACCCCCATTGGAGCTGGCTCCCTCTCCCCAGGTCACTTGCGGGGCCTGCCCACTGTGAGAACAACGAGGACATTAAAACACAGAGGCACAGGAGAGGGCTTTGGGGGCTTAGGGTGTTCCCAGACTGCCCAGGCTGCCTTAAAAAAGACTGAAAATACACGCAAAGTCTTCATTTACTGCAAGCGTGTGAGCTAAAAAGCACCAACACCGCAGACAGAGCCGTTTTTCCACTTTACAAGCTGCTATCTTCAGATGCTAATGAATTATTCCTTGAAGCCTGACCAGCCTAGAGATACTCCCATCTCAGAGTTCAGGAGGCAGACATGCTGGGGGTTAAGAGGCAGTGCTCACAGCCAGTGATTTAGAGGCGGGTCTGATGTAATTGAATATTTATGGCCCATGGTGTGGGGAGAGGCTGGGCAGCTGGCCTTGCCTGCTTCCTGCCCATCTAAGGAGTCAAACTGTCATCAGAGTAGCCGGGGAAGACCCATCAATGTTGTGTTCCCCAACCTCTAAACCTCTGATCCATAATGGATTTAAGGTTCATTGCAGGCGTCTTTTGCACTGATAATTTATTTCCTGATTTTTGATAGGTTTTTCAGGCTAATAATTCAGGACAATGAAATAGATATTTGGTCTTAATTTCATTGTAGGATTTGCAGAATCTGTTATGCTATCATTTTAGGCCAGACTGTGCTATGGATGGTATACAGCTGCTATGTTAGCAACTGGTTGAAAACCACTTCAAAAATGTGATTCATGGCCCAGGCTTGGGGGGACTCTCTATAATGCCGTGTCTGAACTTGATCCTAACAAGTTTGACATTTTTACAAATGATAGAGAATTAGAAAAGTCAAGCCATAAAGAACTTCAGTGAAGACATAAAAGGCGTAATTATCACATTTGCAAAAGACCCAAGGGTTGTAGGAGTAACCACAAAGTATAATGAAGAACCAGGATTTTAGGCTATCTGCACAACCTGCAGATGAATGAGATGAAATTTAGTCAGGTTAAATGCAAAGTCCCTCATGTAAGTTCCCAGAACCAACAATGTAAGTGCAGGATGGGTGAACTCTGTCTAAAGAGCAGTTCCTCTAGAAATTGCTTGTATTTTCTAGTTTTCTTCCGTGTTAGTATGATCAGATATGGCTGAGAATACACATTCTCAGCCACTGAGAATTATAGACACTGAGTCTAGGTGATAGTGTCACTCTCAGAACTCCTTCCCGCTCCCTTCCCTCCCTGTCTCTTGTTCTATGCCTTTTTTTATCAGCAAGGCAGACTTTTAGTGTCCCCCAATACCTGACCCTCATATTTCATGCCCATTCCCAAGCTAAGCATTTGCAAGTAGAATGGAGTCACCATTATTGGTTGATGAGCACCATGCTTGGAGGAGGAGAACAGATCCTGTGAGCAAAAGCGGGACCCTGTTAGAAAGGAGGAAGGGGACAGATGGATCTTCTACAGAAAGTGAACAGTTTTTGTTTTCTTTTTCCATAGACCCTGATATAGTGTTGAGTCATTGGTGGGTTGATTGATCTTATGACGTTCATTTCTTATCATCACTATTAGGTAACCAGATAAACCTAATGGTTAGATGGGTGAGATGTGAAGTTGTGGCAGATGCTATCACTGCCCTTCCCATGTTGCCTCAGCCTACCCCAGAGGTCACCTGTAGATACTTTTCATAAATGTATGTAAACGGATTCTTGCGTCTGTCTCCCTCATGGTATCCTTTGACCATGGAAGTATGCTCAGCATAAACCTAGAGAGAGCCAAGAATGTCTGGAAACCAATACCCCAGGAGCAATCTTTAATCAGCAAGAGATAAGAGTATAGTAGATAAACCCAGCCTCTTCACCATTTCATGGAGCAATAAAAGGTATTTCGGCATCCTCTCTCAGAGCATCCCCAGGAGGATCAAGCCCTAGCTGATGGAGGTAACACGCTCATGGATGTATAGGCCACCTTCTGGGCTCTGTCTCACTTCCTCACTCCCTTACTGGTGCTTCCTGGGATCACCCCCCTAATTTCACAGTCACCTTCTGGGGGAAGTCAAATGAAGATGGAGGCTAAATAATTAGAACTACTTGGTTGAGAGGCTAAAATTATAAGTGTCACTATAATATGTAATTGGTTCCTTAAGTAACGTTTATTAGGCAACTATTGTGTACAAGGAACTACACCCCGTGTTGGATATTTCTACATAGATGAATGAGCTATGAATTTATAATGTACTAGGGAAGGTAACGTAAGTACACCCCACCCAGGAAGTCCTCTGTGCTGCCAGGCAGTGAAATCTCCACAAGTCCTATGTTTGCCCTTTTTTTTTTTCCATCTGTATCTGTAACATGTTTCTTAAAGTTGAAGGAAAGACCCTTTAGAAAAAGAGATTTGGGCCCCACAATTAGGGTAGCCTTTGGAGGAATGCTTATGGCAAGAGAAAGACCTTTTATTCCTTCCAGGAGGAGACATACAACCAGATATGGTTTGGCTATGTCTCCACCAAAATCTCATCTCGAACTGTACTCCCATAATTCCCATGTGTTGTGGGAGGGACCTGGGGAGAGATAATTGAATCACGGGGGCGGTTTCCCCCATACTATTCTCGTGGTAGTGAATAAGTCTCATGAGATCTGATGGTTTTATCAGGGGTTTCCGCTTTTGCATGTTCCTCATTTTCTCTTTGCCTGCTGCCATCCATGTAAGATGGGACTTGCTCCTCCTTGCCTTCCACCATGATTGTGAGGTTTCCCCAGCCATGTGGAACTGTAAGTCCAATCAAACCTCTTCATTTTGTAAATTGCTCAGTCTCAGGCAGGTCTTTATTGGCAGCATGAAAATGGACTAATACACAACCCATTCTTTAAATCTTTCCACATTGCCATGAGATGGCCAGGATGTCAGTAACCAGGCTGTCACCTCACTGCCCCTCTGCAGCTAGCAATGGCTCAGACATCCACTGTCAACTCGTGAATCCCAAACCCTCGTCATTGGGCAAGACAGGCTAACAGGGCAAGGAAGTGATTGTGGGTGGTGACTTCCTGCCTTGGGGCAGCTTTGACCTAGGAGTGGGTGCAACACACCAGTCACCATCCTGGGCTTATTACACTCCCCAGTACTCAATCTGGCAGGCACAGTGTACAGTATGTTCACAGAGATAAAAGAAGATACTGTACTTTGTCCAGAATCTCTGTTAATGTCTTGGAAGCTTAAATATTAGAGCCTGAGCTTTCTCTTGGGATTAATATAAGAGGAGGCGTGTGCCAGACATGGCTCCTCCATGAGCTATCTGATGCTATAAAAAGAAAAACTGCAAAGGGCATCCAGAAAAATGTCTGGACCCAAGAAAAAAAATGAATAATGTAGTACTTACTGACCTGTGGCCTGAGATGTAAAGGGAAACCCTAATGGCGTAATCCCAGATCCATCAACTGTGGAGTCTCATATTTTATGACCAGTCTTTCTAGTCGTGGTGGGGGGGAAAGTGTGGAGGAAGACAGTCTTGCTTTCAGCTCTGCATCTAATTTGCTGCGTAACCTGGGGCAAATCATGTTACCACCCTGAGCTGTAACTTTAAAATGAAGGAATTAGGTTGGGTCATTTTCAAGGAACATTTTCTTTTTGCATGATACAAATTCAGACTAAAACAAAAATTATTTAGAGTACCCTTAATTTTCACTCAAGATGAAGATGCTTTATTGAATTCCGTAAAAGAAAATAGTATTTTTACAATTTAGACGGTTTACTCCACTGAACAGAAAAATGCCAATGACAAAGTCAACACTGCTTTTTAGCCTCTGAAGTGTTCACTAGCTGGGCATATTTGAGAAGTGGTACAGCGGTGGAAGCTTTCTAATGTTCTGCCTTAAAACTGGATCTCTGGGCTGTCGTATGAAGCCAAGCAAATCCTGTACATCCTGACAGCCACAAATCACTCATGGGACCAAGGCCCCAACCTCAAGTTCCATTTGAGGACTCCCACTCCCTGGATCTGTGGTTCTAGCCTGCTGTGAATCCCATCTGGAAGAGGTTGAGGGAGTCAGCTGTGAGAGCTGAGCAGTCCCCAGAGAAAGAACTACACGTGGCTTCTGCAGGAATTACCTTCAGCCTGTGGTAATCGAGAGTGGCAGCTCCAGCTATGAGGTTCAGAGGTGGCAAAGCCTTGGGATTAGCTGGCCCCAGGCGAATCACAGAGCATCTGGAGGACTGTTGATGAATTCCTTCCCCACCTTTTTCCTCCAGAAATTTCAGGTTAAACTTACTCTACAGTTTCATAATGACTGTCTCATCCATGACTTCTGCAAGCCTAGGTTGGCAGGGCGGGGTGGGAGCTACAGTGCTTTGTAAGTTGGAAGTTCTGCTTGAGAATGTGTTCTGGACTTATTCTACATCCTGCAAAAAAGATGGCTTCAAGCCCCCCCCCATCACATGCACACACAGACACACACACACACACACACACGCATGTACGTCTATGTGCATGTGTGTGTTCCTGTATTCTTTTTATTGTTAGTTTCACTTGCATAATATCAGAGGCAGGCTTTGCACCCAAGCCCTTAAGGGTAGGTATATAAAAATTATTTTTTAGCAGACCGTGTTTTTAAAAGTTTCAACAGACCTGGTTTTTAAAATTGTCGTAAATACAAAATTTGCCATCTTAACCAATTTTAAGTGCACAGTTCAGCTGCATTGAGTACATTCACATTGTCTGTGCAACTGTCACCATCAGCTATCTCCAGAATCCTTTTCATCTTGCAAAACTGAAACTGATCAAACAACATTAAACAATCACTTTCCATTTCTCCCTCCTCCCTAGCCCCTGGCAACCACCATTCCATTTTCTGTGTGTATGAATTTGACTACTGTAGGTACCTCATATAAGTGGAATGATACAGTATTAGTCTTTTTGTGACTGGCTTTAAGTTTTATCCATCTTGTAGCATGTCTCAGCAAGTCCTTTCTTTCAAAGAAGAATATTCCATTTTATATATATCCCACATTTTCTTTATCCCAGACTATATTTTTCATAGTTGACTGAGCAGTTTCTTTTTTGTTGTTAATATATACCCTATGGCCATTCATTTTTTAAATAAGAATTATATTTAATTCTGTGGAAGCAGCAGAAAAAATGATTTTTTACTGTGTGAGAATTCTCAAGTCCCTTACTTTAACGGACTTAAGAATTATAACCTGTAAAACTTGAGAATTTAGGACTGGTTAACACACTTGTTTTGGCCCATTGGAGTGGTTAAGATAGTAAGGTTATAGTCAGATTTGGTTAGAACTCACTTCCCCCCTCCAACATGAGCCCTGGGATCATTGAAATATTCTGAGATTTTGGAGGACTTGAGCCTCAGCACCTACCCGTGGGGACTGCAGATTGATATGTGATACATCCTTCTTGGTTGACTTGAATTGGTTGATATACCTGGTTACTGAGTTGCTTTCAATGGAAAATATATACATACAGATATATTTTAAAGAGATATTTAGCATAACCCTGAACATCTTGGCCAGTCTTGTTATATTCACCAGTATCTTCTGGTCTCCATTTAGTGCTTCCCTAACATTTCACCTGCTACCATGTGCCTCCACCCCCCTTGTAATCTAAGCCTCCATCAGATAAAACCATCCAGTATATGTGGATGGCCCGTGGTCTCTTGACCACCCTTGTTAGTAACTGGCTCACTACTATTCTTCACATCTTCCGGTCGTGGAAGGAACAGGAACTTGGACATGTGCCTGACACATTTTGCTTTCAAGTTCTGGGTGCCTTTGAGACATCATGCAAATGTTTATTGATTTGCATTGCATAGACTGATTGACATAATGCAATATTAAATAGAATCTTCGTACTATGGAACCTTAGGGGGCGGTTGTTCCTCCATCCAAATACAGTGTGTGAGCTTTGCCAAATATTTCATAAATGGTCAATAAATACTTCTTTTAATATAATCAGTGTGATGTCTCTCTAGAAGCTGAATATGGGTTTGTGATCTCCAGGTGGCCTGAGAGAGACTCAGGAAAACCCTTGGGGAATCTTCCTTCCACTGGTACCACTCAATCACCTCCCACCCCCATTTGGACCAAGGCTGAGATGGCAAATGGCAGATGAGCCTGGGGCTTCTGCCCTTCATTGCCTCTGCTACCTCTCAAACATCAATTGTGCCACTATAAATCTCCTGGAGGTCTTGTCACTCTGCAGATTATGACACAGTAGGTCTGGAGCTAAACCCAAGGCCCTGCATTTCTAACAAGCTCCTAGGGGCTGCTGATACTGCTGGTCTGTGGAAAGCAAGATAGAAAAGAAGTGGGCCAGGGTGAGGGTGAGGCAAGGGATGCATCTAGGCCACAAAATTTAGGGAGGCACCTGCTCTCAGAGTCATCCAGCTGCTCTTAGGGAGGTTCACCCTCTTGGTTGTTGCAGGTGCAGACAGGCACCCGAGAGTGGTCGACTTCTTAAATTTTGCACACCAGGTACCTCAGGCACCTCTCATACTCCTGGCTCTGAAAGAAAGACTTGGGTCCAGGAAATTGAAGTCTGTTGTGCTGTTTTCCCTGAGTTACCCTAGAGGCCAGCGCAGTAGAAACCTCTGCCTGTTTGACCAACTATGCCCCATCTTTCCTGCTCCCTGAGCCATCTGTAGACAGAGACCTGGGCTCATGTAAACGACCCCCACAGCCTAACCAGATGTGGACAGGATTCTCTCACAGCTGGGTCCCTGTAGCTGCCCAGATAGTGCAATGTTTTAAAAAGAAGACTTTTAGCATGATTTCTTCTGCGTGCTTTGTGGTGCAATGTGCATGATGTCCAGTGGCAGCAAGCAGAGAGTATGCAGAGTGAATTAGCAGTGGGACCATGACTCGAACCCAGGCAGTCCCCTAACTTGCTGTGTCTTAACCACTCTACTCAACTGTTTTATTTGGATGTTTTTCCCTCCAGGGTGTTTATGGTGGATAATCGTGTTCTTGTCAGCATGTTAGCCCTGTGGAAGGAGAGACTGCAAAGCCTCATACTGCAGGCCTTCCCTTGTTCTTTTACCTACTTTCCCTCTCCTCTTTGTAAGTCTATTGGCATTTAGTAAAATTAGGTTACAGGAAATAAAGAAAAGAGTTGTTAGCCAACAGTTGACCAGGCCTCCTCCAGTTGTGGACTTTCTGGGAGGGTCCCTGTGAGTGAGGGGAAGGGTTTTAATTTTCCTGGTAGAGTCATGTCCTAGAGAAGACCAGGCTTCGGTTGTTTTAAAGCTAAGCAGTTTTCTTAGCCAGCAGAGGGATTGGGGGCATCTTCCCATAGCACACTGGCGTCTCCAGTTTCTGGAAGAGATCAAGGTGAGGCTGACCGACTTCCATATCTGGAGAACGCCCCTGATCATCTGCCTTTTCAGAGGCTGCTTCTCAGCTCAACCTGTGTTTGTTGGCTTTAAAAAAGCCAAACAAGCCTCCAGGGAGAAGCTTAAGATGCCAAGCCTGAGTTCACTCCATGTTCTCTAGATGGTCTTGGATAAGCCCCTGTCCTCCACCTTAAGTTTGCGTTTTGTCCCAAGAAAGATTTGATTCTTATTTCCTTTACCAGAAGAAAAACGGGAAAAGAAAAAGAAAAATATATATACACACAAATATATGTACACATATATGCACATATATACATACACACATACATGTGCACACATATACATATATGTTCACACATATCATGTATAGTCTATATATAATATGCATGCACTGGGCACTTATTATTTGCCAGATACTTGTCTACTTCCTTTTCTTTCTTTCTTTTTTTTTTTTTTTTTTTTGAGGCAGAGTCTTGCTCTGTTGCCCAGGCTAGAGTGCAGTGGCACAATCTTGGCTCACTGCAACCTCCACCCCCTGGGCTCAAGTGATTCTTCCACCTCAGCCTCCGAGGTAGCTGGGATAACAGGTGCACACCACCACACCTGGCTAATTTTTGTATTTTTAGTAGAGACGAGGTTTCACCATGTTGGCCAGGCTGGTCTCAAACTCCTGACCTCAAGCCATCTGCCCGCCTCTGCCTCCCTAAGTGCTGAAGTTACAGGAGTGAGCCATCGCGCCTGGCCCCCAAGTACTTCATCTACCTATTTTGTTTATGCCTAGAAGCAATATTAAGGGAAAGTACAAGCATTTTCTCCCATTTATGAGAGGTTAAGTAAAGTCTCTCAGGTTAAACAAATATTCGATGGTTGGTCAAGGATTTGAATTCAGGCGTTCTGACTCCAGGGTCTTAAATCATTTTTTTTCTTTCCAACTTTTATTTTAGGTTCAAGAAGTCCATGTACAGGTGTCTTATCCACCTCCCATCCTGTACATGGGTAAGTGCATGTTGCAAAGGTTTGGTGTACACGTTATCTCGTGTCTTAAATCTTAACCATTAAAGCAGTAGTTCTCAAACTTTAGTTCCCCTCAAAGCCCCCTGGAGGGACTGTGAAACCCAGATGACTGGACTGTTGTCCTCAGAGCTTCTGATTCTGTGGGTATGGGGAGGTGGACGGCGGGTGGCTTTCTTTTTTTTTTTTTTTTTTTTTTTTTTGCTCACTCTGTCGCCCAGGCTGGAGTGCAGTGGCGTGATCCCAGCTCACTGCAAGCTCTGCCTCCCAGGTTCACGCCATTCTCCGGCCTCGGCCTCCCTAGTAGCTGGGACTACAGGCGCCCGCCACCACACCCGGCTAAGCTTTCTAACAGGCTCCCAGGGGCTGCTGCTGCATGGGGTTGGGGCTGGGCACACACTTGAGAACCACTGCCCTGGACACAACCCAAACTTGGGAGAAGGCCCCAAAACTCAGTGAGCAACTTAACAGACATGGTGAGACCTGAGTCCTCGCTGGGATGAGCCTGGGAGAGGCGTCCCTTTGCCTCTGGTCACATGTGCTTGTGCACTTCTGGCTTGGTGATCATCTGGGAGTCCATGTGGAGTGGAGCTTTTGGGCTTCCATCCAGCCAGAGAGAGGCCCAGGACACAGCCGAGGCTTCTCGTTGCCATCACCATGAAGTCAATGAGACCAGAGCTGGGAGGTGGTGAGTGCAGATGGAAATGCATTAGCCTGGAGGGGGCACCATAGACCCCAGCCCTGCCTTCCAGATCCCTAGCAATGCTTTCCCACTTAGAAAAGGTGGGGCTGGACTATCTATCCCTGGCAGTTTGGAATTTGAATTCAAATGTATCAAATTTTCACAGGTCATAGTTTGAGATTCTGTTTCTAAGTGCCTGTCCCACCCTGCCTTAAGAAAATGTGTCTTATCCACGTCCCATGTCTTCACTGCCCAGGGTCTGGTCCTGCCCACTCTTTCCAGTTTCCCAAGGACTTCTATGTAAGTTTCTTTGTTCAGTTAGCAACATATTATTAACCTCTTTTCCTGTAAATAAAGAGAAATATTCCATAGCTTTCAGTAACAGTGTGACATTTACCTGTGTGGACCCTTCATCTTTATTTACTTAGACTTCTCTTATGAGGCACTCACGTGACTCCCGTTTTCTCTGTACCATAAACACACTGCATCCTTGTACATTCATCTTTCCTTATAACAAATTCCTGGGAGCGTATTCACTGGGTCCAGTAATGACAGTATTTCCCTAGTGAGGTACTCAAGGGCGCAGGTGCCCACCAGTCTCTCTATCCATTAACATTTCAGTCTTGGTGAAATAATGTCACAGGCCCCCAGAATCCCTCCACTGAAGCACTTATTCCTCACCACTGTGTTTTTCTATTAGCAAGTATCAAGGCACAGGCGAGCTTTCGATGTCTTTTCCATGACTTGTTTCAAGACAGGTCCCCGAGTGAATGCAGAGCATGAATTCGAGGTGGTCCTAGGATGTGGATAGAGTTGGGGCATGGGCTATCAGTCAGTTACACTGGGAACTGTGGTGGGCTAGCCAGGACTCAAGGGCAGAGAGTCCTTACAGCCCTGACCGCCCAGCTGAAGAGCCAGGATGTGCACACAGGAGCCCTCTTCTGGGCCACATGTGCGGATTGAGAAATTCAGGGGAAAACCTGACTTGCGGAGGTGGCCAGAAAATGGGGTCAGGGCTGAGGAAGCACGGACAGGATGTAAAGGGCTCCCCCTGGCTAGGCTGAGGCCTCTTGGGAAGGGTTCAGCACAGGTTGCACTCTCATTGTCACCTACAGGGCTTTCCCAAGATTGCTGGGGGGCAGCCCTGGTAGTGGGTGGGAGGTGGCCCTGGTGCTTTTTCTGCCTACTCTTAAAGACCTGTTGAAAATAAAAGGCCTTTCATACACAGCAGCCCAGCCCTGAACACTTGTGAAACACCAAGAATGAAATCGCAGTGCACTGCCACCTAGGCCATTGGAAGTTAGTAGTTTTTATTCACCAGTGAAAAGATCAGTAGAACCTGGAGAAAGGTGTCATGAAAGGCTCTTCATCACAGGTGCTGTCAGGCCCTGCCCAGCCTTCTAGCCAACCCTGGCTTTCCTGTGTCTTCTTAGAGCTGGACCAGTGTCTGGCTTGGCCGCTCCTGCCACACAGTTCTGGCTCTTTGACTTCTGGGCTCTGGCTCATGACTTCCTTGCCTTCCTCTGTGACTGCCCCTGAGGCTTTCAGTTCAAGAGCACGTGTGTGCGTATTAACGCATTCATGCCGCACACATACATGTGCACACGTGCGTACACTCACACACATGCACACACACACAAAGCCAGTAAGAGAGGTTGTGGATTTGAGCCCATTCACGTGCGTGCTCACAAAGCCAGGACCGAAGAGAGAGCTAGAGCCAGTTGGGAAAGGAATAATCACATAAAACTCTCTCTGGTTTAGATCACCAAACGGTGAACTCTTTGTATTCTCACTCACTTGCTGTCAGTGATTTTTTTTCTTCCTGGGCCTGGTGTCTGGGGCCTGTTTGTTAGTACTTAATGTTGAAATTAGCAACAATCACAGCACAATCTACATACAGAGTACATTTGTCTCAGCAGTTGAAAACTCCCTTTTTAGCAAGCCTATAAGTATATTGAGGTCAAGAGAAAAAAAAAAGGAGTGAGTATGCCCATTATACAGGTTAAGAAACTGAGGTCTATAAATGCACCATGATTCCCCCTTACCCCGGAGTATGATCATGATCATGGGTATACTTTGACATTTGATTTTCCTTTATGTCTCCAGCCCTAACCAATATTGTCTAGCATCAGTTGGCAGGATACTGCAGGCTGAGAGCAGCGCTGTCCAGTGGATCTTTCTGGAGTGATAAAAGCACTCTGTGCCTGTACCATCCAGTATGATAGCACTTGCCACGTGTGTGGCTGTGGAGCACTCGAAATGTAGTTGGTGCAACTGAAGGCTTTATGTTTAAATTTTACTTAAATTTAACTCACTTAAATTTAGATAGCCACATGTGGCCAGTGGCTACCACATTGGACAGACCACAGGCAGAGAGCATGAGAAGGAAAAAGTCCTTACCAGGGCAGATTTCACGGAGCGATAGCCAGCTCTCCTCGGCTCGTTTACATTGGAGATGCCATCAGGGCAGCAAGTCGGGAGGGTGGAGAGCTGGGAACTCCTGGGAGACCCAGGGGTCTGAGGACATCATTGACAGCCAAGGAAGTGGACACAGTGCCCAGTCCTCTCAGAGAAACTTCCCATTTGGAAGAGTCTCCCCAGCGGGGCTGGGGAATTTTTTTTTTTTTTTTTTTTTATCAAAACACGAAAACACAAGAGACTTTTTACTAATGTTCTTTCACATGGTTTGCTAGAATGCACATCTGTTTGCTGCAATCCAGCCAATGAACAATGAAATTTATTTAAGATGCTTCCTGCAAAAACCAGAGTTGATGATGTGCCATTATATTACTGATTCTATAGAACAGGATCCATGTGATTAACTCATGCATGAGTCTGGGGGCTTCCAGGAAAACAACATATCTTATCTCTGCAGACCAACGGTGGTCTCCTCTTAGCAGACGAAATTGATGTGGCTCAGCAGGTTCCCCTTTGTCATAGATGTCAGAAAATGTACAGGCAAAGTCGCTGCCCAATTGCACTCAGCAGTTCCTCTCTGTGATGTAATAGAATCTCACCCTACTTTCTCTGGGCTTGTGCTTCTACCACTGGAAGCACATTAGAATCACTGGAGAGCTTTCCAAATAACACAGTGAAACCCAGGCCTCATCCCAGGATAATTAAACCAGAATCTCTGCATGCAGCCTGAGAAATGGCATCTTTTAAAGCTCTCCAGGAGCTTCTTCTGTGTATCCAGGGTGAGCCAGTCCTCTTTAGGTAGCCTTTCTCCTTGTCTCCCCAGCTGTCTTATTTTGTATTCGATTTCCTTGTGAACTGCCCGAGGTCCATTTAGAAGTACGCTGGGATAAACCTTAAATAAAATTCTATATTGTGTTTATTAGACAAAGCACAAATGTATTTTCACTATATAGAGAAGTTTGGCTTTTCTTGAATGTAGGAGTCTAAATAATAAATCTGAATAGAATTTCTGTAAAGTGTCAAATAATGTCATTATTTCGGGTTGATTCCTCCCATACCTGTTCCCTGCAATAGTTCTTTTAGCCACACCATCTGGTTGCCACAGGAAAGGATGTTGCAGACCTCTCCTGAGTGGTGATTAAGTGAAATGCACCAAAGAAATGAGGGCAATGAGCAACTAAGATGCCTGAAGCAACACTGGAAAGGGAGTCAGGTCTGAGCCACCTCTTTTTGCAGCCAGTGTGCAGTGGAAGTGGCTCGTGGGTGTTCCATGTTTGGACTGGAGAGCAAAGCATAATCCCAGCGCTAAGGGAAGCCTCTTATGCTTCTGGAATGGTGCCCCATACTTCCCTCAAAATGTAATAAAATATGTGCATTCGCTGATTAGGAACAAATGTCAAAGTGTCCACCATGATGGAAGTGTCCGATTTCCATGGCTCTGATAAGTCGCCACAGGATCTCATGAATCTTTAATGGCTGGCCTATATTTAGGGGCTTTCAGTTTCTGAGAGTGATAAAAGGTCCACAGAGATGCTATTCTCCTAGCACACTGGCTTCTGCCAGGACCGGTGTCTATTTAAAGCACCTCTCGTCTTTCGAATGTACAGAGATTCTGCTGACAACAAGAAACTTTCTCGGGCCTGAAATTAGATGAAAAGACCTCCCACTCAGAAAGTGTTTATTAATTTATTTAAAAATATGATCTGGATCATCCACTACATGTCAGGGCTTATTCTGGGCACACCGAGGAATAAGACAGGGTCCCTGACCTCTGAGCTTGCATTCTAGTTAGGGGATACAGGCACTAGATAAAAAAACAAATAATCAAGGTAATGACAGTCCAGGGTAATTGCTATGAAAAGAATAAGCAGGGCAATCGGACCTCGTTTAAGCACAGCAGTGACACTAGCTTATTTGCATTTTGAAAGATCACTTTAGCTGTTGGATGGGAAAAAATGGATTGTAGGGGGACAAAAGCAAAAGCCAGGAAACCAATTAAGAGGCCATTGAGTGGTCCAAGGAAGAGATAGTGGTGGTGATAGAGATGGAGAGAAGAGAGCAGATGTGCAACATATATTTGAGAGTGAAAGAGAATGTGCTGGTGATTGGGACAGAATAGCAGAAAGAAAAGAAGCAAGAAAAACTCCAAGTGGGTGGCTTAACCACTTGGTGGATTGTGATAACATTTCCTGAGACAGAGAAGACTGCATTGTACATATAAGGAATAGGTTTGGGGGAAATTTCAAGTGTACAGTCATCTAAATTATCTAAGTATGGCTGTTATCTGAGTGTAGATATACCTAGAGTCTGGCTAGAGGTCAATCCTAGAGATACTCACTTTGGAGACATAAGCTTATAAGTGGTACCGAAAGCTACAGCTGACCTGGAAAGACAACTCAGAAAATGAGCCCTTTGAGGCCAGGCATGGTGGCTCATGCCTGTAATCCTAGCACTTAGGGAGCCCGAGGAGGGCAGATCACCTGAGGTCAGGAGTTCCAGACCAGCCTGGCCAACATGGTGAAACCCCATCTCCACTAAAATTACAAAAATTAGCCAGGCGTGGTGGTACACGCCTGTGATCCCAGCTCCTTGAGAAGCTGAGGCACGAGAATAGCTTGAACCCAGGAGGTGGAGGTTGCAGTGAGCTGAGATCATACCACTGCACTCCAGCCTGGATGACAGAGTGAGATCCTGTCTCAAAAAAAAAGCCATCTGATTCTTCACCCTGCAGCATCCAGGAGCAGAGGTAACCAAGATGGAGCAGCCAGTGAGGTATGTCCTAGAAATCAGGAGAAGAGAGAGTTTCCATAGGAAGGAGTGGTCACCAGGGAACATGAGGTTGGAGAAGCATCACTGAGATGTTCAGCACCATGGAGCAGACAAGAGCAGTCTTAGAGGGAAGTTTTAGAGTGGAAAATGGATTGGATGAGTCAAGAGTGACTGTAATGAGAAAGTGGAGTTATGCTTTTTCAATTTTGTCTTTGAAAACTAGAGCACAGATATAACATGGTAGCTAGATGGTGGATACTGAACAAGAAAGGGATCTGTTTGTAAGATAAGAGATATTTTTGAATACAGATTCCGTAGCATATTTGTTTGCTGATGGAAATGATGGAGTAGAAAGGGAGATGCTGATGTGGCAAGGATGGGGGAGCTGTCAGAGTAAAGCTGTCAAAAATCCAAGGGGGGGCAGTCCTCAGAACCCGAGTTCACCAATACACTTTCTAAAGCAGCAGGGACATTTCCATTTTAACAGCAAGCAGGAGAGAGAATGGGTATAGAGACCAGGAGGCTGGGAGATTTGGTGGAGAAGGTGAAATTCTCATCACTCCTATTTTCTTCCAAATGTAAGGCAAAATCCTGTGTCAATAGAGATGGCACATTCAAGGAGAGAGTAGAAAGTATGAAGCAGTCACCTCTAAGAGCAGGGAGCAAACATACTAAGAAAATGTGGTCTGATTGCCCAGCTCTGCTGGTGCCCCTTTGAGCTTCCGTGTCCGTTTTAGGCGGAGGTCAGCTAGCTCACGCTTGTTGTCTTCTCTGGCCACATAAATTGCTCAGGTGTGGCCCAGAGTAAGTGGATGTTGGGTTTAACCATGGCCTGAAGTTTAGCCAGCTAAGTACTACCCAAGATAAGAGGGGCAAGGAGGTGAGTGTATTTGAAAAGAAGAAACTAGAAGGATAGACAGTGGGATCTTGTGGGCAGCCAGTGCAGTGAAGGTAGGAAGGGAACGGTGGATAATGAAAAGAGGGGTTGGAGCCCTGAGGGTTCTAGAGTGAATGGCCTGGACAGATGCGGGGGGTTCAGAGAGATGGATACTTAACACCAGCATGTCTGATGTCATGACGTCATTTATGATAACAAAGGGCAGTGCTCGGGAGGGACAGAGAGCATGATCATTAGGAAAAATGAGGTCACGGCTCTGGATGGTCATCTCCATGGATCCCGGCATCACCATGATTATGACAGAAGTGGGACAGATGAGCAGAGACCAAGCCTGGGTATGAAGGATGTGCAAGGGGCAGTCAGGAGATGAGGAGGACTGGGAAGGGTGGCGTAGGAACTGGATGACAGGAACTTCAAAGGGTCTGGGACTCGAACAAGGAGATGGAGAAATCATTTGGCAGCAGCAGTGGGAGCTTTGATGGAAATTACAATTATATGCATTGCTTGAGTTTTCTCACCTTTTGGGCTTGGAGACAATGTTTTAGTTAGTGCTATAGAAGCTTCTTGGAGAATAACATGTTCCCAAGCCGCCCCTGGTCCACCTGCCGTACTGGAGAAATTCCAGCCTGCCCACAGTGCTAAGCAGGGAGCACTCCATGTAGCTGCACCCATTGTTGGGTAGCCCAGAGTCAGTGTTGCATCATGCCTTCATCTGAGGACATCCAGTAGACATCAGTGACCTGAGGACCAGTCCAGCTCTGCCAGTGCATTCCTGTGTGACTTTGGACCTGTGACTCCACCTCAGCTCACTGATTTGCAAAATGAGAGTCAATGTACTTCTTGGCTTCCTAAATCCATTCTTGTGCTAGTCTTCCATGATGTTTCATGTCTGGGTTGGGGAAGAGTGGCCTGAGAGCTCTCTCCATTAAGCTTTGGGAAAAACTAGCAAGCACACCATCACTTTATGAATATTGTCAAAGGAAACGGCTGTGGTCACATGCCCATTCAAGCTGTCACCTTGCCAACCTCGACTCTTCAAGCCTAAAATTATTCCCATGCAAGAGTGACACCCATGTTCATATTAAGGTAGGGGGTCTGCCCACATAGACCTCCTCCCTGCAAACTTAGAGGTGCTCTAGGGCCAGCCAGGGCCCCTTGCTTGAGAACTGCCGGCAAGCTCGGGTCGTTCCCACAGTTTTAGGACTGTACATAAGTGTGTGAAGATGCCCTGCCACCTGTGTTCCCAATCAATTCCTTGGCCCATTCAGCTCCACCTGTCTTGTCAGCCAGTTAGAGATTCACACTGGAGACCAAAGTCCTACCCCCAAATGTTTGTGCAAATATCCTTTCTTTTCCATCTGCCATACAACAACCCAATGTGTCTGTTTCCCAAAAGTGAAGCAGCCTCAAATGTGGCTCAGAGATGACAATGCCCAAATTAGAGATAGGAGGCTACACAGGTGCCTGAGCAGGGCTGTTATCTCAGCAACTCCAGGTATAAGATTTTAGGGCCAACTTTTTTTCTCTGAAAAGGGGGAGGGCTGAAACTGGGAGGCCAGGCTGCATTGCCCAAGTATCAACAGAGTGTTCTCTCTCCCAAGTATGGTTTGCTCGGACCTTAAAATATGGATGACATCAGAGTCTTTTGGGAATGGTCACTCAGATGCACAGCATTAAGTCTGTACACTGAACTTCTCCCCCTCCTTTGCACATACACTCAGGTACATGTGCACACATGTACGTACACGCACTCGCACACATAGACATGACTACTATTGGCTGATGTGCTGACATTAACAATGCAAAATGCCAGAAATTAGACACAGAAGAAGACTTTGACCCACCCATTTCTGTGTTGTCTGTGCATAACACAGGACTTGGCACCAAGTAGATCACATACGCATGCATGTTAGTTCATTCCTTTATTCCCCAATCACATGTTAGTGATGTGAAACTCACATAGACCCAGACATTTAGGGAGGTGCAGTCTAGCTGAGGTGCAAAACACACACAATAGCTGTAACACCAGTGTGGTAAGTGACATAAGGGAGATATCAGCAAAACACTGTGGGGGTTCGAAGCAGGATAGATTTCTCCTAAAAGAAGTCATCAGGAGGGCCTCAGAGGGAGGTGGCACGAGGTTGAGCATCTAAGATTCAAGCCAACAGACTGGGAAAGGACAAGTGCCCAGCAGAGGGGGTGTCAGGGGCTTGGAGAACACGTCTGGGGTTCTCAGGTTGCTATGTGGTATTTTGGTGGGTAGAGATGTCTTGAGGGCTTGAAGAAGAAGCAGAGGAAGAGGGGAGCCCCCGTGCTGGAGCTGTGAGTGATGATCTAGTGGAAAGGCCCCTTCAGTGTTTGGCGTCGCTGTGCATCTCTCGCCCATGAGAGATCCCCAGATTTGCCCAGTCTTCGCTCTAAACTGCTGTTTTGGTCAGTCCATGAATATGGTCCTGACAGATTCACAGAAACTGCCTCAGATTTCAACCTTAATGAATATACTATCAAGATCAATGTGGCTCCAATTTCTTCCTTAGGGTTCATTGCTAATGCATTTCTCTTTTTGCACTGGAAGCTGGAAAGCCAGATGCCATCTCTGTGAATGTTTCTAGATGTTGAATGCATGTGTGTTCAAGGGAGTGGGGGCAGGGGTGTCCAAATAAAACGGCTGGGTGGGAGAAGTCCCTATTTCTGTGGTATAAATATCCCCATAATGGCCAATGTCAAGACGACATTTAACAACTAGCCCATAACATCCCTGCATGTTTCTACTTGGCCCTCAGAAGCTGGTTCAGGATGGCTCAGCCCATCACTGTGTCAGGGAAGAGTGGGAATGAAGAAAGGAAAGTGTACAGTGGATAGAGGTGGCAAAGTTTCCTTCCCTTTGTACCCTGATGTCCCCTGCAGCACTGTCTATAATTAGTTGCTTTTTTAATTAAAAAGAAAAAGTTTTAACTGAATGGATGCAGCCAATTTGTCTCCCTATATCCAAATTTCAAACTGTTCCTTTAAAAAAGAGCAACATTTGAAAATCGAAAATATGAAAGTAATAGTCTGCAAATCTCTGCATGACAGAGAGATTATTGCTTTACAAAGGAATTTGCCATGTAGTTCTTTAAATCCCAAGTTCTCCTGGGGTTTTAAAATTATTCAATTTTGCAAATATTTAGTGTACTGTTTCTTTTAAAATTCCTATTGTGTAGAGCAGAAGTTCTTAATTTGGGGTCCATGGATCCCTGGAAGGATCCACTGGGGTGGGAGTTTAGGAGCTTGGTGAACGCTGTGAAGTGGTGCACTTTTGCTTTTCCTGTGGAAATGGTGGGTAGCTTTCAACATATTTTTAAATAGATCCCTCACTTGAAAGGTAATGACCTATGTCACCTGCCTGGGGCCCTGCGTTATGCACATAAAAAATGCATGGGTGGTCAGCTCTAGGGGTCCAGTGAGGCGTTTTAAAACTGAAGGCACATTTAAAGTTGGTGCAGATTTAGTCTATGTAGTGGCCTTCTTTACATTCCAGAGAAACTGGGCTTGCCCTGTGGTGGCAGGTGGGATGTGGGCTTTGCTAGCAAGCCTCTGCCACAGATTTTTGATGATGACAATGCCAATGATGAGGACACTTCAGCTTCACACATGTAGGGAAGGAAACCAAGCCAGAAGTCAAGTGTGTTACTTCCCTCCTCCAGCCATGAGGGCGCTCTGCCTCATTTTCATCTATGAATCTCTGGGGTCATACCCATTTCCTTCACCAGACCTTCCTGGGGACTCTGGAATAGTTTATCTCAATCTCCTGGTTAACTAGGGGAGCCAAGGCCTCCTACACTGGCTTTCCTGGGAACTGCAGGATTTTCTGTTGGATGAACGGGATTGTGGACGTCCCCACTACCATTGCCTGAAATACAGGGGTGTGCTATAGTGAGTGGAGTAGGAAGAGAAACCACCCCATTTTCAATCATTCACGTTCACACCCTTGGGCATGCAGACTTCCTGGGCCCCTAGCAGGGTTCCCCTGCAGCTGCATATGTCTGTACAGGGCCGGCATCAGCAGTGGTGGGAGCTGCTTGTAAGAACGAGGCTGCAAAGGGAACAAGGGGTGTTTAGCCCATTGAACAGCACACTCGCTGGCCACTGGGCACTGTGGTTGCTAGCTGGGGTTCGGGGGCCACTGATCAAGGCTGGATCAGACTTACAGAGGCTGCTATGCATCTGATACCAGAGTTAGTATTTCTGGCCTCTCCCCTCCTTCCTGAACCCCCAAAACCCTAGCTTTGCCACTTTCAAAGCCAAAGATCTTGCTTCTGAGACTCGGAGGTTTAGGGTTCTTTTATATGTTTGCTATTGTTATCCATTCAGCAGAACACGAAGCTTGTATTTGTGTGGCTCTTCAGGATTTTAAAGCACATATTCTTTAGAACTCTGTAAAACAAGATAGAGATTATTTATTTACATTATAAAGGTAAGAAAACAGAGGCTTGGGGTTTATGGAATTGGCTAAGATCAGAACTCTAGATTCCTAACTCACAATCCACCACACTGCCTGCCCAGGAGAGATAATAACAATGATGACATAGCAGTAGTGGTGGTGGCGGTGGTAATAACAACAGCAATGGCAGGTAACCCTCCTTAAGCACTTGCTGGAACTATGTTAAGCCCTTTCTGTGGCTTTCTTTTTTCATCCTACAACAATCTGTGACATACATTAAGTACTTTATTCCCATTTCTGAGGTCGTGTAGCTGGGGAATTGGGGAGCCAGGATCTGAACCCCAGAAGCTGAATTCCAGCCTCTGAGCTCTCTCTGGCTTCATGAACCACCTCCCAGTGTGGTCTGTGTGGTTCATACCAGACTCTCTCAGGGACAATGCTGTCCACAGCGGGTCTGGCCTCTGCTATGCAGAGGCTGATGAAGGACTCCAGTAAGCGCCCCTCCAAGGCGGTGTCGGTGAGATCGGGCTGGCCCAGGCCTTTGCCCCAGTGACCTCTCACTGTCCTTTACAATCAGATTAGTCCTTAATTCTGTGGTTTGGTCTGCAGAGACTTCTAATTAAAAGATGGGTTTTCTAATGAACTTTTATTAATTCAGCAATCTGTCTGGATGCTGAATTGTCATTTTTGCTAATAGAGAAAATGGTTTGGTTTATTTTCCAGAACAGTGAAAGTCACTCAACTTAATTAAACTGTCGGAGGAGATTTTCTACTTGTCTTACTCAACACGGGCCCCTGAGGGAGCTCGCTTCATAAAGCCTGTCAGCCAAAGTGGCAATTCCAGTCTAGCTTTTCTTTTGAAGTCAGGACTGATTTGATGTCAGCTGCTTCTAAAATTCCCGGTCTGGTCTCCAGCGGCACCAGCCTGAAGCAAGGCACAGCAGGACAGTGTGCACGTTATATGACTTCAGGTGATCAAGAAGGCCCTGTGTCTCCCGGGGCTCCCCCACTTCCCTGTGCCTGGTATCCAGAGAATGGTGGAGGGAGGCTTTTAATTCCCAACTCAAGAAGACTGCACAAGCCAGATTTTAAAATCTGATAGCGAGCACCCGAAAAGAAAATTATTAAAAATTCAGAACTCTTAAGGAAAATACTAACTACATTTGGCAGTACATTAAAAGAATCACCTCTCACGGGCAGTTAGGGGTTTATCCCGGTGATACCAAGACTGATTAATGGTAGAATATCTACCAGTGCCATCCATCATAGAGCTGGGTCTCCGTGGAGAAAAACACTTGTGAAAGAAAAATATTTTAGGAACATTTTTATTTTTTCTGTATTGTATGTATTTAGGGGGTGCAGATGTTTGGATATATGTGTATATTAGGGGATGATTAAATCAAGTGATTAACTTATTCATCACCTCATGTTGGAATTTTTGTGTGTGTGTGGTGAGAACATTTAAAATCTACTCTCTTAACAATTTTCAAGTGTACAGCATCTCATTACTACCACGCTCTACAACAGATCTTTAGAACATATTCCTCTTAACGGAAACTTTAAACCCTTTGACCAACATTGCCCTATCCATTTCTCACTCCCCCAGCCCCTGGTAACCACCGTTCTATTCTCTGCTTCTGTGAATTCAACTTTTGAAAAATTGTTTGATGTGGAAGGAAAGGGTATCTCCTGATATGAAAAAGGCTCTTTGACACTAACAGTTCACAATAGGGGTGACCAGGAAATACAAACGCCCCACAAAAATCACATCCAGGCCAGGCGCGGTGGCTCACACCTGTAATCCCAGCACTTTCGGAGGGCAAGGTGGGCGGATCACAAGGTCAGGAGATTGAAACCATCCTGGCTAACACGGTGAAACCCCGTCTCTACTAAAAATACAAAAAAATTAGCTGGGCATGGTGGCGGTTGCCTGTAGTCACAGCTACTCGGGAGGCTGAGGCAGGAGAATGGTGTGAATCGGGGAGGTGGAGCTTGCAGTGAGCTGAGATCGTGCCACTGCACTCCAGCCTGGGCAACAGAGTGAGACTCCGTCTCAAAAAAAAAAAAAAAAATCACATCCAAGGCAGATAATGGCCACCATTCCCATTTCTATTTACCATTTTAAAGGGCCCAATGGTTGGCTATTGTAAATACAAAGATAACTGCTATTATTTGCAGATAATATGATAGACCTAGAAAATCATGAAAATCGAGTGATAATCTCTTAAAATTAATAAGAAAGTTTTAAATGATTGAATGCAAGATAAATACGCAGAAACTAATAGTTCTTCCAGTTACTGGATGTGACCAGTTAGAAGATACACTAAATCTTTTATTTGCATTATAACAACAACAACAACAAAATAAAATAACTAGGAATTGACTTTAATCTTGCACAACCTATATAAAGAAAACTATTTTAATTAGTATGTGTTCTTGGGTGAAAGATGGAAACTTATTTTTAAATCACTTTTTCAGTTTAATTTAAAAATTCCAAAGATTTATTTTTAGATTTACCTAAAGACTACATTTGGCAGTACATTAAAAGAATCACCTCTCACGGGCAGTTAGGGGTTTATCCCGGTGATACCAAGACTGATTAATGGTAGAATATCTACCAGTGCCATCCATCATAGAGCTGGGTCTCCGTGGAGAAAAACACTTGTGAAAGAAAAATATTTTAGGAACATTTTTATTTTTTCTGTATTGTATGTATTTAGGGGGTGCAACATGATGTTTGGATATATGTGTATATTAGGGGATGATTAAATCAAGTGATTGACGGAGAGCAACAAAGAAACATTTTCTTCCTACTCTATACTTGCAAATGTGTTTTGGGTTTTATTAAAACTACAGCATCAAACCAAACCAATGAGTGGTGCGAAGGAGATAGCCCAGAACTGACATTAGGACTTGAGCCTAATCTACAACAAAGGAAATAGCCTTGGCCAAGTCAGACAGAAGGAAAGTTTAGCAAAGCATGTGGGAAAATAGGCAAATGACTTGGGAAAACTCACCGTGTATGTAACATCCTCCTTGATCTCCCATTCCTCTGTCAGACCCACGCGATCCACTCCCAGGCCGGAGAGCTTGAGTCCTCTGCCTGCCCAACCTCTTCCTTGCTGGTCTTGCAGCTGGTTATATAAATGCCTTCAGAGATTCATTTTGGTGAGCAGTTGATATTAATCTGAGATGTTGGTGGTTAAAAATAATATGTCTGAGCTTGCCTCAGGTGTAAATCCTGGACTTGATGAAAAACAGAAGTAAGGGCATCTCTGATGTTCTTACCGGTTAGCGAATGACTTTTCTTCCTGCTGTGCAATATTAAATGTAGGCCTCAATGTAAAATGCAAAACCGTAAAATTCCTGGAAGATAACATAGGAGAAAATTAGGTGACTTTGGGTTTGGTGATAATTTTTTAGATCAATACCAAAAACATGATCCATGAAAGGAAAATTTGCTAAGCTGGCTTTCATTGAAATTCAAAATCTCTGCTCTGTGAAAGACACCATGAAGAGAATAAAAAGACAAGCCACAGACTAGGAGAAAAATCTTTGTAAAGTACATGTCTGATAAAGGACTAGCATTCAAAATATGTAAAACTATACAACATATTGTCGGAGAGAGTTAGGTGAATGCTTGAAGATGGTTGCTTCAGAAAGGAGGGAAATCCAGCTGAAAGTATGGGGCCTTCCGTAGCAAGGATGTCAGTGTCCATAGTTATGGGAACCCAGACAGGGCTCCTCTCCCAAAGCACAAAAAATTCCACAGGCATCCACCAGAGGAGGAACGATAGCACAGCAATGCCTGCTTGCTCGTTAATCCTCTCTCCCTCTGACTCTTTTGCCCTCCTGTCTCTTCTGGGCACTGTAAGGGCATTTTAGCGACTTAGAAACAAACAATAATGCAAGGAAGGTAAGGGCTCATTTTCCTTCCTGTGGGTAAACCCTACGGGTGTCAGCTGGGCTGGGGCTGGACAAAGGCAAGACGAGGTCTGGTGCCCAGCCATAGTAAGGACTGTGGTCCTCACTCTGCTGACAGCTGAGCTGACACAGGGCTGTTAACCAGGCAGATGCAAGCAGAAGAGACTGGGAAAGGAAGTACTCCTTCTTTATAATGGATCCAGCAGGTGGACCTCCTAGGAACTGCCAGATGGCAACAAGGTGAGGAAAAGTGGAGGCACTGCCGAAGCGAGCAGGAGATGGGCCTCCACATTTGGAAACTGACTGGACCCTGGGCTGGGTCAAGCCTGAGGAGGCCAAAAGATTCCAGATCCTCTGTTCTGAGCTTGTGTGGAGGCCACTAACATTTACAGGAATAACAAATCCAGGAGAAAGAGGCAGGTGTTTGCAGCTGGTGGAATCTGCAGGGAGTAGATCGCCAATTTATTTGTAGGCAAGCTAAGTCCAAAAAAGGTGAGATTTTAATAGCAGATAAAGTCATTACCCAGAAGTATTTTTGAGCTACAAAATTTCTCTTCCACAGTGTATGTGTGTGGAAGGAACTCAACAGAGGGAGATCAGTGCTTCATTCAGAGTTCAGCGTCACAGACACCACAGTCCTTGGAGGGGTAGAGAGTTTTTGGTTTTTGGTTCAACTCTGGCTCCTCCTGGCAGTGCTATCCTGGCATGAGGGTGCCATGTACCTAAAGTGTCGATGACATCCCAATTAAGGCAAATGGCTTGATTATGGTCTTGCTTCTCTGACAATTTCTCCCATTTGCCAGTCTTACACATGAATATAGTATACACTGTACCTACTGCCTCTACTCTATGTGATATAAAACCATTAAGACTTGATCCAGAAAGGAACAAAATGACTACTATTGGGTTTTGCAGGTATTAGAAGTGAATGAAAGAATGGGTTCTCATTTTCACAAAGGACAGTCTATACCGGAGGATAGGAAACGATCCAGAAATAGAATGCCCAGGTCCCTGGACATCAATTCCCCCT
Source organism: Nomascus leucogenys (assembly GCF_006542625.1). NCBI lineage: Eukaryota > Metazoa > Chordata > Mammalia > Primates > Hylobatidae > Nomascus > Nomascus leucogenys. The sequence continues at coordinate 45,662,018 of NC_044393.1, read as the reverse complement.
TTGGAAAGCCATCAGGAATCCCATCCTTGCTGCTAGCAAGAAGTCCTCAGTCATTCTCATTTATTGCCATCTGTCACCTTGGTTATTTGCAGGGATTTCATTTAGTGATCTGAATCCAGAGATTGTCCATCAAAGTCAGGAGCCAGGAGATGACCTTGTGTCCCTGGTTCTGGTCCTGTCTCAGCCTTCCTGAAATTGATAACTGGCATTCCCCTCCCACTACTCCCTGGGAGAAATGAAGTGCAGGCTCAGAGCCTTATTGATGTCCCATAACAACTGATGGATCTTTAGGGCTCTATTTTTATTGCAGAAGTGGCCATCTGACCCGATCGGGTCTGTAAATGAGCTGATAAAATGTTTGCTGCTGTTGTTCTTGGCATGATCTTTCATGCTATGGTTTTTTTCTTATGTATCCTTGGGGTTTAGGTACATCCTCTTCTTTTGAGGGGAGCTTTTCTGAAGTGTAACCTCAAAGACAGTTTTTAAAAGGGGACTGAAAGAACCACAGCCCCCCCCATCCATTGTGGTTTGACTAGTCCAGCTTACAAAGCTACAGTGTGCCCGTGTGTGGCTGTGTCCCCAGCAACCAGCAGTGTTTCTCAGCCCCTTTTGGGGGAAGGGTGAACATTTCCACCAGCAGGAGGAGTCTGGGCCCATGACCACACTCAAGAGCTTTTATGCTGTAAAAGAACCCTGCATGCCTTCTGTGTCTGATAGATAAGTCGAGGCTCAACAGGCCATTCGAACTCTGCCCATCTCATTCATGTTATATGATGAGGAACTGCAAACCAAGAGCACTTTGAGGACAGGAGTTGTCTCAAGTTCATCTGCATCCCCAAAATAAAGCCCAGTGTCTGGCAGTCACCCCAGTGTCAATCAACTCCTGTTGACTGAACAAACCAATAGATGGTCTTGCTTGTCAGTGGCAGGTCTCCTTCAAAAGCAAAGCATTGTTCTTGTTCTCGCACGGGCTGTGGAACTTTCTCTTTCCTCCTCCACAGAAAGCTGCTCTGCTGTCCCTTAGCATGTTGCAGGTCTCTGAGGATGGCGTGGCATTCTCCCAGGCTTCTAACAGGCCCATGCCATGCTCAGTGACTAACTACCCCTAAGTTGAAAGATCAGTGCATCCAGAGAGTCACAGAGTACTGGTTTTCTTAGTCTTTCATGGCTAACACACCTCCACATGCTTCCTTCCTGCCAATGTCCACTTAGTTTCAGCACCTTCACCAGGAATATCTGACTGTGGGCGCGCCACAGGTTAACTACTCGTTGCCCATCTTCCACTTTACCCATTTTGCACACAGCTTTTCTTGGCTTTGTAATTGCTCCACATCTGTATTTATGAGCAAAGCTTGCACCTCTAGACTGGCTTTCCTGACATCTCCTTTAAGTGTCTCATACAGATCTTCTGTTCTCCCTTCTCACAGATACAGAATGAAAACCATCCTCTTTTCTCATGCTGGCTTGGAATGGCTTCCCCAAGGAGCAAACCCCTGAGTGAAGATTCAAGTGTCAGTGGTTTATTTGGGAGGTGATCCCAGGAAGTTTGGTGTGTGAGTGGGGAAGAGAGACAAGAGAGGGAAAGGAATAAGATTAGCTGTGTGAGTGAGTGAGCAGATTGCTTTTGTGGGCAACCAAAGCTCTCTCCTGCTGGAGAGCTCTGGGAGACAGTAGGGGAGGGGAAGGCTGTGGGTTTCACCCTCCAGCTCCCATCAGTCATTGGCTGGAGCTGCATCAGGGGCATTAACCCCTAGCTCTGGTCTGTCCCATTGTCCCACATGTTGGATGAGGAAAGGACCTCGACACTTGCATGAGGACCATGAATGCTCAAGGCACGTGGTTAGGACACTGACAGTCCCAGCTATACTCGGGTTTTGAGAACCTTGAAAGAAAATTTTAAAGGGCCTTGGCCTCAATACCCGCTCATTCCAGGGACTTGAACAAGCTGCTGAAACTCAGTGAGACTCAGTCCTTCCCTCTATCAAAAGGGACTGTTATGATGCATATTTCGTATAGTGGTTGTAAAATCCAGGAAATGCATGTGAGGTGCTTAGTGCTGGCCTGGCTAAGAAAGCACAAAGACATTAGATTAACAACGTTATAATCATACTCATTTTTTGCTACCTCTTTTGGACTGAAGCGTATTCAATATGGTGTGATGAAGTGTCTGCTGCATGCAGCAGAAAGTTGCAGTTCCTAGCAGACAGAGCACTTGGGTGCCTGGCCTTAAGATGAGTGAGCTAAGAGAAGTCATTTCACCTCTCTAGGGCTGTTTTCTCCTTTGGACTAGAGGAGAGGTTCTAATCCTTGATGATTCTGTGAAATGGTCACTCATACATATAAATATCATATTCTACATTGTTCTCTTGGCTTCCCAAGCCCATTCTTACCCAGCTGAGCCATCCTGCCTTTGGGACTATGTTACATCATTAGACACACAGCTGCCTGAATTAGGGGTTAAAAAGTTGTGTCCAATTTGAGGTGCACTATTGCAGAAACTAGTTGGGGTCTTGCCTACCATGTTGCCTACCTGACATGTGGTGGCATCCTCTGCCCTAGACTTGGTTCTATGCCTTTGGCTGACAACTAGCCCATTCAGCTCCTGGAACCCTGCTCACAGAGGAGACCAGAACATTCTGTAGACTCCGTGTACCTTATTCTCATAGTTGGGAGGACAACTCTGTGTGCTGATCTTGCAGAAAGGGGGAAGTTCCCCAAAGACTAATTGGCTTATCTGAGTTCCCTTGGCCAGTGGACTCAATCTAAGAGCTGGGTTTATTGTTCATGAATATTTGGGTCCTGGGACACTGATCCTTACTGGTTTTATTGTCCTCCTGAAAGGCTGAAACAGCAGCACTGAGTTTAGTAAGCCAAGAAAAATCCAATAGAATTCAACAAATACATATTGACTACCCTATTTAATACAAAACCTCTAAAAATACTTTGGGTTCTTGACAGGAACGTTATTAATGCTCATTTCTCTCACTGCCCACTGCATGCCTGGACTTATAAAATTTGCTGTGGCTGCACATTCATGGAAGTAGTGGTCATTATGGAGCACATTCAGGGCATTGCGACAGGAACTTGGGAACCAAATAGTAATGAGAAACAGCTTCTGCCCACGATGAGTTTCCAGTCCAGAGGAAGAAATAGATGGTGTAGGCAACACTCTCAAGAGAAGGTGCTACATTGCTACGTCCTGGCTGTCAGTGTGCCCAAAGTATGTTGAAGAAGTTAAAGTTGTGATAATAATAACTATTGAGCAGTGAGTATGTGCTGGACACCCATTTTAGCACTTCACATGTACTAGTGCTTAGTTTATACGGCCCTGTGAAGTGTATGAGGCCACAGCCACCATCTTAGAAGAGGAAATTGAGGCATATCTGGTCTAAGGTTGTCCAGTTGGTAAATGGTGGTGTCACAGTGGAAATTCAGGAGGCTGGCTTTAGACTCAACAGAAATTCCATCCCATGAATAGGAGAAGAATCTGGCAGAGATTCAGGAAAATTCACAATGATTCTGACTTCAGCTGGGTGCCTGGAGAAACGGTGGTCCCACAAGTCTACGAAAGGACTAGTGGGTCTCCAAGCTGGGGGAGAGCAGAGTGAGTCTGATTTGGGATGAGCAGAGTTTGATGTTAGCAGGACAGCTGGGGAGAGTGTCCAGGGAGATTCCCTGGAGAAGTCAGGAAAGCCAGATCAGCATTTGATTCCACCTACAGAGCCCGAGGAGTGCTCCCCAAGTGACCTTCCTACAGAGGGCCCTTTTCTATGGAGTGAGTGCAAGGATTTCTCCTCTTTGGCCCCTCCCCTTAGGGTTCTTCTTTGAGCTCTAGCCCTATAATCTTGGGCTCTAGACCTAGTGGACACCTCCTTCTGGAAAAGCCATAGGGTTTTCAAATGCTACATGTCCAAACTGACCTCTAGACCCATCTCCCAGACCCAGTCTTCCTCCCAGGTTCCCACTCTCTGTGCACACATCTCCACTGTAGAGCCAAGCACTTCTTCCTCTCACCTGGACTCCACCATAGCCCATGTTGCTTCATTTGCCTCCAGTACTCTCTACACATGACAGCCATAATGATCCTCGAAGAAATCCAACCTGGTTGTGCGCCCCCTTTTTAGAAATGCAAATGGCTTCCCATTGCTCTAAGGGTGAAGACCAACAACACTTCAATCTGACCCTCCCAGCCCACGTGGCCCACCTGGCCTGCATTGTCTGGCACCCTCTGCTCCTCACCTTCTCATTCTCATTCCTTCTTCTCTTTCCTCAAGCCGCATTCTCCTTCTTCAGCTGTGTCAACACCATGTTGTCCTCCCTCCCCCAGGCTTCTCTGGGCTTTTCCCCTTCCTGGAACAGTGGTCCTCCCCATTTGCCTACTTTACTCCAAATCTGCTTGCCCCTCTGCCATGTAGGCCAGGGGAATCACAGCCATCCTTGCACAGGTCTTAGACTCTCTGGGGGCATCTTCCTGGTGCTTATCAAGTTGAAACTTTGCATTCATTAGTAAAATTAAATCACCACTTGCTTTCCCACTGCACAGTAATCTCTTTGTGTCCCCAGTGTCCAGCCATTGGCAGGCACATAACAGGTGCTCAGGAAATTTTATTTGAATAAATGGGTGAATGATTCAATGAATGGGGCAAGCCCGAGATAGCCTCATTTCCTTTCCCATTGGAGGATTGTTCTTTCTTCTGTGAGGACAGAACCTATACCTTGCTGAAATATTCTGGACAGTGAGAACCCTTCTGCTGAGGTTTTCCTTTAGCTCCTCACTTGGTGGGATCTCAGAGAAGAACTCTTGGAGACAGTTCGAGGACACCACAAGCACATGGTTCAGTCAATAGGAGGCTCTGCACCTGTGTGCGCTGAATTCAATTGCAGGGTTTATGATTCAGTGTGAAGACCAGCTTAGCAGATGGCAAGGTGGTGAATCACAAAAATGGCCCATGGTGTTGCTGTGGTCTTTCCCTCTCAGCGCATGATGTAGTCTTGCTGGCTTTGCTCACGTGACAACACACTTTCTATCTCCACTGCAGGGATATAGGCTTGACAGCAATAAGTAACCTACTAATGATTAGCTTGTTTGCTTGTAATTAATGGCTGTTAAGGCCAGGCACATCAGGGGCAATGATCAGTCCTGATTCATTAATCAAACTGTCCCACTGACCGTGGACTCCAGAAGGCAGCTGCACTTGGTCACCAATAGTTTTCCTCCTACCCACCCTATCCCTGGGGATGTTGATATTTAACAAACAATAGCTTCTTAGCAGATTTTCTACTGAGCTTGGCTTTCCAAAACAAGTGGGGTCCCTTTTGAGAAAAGGGACCAAAGAAAGTTATTTGCAATTGAAATAAATGGAAAATAAATTTTGACAGCAGCCAGCCTAGGACGCTTGACACAGAATTTGGCTATCACATTTCAGTGCATTGTGGGGTCGTGGAGTAATTGTGTGTGTATGTGGTAACTAAACCTAAATTTAGGGTTTAGAATATTTGGCAAGTTCTTAAGGGTAGGTGGCATTTTTACCAGCTGTGTCTGCTGTTTTTCTTGCCCTGAGGTTTACTGATGTTCCAAATGGAGTTGCCTCCTTTGCCGTGGATACCAGAGTCAGGGCAACTGTGAACAGGAAAAGAGCTGCTGGATCTACATGGCCAGGAGGCTCAGCTAAGGGTCCTGAGGACTAAGCCTGTGTGGAGTTGCTGTGATAATAGCCCAGCTTCTTGCAACTGTGGGGCCAGGTTAGGTCCATGCAGCTGGTTTCGGGCTTTGTTCTTGGGTCACACTGGAAGTCAAAATCCCAGCGTACCAAAGAGAGCTGTGGGACCTAAGAACAAATTCTGTGATAAGCTTGAGTATCCATGAAAGAGACTTCCAGGAACTGAGGTCTGGCTGGTGTTTAACGGTTAGCTGGAAATAAAAAAATCAAAATAGAATCACCCGGCAATTCCACTTTGAGATATATATCCAAAAGAATGTATAAATCCAAAAGCAGGGTCTTGAAGAGGTATTTGCACACCTATGTTAATGGCAGCATTAGTCACAGTAGCCAAGAGGTGGACTCAAATGTCCACCGAAAGATAAATGGATAAATAAAATGTGGTAAGGGTTGAGTATCCCTTTTCCCAAATACTTAGGACCAGAAGTGTTTTGAATTTAGGATTTTTTCAAATTTGGGAATATTTGCATATGCGTAATGAGATATCTTGGAGATGGGGCCCAATTCTAAACACAGAATTCATTTATGTTTTATGTGCACCTTATACATGTAGCCTACAGGTTATTTTATATAAATTTTTAATAATTTTGAGCCTGAAACAAAGTTTTGATTGCATTTTGACTGCGACCTGTCACATGAGGTCAGTTGTGAGATTTTCCACTTGTGGCATCACGTTGACACAAAAAATTTTAGATTTGGAAGCATTTCAGATTTCAGATTTTTGGATTAAGGATGCTCAACTTGTATATCTGTACAAGGAATATTACTCAGTCTTTAAAAGGAAGGAAATTCTGATGTATGTTACACAACGGGTGAGCCTCGAAGACATTATGCTAAGTGAAATAAACCAGTCACAAAAAGGCAAATGCTATATGAGTCCACTTGGCTGAGGTCTCTAGAGTAGTCAAATGCATAGAGACAGAAAGTAAAGTAGGATTGTCAGGGTATGCGGGGAGGCGGGAATGGGGAGTTTTTCAATGGGTTAAGAGTTTCAGTCTTCCAAGATGAAAATGTTCTACCTAGTGGCTGCGCAAACAACGTGAATATACTTTAGACTACTTAGCTGTTCATTTAAAAAGGGTTATGATGAAAAATTTTATGTTGTGTACATTTTTACCACAATTAAAAAGAAAAAATTAAAACTAACTTTAAAAATAGGTATGTATTTTTTCAGGAGACTGAAAGATACTCAGTCTCCTCAGTTATAAGCAAACGTGCAAATTAGTGCTACCCTGGACAGCATTTTTCTTGGACCATAGTGGCAGAGGATCAAAAAGCTACATAATTAAATGTGTTGGCAATAGCATGGGACTCAGGCACTCACTCTCATGCATGGCTGGTGGGTGTGAAATTGGTATAAGCCCTTTAGATAGTATTTTAGTTCTGTCAAAATTTTTTTTAATGTGCAGCACTTTTACCCATCAATTTCCCTTCTGGGAATTTATCTTCTAAATATTCTTATCCAGATACACAAAGAAGTGTGCATAGGATGATGCTGTAGCCCAGTTTGCCAACACTGGCAGCAGCCTCGATATCTGTCATGGGGCCCTGGGTAAGGGAGTCATTCCTTGACACCCAGTGAGTGAATGAGGCAGCTGGACTGATGAGTCCACGTAGAAAGATTTCCAAGATATGTGAAGTGAAAATTGCAGTATACATACCACTGTATGCAATTAGCTACTATTTGTGTAAAAACAAAGGAGGCTGTATTTATGCCTAAGTGCACAATTCTCATAGGAAAACACCTCCTAGGGCCTCAAGAGACTGAGTATCCTGGTCGTATCTGGGCCAGGAGTTGGGCGACTGGGGACTTCATTCCTTCTTATCCCTTTGATGGCTACTTTTTGAAAGCATGTCTTATTTATTTGTAACAAATACATGCATATGTAATATATCTATTCAAACATACATACACTTTTTTAGAGTTGGCCATGATGATGAAGGTCCCAGTCATGCTGGCCTCACAGCTCCTTGCAGGGCCTCTGATCCACAGCTCCTAAGGACCAAACAACCAAGATTCACCCACTCCCAAAACACACCTGCTCCAAGGATCTTACTCACATTGCTAGAATCTCAACAGAAACAAAGCGACCCCCGTGGGAGAAAGAGATCCCCCTCTAGGCAGCGGGAACAATTACCCATTGTCTATCATTCTGTTGTCCTGAAAACCTGACTGCCTTCCATTTCTGGGGTTAGCCCAGGTGGTCCGTTGAGGGCCTTGGAGGAGGCCATCAGTGGGCACTGTTACCTGCAAGGGGTCTGGTGTAGGGGGGTGCAGGGTCAGCTGCAGTGTGGGGGTGTGGGAGGTAAGTGGGCTGGTGGGTAGGTGGAGGGAGTTTCAGCTCCATCTCTTGGCCCTGCCTCAGGTTCACTCGCCAGCATGCATGCCCCCACTGCGTCTCTAGGCTTAGCAAGTCCTTGCTGACCCAGGGAAGGAGAGTCTCCCTTCTAGTCCATGGCACTAAGTAGGGAAACAGAATTTATAAAAACTAGAAATAAGTATTACCATAGTAAATTCTGTTCCTAAATTGTAAGAACAGAAAAACTGATCACTGTTTGCCAAGGATTAGGAGTTGACTACCAGAGAATTAGGGGGTGATGGAACTGCGGTGTGTGTGATGGTAATAGTGGTTGAATGAAGAAATGAAAGCCTTTGCCAAAACTCCTAGAACTGTACACCAAAAGTGGTGAATTTTATTGAATGTATGTTTTTTAAAAGTAAATGAAAATTTCTGAAAGAAAGTATCTGCCTGCTGGTGAGATAAATGAGGAAAATAACTGTTATCACGTGACTAGTGTCAGCTCAGGTTTGGGGGGCCATGGCCCCACACCCAACCCACAAGCTCAACTTCAGGGACAAAAGTTTGTGGTCCTCATTTATCTCCTGTCTCCATGCCCAGCTCCATCAACAGCACTGACCTCCACTTCACGAGGGTTATTCTTGTCCCCTGTCTTATCCTTGTATGCCTCTTCAACCCAATGGCTTAATCATGGGGACTATAAGTATCTAAGAAAAGAGGTGATGAGGTATATCTCATGTTGTGGCTGGAGTGGAAGGAAGTGGATTCCACTTATCTTCGGCCAGGCACCCAGGCCCTGCAGAATCAATAAAGACGTGCTACTGCATAGGAAGCCTGGGAATTAAATACATCAGATACTGCTCCCATGGGCTTGGACACAACTTTGGTCAACTTCTGTCTTTGTCATGGAGCCCTGCTTCTCTGGAGGGCAGTTAGAGGTACAGACACTGGGGCCTGTCAAACCTGGGATTGAGTTCTGGCTCCAGGTCAGAACTCAGTTCTTTAAATGCCCTAAACCTCAGCCTGTTTGTTTATGAAGTGAGGATAATCATATCTTCTTCATGGGAGAGTTTGGAAGATCTGTTAGGTGAATGTGGAGCGTCAGCTGTACCCTTATGACTCTTCTTTAGCGTCTCCCATAGAGCTGAGTGCTCAGAACACAGGAGATGCCAAATTGATGCCTCTTGAATTGAATTAAATGCCCTGTAATATGATAAGGAAGGACTCAGAGGCTGGAGACCCCATGCATTAGGAATCTTTGTTTCCTTCCAAGAGCGCAAAGAGACCTCTCTGTTTTCTTATCACCTTCATTCTCTTTCTTTTTCCCTTCATATTTCATTGTTTTCATATTTACCATTCCATTTTCCTCCCTGTACCTTAACTAAATCTGATTGCCTTTTCCTGTGCCAGATCAGTGCTTCTGAATAATAGTAATAACAACAATAGCACTATACAGATTTCCATAACAAAATGCCTTTTGCCTGATTTGGTAGGAAACCAGGGCTCAGAGGAGGCCAATGACACATCTGTGGTCCCCAGGCTAATACATATTTGGTGGACCCAAAGCTCTCTGAAGAACTGAATCCCAGCTTATTGCACAATAATATCAGTACTAGATGATATCAAGAAATTCCATCTTGACTCAATCACAGCCACTACACCTAGTCAGTCACTGTGAGCTGAGGTGAAGACAAAGGTCTGTATGCCATGCTAATATCCCAATGAATTTACAGAGCAAGCCATAGCTACTCCATTCTAGAAATATTTGCTGATCCCCGAGATACTGATGCCACTTTGAGGTCATGAAGCTTTATTCCAAGCCTTCTTAAAATGAGGCTTCTTTGTGATTAGCTGCTGCTTCCATTTTATTGTCAAAATTCCTACGGAGTTTTGTTTTGTTTGTTTTGTCCTGATGAACCAATATATGTGGGTTGTTTTCTTCTTCAATTTGTGGCCAAACTGAAAGATGTGTCAATGACCATCTCTGCATGTTGATGTTACCACATCCCAAATAGGCCCTTATGGACCTCTTTCCCCAGAAGATTGATGGGGCTGGTCAAGAGAGACTTTCTCTTACCAAACAAGAAGAGAATTGGTATGCGCTGGGTAGCATGACTATTGTTACTGACTCTGGCATTTTCCCCCCATTGCAGCTGTAATCATGGGACCTCAGGCAGTGCTCAGTCCCCTCAGCAGTGCTAGGCAGAGGCCAGAGGGCAGGTGCTTTGGAGCAGGGACTTGGCCCTCTCATCCCAGCTCTGCTTGCCTCTGCGCACATCAGGATTGCACCTCCTCCTGCCTGACTTAATACTTCATAACCTGGACTGACAAGTTAGGAAGGGAATCCTTTATACTGCAAAATAAAACAAACAGGGCAATGCTTCATTATAGAGCCTCATGTGTGAGGTTCTGTTCTCCCTCAGATCAAGATCTAGGAATTGCCTTCTAGAAAGAAATGAGAATGAGAGCCCAGCTCCATCCAGCCTAACAACCTTCTGGAGGGATAAAACACGCTGGGACTCTCGACTCTCCATTACTGTCACCACCAGGAGATGCTTCAGTTGGAAAATTGGCCAAACTACATTTCAACCTAGTTAACGGTGGGCACAGGTACAGGTTGAGCATCCCTTATCTGAAATACGCGGGACCAGAAGTGTTTCAGATTTTTTTTTATTTTGAAATACTTGCATGTACATAATGAGATATCTTGGGGGTGGTACCCAATCTAAATACAAAATTTAATTATGTTTTATATATACCTTATACACAGGCCCTGAGGGTAATTTTATACAATATCTTAATAATTTTGCACATGAAACAAAGTTAGTGTACGTTGAACAATCAGCAAGCAAAAGTGTCACTATCTCAGCCCACCAATGTGGCATTATGTCACTGCTCCAAAGTCAGATTTTGGAGCAGCTGGGATTTGGGATTTTCAGATTAGGGATGTTAAACTTGTAGATTATTTAAGTTGTATTTACTGAGATCAGTCACAGAGCAGAAACCCGCGTACGTCTTCTTTGCTTTTTTCCTTTAATGCACTCAGGAAAGGAAAGCCACCCTTGGAATTTCTGGGGAAGTCACCTAGCCTAATTCAATCTATACATTCAGAACTCCTACTGCCTATAATTTCTCAAGAGAAAAGGGCTTTGTCCCATAATAATATGGAGAATTACTAGACTCTCAATCCCTATCACAGGGATTATCTCAATCCCCTTGTAGGTATGATTGACTCATTGGCTATATGAGGTTTTTATATTTTCAGTGTATGTGGGTTTTCATGTCTTAGAGTCTTGAGTTAAGATCACAGGTTTTAATGGCAAGCATCTCACTTTATTGTATGTTATTTTATTTTAATTAACATTGCAGGTTAAAGCAGCACATGACTCAAAAGTATAAACATCATAGTAATATATTTGAAGTAGGCTTTGTTTATAGTTGATGAATCATTTGTTCTTGGTTCACAATTTACATTTACTAAATGCCTGCAATTTGATAAATACTATTCTAAACATTTTCGTATTTCTCTCTTTTATGGATTTGTGTCCCAATTTACTTTTTCAAATGAGCTCAAGGGCCTTTGGGACATTCTGGTATATGCCCAGCCAGGAACTACAATTTGGGGGCACAGGGAGGCTGATCAGGGGAATTTTAACTGTTGTTGAGAGCTTCCTAGTGGCCCTGAGGGTCTGTGGGTCCCGAATTGTCTTTAGAACATCAAAGACAAATTATGTATGTTCAGAAAAGAGCGAGCGCTGAGTGTACAGTATACCACGTGGCCTTTTTAGTTGATGGCCCATATATTAACCTATGGTGGGTGCCTCTCCCTCTGGAATGTGCCGTCCTTCACTGTTCTGAATAATGGAGTTGAATGTTGCCCCATTTTCTTTCTGAATCCAGCACTAGATTTAGAGGCTCTGGGTAGGAGGAAGTAGAAACTGTCTATGGGAATGTGGAAAGTTCGTGTCCTTTGTGTATGTGGTTGGGGGAATCCTGAATTGCTCACCTGTCTCTATGTTTGTAAACTTCCAAATACTCCCCTGGATCCCACAAATCTTCCTCCTTACTCATTGTTGGCCAGATTGGCCATCAGAACTGTTGCCAGTTCATGCAAATTGTCCTTTTGATCCAAGGCCACATGTCCTCCCATCTTTCACTCTAGATGGCAAAGAGATGGAAACCAATCTTGAGCCCAGCGGTAGCATCTCTCCAATACACAGCCCATGGCCGCGAGGGAATTGAAAAAATGGCTCCTGGTTTATTTTCCCAAAACAGAAACTCTCTCAGGCTCGTGAGAAATCTGGCAGTTGAAAAATGTCTCCTGCCATATACTTCATCCACAGAGCCAAGAGAGAGGCAGTCAGCACCCAAGAGTCCCACTGGCCTCCTTTGTTACCGAATCCCCTGACTTTATGGAGAGAGGGATGCCCAGGAGTTTCCCAAGTTACCGTGTGCATCATTAACCACCTTAAACAGCGGCTTTAGGTGCAGTGGTATTTGAACTACTGAAAAATCCTGACCTGGATGTCTGCTAAAAGACAGTAATTATGACTTAGTAATTGATACAGTTAGAGCTATTATTAAGATTGGGATGTTAGGGTGAAGATTTTGCCAAAGACACTCTAATGTTAAAAATAAACACCATTCCTCAGTTTGGTAGTTCCACACCTCAGACCCACCTTCCTGAGGGATGTGGGATTTCATATGCTCTTGGTACACACCTATAAAATCCTGGAGAACTGCCTAGGGGGCAAATGGGGGCTTATATCTCCCATCCTTGCTCTTTGCCATCCCTTGAAGGTTTTAAAAATATGCGTCTGTAGCCCTTGCATGGAATGAATGACTGGCTTGTGGGAAACAATTCTTTCTCCCTGCTCCTCCCTCATGGCAATCTGTGCCACTGCCACTTTCTAATCTCTGATTGTTTCTATGTTTCTTCTCAGTGAGCAGAAAGTAATTTATTCATGTTTTAAAATATGAACATTCACAAAACTCAACTTTGCCTTTTCCTCCTTTCCCATGCACTAATCACCCAGTTATGGCAACAACCATTTGAGGCATGTGAACTTGCCCTTTCATTCCTTGGAGGGGAGGGGTCCTCACTGCCGTCCTTGCATTTAGATGCCAGGGATAGCAGCACCAACCTTCTTTCCCCAGGTCCCTCACCTGAGCTCGTAGTTGTCCAGAGAGGGGAAGGGCTGTGCACCCCTCCCTGTCCTCTGAATATGCTTCTCATTCCGGTTCCTCCTGGTCATTGTGTTTGTTTCCTGCACATTGAATCCTCCTTCCTTGTGAGCTGTCTAGTCTGTAACTAACCTCTTCAAAGATGGTTCTTTCGACATGCTTGGTTCCCCAGCACCAATCTGTTGTCTGCTGTGTTCCTGACTTGGTTGAACAGAAGTGTCATCTGTCTTCCATGCCCCTTAGCACAATGACCTCAGGGCAGAAATGACCAACCCTTGTCCTCGATGGACAAAGATTGCCTGAGCTTCCAGTCACCCTGGCTTAGGCCTTTCCAGGCCCTGTCACCCCAGGCACTCAGTGGCGCTGCCATCACATTCTGGCATCCCCCATACCTCCTCTACCCTCCTACCCATGTGTCAGACACCTCTGCCCCTCCTCTGTTCCCAATGAGGATGGGTTCCCCAGAAGTGCTTTCAGGAGGACTTGTGGTGCAAATCACTAAGGACATGCTGGTAAAGGAGTGGGAGAGGAAAGAGAAGAGGAGGAACCAAACTGAGGGTGTCTCCCCAGTCAAAACACTGCCCAGGAAGGCTTCATCTTAATCCCAGAGGTACTCAGTGTGAATTCTCCCTCCAGGATGTCCCAACCCTGGGCAAGGGAGCTGGGCTTGCAAACACCTTCCTCCATCAGTGATTAGTTAAGGGACCTGGGCAGGACAGTAGTGTCATTATTGCCCAGGCTCTTCCAGAAGTGCTCAAGGGCCCCCCTCTTCACCCCTCTTCAAAGAGAAGATGCAGGTGCTGGCTGTTACAAACTGGAGGCACACTGAAGTGGGGTGCAGATGAAAACCAGTGGTGTGGGCAGATACCCAGGTTGTTCACTATGCACTAGATCTGACAGTTATCTACCTTTTGATAGGAAACTTTGCAAGTATTTCAAGCAGAGCTTTGTGGCCTTGACAAGGCCATGGATATTCTTCTTTATCCTCTAGGCCAGATGCTTGCTTTATAGTACTCAGGACAACATTGTGGTTAAAAGCCTGGGCTCTGGAGTCCAAGAAAACTGGGTTTTAGATTTGTCTCTGCCACTTATGAGTCATGTGGCCTTGGGCAGATTATTTTCCTTCTGAATCAAACCTCCACATCTGTGCAATGGTGACAACTCCACTTATCTGCCAGTGTGTTCGAAGGACCATTGGAGACAACGCGTCTATAGCCTGGCACCAGCGTTCAGCCCACCACACCTGCTCAGTCCATGGGAGTTCTTACAGTCGTTCATTTTTCCCATTCGAGAAGCAGGATTCCAGGAACTTAATACTGTGGTAGGATCCCACTCACTATGGACCTTTAGCCTTTTACTCCTGAGGCCAGAGATCCAGTGCTTTAGTTTCCTGCATCTCATATTTACATGTTCACCATATCCACATACTCCCTAGAGAAGTATTATTTCCTGTGTATTTTCCTTAAACTCACTTTCAAAAACTGTATTTCTTTTTGAAGCTAGTTTTATTATATCTGTTTCATAAATAAGCATGGATATTTTTATAATAATATTAAAATGATCACTATATAACTATTAACATTCACCAAGTTTGTTCTCATATGGCCTATCCTCATCTACACATCCCTGGAAGCACACCAAGCACCTTCCAGGCATCCTGTGTGTACTTCTCATACCTTAAGAGCTATCCACCCATAGCGATGGGATTTCAACAGCCCTAGGGATTTAGAAGCAGTTCAGAGTATGGTATTTCTAATCTTTCCAATAATGTTTTATATGTCTCACTGCCGATATCTGACTCTGGGAATGGAATTATTTCTGGATCCTGAGGTTGCTTGTGAGGCTGCTGTGTAGCTCTCTGAATTAAATGGTTGGCCTGGCCTCGTTGCCATGGTGACAGGAATCAGTACAAGCCGACCAGGTGACCAGCTGGATGGGGAAGCATCGCAGGTGTGGGCCATTTCTTTGTCAGTTATCTCAATGACTGTCATTTCCATCCCCTTGAGTTGGTCACATGAGCATTCACCATCTCAGATCTTATCTCTGACATAGCCAGTGGGAGGGCCTGAAGACCTTGGAAGTTGGTCTAGAATGCATACCTTGGAAGACACACACAATTCAGTGATGTATTTTTAAAAAGAGTAAGAAAGATAAGCAAACCGGGTGAACACTGTCTATTTATTTACTGATTAACACAACACCTGTTATAGAGTTGGTACTCCAAAATTTTAATTAAGTGAGTGAATGAATAAACCAAGTACTAACACCGTACTATATAATAATCATATGTATGCTTCTTCAACCAGCATTTATTGACTATTTTCTGCATTCTTAGGACCAGGCTGAGGATAAAAGGGTAGAATAGCCTGAAAATGTGAAGCAGTCATCAGATATCGGGGGGTGGATAAGAGAAGAGAATCTGGGTGCTTTCTTAGGGAAAGAGGATGGATCATAAAATGGGAACACTGGACTGGAGGTAAGAATCTTAGTTGGGGGGGTTCAGTTAGGCTTAGGGCAAGTCAGGGAAACACTTCTCAAGCCAATGGCCAATTCATCCCCTGCCCTGAAAGAATGGCTTAGCCCTCCACACTCCAGAAACACTGCAATGAGGCAGACTTTCTAGGGTCATGCTGCAGATGGTCCACTATGCTGTTTGCCTCTTTGGTTCCTCACAGGCCTGGTTTGGAGGGAAATGCTCTCTCTCGGGTGTGCTTGCTGGTTGCTGGACACTGTATCTCTTGGCTCCAACTTCCTTGGCCTAGCTTGCCACATTCCAAGTCAAAATAGCTCATGCTCCTTCCGGGCGGCTCCCCAGGGCCTGGGGTGCATAGATCTGCATGGAGGGGGAGAGGTCTGTGGCTGGAGATCCTTCTTTTGATAGGTATCTCTCTGTGAGGCTCAGCCTCGGCCACCAGGCCCACATGTGCCCAGCAGAGATGCTGCCTTTGTTATCTGAGTACTTAGACCCTGGGTTTGCCCATCTGTAGTCCATACCCACCCAAATAAGTCATGCCTGTGGAAAACTTTTTAGACAGTTTTAGTCCTTGTGATGAAGGGGAGAAAAATCTCTCTCCAGAATTGAAAATGCTTCAGCAGAGAAGTACTCTTGCAGTAAACTGGCTCCATCTAGCAGATCTACAAAATTAGTGGAGAGAAGCTTTGCAAACACGAATCTTTAGGGCATCTCAATGAGGATGCTTGGTTCTGTCCAGACTCATTGCCTTCCAAGTGATGAAATCATCTGGGAAACAAACTTATTAACATATAAAACCCTTCCAGAATCTCTCTTCAAGCTTCAAAGGGAGATTTGGGGGAAGGAAATACTACCCCATTTTAATGATTGCAAAGATGTTTGGGGTGGGAATTTGGGGGTGCACATTGTTTTTGGTGACTAATTCAAATTTGGTTATGTGCTGTAGGTCAGTTTCCAGGGTGCACAGCCTGGACTAGGGTTTTCCTGAGCCTGGAATTTGGGACAGAAGGAGCTAGACCCACTCATCCAGCTCCGGGCTGCAGTGACTTAGAGGGATTAAGAGGCAAAGCTTGCTCTGGCCTTCCCTAAAAGGCTAGAAGACTCACCTCTGATGCATTTTACAATTCAAAGGGATGCCCCATTCCTTTGGAGACTTAGAACAAAAGCCAACTGAAGAGGTTGTCTCGGGTTGGGTCCCCAAGACAGAGATTCTTGTGCAAGTCATTTATTGTTGGAGAGATCTCCAGAGAAGAGGAGTGAGATAAACAGGATCAGGCAGGAAAGGAGGCAGCAAAGGAGTGGTCTTTGCTGCAGACCAGCCCCAGGTGGATCCCAGGAGACCATGGAGTGTGAACGGCACCACAGAGCTGTCCTGCCTTGAGGCAGGAGCTGGCCTTTGTACCCTAGTGTCTACCACCCGTCTTGGAGTGAGGACTTAATCTTCTAGGCATTTCTGGGTGAGGTCACATGCACTGGCCAAGTGCAACTCTGGAGAACTTACTCTTAGCCTTTATCAGGAGGTGGATGCATCAGCCCCAGGAAGGGTTTCTGAGCGGGCACCAACAGCATCTACAAGACATAGTCATGTGGTTGTCCTGCCTGTACTTCACATTGGACTGGATGTACAAGTTCTTGTCACCTTTACAAGGAGACATCATTCATCTGTCTATGAGAAGTCACTTTCCTTTCCAGCCCTTTCCTTCTCAGCTTTTAGACACGTTTTGTAAAAGTAGGGGAAGGGGTGGACACATAAGCGAATGTAGCTGGTCAGACATGAACGCCTCGCTCTGTAGAGCATCGCCAGCTGTGGATGTAGCCACTCAGCTATTCATCCAGGCTTGTTAAAATATGAGAGCATAAAAAGAGCTGATTTCATTCGTTTTATGGCAGTACAGCTTCCCCCAGGAAAGGCAAGGCTGGCCAAAATGTGTGTGGTCCATACCTTTTGGGTGGATGATATTTGCAAGACTTGACTCCCTCGGCTGTGCCCAATCTTGCCCTGACCATTCACTTCACTTCTTGCCTTTTCTCTAGAACTTCCCTTTCTGTTATTTGGAAATGGTCACAAAAAAGTACGATCTTTTCCATTCTCAAACCCAACTTGCCATTTTCTTCCATACCATGTAGTTCTAATATCCACATCCTCCACAGCACCCCAGATTTCAGGCTGGGCATTCTGTTGTCACCTGAGTCTGCGCCTGCTTCCAACACACCAATACATAGCCACACAGTGGATTCTGTTTGGCTCTTTGGATCTGAGTTTCCGGCAAAAACAAGATCTTTTTAAAAAATGATGTGACAGAAGAACGTAGAAATGTCTGGAATGTGTTCAAGCCAGTGAAAACACTGAGAAGACCCTCTGCCTGCAGCCTCTCAGTGCAGACGAGTCAGACATGCCTCTGGGACACCCCGGCTCCCTTTGGCTGGCAAAGGGAATGGAAACTTTGGCCACGGGTGGTTGTTTCTGCGGCTTCTCCACTTCTGGCCTCACCCACTTCTCACTGATGATTTCGCAGAGCAAGCCTAGTCTAGCATCAATCCATCCTCAACACCAGCCAGCTGGTCTCCATGCAGCAAGGCCCCATAGGCATGCTGGAGTCTCAACAGGAAATGTGCTTTTCCACTGAGCAAAAACAGACACTCAGGAGCTGATGGGCTGTGGAGTGATGTGCACGGTTCACTCAGGACCCTGTCACATTAAAGGAGCATATGAAGCCATATCCCCACATTGCGCCGGGATGTGGGGAACAAGTTGCTGTCCATCGCCCACCCTCCAGCCTGCACTCATGTGGTTGGATTCCCAATCTCTATAGCAATTTATTGCAGGATTCCTTTGGAATGATCAAGAGAGTGTTTGTGGAAGAAGCTGCATTTGTGTGGCTCCTGAGTCAGCCTGGGTTGCCAGAAGCCGAGCCTGGCAGGAGCATTCCCGTGAAAGCCATGTTGGACGTGCTCCTTGGAAAAACTGGTCAGAGAGCACGTAGTGTGATCAGGAAAAGGTAGGAGGCCAAGAAGGGCACGGTGTCAAGCAGAGTCCCACAGAGGGGAACTTCAGCACAACAGAGCCCTGGGTGCTGGCTCCTGAGTGTAGAAGCACTCTGGAAGCTGGAGTTAGCAAAATGGTAAAGGGCTTTCCAGGGAGGAGGACAGAACCCTGACTGCCAGCTTCAGTTCCATTATAGCAACTTTCAGAGGAGTTTATGGGAGCAATAACAGCACCAGGCCTGTTCTTCCCCAGTGTCTAAACTTCTTTCTGTTGTAAGTTGGGCTCTTTTGCAAGCCCCAGTATCAACTCCTTCTGCCTTCTCCTTGTGAGTTCCAACACACCAAGCAGACATTGGGGTACCAGCCATTTACCCCATGGCCGTAAAATGTGCACATGATAAAAAGGGGCCCTGGGGCATAGAAAGAGTCCCTACAAAAGGTGCCAACATGCTTTCCATCAGGATGTATCTCAGGCAACAGGAGAATCTGAGTCAGCTCTCAGCTCATTCTTAGCCCATGACAAATGTTGAGACACAAGTAGACATTTCCGGCACTCAAATAAGGCAAGAATTCCAAACCAGTCCCTTTTTGGGTAGAAGGGGCTAGGACGGTTTTATCTGAATAGGAAGCTCTAGTTGGAGAAAGATACTTACCACAAGGCCTGCAGTGAGGAGCAGAATTCCAGACGCTATGTCCTCCGGGGTCATGTTTCTCCAGCCCAAGGCTTAGTAAAAGGCTAATTAGGAAGTTGGCCAATTTTAGTCTCAGGTCCCATTTTGGGCTCTAATGTACTGTGAAATTTAATGCAATTCCACATGGTTTTGCAGATGCTTGGTGCAGTCATTTCTTTGGGAAAAAACAAAGTTAGGGTTTGCATAAGCACATTTTTTTTTCCCTTTGAGCCTGGGGAGAAACGTGAACTAAACCTTGTCTAATGTTGATCCTGAAGAGGCTGCTGTGGTGTAGAAGGAAGGACACCTGCCTCAGAAGATCAAGTGGATCTTCTTACTTTGTGAACTGGGCCTCAGTTTCCCACTCTGGGAAGCGCAGAGCTCTCAAGTTCTCATGAGGATCAGGAAAGAGCATGCAATGGGAACAATGATATTAACATATTAAGAGTTGCTACTGTTTCTGCTGGAGAACTTGGCTGTTTGTTCAAGGAGAAATGCTTTAAAGCAGAGGTCCCCATTCCCCAGACCATGGACCAGTACCAATCCCTAGCCTGTTAGGAACTGGGCCACACAGCAGGAGGTGAGTGGTGGATGAGCAAGCAAAGCTTCATCTGTGTTTATAGCCACTCCCCACAGCTCACGTTATCACCTGAGCTCTGCCTCCTGTCGGATCAGTGGTGGCATTAGATTCTCATAGGAGCGTGAACCTTGTTGTGAACTGCACATGCGAGGGATCTAGGTTGTACACTCCTTATGAAACTCTAATGCCTGATGATCTGCCACTGTCTCTCATCACCACCAGATGGGACTGTCTAGTTGCAGGAAAACCAGCTCAGGGCTCCCACTGACTCTACATGGAGGTGAGTTGTATAATTATTTCATTATATATTACAATGTAATAATAATGGAAATAAAGTACACAATAAATGTAAGTGCTTGAATCATCTCCAAACCACCCCTCCCCACCAGTCCATGGAAAAATTGTCTTCCACAAAACTGGTCCCTATGCCAAAAAGGTTGGGGACCACAGCATTAAAGAGCCACCACCTCATTCAAACTCTGATGGCTCTGCTCCTCTCCCACCCCCACCCCCACCCCCACACCCTTGTCTCTACTTCCCTGTCCACCTGGACTGCCTTCCGCAGTCCTTCTCTAAGGCTCCACTCAAGCCTGACTTGCCCCATGCAGCCTCACTCTCTGTGCTGGCTCATGCTGACACCTTCCTTCCTGACCTCACTTCCCACTCACTGTCTGATCCATATTAATAGATATCAATTGTTGTCAACATGGTTATAGCTATGGTTATCAGTTCAGGTGAGATAAATAGTGGCAGATTGCATCTTCCCAAAAGACCACAGCAAGAACTCCAGGACGACATACTCTTCCAGAATCTTGTCCTCCCCCACCAAAAATGAAGAGGTAGGGTCCACTTCCCCTCCCTTTGAGACTGGTTAAATCTTTGTAACTGCCATGACCAGCAGAAGCAGTGGAAATGTTTTGCATGACTTCCTATGCCAGATCATAAAAGGCTGTATGATTTCCTCCTGGACTCTCTTGACATGTGCACATGCAGCTCTGAGCCACTATGTGAGAAGTCTCCAAGCTGAGAAGACCACATGGCAAGACCACAGACTTAGAGAGGCCAGGGAGCCCCAGCTGTTCCAGCTCCCAGGTGTTTGAGTTCCCCTAGCCCAGAGGCCAGACAGGCAGTGAGTGTCTGAACCTTCACGTTTCCAGGTCCAGCCACCATATGATTGCAATTGTGTGAGCAGCGAAGTAAAGACCACCTACCTGAGGCCGGTCAACCCCTAAAAATGTGAGACATAACAATAAAATGTTACAGTTGTCTTAAGCCACTATGTTTGGGATGGTTACTATGCAGATACACATACATACGTACTATCTTAGTTCTGGCAGCTTTAAGAAAATACCATACTGGGTGGTTTATAAACACAGGAATTTATTTCACACAGTTCTGGAAGCTGGAAGTCTGAGAACTGGGTGCCAGCATGGTTAAGTTCTGGTGAGAGCCTTCTTCTGGGTGACGGACTTCTGACTTCTCCTTGTATTCTCACGTGACAGAGAGCAGAGTGGGGAAACAAACTCTCTCGTGACTCTTCTAGAGACAAGGTCTCGCTCCATCACCCAGGCTGGAGTGCAGTGGTTCTATCCTCCCACCTTAGCCTCCTGAGTAGCAGGGAATACAGTTGCATACCACTATGCCAAGCTAATATTTCATGACTTTTATAAGGATACTAATCTTATTTGTGAGGGCTCCACCCTCATGACCTAATTACCTCCCAAAGACCCCATCGCACTGGGGATTAGGATTTCAACATATGAATTTGGGGAGTAGGGTATTCAGTCCATTACACATATACACCTAGATACTTGCATATGCATATGTTTGTACATATGCACACACACATACATGCATACCTATATTTACATACATGTACACACATGGATGTATACATACAGACATGTTTAGAGATATAGCCTGATTTCTTCAATCATCCTCCAGTTTGTGCATTCGTGTGTGTGTGTGCTGGAAGCTAGCTTCCCAGCTGGGCTGTAAACTCCTGAGATCAAGACTGTGCTGAATACTCCCTGTTACCCTCCGCCAGCTGAAGAATGACATGGTGGATGTAGCGACTCTGCCCTGAACCCTTGAGTTGTATTGATGTGTGGTGCACACCTGTGTCCCTGAAAAGCTCATTACATGATGCAAGTGGGATCAGAGTCACTTTGGTCTTTGAATCTTTCCAAAGGAACCTGTAACCTTGGAAAGAACCATTTACCTGAAATTGTTGAGAAAAAGCCACTCGATTTGCTTCTGTGTCATAGACTCAGTGGAAGGAAATGCTGCTCTCTCCAGTCCCCCAACTGTGGATACTCGGCCGCCACCTCAGAAGCTATTAGGCAGGGTCTCCTCTCCTTGTTCAGGATCCCCATGGGATTTGCTGCTTCCATCATCAGATTCAAAAGCAGCTCTTTTGCTTCTCTCCTCATCTTAATGTTACCTAGGAGATCAGAGATTTTTATGAATTAGGATTGACAGTCTGATCATATTTATGTGAGCTAGGCAAGAAAAGTTAAATATTGGAGTCTGTCATTGAATACAATATTATTTGGATAAAAAATTGTCTCAAACATTGAAAGGGTCATTTTCTAAAAGAATTTATTTTAATAAATTTTCCTCCATAAATCTATATGAAATGCCCTGAAATTCAAAGGTATATAATATATGAGAAAAGATCAAAGGAAGTAATGATATTAAATTCCTTTCCATCCTTGAAAATTCTGCTAAGTTATTTTACCCCACCCACTACATGAACTCAAACATCGTTACAAGAACTCAAACAGCCCAGTGAGGTGCAATGCAGCTTCTTCAACTACATGGTAAACCACTCCTCTCCTGGACGGCTGGAGAGGAGGTATTAGTATCTTTGATCAGCCTTTGACTCAAGTGGGCCTGAAATTTGTCCTAGCTCATGACTGTAAATGTATACATTTGCATGAGGCCTCTGTGACATCATGACCAAGGTTATTACATCAGAGTGGATGTTGCTACCACTACCTCTTGCATTATTTTGTCTTGTAATAATTGTATTACTTTATGGATCTCTTTTAATCTGTTTTCAACTCCAGCCAACCCTGCAATGATACTTAAGTACATGGAAAGACAAAGATGGCAATCTTTGTGCCAATGACACAAACTCATAGGTTCTGAGGGGGAGCAAGAAGTAATTGACTTATAATGGGTGATATGATGGCATTCTAACATAAGAACGAAGTGAAACCTTTTCCTCCTACTTCATGTCCACTTTTCCTCCTTACTTAGAACATAAATTATGGTATTTATCATTTTCGTCTTAACTAACTCAACAACTAAGCCAAATTTTCACTTTCTTCCATAAAAATGTACATGTTAATACTCAGGTACTTTATGTAATGGCCAGACTTGGTCAAAAGTTGTATTTTCTGCCCAGTTTTCTTTCCTCTTCATAAAGCTTCACAAGTTTCTCTAGACTCGAAAAGCATTTATTAAACACCTACCTTGCTGTTGCCATGAATTTCAATTTGGCGACTTCACATGGGACATCAAAATCTGACACTTACAGCAAACATCTAAGAGATCCCACAGATTCTAAAGGAAAGTAGAACACAATTTCACCTTCTTGGCTGTAACTGGTTTCCAATATCATTTTGCCTCTGAACACATGTTCTTGCCTCTGAGCCTTGGGGTATCACCTGTCAGAGACATTAGAACTGCCACAGATGCTTGTTTGGGATGACTTGACCTTGAAATATTTATAGTTGAGAGCTTTGGAAGGCTGCAGTGTCTCTTCCTGTAATCTCCCACTGTTCTGATTGCTCTTTCTGTCTGATTTTTGGTTTATCCACGTAAGTTGGCATGCAATTAGCTCACCTCCCAGGCCTTCCATCCTAGCTTGTCAGCCCATCCCAACAACCTTTACTTTCCCTAGGCTGTTATTTACCACCAGGCCACACCGTGACTCCAGGCATCATAAGTTCCATGGAGGACTTAATGTGGCTAAGGGCAAGTTTGGGGAATCTTTAATGTGAATTTGATTTGCAGCCGCTTATGATGTATATATTCCAGAGGAAATTGAAGAAAGCAAGCAGAGACTGGAGGGGATATGAACCTCAAAAGAAAACTACACTGGCAGAGGGCCGTAGCAGTTAGCTTTTCTCCTCTGAAACTTCCCCAAGGTGTGTAGCATATGGGGGATAGAGCTCAGGCAGAAAGCAGCAGTCTTATTCTGTTGAGGCATCAGAGATTAGAGCTGGGGTCCCAGAGCAGCTGAAAATTGGGGGAAATCTCAGAAAGAAAGGAGTCAAAGAGGGAGAGCCCTATAATAGACATATAAATTTCCCTCAGGTCCGTGACTGACTGCTGAACCTCACATGCTTGGGGATGACTCCACGTGGCCCAGGGAAAACAACAGCTGAAAGGCTGAAAGCAGATATGTCAGCTGCTGCCTGGCACTGGGGAGACAAACTGAGAAGTGCAAGCCTCTAAAGTTAAAGGGGCTTGATAAACAGTTCAGATGTTCCATTGAAAGCCTATAGGGATCACATCTCAGGACTAAGGGCACACTTAAAGCAGGCCTAAAATTACCACAAATGATGACCCTCCAGTAATTCAATCAAAGCTTAAAACCTAAAACCACCTCTGGCTTTGTGGCTCGTAATTACAATCCTCCGATAATTCAACTTCCTATTAGAACAAAACTCAACACTGTTCAGAGGAAGATGACAGAATCCAGAATCTCCTGAGCCATCATCTATGATGTCAAATATATAATAAAAAAATTAATAGAAGACCAGGTGCAGTGGCTTATGCTTGTAATCTCAGCACTTTGGGGGGCCAAGGTGGGAGGATAGCTTGAGGCCAGGAGTTGGAGACCAGCTTAGGTGACATAGCAAGACCCTGTCTCTAGCAAAAAAAAAAAAAAAAAGCTGGGCATGTTGATGCACACCTGTTGGGAGGCTAAGGTGGGAGGATTGCTCAAGCCCAGGAGTTGGAGGCTGCAGTGAGCCATGATAGTGCTACTGCGCTCCAGCCCTAGCAACAGAGTGAGACCCTGTCTCAGAAAAACAAAAAAAAATGCTAGATACACATCAAGTAGATTCTAAATTATCTTACTTTGATCTTGCTTGCTCCAAACTCTGACAGGTCTTCTTCTGCCATCTACAAGGCAGCACAGTGCCCTTCCTAAGATACCTCTCATGTCATCAGTTCCTGTTCTTAATCTGTAACCCGAAATCCTAGCTGGACACCAAAGCACATTGTTGAAGCAAAAGGCACTTAGTATGTTTCATTCAGAGCTATAATGTGCCATCACCAGAGCCCTGTGACAGTTCAAGGAAATGGAGAAAAGTGAACAAATGAATTACTTTTTTGGTTTGAATTAATTATGCTCTTTTCTTAATTTCTGTTCATATTCAGAGGCAAATGTTTTCCAAGAGATGGAGCCTTGATATTTGGAATCTAAACTTTGGATGCACAAACTTAGTGATCTAACAAAAAATAATCGAGTTCAAATCTACCCTTAAAAGAGTTTCAGGTGTAATTTGCAGATTCTTTAGTGCTTTGACCTAAAATTATAGGTAAGTGGTCAAAAAATATTGAATATATGGTAACATAAAAGGAAAAATGATTTCCTGCAGTTAACATCTGCATTTTCCCTTTAAGGAGGGGGCCAGAGGTGGCCAAGACCAAAACTGAGAAGTAAGCACAGCTCGTATTTTTTCCAACTGAGCTAATCAATATTTTTTGTCTGCTTATTTATGTCTTCCTACAACAGCTACGCATATTCTTAGATATTTATTTCATAATCACAAACTAGAAATCAAGCTAAAGATTAAAGGTCTCTCAATAAATTCCCTGAAGATACCAAATACATTCAAGCAGATGGATTAGTAATAATTCTCCCCCTTTTAAATGGATTATTTTCTAAAATAGGTGCAGATCAAACAAAATGATGTCAGGAATCACTATTACCAGGACCAAGGAGTGCCAGTTATTCTTTCATTTTAGGACTTGGTTAGCAAAGCTTCAGTATAGGGAAATAAGGAGCGCACATGTCCCTGTTCCCATTCCCCTAACCATGGTAGACGTTGCTAATAGATGGAGACGCTCTACCACACTGAGCCCCATCCAAGACTCAGCCTATCAGTCAATCATTAGCAGTCAAGCAATGAACATGAATGAGACCAATTTTCTATCCTTAAAATTGGCAGTCGTGGAATAACAACATCAGGAGGAAAGAAAAACGGCAGTTTTTAAGAGGGGAAGCAGAGGGAAACTTTTGTGCTTTTCATGAAATTCTGATATTATCCTCCCATCTGTAGACCAATAGAACCACAAAGGTTACTTCCAGCTCTGGAATTTGATGAGTTAACATTAAAAAATGTCATTGATTTTGAAACCTCCAGCCATTTAGCATGCACATTTACACCTTCTATAAAATAAATGCTTAAAGTTTAAAAACTTTCCATGCAGATTCCTGTAGGGAATTACTACATTCCAAAAGCACTATTTCAAGTGCATTTTTTTTCTAGAAAAGTTTTTCATGCAATCTCATCCTTTCTGAGGGCATTGAACAGGAATGGGCATTCCTTGTAACCACCATGGGTCCCCTTGAGGAACTATTTAGTGGGTTCCTGTGTACATCAGCCTGTGGGTCTGGATCAATAGCAGACATAAGAACATGACAGATGCAGCACTTGGGTTAGATCCTAGGTCACCCATTCAAACATTCTGTCTCTGACGTTGGCACCAAGGGACACTTTGAGAAACAAAGGAGTCCAAGAAGAGCATCAAGTTCTGCACACCACAGGGGATTTACCATAAATATATCACTTTCTTTAATGAGAATTCATTAGTGACAGAGCCTTGATAATCACATGTGAGCAACAAATGCATGCCATAGGCTCTTGCCCCTGCAAACAGACCTCCTATCTGCTGCCATGTTTGTGGCCTGAGAAAACTACATTATTCATGAGATTGCTGTATTTTCTACAGTAGCTGCTGGCTCAAAGACATGAGCAGCACTGATGCCATGGTTTTTTATTATTGATAAGGAAATATGTTTCTAGTTTGTCAAATTACATTTCAGTGCTCTGCTAGGCCAATAGTCTATGTAACTAATGATTGGGGTTCTTTAGTTCCAAAGAATGTCTGTTCTCTTCCAGGAGAAAAGTTTGTGGGCTGATTGTTTAAAATCTTCTGCCAATACGGACATGAGAAAAAGAGCTCTTAAGTGGGAACCAAGGGGCTTCTCATGATGTTGGATCAACTTCAGCATCATGAACAAGGAGCAAAGGCAGTTTCCCAATCTGCATTCAGGAGTAAGGTAGTTACATAATGCTATCTAGATTGCAAATCCACCGCAAATTGTCCTTACAGACTATTGCCATGATTTAGGGAAAAATTCATCCAAATGTGCTTAAGTTCTTTTCTGGAAAAACAAATCTTTGTTGAAATAGAGAGAGGGAAAAGTGCAAAATTCCTAACTCTCCTTTTCTAAATATGGGTTTTCCAGAAGTAGTCCCAGAAACAGACTCAAGTACAAGTTGTTTGTTTCTGAGATGATCCCAAGTATGGGAGTTGGGAAGTGAGACAGCGAGACAATGACAGATAGGCAACCAATCATAGGCATGTTACCACCGTGAGCAACCAGAGCTTAGTTCTGCTGGGAACTCTTAACAGTGTAGAACATACCTCAGCATTATCTCATCCAGGTAATGAGGGAGCTGGGGTACTTATACACCCACCTTTCATCAGACTTTGGTTGACAGTTTCTCCTGAGAGAAAGAGTGGTATTAATTCTCCAGCATATCCAGCCTGCAGTGCCTGGGCAGGTGATCCTTTCTCAGCTCTGGAGAAAGCCTTCAGGCAAAGAGATGCAGGTGCTTAGTACAAAAGAGATAGGGCCCCAGGACTGTGGGCCTGGTGTTGATGTCTTGGGAAATGCCCCTATCCATATTTCTCTCTCTCCATTATTTAATAAATTAGAGACAAACAGAGCTATCATTTGATAGGTCCTTGCCCAATTTTAGGTATTGCATATTTCATAAGCATAATCATCATCAATCCTCATAATAACCACATAAATGGGTATTGTTTTCATTCTCCCATTTTGCACATTAACAATTAAGACTCAAAGATGTTAAGGAATTTTCCCAAAGCCACAGAACTTATGAGTGATAAAGGACGGATTCAAATCCAAGCCCTCAGGCTCTTGTAAAATGCTGGTTGCCTGTGGTAAGCAAATGTCACCACATAAGCATTTGGCTGATCCAACTTTTCTTAGCAAATTTGATTGGCAGTACTATTTTGATTGACAGTTTAATGATCCCTCTAGGCCATCTGTTCCCATGACTTGTGGTTGCATCTTCCTTCACAGAGATGCTTCTCATGACCTTGTTTTCATTCGCACATCAATCCATTTGAATCTGAACTTTGTTTCTGGTTTTTGAAGGGAAGGACTTATGCCCTTAAAAAAACAAGAAAAAAATGGGGTAATTTGTTCTTTCTAGGACAGTGGAATCAACATATTAGAAAGTTGGACCCTAGTTTGATCTCAGCTCTTCCACTAATGTCTGTGTGAACTTGGACTGGTTACTTGCCCTCTTTGGACCTCAGCTTACCTATCTGTAAATTGGGATAATGCTTCCTATCATATAGAAGCAATGAAAAAGTGATAAATATATTTACAATACTTGATAAAGGTTATTTCCGTTCTTAAATTCAGAATACTTAAGGTATTGGGATGATTTCAAAGAGAGTCCCCTTGCTCCCAAGCTAACCTCAACTGTTAACTCCTCAGTGATAAGGGCTGTGTACCTTTAACTAGTATTGAGTATGGTACCCAGCAGATGGTAAGGGCTGAAAGTAAGCAGTGGTGTTTTGGCACAGTATTGATTTAATAAATTTTCCAATGTTATTAAGATATGGTCTTTAGAACCAGAAAAAAATTCAAAAGATGATCTAAGAACAGACTGGTTCCCTGGAACACCCAGCACCTCCTGTTGCCAGATGCCTTCTCCCATGCCTGCCTGAGGTTTACTTGACCTCGTTGAATGTAAGCATGCATTGAAATGTCTCTAAAACATTTCCAAAGACTAAATATTTAGAAAATTAAGTTACGCATTTATGTACTTTCACACAGATTCTTTTGTGGATAATTTTGTTCAGGGGCCTTTAGTTATGACAAATGTGTTAATTGCCTCAACCAACACTTATTAAGTGATTTGTGTCCCAGGTATTTTGCTATACACCAAGGCTACAGAGAAGAATAAATATCCTACAACCTTAACCTCCCTCCCCCAGTCTACTGGAGAAGAGAGAAAACAACCAAAAATTGCTGCAAGGCAAACAATGTGCAAAAGGCTGTAGGGATGCCAAGGAGCAAGGACCATATGCATTTCTCACAAGGAGCTAGGATATGCTGGGTAACAAACAGCCCCCAAAGATCAGTGGCTACAAAATACAATAATGTTATTTTTACTCATGCTACATGTACAAAATGTGTGTATTGGGGGTTGGGGATTCTGGTATCAGTCACTCATGGATCCAGGCTGATGGGAGATGCACATTGCATCCTGATGTATTTTTCAAGAAATGCTGAGACAAGAAAATGCAAAATGGTGAGCCAGGCACTGGTTTGAAAGCCACATGCAACCCACATCATTTTGCTCACATTTCACTAATCAAAGCAAGCTGCATGGCCTTACCTAACTTTGAAAGGGATGTAGAAGTACTCCTCCTAGGTCTCTGGAACAATGAGAAATGGGGTATTTGTGAACAGCCCTCATTGCCACCAGAGTTGGGATCTAGTAGTTGGGAGTTTGACTGAGCTGTCCCTCCCAACACCATTTCTCAGCCAATAATCCTGTCTTGTGTTTATACAAAACCACTTCCTGAGAGAAAGGCCCTCTGCATTCAGTCACACTTGATATTTATTGTCCTCTTTCTTGTATCCCAGCCTGGTGGGTGCTGATGACAAAGAGAGAAACGACAGGGCTCCTGTCCTCAGGGAGCTGAGCTCATGGTGCCACTCTGTCCACGGTACACATGGACAAGCAAATGCCTACAGTGTGGTTGGAAAATAATTTGATGAGCACTGGGGCAATGCAACTGGGCCACAGAAAGAGAGGCAGGGAAGGCTTTGTGAGAAGCGGAGGAGGTACCGCACCTGGAAGACAAAGTTTTTACAATGCCCCAGGAAAAGTGGGAGCAACAGGCTTTACTAAGACAGATGAAAGCATCTGAAACAGAAGCTTGAAGCCACTCATCACTGCATGGGGAAGCTGGGTAGCATCCAGACTGCCATCTTTTGGTGCAATTCCTGAGAGACCTATCCCTCAAGTTGCGTTGGGTATTTTGTCATGAGAAGGTCACTGGGATGGCAGACTGGTGTTCTGATGGCTGCAGCAGCCCATGTTCCTTTTGCTCAGACATGTTAAGGGATCCAGGCTTTTTAGGATGTGTTGATCTTCATTTTGGCCTGCTCCATTTGATCAATATGTGATGAGTATGTCTAAAGATGGCATGAATGTTCCTGCTGCATTTTTTTCAAGCAAAGAAGAAAAGACTCTCTACCTCTGCGAACCTCCGTTTAGACTCATCAAACTCGGGCCGCATGAAAGCAGCCAGGAGGGAGAAGCAGGGAAGCTGATTGCTGTTGCCTTGGTAAGGGGAATCCACTCCACTCAGGTCCCTGTGGTTTCCATGGGAACAGCACCACTTGCTTCTGCAGGCCCCCAGGGCTGGCGGGATGCACTGAAAAGAAAATTGGGGGATGAAAGAGAGGAGCAGAAAGAGACTTTGAGGACCTTGAAGGTATTTGGGGAATGACTCTCAGCTGGATGAGGCTGCTCAGTTCTCCTTGCATAGGTAGCTGCTCTTAACAGGCCACGTGGGCCATGTGGCCCCAACAGGCTGAGTACCGGAAGCACCTGCCTGGAGGCACATGCATTTATGCAGCTCTCATGGACTAATCACCATCCAGGGAAACAGATGCCAATGCAAGGCAGGAAGGAATTGGCAATATGTGGATTTCAACATCAAGACCAGAGATGAATGTGTCCTCTGCCCACACCAGGCCAGCATGTCATTGTTGTTGTAATTTAGAATAATGATATGTGACCCCAGGAAACATGGCGGTAGGTATTTTACATTCACTATCTACACTCTTCATAACAACCCTGCAGGGATGACATCAACACACCCATCTACAGATGAAGTAAATGAGGCCCAGTGTGGCACAGAAGGAGATCTGGACCTGATCCTGATTCCCCACTGTGGGATCTTATGCAAAATCTAACTGATCACCCAAGGAAAATGTTAGTCCCCAAATACAGCAAGCATCCTAGCTCAAGCCTTAAAAAATGAGCTGAGTACTTTTGGATTTGGCACGAGGACGCACACCTGGAGAGGGTGACGTCAGCACCAGCCATCAGCTCTGGGAGGCGCTAGAGGCCCCACATTGTCTTACCTCTTGTTCTAGAAGTGAACCAACTGAGGCCAAGAAGCACTTGGCGGAGCCTTCCAGTCCAGTGCACCACACTGTCTGCATACACTCTTTTCTTGGAGAGCTGCAGCTATTCAGAAAATCGCATGCCCCACACACACCTGCAAGGCACCAGAGTGTGTCGCCAGTTGAAAAGCTTCTGCAGTCTCCAGGAGGCAAGCACAGCTGCTGTTGCAGCTCTTTTCTTGAACCACTGGGTCAACTGGGCAGAGTGGATTTACCCCATCCATGCCCAAGGTCTGTTCTCAGAGTTCTTCATCCCACTGAGACTTATCAGGCATCTGCTGTGTGCACTGCAGTGTACTGTGTTTGGACCAGAGGCAATGGGAAGGAGGATCCTCAGAGGCCATTTTTCAAAGGGCCAAAAGGCAAATTGAGGCCCAGAGAGATGAAATGACAGGTGGCCAAAGCCACACTTTGGACATGTTGGCATTGAGCCCCACATTTCCAGATTCCCAATTGAGGACACTTTACACTTTTCTTGACTCCAGGCTGACCCGTTCCTTAGGAAGATTAAACACTGCGATACCAAATTGCTTTAGAACCACAGCAAGGCAACGATGAGTGAAATAACGATGTTATTAGTAGGCTGTGTATATAGCACGCACGTAGGAGCTGACAGAGATCAATGACAAGCCTTATGGCCTCCCTAAACGAAGCTGCTGCCCCAGTGGGTCTCTAGGATAGGATCCTTCCTGATTTACATTCTATGCTGCAGGGTCATCTGGCAACGAATGTCCTTTGCAAATGAATCAAAGAAGCTTCTAACATGGTGGAACTGGATATGTAATATAAGAACATGTTACAACCCTAAGTCTTAACATTGGGGTCCTACCATGCTAGATTCAGAATGCAAGTCTTAATAAGAGTTTATCCTGATTTTATGCTTGTGCAGAGGGACTCCCTTCTGCCACCTCCACCCCATGCCCCACTACTGTGTGCTGAAGCTAATTATGTGTGTATAAGTTATGGTCTCTCCTTTCCTGCACATAAGATACCTTGCGTCTCCTCTTCAGTTCTTATGCAAAGGAGGCTTGGGAGATGCTGTGAACTGAATGTTTGTTCCCACTTCCCAGATTCATATGTTGAAGCCCTAACCCCCAAAATGATGGTATTTGGAGATGGGACCTTTGGGAGGTGATTAGGGTCAGATAAAGGTGTAAGAGTGGGACCCCGGTGATGGGATTAGTGTCCAAATAAGAGGAGGAAGAGACCAGAGCTTAGTCATACTCTGACATGTAGATACTGTAAGAAGAAGGCGGCCTCTGCCAGCCAGAAGACAGCCCTCACCAGAACCCAACCATGCTGGCACCTTTATCTCAGACTTCCAGCCTCCAGAGCTGTGAGAGATAAATATCTGTTGGTTAAGCTCCCAAGTCTACGGTATTCTGTTGTATCAGGCTAGGGCAGACATGGGACATTCCTGCACCCAGACATGTGGATGGTTTCTTGATATATCACCTGTGACTCTTTCTAGGGCCTTCTCTGGCCCCAGAAGCATGCTTGGCTTGGCCAGTGCAGGCCTGAGCAGAAGTGTTGAAGGGTCAGTGCCTTTGGGACAGCCCTAAACAGTGACAGGCAGGCATCAGTGGACGGAGCCCCCCACCCTGCTGCTGACCCTGCAGTAGACAACTCTGAGACCTGCTTTCCTCCATCTCCCAGCAAGCTTGAGACACTGTGCCAGCCCCTTCCCCTCCCTGCCTCATCTCTCCACCCTGCTCCCGATGCTTCCTGGGATCACCTCCGAAACAAACAGCTGTCATTCAAATCATTCTCTCGGGGTCTGCTCTTGAGGGCCCCAGCCTAAGGCATGGGCATTTGGAACCTATGAGGGAAGACTCACCTCTTGCAGGGTAGGAGAAGAGGGCTTAGCTCAATTTTTTTTTTTTTTTTTTTTTTTTTTTTTTTTTTTTTGAGACAGAGTCTCACTTTATCACCCAGGCTGGAGTACAGTGGCGTGATCTCCGCTCACTGCAAGCTCTGCCTCCCGGGTTCACACCATTCTCCTGCCTCAGCCTCCCGGGTAGCTGGGACTACAGGTGCCCACCACCACGCCCGGCTAATTTTTTGTATTTTTAGTAGAGACAGGGTTTCGTGTTAGACAGGATGGTCTCAATCTCCTGACCTTGTGATCCGCCCACATCGGCCTCCCAAAGTGCTGGGATTACAGGCATGAGCCACCGCGCCCAGCCTGGGCTTAGCTCAATTTTTAGATGAAATCTCTCCCTGTGACTTTTTTTCAAATGATAATGCATATATAAAAGGGAAAATAAAATACATGTAGTATTCTTTGCAAGCTCTGCATGAGTCCTTTGAAACCATTTTTCCAATTTCGTTATTTTCCTGATACGTGTTTTCTGAGAGGTGCTGTAATGAAAAAGTGGTCAGAGTGGGTGGATGTCAGGTGAAGTTTGCTAGGTGAGTATTTAACCTGGTCATTCTTTCCACATTGCTATTGGCCATCAAATAAGACTTTTTATTGTTCTTGAAGAACAGTGATTCAAAACCATTAGACTGTCCTCTGCCTTGTCCACCCTGACCCTGGAGCTCCCACATTCTACCCACATTCAACTAGGTGAGGAGGCCCACAGTGCCGGCCGCTCCATTCACAGGCTCTGCTGCTGACTGTGCCAGGTTGGAGGCTCTCATTGCCCCATGGAGAATTTTCACACACTTCCTCATGGCCAGCTGTGACTGCTGACAGGAGGAGACAGTTTTGATAGAGGAGCTCCCAGCTGGGCATGGATCAGAGAGCAGGCCCTGGAGAGCAGACCAAGATCAGGTCACTGGTAAGCTGCCCACCCCCTGAAGGGAGGAAAGGGAGGGTTGCTGAGCCTCCAAGGAAGGAGGACCCTGAAGAAGCTCCTTGGTTTCTCTTTGGCTCACCCCTGCCCGGCCAGGACTTTGGGCAGCTTCTGGGTGGACTGTCCTGAGCCAGCAAGGGGCCCTTTGGGTCCTGCTCCATCCAGGGCTCAGCCTCCAGTGTGTCTTCCCCAGGGGTCCCAGCTGGGGCCACCATGTGGGCTGGCATGGAGACCCCTGACAAGAAACCTCCTCCACCAGAGAACCAGGCCCAGTGGGATACACATATCTGCAGTTGCTTCATTCAGCCAGTTGCTGTTCATGTTGTGGAGAACTGAAACTCAGAATGCCTGGATTCAGAACCCAAGCCTGTCACTTACAGACGTGGTGTCCTTGGTGGAACAGATGTGCTCTCTGGTCCTTGGTGGCCTCATGCACGGGGCAGCAGTGAGGCAGGAGAATAGAGCTGGGCTGGGGAGAACCCAGTGCAGACGTGGATGATGCTCATGGGGTGGCTTTCACTCCTTTCCTGTGCTCCCTCGGTCCCTTGTTATCGATCATGGAGGAAGCTCGTGGGGTGGGAAGTAAAGAGCTAACTGGATGCCACATACCTGTACCCCCCGTACCCCTCATTGATGATTGGGGACCTCAAATAAGCGGTTTCCACACATGATTCCTTTGCTTGGCACTGCCCCCGGGCATATGACTGGCTTGTTTCCCGTGGGTGATGGCTGTTGTGATTGATACATTAACTCAGCATCCCATCTCTAGCTTCCAGCTCTGGGACTAGGAGAACAATAGGAGAGGTGACCTTTCAACCCTAGGACTGGCCAGTGCCAAAACACCCTGTGGCAGCTACACTGAAAAATGCAAAGAAAAAAAGAAAAAGCCTATTGCTTCGCCTCCAGGAGTGTGGCAGCTGAATGTAAATCAGGTCAAATGCTCTTTTGGGAAGAGGTCGCAGAAGGAAGAGGTCAGAGGGCAGAATGGAATTGCAGATCCATGCAGGAGGGGGGTGGCATTGTGAGGGGCGTCCCCAGCCCTAGGTTTGCCGGGTGTGCCGCCCTTCTCCCACTTTCCAGCCATGGAGCCCAAGCATGTTGCCCCGTCTGTCTTCACCTTGGGTTCCTCATCTACAGAACTGGAATAAGAACCTGTTTGGGAGGATAAGATGGGATCACAGGGGCAAAGTGCAAGGTACAGTGCTTGCCAGAAGCAGGTGCTCAATAAATGCTCACTGTTGTCATCCCTCTGCCCCTCACATTAATTTCCAGATCGTGGTTTCATTTTGGTCCCCAAGGGAAACTCCTCCAGGCCTCTCCCAGTTTATTTGTTGTTCAGAGGGGCTCCCTGCAGCCTGTTTAGAGCAGCTTCAGCTTAGAAAAATCCTCCCATAATCATGATGTTCCTGTCTTTTCTTGTCTCCTTTTTTATGTTTAAAGGACCATAAAAAACTAGAGAGTGTGATTAGCTAGACATACAGGTGGGTCTTGCTTTTTTTTTAAAAAAAAAAGCTTTTTTGGGATATTATTGACATATAAAAATTGTATATGCTTAAGGTATGCAACTTGATCTTTTGATATACAGATACATTGTAAAATGTTAACCACATTTCAGTTCATTAACATATCCATTACCTCTACATAGTTACCATTTATGTGTGTGTTTTTGTGTGTGTGTGTGTGTGTGTGTGTGGTGAGAAGATTTAGATCCACCCTCTTCGCAAGTTTCAAGTATATAATGTAGTATTTTTAACTCTCCCCCACTTGCCGTACATTGGAAGGTGAGCCTTGCTTTATGTACTAGACGTACCCTTTGGCCCAAACACCTCATGTGGCTCCAACCCAAGACCTGCACAATGCCTTAAGCCAGTGCTGCCTTGGATGCAGAGAGCAGAGCCTTTTCAAGCAGTGACCGATAGCTTGTGTCTTGCACAAATCCTCTGGGCAAGCCAGGGGTCCCCAGCAAAATTGGGCCTGGATGTCTCAGAGGTCATCCACTCACTCCTTAGCACCACTGTCTTTGTCTCTTCTTCCATTCCTGGCTGCACTGCCTCCCTCATGCACAGTGCATCCTGGAGTGACCTCCCAAGTAAACCACATAGCTCCACATCCTTGTCGGAGGGTCTGCTTTTAGGGGAATCCAAAATAAGACAAGTGGCAAGCAGGTATCATCTAGCATATCCTCCCCATCAAATGGTGGTGGTTTCTCTAAGAACTTGCTAGTGAAAGACTTGGAGACATCATCAAGCTCAGAGGGAAAGACTTCTTTCAGCAGCTGGTGATGTCTGCCCATGTGGGGCTGTGGGTGGGGGTGGTGTGTGCTGATTCCTGCCGCGCCTGATGGGCACATCCTCCAGCAAAGGAGCCGTGGATTCCTATCGGAGGGAGCACAGGAGGCTTCATAAAGGAGAGGAGATGTAAGAACCTGCCCAGAAGGTTGATTGGATTTTATGAGAGGAAGGGACAGGAGGCCCAGTTAGTGGTGGAGGACCTTCTTGGGACCGTCAGTTCACAGACTCCAGCTTTCATCTCAAGGCAGAAAGTTTTGGAACATTGAGAAGGCATGAACATCCCTGTGGTTGGCATTCTGGTCCAGCCACAAATGGAGGTCAACTCAGCAGAGGGAGGGAGCAGGGAGGGGGTTGTTCTAATAGCACACGAGGCCCACACCCTAAGCCAGGTCAGGCAAAGTGGAAGAGGAGCACAATGAAGACCCACTTAGAGCAGGGGCCTCAAATCTATCTGAGCCACAGACCCTTTTGGTGATCCCGTGAAGCCTACAGCCCCCGCTCAGAAAAGCAGTTTTCAATGCATGCATGCAGCAAAGTACATAAGGTTACACATGGAAACTGACTGTGTGGAAATGAAGCTGTCAAAATATTAGAAAACAAATTTGCAATATAGTAGTTCACGTGCTTCCTCATTAACACTTTAAGTCACAGGTGGTGACCTAACAACCACCATAAAATTGAAGCAGTGGGTGAAAGCTGCACAAGTATGATGGCATGATGTGTTATGAAAATATCTGTGGGGCCGAGCCCCAGGTTCTGCTAACACTACTGTGGTTGGCTGCCCATGTTCTTATCTAAGGAAACACTAAATTCTGGTTAGTTTTGTGAACTTAAAGATGTAGGATCTTTTTTTCATCCAAGTTCGTGGACCCCATGTTAAAACCAAGACTCCCAGACCTACAGCACTGAAAATGTGGTCACCTGTGCTGAGACAGTTTTCTTTCTCTGTTCTTTAGCCCTGCATGAATTCCCCAATGACATCTTCACCAACGAGGATAGAAGACAAGGTGCGGTGGTCCTCCATGTGCTCTGTGTAAGTACCCCTCTGTGCCTCTGCCTGGAGGGTCCATAGGCCAGGCCTAGGGGTGTGGGGTGTGGCACCTGACGTGCCCCCAGTGGGTTCTCTCCGCCCTCCTGTTCACACGCTGCCTGGTGGGGGTCCTCTGAGCCCTGTAGGGGACCATCACCAAATGGAGATGAAAGCCTGCAGCTTTCGAAGGTGGAGCCATCTGTTATGCACTTTCCCTTCGTGTTAGTGCCCAGAGTGTGGGCTCTAAAGTCAAACAGCCCCACTCTCCATGACTTAACCCTACTCTCTGCTCAAACACCACCCTCTTGGGGAGCCCTTTCCTAACTGGCCTTTCTGAAATGCCGCCGTATTTCCTCTTATCCTGCTTTGTTTTCCTCTATGCTATCTGCCATTGCATAGTTATTTGCTTTTCAACTTTTCACCCTCACTCACACGTAAGCCCCATGAGAACAGGGACTTGGTTTTATATACGGCTTCATTCCCAGACCCCTTCTTGGCATGTGGTAGGGACAGAACATTTGCTCACTGAGTGGATTATATGTAATGGCAAATGGCACCATGTCTGACACATACAAGATGAACAAGAAAAGCTTGTTCTCTTCCCATCTGGCCTCTTACTTTCCACCACTGCCCTAGCATCTTCTGCGACAGAGCCAGTGGCTCTAAAGTCTGTGGTCCCCTTGTCCCCATTTGGAGGGTTTGGGGGAGGGCATATATGTGACGATGTCTAAGGAGTGGACAGCTGTCCAACAAGAAATCTCTGAGCCAAATTCTCAACTAGGTACATTACTGCTTCCCCATCTCTGCGGCGTTCCCTCCCCCTTAATTCCATTCTAGTTATTTATCGCTGTGAAGCGAGCTCCCCACATTCAGTGGCATGCCCGGTCACCATGTTGTTTTGTTGTTGGGTTGTTTGTGCTGGGTGTTCAGAAGGAGCACAGTGGGAATGCTGCTCCACGGAATCCAGGGCCTCAGATGGGCCGACTCCGATGGCTGTGGCTAGACCAGTGGTCCTAAAGGGTTTCTCTCTCCCGTGCCTGGTTTGTGGGGTGGGATGGCTGAAGGACTGGCTCAGCTGTGGCTATTGAGAAGAGCACCTACAGTGACCTCTACAGTGTGGCAGCCTCAGGCAGTCGGACTTCCGCATGGCAGCCCAGAGAGCTCAGAAAGGGAGGGTGACTTAGCCTTGAAGTCCCACGGTGTCATTTCCACCGTTATAGTCACAGCCCACTGTGATTCAACGGAGGGGTCAGAGAACTTGCTTTCAGCCCACAGCTGGAGCAGGTCAGCAGGCACAGCCTGGGCTGTAGAGTCAGAGAAGACATGGGCTTGAAGCCCACTCCTGCTGGCCTTTCTTTATGTGTCACTTCTGGGAGGACACTTGACCTCTTAAGACCCACAAACCACCTTGATCTTGACTCTCTTTCTGGGTAAAATCAATCAACTCTTCAACTGATCTCCCACTCCCCAAAAAAGGGAGCATGAAAGGTCTCTTTTCTACAAGGACATTCTCTAAAAATACCAAATGAGTAAGGAGAGCCTTTGCAACCCCCCAGCCCTCCCTGCCTTTCAGGGAAGTTGCGTGCACTGAGCCATTAATATGGATGTCACCTTCGGCACCAAGGAGGCTACCCTGTCGCAAGGCTGAGGAGCCTCAGGCACAGAGTTGGATCCAGAATTCCCTGGCAGCTGTTAGCATCCTGATGCTTTGACATCTGAGATATGAGATTTCCACTCTGGACCCAAACACTGCGTGTTTTCATCCTCCTGAAGAGATGTTGTCGCCTGCAGCTGCATGGCCCTTTCTCCCCACCTCCATCTCCCCACTGGACTCACGGAGTCATCAGGTGGAGGTGGAGGGGTTCATTTTTCTTGCTCTTCATGAGCCCAGGATACCCAGGAAGGTTTCTGCTGTCTGTGGTAGTGCATTTCCAGGCTGGCAGAAAGGCAACATGGACACAAATGCATACTATCCTCCTTAAACACTTCCCTAACTGTGGGCATGAGTCTACATGTTAGCACTTCATAATCACTGGAATCCAATGCCACTGTTAGCCCCTGCCCTGGGCCCTACACTTTAGAATCCACAGGGCAAGGAGTTCATGGACCAAGGCCAGTGCCCACCCCTTCAAGATTATGTTCCAAGCACACAGAAGCCCAGAATTCTATACCCAAATAGCCGTGAGCCTGCTGCCAAGGCCTGTGCAGGTTTTCTCCCTGGCTCCACTTCTTGGAGGGAAGAGACCCAAGTGGGGCAAGCTTCAACACACAACATACATGCCTGTAGTCCAATGTGAGGCCAGGTTGGCAGAGCAGCAGGGCAGAGACAAATGTTTGGGTGGACCTACTGGTGCCATCCCCAAAGCCCAAGACCAAATCTTGTTATCCTACCCACTAGAATATAAGCCCCCACCACCAAAATGTAAGCCCCAATAAAGAAGCCCCTTTGTACTGTGTCCAGCCATTGAATGCCTGGAGTTGCACAGTCACTTTTTGTTCAAGGCAGGAGTAAATTATTCCTTCTATCCCCTTCACCTTCCATGTTGTGCAGCACATTTAGGATGCTCAGAAATTGTTAAACAAACATCATTGGATGTAAGAACTGCTGGAAGGGTAACATCTGGCATTTGACTGGCCAGCAGAAAACAGATGAATACACGGGTCAAAGCTGCAAGAAGCGAAATACAGACTTCCTGCACTTGGACATCTAGAAAGCATTTCTTGAGCCCCTGCAGAGTAGTGCTGGGCTGAGTCCTTCTAGATGCTCAGGACATGGCTTCACTCTGAAGGAACCTGCTGTCTTGTGAAGAGAACCACTTATGGTCAGCACCTGCCATGCACCAAATGCTGACGAGGGTCTATACAGCCTGCTGTGCTGTGTGGGAGCTTAGAGGAGGCACCTCAGTGTCAGGAAGGCCGGATGGTGCTGTTGTTGAAGAGTGGGCAGGCAGATTCCAAAGGAGCATGGAGAAAAGGGACTCCACACAGGAATGGGAAGCCTCATGGTCAGAGACACAGAGAGGTGAGAGTCAGGGAGTCTAGAGAGAGCAGAAACCAAGGGTGGGGGTGGTGGAGAGTGAGAGAGTATGAGCATGGAGAGACCGGCAGGACCTCACATGGGAGGCACCACAGGTGATTTAGCTGCTGCGTTGGAGTGGTGGGAGATTCCTGACCTCACTGTCCCTCCTTGCCTAGGGTTCGTGCTGCATTAGCTCAGGCTTCACCCGAAGTGACCCAGAGTCATCTGCCCTACAGTCAGTTGAGAAGAGCCCAGGCAGGATATAGAAAAAGGCTCAGGGCCATTTGGGCAGGTGATCCCAGAGTCCCAGGGGCCCTGGGGAATATCCAGGAGGGAATGTGGAGGACAGAACGTCCCCAGGAGGCTGTCTCTAGGCTCCTGAAGAGCTGGGACTGCCTTATCCAGGCAGGGGAGTGATGGCCTTCTGCTGGAGGGTCCCAGCGGGGTGTCCTGCCACCCCAGGCTTCCCCCAAGAGAGGGCCATGGGGCTGTCTTTTCCTGGGGTTCACTGCTCTTAGTCATGGATCTGGACCAGAGGGCGTAGTCCTTGCTGCTCCAGTTTGATCTGAAACCTGATCACACTCAGCATTGGCACCTACACTCAACCTGCCCCTTTCCATTTGGGCCCCATAAGTTTGCTTTGCTCCTAAGGCTTGCAGCCTTCAGCCTCGGTTTGGGTAGAGGTCTGGGGACACAGATTGTTCTGACCCCTTGATACACTCTTTTAAACCTTACATGACAAAGCTTGCTTTCTTTTTTTTTTTCTTGTAGATACTTCCCTGTTTTGTGTGTGCTTTGTGTGTGTTTTGTGTGTGGCTTTGAAAAGCCATTTCTGGTTCAACTTTCTGAACATCGCAGCTTGAATGTTCCGTTGGATCTTTCGTGTTTTGTGTGTTTCAGAAATCCCAAGCCTGAGAGTGCACTTTTTAAGAGAGGTTTCTGTTCCTTCTGGCTGTGTGTCATGTATGGTTTCCTTACTAGTGGGGAAATCCATGATCTTGACAACTTTTTCAACAAAAGATAGCCCCAAGAAAACACTTGTCTTAGAACTTGCTTTATATCTGGTCTATTATAACATTGAAACACTAAAAGCAGGATTTCCTGTCTTTGAGGAAATTTGCACCCTGTAGATTCACTGAGCCTGTGCCAAGTAAAGGAAGAAGGCTATGAATAATTTTCTAGAATTGTAGTTTGTTTGTGATTTATCAAGATCTTGTGAAATTTTGCTCATTATCCCCATGACACAAATAGCTGAATCTTGGAGATTATAAGACAAGCTACACATTTCTCTTCCAGTAAGAGGCTTTAAATAATCAATATTTGGAATTCTTTCTCGAAGTTGGTGCGGGTGGCAGCCTATATTTAAGAGATCAAACTCCACAGCAGGAATAAATACTCTCTGCACACCTTGTCAGCTTTCAAAAGTATTCTTCCTAAGCTTTGAGCCTTGCTTTCCGATTTTTAATGTAATTCCTCTCTTCTGGCAGGCAGATATTTCTATATGCTTGTGTGTATGAGAGTAGAAGGTGTCACACATTTGAAAATTATTCTCTATCCCATACCAAGGCAAGCTCTTGTTAAGTGAGTCTGTTTTGTAGGAGGGCTGCTAATTAGTCCAGCAACCCAGACCTGTCAATAGATGTGCTGGGAAAAGACATATCAAGGAGAATATTTTCAATGTGCGTCTTCATTTTCTAAACCCTAGGCACACCCTGAGATGTCCCATAGGAAACTTGGGAATTCAGGTAAAGGGGACTTTTCCCTCCACTGAGCTGTTGGGGTTGCTGCCATCTGCGCCTCCTCAGGTTGATCAGAGCAGCAAAAGGGATGTTCTGGCCACATGGGAGGTCCCTGGCCATTTGCCTTAGGCCCCTTCTGTTTAGTTTTAGGGACTCCCTTGTGCACATCTCCATCTTCACACTCCTGTGTCCAGTGCCCATTAGGGGCTCATGTTATTAAAGGAGATAGGCTCTCTACAGCACGGGTCATTCCAGAGGTCCAAGCAGGATTCTTGAGCTGAGCTGAGCCGTCGAGCTGGGGCTCCCTCCCTACAAGTGGAGGTTCTCCAACAATGAGGAAGAGGACCGTTAATGTCACTCCTTTTGGTGTCCGCATGGTGAGGGTGTCCAGGGCATGATCTCAAGGTTGGTGGTCTCCCCTGTCCCCTGCCTCAACACCTGTCCACACTTCTTTCTTCCTCCCCTGGACCCAGGGAGTTTTATCTGGTCTGGGAATTGGGGAATCTCACTTATGAGCTTACATCCAAATTCTCTGTTATTCCTAGATCAGCTTTTAAACTTCAGAATGTGCTTTCTGTCTCATGATCCCATTGTGACCTCCTTGCTCCCCAAAACTGCAGAGGAAGCTGATTAGCACTGGAGGGCAGCCTTTGGTATAGAAGCGATGAAAGTGATTGGAGTACTGGGGAAGGAGGGTGGCTAGTCACATCTTATCCTCCCTCTGGCTTTGTGGTTTTCAGGTCCATTGTCTATTTCTGGATTTTGTGGTATTCCTAGCTAGCAGAGTACCTAGGTGACCTGGACCATGCTTTTCTTCCCTCCTTCCCTCCTTGCCTCCCTCCCTCCCCACACAATCCTTATTCTCTCAGAAGTGTGTCTCTGCCTCCACTCTGGCCCTGGCTCTAGCTGGTGTCATCTTTTGTGCACCTGCCCGGCTTCTTCAGTACCTCCCGGCACTGGTCAGTTTCCTAATTTATAGTCCCCAGAAGTCTCTAATTATTGGCCCAGCTCATACTTTTCCTGCCTGGCCATGGGGTGACCATCCCCTATGGGTTGACTCCCCCTGGGTCAGGTCTTAACCAGTCAGTGTGACCGAATCACACAGGTTTCCTTAGGAGGCCTGGAGGGAGAGGAGTCTCAGCTCCACAATCCTACCCTCCCATCTTCAGCAAAAGTAGATACTGATGTGGATGTGTTCTTGAAGGAGCATGAGGCTGGGACACCTCCTGGGAGAGCCCAGGTTCCAAGTGGAAAGGGGCCTCTTCCTCCCAGCTGACGGCTCCTCTTTCAGGCCTGGGGGAGGAGAGGAGGAGGAAGCTCTTCTTTCTGGAAGGAGCCTCACCAAATGGATGTCATTTCCTGAGGTCTGAGGTTCTTCCAGTTATTTCTGCTGTTTAATTTTAATGTCTGAAAGAATGATTTCCCTGGGTGCACTCGCCTGGGCCCAGATTGCTTTTGTTCAGAGCCAAAGGATAAACTAATGATGCAGTAGCCAGTTCTTAGGGGGGCAGAAGACCAGGGTCCTGGCAGGAGGTGCAGAAGGCCCCTTTCCCAGGCCCCATCTCCTCCAGTATTTTGTATATTTAAGCTCACTTTCCACCTCACTCCCAGGGGTATTTTTTTTCATGGTCTTTCAAGGATGTCTTTTCACTTTTTTGGCCCTAAGACTCAACTCTCCATTTGTAGGCCATCAGTGTCTAGCAGACCTTCCCCAGCTGTCCAGTAGTCTAGATCTGTGCTGTCTAACATGGTAGCCACTGGCCATGGGAGCTATTGAGCACTTGAAATGTGGCTAGTGTGAAGGAGGAGCTAACTTTATTTTATTTTTTTTAATTAACATAAATGTAGACAGCCACATGTAGCTAGGAATCACCCTAGAAGGCCTAGCGATGAATTCTAATTCAGAATCTTCCCTTCTTCGTTTATGTCATCAACTTGAAATCAAGAAGCAGAGATGGCTGGGGAAAAGGTTGTCAGCAAAGAGACACTGCTGCTTTACTCAGTCCTCTCAAGGCCTGGCCTGGCTTTAGCCATCCAAACAAGCAGGATGTATAGAAGGCACTGCCAGGCCACCGGGCTTACCAAAACAAGGGCAGGATGAGATGTTCTGGTAAGGAGGAAGGACACCCAAATTAAGAGCCAGAAAAGCATGTATATGACCAACAAGCTTCCTGCTTTGGAACAAGCCCCAGAACTTCTCCTGACCTCAGTATCCATGTCCATAAAGTGGGAACGCATGGTAGGTGCTCAGTCAGTGTTAAGGTTTTTGATCTTCACCGTCTCTTCCCCCGCAAACACCACCAAAGGCAGTTCAGCTGTGCTTGCCAACCCCATCACAAAGCACCTCCTGTCGCAGGGCCAGAGCCCAATCCATTCAGACGCAGCTGCCCTCCTTGTGAGCAACAGAACGGGATGGCA
Organism: Nomascus leucogenys; assembly: GCF_006542625.1. Classification (NCBI taxonomy): domain Eukaryota; kingdom Metazoa; phylum Chordata; class Mammalia; order Primates; family Hylobatidae; genus Nomascus; species Nomascus leucogenys. The sequence goes on along the minus strand of NC_044393.1, from coordinate 45,617,316 downwards.
CAGGAGGCCACTCTGCAACTGGTATTGCCGCCATGCCCAGGGCTCCAGGAGAGGCTGCTCCTGCAGAGTTTTTTTTTTTTTTAACTGAAAACAATAATCATCTATATTTATGGGGTATAATGTGATGTTGTAATTACATTGTAGAATAAGCAAATCAGGCTAATTAATATATTTATCATCTCACATTCTTATTTATTTGTGATGAAAACATTTAAAATCTCTTTTAGCAATTTTGAAATACATATTATTATTAACTATAAAATAGGAAAGGGAGAAGTGAAATCATCTACTAATGACATGATCTTGTATGTGGAAAACCCAAAAGATGCTGCCAAAAGGCTGTTAAAACTGATGAACAAATTCAGCATAAAGTTGCGGGGTACAAAATCAACATACAAAAATCAGTATCGTTTCTATACACTAAAAACAAACTATCTTCAAAAGAAATTAAGAAAACAAACTCATTTACCGTGGCATTAAAAATAAGATAAGAGTGCATTTAAACCAGGGGGGTTTGAAATTTAGGGGGACCTACATGATGGGGTCAGAAAGGTCCCAGCAACAACTCACTTGCAGGGCAGACGTGTTTAGTTAAGGGATTTTACTCTGGAAGAGAAAAATGATTAGAATAGCTTGTGGAATTTGCTGTTTACTCTTGGAAAAGTGCTGAGCTTGTCCTTAATTTATCAGTGTCAACACAAAGCTAAAACTGGTGTCCAGAGAGGATTAGCACAAAGAGAGTAAATTATGTTTCCATACATCAGTGATTTAAATCACTGCCTCACCCCCTTGATCATGAGACTTAATTCAGAAGGCCCAGGTCTAATCATTCAGCCCCACAGGCCCGACAGCTTGCTGGTGGGTTGATATCCTAGGACCTGAGCTGGATATAAAGCATGACGGTTTAGAGCATGCCCTTGCAGTGAAACCCAACTGAGTTGTAGTCCTGAATTTTCCACTTTAGCTTGTAGCTATGGGAAAGCTGTTTCACCTTCCTGAGCCTCAGTTTCCTCATCTGTCACAGCACCCACCTCATCAGGCTGCCTTGAAGAACACATGAAAGCAGGTGGATGAAGCTCTTGGCAGAGTGTCTGGCACTGAGTAGACGATGCCTTACCTGTCCCCCCCGCTTAGTTCTTGCTACCTCTGCATGCCCACCCAACTTTCAAGTTCCAGCCCCTGCAACTCTGGGCATTTTCTGGACCCCCACATCCTATTCTACCTGAATACTGGACAGGCAAGAAGTGCCAGGAAATCAGCATCCCCCAGAAGAAGGCCTCAGACAGACAGGGGATTGGTGGTGGATAAATGTCTGTTCCCTCTTGCTTCAGCTGGGCTAACGGAAACGCATGTTCTAGCCTGCCCCCCAAAGTACCCCCAAAGGAATAAGCCCTCGCTGTCTGCCCCAGTGCCCCACTTGGTAACACACCTTTATTAGATGCTCTACCTGCCCTGACTCACTTCCCTGCTCCTCTTCTGGAACTTCCTGGGATCCCAATTAAATGACAAGCACTGAAAACCACCTGCTTCTGAGGCACAGCCTCCATAGATGTCACCTACCTTTATTATTATGCAAAACCCACGAAGACTGCAGGACGTACAGAATCCTGAGACTCCAGTCCCTCCTCGACATCCACAGCAAAAGCTCCGGCCGGAGTTGACCTGCAACCAGTTTGGTCAATGTCTTCAGGCTGGGCAAGATAGAAGGATGTTTGGGGAATGAGCTTTGAAGTAGACAGTTTCCAATTTGATTTTATCATGGTGCCAAATGGTGGTAGGGGAGACATAATTTTGTGTTTTAGCTCATCCCTGCCCTTCAGTAAAGAGCTTATGCACATTGCTTAGATACCAAACGTTTACATGTGGAGATTAGATACATGCAACCTGCTGTATGCTCCTCTTCATCTTACTTGTTTATTACTCGGTCCACCTGTTCCCCACTTCATGTATTTCCTTTTTATTTATTTATTTTTATAGTAAATAAGCTTTATTTATTTGTTTTTCTGGGCTGACATTGCAGCAGTCACAGATCTGCATAACATAGTTACGGATTGACTATATCTACCATTTACAGGAGTATTTTTTTCCTCTGAAAAGCATAAGAACAAAAGCTAAGTAAATAATGAGGTACTACTATTTGGAATGATCATATGTCATAGCTTAAAGAACCAGTCTTAGCAAAGATTCAGCAAATCAATCTGGATAAAATAGCCAACCAAATGCTCCAATTTATCAGGACACACTCCATGTTGGCACTCAATGGTTTTGTCTCTTTGCCAATAGTTTTCTGACAATTTTGTACCTGGGAAAACCGCAGAACGAGACCTGCTGCTTATCATGACTTGAGACTTCAGAATAAACACTATGCCGCAGGAGTTTTGTTTTTATGCCATCCTTCCCCTTTCTCTCCCAAGCCAGCCCCCCTTATATAGTAGAGACTCTGGATAGGGGATTCAAGCTTAAGAAGAATCTGATCTTACAGTAGAGAAGCTTCCCTATCCCAGGAACCTGGATATGCAGCGTGTTCTGCAGCCAGTGTCTTGAGGAGTCACTTCCTCCTGAGGACCCGCACCAGAAGAGCTACAGGAGCCGAGACAGCCGTCTCAGGCTGACTCCCCCAGAAGCAGACCCTCAGACAAGGAGGCCAGGGCAGAGACTTCGTTTGGAGGATGGTCCCAGGAAGCCTACTATGGGGAGTTAGGTAGAGAAGGAAGGCAGCCCTGAGGGTCTGTGAGAGAGCCAGTGACCGCTGGGGAGAAGGAGGCTGGAGCTTCATCCCACTGGAGAACTGGCAGGTCATGGAGAACATCCACAGCTGATGATTCCAAGCAGGGCAGGGGAGGAAGGGCATTTATCCACCAGCTCCTGTCCGTTGTCTGTCGACGGCTGCTTGGGGGTCCCAAACTCACAGCATTTCCGGTCGGGCTCACCAAAGCCCTCACACAAATGGACAGCGTGGGGTTTGCATACTCAGGAAGTGAGTGGCCAAGGACGAGGACGGGCACCGATGGCGTCTGTGACAACACACACCAGATCCCACCCAGCTGGGCCACCCAAAGAGGGGTAGACTTGCACCTGTGCCCACCCCTAGGCTTCAGCTGAAGCTCCCAGCCTGCAGACTCCCCCTGAGTCTTCTTCCCAGTCTCTCATTCCACAGGTACAGCTGTGCGGTGAGGGTTCACATGCCGCACAAGGGTCCTCTGGGAGTCTCCTGAGGTAGGTGGCTCTGGCAGATTCTCCTGGAGTTTCTGCAGTTCTTCTGAACGAACTCTGAGGTAGCGGAGTGGGAGAGGATGTCCTGCCTCTCATCCAGCTACCCAGCTTCGACACTCCACCTGGAATAGTCACACCCTCCACAGGTGTGCTATGTCACCCCGCTGCCGGTCTCCCTGACAGTTCTTCTTTCTATTCAGCTCACATGTTTCCCTTCCTACCCACTGAGCCATGAAGAGCAAGCGTTTTGACTGATCCCAAAGCACACTTGTTCTCTTCAGTGCATTTCCTCCAGTGCTGGCTCTGATTTTGGACTTGACAAGTCCCATTGGCCCTCCCACCACTTCCCAGGATTAGTGTGGAGGTCACGAGTGCAAGCCCTGGCTATGCCACGTACTGCCTGTGTGACCCCTAATATTCTGGGCCTCAGTGTCTCCACTGAGGTAGCACCTACCTCATGAAGATAAAGAAGATAAAGTGTGTAACATGTTTAATCCAGTGCCCCGCTCGCAATAGGCACAAGGAAATGTTAGCTCTCATATTATTTTCGTCTCTTCTATGCTGGATCAGGCTATGGTCACTTTTTGTCCAGAAAGTGACCATCTAATTGACTTTCCTGGATTCAGTCTATTCTCTTCCGATCAAAATTTAGCTCTACCAACACCAGATCAACCTCTTGAGAGCAACGTCCAGGTCACATTTTGCTCAGAACTATCCTTCCTCCATCTCCCCCACTATCAGACGGTCCACATGGCATGGTGGGGAGAGTGGGTTTTCAGAGTTAGACTTCCTGGGTTCAAACCCCAGCCTTGCTCCTTTTTAGGTACATACTACCTAAAGTAAGAGTATAAGTTATTTTCCTTCTCTGTATCTTGATTTTTCTATAAAATGTGGATAATGATAGTATCTACTTCATAGGGCTCTCTGCATGAGAATTGATCAATCCATGCCAAATGCTTTGAGCACAGCAGGGCATTTAGTAAGGACTCAGTAATTGTTGGCCATTGTCGTTATTGTTATTTCAGTATCCCAATAATCCATGTGATGACTATTTTTGCAGTCTTGCTTTTCTCTTCTCATAAACCCCATGTATCATGGTCTAGCAAAAATTAATTATTCAACACCCACCAAGAAATCCCAGTTCCTGCCTAGGCCCCAAAACCTTTGGTCTCCCTGAAATCCAACTACAAAGTCCAGCTAGAAGTCATTGCCTCCTTGAAGCTTTCTTTTACTTTCTGTAAGGAAGAGTGGGACTTTACACTAGCACAGATCTCCCTCTACTCTAAATTCCCACTTTTCTTTGTTGCTGTCCTGTAACATGTCCTTCCCTTCTTCCCAGAATGATGTTGGAGACCTGGGACCATGCCTTACTCATCTTTATGTCCCCATCATGCCCAGCATGGCACCTTGCATGGAAGAAGTGCTCATTGAATGTGTAGTGTGACAGTGAATGAGTGAAGTGTGCTTCAGATCTTGGTGTCTGAGTATAGGGCCTATCCACTAAGCTGGTAAGTGAGTGATTTAGCTGTGGTTTCATAAGGCTCTGGGGGTTTCAACAGTCCTAAGCATAACATGATGAACTTTGGGGGGCCCGATCTTCCTTAAGAGACATGGACTAAGTTAAATACTCAGGAAACCCCTGCTCATGAGGCAGGAGAGAGCAAGATGAAGTAAGAACACACAAGTCTCTTATGCCAGTGGCATGCCCCATCTCTCCAAGAGGTCCAGATAGCTTGGGCATTGCAAAGATCCAGGGACAGCGGAAACCCTGCCCTGCAACGACATGCGCATTTCACAGTTTAACAGTGACTCAGAGCCCTTTCTGAACATTTGCACAAAGACACAGCATCTAAACAAACGTCATCATTACTGAAGATCACAATGTTCTCCAACTTTTATTGAATTAAATTCTTTCCCTGAAGGACTGGCTTCTATCTACTGAGATATTATTTCAGCAGCTAAATTCAGTGTCCCACATATGAAAGATACCCAAACATATCACCAACTAAGGGTGGGTGGAGTGAGGTTTGTAAATGTGGCTTTGGTTTTCTAACCCCATTCAGCCTGAGAGGCAACTACTAGAAAGTAAGCAGTCCTGTTTGTCCCAGGCTCCAAGATTCCACCTAGTAAGGGCCCAGGAGTCCAAGCTCTTTAAGACCCCTTCGCTTCCCTGATATTCTAAATCCTTTTTTGTCCTCTTTAAAGGCTCCTGAAAATTTTCCCGAGCTCTTCCCATTTCTAGTGCTTCTTTGTTTTCACAGTTTAAAGAAACTCAAGGGCCCCAAAGATAACTTGTCCTTTCAGTTTGAACAACTTATTTAGGAATTTGGAACCAGATCCCAAAGTGCTGGTTCAGGGGACATTTGTAATAAACTGTCAGCCATCAACCCTCCCACTGGCCATAAGCTGGGGACACAGGTTGGTGCCCATTTTCCCATCTCTTTACCTTCCCATCTCTTTACCTTTGGTACCTTAACCCGTCCTTATTTCCTGAGATGCTTCACCATTTCTCTCAAGAATCCCAGAAGCTATTTGCAAATAGATTTTTTGATGACATGTCCTTTTACTTGGAAATTGCCAAGCACACAGGAAAATTAGGTCTACATGTGGCCGTCACTATTGGGACTTTGGTTTGGATGCTTTTTACTGATTCTCATGATGTATCCTGAGAATACTGAAAGATTCCCTGCTGCTTGCCCATGAGTGGATTCCAAAGGTGGTCGTGAAACCTACCTTCTCAGCTATGTCATTAGCACTGTGATTGCTGCTGTTTTATGCACGAAGGTAGAAGCCTGAGGTTTTATTTTTTTCCCTTATTGAACTTGTTCCAGCTGTCTTTTCCTCTGTACTGTGGACCACAGGAATTAGGCAGAGGGGTATTTTTGGCAGTTAGCTTAATGCTTTTTAGCATCAGAAGCTTTCATGGGACCAGAAGTTTGACTGATTGTGGACCTCTCATTCTCTCCTGGACACAAGCCCAAATTCATTGGATTGCATGCCTTTGTTTTTTTCAGAATTAGTTTGGGGCAAGACCCATTACTCTCCTTTATAGAGGATCAAACTTGGAGGATAATTGTATCCCCACGCTTAGATCTCAGTGTACACATTACATACACACAATGTATATTTATGGTACTCCAACTGTTTTGTAAAATACAATAGGCACTAATTTTTAACATATTAGGCACAGCTATTTAAGGTGTGATTCTGAATAAATGTACATTTGTATGCATGTGAGATATACATGTATGTGTGTATATATGTGTGTGTATATGTACGTATATATACATACACAATCTTCTTGTCTCCCTTCCTATAGTAGATAGACTATATAGCAAATAGACCGAGTCTGTTCCATACCTACCTGTCCAGAGTAAACAGGTATGGCTCCATGCCCTGGGGTTAGACAGAGTCACCTGACCAGTGCAGGCAGAACAGCTGCTTCATAGAAGGAATAGGACTCTATCATAAATAAGAGTCCTTGTCCCCAAAATAATAATATTAAAGGTAAGGGCAAGATGCTAGCCAGTGCCTGACTTAGGTTGCCTGTGGTTCAGCCTATCCGTGTGCTGTAGTCACACCAATTCTGAACCTGTCCACATGCATCAGGATGGGAGTTGAGCAGAAAGGCCCCCTGATGTTTATTGCTCCTCTGCTGTAAGCCCAGCCACCAGGTTAACAGGCCACTGGTCACCTATTTTATTTTTCAGTCACAAATGGACCCAGAAGTGGGTATTGAGTGCATCAGAAGTTTTCCTAGAAGTTCCAAAAAATAAAACAAAGCAAAAAAGCAGTCAATCAAGTAATTAGGAATTCTTCTGTCCTACTAAGATGCTTACAAGGAAGAGTGGAATAAAAGAAACATGGCATGTGGAAATATGTCAAGTACAAATGCAGCAGTTCAGTTGTTTTGCTCCTGGGCAATTAAGAGGAGGAGAACTGGCATTGGCTGAGGCCCACTGTGTGGCAAGAGGTGTCTGGGGCCTTCCCTATACTCTCTAGAGTGTTGATTAACATCCATCCAAGAATGTACAATCCTCCCTATTTTATAAATGAGTAAAGTAAGGCTTGGAGGAGGAATTAGTCCAAGGAAACGAACTTGTTTATATTGTGGTTAGCCAGTGTATGTGTAAATACCTCAGGTTCAGTCAAACGAAGAAGTATTACGAAGAGCTTTGTAAACGTGTGATGCAGAATGGAGACAGGCAGGGATAAATAAGACATGGCCCCCGCCTCTGAGGAGCCTGCTGTCTCCCAAGGTATGAACTGGGAAATGTTAGACCACAAAGAAAAGTGGAAGCAGCTTTCCAAGCCCCCATGTGGAGATCAGAGTGTCCCGACACGTGGCTGTTCTCATGTCCATTTTGCAGATGGATAATTAAGGCTCAGAGAGGTTAAATGAGTTGCCCTCCCATGACAGAAGTATTATCTCCTCCATGTTAGAGGTGAGGAAACTGAGGCACAGAGAAATTAAGCAACTTGCCCAAGGCATGCAGCTCACGAATGGTGGAACTGGGGGTTGACTCCAGGCCATGGGGCTCCAGTGTTCCAGTGGTGAGGAGGGCAGCCCCCTTCCCATGGCAATGGCTTAGAAGGAAGTCCAGGCTTGAGCAGCGGACATGTTGTTTGATCAGTTTTCTCAGCTTTTGATCTAGACGACGGATCCAAGAACAACGTTCCTTGATTCCTGTACGTAGCCAGGGGACCCAGGAGGCCATGGATAGAGACAGGGACTCTGGCTCTGCTCTCAGGGCCCAATCAGCCAACCTCAAGTCAAGCACAAAGCAGGGCTGGACACTTGTGGACAGGCCCCACAGCCCTCCATGTCCAGACCCCTGAGTGCTTGGGTCTGCCCTCACTGCTCCCTCATCCACAAGGGGCATTGCATCCCCAGGCCTATCCCAGCCTCTGGTGCCCAAGTCCACTGTGGTCATGGAGTCAGCACCACACTGGGGCCCCATCTTGGAAATAAGCCCGGCTGTCTGTCCTGGAGGAGAATTCCTGGGGTAGCTATGGCAGAGCCTCCCACCAAGCCATTCACCTGAGTTCATCTTCTGGAAGAGGGCAGACAACAGAGGATCAAAACCAAGCATCCGTTTTGCTACCTTTGACAAGCACTCCTGAGTGTCTGCAGAATGGGGAGCTCAGTGGTAGGTGACATGTTCAGAGCTGAAAGGCTCTGCCCATGGAGCACTTGCACCAGACACTATGCTAGGTGTTCCACACAACGTCTTATTCCACCCTGGCAACCCTCAGAGCTAGGTACCATAGACACCTGAGAGTCACAGAAGTAGGGTGACTTGCCACAGCTGAAAGATAGGATATTAATTGGTATAAAGAGGTCAGCACAGGCTATTGAGAGAGCACATTGGCAGCCCCCTGATTGGGGTGTCATTCAAGATATTTAATAACTGGAGGCAACAGAGACGCTGATCGAGCAGACAGATATCAGCTGTCAACATCCAGTTCAGCCAAACCAACACATATTAGCTGAATTTCAGAACTGCCTGATTCTTCTTGGGCACAGCATGAGCTACCTTTCTGGATATCTACTGCTGCGTTACAAAACACCCAGTATTTAATGGCTTAAAACAATTTATTATCAGTCCTGGGTCTATTGGTTGACTGCACTCAGCTGGGTGGCTCCTGCTTGAGGTCTCTCATGCACTTGCAGTCAGACAACAGCTGGAGCTAAAGTCATGTGAATGCTCTATGGGGCTGAACATCCATGATGGCCCCATTCACACAGCTAGTGTCTCTATGCTGCTCCAAGTGGCTTCTCTCTCTAACAGAGGAGGCTGAATGGTTTACACAGAAGCTTGGATCTCCAAGAGGCAGAAAGCAGGGGCTGCTGGGTACTTCATGGCTATCCCTGAAATTGGCCCACCATCACTCCTGCCTGCCCAGATGTAAGAGGAGTTGCAAGGTCACACTGCAGAAGAGCAGGTGGGATGCAGTGATAATTCCATGGCCATCTTTGAAAACCATCTGCCACAGCAACCTTAGAAGAAGAGGCAATACCTATGTGGAGCCAGGTGAAGGGGGCAAGGAAGGGTATCCCAGGCAGTGAGACAGTGTATGAGGCAGAGGGGAGAGAGAACACCAAGCACCTGTGCTTATAAATATAGGGCACTCACTGTGGCTGGCAAGGTTGGCTCAAGATGGGAAATGGCAAGAGCTTGGGCAGGAGAGACACCTAGATCTTTGAGGGTCTCCAGTGCCTAAGAAGTTTAGATTTATCCCAGCAGCATTGAAAGCCATTAAGGGGATTTGATCAAGCAAGGAGTTGACCCAACCATATCTATATCTTGGAAAGATTTTGCTGGCTATAAGATGGAGTAGATGAAGACAGGTAGACCAGCTGCCTTCCCCAGCTGTCCCACATCTCAAAAGAAGAGCTACCAGGATAAAGCCTTGTTGTAGCTTTGGCCTTGGCCCTGTCCTGGTTCTTCGTTCTCATCTGAGCAACAAGGCTGCATAAAAGAACAGAAGCCCTGGGGCAGTGGTGTTTGCAGGGTTCAGTTGACTCTATCTGTTATGCTCATTTGTCTGAGATTCCAGAAGCCTTTGAATAGCACTTGTGATAATTACAGAATCCCCACATATATTGATGAGAAACAGCTACATAAATAGCAAAGCTTGGTATTTGTGAAGTGCCAGTTTTCTGTAAATATAGAATGTTGGCAGTTACTGCTGTGTGGCTTGTCTAGTCTCTGGAGCCAGCACTGGTTTTATTACAGCCCTTTCCAGGGAGGGTTTTATATCCTGCCTACCTATGGCCAGTCTACTGGCCTCACAGGTACAATTGCAAAAAGCAACAGGCAATCTGAAACCAAGAGAGGCAATCCCCAGTCTTTTTTAAGTGTGGAGAGTCCTATTTGACATCCAAAAAGGTTTTTTTCGTTGTTTTTTGTTTTGTTTTGAGACGGAGTCTCGCTCTGTCACCCAGGCTGGAGTGCAGTGGCATGATCTTGGCTCACTGCAACCTCTATCTCCCAGATTCACGTGATCTTCCTGCCTCAGCCTCCTGAGTAGCTAGGATTACAGGCATGCACCACCACACCTGGCTAATTTTTTCATATTTTTAGTAGAGACAAGGTTTCACCATGTTGGTCAGGCTGGTCTCAAACTCCTGACCTAGTGATCCACCCGCCTCCCAAAGTACTGGAATTACAGGCCTGAGCCACAATGCCTGGCCCCAAAAAGTATTTTTAGCTATTCCTACATCTATGTGTAGAGACCCCTGGCTGCCTTAGTAAGTTGAGGCTCCTTAGCAGGTGTATAAGGTACAGATTGGAAACCAAGGCTCATTTGTAGATATAGACCAGCATTTTCCAAATTGTTTTTGCAGGACACTAGTGAAAGAATGATACTCATAGGTATTGTATAGAAAATGAGGATCTCTTAATCAAGTGTTTAAGAAATGTTAACTTACTATGTATTTTCTAAGTGCAGGGTTTCTCACAAACTTTAAATATGCAATTTGGGCCATGACTCTGCACAAAGGAAATGTAATAGCTGGGTTTTCAAACTTGACCACAGAACTCTTTTTAACAGAGTATTTTACAGGAGTTTGAAAAGAATTCTACTTTGAATAAGGATGACTAACCATCCTCAGGGCTCATTAATTGATCTCAGCTCAGCTCTCAAAGGAGTGATATGGTATCAGCTTTTGCTGTGTAACAAATGATGCTACATTTTAGTAGCTTAAACCAACAGCTATTTTTTTAACTCATGATTCCCTTGGTCAGTAATTTGGGCTGGACTCAACTGGGTGGTTCTTCTCATCTTGGCTGCCTTTCTCATGTTTCTGTAGTCAGCTGTCAGCAGTTAGACCAGCTTGGTTTTGGACAGTTAGTTGGCTGTTAGCTTGGGCAATGAGAGTAACTGAGTCACATGCTCTGTCATCCTTCACCAGGCTAGCCAGGTTTATTCACATGGCAGACAAACAGGGTTCCCAGAGATCAATTAGAAGCTGCAGGTCATACTGAGGCCTAGGCTTAAAACTGACACAACTTCCCCTCCAGTACATTCTATTGGTCAAAGCAATTCAAAAAGCCAGCTGCTATGATTTTCAAGCCAAAGAGAAATTAGCTTGAGAAATAGGGGCTTCCAAATTTTTTATAAGAGAGTCTTAGGGGAGGTGATTTGCCTGAGAGAGTAGGACTGGGGTTATTTTTGAAGTTGTGTCTGCATAACAAACAAAAAGAATATTGGACCTAGATTGCATGTTTATTTAGGGTGCTGGGAGGGTCCCTTAGTCCATTCTGTGATGCTATAACATAATATCACAGACTAGGAAATTTATAAACAACAGAAATTTGTTACTCATGGTTCTGGAGTCTGGGAAGTCCAAGATCAAGAGGCTGGCATCTGGCAGGGTCCTTCTTGCTGTGTCATCCCATGGCAGAAGGGCAAAGAGAGGGAACGGGAGAGAGAAGATAGAGAGGCTGAACTTGTTTATTTGTTTTAAGGAGCCCACCCTCACAATAATGGCATTAATCACCTCTTAACAGTCCCACCTCTTAATTTGCCACATTGAGGATCAAGTTTCCAACACATGAACTTTGGGGGATGCACTCAAATCATCGCAGGGAGAGATGCTGCTGGTGGAGATTATGTTGGGCTAAAACCACCCCTCAATCCACTCCTCAGTACTCTCACTGGAAGTGAGTCTAAATTTCTCTCTCTTAATAAATAATATACCCAAAGCCCACCAACTGAAGATGACTAGGAATATATTTGTAGTCATACACAGTACAACATTTGATGTTTTTAGCAAGTGCAAGCAAGGTTAGACCTGCCCAGAGGAACTTTGGGAGTGTTTCTGTAAGGGGAAGGTTGGCTTTGGGATGTATGACTCTGAGGACAGATGATGGAGTGGGGCAGGTCTGGGTTGGATGCTGCTAAAAAGTGCGGGTAGTCTGGTAATTGGATATCTCCATAGTCTCTGTCCAAGATACAGTACATGTTAAGCCACGGTGTGGTTTCCGTTGGTAAGAAGGTGGCAACCGTCGCTCAAAAGCAAGATGTTGGCCATTTTAGGGTTGAGGTTCAGCCTTGTCTATGTCCTGCTAGACATATTTCTCAGGATCCACTGGCTTGTGTAGAAACATCAAAATTCTTTTGGAAATAGTGTGATTTGATCGTCAGTGCGTAGATTATTGTTTCATCACAGACCAGGATGGAAGTTGGTCAGCAAGAGAATTTACTATAGATAAAGATAGAGACATCCAACAAAGGATGCGTTTCCAGAGTGTATATTTTTAAAAACTCTTAAAAATTAATAAGGAAATGACAGACAACTTTGCTTTTTAAGGAAAAAAGCAAAAAGACTTGAACTTCATAGATGAGAATGTTCAAATGGCCAATAAACATGAAAAGTTGTTTGACTTCCTTATTCATTAGAGAAATTCAAATTAAAATCACAATGTAGTACCACTATACACCCATCAACATGGCTAAAGAAAGATGAGCAAAACCAAGTGTTGACAAGGATCTAAATAAAGCAACTGGAATTCTCATCTGCTTCTGGAGGAACATAAATTGATGCACTCACTCTGTAAAACTGCTTGGCACTGAGTAGTAGAGCTGAACATATGCGTGCTCCCTGATCCAACACCACCACTCCCCGAATCAACAGAAATTCATATATACATGCAACAAAGGTACTAGAATATCCATGGCAGCACTGTTCATGCCAAGCACTGGAAACTACCTAGCTGTCTGTCAATAACAGAAAGGATAAACTGTGCTGTGTTCAAACAACAGAATGCTGTGCAACAATGGTGATAATCTACCATGATCCACAGCTGCACACAACAACATGGTTGAATCCATGAACACAACATTGAACCAGACACAAAAAAAGTATGGGCTGTATGATCCCACTTATATTAAGGTACAAAAACAAGCAAAACTAGTCAGTGGTGATAGAAGTCAGGATGATGGTTAGAGACTGTGGGGATGTGCAAGAGCTTCTGGGGTGATAGTTACATTCTGTTGTTTCTTGGGCTGATTACAGATTACATAGTTATATTCACTGTGTAAAAATTCATTCAAGCTATTCACTTCTAATACGTCCACTCCAATTAGAAGGAAACATAATATCAGAATCCTTGTGTTGCTCTGGCAGCTCTGGCCACACTGGAGCACAGTCTTCCTCCTGCCCTCCCCACCTCTGGGCAGCAGCTCAGGGTGAAACCCTATGCTGGATTTCAGCTGGGGGCAGGGTTTCTTCACACCTTCCAAGTTGGCAGAGACACAGCTTTGAGCCTCGTGGCCTTGTGTGGGGTCGTGAGCTTAGTCTCTGGAGCCAGCCTGCCTGCAATTCTGCTAATAAACATCTGTCCTCATAACACTGAGACACAGTAAGCACCATATTTATTTTTGCTGTTATTTTCTGCTCCATTTTACAGATTTAAAAAACTAAGATTCAGAGCGGACAGATGACTTTAAAGGAAGAAGGGGGAGACACCTTTCCTCCCCATCATAAGGGTCTCAACTGACACTCCTATAACAAACGTCAGGTTAACAAGAGAAAAGCATAACAAATGTATTTAATCAAGTTTCATATGACACAGGAGGCTTCAGAAATGAAGACCCAAAGACCCAGGGAAAATTATCTGTTTTGACACTTACGTTTGATGAAAAATGGACAGCCATATAAAAATGTGATTGGACAAAAAGGGTATAATCTAATGGCAAGAGATTAAGGGGGAAACCTAGCATGCCTGTGTGTTCAGCTTCTTCTTAGCCTCTCTGACTTGGATTTTTCCACCTAAGTAGGAGGCAGAACTCTTCCGGAATGAGAATCTTCAAGGGAGATGGGAGAAGGGAGAAAGTGGCCTTTCTGGGTTGTATGGCTTGCTTTTGGGAGAGACCTGTTTTGGGCAATAGGAATTGTGGTTTCTGTGATTCACTTTGCGGGAGAAGAGGGATGGGAGACAGGAGGGCAGAAAGTCAGAGAGAACTTGCTTCTGACCCCTTTCCAGTGTCCTTCGGCTCAAAGTACTCAGCATACTAAGGTGCCACACTTCGGGATATGATGTTCTGAGTCCCAGCATGACCCATCCCAAGCCATGCAGTAAAACACATTCAGTGCAGAGCTGCAACTGGGACTAGCATCTCCTTGACTCCAGAACTTGTGTTCTGAAGGATTCAGCCCTTTGATCAGGAAGGGGAGAACAAGGGACTCAGGGAGTGGTGCTCCTGGAGAGAGATCTGCTCTCTCTGCCACCGCTGGAACAGCCAGAAGCCCCTGAAGCCCTCCACACAAGGGCTCTGCCTGAGCACCCATTTTGTAAATGCAAACTAATTCTTCAGTCTGCCTTGGAAATGCAAAAGCTGTTCTTTTACACAAAGATGAAACCAGCAGGCTCTCAGAGGCCAGTAACACCCACTCCCCTGCATCGTAAGTTCCAAACAGTGTGTGAGGGACAGAGCCAGCGCCACGGTGAGGAGTAAACATCAGACACCCACATGTGGGCAGTTAGTGCTGCATGAAGCCCGGGGGAGGCCCATTTCCTGGCATTCTGCTTCTACGTTGTAGTCAGTGCTGCATTCATGGGTAAGTTTGCATTTGATTTGCTTTATTTCCAAAATTATTTCCAGCAATGGAAAGGGAAGTCGAGAGGAAAAAACCAAAACATGTCCCATCTTCCATCCCTTTATATAGGGCAGCGTTAGCCCACTCATTACATCACCAAAGATCTATTGCAAATGTCAGTGAAAAGAAAATCTGTTTTGATAACGACGTCACTTTAGATGTATTTGAAATGTCTAAATGTTGGCACAATTTTGATACTAATAATCCTCCCCCTGTCCCAACCCTACTTTTTGTGGATAACCCCGCACAACAATCATTGGTGGGAAGGTCAGATGAAGACTTGAAAGGCAACTGCTTTAAGAAAACCCCATACGCACAGCTCATGTGTTCTTCTGATTTAAAAGCAGCTTTTTACCCTAGTCTACCTTTGTAGTGGACATATTTAGCTTAAACCTTACAGCAAGATGTACCTTTCAGGATAAAACCCACGTGGAAACCTTTCAGGCGGAAAAGAATGGCTTGTATGGAAGTCTTTTTGTTTTTTTGAGATGGAGTCTCCCTCTGTCACCCAGGCTGGAGTGCAGTGGTGTGATCTTGGCTCACTGCAAGCTCCGCCTCCTGGGTTCACCTGGCTAATTTTTTGTATTTTTAGTAGAGACGGGGTTTCACCATGTTAGCCAGGATGGTCTCGATCTCCTGACCTTGTGATCCGCCCGCCTCAGCCTCCCAAAGTGCTGGGATTACAGGCGTGAGCCACTGCGCCCGGCCTGGAAGTCTTAATAGTAATGGTAATAACAAGGATAATGGCAGCGGCTGCAGCGGGGAGATGTCTCTGGAAGATGTTGGAGCTATCCTAACACTCCTGCATCCCCATTCACTGTGATCTGCCCGTCCCTGAAGCCTGGCTTCCTTCTCTTATTTTTTTTCCCACTTTTAGGAAAGCCCGTGTCCAGGAGCAGCCTCCCTTTTGTTGCCTCCTGCAAGCCCTGTGTATTAGCACACGTGTGTCTATTTACATGCACCATTAAGTGCTGTCCCTCGGCTAGAACAGGTGCTGAAGGAAGGGGATTGGTGTAGTCTGAGGATGTGGGGCACCCCCGCGCCCTCCACCCCCATCCATTGGAATCCCAAATCCCTAGCGTCTCTGGATTGGGAAGGGTCTCGGGACTCATAGTCTCACTCCTACCAAAGCCATTGCTAGAGAACTTAGTTGCCATTTCCGGGATGCTCCTATTAAACTATAAAAATCCTACCTGAGATTGTAAAAACTTTTGCACTATTTTGAAAAAAGTCAGGAAAATGTGCTTCCCAGTTGGCGTTTTAGTTAGCCACCCTTTTGGGGGTGGGCGGTGTGTGCGGCTATGGGTCCATCTCTCCTCTCACACATTCTCGAGGTTTGCGCGTCCTTACCTGTAATTAATTAGTCAGCACACACTGTGGTGCTCCTACTGTGTGCACTACCAGCCAGCCTGTGAGTAAGGGGAGCAAGGAACAGGGAGAGGAAAAAGCCTCAGCTCCTGCCCTTCCAGGTTTTCCAAACCAACGCAATACCAAATGAGAATCCAAGATATCTCACTCCACAGAGTATTATCAAATCAAATGAAGGGGGGACCTGCAGCCAGGCTGGAAGGTGGCATTGAAAGGGGAGAGATAGCAGGTGGAGCAGTGTTCACAGACAATGCCCAGAGGAGGAAACACACTTGGGTTGATGTGGAATGTTGAGGTCAAGGTGAAAATTGCAGTTCAATTTATGCAGTCCAGTCTTCACCTAGAGAATGTGAAGTTGGGAGCTTGTGCATGCATATGTTTACTAGGTATTGAAATTGTATAGATGAGTAATTAATGTGTTTGAGATTGAAATAAGCTGCTGGACATCATTTTGAAATCTGTCTCTGGACTTCCTCTTCGTTAGAATGCAAACCTCAGGGCAGGGCTGCTGCATCAGGGCGGTAAATTGACTGGAAACCAGGCCTAGGACTTGCAGGTGAAATCACCTGTGTTTTGTTTTTGAAGTTGCCAAGGTTTATTTTCTTCCTGCTGTGTTGTTGTTGTTGCTTGTGACTGCAAGAGGAACATTAGAGTATCGGTAGAATCTGGGTCTGGGGGCTGATAGTCACCCCAGAATGAGAGCTGCCTCCCAAAATGAGAGAGAAATGTTTCAGTATATAGATGCCAGCTGACACATCTTTGCTACTGTAATTCCATAAGTGTTCAGCCCAGACTCAGGCTGTGCCTAAGGAAAAATGAAAGGAATGTACCCAAGAGATTGAGTATTGGTGGGGGGCTATGGAGAGGGAGGGATCGAAGAGCCCCTCTGAGATCACAAGCCCAGGAGAGAGAAGGAGGAGCCTCTTTCAGAAGACAACCAAACACCAGACTTGTTTGGACATTTATTCAGAATCTCCAGGATGGTCTATGGAGTTCAGGCTGACCTAATTCTCCTTAACAGAGTGACATAGGGGGTGTTACTACTGTCCCACAGGTTCAGTTTTAGCATCTGTACAATGGGGATAATGACACCAACCATGCAGCCTTAAAGAAAGGGTTACATTAAGGTAGGTATTTAAAGCACTTAGGAGGAGGCCTGAGACACAGTAAGTGCTCAGTACACATGGGATTTTTATTATAATGATCATGGCCTTGTTTATTTTTCAAATGAGCCAGGGAGGTGCATCTCACTGTCCCCATTATACAGGAGAGTGAAAAAGAGCTTTATAAAGATCAAAAACTCCATTAGATGAAATCGCTTCTTCAAGGTTATACATCCAGTGAGTGACAGTACCAGGAAGTGGCCACATGCGTGTCTAATCCTCACGTGTGTGTTACTAGCCCTGGAGATGAGCCTATGGCAAGGAAAGAAAAAACCGGACACCAGTGGGTTTTTGCAGAGAAAGCGAGCTTTGTTTTGAAACGGCATGTCACAGACAATGTTGGCAAAGCCAAGGATGCTAGGCCGTAAATTTGAGCCTCTGGAGGGCCCGAACTATGTAGCATTTATTCAGTGAGTACTTACTGATGTCCTATAATGTGCCAAGGTGGTGCTAGTGTCGATGATGCAAAAGTGAGTGAAACACTGAAGCACAGTGCAGCTGCCAGGCCGGGGAGGGAGGCCAACCTGCGGTGCTGCATGAGAGGCCTCCACGCAGCGGCAGAGGGAGGGAGAGGTCCACCCCCACCGGGTGGGAGGGAAGTCTTCACATAGGCCACAGAGGAAGCATGGCATCTTGGGCTCTAGGATGTAAACAGTCACCACGCTTTGTGTGTAGCCAACCCCCAGTAAATACTGGTTGAATTGCTAAATAAACTAGGTTTCCTAAAGGTGGTGGTACCCTTATTTGCAAAAAAGGATAGCAAAACTCTGAACACGAGAATCCAGTCCTGCCTCGGGTACAATTTATGGCTGTAAAGAATGAGGTTTATCTTAACAGACATTCCGTAATGTACACCCTGAAATGAGTGCTGCCCCCTTTGGAACAGAATCCTGAGGGATTCCACATTTATTCCTGTGATTTTGCCATTATCCCAAACAGTTTTGGAACTCTTCTTTGTCAGGTGAAGAATTTTGATGTTTACAGGTCCCACCAGAAAGTCAAACTCAATTTGTTAACTGCAGTCATACTTCATTTCTAACCAAAAATATTATTTCCCAGCCTGACTGTCCACTTGATTCATGTATTTTACCTCCGCAGGGTTTTTAGACCATTTTCCAAATTCAAAACACCCTCTAAGGACCTAGTTTGCCACATTTAAAGTTGTTAGAAAGGATAAGCCACAGGATCTAAAAGCAATTCCAAAGAACAGGAGCGACACTACAGAAATCCTTCCTCAAGGACCCCTGAGAGGTGCCCAGTGTACACGTGGCCCTGTAGAAACCCTTGAAAAGTGAGAAATAGACCAGCATGAAAGATACACCCTTTTCATTCTCTGCCTTAGTTCTGAGACATTCCAGCTATCCAGATGTTACACAGCAAGAGAATCAACAGAGAGCTCGAAAGAAAAAACAAAATAAGCATAAAAGAAACATGTGAAATTCTAGTGCTGTGTACAGATGTGGGAGGGGAAGCCTGACTGAGTGATACCATTTTTGCACCAGACTAAAATTCACAGGGTTAAAGATTGTGGGAGAGAAGATTGCTCATCATAACACCCACTCTTCCTCCTTGGGGCATTTTTTTAGCAAAGGACAATAAGAAAATTACAAATTTGATATGCATCTGATAACCACCGGTGCAAAATTCCGATAAAAACTGGATTTATACCCTCAAGCCTGAGGTTCAAGTGATTCCTCTTTCTCTCTCCACATTGGATCCAAGATGGCAGTTGGCAAAATGGACCTGACAACCCGGATGGGACAGAAAGAAAGGGAGCGGACAGGAACACAAGGCAGTTTGAATGAAGCAACCCCAAGCAATAGTAAAGCATGGCCACCATGAACTTGAACTCTGACCTCAGATTAGCTTTCTTGTTGGAGCCAATAAGGGAAATGAGCAGGGAAATAGAAGCGTGGAAAGCAAATGCGGCCTCCTCCTAGCACCAGATCCAAGGATTAAGGAAGAATAAGGCTATATGGGCATATTCATAGTTTTTTTAAAGACCTAGTAGAAGATAGATCACACGGGTTTAAAAACAATGCAGCTCTACTGTTTTGCTCCCAGTGTTTACTAGGCTCCAAGTGGTGAGAAGGAGAAGTGGGACATAAACATGGGAAATGCATGAAGCGGCTCTTAACTCAAGATGCTCACAATGTGGGTGGGAAGGCAGCACATAAGTACATGCAATTAGCCAGCTCTGCAAGAGCAGATATGAGTTCGTGAGTAGTCCAGACAGCAAGTGTGGACAAACGCAGGTCAGGAGGAGAGGAATTCCCTATTTCCATATAGATTTCCCAATGCTTAGCTTCTGCAAGACTCCTCTTCAGAGGTGCTCCCCCTGGAGTCAGCTGGCCTGGCATCCACACTTGGACAGAGCTGCTCCCTGTATGCAGACTGGGTTTAATTAAGACCAGATTAAATGGCTGTTTTTTTTCTGACTCTTGCTTCCATGTGGCGTTGAAAGGAATCAGACAACTAGGTCAGCCACACCCTCTGGCCCTGGGAAGAGAGTGATATTAGCAGGTCCCTCTGAGACAGGCATGGGGACATGAGGGGTCTGGGCCTTGCTGCGTTGCCACCCCTCACCCCCATCTTCTGGTCTAATCACAAGACCACCTGCCCCCCACTGGAGCATATCCTGCAGTATTTTCCCAAGACTGGAACAAAATGCAATGACTGGTTTGGAGGCATGTACCTTTTCAGGTTCCTGGAGGAGTCAAAGAACAGTATAAGTTTTGTTTTTGCTTTTCCTGATGTAAATGGATTGATTAGAATAGTGCTTTCATTTCTTTGGACGTAAACACCATTCCTTATAATAACCCATAAAACAGGTCATCAACCGGCCAGGATGCGGTGGCTCACATCTGTAATCCCAGCACTTTGGGAGGCCGAGGCGGGTGGATCACGAGGTCAGGAGATTGAGACCATCTTGACTAACACGGTGAAACCCCGTTTCTACTAAAAATACAAAAATTAGCCGGGCGTGGTGGCGGGCACCTGTAGTCTCAGCTACTCGGGAGGCAGAGGCAGAAAAATGGCGTGAACCTGGGAGGCAGAGCTTGCAGTGAGCCGAGATTGTGCCACTGCACTCCAGCCTGGGCGACAGAGCGAGACTCCGTCTCAAAAAAAAAAAAAAAAAAAAAACACCAGGTAATTGACCTGAGCCTTCTTAGCACTCCCTTCCCCAGGACACGGCTGAAAGGAGTATCTTGATGCTATAATGAGTCTTCATTCTCTCTCCTGACACCCCTGAGCCTGTGTGGGAACCCAGACCCAAAAGATGAGAGAAGGCTTTGCAGTGACTGCCAGAAACTAGGCCACATTCCTGTGACACCAAAATCCTTTCCTTCCTTCTCCCATCTTTTAAAGTGTTAGATTACAAACCAAATCTCATCAATGCCTAAAACAGAGCTGCTTGACAGAAGTGGGCTGGAAGGACCGGAGCCCTGCTCCCTGAACCCCGTCACCCTCATGTCTGTCCCACTCTTCACCTCCTCCCCGCAAGGCAGCTGCATAGAATGTTGATAACTGGAGAGCATAGCTTGAAGATGCTGCCTCCTTTTTTTGAGGGGGAAGGGGGTGGGGGGCAGACTAGCAATTTTTAAGGTCCTTTCCAATTTGGAGTTTCTCTGATTCCCTGCGGCATAGTCACATAATACCCTCAAGCCATCTGCTCGTGGGAGTAAATCCAGGACTTGCCTTCCCAACCTGGTTTCTGCCTGGACCACTGCAGTCACTCTGCCTCCAGGAGGGGCAGCTCTGGTGCATTCACACTCCAGAGTCCATCCTGGGGTCAGGCTGAGGCAGCACCCCGGACGCCTTCCCTTTCCACCCACCCGCTGCATGCCCACGGGGTGCTCCAGCAACTCTGATCTGCTTCCATTTCTTCAGACAACTAATCTCTTTGGAAAATTAACTACTGCTCCTCCCTGAGGTCTCAGCTGAGAGGTCCCGCTCTCTGAAGGTGTTTATGACCACCCAGGTCAGATCCTGTGTCCTGTCTGCATGAGCTAGTCTCCCTCTGCACTATTCCTGTGGTAGCTATTATCACAACATGTAATTATACATTGTGGGATTATTTGATTAGCATCTTTCTTCCTCTTAGTCTTAATCTCCATGAGGGTAGGGACCATGTCAATTTCACTCATCATTCCAACCATAGGGCCTAATTTAGTGCCTAACACACCATGAATGTCCCATAAGCATTCAGCTAAGTGAAAGAGGCTAGGTCTAAAGGTCTAGATGCTGTATGATTTTAGTGATATGAAATTTCTAGAAAAGGCAAACTAATGAGGCAAAATGCTAATCATTGGTGGCCTGAAGATGAGGGCAGGAGTAAGGACTGGCTGCAAATAGACATGGGGGAATATTCTGGGGTGATGGAAGTGTTCTAAAACTGGGCTGTGGTGATAGTTGCATGATTTCATAAATTTGCTCAAAATGATAAATGTACACCTACAATGGGTGGATTTTGTGATATGTAAACTATACCTCAATAAAGCTGTTCAGAAAATGAAATGAAATGAAGCCGGATCTCACAGGTGACTGCATTCACTCGGCTGCTGTCATATTTCCCTCTCTCCTTTGTCCAGCAAAGAGATGTGCACTATCAGCAGAAGCTGAGTGAATGGCCAGGCCAAAAAAAACTGCCTCTCCCACCCTCCCCTTGCCCTGAGCCCAGCTCAGATGCAGATGCTGAAATTGCAGTTCCTTTGATGGTATTCCAGAGCCAGGGCAAGAGAAAAATTCATGATGTCTAATAACCCTCATCTCTGGTTGCAGCTCTGTCCTCTCTCTAATTAGAGAGATCTCCTTTGGGCACAGCCCAGAAGTCAGGACATCTTTGCAGCCATCACTGCAGAGTTTAGCAAAATAACCAAGTATTGGGAACTGTGGTACAGTCCAGGATTTTTTTCCCCCAGATCAAAAATGCTAAGCCAAGTTTTGTTATTTTTAGAGTTCTTCTTCTGACTACATTATTTTCTCCTCTGAATTAAAATGGTCTTCTCAGTCATCATGCAGAATAGTTCAGTCCCAGTACATGAAGAATGTGGGTCTGGTATGAAAAGGGGCTGATTTACAAGGAAGGCTGACGTTCCGCGCTTCTTGGCTCTTATTGGGCCAGCATCTACCCTGTGTTGTTGGTGCTCACGCTTTACCTGGTATTATGTATTTGGATGACCCCTCTGCTTACAAGTAGCACACTTGTCTCAAATTAGAAGACTTGGCCTCCAATGTAAGTTTTTCATTTTCCCATATGCTAACACTGTAAATAATGGCCCTGGAAAATCTGTCATTAGTTAGAAATTTTCACTATAGCAGTTTTTTTAATTTAACAATGAGATGTTATGTGACATTTGACTCTAAATAGGTCTGTGTACTAATATGGTAGGCTAATTGCAGTAACAAATAAACTTTATGTTAGTTTTCTATTGCTATGGAACAAATTACCACAAACTTAGAAACTTAAGACCAACCATTTATCATCTCAGATGTCAGACACAGCATGATAGGGTTCTCTGCTCAGGGACTCACAGGGCTAACGCCAAGGTGTCAGCCATCAGAGGAGAATATCCATCAAGGCAAATGCCTCTTAACCTTGGAATCTCTTTCAACAGAAAGAGTCCAGCCTCTTTTGAGGACTCCCCTGACTAGGTTGGACTCACCAAGAATAATCTTCCTCTTTTAAGGTCAACTGATGAGAGACCTTGATTACACTTGCAATATCTGTTTTCAGCAGCACCCATATTTGCATTTGAATAACGCCAAGATGTGAGCACATCAGAGGTTATCTTAAGAGTTCTGCCTACCACAAATGCCTAAATGCATCATGGCATGAACATAATAAGGGATTATTTCTTCCTCAAACAAATATTCCAAGGTAGTTGCAGGTCAGGGCAGCAGGGTTAGCTCTTTCCATAGAGTCAATAAAGGGCATAGACTGGTGGAGGCCCTGCTATTTTCAACAAGTGGCTTTCAAGGTCTTTCTGAGCCTTAACGGCCAGCCAGCAGGAATAAAACACAGAGGCACATGAGACAAAAGGTCTTTATGGACCAAGCCTGAGAGTGGTACCTGTCACTTTGCCTGCTCATATTGGATTAAATAGAACTCAGTCACATGATGGCACCTAATTGCAAGGGATGCTAGGACATGCTATCTTTAGCTGGGTAGCCACTTCTCTGTGATGGCTTTACACCATGATTAAAAGAGCATCAGTTTTTGGTAGATAGCTAGACATACCTCTGTCATGACTGAATTTTAGGGAAACAATCCAGAAGGAATGCATGTAAATGAGGTATATTGTCCTCCAAGATTAAAAGTTGATATTGTAGAATCAATATCTCAGGTCTGACCTAAAGACAGATCATTTTTAAAACGTCAACGTATGTATTACTCATAATTGAATTGCTCAATGTATTTACTAGATTCAGCCTAAAAAACCTTTGACTTGGCCAGGTGCAGTGGCTCATGCCTGCAATCCCAGCACTTTGGGAAGCCAAAGCGGGCAGATCACTTGAGGTCAGGAGTTCAAAACCAGCTTGGCCAACGTGCTGAAACCCAATGCCTACTAAAAATACAAAACTTAGCCAGGTGTGGTGGCGGTTGCCTGTAATCCCAGCTACTCGGGAGGCTGAGGGATGAGAATTGCTTGAACCTGGGAGATAGAGGTTGCAGTGAGCCGAGATCATGCCATTGCACTCCAGCTGGGGCAACAGTGCAAGAATTTGTCTCAAAAACAAAACAAAACAAACAAATAACCTTTGACTGTTGAAAAAATTGTATCCACTTCCAGCTGATGAGGGGTTAAATGATTGAAATTATCCCAAAGAATATGATGCAGGTCATCAAAATCTGAGTTCCAAATATGTTTTGAACAATAGAAAACATGAGAAAAACTACATAACCTTCCAAAACCATTACTTTGAATTGTGACATTTATTTGAAAATAAAACTTCCAGATATTTTATTTAAAGGATCTTATGTTGTTTGAGTCACACTTCATCATTATCAGTCCTTCCTGTCAGAGAAAAGTGTGTTTGGGAGAAATACAAATAAAAGCTTTGAGTTGCCAAGATAGCATTTACTAAATTTGGTCATAAAAAATGTTCTGAAGCTTACTTTCTGTATGCTGTTCTAGATGCAGCTCAAGAATTACAGAAATTTCCTTTTATCTACACTCTTAATTTTTCTACTTTATGTATTTCTTTTTGGCTTTTTAAAAGGCAACAGATTAAAAGAAAATCAGAGGAAAAACATTTGTTCTACTAATGTGTCACTTGAGAATCCCAGACAATACGTCGTATCATTGAGCTAAAATGTGTTATAGTCTATAGAACTTAGCACTTCTCTCAAAGAGAGAAGGGGAGACCCAGTGAGAGAGGCAGACATGGGGTGAGGCCAATGAACACTCAGAAATTAAAAAAAATAGTTCTACCTTCTTGACTTATGTGTAGCAACTAAATCACAATCGGAGAAAGATATATGTGTGAGTGTGTGTGTGTGTATACTTGTGTGTGTGAAGGTGTGCATGTGTACAAGGAAAATGGAAAATGCATTTCTACCTGGTGTCATAATGAAACTAGGTTTTCGGCCAAGATATTTTCCTTTTGCCTTTGCATATCTGTGGCCTGCTGGACCCTGCCTGTGTAGAAAGGAAACCTCTAAGTCTAGTTGAGAGGCAAAGTGCCTTGAAGGCCGTGACCCATTAAGGAACCATATTGAAGAAATGTAAAGCCAGGCAGTAATGAAGAGCAAATGAGGCCAGAGGTGAGCATGGTAAGTAAATTAGACCCAAGTGGACAGTGAAATCCGAGAGCAAATGAGAGTGGTGAGTAAAGAGGATGAGAACGTAAGGCACGGGCCACATGGACTCTGCATCTTTAGAGTGCTGTTTGGCCACAGGGAATAGAAACCCAACTAATAGTGGCGTAACTCCTAGATGCCTGTTTCTCTCAAGGGAATGGATTCAGAGGAGCCACTTCAAAAGCTAGTGCAGTGCTTCTGCAGTTTCATTAATGCATCAAGCCCCTTCCATCTTTCCACTTAACAGAGCTTCTCTTTGGTCCTCATAATTTCAAGATGGAAGTGAAAGGACTGTGGGAGTCAGGACTTCACATGGAATAAACCAGGAAGGCAGGAAGTAGAGATGAGAATGGAATGCAGGAATTTGAAGTTGAGGAAGGTACAGTAGGTATTCATAATGATAAGGTCTACTATGGTATGATTATAGAGGTGAGTGAGGTTGGGTGGACAAGACCCTTGGAGAAGAAGTCAAGAAACGGAGAAGCAGGTATTTAAAAGATCATCTACAGGTACATTGAAATCTCCAAATATTAAAACAGAAGTGGTACTTTAAATGAATTATGACTCCCCCCTCCCCATCCCACATCCTGTTAACCTTCCATTGTCTTTATGATGGGTGTAGAAAAATAAATGCCTTGGTGGAGTTGCTTTAACATGCCATGAGTCGCTTGTTTTTCTTCATGTGCGGTTTCCTCCTAGCCTCTTCTAGAGACCGCATATTGCCCTGTGTTGGAGAGAGTGCCACGCTTTAGCCTGGGCTGCCATGCTCCTTGGCTCCTGCTGCCTGACATGCTCCCGCAGAAGGCTCTTCCCTCCCTTCCTCCCATGGGACATGCTCTCAGCTCTCCTCCCAAGTCGTAGAATCGGCTACAAGAATCAGCTTCATTACTTTCATCCTCCTTCCCTCCATTGCCCAGAGGACCAGGCAGGATGCTCTCAGCTGCCTGATCCATTATTGGGGCTCAAAATACATCAAACTCTCTTAAAAGCCAAAACATTTTTTAAAAAAAGAAAGAAAACCAAAAACCCAAAACTTGTCTTTCACTGACTGTATGTGGGGCTACTCAATGTCACCACTGCTTGCTCTTTTATTTGCCTGGAGGCTATTTTCTCAGTTTAGTTACCTCCCACCTAAAAGAGTTTAGTTTGCAAGATCTACCTTTAGGGAAACTTTTTCTCCCTCTTTGAATCTTTCACTGTTAGTACGTTCCTAGAAGTATTTCTGTCCCCTTAAAAAATTTGAAAATTGCATGGGGCCCTCTTGTACTCAGGCGTCAGCCAGAAATGGGCAGGTGAGCTGGTTCTTCTAAGCCTCTCTCTCCAGCAGAGGCAAAAGGGCTCTGAACAACTCCCCTCCCACATTCCCAAATTGCCAAGGACAGCCCAGCCTCCCTCCTGTCTGCACAAGCAAAGCTCCTCCCTCTCACATTGCTGTCTAAACAGCCGCCCAACAACTAGGGGAGAGACCAGCAAATGCATTCTGCTGACTCCGACTTTACCCCAGCTTTGAATTGTCCAGGTCTTTAGAATATAGCTGCTCCTGTGTGGCCATCTACATGGAAGTTCAGAAAAGTAAATGAATCTTCCTATTTCCCCCAAGTTAAGACATTTCTTGCCATTATTTGATTGACAACAGAAATCATTCCTTTACTGTTTACCAGCTGGGTCTCTGGGCTCCAGCAAGGAGGCCGAATACAATTTCATTATGAAACAGCACCTGATTTCAGCTGATCCCATTCACTTTTCACTTTGAGGTTAAACACTTCAAAAGATTCTTTTTTTCCTTCTTTCTGGCCCCTCTTTAAACTCCCTGTTTGGCGTTTCTCAGCTGCCTGCACTCTCCCTGGCCTGTAATCTCACAGACAAAAAGTCTCCCTCCCCTGACTCCTCCAGTGTCAGTTTCTATGACAAGTATGGACAGGATTAGGTGACAGCCTACATCTGTGTCATCTTGCTTCATCAGAGGAAAGGGGAGGGGGCCATGATCTGTAGACCACAACCAGCAGGAATTTGTCCTGTGCAGTGCGGGCCTGCGATTGTCAAGGTGGACCTTGCCTTTCCCTCCCTTCTTCCCTCCCTCCCTTCTTCTTTCCTTCCTTCCTTCCTTCTTGTCTTTTTCTTCTTTCTTTTTCTTCATTTTTTTTTTTTGATGTGGAGTCTTACCCTGTCACCCAGGCTGGAGTGCAGTGGCTCAATCTCAGCTCACTGCAACTTCTGCCTCCCAGGTACAAGCGATTCTCCTGCCTCAGCCTCCTGAGTAGCTGGGACTACAGGCACACACCACCAGACCCAGCTAATTTTTGTGTTTTTAGTGGAGACAGCGTTTCATCATGTTTGCCAGGCTGGTCTTGAACTCCTGAACTCAAGTAATCCACCCACCTCAGCTTCCCAAAGTGCTGGGATTACAAATGTAAGCTACCACACCCAGGCTCTTTCTTTTTTCCCTTCCTTCCTTCCTTCCTTCTTTCCTTCCTTCCTTCCTTCCTTCATTCCTTCCCTCCTTCCCTCCTTCCTTCCTTCTTGTCTTTCTAAAGTTATTCTGGCAAATCACAAGCAGCTTACAGAACACAGGGCAGCCTCCACACCTTTGTGTGCACATGTATGTCCATGTGCACACCTCTGTGTGCACATCTCTAGGTGTGTGTGCACCTGTGTGTACACCTCTGTATGTGTGTGCACCTTTGTGTGTGCACTTCTGTGTGTGTGATCAATGTAGGTGATGCCCAGTATTCACAGGACACTTAAAAACCGTGGGGAAATAGACCAGTTTCTGTATGTGACTTGCTGCATCACAAGGAAGTAAGGTGACTTTCATGGTGAGTGGGATACACTCAATTCAGAAAATGAGAAATCTCATGTATGGAAGGGTAGAATGGCCTGTCTGTAACACAACTGTGTACACTTCAAGAGGTCATAGTTCAAATTGGAATAATCCTTCCTTCTCCCTCAGAACGTGTCTTTCATATGATGAAAGACCCAGCATGGTACTCAGTAAATAATAACAGAATGACTGGCGAGGTGTGTAAAACTAATGCTGACAAAAGCACTTGGTAGCACCCATGCCGTCCATGTCAGCTGACTGATATGGCAACCGCAAGCCTTGTAAGTGACATTATGAAGTTGAAGATGACTCCAAAGAGTGAGGAGCAAGAGGGCATGCATTGGAGTGTGCAGGTGTGGCTGAGAGTGTTTCCAAAATATACCTCAGGGGAAACATAAAATATTTGAGTGCAAAAAAAAGAGGGAGCATATAAAGACACAGGCCAGCCTGTGCATTTTTTGGGTGAAGTTGTAGATAACTTACTTTGGCAGAGTAGACAATCCGAGAATAGCAGGAGGGCAGTAGGCAGAATTTGTGAAAAGGAGGAAAACGATTCAGAAAAGGCAGAAAGTGACTCTAAGGCATTGAATGCAAACCAAGAGGAATGAATCCAATGACAACAATGCAGTCTAAGAAGAAATAACCCGGAGATTGGAAATTGGGTATCCTCTATCCAGTATGGTGGCCAGCAGGCATGGATGGCTCAGGCACATGTGAAAGTGCCAAGTTTAAACGGAGAATTGCTGTAAATGTAGAACACATGAGATGGCAAACAGGAGGAGAAAGAAGGTAAAATGTCACATTAGTATTTTTATGTGGATTCCATAGTGAATGATAGTATTTGGATACATTCAGTTAAATAAAACATTATTAACATTAATTTCATCTTTTTTAACCTCTTTGAACTAAAAATTTTACTTCAGAAGTAGAAATTTTTTTCATTGCCTATGTAGCTCATGTGATAGTTCTCTTTGATGGCCTTACTCCAGAAGTGCTTCTAACAGAGTTTGTGGAGAGAAGAGAAAAGGTGGAAGAGAGATAATATTGTGATGGTAGAAATTACATTGGGCTCAGAGTTCACTTCCTGGGTATAGGTTATTGAGCATTACATAATTTCAGAAAACCTCAGTTTCCTCATCTGTAAAATATGGTGCTTGCTAATAATGTCAGTTTGATGGAGTTGTTGTTAAGCCTAAATAGGAAACCATGCAAAGCCTCTAATGGGATACCTTGCATGTAGCAGAAGATCCTCAAAGAGTAGTTCCTTTCTTCCCGTCCTTTCCTCCACCCAGAGTAATACATCGGGGGCTCCAGAGGCAGCAGGCAGAGCTGAAATAACCTTAGTGAGTTCTGAATGTGCCAGCTTTCTAAATGCATTGGATTCAGGAGATGGGGCAAGTCAAAGAGTAGAAAGCTCAGTGGAGAAGTCAGAGTTTAGCAAGGACTGCAGCCAGTCTGCAATGACAAAGCCACCCACCAATTTAAAGCGAGCATAGAATGGCAACAGAGAACAAGTCCTGATGTTAGCAGGCAGGACTTAGAAGTTCCCTGTCCAGTTTTGCTAAAAGCTGCTGTCAGATACAATTGGATTAAGCAGATAGGTTTCCTATTAGGTAAAGAAGTATTATTTTCTAATTCTTTGTGGTTTCATAAAGCCAACTCTGAGTTAGCCAAAGCCTCAGCAACTTGCAGCAATAATGAATCTTCAAATAGAATTTAGCAACCCTGAGAAAGATGCCAAAACTCATGCTTAGTGTTGAGCTAAGAGACCCACAAAGAGAAGAACTTATGTACTTGCTACTCATAAATAAGCCACCCACCAAGGGACTCCAGATAACAGCGAATGTCCCAGGATCCTGAAGAGGCTCAGTGGTGGCAGCAAAAGCAGATTATGTCAGAGGCCCCTGGTCATGATTTGACACTTCTTAAAGAAACAAAACTGAGGCCAAGGAATTCTGATGAATGAGAAATTCATCCAGTTCCAATCTACTGGATTTATGCTTCAAGAATGGCCATATTTCTTCTCCCATTAGTCTCGACAATGGGAAAGAAAAATAGATGCACGGCTCTCCTAGAATGGTAGATAATCCCCAGATTACTCCAGGAAGTATTACAAAAACCACTGGTCTACAGAGACTTAAAGAGATCTGCTTCTGCTGTCATGGCACCAGTGACTTGTTCCTTCCCCACTGAGAACATTGAGTCTCTCTTCTGTGGACCTCAGTTTCTTGATTTGAAGACAATTAACAGAGAATAGGGCATCGGAAAACCAGTTCCCTTATTTTATGCATTCAAAAGAAGCCCCATCTTTGTACATGACTGAAGAATATTGTAAATTATTCTGAGTTTTGAAGGACCCCTCTCCTCTCTATGACAAATACACCACACCAAGGGTTTCAAAAACCCAAGTCAAGTAAATGCTGGTAGTCACAAAGATGTACAAAAAGATATGGAATGTGTCTCAGTCAATTCAGGCTGAAATAATTAACAAACTAGCTTAGACTAGTGCCTTATAAACCACAGAAATTTATTTCTCACAGTTGTGAAAGCTGGAAATTCCAAGATCAAGGAGCCAGGAGATTTGGTGTCTGGTAAGGCCTTTCTGGTTCAGAGATGCCACCTTTTTGCTGTGTCCTCACATGGTGGAAGGGGCAAGGCAGCTCTCTGGGGCCTCTTTTATAAGGATATTGATCCCATTCATGAAGGGTCTTCCCTCATGACCTAATCACCTCCCAAAGGCCCCACCTCCCAATACCTTCCTATTGTTGATTAGGTTTCAACATATAAATTTGGGGGGGGGACATACACATTCAGACCATTAGCACCACCGGCATCCAGAGTTGCCTGTTTCTCATCTCCTTCTCTATGTGCCTTAGGCATAAGGAAAATCCAAAAATAAAATTTTTTTCTTGCTAGCAAAGTATTCTAGTGGGAAAATCAGTCATGGTGTTAATAATCAGTTTGTCTTATTAAATTGTCCTCTCTCCCACCCCATCATCCAAATTAGTAGAGAATTTAGAGTCAGCTAAATAATTTCACCATTGAGTTAAGTCATTTAATACGTGTGGGTTTTCTTCCAGCAAACCCTAAGTAATTATGCTGAATTGAGAAAAAGATGTTGTTTTTAGCTAGAGTGTAAAAATGTCACTGTAGTAGCCAGTGTGTGAAAAAAAAAAAAAAAAGAAAAGAAAAGGCAATTTTAGCTTGGTGGCTCAAACAACTCAGATTTAAGTCACTGCTACAAATGGCTTGTCACACCTGGTTGGGACACCTTTGCCCAAGATTCTCAAGTGATTAGTTTTGTGTAATTCTTCCACTAAGTGGTATTTTCTCTCTCTTTTTTTTTTTTTTTTTTTTTTTTGAGACGGAGTCTCTCTCTGTCGCCCAGGCTGGAGTGCAGTGGCGCATTCTCTGCTCACTGCAAGCTCCGCCTCCCAGGTTCACGCCATTCTCCTGCCTCAGCCTCTCCGAGTAGCTGGGACTACAGGCGCCCGCCACCACGCCCGGCTAATTTTTTGTGTTTTTAGTAGAGACGGGGTTTCACCGTGGTCTCGATCTCCTGACCTCGTGATCCGCCCGCCTCGGCCTCCCAAAATGCTGGGATTACAAGCGTGAGCCACCGCGCCCAGCCTGGTATTTTCTCTCTTAATGCACAGACAGGACTGTGCCACATCCTTACTGACCTCAAACCCATAGTAAGAGAGAAAATAAGTCTAACTAGAAAACAACACCAGGCAATCATGAGGTCTGCAGACGGCTTGTGGAAGCTGAGTATTCCTTACACTTCGCAAAACAAAACCCATTTTTTTTAAAAAAGTATTCATTTCCAGTGGCCTAAAATGTAAAGTCTTCTCTATGGTCTGACTGCTCCCTGGGCCTCTGCTATGTGCTGCCAATGAGATGCCCAAGGTTCTCTGGGCTTGTCCACAGCCGCAGCCCTTTGGAGATCCTTCCCAGTGGGGCTCAGGTTCCTGCAGGATTTAGAAGTCTGCAGCTCATGCACTCAGCAGGGCAAACTGTGGTTGTTTACTCCTCCTGTCATCTTGGTTCTTTTGTCCTAGTGACATCTTGACTTTTCTATGGCTTTTATTCACCAGATAAAGAGGTCTTTTCCACCTACATTGTGAGATCCGCTCCCAATTTTCAGTATACTGAGTCCTGCCCCAGCATCTCTGTGCAGTGGTGTGCTGGAGATGGCCTGGGTTGGCCTGCAAGAGTCAATTATGCACAACTCTTCCCAACTTTGACATCACAGGGGTAGGCTCCAATCAACCATAGTGGTAGTATTTACACCACGAACATCAGAAAATGCTACAAATCAAGGTTTCATCCCCCAGTGTCAGTTACTAAACATTTGCAAGCTCACCCCTGTGTCCATCTATTGACAAATCACTTCCTCAAACTCAGTAGCTGTCTCCAGAACCATCCCAAGTGTGGCGAATATGCAGTTCCCATAAGCCATCTGCAGACCTCATGATTGCCTGGTGTTGTTTTCTAGTTAGACTTCTTTTCTCTATTACTTTGGGTTTGAGGTCAGTAAGAATGCAGCACAGCTCTGTCTGTGCATTAAGACAGAAAGTACCACTTAGTGGAAGAATTACACAAAACTAATCACTCGAGAATCTTGGGCAAATGTGTCCCAATTGGGCGTGACAAATCTGTTCTAACAGTGACTTAAATCTGTGTTGTTTGAGCCACCAAGCTGAACTTGTCCACTTCCATTTTTCTCAAAGGCAAGTTTCTGAAAGTTAGACCTAAATGGAATGTTTTGAAATATAAAGTTATGGAAATTTTCCATAGTTGTTAGCAATAATATCTCCCCCTTTTAATGGAGTTATAACAGAATAAATATATTTATGTGTGTGTGTGTGCATGCATGAGTGGATGGATGGATGGATGGATGGATGGATGGATGGATGGATGATGTTAAAATAGAACTATAGAACTAAATGGGTTGAAGCATAACCTGCAATAGAGGATGGGGAAGGGAAATGAGGGTGGAGCTTCCCCTCTTTATTGTGTCCTCATTTCAGGGCCCTTGAAGAAACATCAGGTTCTCTGAGTCACAGTTTGAGAAACATGGGCTTACTAAGTTTTTAAATCAGCTTTACTGACGTATAATTTTACACAAAGAAAATATCATTTTTATAAACTTTATTTTTTATTTTTTATTTTTGAGATAGAGTCTTGCTGGGGTGCAGTGGTGTAAGAAACTTTTTATTTTGAAATAACTTTAGATATACAAAACAGCTGCAAAATAGCACAGAGAATTCTCTTTTACCCTTCACCCAGCTTCCCCTAATGTTAACATCTTATGTAATCACAGTACGATTATCAAGATCACAAAGTTGACATCTACAGACATTTTTAAACTTCACCAGTTTTCCCACCGAGCTCTTTGTCTGGTCCAACCCAAGATCCCACAGTGCATTTGGTTGTTGTCTCTTTAGTAGCCTCCTCTCCATGTCAGATCCTTGCTCTTTTCTTATTTTTAGGACCTTCAAAATTTTGAAGAAATTGGGCCAGTTTAGGTTTGTCATCTCTTTCCTCATGATTTTGTTGAGGTTATAGATTTTCAGCAGGAATACCACAGTGACGTTACAGCTGTCAGCATATCGTATCAGTACATGGTATTGATTTGCCTTATTACTGATAATGTTAACCTTCACCACTTAGTATAATGCTTTTGAGATCCATCCATATAGTTGTATGTATGTGCTGTGTGTAAAGAGGCAGCTTATTCCTTTTTATTAACAAGAAGAACTCCATTGTGTGGAAGTACTAAAGTTCGTTCATCCATTCACTAATTGATAAACACCTGGGTTGCTTCTGGTTTGAGGGTATTATGAATAAAGCTGCTATGAACATTTATGTACAATAGTTAGTGTCTACAGATTTTTCATTTATCTTGGGTAAATACCTGGGAGTGGTATGTAAGTATAGGTTGAATTTTATAAGAAACTACCAAACTGTTTTACAACATGGCTTTACCTTTCACATTCCCACCAGCAATATCTGAGGTTCCAGCTGCTCTGTGCTCTCACTAGCACTTGATATGGTCAGCTTTCTTTACTTCAGTCATTCTAGTGAGTGTGTAGAGGTATCTCATTGTGGCTTCTATTTGTTTCGTTAATGACAAATAATATGAACATTTTTTCATCACCTTCTTGTTCATTATCTTTTTGGATGAAGTGTTTGCTCAAATTTTTTGTTCATTTTTAATTGGATTATTTCTTTTGTTTTTGTGTTGTATGTATTCTTTATACATATTGAATACATGTGCTTCATAAAATACATAATTTGTGATTATTTTCTCCCACTCTATGGCCTGCATTTTCATTTTCTTAGCAGCATCTGTTGAAGAGCAAAGTATTTTTATTGTTAAGTTTTGTTTGGTTTCATTTGATGTGGCTCATTTTATCAATCTTTTTTCTTTCCTAGTTTTTCGTTTTCCTTTTGTGTGTTCTATCTAATAAATCATTGTGTAACCCGAGGTCACAAAGATTTTCTCCTATATTTTCTTCTAGAGGACCTTCAAGTGGCAACAGCTCCTGGTATATTTTCCTTTTAGTTTCTCTACCTATTCCCTTAACTCTAAGTCTAGTAACAGATTGTCTTCTACCAGTTAAGTGCCCTGAGAATCATTAATCCTTTGTCCAGTGAAGAAATATTTGTAATAATTATGAGAAATTTTGATTCTTTTTTTGCCATAAATATTCATATGTTGGCTTCTGTGAGCACTTGCTACTCACACTCATAGTTTCTGTGCTCCCCAAAGCAAACCCTAGATGAGGACTTGGGTGAAGATAACAGTGTGCTCATAAATATTTAACAACTGGCTCTCCTAAAATAAATAAATAATAAAAACCCTGACATGTAGCATTTGCAAATTTCCGTGGTGTAAATACTCACATGGCAAGTTTTCAACTACTAGTGTTACATTAACTGATTTGCAACAGTCCTGAATTTTTAATAATTGTCTCTCATGACAGTTCATGAGATACAAGCCCACTCCAGCACAGCCCCAGGTGCAGGTAGTTTATTTGATCCCCAGGAGTGATTCCCCAGGAGTCAAAAGTGAGGGAGTGAGAGAAATGAGATGGAAAAAGAGGAAGCCAACAAGGGGGGGAATTAAAGAGCTGATAACACTGAGGACAACTGGGGCTCAATCCTGTGGAAGAGTCTCAGAGGAACCATGTAGACCACAACTCAAAATCGTCCCAAGGAGGGTGGAGAAGACCAGGTCACTGAGGCACCAATTCCTACTCCTGTCTCTCTGTTGTTGATAATTGTTCTTGGGTTGTTAAAACCCGGGCACTTTCAGGGCGCTGTGCACATGGGCTGAGAAAAGTTCTCTAGCACTGGTAGGAGTTGCAGGCAGAAAAGTAGAAAGTCACAGGGTGAGGTGTGGGTAGGAAGCTGTCGTGCATAGGAAGTTGCCAGTGTATCTTAAGTTGTCCGTTGTCAGAAGTGGGCAGAAGGGTACATCTGCTCCCTGTACCAGACACGTTTTAAACACTGGATCACTGCTAAATACACCTCCCATTAGATCCACAGTCAGAGGTATAATTCCCTGTCTGGTGCAAAGTTGATGATAAAATATAACCAAGAAGAGGGACCTTTGGTGTCCATTAAATAATGCTTTCTTTATTGGCTGATGTCAGTGGATTCAAAGTCCCCACCTGACCAGACTCTAGTGACACTGGCGTTCCCTACAGGAGCGTGACTTTCATCCTTCTGTTCAATTAGTACATTTTGTATTCTTCGAAGAAGGGGTAATTCTTTGTCAGTCCTTAAAATATATGTAAGTATAATTAATAGAATCCAATCAAATGATTTCTCCATCCAGGCCACTTAATAATTAGAATTATATGTATGTGTGGGTGGGGAGGAGGATTGTCTCACAAACTGATAGGCAAGTCAGATTCAAATTTTTTTTTGTCTCCAGACTGTCTCACTGTGGTAGCATCTTGAGCTCCTGTAAGCCGTCTACATTCCAGGAGTATTTCAGCTGACCTTTCCTTGTTTGGACGTCTGACCTAATGTTTCTGTGGTTATGTAGATCAGAGAGAATCTTATCATGACAAATAATAAGATATTTTCTTAAATGCAAAATCCCAGTCTTTCTTGGGGCAAAAAGAAATTGGCTATGGCTCTGTCTTCTCCACTGGGGAAATGTCCCACAGATGTGGAACAGATGGGCCTAGATTTAGACACCATCTGCTTTTCAGTTGTAATTAACATCAGATCCAGGGGTAGATTGGATTTTACCATTGCATTGGTCATCCCTGATGACCGCTGGGGAATCCTAAATCATGTGTTTGTTAGAATGTGAAATCTGGTTTGGGTTTCTTTGGATGGGCAAAAGCTCTTAGGAGTCAAAGGAAGAAAAATAAACCAACCTCTTCAGCACACCACTCCTATGTGTCTGTTTCTATGGAAGTGGCCCCCACAGATGCAGTCAAAGAATAAGCCTGCTGACCTTTCCTGGTGATTTTGTAAAGAAGAACATATGCAAGCTTCCCTAAATCCGCTTCTACTCAGTTGGTCCCACTTTTTGAACAAGTTGATTAAAATAATAATGACCCCCAGCAACAATAAAACAATCTAGCACTTACTGAATGCTTGAAACATTCCAGCTATTGTGCTAAGAATTTTGCACACATTATCCACTTTCAAAACAACCATATGAGGTTAGCACTATTATTTTTCCCATTTTACACACAAAGGAAACTGAAGCCTTAGTGAGGTTAAAATAACTCGAGTCATACAGCTGAAATATGGACCCAGGCTGTCTGATTCCTGGTTCGTAACCACAGTATTGTTACTACCTTCGCTGACTTATTTACATCTGGGGAGAGCAAGGGTAACCAGCTAGCAAATTTCTTCCATTCCTGTTTTGTAAGGTGCAGAAAAGAACTGCAAAAACTCAAAGCTACCACTGTACTCCAGTCTTTATAGAACCTCAAGGAAATTTATTTCTCTCATGCTTTGGTGTGCCTTACCCCAGTGTGCCTTTATATGATCTGCTGGTTTCCCATTTGTGACTCTGCTTTTTGCTTTTTCTGAGCCCTGGGGAAGGTAACTGGAAGCATGATTAAATTTTAGCTCTCTGCTTTGTAGCCACGGCTCCTAACATTGGTGTCAGCATCTGCAAACTGCAAGTGTAGATCCTTCTCATTAACAATGAGAATATCTCACATTGTTCTTCTAACAGCAGTAGAACCAAAATGTTGTCTGAGAACATCTTTCTCTTGAGTTCTGATTGCTCTCTAAGGGCACACTGGGTGAGCAGATCGCAAGAAGGACATACCGAGACCAGGAGTCATTTGTACTGATGTCCAGATACCAAGGTTTCCCTGGAATACCCCTGAATTTCAAGCTAGCCTACATCAGCCAGAGACAAAGGAGCCCATGTGCCCAACTGAGCTAATTGTCTAACAAGAGAGGTTTTGAACTTCCTAGTTAAAAGTCCATAGTAATCATCTGGTAATTATTTTAATGGGTTGTCATTGAAGCGTGAAGTTGAAAGTGCTGTAATAAGAAGCTTCAGTCTGGCTTCGTTAGCTGTACTAGATCTTAAGCAATAAAACCGAAGGTCAGAGTTTAAACCCCACACAAGTCTGTTGGCTTTGTTCATTTACACACACAGCCTCAGATTGGGCCCCTACCCACTGCCATCCAGCTTGTTAGCTCTTTGTACCTGTCATGAGAACGATCAGGCTAGACATCCTAGGATGACCTAGTTGGCCCATCACCACTAATGAGAAATCATATTCCACTCCAGGAACACATCCTGTGGAATTAGGTCAGTTCTGGCAATAGGATACAGTATAGAGAGGCAGTTAAAGAAATGGTCCCAACCTGGGAATCTTACCATGGCTTTCAGCAGCTGGGTGCACAAAGCTAGATTGTAGGGTGACCCCCTGAGCACCTTCTCAGGGTGCCGATCTACAATGGGCACTCAAACATCATTATAATAAACCGGAAATATGGTGTTGCTTAACTTGGATCTCCACGTGACAGAAGTCATTACACAACTGAAGACAAATTAATCTTCACAACTGAAGACAAAAACCCATCCCCTCCACCTGAAGGATCTTTTTTTCTTCTGCTATTGTCAGCCTAAATATACATATTACATATATCTCATAGGTGCTCACATTGTCCCCGCCAGCTGAGATATTAAAATTGAACAGTGTGTGGTAGCTACCCATGTTAAATAAAATGTGTTCACTATGTAAATATTAAATATTAAAACTTCAAATTCACCCACAAGAAGTTGCCTGCTTGAGAAACATACAAAAGAAACTTGAAAGAGAATAACAATGAAAGGAAAATGGGAGAAATTTTGCAGAATTGTTTGCAGAATATTGATTATGCTTGTGTCAGGGGAAATGAATTAGTAAGAGGTTTTATTTCTATACACATTTTTTTATTAATAGAAGATTAG
This sequence comes from Nomascus leucogenys, assembly GCF_006542625.1. NCBI lineage: Eukaryota > Metazoa > Chordata > Mammalia > Primates > Hylobatidae > Nomascus > Nomascus leucogenys. The sequence continues at coordinate 45,578,886 of NC_044393.1, read as the reverse complement.
TTTTCTCCTCCCTCCTGCACAGAATAAATGTTGAATAAATATTTAAAGAATTTGGGCTTCAAGAGGCACCAGATTACGAGCCTGCTGGCATCCCGTGTCTCAGGCCTATTCTGCTTTTGGAAGTCCTGGTTGCTTGCCCTTGATTGGCCAGCAGTTCCACTGTTTGATGTTATCTGGTAGTAGCAATGTCCATCAGCTCCTGAGTCTGAGTTTGCAGAGAGAACAAGAAAGTGACAGAAAGGCAAGAATGCAAAAATCTTGATAACTTTAACCAGTCTTGTATCTTTTAAAAGCACAATGTTGGGCAATAAACATTGCTGTAACTCTGGCACGAAAATTCCTACCTTATTGTGATAACCCTCGGAAAGGCTCAGGTTACTAATAAGAACCTTTAGGCAAGAAGTAGGTTTCTTACCAACCTTGAAGTGAAGAGCTCTATCATCTTGTAGACAGTTGAATGAGTTTTGAAATTTCAAAGGCCTCTAGAAAATTTAAATGATCTAATATTTACAATAGATACCTAGATAGAAGTCATTGTCCTCACTTCTCAAGTAAGCCTGAAGAGGAAGATCCCAGTGTTGGCAAACAGGACCTCTAGCCAGCCAGTGTTTACCTGGGATCAGCGGAACTCCCACAGGGTATGCCACTGGGGTTTAGAGGAGTAGTGGGGAGGGAATATCACTGAAAAGTGGGAGAGGATAAAAGGGAAGAAAGAATCTGATGAACCAGTAGAGGTCACGGGCATTCTGAGCTTCCTCTAGTGTTGCTGAAAGCAATCAGGGTTAGATCCATGGGTTCTGGCTTTGATTGGAGTCACACAAACAGAATTGAAGTCCCACCATCAATGCCACCATCATCACTATCATCATCATCAACATCTTTGTCATCATGATCACCATCTCCTCCTCATCACCATTATCATCATCGTCATCATCCTTGTCCCCACCATCATCATATCACAATCACTATCATCACCATCATCATCACCACTACTATCAAAACCTCATTCATTATCACCATCAGAGAAGGTTCATCTAGTGGAGTCAGCAGTGATTCCTGTTCAAGACAGACAACCTGAACTTACGCATCCAAGTAGCGTGGTCCTTCCTAGAATGAATTTTACCTGTTCCTCCAGTCTCATCTGTTTGTGCTCCCTTATGCACAATCTACATACTAGCAACAGTGAGTAATTTGTAGTTTTCAAGATAAACCACAATAATTTTTGACACCATGCTTTTACTCATTCTGTTCCCTTGCCACTTCCTTCCTAGTGGCTAATGCCTGTTCATCTTCTCAGATGTTACGTAAGTATCAGTTCTTCCAGATAATCCTACCATATTATCTTCTTGCTCTTACCTCACTGCAACCTTTACCTCCTGGGTTCAAGCAATTCTCCTGCCTTAGCCTCCCAAGTAGTTGGTATTACAGGCATGCGCCACCCTGGCCGGCTAATTTTTGTGTTTTAGTACAGATGGGGTTTCACCATGTTGGCCAGGCTAGTCTTGAACTCCTGACATCATGTGATCCACCCACCTTAGCCTTCCAAAGTGCTGGGATTACATCGTGTGCCAACACACCTGGCCTCCATCCTCTTATTCTCTAAAACCTAGGTTAGGTGTCCCTCCTCTGTGCATATGTGGAATCCAGTAAGTCTAGGTTCAGCTTTAATTTCAAAGGCTCCGCTTACATATGTAGAAGATATGTTGGGGCTCCATTAGATCCACATGAATTCTCTTTACTTGTTTGTGTGTCTATCCAGCAGCTCTGTGTGCTTTGCTACTAATGCTTTACCCCTACAACCTTCAATGAACTACCTTAGGCTACTGAAGCCACTTCACCAGGAGGCACTGAGAGTGGGAAGCACCTGGGAATTTGCATTCTTGTGGGGGTCAATAACAAATGACTGATTGGTATAGTAGTAGGAAAGTCCAGCTGCTTTGCCTCAAGATGAGACAAGTTCTGTGGTGCAATCCACATTCTGTGCAGGGTGAGGCTAAGGCTGAGGTGTCACCTGGCATCACACCCCTCATTGGCTGTTTCTTCTTCCTTGTCTTGCCTTTGCCACTACCTTATTGGTCCCCCATTGCATATGGATTCTTATCTGAATGTCTACTTCTGAGCAACCCAACCAAGATCTCGGAGCCTTTTTCCTTGTATTGAATCCTATCACCAGAGAGCCAATTTCCCTCTCACACTAAATGGCACCTTTAAATGAATGAATGAATGGGATGGTGACCAGAGAGGTAGGGAATTCTGCATCTTCAGTGCCTGGAGTCTACTGAGAGTGGAGGCTGTATGATTCAGATCAGGGGCTTTGAAGTTATGTGGCACTAAATTTGGATGAATGCTGACTCTGTAAATCGGGCATCTTTCTTATTTCCTCCAAACGTAAGTTTACTCATCTGTGAATCAGAGATTCAGTAGGCCCAACTTCTGTATGCTGGTTATTGGGAAGGTGAAATGAGCTAATGCATATCAAGCACTGAGCCCAGGGCTTGGCCCACTGAAAGCTCATTCATTCTTTCATTCATTTATTCATTCAAATACCGGAAAGAGTACCAGGTACTGCTCTGGAACTAAGGATACAAAAGTAAACTAAACTGTCCCAAGATCATTCAAGCAACAACCAGGAAGCCAGTGGGCCTGGCACAGAGGCAGCAGCAAGGGAGAAGGATCTGAGAACAGAGTGGCTACTTAGTGTCCATTACTCAAAATCCAGAGATTGTATCTAGAAGCCCAGCTTTGCAGCTTTTCTTGAAGAATCAGAAGCTTTGACCACACTAAGCACATATTCTCTTGCAACAACTGGCTGAGTCAAAGATGGTCCTCCACTGTTCAGTGAGCAGTGGGTCCTACCTCATTCATTTCTACATTCCCACACCCTGTGCTTCCTGTGGGCAGTTGAGGTCATAGCCCAGGCAGCAGCCTCTGACAACACCAGGGACTCCCACACTTCTCATTGCTCACTGCCTCCACCCTGTGCCTGTCATTCTTTCCCTCAACCACAGAATGGGGATAAAGAACCTCAATCATCTATGCCTGTTCTTGTACAAACCGAATGAAGACTTCTACTGGGTAATACTTTGAAAAGGAAGGAAACCCATACAGATGTAGGAGGAGTTAACATTCCTTACTCTACAAGAGAGGCCCTTCCTTGGAAAATAATTAATGGACTCAAACCAGGAAGGTATCTTCCTCTAGAATCATGCTTCACAGAGTATGTGTGCGCTTACCAGGGGAAGGTTGCCAGGAAAACCAGGAAACATTTCTGCTTCTCCATCATACTTAGCAGCAGGGCTTCAGGAGGATGGCAGTGAGAGGGGATTTCCCTTTTTCAAAAATGAACTTTTTTAAAGACATAAAAACACAGCCAACAAGCACATGAAAAATGCTCAACATCACTAATCATTAGAGAAATGCAAATTCAAACCACAATTAGATGCCATCTCACACCAGATAGAATGGCTATTATTAAAAAGTCAAAAAATAATAGTTGCTGACAAGGTTGAGGAGAAAAGAGAATGCTTATACATTGCTGCTGGGAATGTAAATTAGTTCAACCACTGTAGAAAGCCATTTGGAGGTTTCTCAAGAACTTAAAACACAACTTATCTTTCGACCCAGCAATCCTATTACTGGGTATATACCCAATATATAGAATATTTTACAAATGGTCCAAAAGAATATAAATCATCCTACCATAAAGACATTGCAGGCAGCACTATTCACAAAGGCAAAGACATGGAATCAACTTAAATGTCCATCAACAGTAGACTGGATTTTTTAAAATGTGGTACATATACACAATGGAATTCTACACAGCCATAAAAAAGAATGAGGTCATGTCCTTTATAGCAACATGGATGGAGCTGGAGCAAATTAATAAACAGAAAGTCAAATACTGCATATTCTCACTTATAAGTGGGAGTTAAACACTGAGTACACATGGACACAAAGCTGGGAACAACAGACACTGGGACCTACTTGAGGGTAGGGGGTGGGAGGAAGGCGAGGATTGAAAAACTACCTATCAGGTACTATGCTTATTATCTTGGTGACTAAATGGTCTGTACACCAAACTCCTCAACATGCATTTTACCCATGTAACAAGGCTGCACATCTATCCCTGAAACCTAAAAGTTGAAAAGAAAAAAATTAACTTTTTAACCAAATCCAAAACCATGTCTCAATCACCTTCCCTTTGCAGCAGAAAAATAGATATATGGACAACCATACACGCGTTAGAGTGGCTGAAAAAATAAATTGGAATACATCAAAAATTAAAACTTTTGTCCATCAAAGGACACAATCAATAGAGTGAAAAGGCAACTCACAGAATGGGAGAGAACATTTGCAAATCATGTATCTGATAAGGGGTTAATATCCAGAGTATATAAAGAGCCCTTACAAGTCAACAACCAAAAAACAAACAACTTGATTTCAAAATGGGCAAAGGACTTGAATAGACTTTCCTGCAAAAAAATGATATATAAATAGCCAATAAACATATAAAAAGATGCTCAAAATCAGTAATCATTAGGGAAATGCAAATTAAAACCACAGTAAGATACCACTTCACACCCATTAGGATGACTACTATCAAAATATCAGAAAATAACTGGTGTTGGCAAGGATGTGGAGCAATTGGAACCCATTTACACTATAGTTAGGAATGTAAAATGGTGCAGCTGCTGTGGAAAATAGTATGGCAGTTTCTCAAATGATTTAAAACAGAATCACATGTGAACCGTCAATTCCACTTCTGGGTTTATACCCGTAAGAATTGAAATCAGGGACTCAAAGAATATTGCATCATTCACAACGGCTAAAAGGTGGAAACAGACCGTCTGTAGACAGATAAAAGGATAAGCATATTTGGTATAGACATATAATAGAATATTATTCAACCTTATAAAGGAGGGAAATTCTAACACATGCTGCAACAGGGATGAACCTTGAATATATTATGCTAAGTGAAATAAGCCTGTCCCAAAAGAGGAAATACCACATGATTTTACTTGTATGAAGTACCTAGCACAGTCAAATTCATAGGAAGGAGAATGATGGTTACCAGAGACTGAGGAGAAGGGGAAATGCGGAGTTATTGTTTAATAAGGACAGAGTTTCAATCTGGGAAAACGAAAAAAGCTCTGAAGATGCATATCATGGTATGAATGCATCACTGAACTGTAGATTTAAAAATTATTAAAATGGTAAATTATGTTATGCCTGTTTTACCACAATAAAAATAGTTTAAAACATTTAATCCAAACTAATAGATATGTGGGAATATATACAATATTTGTATATGTTGATACATCCAATATATACTATGTATATATGAACAGTGACTAAAATAGAGGGAGAGATAGATACAGAGAGGCTTTTTTAATGATGCAGCCCCTCCCGGAGATATTGGCCCTTCAGTTCCCCAACTAGGTTTGCTTTCCTCTATCTTACTTAAGAAAATCAATACATAGCTGACTTAGAAATGGAAATGGTTCACAAACCCCAGGAAGCAGTCCAGCTCAGGAACCCAAGAAAAGGTCGATCAGGGAACCCCTGTGGGAGGTCAGACCTGTCCAGCCGTAATGGGCCTGCCCTTCCCTGGCCAGCCCCCAGCACTTCTGGGCGGCACAAATCCACATGGGATGTAAGATGCCATATCAGTGTTCTTCTGCTTCCTCCTCTTAACACACTACTTGTATTTTTATGTTTCCTGTGTCCTGATGCTTTGCACGTACTTGTTTTGTACAATGATTTCATCATTATGTGTTTATTGAGGGCCTTAGTAAATCGGCAGTGAGGGCAAGGAAGTGATAAAGGCCTGGTGTCTTCATGTTGAGTTAGACTTAAGGACTTGTTCATGTCCTTTCCTCATCCTTCCACTCCTGTGGCCCTCCTATCCCACTTGTGCCTCCCATTTCCTTTCCATCCTTTCCCAAGCTTCCTGGGAGGTTATTCTCTGCTCCAACCCCTCTCCCATTCTCCATTCTTCTCTGCCCTGCTCTGGACAGGGAGATCAGCCTCTAAGGACCTTAGCCCCAGGGCTCCCACACCTCTAGCTTTCACCTCAACTGATGGGAAGCTGTGACAGGACAGGGGAGGGCAGGAGGAGTGAGAGGCCTGGGCACTTCTTTTTTGCTCCCTCCTGGCTCTCCAGGGTCTGGCAGCAGCTGCTTCCCTCCACTCCTGTGATCATCTACATGCTCTTAACCCCCTTCCCCACACTTACCAGGCTGCAGCAACTCCATGTCCTCTTGCACCTTCAGGCCAAAGGTTCCCATTGTTCCTAGGCCCTGGGGGTCTCCACCATCTTTGCTGGTTCCCCTAACCCTGACTGCACTCCTGAAAATAAGTCCTTCATTAAATTCTCTTCAGTTAGAAAAGAGTTCTCTTTGGTCAAACCCTTTTGAGTTGGCTTCTGCTTTCTGCCCAGACCCTGACAGGTACATTAGACCTCCCCACTATTCTGGATGTATTTATCTGTTCTCACACTGCTGTAAAGACCTACCTGTCACTGGGAAATTTATTAAGAAAGGGGGTTTAATTGGCTCATAGTTCTGCGAGTTGTACAGGCTTCTGCTTCTGGAGAGACCTCAGGAAACTTACAATCATGGCAGAAGGTGAAGGGGAAGCAGGCACATCTTCACATGTCCAGGAGGAGAGAGATCAGGGGGAAGTGCTACACACTTTCTAACAAGCAGATCTTGGGAGAACTCTATCAGAAGAATAGCATCGGCGAAGTCTACCCCTATGATTAAATCACCTCCCACCAGGCCCCTCCTCCAACACTCAGGATCACACTTCAACATGAGATTTGGGTGGGGACACAGAGCCAAACCATATCACTGACCCCTTCTCAAGGAGTTTTATGGAAGCAGACCAGGAAATGTACAAGAATGTCCCCCAGTGTGTTCCCATGCAGCACCTGGTGCTGATTAGAAATGGAGATCCCTGGGCCCCAACCCAGATTGCTAAATAGATCTTCTGGAGTGATGCTAGGGACCCCCATTTTATCTGCATTTCCTGGTGACTCTGGGATACATAAAGTGATACAGTAACATAGGATACTTTGTTAATACATTAGATAGAAGGTCTAGCATTAGGTCTCATAGCTACTTATTTTTGAAGTAATGATGAACACAAATGATAGTTTGAGGTCTCTGAAACATGAGTAATGTGATATGAAAGATCTGTGACTCCTGCTGGGGACATATTCCCAGGTTTTGCCAGTATTACTGTGGCATATTACCTGTATTCATAGTGGAAGAAAGTGCTGAATTCCAATTAGAGGTTAGTGAGAACAAAGATGTAATTTGTTGGCATCCTTAGCAAACTCGTAAATTCTTTCTGAGTGCTCTTTGGAGGGTAGAGGGGCTTATGGACCCCAGCGTAAGAGCCTCAGTCTTAAGAGAGGTCTCCATAGAAGGGGATTTGAGGCCTGGTAGAGGTTAGAGCTGTAGACATTCCTCAAATAGAAAGCAGGCTGTCCTCCTCCTGGAATGCTGTGTGGTGTGGTGTGGTGTGGTGTGGTGTGGTGTGGTGTGGTGTGGTGTGGTGGTCAGGATTTGAACCCAGTGGGTCACCTGGGTTAAAATCCTGCCTCTATCACTTACAAGTCATGTGGCCTGAGCTGCTGGACTTCTCTGTGCTCCAGGTTCCCACCTGTGAGGCTGCATGAGGCCCATTGTCCCCTGCTGCAGGTGGGGAGGTAAATGAAGAAGGTGTGTACCGGACTCACCGTATAGCCCTGTAGGGGGCACATCAGCGTCAGCCCAGCTGCACAAACCTTATTCCCAGAGCCTTCCTTCAGTGGGTTTTGAGGGGAAGCAGCAATGATCACCCGAGAAACTGACAACCAAAAGAAATAAAGGACTTCCTCAGTAACACAGGAGTCAATATCTCAGCAAGTGGACACTGTGAAAAAGGCATCTTCAATGAGGAAGAGGGAGAGAGAGGAGAAAAAGAAGAACAAAGGGGGAAAAGTGGAAGAATCTTTTCCTGCTGAAACATTTCTCCAGAGATGGCAAATCTCTCATTCCCAAGGCTCCAAAACAGGGACCCCAGTATGGTGACCTTCAAGAACACTAAATGGCCAAGGACACATCTGGACACCTTTAAACTCCTTTAAAGTAAAATAATTCAAGGATTTATGTTAATGGTGCAGGTACATTCACATACGTTCGTTTCCCTTGGAATTTGAGCCCCTGCAAGATAACTATTTCAGCTGGTAATGGCTCCCAAAGACCTTCCCAATGCCATATGACTAAATAACCATAGGGTGGGACTCAGGAGAGGGTCCCATACGCCTTAGGAAGGCAGTTGTTTCTAAGAGTGGCCCATTTTGATTTAAAATTGTATTTCATTCCCTTTACAATCTTCCTTAACTCACTTCCCTCTTGTTTTAATGTGGGCTCTCTCAGAAGCAGACCCTGAGACAAGGATTTAAATGTAAGTGATATTGGAAAAGAGGAAGAAAACATCAGTAGGGGAATAGGAAGTGGGGCAGGAAAGTAAAAGCTACTAATAAAAGGTACATGACCTGAGCCAGGTGCAGTGGCTCACGCCTGTAATCCCAGCAACTCAGAAGGCTGAGAGGGGAGGATCGCTTGAGCCCAGGAATTCAAGACCAGCCTTGGCAACATAGGGAGGAGCCCCCACCTCTCTAATAATGTTATGTAAAAAAATTAGCAAGGCACAGTGGGCATGCCTGTAGCCCTAGCTACTCAGGAGGCTGAAGTGGGAGGATCCCTTGAGCCCAGGAGTTTGAGGCTACAGTGAGTTATGATCATGCCACTGAACTCCAGGCTGGGCAACAGAGCATGACCCCATCTCTAAAAAAAAAAAAAAGAAAGAAAAAAAAAACAGGTCTATAACCAAGCCAGTAATGCAACATAATATTCTGGGCACCTGAAGCTTAATTCAGCTGGGGAACTCTGGAGACAGCATAGAATTAGCCCACTCAGGGGTACTGATATGCCAACTCTCAACATTTGAGGGCTCCCATGGGTGTTAATTTTCAAGCATTTCTTGACTTCTTCATGTGGTTAAATCAAAAGCCTTCAAGCAAATTGAGGCATACTCTGATATTTGAAAGTCAATGGAGCTCTCTAAATGAATAAGGCCTGAAGAATATGGTGAAGGGAAGGGGTACCGACAGCCTTCTGCTACATTCCTCTTCCCTGCAAACCCCCACCCCAAATCCTCTTGTTCAGAACCTGGACTGTGAGACTGAGCATTTCTCTCTAGTGACTAGAATCAATGAATGGTTCCAGAACAATGATATTCACACTGGTAGCAGCACCCTACAGCAGACCCATGGTCAGTTCCACCTTATCCTCATGGGCTATTAGATACAGAGCCTGTGATCAGGGAAAATAAATTTAAAAAAAAACTTTTATATTCCAAGCTTAATTATATGTGATCACTTGAAACTATGAAAAAGAGGAGGAAAAGGAAGATTTTATTATTATTATTATTCCAGCCATGTTCCCTGGGAGATTTAAGATTTAGAACAATTTCCACCAAGGCCACAGTTCTGTAGTACTTCCCTAAGAATTTCTTCCCCACAACACCTTCACTGAAATTAAAGACAGAGAGACAGGAGTGCAGATGATGTAGTAAAAAGAAGTTGTCTGTGAAAACCGCTGACTGTCGATGCAACATAAAACAGCAGGGTTAAAGTCCTGCCATTCAAATACATTTGCCCTCAGTATTCAGAAGCCCTTATGTAGATCAACATTCCAGCTAGGGCCTGCGCACCTCTAATATGTCATGGGCCATGATGATTTCCTGTTATCTTAGGTGTTCTTCCATTTAACCACTGTAGACAAAGTTCTTTAGTTTTATTAGTCTCAATCAACCTTTGAAATTACCTGATGAGATAGTAATTATTTCTCAGAATCCTGGGTCAATAGCCACTTCCTCTGTCTTCTCCTTGCACTACCTCTACCCAGCACAATGTCTTCTGTGGCTCACGTCTGTTAGGGAAGCACATGGCTTCAAGTACAGAGCGCCCGGCTAATGGTAAGTGAAGCAAGTAAGGAAGTCCTTTCCTCTCATAGTTAGAAATACAGGAGCTGATTTCAGGCATTAGCGCATGGTGTCCTCAGGGCCCTGCTGCCCTCAGCATGTTGGTGTGTATCCTCAGGCTTGTTGTCTCATAGTCAGAAATGGCTGCTGCCATTCCAGACATCACATCCAAGTTGCAGGCCAGAAGATAGGGTGACTTTAGCTGGATCTGTGCTTTCTTCTCATTGGCCAAAACTGTGTCACATGGCCATGACTAGATCCAAGAAGGCCAGAAGAGTTGAGCATATTGTTACTTAGAACAAAATTGAAGTTGTGTTTGCAAAATAAAAGGTTTAATGACTAATGAATAGGCCACAAACAGCATCTGCCACATTACAGAACTCTGTCCTAAGATCTCCACACTGAGTTAAGGTGAACCGCTTATGTTGGGTACTTCCAACTGGACCTCAGGCCATTCTTCTTTGTTGAAGGACAGTAACTTATTAAGTCTTAGACCCTTCCCACCAAGCAGCGCATCTGGCTTTGAGTTGGTGCTGCACACATTGTTGTTGAATTAATAAATAAATAACTCTTCAAATCCTAAGGCAGGCCTGTCTCAGAATAGAATCATCATTTTCCTTGGTGGCCTCTGAATAGTGTATGCTTTAAACATATAAATATGATTTCAGCTGAGTGGAGCTAGCCCTGGAAGTTCTACTTTGTCATTTAGTCTGTTAGGAATTTTTCAAGTCTGCTTCTTGGAAGTTACTCATTATTGTTTTTTCACCGTGGCTGTTTTTATTATCTAGGCTGTATCTGTTACCTGTACATCAAAGGACACTATCAACATACTGACTGCCACAATAATACTGCATAACAAATGGCCTCACAACTTCAGTGACATACAATAAACAATTCATTGGTCCATGGGTTTTTCTGGTTCAGCTGAACTGTTGAACTTGGGCTGGGCTGGGCCTGTCTCAGTTGGGCTCACCCACATCTAGGGGTTAGCTGCTTGCCAGCTAATCTCTGACAGCCTTAGCCAGGACAACTGAGGTGACCATCTGTACCCTGCATGTCTCTTTTCCTCCAGCAGGCTAGCTTGGGCATGTTCTCATGGCATCATTATTGTTGCCACAACAATGGCAGTGCATGAGGGGCTGTGCTATGTCTAAGCCCCTTTGCTCATTGCTTTTCATTTACTTCTCACAACAGCCTTGTAAGCACTAGGGAGCATGCTGTGACGAGGCCCATGTTGAAGGGTAAGCAAGGTAAGAAGAGCCACACAACTTGGAAGTGTCAAGTCTAGGACCTGATGGGAGATCTCACACCGCGCCCTGGGCTTCCTCCAAGGCTCCAAGCTGCATTGCTTTTAGTAGCTGCTTGTGCCCTGTCCATGCTACTTGGCCATTTCCCTCGCTAGATCACACCAGGCCAGGTGCGGTGGCTCACAGCTGCAATCCCAGCACTTTGGGAGGCCCAAGTGGGTGGATCACTTGAGCTCAGGAGTTTGAGACCAGCCTCAGCAACATGGTGAAACTCTGACTCTAAAAAAAAAAAAAAAAAAAAAAATGCCAGGCATGGTGGCACGCACTTGTAGTCCCAGCTACTCAGGCAGCTGAGGTAGGAGGATTTCTTGAGTCTGGTGGAACAAGGCTGCAGTGAACCATGAGTCTAGCCTGGGTGACAGAGTGAGACACTCTCAAAAAAAGAAAAAAAAAAAAGGCAACACCAGCTACTCCACGAACACCACCCTCCTTGGGATCCATCACTTCATATATAGAAAGCCCATGCTTGGGAGGGGTGGATATTAATATGTGAGGACACAGCTGCTGCCCTCAATAGAAGGGAGGCCAGATACATTAACATAAAACAAAAGGGAGGCCAGAGACACGAACATAAAACACGGCTCATGGTCCAGGCTACACATGATCAAGGCCAAAGCAGATTCCCACTCGGAGGGTTCTTAAAAGTTCCCTGGGAAGAGAAGCCTTGTGGTCATGAGACTAAAGCTGAAATTCCAAAAGACCCCCCATCTTCTCTAAATGCCCATCATTCATCATTTCCAGAACGCACTCCACATTCACTTGTACCGGCTGCTGTAGCCAAGCCATGGGCTTGGATTCCAGGGTGAGTTACAGCATATTTGGGCTGCCTCAAGGTGCTGGGCCAGCCCAAGCATTTTCGGGAGTTCAAATCTGTCTCATATTCTGTAGTGCATCTGGTAAAAATAATAATATTGATAAAGAACTTCAATGGCTCTGACAGGCAGCCCCAAAAAGTGGATGGCTGGAATTCTAAAAATATCCCTCACTGTCTGCAGTTGGAGAAGACAGCTCACTAGTAGATGAGCTGAACATCAGACAAAGTGGAGATGGGGTGGTGAACCAGAAATGATCTTTATACAGGGAGATAGCTGGGCTCTGTGGGAAGGCTTGGAGGGAGTCCTGGGGTCAAATTTAAGCCCTGCCTTTTGCTAGCCATGTGTACTTGGGCAAGTTCCCACACCCTCTGCGTTCTCTGGGAAGTGGGACCAGTAACTCCCTGCCTCATATAAGATTTAGAAGAACTGAGAAAGTCCAGGTAATATACCTGGAGCATGCCTGGAATTCCTGTCTCAACAAGCAGTGGCAAATGTGATTATTATTATTGTTGTCAGTGATATTAATATATCCTTTGAAAATATAAGAATGGTCAAAATAACCTAAAGATGCCTTACTCTATTAAAACTATTTGTGCTAGTTGTATTAATAGTACCATCAATGTCACACTCCCAGTAGGTTTTCTGCATCCTAAAATTTGACTTTGAACCTTTGTTTTCTTCCTTTGTTCTCTTTGCTTGTGCTGCAGGAACCTGTTTTCCGGTGGGTAACATGAGAGAGACTTAGAGCAGACTGTTTTGTAGCCAGAGTGGCAGGCCCACCATCAGGTGCCAGGAAGGGCTCTGCAGCTGGCAAGGGCTCATCGCCTTGCAGGCCTCTCTGGGTGCCCAGAGGTGCTATGTCAAAGGGCATCTGGTTAACAGTGAGCATCCCCGCCTCATGCTGCCCAGCTCATGAGAACTAACACAGCTTTTGATAGTCATTACCCTCAAAAGTCCTGAGTGCTTGGCAGATCTCATTTCTCATCCCCCTCGAAGCATGTGTTAGATGGAGCTTCTTGCCACAAAACCAGATCAATATGTAATACTGGAACATATTCTTGGTGAGATGCTTTATGGACTTCTAGGCAGTGTTGGCTGTTTCAGTGAGTTGAATATGTCAGCTACGGACAGCTTATTTAGATCTTGATTAATCTACAAATGTGCAATTCTGTATCCCAATTACCTAATGTGAGTGTCCTTTCAAAGCTAATCTTAAAACCTGCATATCATTGGATCAGCCAAGTCATACAGCAAAAGAGGGTTTGAGTCCATTGTAATTTGGGAAAGGGGAATGTATTTTCTGATTTATTCCCAGGCTACAAAATACAGCAAGGATTATTCTTAATTGACATTTTCTTTTTTTTTTTTTTTTTTTTTTTTTTTTGAGACGGAGTCTCACTCTGTCGCCCAGGATGGAGTTCAGCAGTGCGATCTCGGGTCATTGCAAGCTCCGCCTCCAGGGTTCACACCATTCTCCTGCCTCAGCCTCCCGAGTAGCCAGGAGTACAGGAGCCCACCACCACGTGCGGCTAATTTTTTTGTATTTTTAGTAGAGACGGGGTTTCACCATGTTAGCCAGGATGGTCTGGATCTCATGACCTTGTGATCCACCCACCTTGGCCTCCCAAAGTGCTGGGATGACAGGCGTGAGCCACCACACCCGTTAATCGACATTTTCAATAAAAAGCCCATTGGCAAATAATTTTGTACAGATTATGAATAGATCTATTAATGAGTTATTTTTGAGATTTTTCTCCATGCCAAGCATCCCAGGCTCCTCAGAAATTAGAGAAGTATAAGACAGAGTTCTTACCTCTAAAATCTCCCATCACCTACAAAAGTTACACAGGAAATACTATTTCAGAGTGAAAATATTACAAAATATAGATAGGGATTATAAAATACAGATAGAGTCACACTAACTGAGAGAGAAATGTAGCCACTATTTTGATTAATGGCCTTACAAACTCTTATAGGCAAATATATAATATGTGTATATACACATATGCATAGATTATTTAATAAAGAGATTGTAATGCTGTTTTTCATTTAGCAATGTATTGTGAATGCCTTTCCTTGTCACTTCATATTGGATTTACACAATCCCTTTTAAGGGCATCTTATTGAGTGATGAACCACAGTTTATATAACCCATTCCCCAAGGTATATTTTGCTAGGTTTGATAACTTATTGTAGTCAGCAATTCTGGAATGAAAATACTAGTGCATATGTCTTTGTGCATTTGTCTGATATTTCCACAGGATCTAGTGTTAAAGTATACTTTAGAATCTTACGATCTTATGGAAAAGACCAAACATATATGTGAAAAGCAAACAAGCACATACAAAGCAGGGACCCTGGGGCTACATTAGTGCAACTGCCAAGAGTCAAAGGCAACAGAGATCATTTCATGCTTGGGTTGCCACAGAGGCTTCATGAAGGACAGTTGCAAGTGACAGAAACTTAAAACTGCTTAAGTGTAAAAGGCCTATTATTGGCTCATGAAATTGGAAAGTGATTTTGATTTTAGAATGGAGCCGGGGCCAGGGGTCACATGGTGTCATTTGGGACGTGTGTGTGTGTGTGCGTGCATGCATGCCTGCATGTGTGTGCCTGTGTGTGTACTTTTTGTGTGTGCATGCGTGTGTGTGTGCGTGTGCCTGTCCCATCTCTTCGGTCGGCTTCTCACTGTGGGAGCAGCATTCTTCTCAGGCAAGTTTTCTCTATATGACAGCTGCCTCTAGCAGCTCCAGATGTGGGGTGTTTATATCCATAAAAAGAGGGTGTCTCTCCCTCAGCTTCTCCGTTTATCTCTGCTTGGCCCCTTACAGACCTGTCCCTGACTCTCCACTGTGTGACAGGGCATGGATGTTCTATGGCTATCGTAGGTTATGTGTGTGCGCCCTGTGTGAGGAGGAGGGGATGTATGACTCCCATCCTGAGGAGCACTTCTCAAAAGGAAAAGATACTGGGAGGTCAATAAATGAATGCAGTGTCACTGCTGAGGTGCTAGAACTTGAACCACACCTATTAGATGCTTTGAGAAGTGAGTAACAGAGACATTCTAAATCAGACTGGCCTCAACAATGCTCATGGCATGTTATGAAGTCAAGAGGCAGGGTGGGCACTTGATCAAGGGCTCAGTGATGTTATCCGGGGCTTAGGTTTTTTCTGATTCAGGGTCAACTTCCTCTCAAGTCAGATTCCTTCAATATGACTATCAGTGGCAATGAGGGCTCCCAGCTTCCTTGTCCACAACAAGCAACAGAGGGTGAGAAATGGCTCCCTTTGGCAAAAAGTAAAAGCCTTTCCTGCACTCTAATTGGGCCAACGTAGGTCATGTGCTCACCTCTGAACCAATAGCCACAGCTAAGGAATACTGCATACTGATTGACCAATCAGCATCCACTCCTGGAGAAAAGGATAGGGTCACCTTCCACATGGGGCATGGTGGATATTTGGACAAAACTGGGGTCTCCTTAGGAAAGAGTGGGAGAAGGATGTTGAGTGGTCAGTCAACACTGAAATCCTAGTAAGATTTCATTAGTTAGAGAGGGAACACGGGGTTGGATACAGTGGAGAGGCAATTTCTGGCCAGAAGGTAGAATTCCAGGGGATACCCTGGTCATAGCTGACCAAGATGCAAAAGCAAGTTTGCAAAGCTTGCCTGCAGGGATCCGGTGAGTAAACAGGTTCAGTTGGAAGTGTTCATTTATTTATTCCCTCATTCCGCATACCTTTATGGAGTACCTCCTATATACCAGGCCCTGTGCTGACTGCTGAGGATATGGCAATCATTATATGAAATTAAGTATATGACATCATATCCTCATGAACTTCTGGTGGAGGAGACAGACAATAGATGAATTAATTTAACATATAATGCATCAGGAAAAAACAAAGAGATAAATGAGATAGAGAGAAATGGGAGCGGGGGAAAGAGGTTGCCATTTGAGCGGGGACCTGAAGGGTGTGATGGCGTGAGCCAGTGGGATATCTTGGAGGAGAGTGTTCAGGGCAGAGGGAAGAACAAGTGCAAAGGCCCTGAGACAGGAATCCGTGGCATGTTTCATGGAAAGGGAGGTGGGCAAAAGGAGAGTGGCAGGTGATAACATCAGAGAGAAAGCTGGGACCAGGTCACAGGAGAGTGTTGTGAGCATTGGAAAGACTTGGTATTTAAGATGTTGAATTCATGATGACAGAAGATATTATCAAAGCAGAAGGTGGCTGGACCCTCATCTTCCTGGCTCTGCCTCACTCTAACTTTAACCCCTTTTATCTCCTCTCTTCCAGGCCATATACATGTTCTATGCGCTGGCCATTGTGTGTGATGACTTCTTCGTCCCTTCCTTGGAAAAGATCTGTGAGGTACGTGCCTCATATTCTTGGTATGTGTGAGCCAGACTGGGGACTGGACCTGTGCCCTGTACTATTCCAGCCTCCTCACCAAAGTCCTGGGGAGCCCTCGCAGGGCAGCTGCAGTGGTAACACCAGGCATCACCATGTTTGAGAGCAATGGGCGATATTAGCACCAAAGTGCCATCAGTCTACTGAGCATTTCATGACTCTGATCAATAATCAGATGAAAACCCACAGGACCAACCTCCCCAACTCCATTTAGACCTAACTATTGGTACTATTTGTGTTTTCCTTCCCCATTTTCTTTTCCTTTTAAACTCACTCTTCCTTTCTCTCTGTTACTTCCCCCACCTCTCTCTCCTGTGTTTCCTTCTGCCTCCGTAACTCTCCTTTGATATCCGTGGCGTCCTCGCAGGATTAAAAACCTCCAACTGCATACCTCTGCCACGCTTCCTCTCTCTGTATGTGTACAGAAATGCTCCAAGCGGAAGCACTTGGATGAAAGAATTGGCCACAGAGATCAGGAAAGTGCCCCTGTTAGAAATCATCACGGTGCATGCCAGGCTGAACAGCAAGTTAAACCCCTTTCATCAAAAAATATTCAGCAGATCTAGAACTCTTTCATTCTCTTGCCTCTTTCATCTCTTTGTCTGTTTGGAAATGTAGCTTCCTTTATCTGAAAGCTTTCCATTTTATTTATTTATTTATATTTATCTATTTATTTTTAAATTCAAAATCCCTGTTTCCAGAAGGCATCTCCCCGAGACACATCTGTCCGGAATTCGGTTTCTTTATGCCAGTAGTTCTCAAAACTGGTTGTGTCTTCCCTTTCCTTCTCTCTCCCCTGAGTGCCTGATCCAGTAGGTCTTGGGAGAGTGGGAGGGGGTAGAACTTGCATTTCTAATACGTTTTTCAGGTGATGCTGAGGCTGCTGCCTGGTCCAGGAACCACAGACTTAGAGAACCACATACCCTAAGCAGTGTCTTCTACATCCTGGAAGTTATGTTGGATACTTAAATAAATAAAAAGTGTCCACAATAACAATATTTAGAGAGCCACAGGAGGGGTTCTCTTCCACGGTAGCACAGAGTAAGTGAGGTGGCATCTGAAATGCACAGTGGGCAGGTGTGGAAGCCCTTTGTCCGAGGAATTCCACCTGGGAGTGGGGTCGCCTTATGTTGAAGGGGAGGAGGTGTTCCTCACCTGTAACTGGAGTCCTCTGTGATCTCTGAAATACCACCATTGGGTGGTTTATTATTCATGCAGAGCAAAACAACTCTCTCTCTTTCCCATGCAAATTTTTTAGTGTGAATATCAAAATTGTATTCTGGAAATGTCAGTACAGTTGTCAGCATGTGTTCTACTCAGCTGAGGACACAGAACCTGTGAATACCCACGTTCTTGTAGGGAGAGGCAATCAAAGAGCCAGAAAATGGCAGGAAAAGAGGGCAGGTGTGAGTCTTTTAACAAAAAAGTTATAAGGAGAGGAAAAGGAAAGAAAATGTTTGGTGGCGGGGTGTTATTTTACTAGGTCCCTGATATGGTTCAGTCGCTAAACAGTGTGGTGAGACTATGTCTACTTGTCTTTAATCATCTCAAGAATTCTGCCAGGTGACTGATATTACCCCCTCTTTACAAACAAGGAAACCAGAGCTTAGAGAAGCTGAGCAACCTGCCCTGGGTCAAGGGATACAGTCACTGTTTGAGCCCACGTCAGCCTGATTTCCAAGTCTTCAGACTTTTCTCTACTCCATCCAGAGACGAGCCTGGACCAGGTCATGGTGGTGTTAGAACTGGCTGCACTGCCTGGACCCACAGCGATACTGGAGGAGTGGGCACAGAAGAGCAACCACATTTTCCTGGGCTCTCCCTGCTCCCACCCCGAATCTGGTCTTATAAGCAAGATTCATATAACGAGAGTGGGTGCCCCGTGCCTGTCTCCTGTAAAGACAGTGTTGGCTCCATGGACTTTAAACAACCTTAATTGTTGGGGAAACGTTATGTCTGTGAATGGTGGGTGGGCTGTCAGAGCTCACATATATTTAGAGATCCTGACATGTTTACATCTTCTAAGAGATGTGGGATCAGTTCTCCCTGGAGTTACACTTTCTCACAAGATGAGAGGATCATGGTGTGGGTCCACCAGCAGTGGCCTAGAGGGCCTCTCGGCCCTGGACTCTGTTTACTGCCTGTGCTTTCCCTAATCACCTTTTAATAATTCGGTATAGTGTGTTTCATGGTTGCTCGTAGACTAAAACTGGGAGTAGGGCAGAAAAACACAGAAGGATGTTGTTTCCAGCTTTTGTGAAAGGTGAATGGGGAGAGAAATCCACACTGTTCAACAAATCATTGCTTGGAGGTCAGGGCAGATTCTCACTCATTCTCAAATACTTTAAAGTTAAAAGCAGAAAAATGTGGGGTTTGGGAAAAGGCCAAGAAAAGAAAATGGGAGAAAGAGAAGGAGATAAAGGCAGTGACCCAGGATCCGAAACTGGGGTCAAGCCCTGGTGCTTGCAAAGCACCTGCTCCATGCCAGCCCCTTCCCCTGTCTGGACCTCACTTTCTCCTTGTGGGAGATGACAGCCCCTAGATTTTGAACAGCTGAGAGATACCAGTGCAGGACATGCAGAGAGAGTCTCCAGAGTTTAGAGAAATCCTATAAGCCACAGTAGACAGCCTCAGCTGCACTGAGGCGGGAAGGGAGAGAGGCATTTCAAGAAGAAGAGTGAACATGAACCAAAGCTCAGCGAGTGGAAGGGCCTGGCATCCCCAAGGACCATGAGGTGGCAGCCCTGGGCCGAGCAGAGGCTTGTCTAGGAAAGATGAAGGTGGATGGGGAGGGTAGGAAGCTTTGGGACCCACGTGGAGGCTTCCAGGACAGCAGTGGGACATTTGAGCAGCAGAGGATGTGACAATAGATCTGGAACACTACTCACCCCTCTGACGTCAGCACTAAGCTGGGCTCTGCCTAGACGAAGCTCTATGCCAGGGGCTGGGAGGAAACTAGATCACACACAGCATGTCCCATCCCATCCCAGGGCTCCTAGCTGCAGAGCAGCTCCAGGGTAATATCCACAGGGGGCTGGAGGAAGTGGCAGGGAATTGGCAAGTGCAGAAGTGCAGAGAGAGAGTGGGGGAAGGAGAGAGATTGATGCTGCGAGGGACAGAGTTGGGAGGAGATCGGGAAAGGGCTTGTGCCAGAGGCAGGATTAGAACAGCCCTTAGAGGGAAGGTGTCCGTGGCCAAGTATTTGGTGAGAGAACGTCTGAGCTGCAAAATCAAGATGGGGTTTTACACCAGCATACGGGGAGCCCTGCAAGCCAGGCTGGGCGTTAGGAATTATTCCAAGCTCTGGAGGGAGCTGGGGAGGGCTTTTGAGGGCTCTGTCATGGTAGCTAGGAGTCCAGAGTCAAGAAGACTAGAGTCCTGTGAGATATTGCCAGGGCTGAAGTGAACTGGGGATGATGGAGGGGTGTAAGAAGATACAGAGGAAGAAACAAACTGGCTGGATGAAGGAGAGAGGGGAACTGGACATGAACCCAAGGTTTGGATGCCACAACTAATACCCCAACAGGACAGAACCACAGCAACACATGGCTCCCGCCTCCTGGCAGGTCTTGGCAAACCATACAGGGAGCTGCAAGCTGTGGGTCAGGCTACCTCACTCACAGACTCTTAGCTCCATGGGACAGGAGTGCTTGGGCACCCCTCAAAGCCACACCTTGCAACTTTGAGCTATCTGCGCCTCCATCTTAGGGTCTGCTCGGCGTCCCTTGTGAAGCTTCGCTGTCCAGCCGACAGCGAAGCGACCCAGGATCCTAGATCAAAATCTTCAACTAGGGCTTCTCCTGCAGACTATTGTGGGTGACTCAGTGGAGGCCAGTGACCTACATCAGGGCCACACCGCCCCTCTCTGGCTGAGCAAGGAAGTGCAGCTGTTGGTGCCACTGGGAAGAGGAGGATGTCACTCAAGCTTGACTGCCAGGAGGGAACTGGCTATTCACTGGCAGCCAGCAGCATACTTTCTGGGTCACGACTGAATGCAGAAATGCAAAATCTGGTAACCAGCCTCTAGTGTATAATTGCCTTGACTTCTTGCAAATCACCTTTTGGTTTAACAGAGTAACCTGGAGAGCTCATTGTATAAACCCCATCTTGGCAGGGCTGATGCCTCATTACCTTCTTTTCAGCCTTAAGCCCCCACTCCCACTCTCTGATCCCGGGGTTTCCAGACTGCCTCAAGGAAGGGGAGTGGGTTTCAGGAGGATGATCCCCACATCCACACCCCAACATGCCTCCCTAACCTCCTAAAGACTCACAAACTGGTTACCATGAGCCTCATTTAGCCTGAGATCAGCATAGTAGCACAAAAAATCAGGAAGTTTTGCATAAAAGTTTGGATTATTGGCATCTCTTAAAAATCAGAATATCTGGCCACACTGGGGGAACTGGGCAATGCTGCCCATAGAAAAGAGGCAAACGCCCCCACCATAGCCTCAGACCTACCACCTGCTGTGGCCTCCCACGGGCCCACTCCACTCCTGACTGTCATCTGCACAGCCCCTGCGGGATTTGGGTTGAAGACCCCTAGATCTTCCCAAGAGGCTTTAGCTCGTAAGGACATGTAGTTCCCTCCCCAAACCTGTCCCTTGAGGAGGACATTGAAAGGAGCTGTGACTCAGCAGGGGATCGGCAGCAGGGGCTGCGCTCTGTGAGGAGGAGAAGGAGGCTGAGAGGGACTAAGTACCAGCCCCAGGTCCCATCGGTCCTGCTCTCGCTGAAGCCCCAGTCTTTGCTTCTCAGGGCTTGGCCTCTCGGGTGTCACAGTCACCTCTCTTCCAAGATGGAATCCCAACTCACCTATGCTTTGTCTTTGCTCCTCTGTAGCGCCTGCACCTCAGTGAAGATGTGGCTGGGGCCACATTCATGGCGGCGGGCAGTTCGGCCCCAGAGCTGTTCACATCGGTCATAGGTAGGTGACAGACGGAGGGACATCTCAGCCCTTCACTGTCTGAAGGAAAAGGGCTCTGGGAACAGATGGCCCCCAGACCGAGATTGTCTACCACTCATAGAAAATGATAATCCAGGGACCCCAATGAGTAGAACATCAGCCTCCCATCTGCTGTTGTTGTTTTATTTAAATGATGCTTTTACTGCGCATGAACTTGTCCCAGACCCCAAGCCCATCACACTCCTATGCAGCTATCATCCCTCTGTAGATTAGAAAGCTCTCTCCACCCCTCAGCTGTTTCCTGTAGATTCTGAGAACAATCTAATGCTTATGAAAGGTTCCCCATGCCCACCTTGGAATGCAACAGGGCCACAACAGCCAGGCTGATGTGGGATCTGTGTTTCAGGGGTCTTCATCACCAAAGGCGACGTGGGAGTTGGCACCATCGTGGGCTCAGCGGTATTCAACATCCTGTGCATCATTGGTGTCTGTGGGCTCTTTGCTGGGCAGGTAAGACTGGCAGCTTCTTTGTGATGGCAAAATGTGACACTGGGGAAAGGGGAGGCATGGGGTTTAGGCAGGAGACTATCTTGCTGGAACACAACTTGCATCAGGGCCCAGTGGTTTGGGCAGCAGTGATTTGGGACCTCACATCCTAGGAGGCTGGCCCGCCCAGCTAGAAGTGGAAACTGGTAATCCACCATTACTTGGTCTCCATGTTGATGGAATATAGAATGCTCAGGTCCACATAAATAATTAACCAGCCTGAAAGATGTGGGTTACAATCTGAAGGGTTCCACATTCATTTTGGTATGTTACTGATCTGAACTAGAATGGCCTAAAACAATTTTAGGTGTGATTTTTGCTCAGTGGAAATAGAATACGTGAGAATCTGCTAAACACAATGAGAATACATGAGAATCTGGTAAACCAAATGTGCAGTCATCACAGTTTAGGCCACAGCCTAACCTTTTTCGACTGTGGTAGAGCATTTCATTTCTCTGTTACAGCGTGCCTTTGGGGTCATGAAGGGCTCTGCAAGCCTGCAGTTTACCTATGGAGTTGATGCCACTTCCAGGTGGTGTCCTGGCATCTGTGTTCTTTATGAATACTGGTGTCTGTTTTGGAAAGTCTGGGGAAGGTGCTCAGAAGCCACTGTGTGGGAGGCTCTGGGCGACCAAGCCTACATTGCGGCAGCACCTGGAGGTTTGTTTGCAGGGTTTGCAACTGTTTTGCCAACTCTGATATCCTAAATTTCCTCAAAGGAATTTTATTTAGAAACAACACAACCCTGAGGTCTCTGCCCAAATACCCACAACTTTGCGTATCTTCTAGTAAAAGTCACTTCTAAAAGCTCGTGGAGGCTACTCCACTTACAATATCAAGGAACCTGTTGATCCTAATCACTTGATCAGCAGCCTTGATATGAACAGTGCACTGTTCTACTGGAAGCGGCTGATTGGGTCAGGGGGCTAAGGAAAGCCCCAGGGCAGCCTTCCCCACACCCTTTGCCAGGCCCCTCACCTCACAGCAGCGGCGAGGGGCACCCCATGCTGCCCGTTCCGCTGATGTAGACTCGAGGGTCTCCATGCAGGATACCCCGGGTCCACCATTGCATTCTCCACTGCCCATTTTTACTTCCGTTATCTTCATGCCTATTGATTTGTCTGGATTGCCTGGTGTGTCAGTTACTTTCAGGTGACATGCAGAAGGACACCTGGATCTCATTGGGACTCAGCTCCAGGGCCCACAGGTGGACGGGTCCCTTCTATTAGGAAAAGGGGCTCCCGGTACATGGTGACTGAGCTCCACTCAGCTCCCTAGGCTGAATGATTTCCCTCTTCTCATCCTTTCAGTCAGTGAGCTCATGTCTTAGATTTTGTGGACCCACAATATGCGCTTTTTAAATCTCCCATAAATGTAGTTAGTATTTTTTTAAAAAATGAGTCTCTGCCTTTGCCTTTGGTGCTATTTGCACTTCCCTGGCTCTCCTTTGCCTTGGACACCTGCTCGTGGCCTTCCAGAGATAAACAGTCACACCCAGCAGAAGAGTCTGTCGCTGTTAGCACTCTCCTAATTGGCATTGTCACCATCAGCAGTATGGTTATTAGTCTGGCTGTTATTAGTGTTGTCATTAGTTCATTCGTCATTTGTACCTGAAGCTTGATTCACAAGCAAGCCCAAAGGAAGAGAGATAGTGTAGAGAAATGAAACAAATGACTGGGGAGCATCTAGTCAGTGCCACACAACTAATTACTTATGAAACGGCTTGGATGCGTGTGTGGCTCATCACTCATTAGCAACGCGGTTCATCCCAGCTTGGTTGGAACACCTGCGTCAAAGGCAAAGGGCTCCCTGAACTCCAAAAAATGCTGGTGTCTGTCCCTTGACTCACCCCAGAAGGTCTTTGCTGGCTCACCTCACAACCCCATAGCCATGGACAGAAGTAACAACCATGACTGTTGGGAGAAGCAGTCCACGCGATGACTCTGGATGCCAACCTTTCCTTCTGACTTTCCTGTCCTGTGCCCACCTGGAGATTTTCAAGGCCATCCAGCTCAGGGTTTTGTAGGATCCTTCAAGTCTTTGCAGAGGAAGCAAAATTATGTTTTGGAAAGAACATGGGCTGGGGAATCAGATGGGTCTGGGTTTAAATCCTGATTCTGCCATTTTCTGGCTGTGGAACCTTGGAGAAGTTACTTATGTTCTCAAAGCCTCATTTTTCTCATCTATAGAGTGGGTACAAGCACACCTACTTCCTAGTGTTGCCATCGGGATGAACTATAGCATGTTCAGCATTAATGGCACCTGCTCTACATAGTAAGTCAGTCTCAGACACCATTAGCTATGCTCAGAATACGCATCCCTGGGGTTCTCACCTCCAAATTCCACCTAGGTCACTGTGATAATTTGACCAACTCATTGATGGAACTTATCTAACAGTCAAGGGTGTCCACAGCTTAATTAACAGACACAGGATACTCAGTGGGAAGGGAAGGGATAGTCAGGGAGAAGGTCTTCTAAATGGAAATCAAAGTAAGGAGACGTTCATAGAAAAACAATCTCAAAGGACTGGTACTTACTTCTGTGCTGTCTATCAGTGGGAGGAAAAAAAAAAGAAATGACAGCTTCCCAGCCTCAAACAGGGAGAAGCTCTCCCAGGCGGTGGAGTTGGTGCAGTGGAATGTTACGGCAAAGGCTGGATATTGGGGACTGAAGCGATTAATAAATCCAATCATGGATCTCACTTAGCATTTTATTTATGTTGATCTGCACTTTCATTTGGCTGGGAGAATTACCAGCGAGTGCCCGTGGGCCTCCCTCTATGAACTTCAGCATGGAGGGTTGCACATGACCAAGTCTGTTATCCATCTGAAATTAAAGTAATTAAGCTATAAGGTTTGAGTTCCTGTCTCAATTAGGGTTTTGATGAATTCAGTATAATTAAATGTCTGCTGTATTTGCAGTTTGCAAACATAACCCTCGCTTTGGTGTTCGCCTAAGGTGCTTTGGGGAGTTTTATGGGACAAAAAGGAAATTGCTTTTTAGAAAGTGGCTTATAGAGAGGTTCTTGGCATCACTTCAAGACATTTACAAGGCTGTGGTCCTACAAGTTTCCTTTATTTAAAAATGAAGAATAATAACAACAAAGAGAAAACACCGAGCTCTTGATGCAACATACTAATGTATCTTGTACATTGTATTGAAGGGACTTCATGCCAGTTTTGTAAAACAATGTAGTTATGAATTTCAATCTGCCGTTCAGAGCATGTTAAGATTTAAATGCATAACCACAAACAGAAATTATGCAGTTTAACTGCATCCCAGGTTAGGACTTTCATATTCAGGTTATTACAGGCCGGCAGATGGCTCCAGTTTATAATAAAGAGCTCCAACATCAGCCCTACTGGCATGCTTAAAATGTGCCTGATGTTCTTTGGCAAGGCCCATCTCATCTTGGCTGGGTTTGCCTTTCTTCAAATAATACTGGCTCGTTTAAACAAACCCTAGCAGCACCCAAAAGTTGCACCTCTGAATTGAAATCCACCTGCATTTGGGTTTCCCCAGGAAACTCTAAGCAAGGACTCAAGTGCAAACAGTTGATTTGAAAGGTGATCCCAGGAAGTGCTTGTGGGACAGTGTAGAAGGAAGGCAAGGAAGAGAAAGCAGTGGAGGAAAGTGTGTTAGCAAGCCAGTTATCACTGTGGGCAACAGAGATCTAATTCTTCTGTGGGAACTGGGAGACAGTTTAACTGGAGAGCCACTAAGTTATCTCATGTAAGGAAGCAGGTTAGCTAGAGTATTTATCCACCAGGTTCCATCATTCATTGGTTAAAGACTGCACTTAAGGGATATTAATTCCCCAGCATTCCAGCTTGCTGGGCCCAGGCAGAGTGGCCTTTGGGGCCCAGGGGAAACCCCCAGGCAAAGAGATCTAGGGAAAGCAGTGGAAAGGGCCTCAAATGGTAAAGGTGGGGAAATATGAGTGAGCTCATAGTAAAGCGTTTGCTATGAACTCAAGACAAAGACTTTAAAACAATCCACTTGCTGGGTCTCATCTTCAGCTCCCTTGGATGAAACACAAGCTTTAGTACTAGGCAGACTATAAAGTGTCTAGGGCCAGGACATCTTGCATTTAAAGAATTTCCTCTAATGTTAAAAATAACAGCTACTCTTTATTAAGCTTCTCTAACGTTCAGGCACCACACTAGATTCTGTAAAAATATTTGCAGAAATACACCCACTGAGTTTTAAGATAGTTATCATCCTTCTTTACAGGCAAGGAAATGGATACAGGGGGATTCAGTATACCCCAGATGGCAAAGGGTCTATTGTGAGGTAGTCAAGACTGAATTTGAGCTCACATCAGTTGGTTATAAATGCCATTCTCCTTCCAAAAGGGGGATCTACGATTTAAAAATCTCCAGATGTTATCATTGCATTCTTATGATTAGCCTTGGATTTTATGTGTTCTTTGGAAGTTTGGAGTGTAGGATCCAGGGTCAATGCCAAGAAAACGGACACATTAGCAAAATGGTGGTAGCCTGTGCTACAATGGAAGTATTAGGTAGGTGCAAAAGTAATTGCGGTTTTTGCCATTGAAAGTAATGGCAAAAACTGCAATTACTTTTGCGCCAACCTAATATTGTACTTGGCCCAAACAATGTGCAGCTGGAAGTTTCTCATATACTCAGATGGCATCTCCCACAGCTGGGCTTTTGCTTCCACCACAGATGGAGGACTCAGGCTGATAAACACAGCGGGACACCCACAGGCTGCCCCAGCGTACCCCGTACACCTTGATTTCTATCTTATTGTTCCCCAGACAAAACCTAACACACATCTCCCCTGTTCCAATCCTGAGACGCATCCAGATTTTCCAAGAAGCTGGGGACAGAGGACAGGGGAGGCCAAAAACCACACACCAATAGTGCTGCCAAACCTAAAAATAGGGGCTGGAGGCCTAACATCCATTCCAGGGAGGGAGATGAAATTGCAAGGAAGAGAACGAATGATCTGTCGAGAAACCAAGGGGGCAGGTGCAGCAGAAGGCCTCATCCAGGAGCCAGCGTGCTTCCATACAGGATCCTGTGAGTAGCAGAGAGCAGAATATGTGGTGCAGGAGTAGACCAAGGCCAAGGTCAGGTCCAGCTGAGGCAGCCAGTGAATTCCATCACACCCAGTAAAACTGGATTTCTCCCAGCATCTTCTGCAGGCTGTGGCATCAGGAGGCAAATTCCTGTTAGAAGCAGAGCCCCAGCCCTAGCCCAAGGCCAGCTGAATCAGAAGAGCAGCTCACCTGCTTCAGCTCCATCTGCAGGCTCAACTCTCATCACGTTCTAGAGCAAGCGTCGCCCTGGATGAGAGGCAGCCTCCAGCAGTTGGTCCAGGAAGGGTAGACAGTCCTGCTGAGGCCCCAGTCTTATGACTGACCATCTGCCTGAGGCTGTCTCTTGCACTGTCCCCTCATAGTTTCTTTTCTCTGGCCATCCCACCCCAACCCCCTCAAGGCCAGGTCCTGACAGGGCCCCACACCTGATCTCCCCCTGACAGATGCTGTTGGTCCCAGGCCCAGAGTTCTGCTAAGGCCACCCACCTGGCTCTGTGCTGCTCTGTTTTCATTGCCTGTACAACTTCACCCCAGATCTCTGTGTTAGCTTTGACCTTGGCTCACAAAACTTGTGTCTTGCTTGTTCTACTTCTTTGATACGATCTCCTGAAATCAGATTCATTCTCAGATCCACATCTAGGCTAATTAGAAGCTTTCAGTTTCAGGTAACAACAACAAAAAAATCCCAACTCTAACTGGCTTCTTAAATGAAGGAAATTTATCGATGTCTCTGAAAACTGCAAAGGAAAGTGGGCATCAGGTATGACTTGATCAGGACTTCCAGCCCCATTGTTGTGATTCTTTTATCTCCTAATCTCCTCTGTTTCCTCCCTCAGACTAGTTTTTTTGTTTTTTTTTTTTTTTTGTTAATGGCAGAAAATAGCTGTAGCATTTTCAGGCCTCGTGTACACATACCACTTTGGCCAGGAAAGAGAAAGAGGATGTCTCTTTGGCCACCACATCTCATTCCCCATCCCCCCATAGCATCATCAAACAAAAATCTGATTGGGCCAACTCAGGTTACCTGACCATCCCTGAACCAATCATTGTGGCAAAGGAACTAGTTACTCAATTGGTTTAGGTTAATCAAGAACCACATACCCATTTCTCCCTTCCCTCCAGAGCTAAGAATCTAATCACTTCCACCTCAAATACACAGTTTTCAGTTTATTATAAAAAGCAGAGATAAATGATTACAGGACAAAGCCTGTGCACTATCATGTGCTGCCTCAATGTCTGCTTTCCGTGGGCTGGTGGAACCCAAGGGAAAAACTGCACACAGATGCACTCTAGGTCTTGGTGTAGACATATGCTCTCATTTCTTTCAGGTAAATAACCTAGGAGTGGGATTACTGGGTTGTGTGCTAAGTATGTTTGTAAGAAACCACCAATAGCTTTGCAAAGTGGCTAAACCATTTGTATTTCCACCACCTACATGTGGGATTCCAGGCGCCCCACATCATCACTAGCACTTAGTATTATCAGTACTGTTTTGTTTTGTTTTCATTTTAGCCATTCTATTGAGCACGAGTGGCACCCCACTGTGGTTTTAATTTGCATTTCCCTGACAAGTCATAATGTTGGGCATTTTTTAACAGGCTTCTTTGCCATCTTCTTTGGTGAAAAATCTGTTTAAATCATTGCCCATTTGTTAGTCAGGGGTTTTGTCCTCTTCTTATATTGTCCAGGCAGTCTCTAAATCATCACACTCGACTAAGCACTCCTCTGAGTCCTTCTGTCCAATTTATTTCCATGGTCAAATCAATAGTGGGTAGAGCCATTAGAAATGATTTAGACTGATCATGGCAATGTTTTATTAGTTCTGTTGCTTGGATTTAGGTTTGCAAGAGAGGTACTCATAATCAGCACTGTGCAATGGGGGGAAAAAATGAAGCAATCGGCCGGGCGCAGTGGCTCACACCTGTAATCCCAGCACTTTGGGAGGCCGAGGCGGGCGGATCACAAGGTCAGGAGATCGAGACCATCCTGGCTAACACAGTGAAACCCCGTCTCTACTAAAAATACAAAAAATTAGCCGGGCGAGGTGGCGGGCGCCTGTAGTCCCAGCTACTCGGGAGGCTGAGGCAAGAGAATGGCGTGAACCCCAGGGGGCAGAGCCTGCAGTGAGCCGAGATTGCGCCATTGCACTCCAGCCTGGGCGACAGCGAGACTCTGTCTCAAAAAAAAAAAAAAAAAAAAATGAAGCAATCATTTCCCTTTAGTATGGCACACCTGGATGTATCTGAGATGCATCATTCCAGAAATGTGAAGAGAAAAGCAGGAACCTCTCATGGCCAGGGGTGAGGACTCCTTCCATGTAGTTTTCACAATGCTCCTTGAAAGTAAGTAATTTTCATGTTTCTCTTGAAACTCACCTCCAAGGAGCACCATGAAAATTACTGGAAGGAATATGCACCTCCTGAAACTCACTGCCTACATCTTCAGCAAAGATTTTCTTTCTTTCTTTCTTTCTTTCTTTCTTTCTTTTTTTTTTTAGATAGAGTCTCACTGTGTTGCCCATGCTGGAGTGCAGTGGCACGATCTTGGCTCACTACAATCTCCACCTCCCAAGTTCAAGCGATTCTCCTGCCTCAGCCTCCCGAGTAGCTGAGATTACAGATGCCTGCCACCATGCCTGGCTAATTTTTGTATTTTTAGTAGAGACAGGGTTTCGCCATGTTGGTCAGGCTGGTCTCCAACTCCTGACCTCAGATGATCCGCCTGCCTCAGCCTCCCCAAGTGCTGGACTTACAGGCATGAGCCACTGCACCTGGCTGGCAAAGACTTTCAATGTACAAGGAGCCCAGAGTCTTACCATCATCACAGCTGAGCATCGTCCCAAGATGAGAGTCCATTTTTGCAGCACAAATGTCATTTCTTTCCATGACACCACATTCCCCACACTGCCTCTTATCACAGGCAAGTGGGGCTCTTAGCAAGAATCTGCCACGTGAGCCCGTGGCTAACTGAACCAAAGCCAGGTCACCCCTTAGCAAAACCACAGAAAGAGGTAGAGACTGGGCAGCCAGGCCCCTCTCCCCTGCAAGTAGCTGAACCTGAGTTGAAGGTTAAGTATAGTGAGGACAAAAGCCAGTCAGGTTGGCAGATGCTTGTTTTATTTATGCTTCCCTTTAACAAGCACACCTACAGTACTTACCTTGTGGCAGGCACTGTCTCGCAGCATTACATATGTGAACTCATTTTGATCTTTTCAATAACTCCTGGAGAAAGACACTGTTGAGAAGAGAGGAAACCAAGGCTCAGAGAGGCTGAGTAATGTGTCAGTCACAGAACCAATGAGTTGGGAGACGTTGAGGGCTGCAGGGGTGCAGCTAAACAACACAGGCAAGGCAGGGTAACCGCTTCCTCAAGCCTGACTCCCAGAGTCAACTTAGACCAGGGGCCTCATGCCCTAAACCTCCCACCACAGTGTGGCTGTTCTCAACATTCCTTCACAGCTCAGTGCCCTCTTATCACCATGAAACCCACTTCAGCGAGTAATCAGAGGGGCACACTTGGGTGCCAAGGGACTGGCAGCCCAGCAAATGCCTCCTTCCCCACCGCTGCAACATGCGGCATCTGCTGAGCTCGCATTCTCCTGCTGGACCCTGGCCATTCACTCCTGAACCCCACAACAGCTCCCGGGTGGGCCCAGGCACCCCTAGCCTTAGTACAGAGACCCCTCATCTCCACACCTGTCCTTTCTGCACCGGCAGAGCCAGCCTGCACACCAAGTGAGGGGAGGCGAAGGATTCCAGTCATGGCCTTTAAACTCCACCCCTGGGCAAAAAAGCACTGGAAAGCTTCCCCTGGTAAAACGGCACACAGGACATTAGCAAGTCACGAAAGTGTATGTGCAGCAGGCAGGGAAGGCTTCCACCTCTGTTTCTTCAACCGGTGTCCACTGAGGACTCCCTGGTCTTCCCTCCTATCAACCCCCTACACAGGTCACTGTGTAGGCAGTGACAGGGCAGACCAGACTTCATGCCCTAGGTAGGTCCAAGCAGCTACAGTCCAGGTACCTATGGCGTGAACCACACTAGGACCTGAGGCCTGAGACCACCTGGAATCTAAAAATGCAGGCCCATCTTTACACAATAATGTGAATTAAAGGTGGTTTGTCTCGTAGTTGTGAATTTAAAGCCAGGGTCATAGTCCACTGATTGTGTTCTAGGAAGAAATGTTTATTATAGTCTTCTTTGGGCAGTAAGTTCATTCACTGATTTAACAAATGTTTAGTGAGGACCTACTATGTGCCAGGCACAGTTTCAGGCACTGAAGGGACACTAGAGAAACAATTACATTCTAGTAGCAGACTTTGAGATGTGAAATACTCAACAGAGATGATAGATTGGTAGGTAGGTGAGTGGGTGGGTGGGTGAGTGGATGGATGGACTGATAGATGGAGAGAGAGTAAGATACTAATATAGTGGGATAGTGAGATAGGGAGAAGATATATGGTGGCCAGTGCTATGAAAAAGCAATACAGTATGGTAAGAGTTAAAGAAAGTACATGAGAGAGAAGTTACTGTGTTATAAAGAGTTTCCAGGGAGCACACCTCTGCAAGCACTGATAGCATAATGCTGTGAAAAAATATTAAGACATTCCACTCTGTGAAGAAAATGGCACCATTTAAAATGTAGACTCTGATTTGGTGCAGGTTTGAACATGAGTCACTCTCTGAGCAGAAGGAATGTGCCATCCCAGCAAACTGCCAGCCATTGCCCCCAGAAACAGTGTAAAATGCGATCTTCCAGGTTCACAAGCTAGAGTAAGAAAAGAGCAAGGCCAAGGGCAACAGGAAGAGGCATATCCATCGACCATCCCCATCCCTGGCAACAGTAAAATGTGTGATGTGTCTAAGCAGACATATCACGCATTTTTTCTGCTGAGGGAATCACTGTGCTAGGCTGTGAGTTCCCCAAGAATGCAGCCGTCTCTGCCTGTTCCTCACTGCATCTGCAGCACCAAGAGTAGTGTCACACATGGTAAGGGCTCAAGCATCTTCAATAAGGGCCTGGCCAGCTGATATCCTGCCCTTGATGCAGGGCAGGGGAGGATGGGTATATGATCAGAGTTCACAGGGCCCTTCAGCTGGCACAAACATGCTCAGGGACTATTCTAGGGGTGCCTGGGTAGTCAGATGGATGCATGGATGAATGAATATCACAAGTTGCCACCAGATACACCAAAGACAAGGTGAGTTGAAACAGCACAAACTCTTTGGGTAGCATTTGAGACACAGTCATGAAACCGAATTATTGATTTCATGTGGACTTCCATTCACCGCTTTTTAGGGGCAGGCACAAAGCATACTGAGGTGAACAAAACAGGAAAGGTTTCCTCCCTCCTAGAGCTCACAGACCCATGGGAGAACACAGGCAAGGAGCATCTGAACAAATTGATGATCAGATAATAGAAGACAAAAGTTATTGATGGAAATGCATTGGGCAATGGGATGGGTGGTGAACAGTGGAGAAGGTGGAGGATCAGCTTTAGTGAGGGTGATCAGGGGAAGTGTCTCAAAGAAACCCCAAATCATGACAGCAACTCCAATCAAGATCTGGGAGAAGAAACTTCCAGGTGGGAAGAAGAGTAAATGTTCATACAGAAGCAAGCTTGACATGTTCGAGGATCATGGAATAGGCCAGTTTGGAGCCTGGTGAAGAAGGGGAGTATGGCTGGGAGTGCTCAGAGAGGTGGTAGCCAGGGGCAGATCATGTCCAGCCTTGGATCATGCTGAGGATGTGGGTGCATTGGGAAGCTACTGGAGAGTTTTAAGCTGTTGATTACCATTATGCCGTTTATATTCCGGGAATATCACCCCAACTGCTTGGCGGAGAAAGGATACTACAGGGGCATGATGGTAGCCGGGAGACCAGGTAGGAAGCCTAGGGTAAGACTTGAGTGGTGTTGTCAGCGGTAAAGATAAAAGTGGTTGCTGTCTTTAGAATATTTTTTGGAGGTGATGCCAAGAGGGTTTGCAGGTCAGTTGGAAATAGGAGTGATGACATGGGAAAAATCATGGAAGACTCCAGGATTTTTGCCCTGAGCAGTATAAATGGATTAAGCAATATTTGTTAACTGTACAAATGAGTACAAATCGCCATGAGCAATTAGGAGCTTGTGTTCAGAATGTAGGCATCCTGTTATCCAACACATTCTGAGGTCAACCATTATGTGTCAGATCCAGAAAGTTGGTAGGGTCTCTGAGTAAATGGTGAGATATTAATTAAAAGTTGTTGATGTTATTCACTGGCCCTGCCCAACCCCCTGAGCTGCCCAACCCTCTTACAGTCACAGCTTCCCTTGGTGGCACTTGTAGTGAAAGCCCTGATCGGCTCCTTCTAGGACTTCAGATACAGTGATACCTACGTCCTGGATAGCACTGCCCATCTCCAGGTCAACCTCAATCTTTGTGAATTTGAAATTGGCACCTAGGAGCTCCATAGACCCCTGGTGGCCATGCCTTTGCATATGGTGGAGCAGGACATGAACAGGTGAAATACACAGCATTTACTACAGTGTGGATTGACCCATCTTCTTCTCTGTCCTCTGCTTTCTCACACCCCCTTTCCCTGCCCATCCTAGGTCCAGCTAGAGGTTGGATATTTTATCAGACTCTGCTAGGCTGCAATATCATCGGCATGTCTTTATTCTATGTTCCCTGAGCTCCTGACAAGCCTTATCTCTACTTGTTAATCCATCAGACAAGAAGGACTCAGTTTGCAATTTTATTTTATTTTTTAATAAATACAATTTTTAGCTAGGCACTGTGGCTCACACCTGTGACCCCAGCACTTTGGAAGGCCGAGGTGGGAGGATTGCTTGAGCCTAGGAGTTCCACACCAGCCTGGGCAACACAGTGCGACCCCATTTCAAAAAAAAATTTAAGAATTAGCCAGGTGTGGTAGTTCACACCTATATTCCCCGCTACTTGGGAGGCTAAGGTGGGAGGATCACTTTGAGCCTGGGTAGTTGAGGCTGCAGTGAGCTTTGATCACACACTGCACTCCAGCCTGGGCAACAGAGTGAAATAATCCAAAAATAAAAATAACCCCAAAAATAAAATAAAATATATATAATTTTAGAAAACATGTATGGGATACATATTTTTTCATATTTATTAGGTACATGTGATATTTTATTACATGCATAGAATATATAATAATCAAATCCAGGTATTTAGAGTGTCTGTCACCTCCAGTATTTATCATTTCTACATGTTGGGAACGTTTCAAGTCCTCTCTTCTAGCTACTTTGAAATATACACTACATTGTTGTTCATTGTGGTCACCCTACTCTGCCATCAAATATTACAACTTATTCTTTTTACCTAATTGTATGTTTGTTCCCATTAACCAGCCTCTCTTCATCTGCCCTCACCCCACACCCTTCCCAGTTGCTGGCATCCATCATTCTACTTTCTGCCTCCATGAGATTAACTTTTTTAGCTCCTACATATGAATGAGAACATGAGATATTTGTCTTTCTGTGCCTGGCTTATTTTCACTGAACATGATGACGTCCAATTCCATCCATGTTGCGGCAGATGACAGCATTTCATTCTTTGTTATGGCCAAATAGTATTCCCTTGCATGTATATGCCACATTTTTACTCATTCATCAATTGGTGGACGCTCAGGTTGATCCTATACCTTTGCTATTGTGAACAGAGCTGCAACAAATGGCAGTGTAGCATATCCCTTCAATATTGAGTTTGCAGTCTTAAAATGGAGAAGTGAAGGACACAATCAAAGGAAAGTTTGAGGGGTGTTTTTGGGATTTTTTTAATATGACAGAATACTTTTCTAGTCAAATCCTTTTTATTCTAGGCCAATCTCCTTTTGTTTTTTGTGAAGTAAGACATTTGTGGCCTCCTGCTGCAGCTGCTCTTTCCTGCAGGGGAAATCTCACTCTGCATTTGAATGGAAACCTAGAGCCTGGACCTGAGCCTGAATCTCCAAGTGAGAAAGAAACAAATGCCATTAACCTTTCCAGATGGTGTGCAGACCATCTAGGGCAATGGGAAGGCTCATGTACCACGTGTCCGGCTTTCACTGGCAAAGTAAGATTGTGTTGCAGTTGGCTGGGGGCTCTCCTTCCCCTGACCCAACCAAGGGAGTGACATATCTTGTGTGTGGCAGGGAGGATGAGTTTCTTCTTCCCTTCCCTATAGTGCGTATACCTGAGTGCCATTGCCTGGGAGAGGAGAAAGAATAAAGCACACTGGCCTCAGTGTGCTTTATTTACTTGTGACTTTCTCCCACAATGAAATTGTGACTGCAGTTGCGGCATGGAAAATTAGAATTAGGGCACTTGGTGAGGTACCAGCAGCTGGGTGACTCAAGGCATGGGTACAGCTGTTAGACAACATTAAACCCCTGCCCTTCATCATTTTAAGATCTTGGTCATTATACAGTAAACTTTACTTTTTCCACTCTCTTGCTCTGTCTTTGATTACTGCAACATGCAGCTTCTAAACACATGTGTCCCAGCCTCCCCATAGCATCTTTGTGCTTGACCTTTTTCTTAAATAAAAATGTAAATATATATATATGTATATACACACACACACACACGCACACACACCTTTCTTATATTCCCAGTTGCTATTTTTATTTTAAATTAAAAATTGTTTTCATATGAATAGCTAATCTTTACTGGGAACTCAGTTGAGTCAGTGTGAAATTATATGCATGAACTCGTTTAATCTTTGTATCAACCCCATCGTGTCGGTTCTGCTTTCTTCATTGTACATATGAGAAAATAGAGCCCAGAGAGGGAGGCTGAGAAACATACCCCAGGCCACACATCCAGGAATAGCAGAGTTAGGATGCGGAACAAGGCAATTTGCTTCCAGAATTTGTGTTCTTGATCTCTGTGGGGCACACATGAGTCAATGGAGCAAAACGGGACAGAGGGGCTCCGGTCCTGGAGGCTGTAGAACATGTCTCACAAATGGAGGAGGAGGGCGTCCTAGACTGTCTTGCGGTCCCTCCCGCACACCTGGAGGACTGCGTGTGTGATGCGGTCCCTCCCGCGCATCTGGAGGACTGCGTGTGTGATGCGGTCCCTCCCGCGCATCTGGAGGACTGCGTGTGTGATGCGGTCCCTCTCGCGCATCTGGAGGACTGCGTGTGTGATGCGGTTCCTCCCGCGCATCTGGAGGACTGCGTGTGTGATGCGGTTCCTCCCGCGCATCTGGAGGACTGCGTGTATGATGCAGACCCTCCCACGCATCTGTATATGTATGATGTGTCCCTTGGCCTTTTTGGTTTAGAACACCTGATAGTGCTGAGCCCGGCTACCCAGGTGCTCACCTCTGAGTGGAACACAAGATGCTGCATCCTGTTAGACACCGAGGCTCTATTCCGAGCTACGTTTACGCAGGCTTTCATTATGGAATTTAGCAGGGATTGAAATGTGGTGTGGGACTAAATGGAATTTGAGGCCTTTCTAATACCATTTCCTGATACCAATACGCTCTGGTGCTGGGACGCTCTGCAGGACGAAGCATGGGAAGACTCACCTTCCCTCATCCTGATGAGTTTGTTCAGCCCATCCTGTTCCTGGCATCTACTGTCTTTGGGAAGAATTGACTTTGTTTCAGGGATAAGGAGGAAAGCTTGAGAGGGGAGCAGCCGGGGGATTCTTCTATGACCCACGGAGTCAAAGCTCAGCCATGTCCTTGGTAAACGTGTGCTTTCCTGTTTTGGAAACATGTTGGCGTCGGAGTCCTTGGAGGGCTTGGCTTGGCTTATGCTACCTGTGAAGGTCCAGGAGCCAGGTTGAAGGCCTGTGGGGGTCATTCTGAGGGAAGGCCTTAGTGCTCTTGGTACAGAGTTGAGAATCAGGTCAGGGTGGAAAACATGTGGCTTTCACCCAAGCAGGGGTTGATCTCCCAGTGCTCCCAGCCTCCTCTCGGCCCCAGCTCCAGCTCCAGACCCTGCCAGCTTGGCCTAGACAAACCCCATTAGGAGGCGCCATTTCTCCCTGGACTCTTAAATTCTGCCCAGCAGTTAAGTCCAGAACACCTACTATGAGTCATCATATTCATATGAAGGCTTCAGGAGGGCCTCTGAGAGCCCTTTTAAATGCCATCAAAAAAGTCAGCTCTGCAATTTCATGTAAACAAACAAGAATATCATGATCAAATATATCTCCTTAATTTCTGTGACAATAAAATAAAAGAATTATGCACATCTGTCATCTCACATAAATAAAAGTGGATTTTAATGAAGTGCTACTCTACAAGTTTGAACTGAAGCAAAATGTGTAATATAAAATGTGCAGCTCCAATTCTGGCCCCAGGCAGAGAGAGTAATTGTAAATATTAGTCATATTGTATTATTATGCACAAGCACTAAGCTAAGTGGGTTTTGTGTGTGTGTGCTTTCTTAAAAATATTTTAGAAATGAGTTCTTGTCCTGTCACCCAGGCTGGAGTGCAGTGGCATAATCATAGCTCACTGCAGCTTCAAACTCCTGGGCTCCAGCGATCCTCCCACCTCAGCCTCCTGAGTAGCTAGGACTACAGGCAGGTGCCACCACACCTGGCTAATTTTTAAAATTTTTTCATAGTGACAGGGTCTCCCTATGTTGCTTAAGCTAGTCTCGAACTCCTGGCCTCAAGTGATCCTCCCACTTCTGCCTCCCAAAGCACTGAGATTGCAGGTGTGAGCCACTGCACCTGGCCAACACAAAGTTTTTTATATGGTTCTGGAGGCTAGCTGCCCACATTCAAATCTTGGCCTCCCCACATCTTGAATACATGAACTTCAGAAGTTACTTAACCTTGCTGTGCCTAAGTTTTCTCATCTACTGAATGGGAGTAATAATAATATCTGCCTAATAGGGTTGTTGTGGTGTTGATATATGTTTATATATGTAAAACACCCAGAAGACCCATTCGCCTTCTCTACCTGTGTTGCCAGCAAGACCTTGGCTTGGGCTTTCTGTCCAGCACAGAAGCTTGTCTGGGCGGTGGTCCCAATCCACTTTTTCATGGGGCCATCTTGCCCAGAAGCTCCAGGCCTATTTTCAGCCTCTACAGCTGCCCTCTCAGAAATCTCCTGTTTCTTTGGTGCCCCAGTTCCCTGGTCTGTTCTGGCCAGCGAGAGCTCAAGGAATTGGAATTCCCTTTATGTGGGGATCCACACTTCAAAAAGAATAAAAAAGCAATGCACCCACAACCTCTGTATCTGCATCATCCCTTCTCCACTCTTGGACATCACAGACCCAGGGTGAACCCGTGCTTCCCCCTTCTGACTCCTGCCCTGTTGACAAAACCAGGGAAGTCACCAACACCATCCTAGTTGTTCCACAGAGAGCTGAGGTTAGATGTAGCCCTTTCTCAGAACAGTGTTGACACATGATTCATGCAAGGGCTCCTGAGACGTCAGAATGTTCACAGCCATGCTACAAGCCGGGAATGTGAATCTGAGAGTCCTACAAGTCTGATCTCTCCAGCCTCTTGGCTGGCTCTGGTCTGCAGTGCTGGTGTTTTCCATAAAAGAGGGGTGTAAGTTAATGTTTAAGACTCCTATTACTAATAATAATTGAGATAGTAATAGGAGCAGTAGTAGCATTAATTTAAAGTTATTATTATTGGCCAGGTGCAGTGGCTCATGCCTGTAATCCCAGCATTTTGGGAGGCTAGGGCGGGCAGATCACCTGAGGTCAGGAGTTCGGGACCAGCCTGGGCAACATGGTGAAACCCTGTCTCTCTACTAAAAATACAAAAATTAGCCAGGCGTGGTTGATGGGTGCCTGTAATCCCAGCTACTTGGGAGGCTGAGGCAGGAGAATTGCTTGAACACGGGAGGCAGAAGTTGCAGTGAGCCGAGATTGTCCTACTGCACTCTAGCCTGGGCGACAAGAGCAAAACTGTGTCTCAATAAATAAATAAATAAATAAATAAATAAATAAATAAATAAGTTATTATAGTTACTATTATTCCTAACATGTATTGATGGCTCCTGGGCACCGCACTTTGTTCTTTATATACATTATTTTATTTAATCCTTTCTACAGTCCCCTGAAAAAAGTACTATCATTGTCCCCATTTTATAGATGAAAAATCAGAGATGTAGCTATCAGTGTTGGTGCCAATGGATGGCTCGGGAGAGCTTTTGCCACCTACTCCACACACAAGCCCCCACAGTGTCCTTGCTATAAAGATATGACTTCGGAAAAAAAAAAAAAAAACCCTCTACCATCTCCTTTACCCAGACAGATGCCCGGGGCCTCTTCTTTAAAACTTTGAAACCACAGCTGGTTTTCAGTTTCACCCAGGTAGGAAATGTCCAATCCAAACTTTCAACCCAGGTCTGGCCAACTCTAGAAACCAAGCCATACCACACTGTATACTATTATATATTTACCAAAAGACATATGTATCTACCAAGAGAGTCCCCATGCTAAGCATGGCTTGGCTTGAGAACTCCTTCTTCACAAGCATCAAGATCTAAAGGAGTCTCTCAGCACGTACACGAAATCCCTGCTTATGGCTCTGTCCAGAGGAGGCCTGTCCAAACCAGATGGCAAAGGCACGGGAGTCCCTGGCTCTCTCTCTGCACTAATGAGTCAGCAGGCAGGTGTGTGGGGAGTTGAAAGCCAGCCACATGTCCGGCAAGCAGACCGCTCTCTGCTACCACTGGAGGCGTCAGCCAGCTGAGGGGGGCTTATCACACCCGCACCGTGGTTCAGCTGAGCAAGATTGCTTAGGAAGAGCCTGGCATGTTCACGGTGCATGTGGAGTTAAGAAGTCCTAGTAAAACAAGTCAGGGTTTCAGTCTCTCTGGAACTGTCACCCTGTTTAAAGTCCTGAAATCACACAGCATGGCACTAGTCATGGAATCAAAGTTCATCTACCAATGCCCCAAGTGGGTTTTAGAAGTAAACGAATCCTTACACGTAATTGAGTCTCTGGCCCTGATTTGACCAGAGTTGGACCTGACTCAGGAATTCCCTGGTCCTGGCTTAACTTTTGTGGGGGTTTTGGTCTGGGCAGCCCTGGCCACACCACAGCATCTGCCTGCTGAACAGATGCAGCTGTGGGGTCAGGCAGCTCAGCAGGGGGTGATGGCATATGCTGAATTTTGGCATCTTCGACTTTGTGTACCCTAATTTCTCTCCTTTTCCAAAGAAAAGAGCTCCGTGTGGAATGGGGGCTGGTGATGGATATTTCTGAGGTTGTTTGCCTGCTCTTGGTGCTCACGTATCAAGTGGGCCCATCAGAGAGAGAATCAATGGACTCCATAAATAGTCCAGAATGACTTCCTATTTGTGACCAAATCCCTCCTGAGTCTGAACACCTGTTCACCCAGCAGGCTGGCTGTTGTCAAACCACTTGGCAGTTGTTTGAAAGCAGAAGTCTTTTCTTCATCAGAAGAAAGAAGAGGTTTCCCATAACTATCAGAGTTTGGGTACATATTTTCCCTTCAGTTCCTTTTTTATTATTCCTTAAATTCATTGTTCATTTTGGAACTAAGTGTGCTGTCTATTGCTGGCCTTGGAGCCACATTATGCACATATTCAAAAAAAAAAAAAAAAGGCTGTAAGTTCCAGGTGTGCCACCTGCAGCTGTCCTGGCATCCTGGTGCACACCGAGCTGGTGCGTATGAGAGCAACTGAGCAGTGGTAGCCTCTGTTACCCCTGGGTCTGTGCTGAGCCCTGTCATTCACATGTCTCTGTAAGGACTTCGAAAGGAAGCTCAAGCCTCCCATGCTACTACATCATGAAAGGCAGCAGAGGTGTCTGCAATCCCCAGACAGCACAGTGTGGTCCAGTCACTTACTCCATCAGTGAGTATCTTCTGAGTGACAATTCTAGGGCTCGGGGATATGATGGTGACCAAGACAGGAAAGGCCCGTGCTTTCAAGGTTCTTCTGTGCTGCCAGAGGGAAGGTAGATGATCAATAAGGAAAAATAAAGCAGCAAGGTAATCTCCGGTAGGAGTGGTCTGAAGAGAGTAAAATAGGGGGACGTCAGGGCCTAGTGGGAGTGAGGGGCTGGCATGAGCCACCACAGATGGGAAGGGAACAAAAGCCTCTATGAAGAGGGAATCTTGGGGCTGAGACCCTAGTGGTATGAAGGAGGAGCCATGTGAAGACCTAGAACATTCCAGGAAGAGTGAACTCCCACTCCAAAGCCGTGAGGCAGGAACAGAGTGACTCAGTTAGGGGAACAGAAAGAAGACCCCGATGCTGGAGAGCAGGGTCCTGGGGGAAGCCAGGGGCTAGGCAGGGCTGGGTGGGGGATCCTGGGGCCCTCGTGAGCAGTTTAGTTGCAATTAGGACAATGATCTAGGAACTTGCAGTCCTTGGGAGAAGTGAGAAATCACAGAGAGTAGAAAGGAGTCAGAACCCCCGGTGTTAACCTAGATCTCTGAAGGTGCTCAATGGTTCTAAATCAGCTTATTGTCATGGACCAAGCATTGCTAACATGACCCCAAGTGTGAGCCTCCACCAGAGCCCTGGATGCCTTTGAGTGTTGGCTCAAATCCCCCGACTGCAGGCTCTGAGGAATTTCCACCATTACCCTCTGCCTACCCTCCTCTCTCAGGAGCTCTGCATCCCCACTTCAAAGCACCCCACCTTCCCTCAGTCTTTTTTCCATTCCTGACAGATTATGCAGGTGGTCAGGGTTAACCGCCTTCTCCTCATTGTCTTGTTCTAAATACATCCTTTTTCCGCAGGCTGCCAGCATTCCCCTCTTACAGGGGACCATTTTGATTAACGGGTCCCAGGCTTTAGCATTTGCCACCCTCACTCTGGGTACCATTTCCCTTACATCCCATTTTGGTATTGGAACACTTAGTCTGACCATGGCTTATGCTATTTTAAAATATAAGTGTTAAATTAGGGAAAAAAAACACGTTGGCCTCATCTCAATCCTGGAATGGTCCTAGATTTGGGGAACTCCCAGAGAGTGTGGGATGGTCAAAGATCAAGCAAAGAGATTATTTTCACCGTTTGTATAAAGTGTATGATCGATCAGATTTACTTAAAGCTCCATCATCACCCAGTTTAACCACAGCTGTCTGATGTCTAAAGACTTTTACACTGTGCTTATTTCCAGTCCTTTCTCCTGTGATTTTTTTTTAAATCACTTACATCTACTGGCTAAATAGTCTGTTTCCAATTAAGACTTCTACTAAGCTTTCTCTACGAAAGAGGTTTTTCTTTTCTTTATAAAATGCATCCTTGGTATTAGAATGTAATAGCAACATATGAGTTTCTGAAGCTGAAGTCAACCGATTCTTAATGATTCTTAGAGTTTATATTGGCTGCCACTAAGAGATTAATGTCAACCCCACAAGCCTGCCATATCAATTATCCTTATATTTGTTCATTCAGAGCTGTAACACGTGCTGTCTTCTTTTTAATTCAGCATAGGCCTCTTTACATCTACCCATCGATTCTCTGTTTAGTGACCTGATTTTTCGACATCTTCCCCAGAAAGTCACAACCACTGCATTTTTAAGCTTCAGTTCTCCCCATGAATCAACCCATCAAACATGCCAAACCAAAAGAAAACTAATAAAATTTAATAGCATTGAAAAGAAAAACAAATGATACCTATCAGACTGCTTTTTTTTTCCTAACTCCTCCACTCAAGAGGTTTGGGGAGACTGGAAGGGAAGAGGCTGTACCTCTCTTGTCCTCTGTGCTCAGAATGACTGTGCCCACTTCTGAAGCCAATTCTGACACCCAGCCCTGAATTCCTAGTCTGGGAACAGATATTCTGAAAGCCTAGAAATATTCTGAAAGCTTAGGTCTCATGATATCCCCCAGCTGGACTTGCTATTTGGCCAGCATGAGCAGCAGAGCAAAAGAAAGTTGGCCAAACTGCCAGTTTCCCAGTCTTCCTCTCCATCAGGGCCTGTGGCAGCACACCCTAAACTGTGCTCAATAGATTCCTCTCCCTGAAAATTACCCAGGGGTGCAGGTGAGGCAGGCCTGCCTGCCTGCCTGTTCTATGTGAACACAGCACTCACCAGTGTGCATAGCCTTGTCATGTTCTAGTTACTGCTTGCTGAGTGCTGGAGGCTTCCAATATGGGGAAGAATGGCGTATCATTTAAATTAGCTCCTTTTATGGCAGGAATGATTCTGGTTGACATTGGCTCAGGCGGTGCCCATAGAAATAATAGCAATTGGTATTGATTTTATTTTTTATTTTATAGCTCAGGGTGTTTAAAAATGTTTGGTGCTGAAATGCAAAAACACAAAATTTTTGCAGGGGATTTTAAGCTCCAGTAAAGCTCTAAAACCTCTCACTAAATTTGAATCTGGATGACTGCTTTGCAAATGATATTCATCTGACTTTGATGAGTGAATTTTTAAACTCAGGGAAGTAACCGCTTCTTTGTGCATAAATATAAATAGGAAGCATTTCTGAATCCCTCATATGTAGGAGGGAGATGAGAAAAGCAGGGACTTACAGGACTGAGGATGCAGAGGGAAGAAGGCCAGGGAAGGTCACGAACCAGAGGAGAATGCCCGTGGCATAGAAGGATGTCAGAAAGCAGGAGGTCCG
Organism: Nomascus leucogenys; assembly: GCF_006542625.1. Lineage (NCBI taxonomy): Eukaryota > Metazoa > Chordata > Mammalia > Primates > Hylobatidae > Nomascus > Nomascus leucogenys. The sequence continues at coordinate 45,535,263 of NC_044393.1, read as the reverse complement.
AGCCCTCATTTTGCAGGTGAAGGAACTGGTGGTCAGAACAGGGTGTGGCCTGTGCAAGTCCACACAGTGAAGAACTATCAAACTAGGACTTGAACCCCACTGTTCTGCTTTGGTCATTCCAGTGTATATGTGGACAGTGTGCGGCCAAGCCGTGCCTCGCACTTGGTACACCTGTCAACCCTTGTCCCTCTGCAGCCCCTCAGGCCCCTCTGTGAATTAAGGAAGAGAATGTAGGCATAGAAGAGGGTTGGACATGTGAATGAGTTCAGATGGTTATCTTCAAGGAAGCCACCAGAAATATGAGTCAGTTCACAGACGTCCTTTGAGAACCCATAACACGGGACTGGCCTCCTTCTCCTGCCCTGATCCCCAATTGAAACTGATTCTTTAGACTCCCCATAGATCTTTTTCCTGGACACCAATCCAGTGAACAACCTCACTGTGCATCCTCTCCACCTGCTCTACTCTACAAAATGCTTTCTTCCTCCTGAAACCACTCTTTTCTCACCCCAAATGGTAGCATTCCTTCCCCCACAGAGCTGCTCTTGGCCACACCTCCTTCAAAAGGGATGGTCTCATCTGATCTCGTGACATCAGTCCCCTCCTCTGGCACCCCACTGCTCATCCTTGGTCTTGATTTTTCTCCCATCCTCATGACTTAGTTTACAAATGGGTGCCAGATCTTTCCAGCCCGGGCCTTCTGAGGCAGCCTCCAGTTGAGGGTCTAAACTATGAACTAAATTACTTGCCCGTTAATGTACCATTTCACCTGAGTTCTTCTGGTACATTAGGTGCACCCTTGTGGTTTCTGTCACTCAGCCTTTAAGCCTCAGCCTCATGGCCGACTGTCCACATCCAGACTGCTGTCGAATCTAATCAGTTCTTCCACGGTAGCATTTCTCATCCTGCCCCTTGCTTTCCGAGTCCACTGCACCATCCTATCCAGACCTCCACTCTTGGTCAACTGGACTACCAAAGTCCCCTCACCCCTGTCTCTCTGTCCTTTATCCTCTGTTCCATCAAATTCATTTTCATACTGATAAGGCTTCCTGAGCCTCCACTCTGACCTTGCCTCTTGCCTGAAAGGCCCCCTTTGCTGGTCACATCCCAGTAGCCCTTTCCCATGTCTGGCTGTCTTTTCCCTGTCCATATCTACAGCAGAACTGAACTGCTTGTTGTGTCTTACCTTTGTTGTCTTACCTGTGTGCTTGTGCTTATGTTGTTCTTCCTAACCAGAATGCCCTTTTTCATCTCTGTTCACTTCAACCCATTTCCCAATTTTAAAAGTGCAAGTCGTTTTTGTCCTTCAAAGCTGTAGTCTGTGTCCCCTCCTGCAAGAAGCCTTCCCTGATTTCCCCAGGTGGACACAATCTTCTCTTCTTTGAACTCCCAGAGCAATCTTTCGGTTTTATCTTGATATTGGTGTGGACCAATGATAATCTTTAAGAGACTCCTAAACTTGTTAGTCGGAATTGATCTGGTATTTGCTTTCTTTGGTGATGATGATATGAAGTAAGAGTGTATAGAAAAATACATACACAGGTGACTGTTAATTAGCAACATAAGATTTAAATACATATTAAAGACCACAAGAAATGTGAAGTTACAGGTTGGTAAATGATTACCAAATGGATTGTACAGACTTCAAGATCCCAATGCATCATTCTGCAACATGAATTAAAGTCAGTCCTTTAATATCTGTGCCGTTTGCTGGTGTCTTCTCATTTAGGACACACAGTTCTATGAGAAGCATAACTAGGTAAATAACTTTTCTTTGCAGATTAGCAATACTTGCTCCATTTTTCATGTATGCTTTGGTTGTTTCTATAGAATGATCGTGTCACAATAAGCCTTTTAAAAAGAATAACAATATGTTTTTTAAGGTGTCAAAAAGGAGGGTGTAATGTATAATGGAGGCGGAGGTTCTTCGTTGATCTAAGTTCAGCATTCATTATCTGAATGACTGCTGTTGGCAGGTTGCATAGGAAAGCAAACTTGTCAAAACACACAATATTCACTAATGATCTGACCACTTTAAAAACCTAGGCCCCCTCCTACTTCTTTTCCTGCTTAACAATAGCATCTCTTCCCATTCATTACATAAGCCAGTTTTTGACCATTTGTTGGAAATTGTAACATTCCCATAAAAATACAAACTGACTGCAAACTGAAACTGAAAATCTAGCAGAGATAGAGGGTTTCATGAAGCGGATGTGTTGAATGATGTCTCCATCCCACATACAAAGGCATTAATGAAGGAGGCTCCTGCAATCGAGGAAGGAAAAAAGTCAAGGATGACGAGCCAGATTCTCTATCCCCCCCAAAGAAAATGATTTTAGTATTAAAGTATTAGGATGGAGACTTGGAAAACTTGATGAAACTCTTGAATATTTTTCCCCATGCGGGAAAATGAAATACGAAGGAGGGGGTTATTATCTTATGTTCTTCTACCATTTTATGGGGAAATTACACCAAGGAACAATTAACTTGGTGGCAGGACATGGTTGCTCTTATAACCTGATTTTTTTTTCAGTTATAAAGACTTTTATTTCTGTCCTACCACAATAGAGAAATCTTAATTTTTTAGTATTTATTTTTATGTATGTATTTATTTACTTTTTAATTTTACTTTAAGTTCCAGGATACATGTGCAGAATGTGCAGCTTTGTTATATAGGTATACATGTGCCATGGTAGTTTGCTGCACCTATCAACCCATCATCTAGGTTTTAAGCCCCGCATGCATTAGGTATTGGTCCTAATGCTCTCCCTCCCCTTGCCCCCCAACTCCAACAGGCCCCGGTGTGTGATGTTCCCCTCTCTGTGTCAATGTGTTTTCATTAGAACCTAAATTTTTAAGGAAACATTAGGTTCACATGTTTTGCTTTTGAAGCTAAAATCTGAATGTAACCATTCTTTACTTATGCAACTTATTCCCATTTCAGGTAGTTTACCTGACCCTGTCTTTTCTTTACCAGCTATCCTCATATTTATTAAGTTTAAACAATGGGAGAAGTGCCTTTCTCTGAAAAAGGACTTTGAGACCACAAAGAGTTTGGTTTGGAGCTGTGTGCCTGTGAGTTAGGTGGAAGTGATAGCAGTAACTGGAACTTTGCAGTGTTTGCCAACAAATTGAACAGACTTTCATTCATCTTAGGTTTAACCACAAATCCTCCATTTCTACTCACTGAGTCAATACATCTTGAATCGCAGACCAGGAAACTCAGGTGGAAAACTGCTCATTTGTTTTCTTTATGAGCTAACTACAGTCCATCACCCCAATTCCAGTGAAATAAAGCTTTTTGTGACAGTTGGTACTTTTTTCTTATTTTTCTTTCCTGTTTCTTTTGTTTTCCTCGGCTTTCTTCTTCTCCTTTTCCTTCCACCTCCTTCTTGTCATTCTCTTCATTCTCCCCTTCTTTTATTTTTCTTTTTGGTTTTCATTCTGTTTTGTACCAATTCAGTTACAAAGGAAAACATTGGGATCTCCTAGGTACAATTTTGCTTCTCCAAGGTGTACAACATTAATGCTAAAATAAACCCAAGAGATGAGGTGGTCTACCCCACTTTGGCCTAGAGACAGAACAGTGGGGCTGGGCTGGGGCCCCACTGATGCACAGCCCCAAGCCACATCCTTAGGCAGCTGCCTGCCCTGCCTCTTGAGCGATAGCCACAGAGGGGATTGACAAGAATGTAGGGATATCAAATCTTGGAGCCTTTTTTCCACATCCTGTTTTGTATTCCCCAGAAGTAGGGCCTCAGGCAAAGATTCTAGAGCAGTTAATTTATTTGAGATAGGATCCTAGGAAACACTGAGTGGGGAGTGGGAGAGAAAGACAAAGGAGAGAATAAAGGCAACCAAAGGTGTGTTATCAAGCAGGTCACTGCTCTGGACACCAAGGTTTGACCCCATGGTGGAATCCTGGAAGATGGTGGGGGACACATACTTCAGAGTGACCCCCTGAGGGGTGAGAGAGCTGGAGTATTTGTACACCAGCTCCCATTAGTCAATGCTGCCCCTTGAGGGTATCACTCCTGAGCACATCCAGCCTGGCCATGTGAGGGCAGAGTGGACTCGGGCCACCAGGGCACTTGGACAGAGTTGTGGGCACTGGAAGCTGGAAGTCCAGCCCCCATGCGTGGAAAGGGCTGGTACGATATACAGGCAGGAATCAGCTGTATCTGCCACACACCACATCACACAAACATACTGCAGAGGGCACAGCGTCCACTCGTCTACACTCAGGTAGGAAGATGCTGGCTTCACGGATGCTAAATTCCCTTTTCAACAAGGATGGCAGGAAGGGGTCCTAGAAGGCCAGGACAGACCTAGATCCAAGTGACTCCCTCACAGAAGGAACCCCATGGAGAAGGTCTCATCAATGCACTCAATGATGCAGATTCAAAAGGCGGGCAGACTCAGCTTAGAGCAGAAGATGGATATCATTCAGCCTGTCTCCACTGCAAGATTCCTCACTTCTCTACCTTTTTCTCAGTCATTAGAGTGAAGGTCAAATGTATCACTGGAGTGGTTCTTGGAACAGAGAAGAAAAGAAGTGGCTGTAACCCGTTGAGAGATTTTTTGGAATACAGGAGTCAGTCTGATAGCTCAGCCAGGATTCTTGATCCCCACTTAGGACTCCCTAAGCAGAGTAGCCCATACATGAGTGTCTTCATTTTCATCCATAAAGCCACTGGACAAATGGATGGAAATGGGAAAATATACCTGGCTGCAGCAGAGCCTTTGGCCAAGTCCAGAACCTTTCCAAAGGCTTTTTTGACTTTCAGGAATTGGGATGGTTTGTTCCTTCATCGGCCCTTCCACTAACCAGACCATCTTCCAGAATGGAAATCACAGTAAGAGTGAAGAATAATCTCAGGGTTCCAAGAGGGCATTAGAGACTATTCGATCCAAATTTTCTCCCAATACAGTACTCCTTGAAGGGTCTCTTGGTCCCACACCCATCGGGCTGTGTCCCTTTGCTTTACAATCACTGCCCTTAGCAAGAGGTGCCTGCATGGCTGAGTCTAATACTAACCCTCGGCCTCTTCCTCCTTTACATAAAGCAGCCTTTGGCGCACTTGTTCACTCCTGGAATCATTGCTTCCCGCAGCCTCCAGGCTCCCCGTTGCCTTGGCCATCCTCTTACCTCCCCTGCCTGCCCACTTTGGTTGCTTTTTCTCTCCTCCCCACTGAGGTGTTCTGTCTTCTGACAATGTTCCTTCTCTCTCCACACTCGCTTTCAGGCTTGCAGCTTTCAATACCTTCTGTGTGCTGATGAGGCTAGCCACCCGTCCCTAGTTGTCTACTTGACATTCTCAAATATGTCCAGACCTGCACTCCTGGCCCTCCCTACGGCATCAAATCTTCTAAGTAAATGGTGTCTCCATCTTTCCAGCAGCTCCAACAAACCTTGGGGCCATCTTTGGTTGACCCTATGCCCCATATCCCCTGTCAAAGCTAACAGGAAATCTTGCGGATTTACCTTCAAAATACATCCAGATGCAAAGTTACTGCTGGATGGGAGGAGGAAGTTCTGGCATTCTGTAGCACCGCAGGGCGAATATGGTTGACAGTGATTTAGTGTATACTTTCAAGAAGCTAGAAGAGAGGATTTTTAATGTGCACAACACAAAGAAATGATCAATGTTCAAGGTGATGGATCTGCTGTGTACCCTGATGTAATCGTTAAGCATTGTATACATGTAACAAATATCAGTCTGTATCCTACAAATATGCACAGTTATTTAATATCACATGTCAATGAAAAGTAAAAGGAAAAAGATAAAACTCAAGAACCGTTAAGAAAAGTGTGTGTGTGTGTGTGTGTGTGTGTGTGTGTGTGTGTGTGTGTAAAATAAATGTTTTTAAAAATACATCCAGAATCTGACCACTGTGATCACCCCCTCTGCTGCCACCTGACTCAGCTGCCACCATCCCTCCTTGGGATGACTGCAGGAGGCCCCTCAGGGCTCTCCCTGTTTCTTTCCTCATCTCCTGGTGGGTGCTCTGTGCCCCACCAAGCAGTCAGAATCATGTCGGAAGGTCTGAGTAGAGCCACTCCACTTACACCCTCCACCAGGGCCCCATTGTGCTCAGAGTAAAAGGCAAACTCAGACTTCCTCACCTACAGCCCACCCCTTCCTCAGGCCCCTCCAGTCTCCCTGGCCACCTTGCTGTTTCCCACAAGGTCCTACCTTGGCACCTGCTCTGACTTTGTTCCTGGACATCTGTGCCCCAGACTTCTCCACATGTTCGCTCCCTCATGCCTTTCCAAATGTCGCCATCTTGGTAAGGTCTTTTGTGGTCACCCTACTCACATGTTCACACACGTCACCACCCAGAACCCCCAGTTCCCCTTCTCTGTCTTTTAAGCTTTAATTCTCCATCCTATGTATCATCATGAACATGCTGTATAATTTACAATCTATTTGTGTATTATACACCTTCCTCCAATGGGATGTGAGTATTATGGGGCAGACAGCTTTATCAGTTTTGTTTCTTGCTGTATCCTCAATATCTAAACAGTGCCCAAAATCCATTTGGTGGCTGACTGATGGCTGAACAAACACCATAATCAAGTGCCTATCCCCAATGGCTTATCGTGAAAGAGCCTACCATTTTACAAGGCACTTCTATTAATTTTTTAAAGAGTTCTTCTTTAGAGTATCTTGCTGAATTCTCCCTGGAATGTGTGGCAGTTGGTTCAGTTTCTGCATTCTCTGCCAAAACAAAATATATCTATTCCCCATTTTAATCAAATAATCTCAGATCAATTCCTGGGCGTCACTTTCACCTACGATGGAAACCGTTCTCTGCCTCTTGGCCTCAAGACACCTGTTCCTCCTTGGGATGTTCACACATGGCCAATGTCTCTATTACAGAGTGGGACCCAGACCTGGAGGATATTATTCTCTAGAAGTCTAATTAACAATGCTGAGCATGGAGAGATGCCCACCTCTTCCCTATCACATGAAAAACCTTTTCACCCAGATGAAGGCTGCCTTGGTTTGCATAGCTGTTGATGCTCACCCTTGACTCATGGGAATGTTTGAGCAGCTCTAGTCTCCATGTATTTTTCCCATGTACCACCCTGTTCTATATTAAGATGTGAGATTCTTTGCGTTCAACCCGCTTACACCACCCTTGTTTGTCCTGGCACAGACTGTTGACATCTTTTTAAATCTTGATTCTCTTATGCGGGGGCTGGCTCTGCCTCCCAGTTGTGTATATCCACAGATCTGATGAGCAGTTTCAACAGTGTGTTGAGGGTGGGCCAGTTTGCATCTGGAATCTTTAAGCGATTGCAATTGAGAGTGTGATTAAGAGCCTGAGATTTACAGCCAGACCGCTGGGACTAAAATCTGTCTTTACCATTTGCTATCTGTATGACATTGAGCAAATTAATTAAATTTTCTGTGCCTCGGTTTCCTCAATTGTAAGATGGATTAATAATAATAGCTTTACCTCATGGAGTAATTGCATTAATTAAATGAGTTAATACACTGAGAGTACTTAGAATGGCACCAGCTATATAGAAAGTACTCAGTAAAAATGACCTGTTATTATGCTCCTAGAATGTGCTTCCTGCAGGGCTGGGCCCAAGCCCATCCTCTCCTGGAAGCTGTCCCTTAGTGCCACAGGCCCATTAATTCTCCTTCCTCCAGATATTAGTTTTTACCACAGAACCTGGCAAAGATTGATTTGGATCCCATTCCACCCTTCTTGCCCACTTAGCACATGTTATTCTGGGCCACGAAGATGGACCGTGCGCACTGGGAGAACAAGTGCCATTGCACAGCAGGTTCTTATTAACCAAAGACGCAGCCCAAATTGTAGTGTTGGGAGAGTGCACTCGGTGACACTGAGGACTCTCTTGATGCCATGTGGATTCAAGTTAAAATGCCACTGACTCTACAGCTGCTGTGACTTTGCCTCTTTTCCTAGATAGATCCCTGACCTGGATCACTCTGCTAAAGAACACTAGGACTGGTAACGAATAATGAGGCTGGATTAGAAGGAAGATCAATGATCCACTGGGTTAGCGTTTAACAACCCAAATTGAAATTTGCTGCTGGGACGTGTGTGTGTGTGTATGTGTGCACTGTGATTAGTGAATCTCTTCTGTTTGCTCATCATCCAAACCATAATCTTTTTGTTAAAGCCGTAATCTTTTAAGCTTTAATTTTACAGACTATGTGGTCTTTAGCTTCATCCTTAAACAGATCTGTAAGGGATAAAGCATCTTAACCACCAAGTGGTTTGATTCCTTCTCCCATTGGTTTTGTTGTTATTTGGTTCAGATTTTCTTATGCTTTTGGTGGGGGAAGGGGAGAGTCATTTAAAAATATATATATCATGGAAGGATCAAATCAGAGTCCAGAAGTTGTAGCTGAATTAATTAAATGTTGTCACCAGTTCGGTTCTCTGGAAGCAGACACTAAGACAGAGTTTTGAGTGCAAGACGTTTTTAAATCAATACCTGTTAGTCCATTCTCAAATTGCTATAAAGAAATAGCTGAGACTGGGTAATTTATAAAGAAAATAGTCTTAATTGGCTCGCATTCTGCAGACTGTACAGGAAACATAATGCTGGCATCTGTTCTGTTTCTGGGGAGGGCTCAGGAAGCTTACAATCGTTACGGAGGGTGAAGGGAGAGCAGGCATATCACATGGCTAGAGCAGGAGCAAGAGAGAGCAAGGCAGGAGGTGCTACACACTTTCAAACAACCAGATCTCTCAAAAACTCACTCACTATCCTGAAAACAGCACGAAGGGGATGATGCTAAACCATTCATGAGAAATCCACTCCCATGTTCCAATCAGCTACCAGCAGCAGAACAAAGCAGGCAGAACAAGAGGGGAGAGCTTTGCTTGCTGAGTCTTCTGGCTCTCTTATTCTTCCCACACTGGACCGTTGCTTCTGTTCCTCCTGCCCTTGGACATCAGACTCCAGGTTCTTTGGCCTTTGGATTCTGGGACTTGCACCAGTGGCTTCCTGGGGCCTCTCAGACCTTTGCCCACAGACTGAAGGCTACACTGTTGGCTTCCCTGCTTTTGAGGCTTTTGGACTCGGACTGAGCCACTACTGGCTTCTCTCTTCCCCAGCTTGCAGACAGCCTATGGTGGGACTTCACCTTGTAATTATCTGAGCCAATTCTCCCCAATAAACTCCTTCTATAGGTACATAGATCCTATTGGTGCTGTCCCGCTGAGACCCCTAACTAATACAATGCCTGTAAAAGGAAAGGAGAGGAAGATGAAGTCAAGCCAGAATGCAGGCTCACCAGAGTCCCAGCCAAGCTGACAAAGAGTTCTAGAACAAATATGGTTCATGCTGGGCCCAAACTGCCAGGAATGTATACTACTGCCTCTGTGTCCATGGATGTGGGCCTTCCAGGAAAGGTGTGACGTGGGCAAGGTAGCTCTCTGCAGCTGAGGCTGACCCAGCCCAGTGGAGCCAACAGCTTGAAGCCACCTGATGGCCACATCCCTCTGCAGCTGGACAGCAGATCCTTCCTTGTAGGGAGTTTGTGTGTCACCTCTCCATGCCTGACACTTGTGCTTTACAGCCCTCTAGACAGAGTCATTCAGGACCGCTGAACACTCACAAACACTTAGGCAGGGGACAGCATGTTAGGGGAGGTGGGGTGAGTGCTTGACAATTTTTTAGCAAGTGCTGTGACCTCCCAGTTCTCAGGCCAACTGTCCATCTGAGACGGCTAACCTAGATCTGCCCACCAATGCTGGGGCCACCCAAACAGTAGGCACTTGGACTGTGAATGAAAAGTTTCCATGGTCAAAATCACTCCCAAGAAAATGGGTTCCAGGAAATGTCTAATCATCTGGAGGGCATTGGAAGATCTAGGGGCCATTTAGGAGTTTCAACCAGCAATGATGAGCCACCCCCTTAGGGATGTCAGTACACCTCCCACCTCTCATTCCCCCTCTTGGCTCTTCAGCCAAGAACCCAAACCTGCTTCTGTCCAAGGTGCTACTTAGGCAGCTGAGAACCCCCTTTAGGGCCTGTTTGATAAATAGGAGGAAGGAAAGAAGCAAACCATTTCCTACAGATGCCCGGAGTTCTCTACTGGGCAGAAGAACCATGGGCCAAACACCTACTCTTTCTTTCATCCATTCAATGTTTGTTGAGTGCCTGTTTGTAGTGAACCAAGCAGATGAAGCCCCTGCCCTCATGGGCTTTACATTCCCTGGAATATATGGCGCATCAGACACAATGCTGGAGATTGCACGTGAAGTCAAATGGAATGACCCCAGCCTTGAAAGCAAACAATCTTATGAGTCAAAGCTCAGAATGAATCTGACTTCATAGGGCTCCTCTCAAGCAGATCCTTTCAATTCATTTTCCCTGGACTCTCGAGTCTGAAGAAGTATGAGAATCTAGGCGAGGCCGTGGAGCCGGCCTGGTGGCCTGCAAGCCAACGCATCTGTGCTGTGCCACACACCCCTGCCAGTAGTTAGAAGGACAAGGACAGCATGCCCCTAAAGCACCCCTGAGTGTCACCTGGAGGTGTTGGGCAAGAAGCTCCCAGGACTGTGGCAGCCACAGACATGCATTCAGCCCTTTCTCCCGCTGCCTCTAGCCCCGGCCAGTGAGGAAGGGAGCAGCACCCTGGGACTCAAAGCGGCAGGGCTTTGAGGTGTCCAGTGGAGCTGGCCTTGGTAGCACAATCTTTTCTTCTCACATAGGCTCAGGAGACACTGTCCGTGACTTTGGTTTCAGGGAATATCTGGGGAGGCAAATGGTCGTGAAACCTCTGCTGCTGCTAACCAAGACTGCCTGCAGGAGGGCGGCTCGGGCTTCCTTTCTGAGGTCTGGAGCCAGGGACTGTCCCCAGTGGGGAAGTTTGCAGCCCACAATCTCTATCCCAAACCACATATTCCCAGATCCCACCCCTAGCCCATAAGTTTCTGCCTGTCACAGCAGCAATTTTAAAAAGAGGGATTTAATAAAAAGAATAGTGGTGTCCCAGCAGGAATTTCCAGCCCACGGTTCAGACGAGGCGGCATGTTACATAATGAAAAGACTAAAGGGCCCTGGGACTTTCTTTTTTATCTGCAACTTCCAAGCCAGATCCCAGGGAGCTTTAAAACTCCTCTCATCTTATTTTAAATGATCTCATTTCAGGTTTTGTTGTGTTTTTGTTTTTTGTTTTTGTTTTTTTTTTTCCTTCTTCACTTTAAATTGACTTCTTCTCCTAGCATTTCCACGGAGCATCTACCTGGAAATTTGCAGGAAAGGAGTGTCAGCCTGTCCTAAAACATGTTTGGTACTAGTGGTGGGGAAAGATGGGGAAGAAGGTCACCAGTGGGGACCCCACTTTCCAGCCCCAGCAGTGGGATGGGTAAGAGTCAGGCTGTCTACACCCAGGTTCCAACTTCACTGCTTTGTTAGTCTACTTGGGCTGCCATAGCAAAGCACAGCAGAGTGGGTGGCTTACACAACAGAAATTTATTTTCTCACACTTCCGGAGGCTGGAAGTCTGAGGTCAAGGTGTCAGGAGGGTTGCTGTCTTCTGGCTTTCCTCCTCACCTTGCAGGTGCCGTCTTCCCTCTACCCATGTCTTCACAGGCTCTTCCCTCTGTGCATGTATCCTAATTTCCTCTTCTTATAAGGACACCAGTCATACGGGATTAGGGCTCACCCCTGTGACCTCATTTTAACTTTAATTACCTCTTTAAAGGCCCTAGCTCCAAATACAGTTGCCTTCTGGGATACTGGGGGTAAGACTTCAACATACGAATGTTGGGGGAGACAGAAGTCAGCCCATGACAACCATGTACTAACTAGGTGAGATCTTAAGCAAGTACTTTTTAAGCCTCTTGTGCCTCTGTTACCACATATGAAAAATGGGCCAGTGACAGTGCTTCCTAGTGGGGTTGTTGTAAAAATTAAATGAGTTAATACCTCATGAGTTAGGTATCAGCTAAAGCAGTGTTGGGAACTGTTATTTCAGATGAAAGCTAAGCAAATCCTCAAGGCATAGCCCTTTCATGCTTATGATCCATGAGATCGAGGCATGCCCAAGTTTGTCCTCAGATCCAGAAAGCTTGCGTGGCCAGTTATTTTTACTGTTGGAAAGTGCTGAATTGTTCAGATTCCCACAAACCAAACTGTAAAACCACGGCAGGGTGAGCCACCAGGGCAGCCCAGAGCTCCAGCCAGCTACCCCACTTTGCTCCCCGAGTGCCCCACATCCCACCCTGCCTAATTACAGAGGCTTAAAATGTGACAGCAAATTATTTTATTCTCCTCCCACCAAAAGGTGGCATCTAATTACCCTTCTCTTGGTAAGGAGCCAGCTCAGCAATTCCCTTACAGCAAATATGAGACAGAAGTGACCTTGCGTGGCTCCCAGGCTAGGTCAAAAAAAGCATTATGGCTTTCCCCTTGGCTTGCTCTCTCTCTCTCTCTTTTTCTTGGGACATTGATCTTCGGAGCTGGTAGCCACCGTGAAGCAAGCCCAGCTACCTGAAGGCACCGTGCTGGAGAGACCATACATGGAGAGAGATGCTCAGGGAGCCTCAGGTGTTCTCTCCCCAACTGTTTGAATGTTTCCAGCTGGGAAGCCAGACTGAGAATATGTAACATGCAGATGATTTCAGCCTGCAATCCTCAAGCCACCCCAATCTATGCCAACTAGAGCAGAGATGAGCTTTCCCATGGATCCATAGGATCTGTGATCATGAGAATGATTGTTTTATGCTACCGCATTTTGGAGTAACTTTTTAAGCAACTGACATTACTGGAGCATAGATACGTAGATAAAATCCAGCCACTTTCAGACAAAGCAATGTGGGTGCTTCTCAAGGCCCCTAAACAGGGAAGTGGCTCCAGCTCCTCCCTTTGGTGCATTAAGTTGTAGATCTATGATTAAGAGCTCTACATCCTTTTTTATTAGTATGTGTTGTGTGTATGTTATTAAAAACTGCCAGAAGGAACTTCTGTTTGTTGGTGAATGACAGTTGATAGGGTATTAAAAGAAGACCAAGTCTGGTTATAAGATGGCCGTGCAGGTAAAAAGTGATGTGTACAGATTAAACTATGACAAGGGAAAATCTTGAATGAGGGGAATGTTTATCAAGATACAGGTTTGGGGGATACCTATGGTTTTGGGATACTTTATTTTGCAGGGAAAAAATCTCCTATGACTCACCAAAAGGGTCACAAGTCCACCCACCTTGGCCCACCAACCCTCTTTTGCATTTTCAGAGAAACTGGACCACTTTTTCCCTTGGCTGACTCACGCCGCAGTCTCCAGTGTTAATTTAGGAGCTGCACATCCCATCAGTCTATCTAGCCTGAGGGTCTCCCAGCACAAAGAGGCTATCATCCTGCAAATCCACCCATGACACCTTTACTAGTTAGGCAGATCTTTTTATCAGGGCAGCTTCCAGCATGTTAGAAATAAGATTAAATGATTACTCTTTTCCCTTGGAATAAAAGAAATGATGATTGGGGAGTCTTAAGTGTCTGTGTGTTGTCAATCTTTTTTGGGGGAGGGAAAGCTTGAAGAGATAATGATTGTACTCAAGCATCTCAAATTCAAGGCTCTTTCAAAACCAATATATTTTGCAGTGCTCTGCAAGGAGAAACATTACAGAGGGGGAGAGATTAGGCATTATTAAAAGAAAGAAGCTGGAAGAGAAAGAAATGACCTTGCCAGACCCTCAGGAGTTTGACATTAAAGCTTGGCAACAAAGCAGAAGTTCACCAGGGAGCGAGCAGCTGGAATATTCACACCAGTTGTCCTAGCTGTCACTGGGACACTAGCACATTCTTGGGGAAATCCGGATAAGGCCCCACCTGCTGGGACATTAGCAGGTCTTCTGTCTTGTGTTTACAGAGCAGCTGGATGGCTAACGCATGTGTTGCTTACCTGAGAAATGGAATTTGAGCTTCTGTCCGGGGAGAGAGATGAGAAAGGAGAGAATATTTGTGGGGCTGGAGGGAGCAATAGCTCTGGCCTCATTTGCAGTCTGCCTTGAAAAGACAGAGAGGGAGAGAATGATGGGGTTCACCAGCTCTCGTTGCATTTACCAGAGAAAAATGTTTGCAAAGCCCAGACATTTTTCAAGGGACCTTAGTTTTCTGCAGAATGAAAATATTACTAACTCTGAAAAGGCTTCTTACTAGAAAAGTAAAACTCTCCAAGTGGCCAGATTCTTTTTGGAATGAGTTTGATGTGAAAGGTGCCTTAAGATCATCTATTTTCTCTTTAGTGGCCATGGAGAGTTCATTTTCTAGACTCTGTGCCCACACCATTTGCAGGTAACAAAAGGAGGCAAGTAGCGTAATTTCCAGCAAACACAAAAGTAAAACACTGAACTTCCTGTTCTTAAGAATTCTTAATGATTGACATCTCCCCATCTGTGCCTTCCTCTTTGTGCAGCAGTCGTGCAGGATGCTTGAGTGGATCTCCAGAGACTGACATTGTCAAACCAATGACTCAGAGCAGGCTCATTTCTCCCTATGTCTCTTAGCTCCTTGATGGTTACCCTGACTCATCCCCTCACCAGTAACCCCTTAGCCCTTAGACCTAACTTCCTCAGAAGTCGATTTGTAGGAGGATTGTTGGTTGGTTTGTTTAGTTGTTTTTAACTAAAGATACCTAATACTGTTCCCCTAGGTACCCTCTTGACCCTCTTGGTTAGAGTGTGTTGGTTCTTGTCCCCTCGAGAATTTCCAAATGCATTCAGTAGATGTTCCTTTTTAGTAGAATTCATGTCCCTTAGGTATGTCCCTGGTGTCTTTTTACGTCTAGACCAATATTTCTCCCATTTTATCATGCACGTGGATCACTGGGGATTGGGTTAAAATGCAGATTCTAATTCGAAAGGACTGGGATGGGGCCTGAGATTCTGCATGGTTCCAGGTATGGCAGCTCCTGGGTTCTGCTGCTGCTACCATACCCAGAACCACATGAAAGAACAGCCTGCTGGACGTATCCAGTCTTCTGCTCTTTCCATCTTCCCTGGAACCCCTGGCTCCACCCACTTCTCTTCAGAAATGCTCCTCTTAGTTGGTATGTTTATGAAAGATCATTACCAGGAGGCATTAAAGCCCAGAAATGCCAAATCTCCTGTTTGCCAATGCAGATCTGTCATGCTCATCAGCCCCTGCCCACCCCACTTTAAATGTGGATTGAGCTCCTCCCCTGTGCCAACATCAGGCAAGATGCAGGGAGGTGATGGGCTCTGAGGAGCTCTCCTTAGGAAGTTTTTGTGCACTTGCAGAGTCAGGGACCCAGAAAGAAAACCAGATGAGAGAGCAAGAAGTAAAGGACTTCAGTGCATGATTGCACTAAACCAGTGCCACAAACCTTCAGGAACTTCAGGAACAATCAGACGCTTGATGCAGAAAAAGAAACTGGAGCTGGGTTCTAAGATGTATGGAGAAGGAAGCAATGTGGAGACCAGAGTGAACTCAGGCTCACTGGAGGAATGAGCATGGGGCTGTTAAGGGCTAACCTGCGGAGAGCTCAAAGTCTATGGAGAAGGAGAAAACCAAGATATTATGGCTGGGTCATTTCCAGAGTATCCTTTAGTGAGCTGGTAAAAGTGTTTAATGATAGTTCTCTGCTTGTCATCAAATTAGTGCTATAATTCACACCCTTTGAGGTTGGGTTTCTGATCAGAAAGAGCTGAGAAAGGAAAAATCTATTTCAGGGAGCATGGTTTAACACATTTTCACTCTCATTCTTGGAGTCTGTGTTGACTTTTGAGAAGGTCATTCACAACACACCATGCTTTGGGCTAAACTGGGGAATAGAGTATCTGAAAATAAACTTAACGTTCCAACCATGCTAAATTATTTTCCAACCCTGGAGCATACAGGTGAGTTCAGATGAGTTCAGTTGTGTATTAGCCCATTTGTGTTGCTAAAAAAGAAATACCCGAGGCTGGGTAATTTACAAAGAAAGTAAGTTTATTTGGCTGTCAGTTCTGCAGGCTATACAAGAAGCATGGCACCAGCATCTGCTTGTGGTGAGGGCTTCAAGGAACTTCCACTCATGGAGGAAGGAGAAGGAAGAGCAGGTATATCCCATGTCGAGAGAGGGAGCAAGAGAGAAGGAAGAAAGATGCCAGACTCTTTAAACAATCAGCTCTTGTGTGAACTAATAAAGTGAGACTCACTCATTATTGGGGGTGGCACCAAGCCATCTGCCCCTATGACCCAAACACCTCCCACTTGGTCCCACCTCCAACACTGGAGATCAAATTTCAACATGAGATTTAGAAGAGACAAATATCCAAACCATAAGAAGTTCTAACTGGTTTTTGTTTTTTGCTTGGTTTTATTTTTTAAACAAGAAAAGCTATCAAATACAGTGACTTGAATTCAGAGTCTTTAATTGAACAAGTGGCTCCCATGGGCTCTGGACATTGAAAAAGCCAGCACCACAGGCCCATGTTTCTATTGCCCATTTATCAAGATGGCGGCAAGTCTAATGCCATAAATGCTTTCTCAAAATGAATGGCTCTTGGCAGATGAGAACTTTGTGTGCTCACCACCAGCAGCAAGCATGCTCAGCTCTGAAACAGGAGCTGCAAAGGACCATCAAGGCTGTGGCTAGTTTGCAGAGGCTTACCTTTCCAGTAGCTTTAGATTTTTATATTAGTAATGTCTATTAGAGGTTCAGAATGTATTGGGGTTGGCTAGCACAATGCCATCTAGAATTCTGCTGTCCAGAATGGTAGCCACTAGCCACATATGGCCACCCAAACTTAAATTAATTATTTTTTAATTAAAAATTAATTTCCTCAGTCACACCAGTTATATTTCAAGTGCTCAATAACCACATGTGTTTAGTGGCTACCATATTGGACAGCACAGGTTATAGACCATTTTCATCATCACAGAAAGTTCTATTGAGCAGCTGCTCTAGAAACTAATCACATGCATTGTCTTAATATCCAGTGGTGGGTGGAGAATGGGCCTGCCAGGGTATGAGCGAAACATCTGTGGACGAAGAGCAAATATGTGTCCCTAGGAAGAAAGACTACACCAGTATGATACCAGATGGACTAAGCTACACACCAACAGCACAAACACTTGGTGGCCAGCCACATCCCTGAGACTCAGGAAGAAGAGGGGGAGTTGAAGAGCATGCTTTCTTCTCCACAAAACCCTCTTTTTCCTGAATTAGCCTGACAACTCCTTCTTTTATCACAAGCCAGAGTATAACCCTTTCTCAAAACAGCCAAGGCCTCCAGAAGTCTTTTCAGACCTCACCTCCTATTATTATACTTTGCTTTAAGAACTTACTTGCTTTGCCTGGGTACCTCTAAGCTATTGTTTTCAAATATTTTACCTGTCACCTGCATTTCTTCTCAGTCCCTCCTCTCTGATGTTTTGATTGGACTCCCTGCTTGGTTTGATCTTGCCTTGGCCTCTAAAGGTCATTTTTCCAAAGTCAGTCAGTGACAGCTCTGTAGGCAAGTATCCTGGAACCCAGCATTCTAGAACTCAGGCCTAGAATAGTGCCTGAGATGCCCACTTATCTGGGAAGGAAATGCACACATAGTGGCAGTATCAAAATAAAGTTGTATGTATGAGACAGCTATTGCTGTGTAACAAAAAGCACCTAAATCTCAGTTGCACACAAGAACAAACATTTATTTCTCACTTATCTTTCATTCTGGGGCCCAAGACAAAATAGCGGCAGCTACTCAGGGGGAAGTCTTCTCATGGTGATGGCAAAAATATGAAAGGAAAAGTGAAATATGCCAGGCCTCTTATTTCTAGGCTCAGAGCTGGCAAACCATCACTTCCACTCTCATTCAGTGTCCAAAGTAAGTCACATCAGCATGCTTAAAATCAAGGGGCTGGGAATCACATTCTACACTTTACAGGAAAAATTATGTAGTTACTGAAATAGGGTGTGAGTTCACACTGTGCATGACCACTTATTTAGATCTTGGGAAGAGGAAGGGAGCAGGCAGTCAATCATACAAGCTCCCACTCATTGAGTTCTGATTCTGTGGATGAGTTCTACATAGTATCATTTATCTATTGCTGTGTCACAAACTATCCCAAGATTTATTGACTTAAAACAACAAATTTTATATAGCTCATAATTTTTTGGGTCAGCAATTTGAGCTCAACCCAGTGGAATGGTTCTTATGATCTGGGCTGATCCTGGCCGGGTTTGTTTAAATGTTTCAGGCTGGGAAGGCTGCACCTCACATTCTCCAGCAGGCTATCCCAGGCTTGTTCACATAGTATAGTGGAGAAGTTCTTGTCATAAGAGTGGATGCTCAAGCCCTTTTAAAACCTAGGCTTGGAACTGAAGCCCCAGTACTTCTATTGCATCCCATGAATTAAAGCAAGATATCAGATTCAAAAGAGGAATTGGGGAATAGACTCTACCTCTTGATAGAATGATGATCAAAGAATCTAAGATTCTTGTTTTGCAATCTACTAGATGAATCAAGGATATATATTCCATTACTGGAAATAACATTATAAGCCTTGGTCCCCATCCAAAATTTACCATATAGAGGCAACTTGAGTGACACATATTAAGTGCAGATAGAGTTTGGAAGATGTATTTCCTTCCTCAGTTACTCCCTATACAGTGGGACATCTTTGCTTGCCCTGTCTTGATAAGACAATGTCAAAAGTATGTTGAAGTTATATAATATACTATGATGGCAGCCAGTTGTTACCAACTCAATATCACACCAGCAATTCACTGGGGAAATTCACTGGGTCTGAATTTACTAAGAAAATCCCCATGTATGTCCATCGTCAGTATTACCACCTGTCAGTTCTTTTCTAAGTGATGGAGCTGCAGCTGCTAATAACAGCTGTCAATAACAGCTGCAATCATAACCCTAAATCCAAGTTTCTATAGTTTCATTCTTTCTGGGAGCCAAAATGACTGCAAACATATATTTTGTCATTTATTCCTACTGAGGTATATTTATTCAGAAACAGTTGGGCACAAGTGAATGCAAGTAGTAACTCCCTAAATATATATATATATTTCCCTGAAGTCCTGGTTTCCCATTTCATCCCATCAAGAGTGTTAATGCAACACTTTCTCTTACTTCAGGCATTGTAAATCTATTTATCTGATTCATGTTTCTTTTGGATTGTTCCTTTCTCCACCTTTATTGAATTCTATTTTTCTTCCTATTTATCTAGGGGCATAGTTTATTCATTTTTCCTGAGTTTAGCCCACCTGACTATGGCTTTATAGCCTGTTTGTGAATTGGTTTTAGTAATAATTATTATATTTTAATATTATTTGGATGCATAAAACATTAATTTTCAACTTATAATAGTCACTAAGTCCAATCAAAATCCATCAGAATTCAGGTAGAAAGGAAACCACAGGCCGGGCACGGTGGCTCACACTTGTAATCCCAGAACTTTGGGAGGCCGAGGCGGGCAGATCATGAGGTCAGGAGATCAAGACCATGGTGAAACCCCATCTCTACTAAAAATACAAAAAATTAGCCGGGCGTGGTGGCGGGCGCTTGTAGTCCCAGCTACTCGGAGAGGCTGAGGCAGGAGAATGGCGTGAACCTGGGAGGCGGAGCTTGCAGTGAGCCGAGATTGCGCCACTGCACTCCAGCCTGGGCGACAGAGCGAGACTCCGTCTCAAAAAAAAAAAAAAAAGAAAGGAAACCACATTCCAAGCTCTATAGTAAGACTTGACATGATCCTGCTCATCTTCATGTCAGTCTAGAAGGAAATGCATTATTACTTCCATGTTTCAGCTGAGAAATCTGAGGCTCAGATCAGGGAAGTACCTTTTCTATGTTCCAGGATAGGCATGAAGCAGACCAAGAATATTCTTGTCATTTTTCCTGATGATGAAACTGTGATGTAAGTTACATATAGAGAAAGAAATTCCAGTATTTTTCTAAAAGACACTTATTTTTGTACATCGTTATAGAAGGTGACAAAAAAGGGTGTTGAGCTGAACAGAATAAAATCCACCTTCAGAGTAACTGTGCAACTTATTTCAAGAGTAGGTGAATATTTCTTCGTCCTATTCTCCTGGGTTCTAAGTAGTTCTTCCCAGGAAAACATAAGAGAGATTACGTTTAAGTAGTTAGTGCTTCCTTGTAAATGTATAGTCCTTAATGCTGGCACTTTGTTTATACTATAGCCTGAAAAATATAAAATAACTCTAGTGGCCTTGCTCCATCTCATAAGCATCCTTATCACCAAGTACCAGGAGTAAGAATGAGCAGTGTAGATGTGGAGGAAAAACATTTGTTTTTGTGATCTTAGTCCCCCAGTTCTACTGAAAAGGCAGGCCTTGGGTATTTTGATTACTGGCAATATACCTATTTGATCATTCCTCATCCCTTGCAAAATGAATATGGGCTGTCACGTAGAGCCAGTTGAATACTGTGAAAAGATCACAGTGGAAAGTCTTAAGGGAGACCTTGGACAAGAACCTGGATTCCTGCTTCTAACTGAGAACATCCTACAAGGTTATACAAACTAGTAGGAAATGGCTGACCTACTGGAGATCTGCAGATTGATCACAAGCGAAGCCCCTTAGAGCATATCAGATTCTCTTGTTATCTGCAAAGCAGGAGTGAGTCATTTCATTGAGCTGTTGGCATGCAACAGGCACTTAGGAAAGATCTGACGAAGTGAAATTATCCATTTGGGACCTATTCTATTCATTATATGTGCCTACCCTCAAGATGCATGTATCTGTCTGTGTTGTTTCTTAGAAGTGGTACAACCGCACATGAGCCATTCTTCCCAACCACCATCTCCTTCATTTTAACATGTAAAAATATTGTTATTCCATTATGTCTAAATTCTTCATTTTCTTGACTCTCCCACTATCTCCATAGTATTTCCACATGTAGGATGTGGGCTTTTGTGAGAAAAAGAGAATTCCTTTAATTTGTTTCAGCACTCATTAACCTAACATGATTCTTGACCATTCTACATGGAAGTCTACTTACACTTTCCATGGACACAAAGGAACCTTGATTCTTATATTTACTTGGCAGATGGACTGAGGATGGGGAAAAAAGAAGGCACAGAATGAAAACAAGTAAATATTCTAGGGGTCAGGGAGATTATGATAAAATAAACAAAGGAACAACAAGCTATAAGAAGAAAAGAATAAGTCATGCCTGATCAACATTATTTTAATTGTTCCACTACATTAATTAATGGAAGGAGGAACATCATGGTGCCCACCCTTGAGAAAAATGTTCTGTTGAATGATTTGTGAAACATTTAACTATCACATTCATTGAACAAGTATAAACACAGAGTAGTAATAAGTGACAAGGATTCTATAAGGAGATGTATATTAGCACAGGTGGGAGCAAATTTGAAGTAATTTTGAGGAAAATGTAAATTAGTCACCGAGAAGATCACCTTAAGAAAATACCCTCAGCTGGGAGTTGTGACTCACTCCTGTAATCTCAGAACTTTGGGAGGCTGAGGCGGGCAGACCACGAGGTCAAGAGATTGAGACCCTCTTGGTCAACATGGTGAAACCCTGTCTCTGCTAAAAATAATTTTTTAAAAAATTAGCCGGGCATGGTGGCGCGTGCCTGTAGTCCCAGGTACTCTGGAGGCTGAGGCAGGAGAATCGCTTGAACCCAGGAGGCGGAGGTTGCAGTGAGCTGAGATAGCGCCACTGCACTCCAGCCTGGCGACAGAGCGAGACTCCATCACAAAAAAAAAAAAAAAGAAAAGAAAAACGAAAAGAAAATAATCTCTGCCTGCAAAAGTGAGAGCACTCATATCATTGATGATGAGAGAGCATCAGTGATTTCAGCAAGATGGTGGAACAGGAGCCCCAGGTCCTTCCCCCATGGAGACATTAACTTAACAATTTATAAACCACATTGCCTTTGTGAGAACATCGGAAACCAATTGACAGGTTACAGGACCCCAGGTGAGTACAACACCAAGAAGAGACACATTGGAGGAGGGAAGAATATTTGTTGGACTTAGCTACTATATCCCATCCTCCAAACTCATGGCTTCTCCTTCAGGAGGAAAAGAAAAAGGAAGAACATGCACCCAATGCCTGGATTTCGGGGGTGCTTCTCAGGGGACTGGTTTCTTTCTTGCCTGACCTAGAATGCTGGTGGGGAAACAGCACGCTTTGGATACCTGGGGGCCACTGAGAACCAAGGCAGCACTTGTGCTTGACACACCACTACCAGAGAAATTAAAGCATCACAGGTAGACACCAGGGGGAGCTACTGAGTAGAAACAGGCACACCACTTCAGCGGGGAAATTATTCCCGTAGGCCCAGAGATGATGCAACCCCAGGGAAGATTTGAGAGGCCTGCAGAATCTCTAGTGGGGCTAATTGGAGATATTCCCTGTCTGAAGACAGTCCATAGAGACTGGGAGAGATGGTTGTTTTTTCAAATGTCCACATATCAACAAAATATCGTAAGACATACAAAACAACAACAACAACAACAAAAACAAAACAGGAAGACATGGCCCAATTAAAGGAAAAAATAAATTAATAAATCTCCAGTAACTGACCAAAAATAAATAAAGATTTATGAATTACCTGAAAAAGAATTAAGAATAACCATCATAAAAATGCCCAATGAGCTATAAAACACACACACACAGAGACAACTAAATGAAATCAGGAAAACAATATACAAACAAAATAAGAGCATCAGCAAAAAGAAACTATAAAAACGAACTAAACAGAAAATCTAGGGCTAAAGAACAATAACTGAATTGAAAAATTCACCAGAAGGGATCAACAGTATACTGTATCAAGCAAAAGAAAGAATCAGCAAACTTCAAGACAGGTTATTTGAAATTATCCAGTCATAGGGGAAAAAAATAAAAAGGATGAAGAAAAGCAAAGAGCTATTAAGAGATGTATAGGATACCATCAAGTGGACCAATGTACACATCATGGGAGTTCAGAAGGAGAAGAGAGAAAGGACAGAGATCCCATTTGAAGAAATAGTAGCCAATAACTCCGCAAATTTGAGGAAGGAAATGGGCATACAAATTCAAGGAGCTCATATAACTCCAAATACAATTAATCCAAAGAGACCTTGCCATCAAACACACTGTCATCAAACTGTCAAAAGTAAAGACATGAATCTTGAAAGCAGCAAGAGAAAAGTGACTTGTCTCATACAAGAGAAAATCCATAAGATTATCAATGGATTTCTCAGAAGAAGCCTTGCAGGCCAGAATGGATGGGGATGATATATTCAAAGTGCTAAAAGAAAAAACTGACAGCCAAGAATACTGTGCAGAAAAACTGCCATTCATTAATCATGGGGAAATTAAGAGTTTCTCAGATAAATAAAAGCTGAGAGAGTTATCACCACTAGGCCTGCCCTACAAGAAATACTGAAGACAGACCTTCAAGTTGAAACAAAAGGATTCTA
The DNA here is from genome assembly GCF_006542625.1 of Nomascus leucogenys. Classification (NCBI taxonomy): domain Eukaryota; kingdom Metazoa; phylum Chordata; class Mammalia; order Primates; family Hylobatidae; genus Nomascus; species Nomascus leucogenys. Next base: position 45,511,859 of record NC_044393.1, on the reverse strand, counting down.
GAAAGCCACACAAAAGTGTACAAAAATATGAAGCTCTCTGGTAAAGGTAAATACATACACAAACATAGAGTCCCATAGTATTGTGATGTTAGTGCAAAATCACTTAATTCTGGTATAGAATTTAAAAGACATAGGTATAAGCAATAACTATAAATTATTGATGAGTAAAGAGAAATCATCTTAGAGGCTCAGGGCACAAGAGATCCTACGAAAAGCCACTATGGTTTATTCTCATAAGAGATTCCATTTTGAGTAAAGTTGCCCAGATGGAGATGAGGGAGACTGTCAAAGATTAAAACATTATACAAAGTTGGAAAATAAGATTAAGACAGCTAGTAACTTTGAAGATATCTGTTTAATAATCACATTAATAACAGTAAGTTTGGAGAAAAGAAGCCACCCAAATACTCATGAGATTCCTCTATGTTTGACTTAAATGATCAAAATGACTTGAGATATATGAAATGAATTTGCCAAGTCTATTTCTGTAATCTTCAGGTCATCTGCTACTTACACTGACCAGGTAACTCTAGCTTTGTTTTGAAAGAAGGTCTGATGGTGAAATTAAATAACAAGTTAGGATCAAGGAGACCATTTGAGAAAGAAAAGGATCTAAATTCTAGTTCTAGAATGGAATCCCAGACATAACATATAACTGACCCCAATTATTCTTTAGCTAAAAGGTATCCGTTTCTACAACAGGATTGCAGTCATTCTTTTCCAATTGACTCAGCAATATATAACCTCATTTTATTATTTAACTTTATTTTCATAGCTCTGACATAAGCTAAACTCCATTTAATCCAAAAGGATTTTAAAAGTGTCTATACTGGAAAAGACTACAATGGAAAAGGACTGACTTTGTACCTAGAGCAGGCCAGGATGAAAACATACCCTAGGACCAGAACAGCAAGGAGGGATGGGTTTCAGTGGATGGTGCTCTGAAAACAGCCTCTTGAAATTTAGATGCTGGCCCTTGAACTAATTGTATGGGTGGAACACATTAGCTGCTTCAGAATAAAAACCAATTATATTAACAACCACCCTCATTATGCAGGACATAATCACCATGACCATGTCAATATGTGTATGGAATATGGATTTTAAATATTTTATTATAAAAGTATTGTGTGTTGGGCACAGTGGCTCATGCCTGTAATTGCAGCACTTTGGGAGGCTGAGGTGGACAGGTCACTTGAGCCCAGGAGTTCGAGACCAGCCTGGGCAACGTGGTGAAACTGACTCTACAAAAAAAAAAAAAAAAAATACACAAATTAGCGAAGCATGGTAGTACCACATGTAGACCTAGCTACTTGGGAGACTGAGGTAAAGCCGTGGAGATGGAGGTTGCAGTAAGCTGAGATCACACCACTGTGCTCCAGCCTGGGTGACAGAGCCAGACCCTGTCTCAAAAATAAAAAGATAACTGTGAATATTTTGCAAAGTGTTGTAAGGACATATCCATCATGGAATATCTAAAATAAAGCCAAAATACATCAACTCTTTTTTTTTTGTAAGTATAGGTGCTCCTTGACTTATCATGAGATTACATTCCAATAAACCTATTGTAAGTTGAAGATATTAAGTTAAAAATGCATTTTCTACATCTACCCTGTCAGTTGTTTACCCTCATGGTCACGTGGCTGACTGGGAGTTGTGGTTCACTGCCACCACCCAGCATCACGAGGGCATTGTATTGCACGTTGCTAGCCCAGGAGAAGATCGAAATTCAAATTTTGAAGTGTGCTTCCTACTGAATTGCATATCACTTTCTCGCCCTAGTAAAGTAAAAAAATCTTAAACCATCGTAAGTTGGGGACTGGCTCTGTATCTGTGTGTATGAGTGTGTGTGTGTATGTGTGTGTGTATGTGTGTGTGTGTGTAACCACAATTTTTTAAAAGTTTTTCTAGGCCGGGTGCAGTGGCTCACGCTTGTAATCCCAGCACTTTGGGAGGCCGAGGTGGGCGGATCACGAGGTCAGGAGATCGAGACCACGGTGAAACCCCGTCTCTACTAAAAGTACAAAAAAATTAGCCAGGCGTGGTCGTGGGCGCCTGTAGTCCCAGCTACTCGGAGAGGCTGAGGCAGGAGAATGGCGTGAACCCGGGAGGCGGAGCTTGCAGTGAGCCGAGATCGCGCTACTGCACTGCAGCCTGGGTGACAGAGCGAGACTCCATCTCAAAAAAAAAAAAAAAAAATAGTTTTTCTAATATGTGGGCTTCAGACTCTGGGAAATGTGAGTCTGGCTCTGACTCCACTGTTCTCAACTGTGGGATCTTGGGTAAGTCTTTCTGCTGTCCTAAGCCACTGTTTCCTTCTCTAGAGAATGGGAGTAACCACACACACCTACACAGGATTGTTGGAAGAGTTAGATTTGTCAGGCTCATTAAAGACACCCATTCCCCATGCACAGCCTCAAGTGCAGGGTTTTGGGGCACCAGCTGTCCTAAGGAAAGCAAACCTTTCTTCTCTCAGGAAAAGAATTGGAACCCCTCCTTTAGAACACTAGCTGTGCGTGGAGTAGGTGGAGTCGGCAGCACTTGGTGCCTTGGATGCGAAGTTCCACAGTAGGGTTAGGTGTATTAGCTTCCTATTGCCTCTATCACAAATTACCACGAACTTAGTGGCTTAAAACAACCCAAATTTACTCTCATACAGTTCTGGATGTTAGAAGTCTAAAATCAAGGTGTCAGTAAGACTGTATTCCTTCTGGAAGCTTTTGGAGAGAATCCGTTTCTTTGCTTTTCTCAGCTTCTAGCGGCCACCTACCTTCCTTGACTTGTGGCCTCTTCCTTGTATCACTCCACACTCTTGTTTCCATTATCACCTCTCTCACTCATCCCTCTGATCCTCCTTCTTCCCTCTTGTAAAGGACCCTTGTGATTACATAAAGCTCACCCAGATAATCCAGGCTAACCTCTCTATCCCAACATCCTTATTCACTTCTGCAAAGTCTCACTTACAATGTAAGCTAACATATCATCAGATTCCAGGGATTAGGGTATTCAACTAGTCATACCAGCCACTCTGTTTTTATAGGAGACCATCAAACAGATTGTTTACACCACCACTGAGCTCAGCACAAGGGAAAAAGAACAACTCTGCTGCAGGATAGGTGTCCCTGTCAACAGCGCTGGCATGCTGAAAGGCTCTAGGCAACCCGTCCTAGAGAGTCTTTTAAACAATGCTAGCCCTGGTCCTCCAACTCTTAGGGCTGTTTGAATTCAAGAACTGGACCATGTAGACTTTGCCTCCTATGCAGAAATTTGCCTTCACAGCGAGTTGTAAGCTCCTACAAGATACGGACAACCTTCCATTTTATTTTTACTACTTGAGAAAAATAGTTTTTTAATAAAATGCATGTAAGCATGGACTTTTGAGTCTTTCAGCTGGCTCCATTCCTGGGCATATGCAGATTTACCAGTTTACTGTGATCCTTGGCTTTCCACATCTGTAAAATGGAGACAACCTTATGTAGCATATTCTTAGTCAGCCAGGGCTGGTATAATAAAATACCACAAACTGGGTGGTTTAAATAATGAAAATTTATTTTTTCACATTTCTAAAAGCTGGAAGTTCAAGCTCAATGTATTGGCAGGGTTTACTTCTTCCGAAGCCTTCCTCCTTGCATTGTAGATGGCTGTCTTCTCCCTGTGTCTTCACGTGGTCTTCACCTTGTACATATCTGTGTCCAAATTCATTCTTATAAGAATGCCAGTCGTATTGGATTAGGGTCCACCTAATGACCTCATTTTAAGTTAGTTCCCTCTTTAAAGACTCTGTCTCCAAATACAGTCACATTCTGAGGTACTGAGGGTTAGGACCACAACTTATGAACTGGGCTGCGGGAAAGGCACAATTCCCCCCATAACAAGCACCCTTGTTAAGGAGTTGTGTGAGAATTACATTAATTAAAGCATGCAGAGGAAAGTCCCTAGAATGATGCCTGGCATTCATAAATATTCAATAAAATGCTGCTGCTGTTACTGTTTGTAAAGGAAGTTGTCCAACACTCCCTCCCACCTCTTTCTATATCTGCCATAAAATAGTTCACATGTTTTTAAGAAAAAAAACTTCTTGTGCCTTCCGTTTCTTTTCAAGTTCCCTACTCAGCATTTATTTTTATAGGCATGGCCATTCCTAAATACTGAGACATCGCCAGTCAAAGGGGAAGCATTTTCAGCTTGTGCTCCATGGTAGTGGTGTTTATGTGCTATTTAAAGGGAAGCTGCCTATCTCTTTGAAATGCTTATTATCAAAGCATGCCTGAGTCAACTTTCCCAGTGCAGTAATGCTGGCTTTGATTTTCACAGACCACTTTTGATATGATTAGCTCGTTCTCTCCCACTCCTGGGAGCCAGCATCTTCTGGTTTACAGATGCTAGTTGCCCAGCTGCCACCAGAAATTCTGCTGGGGGAGACTTTAGTTCATTTAAGGAGGAAACAAAGGGCTTTAAAATATATAGATCCAAAGCACTCCTACAGTGTTCATCAAAAGGCTTGTCCTAAAATGTTCATATCAGCTTTAATAATAATACCTCAAAACCAGTAACATCCCAAATATCTATCAATAGGGAAATCAATGAACAAATCTAATAGTGCTCAACAGTAAAAAAGAGAAAATTATTGATACACATAACTTAAATGAAGCTCAAAAATATGCTGAGTGAAGGAAGCAAGCACAAAAGTATACAGTATGATTCCACTTATATGAAGTTCTAGAACAGTGAAAACTAATCTACAGTGAGAGAAATCCAATCTGTGGTTAGCTGGGTGGGGATAGATGAGGTGATTGACTGGAAGCCACTGGGGGACACTTTTCTGTGTGGTAGAAATGTTCTATGTCTTGACTGAGGTGATGGTTGCAGGGGTATACAACGTCTTATATGGATAAATTTTATTGCTTATAAATGATACCGCAAAAATTTTATTTAAAAACCAATCAACAAATAAAACACCATCCAACCAAGATAGAAGAAATTTGATTATCTTCACAGTGCGTTTGTTTAGGAAAAAGATATTTGACTACATTTTTCATATTTGTGCATGTTATGTCATAGACACAGCCTATTTCTAACTCACTGATGGCGGTAAAATGTACCCAACTTGAGTAGAAGATCTATCTCTTTCTGTGAAGAATCTCACTGCTGGTTCTCAGAACAGACACTTACCTCCGCCGACTACAAGCTCGTTGAAATAACAGCCTGATACACAAAGGGGAGGGATGAGTCCATCATTGCCCAGATACCAAGAATGCATAGCAAGAGTAGTCTAGAATTTTTAATGAATTTCTGGAAAACAGAAATAAGATGTGGTTGTATTGACCCAGAGTATGGAAATCCTTAAACTAAAACACACACAGGAAAAAGCTGGCGTGGGGATGAGGGACATGAATCCTAGAGGGTCTCTCTGAGCTTAAAGCACAGAATCAGAAGATTTGGTGTGTGAGTAGGTTGATGAAGAAGGAGTAATCAGGGTAATTAATTAATTAAACAAGTCTTTGTGCATCAGGTATCTATTGCTGTGTAACTAGCAACCCCAAACTTAGTTATGTAAAACAACCACCACATAATTCTTCTCAGTGACTCTGTGGTCCAAGAATTTGGACAAATCATAGCAGGATGGCTTGTGTCTGTTCCACTGGAAATACTGGAATAGCTGGAGGTGACGTGAATGACTGGGGCTGGAATCATCTGGAAGATTCTTCACTCACATGTTTGGCACCTGGATTGGGGTGACTTGAAGACTAAGCTCATCTAGGACTATCACCTGGAGCACCTTTGTATGTTCACTCTATGTGGCTTGGGCCTCCTTACATCATGGCAGCCTCAGGTTGTCAGATTACTTTCATGGCAGCTTAGGGCTCTGAGAGTGAATGTTCCAGAAAATAAGAAAGATCAGGCCGGGTGCAGTGGCTCACGCCTGTAATCCCAGCACTTTGGGAGGCCGAGGTGGGTGGATCATGAGGTCAGGAGATCGAGACCATCCTGGCTAACACAGTGAAACCCCATCTCTATGAAAAATACAAAAAATTACCAGGTGTAGTGGCGGGCACCTGTAGTCCCAGCTACTTGGGAGACTGAGGCAGGAGAATGGCGTGAACCCGGGAGGCAGAGCTTGCAGTGAGCCGAGATTATGCCACTGCACTCCAGCCTGGGTGACAGAGCAAGACTCCATCTCAAAAAAAAAAAGAAAGAAAGAAAGAAAGATCTCCCAAGGCCTTTTATGATCTAGCCTCAAGAGTGATCTAACACCACTTTTGTCATGCTCTATTGGTCAAAAAGCCACAAGTCCACCTTTATTCAAGAGCAGGATACACAGATCCCCAACTCTTGATGAGAGGAGTGTCAAAGAATGTGTGCCGTATTTGAAAACCTCCATCCATTGAGCAAATGGATCAGTTGGTCCTTGCTCATCACTATTAATAGACTAATGGCTTTCCCAAGACAGTACCAGAAAGATGCTCTTTAAGGCAAAAGAAGATATGTCTAGGGAGATTTGTAACTGAGAGAGAAAAAAGGAGTATCTTTCAACTTTCACAAGGTTCAATATTGCAGGGGTCTAACCAGGAGCCAAGCACACTTAAGTATCACATTCTCTCTCTTTTATTTTGGCTTTTGAGCCTACCACACTGACCACACACCCTACAGTGAAGCTTGCCAGTCTACACATCCTATTTACATCCACAGAGCCAGCAATCCGCCTTCCTGTTTGGAGGAATTTGGGCAAATAGACCTATACACCTGCAAAGAACATTCATGCTAGCTGCCACGTCACTCATCCTGGCCACTAATCCATATGTATGAGGCTGCTGCCTCAGGCTACCAGGCATCTAAGGATCCTTCCCAAAGGAAGGACCAAAATGGGTAAACAGAGCAGCTGTCTACAAAGTAACTGAAGATAATTCCAGTAATAAAAATCAACTTCTTAAAAGTTTTAATTAGTATTCTCGGAGAGCTTCACAGGGATATTGAAGCCATAAAACAAGAACAAGCTGCTATTAAAAAAAAAAAGAAGAACAAGAAGAAGACGGCAGAAGGAGTAAGCAGTAAAAAAGAAATTGTTGGCCTGGCACGGTGGCTCACACCTGTAAAATCCCAGCACTTTGGGAAGCCAAGGTGGTGGATCACCTGAGGTCAGGAATTCAAGATCCACCTGGCCAACATGGCAAAACCCCGTCTCTACTAAAAAAATACAAAAATTAGCCAGACGTGGCGGCACATGCCTGTAATCCCAGCTTTTTGGGAGGCTGAGGCAGGTGAATCGCTTGAACCCAGGAGGCGAAGGTTGCAGTGAGCCAAGATCGTGCCACTGCACTCCAGCCTGGGCAACAGAGCGAGACTCTGTCTCAAAAAAAAAAAAAAAAAAATTGTTCTTAAAATTTTTAAGTGTGGCTTCCAAAATGTGAAATATAATGAAAAGGACCAAAATAGTGGAACTGATATGGTGATGACCAAAATAGAGACTTGAGAGACATACGGAATATTTTTTTAAAGATGGTGTTCCAGATAACAGGTTCTGTTTTATCCTAACATAAGAACATACTCTTTTGAATAGGGAGTAGGCCAGCACGTTGAATCCATACAAAAATATTATGTTCCTAGCACACTATTTGGCTCCACAGTGAGCGATATTCGCTTACTAGTAGTAATAATATAACTGCTATTTATTGCTTAATCCACATTTAAAGGAATCCTTAGATAAGGCATAGACAACTGAAAGAGGATGATGGATTGGAATGTAAATGTTATCAGTGCTGACAATATAAGAATCAAGTTATACTAAGAAAAGATTAAGAGCGGAAGATGGAGTGAGGAGGTGGCTGGAAGATAAGAATGTGAACATTTTTGTTCTACCTAATATGGAATCGAGAGATACTCCCAAAAGCTAATGGTATGTGACACAGAGGGGAACGCTTCAAAGATAGCAGCCCTAATAATTATAACTATCAAATAGATTAGGAGTATAAGAGAATGTAGGACATAATACAAATTAGCTAAACCTCCATTTTTCTTTTTTTTAAAATTTTATTTACATGTGCAGAACGTGCAGGTTTGTTACATAGGTATAAGTGTGCTGTGGTGGTTTGCTGCATCTATAGACCCATCTTCTAAGTTCCTTCCCCTCATCCCCCACCCCCCGACAGACCCCGGTATATGATGTTCCCCTCCCTGTGTCCATGTGTTCTCACTGTTCACCTCCCACTTAGGAGTGAGAACATGCAGTGTTTGGTTTTCTGTTCCTGTGTTAGTTAGCTGAGGATGATGGCTCATTTTTCGTAGTGGGATTCAATAGATGATACCAAAAGTAGATAAATCTAGAAAGGCCTATTATGATTCTCTTATTTGGCATTATATAAATAAGAACTAAAAGACTCTAAAATGAAAATAAATAAAAGTGTATACTGCTGGGACATAGGAGGGATGAGACAGGGAACAGTTGTTTTTCATTATCAACCCTTAAGTATTATTTAATTTCATAATATGTACAATTTAATTTTATTGAATATGGGAATAAAGTCCTTAAGATACCCACTTGAGGAACTCATTTTCAAATACCCAAGAAAGGAGGAGTGGAGTGAGGGAGAGGAGAAGCAATGAGAGTAGCTGTCACTTATCATACAGACTTTATTACATGCCAGGCAGTGTTCTAAACCTGTTACATATGTCAGTGCATTTGATCCTCATAAAGACCTTGAGGGGGTGCTATTATTATCCCTATTTTTGAAGATGAGGAAACTGAGGCACAGAGACATAATTAATAGCTTGCTCAAGGCCAGACAAGTAGTAGCAGTAATGCAGGCACAGCTGTGTCATTTTTTTATCTTTCCTAACAAGGCATCAATAAAAACAAGATACAGAAGTAGAAGCAAATTATTAAGCGTTAGTTTACTGACACCTGAAATAAGGAAAAGGAGAAATTTTAAGAATGCTGACCCCTGGTGAGGAAGGCTGGGGTGAGGCAAGGAGGGGCCAGAGATTTTTTTACTTTTATTTTATACTCAGTTGTCCTGCTTGATTTTTTTAACTGTAATTGTCAATATCATTTTTTAAATAAAAACATTTTTTGTCAACCTGTAATCCTAGCACTTTGGGAGGCCAAGGAGGGCAGATTACTTGAGGTCAGGACTTCAAGACCAGCCTGCCCAACATGGTGAAACCCCATTTCTACTGAAAATACAAAAATTAACCAGGTGTGGTGGCGGGTGCCTGTAATCCTAGCTACTCGGGAGTCTGAGGCAGGAGAATCACTTCAACCCAGGAGGCGAAGGTTGCAGTGAGCCGAGATCATGCCACTACACTCCAGCCTAGGTGACACAGCGAGAATCTGTTTCAGAAAATATATATATATTTTTATTTTTATGTCATACAAAACCTACAATTATCACTGAACTTTTAAGTTAAAATCAGATAGAAATAGGAAGAAATTGGTGAAAACTCAATTTATGACCCTTTTGTCTCCTAAGATTGGAGATATAATTTGTATGTTTGCAGGATTTTTGCAACCAAATGCACCCTTAGGAAATTTGACTTAAATATTTTATTATGTTAGGTGTTTGCTTCATTTGAAGGAAAACATATTTAAATTTTCTTGCCAGTACTTCTATTCAGTTTTTAAAGTCCAGTAATTAGATTTTACCAGTCTCGTGCATAAGATACAAAGTGAGACTATCTGACCTTTAAGGCCACACCATAAAAGACTATATGGCTCCTGCCTGTTCTCTTGGGACACTTGCATTTGGAGCCTGAGCCCCCATTTAAGTTGTCTGACTACCCTGAGGCTGCCCTACTGCAAGGAAGCCCTGGCCGCAAGTTCAGCCCATATACCCATCTGACATCCCTGTCCACAGTCAGTGTCAGCCACCCGTCATTCTGGCAAACAAACCTTCAGATGATTTCAGCCTCAAGCCTCTGAGTCTTCCCAGCTATAAAATTAAACCCAGCAATTCCACACATCTTGTTTTATGCTGATGGGACTCTCAAAGTAAATTTTTATTATAAATATAAAAGGGATATTAAAACAGATCTGCTTTATAAGCAGAGTGATGGATAGCAGCGCTGCTGGTGTGTGGACTCTGAGATAATCTTGAAGCATGTACAAAATGTGCTGTGACTTCTTGAAATCTCATCCACATAGATGGGGCTTTCTTCACTGTTGTGTGGGACTGGGGAGTGCTAGGGTATTCCTCATTTTTTATTGTCTCACATCTATTAGCCTCACAGGGTGTAGCAGGAGGGAGCAGTGGTCTCAGTCCCTATCTCATGTTAGAATTACTTGGGGGTATTTTAAAAACCCCAGTGGCTGGGCCACAGCACAGCTCAGCTAAATCAGAATCTCTAGGGGTGGCACCCAGGCATGAGTATTTCATAAAGCTTCTAGGTGATTCCAATGTACAGCCAAAGTTGAAAACCAGGGCCTCCCTGAAAGAGTTTGATTCAGAAGGTCTGGGGTAGGAGGGCCCGGGAATCTGTACTTATCAAAGACACCCAGGTCATTCTTACAATGATGTAAGTTAGGGTCTTACCTCAACAAGGGACTAACCATGTGCACTCTGCAGTAATTCAGACCTGGCTCAAAATGTAGTCCTATCACTTTCAAACTATGAACCTCACTAAGCCTTAGTTTTCTCATCTGTGAAATGGGAATATTAAAAGTTTATAAGAAAAAAAAAGGCATGTAAAGTGCTGAGCACAGTGTTTGACACTTAAGAACCAATTGTTAAATGTTGGCTCTTGCAGGGAGAGGCTTCAGCACAGGCCATGACCACCTGGAAAACAAGAGGTTCCTGACAGCCGCATATCATTCAGAGGGGTCTTTTCTTCCCTAGGAATGAGATAAGGTGCTATAGCTATTTGCAAATGTTTGCTGTTCCTTATGTATATATGCACAGTAATCCTTTCATTCCGAAATCTTAGGATCTTCTCATACGTTTTTGCATGGATTCTTACACATTGCTGAGCATCTGTTATGGATAAATATTATCATTCCAGGTGGAAAACTGAAATAAGGAAGTGCATAGGCAGCACTCTTGATCACACAGTACCTGAAGGGTGAAGGTGAAGAGTAGCTCAGGCTTCCAGGCCCCACACACACCCTAAAATGTGGAGGAAAATAAAGGAAGGAGGTGAGGCTGCACGTGGAACCCATTCTGCCTTGTCTCAGCCTTCTCTGCACAATATGAGCACATACTTTTATCACTGTACTTCCTAGGCTGCAAATTGATTACCTTTCTGATCCTGTGAACAGCTAAGGTGCTAACTACACTCTGCTGAGATGGTCTTCATTTGCAAGCTGAAAATCCACAAAAATACTTTGATAACATAACCTCCCCCTATGTTTTTGACTAAAAAATATTCAGCTCCTTAAGGAAGGGTTCTTTGTTGGCTGGTTGACTTATTGGCTACCTTAGTCACCCAATTCTCTCAGCTCTCTTCTTTATTGTCCAACACAGATCAAACCTAGATGTGTTATTGATGGGGTACTTTGTTTTAATTCTCAATTTCTTTAATGCAGGGGGGAAATATCTTCCAAGCACACATTAAAGAAATGTCCTTGTGTTCAATTTGCCCTGGCTGCAGAATTGATTCATGAGTGTCACCTGCTTTCCCCACCCTGAGTCACAGAAATTACTTAAAATAGATTGTCTGAAGATCAACTGGGGCCAGATGAGCCACACAGTCATAGCAATCAGTATCCTTGAGTATAAAAATATCACCGTTCACCCCTAAGAGAAGAGGGTGGCCGGCATCTGCACCTGAGGGGGACAGGTGCTTCTCTTCCAACCTAGAGCTGACACCAAATATGCAGAAGGGTTTTATTTGGAGGGTTGGGAGGGGTCACCCACATTTTTAAATGCATGCTCCATTTTAAGCCAGATTAGCTCCTGATATTGTGAAAGTCCCCTTCATTGACAAACACCAGGTAGAAATCTTAATTTTAAAAGCACAATCAACTTTTCTTCTTCGTTGTTAGTTGACGAAACCAGAAAACCTTGGATCCTTCCCGATGTGAACCAGAAATTTCTAAGTCCATGTCCAAGCCCGCACATTGAAATATAGCTGGCTCTTCTGTCGTTCTATCCTCTTTGTTTTTAGCATTTTAATTTTTAGAGAGATGAGAGAGAAATGGAGCATCTGTCCCCTGTGATTCTATTACTGGCTCTCCTAACTCCATGAAAAATATCAGCTTCTGCATTCTGATAATATTATAGACATCAAATGCTAGTGTAGTAATGTATATAATTTTAGGCAGGGTCTTACTTCTAAAAGCTTAAACTCCAATGCACAGTCTTAACTGTCTGATTTCTGAACTCACCTGGTATGTATTCACTTCCATTTTTGTCAGCACTTCAAATGTAATGCTAAGTGAACTCCACACGATTTTGGAGACCAAGTACTATGATGGTGTATTCAGGTCTGGTGTATTCAGGTCAGGACACCAAAAGGATTCCTCAAGCTAAAGATTGCTCTTAGGTTTTGTAATTCATAAAACAAGGAAATATTTGCTCCCTACATAGATCTAGCTACTAATCTGACAGGTGTACATTTTAAAATAAATTCAGCACCACTCTACTTTGGACTTCTTTATACTGTGGAAGGAATAGGAGAGCTTGGGGGGAGCAGGAATTTTCTAACATGGTTCTATCCATTGTACAAAAGGATGATTTCCCCCAGCATCTTAAACAGGGTTGCTGCTCAAAATAGATGAAGTATGAAGCCCCATACAAGTGGTGCTTCTAACTTGCAGCCTCAGCCCATGCACAGAGTCACAAGATGTCCCAAAGGTCCCAGATGACTCTCTGTGCCTGCTGCATCGCATCCATATCCCACTTCTTACAGGGAGGGCCATGGACCTCCTCCCCAGCCTCTCACTCTTTGCATTTCCAGTTTCATGGGTGTGACTCAGACCCTGAATTCTCTGTCCTGTAAGCCAGCAGGACTCACACTACAATAAGCCTGTGAGTCACCTGGGCACCTCGGTAGCATGCAGGTTCTGATGCAGCAGGTCTGGAGGGAGGCCTGAGAGTTGCTTTTCTAACCAGCTCCTGGGCGATGCTGATACCACTGTCCCCATGTCTTTTGGGATGAACAGCAGGAGGCACACTTAGCTGTGGGGAAAGTGTCTGTTCAGTCCTCACAGAAATGACTCCAGTTCTGCACTCATCAGTCTGAGATAACAGAATGAATATTGTGAGTCACTTTAATTCTTCCTGCAAAATTGTAAATATGGCCAAGTTTCTCTCTATGATAATGAATTAAACAAACAGCACTCTTAATTAAAATCTACAGATAACCCCAAACAGTGTTTTTGCCATTAGTTTAACCTCCTCCACCTGAATTCCTACCAACACAGCCAGAATGGGCTGAGAGCCCATTTCTTCCTGCTCCCTTCTCCAGAGGACAATTGGATGACCAAATGCCAGGAACTAAAAAGGAGTAGAACCTCAGGGCTTCCATCTCTGAAAGGTAGATTAGGGGGTGGGTGAGCATGAATGAGAAAAAAAAAATACATCTTTCTTTTCACTAAGCACTTTTATCTAGCATTTGGTCTTATTATACATGAGGCAACAACCACAGCCACATGAGCTGTATCTGTGATGTTGTCTTCGATGGAAATGTGAGCAATTGCGTGCTGGATTACAGTCACCGCAGTTATCTCGGAGCTCTTCTCATTCATCACTACTTCGGAGTGAATGACTAACTCTTCTTATAATAAAGAAATTTACTGGCTCTTGTTAATAAGGAAGCACATATATTAATGAGTCTCTATTTTTCAATGTTTTGATGACTCGATTTCAATAAATCAGTGTCCTAGTAATTCTATTATTTATTGTGTGCCTTTTAACACACTATTCTGCAAAGGGATCCACAGAGTGTCAGGGGGTGCATAGCACAGAAAATGTTTAAGAACCCCAGAGCACCATGTCAAATGTTGAAGAGATGGCAACTGATTGTGTTCAGCATTGTTGATGCTAATTAATATAATTATTTTAGATCAGGGATCACAAATGCATATTCCCGCAAGGCTCAGCTATATAGAATAAATAAGTGGAGTGGTTGGGTCTAAGGGCAATCCTAGCAGAAAGAGAGTAGCATATGGCATCTTACTCTTGGCCTTAGGAGTTGGGGGCAATGAAGAGGTGGGCGACCCATGCAAGCAGATGAACGCACATCCTGTCTATAGAGGGCACCACTGAGCGGCTCCACAGTGACACAAGTTGCCTGGTCTTCAGATTTTTCCAAGAGAAACCAAAAGTCTTGATGTTGTGGACATCCCTCCTAAAAAAAAAATGCAATGTACACTTTAGCAACTACTTCAACTAACAAGAAACAAAGAAAAAATTCTAATCAGGCCAAACAACCAAAATAAAATAGGGGCTACGGCCGAACACAGTGGCTCACCCCCGTAATCCCAGCACTGTGAGAGGCCAAAACAGATGGATTGCTTGAGCCCAGGAGTTCCAGATCAGCCTGGGAAACATGCAAAAACTCCATCTCTACTAAAAATACAAAAAATCAGCCCAGCGTGGTGGCATGTGCCTATAGTCTCAGCTACCTGGGAGACTGAGATGGGAGGATCACCTGAGCTTGGGAAGTCGAGGCTGCAGTGAGCCAAGATTGCACCACTGCACTCCAGCCTGGGCAACGAGAGTAAGGCCCTGTCTCAAAAAACGATGAGTATCCAGCATAAGATAAATAGTTAACATAGAACAGGTTCAACTTGCCTATTGTCCTAAAAATATTTAGTCCAAAATCACTAAACTTCCAATCTTGTGCTTATCCAAAGAAAGTCAAAATAGTTATTTTAATGAACACCCAAAATCTAATAAGTATGGTTACTAGATTTTTCAAACAAAAATACAGTATATCACATTAAATTTTAATTTTAGATAAGCAACTATACTATTTTTAGTATACTGTATGTCCCATGTGATATTTGAGATATGCTTATCTCAAATATCCAAGATAATTTTATTTGTATTAAAAAATGACTTGGTGTTTTCTTGAAATTCTGATTTCACTGGGCTTCCTGTATTTTATCTGGCAACTTTTCTAATAAGCCAACCCCACGTTGTGATGGAGTAATTACTATTAAAATTAATGTGTAATATTAACAACAATAACAGTTAACATTGTAATTGCATTTGTGCTTTGTTTGAATAGCGTTTTTATTGAAGCACCACATACACTTAGCAAAGTGCACCTGTCCTAATCCAGCTCCATGGCATTTCACAAAGTGGGCACACCTGGTAACCAGCACCCTGATCAAGAGGCAGAACAGTCATGGCCTCTGAGAGCACCTCATGGCCTCTTTCAGACACTAGCCTTACCTCCAGGGGAACACTACTCCTGACTTAAAATGGCATGAATTAGTGTTGCCTGCTTTTGAGTCTTATACAAATGTGATTGGGTTGTACTTTAAAAATTACAAAACTCTCTACATGTGTGTGTGTGTGTGCGTGTGTTTATGCTTTCTCTGAATATTGTATTACTGTGTAAATCCATGTTTTTGGTTAGACAGAGCTCATGCCCCAACCGTGGCTTCTCACCCTTACCAGTTCAGTTCCCACTGGCCTGACTGCCAACAGCCAAAACCTGCATTTCTGTGTCTGGGGGCTCCTCTTGGTCACAAAAGCCCACATTTTCTGCCCTTGGGGTAGGAAGTGCCAGAGAATTTACACTCCTAGGTGCAGCTCTCAACCAATGACAGATGGAAGTGGGTGGATTAATACCCCGGCTCCCTCTCCTCTCAGAGGCATGTTCCATCCACATGGTCCCCCAGAGATCCCCACTAGGATGGAGTCCCAGTTGCCCACTGCCATGACTTGGTTATTATGTTCCCTCCACCACCTGCCTCACTTCCCCACTCTCCTAACAATTATCCTAGAATCACCTCCCCAGATAAACTATTTGCACTCAAATCTGGGTCTGTTTCTGGGTGAATCCAAGCTAATATATTTGGTTAAATTAAATTACCCTAAATGCCCTACATTTATTCAACAAATTTGTATCAAGTACCTAGTACTGCCAAATGCTGTGCCAGGTGCTGGCACATCAATGCCTGGCAGTGAATGCAGATGTCCTTACACCTGGTACCCAAAGTGGGCGAAGGGAGCCAGGAGCACTGCAGGGAACAGCCCTGTGGCCTCAAGTCCAGCATTTTCTTCCCTACAGCAGAGCTGACTCCCTGTGAATTCTGAAGTGTGGGTGAACACTCTGAACTACCAAATTTTGAAGGCCTAGCAGGCAATAACTTACACTTAACATGAAAACTGCACCTAATTTTGTGGATGATTGAGAAGGCATGTCTGAGTCCTGAGGCATCTCCAGGTCATTATGAGCATCCGTGGTTATTGTTCAGCAAGATCAATGAAGAGCACTCAAGAGATTATTCTATGTCTGCACTGTCCTGATGTGGCCTTGTTTTTATTTAAATCTGTCTTCACTAGAAGCTTGTTTGTCATTTGTTTTTCTCACACAAAACTAGAACTCAAAATGAGTTTTCTTTAAAAAATTAAATTAAAAATGTGAATTTATTTTGTGTTCCTGGTTGGGAAGATTAATAAGCAGCAGTTCACTGTATTTTGCAAAAGCGTGTAACTGTCTTTTTACATAGCCCAATTATTACTGTCCATTTTCGACAGTGAACTTCTAGAAAACAGGAGCCATTTGTATTTCAGTGATTTTTCCCAGCATAGAAGTTTTTTAAAAGTGTACTTCATGAGCAGACAGTAGCACTGAGACTGCCCTGTGGGAGGAAAAACCCACATCAGGCCTGTCTGAACTTCAGCACCACTTGGTGTCCTCAGATGGTTTCAGGGACACCCCAGAGCCCCATCCTCACTGCAGATCAGGTGGCTGTGTTTCCTGAGATGCAAGTTGGCTGTAGAAATTGTGTTAGCTCAAAAGCTTGGAACAAAACTCATGTTATGATTTCTCAAATACCTTTTCCATGAAATTTGTGTGAAATAACAACATTTTCACAGACACTAACAGTTTTACGTTTTATGTTGTGTAACTATTATGTTGTTTTGTTTGCTTCAACAGTTTTTTTTTAAAGCAAGTACTCACATATCGAGAATATTTGTGCCTTTTTAAATGTGCCTGTAATGTCAGGTTATATTGTTCATCAAGAAAAGTTATCATAAATATTATATCATATTACAGATACACAATCTATCTTCATATATACTATATGTATATTATCATATATAAAAATAGCTATATATAGATTCACAATGCATATCTGTACACAGAAAATATATGGTTTTATCATGAACAATTACTTTAACCTCCTAGAGGGAGCCAGAATTCTGGAAGAGAATGTGTTGTTTTGAAAGTGTGAATTATTTTTTGCATTATGCCACTCTGAAACTAAATGAAATTATAAGAAGGAAACTGAAGCTGCATATTCAGTAGAGAATGTGTGAATGCACTCCATAAATAGAAAAAGAAATATCAAGATGAAATTCCAGCTGGGTGGGATTCCTAGAGCTATAGGGGGAAAATAGAGCCTCTGGCTGAATCTGTGGAGGAGTGGATGGGTTTCTGTAATCTGCACCATCTATGTTATTGATCAGTGAGGTCAAGGACAGAATTACTCACTGTTGGTTTTCTACTGGGACCTCTAATCTGGTCTCTTCGCCAGAGTGATTTGTCTTTCTTCCCTGCAATCATTTTGCAAAGGGCTACAGAAGGTGACCTGTCTTCTCATCAACCTACTGTGGCTTGGGGGACACCTGCGAACAGATGCAAAGAGCCACCCATTTGATGCAGAGATGATAACACGCCCCCTCTGCCAGGAAAAGTGTTTAGGGCTGAGTCACATGGTTTCCAGTCTTCATCTAGAGATAAGTGGTCCTTCACTGAGAGGCAAAGGGAACCACATGGAGCCCAGAAGACAAGGGTATTCATGTTTGTGAAACAGTGAAACACTCAACCACCAATGAGCTGTAGTGGTGTTTTATTTTTGTAAATTAAACTGGCCAAATGGACAGGTAGTTTCAGTGTTTATTTAACTGATTCTCTCCCTCCTAGAATATATCCATATCCAGAATATATCCCTTCCATATCTACATTCCTATCTATAGTTTTTATAGTAACTCTTTTTTTGCTTTGATCATTTACCTCAATTCTCTTGAAAGCAGTTAATTTTAAAATGTAGCTGTGGTCACTGTTTTTTTTTTTTTTTTTTTTTTTGTCTCTCAGCCTTCAACCATTCTCTTTTTTGGCTACAATTTCTATTATACCTGTTCTAATGGCTATAGTGAGGGAGAAAGGAAAATCCCAATGGGAGGCAGTCGCAAGTGGGTGCCTGTTTTTCACCTTTGCCTGTAGTGAAGCATTGTAGTATAGTGTCTGGGAACAGGGACCCAAGGCCCAGGCTTCCTGGATTCAAATCCCAAACTCTTTGCCACTGCTGGTATTACCAACCTGGCTTAGTACTCAACTTCATCAAGACCAGGTTTCTGGGAAATGAGGGTAAGCCGAATGGTATTGGGCCTCTGCAAGGATACAGAACCCTTCTATACCCTCTTCTTTGCAGGAAGGGGCAGATAAATATTGCCTTTGTGGTGAATGGTGGTGTCAGAAAAGTAAATCAGAGGTGGGCATGAGTTCATGATCACAGCTCTCACTGTAAGTACCATAGAATTGTGAATTATTTGGGTGTATGCCTTTCTAAATTCCTTCTAGAGTGTGGAAAGAATTCTTTGGTTTGATGCCTTCTTACCTGTGCTCCAGTTCGTCACCTCTATGCAAAAAAAAAAAAAAAAATGATTTTGCTAAGGGTAGGCTCTGAATATGGGGCTGAAATTTGATTACAATCCAGACACTGAAAACTATTCTATTTATAAAGAAGAGAAAGGATATCACTATCCACCCACATTTGACATCTAGACCTAGTGCAAGATATATTTCTTGCAGAAGTAAAACTAAGTGGATACTTTGTGATATATTTTCCTATTTTTATTTTTATTAAAGTTATATGGGCACAGAGCTTAAAGAGGCAGCCCATTCTAGAAAGCTTATTATGGAAAACAGCCATCTTCAAGTCCCACCATCACCATTTCCCCACTCTTCTAAGGCAACTACTTTCCATTAGTTTGCCTGTTCCTGATATTTGCCCAACATCTCTAAATAACCTGCTTAGATGGCAGCTACTTGATTTTTTCAGTTACAGGCATTCTCCATTGATTTCACAGTATAGAAGAGGATGGTTTGTGTCTCTTTTAGCCCCACCCATCTCACTACCCAGCCCCCATCTTCCCCTAAAGAATTATAAGTTTGGTTAGACAATATTCTGCTTAGTTTGTTATTACTATATGACCAGTCTTCATAGTTGAACCATTAATACACAATGGTTCATCTTCTTTGGGGCACAGTTCTGTGTTTACCTTGTGGCTTATAATTGTCTTTTTTATTGTTTGCTTGCTTAGTTTTCTATGTTCTATTCTTCGAGCTCTCTAATCTTCTTTCTGTAGGTTCAAAATTATCAACTGTTCCATCAATTTTGTCCTTCTGGCAACATTTTTTCTGTAGTCTTCTGAGTCACTCCAGTCTGGCTAGGTTGTTCTCTACACCTGATGTAAAAGTTTCATTTTGGAATTTCCTTTTATCATCCTTCTAAATTCTCCCTTCACTGTCATTCTAGAAATCCCCTTTAATTATCATCATAGATTCTGGTTGCTTGGTATTATGTTTTATTGTAACATAATTATATGTAACAAGTGCTTTACTCCCTTATTTTGGTGGAGTACATTCTCCAGTAGCTTTTTCAGAAAGGACACATAGGAGGCAAATTTTTTGAGACAATTAAAATTTAGTTTTTACTCTTTTCTCATTTTTAGTTAATAATTTGATTGGGCATAGAATTTCAATTGTTTTCCTTTCGAATTTTGAAGGCATGACTCCATTTTTTGCTAGCTTTCCATGTCTTTGTTGAGTACAAAATGTCATTCTGGTATATATATATATATATATATATATATATATATATATATATATATATCTGCTTTCCTCTGTCTGGTAATTTCTAGGGTCTGTTCTTTGTTCCAGTGTTCTGAAGATTTATGATGATCTGCTTTGATGTACGTCTTGTTTTGTTTATTGTGCACTCACTAAGATAAACTCAGATGACCCTTTTGCTGTGAAAATGCATGTCCGGCCAGGCACCATGGCTCATGCCTGTAATCCCAGCACTTTGGGAGGCCGAGGCGGGTGGATCTCGAGGTCAGGAGATCGAGACCATCCTGGCTAACCCCATCTCTACTAAAAAACACAAAAAAATTTGCCAGGCATGGTGGTGGGCACCTGTAGTCCCAGCTACTCAGGAGGCTGAGGCAGGAGAATGGTGTGAACCCGGCAGGTAGAGCTTGCATTGAGCCAAGATCACACCACTGCACTCCAGCCTGGGCGACAGAGAGAGACTCTGTCTCAAAAAAAAAAAAAAAAGAAAAGAAAAGAAAAAAAAGAAAACGCATGTCCTTAACTTCTGGAATGGTTTCTGAATTATTTATTTCATCATTTCCTCCCTTTGTATTCTCTGTTTTCTGGAACTTCAATTCTTCAAATGCTGGATCTCTTATTTTCTATTAAGGTAAAGAATGAGCATTAACAGGGCTGTATGAAGTAAGGAAGGAGGTTTGGAGATTAAATTCTTTTTTTTTTTTTTTTTTTTTTTTTGAGACAGAGTCTCGCTCTGTCGCCCAGGCTGGAGTGCAGTGGTGCAATCTCGGCTCACTGAAAGCTCCGCCTCCCGGGTTCACGCTATTCTCCTGCCTCAGCCTCTCCGAGTAGCTGGGACTACAGGCGCCCGCCACTACGCTTGGCTAATTTTTTTGTATTTTTAGTAGAGACGGGGTTTCACCGTGGTCTCGATCTCCTGACCTCGTGATCCGCCCGCCTCGGCCTCCCAAAGTGCTGGGATTATAAGCGTGAGCCACTGCGCCCGGCCGGAGATTAAATTCTTAAACGGTCTTTTGATTGTTCTGTTTTCAGGCCTATCTTTATTCTAACTTTTAGAACATTCCCAATTATTCTTCTGTTTTCCAGCTTTGAAAATTTTGTTGTTCTGAACAGCTCTTCTATTTCTTTTGCATTGTGGGTTTATGTCCTGTTTGAAAAAACCCTTTAGTATTATCTTGTTACGGTATAACAAGAACGGTAATGGTATGTGCTCGATCTGTCGTCGTTAACTAAAAGTCCAAGTAATGTGTTAAAGAAATTCAAAATGGATATTTGCCACATGTTTTAAGCCCATTTGTCTGATTATAATAAAGTGAATAAATACAACCTTTTATGACCTGCTGGAAAATGAACAATTTAGTCCAATTAATCTATTGCATAAATGGTGAGTGATGACCACAGATTCTAAGAGTTTACAGTACTGAGAGAGAATGATAAAAGGGTAAAGAATATATTTATTCTAACATGATTTTTCTGATGTGAGTTCTCTTCTTGACAACCCTGTCATGTGTGACTTAGATCTGCAAATGCTTCACCTAATAAGGCAAAATTAGCAACAGGAAATAACTAAGTGTTCATATAAGAAGTGGGGAATGCGTTAATGGAAAGAGACTGGCCTCATTATTCATTTATGGTCCTATTTAAGTCATGCCTTTAACGTTATTTGAATCCAGAAAACCTCTAGTTTGACTTGGTCTGATCTTTATAGACTTCCACAGCAGTTGGGTAGGGTAGAGGCTCAGGGATTGCATGTCCCTGGATCCCTTTTTCCCACTGTGTTTGGTGTATCATGTGCCTGTCATTGCCCCGGCCGAGAGTGTTGACTTGTGCTGTGTCTTTTTTCACTTACTACACCAAGGGCAAAGGTAGCCAGGCAAACATCCTGTGGCCATGGGGTAGTCGATACTCTTCTAGGGAAGAGAAAGGGACTTGCCAAGGGCAAAGGTAGCCAGGCAAACATCCTGTGGCCGTGGGGTAGTCGATACTCTTCTAGGGAAGAGAAAGGGACTTGCCAGTGACAACCCTTGGGACGAGGTGTGTGGACTCTCCCAGACCTATTTGTAAGGTCTGCCAAAGTGGACCTACACTGTAAACAGAGAAAAATACTAAATATCCCTTAATAAGAGACTTTGAAGAACTTTCCTGGGAGAAATGATTCTTTCTCCAGAACAGAAGCCTCAACCTGACACCCACAGCTTTTCCCCTTTCCTCAAACTCTCCCCACCACTTCTAGCCCTGGCTCCTCTGCCCTTCTTTGGACCTAGCAGCCCCCCCTCTTGTAGGGCAAGGCCGCTTTAGCCTCCAGCAATGTGCCTATCAGCTTCGTCTCAGCAGAGCCAGCATCTCTTTAAAAAGGGATAGCTCCAAATGCCAAGAACATTTTCCCCTGGATCAGTATGCAAATCAGTCTTTCAAAGATTCTGATTAAACCGAGGTCAAATGCCAGCAAGGCCAGGCATATGATAGAGATGCGGGAAGAAGGTCTGGCAGAGACAGGCTTGTCCACACCCCTTCTGAAGGACGGCAGCAGCCCAGCACATGTTGCTCACTCCACGGGGCAGGACAGACTGTAGCAGACGCTGGAGTCATGGCAAAGGCACAGGTTAGGATTGCTCCTCCTATCCCCTTGACGTTAGGGATGTCAAGGCAAGCCTGTTCCAGGCGGACATGAGACTCCTCTGATAGGCAACTTTGCCTATCAGCTGAGAGAGTGCACCCAACCATCCCTGTCTCCGCGGGGGTCAGACCCACATCACAGTTGGACAGGCTGCATGCCCAGCTCCCCCGATGCCCCATTTTCTATCACCAGTTGTTTCCCGCTAACAAAATTGTTGCAGGTTTAATTCCATCTTCATGTCTGCCTCTCAGAAGATCCAGACTAATATGCCTAAAGACTTGAATAAATTCCTATTGATTGGCAGATTGATTGGGTGCAGGACAGGAGGCCTAGACAGCAAGCTGGCTGAGCCTGCAGGAGTCCTGCCGTCTCATTTGTACAGTCTATATCCTGTTTGACTTGGTTTCTCTTGTCCTGCAGGTTGTGGCTCTTTCCTCCTGGTGCCTACTGAGGGATTCTATTTACTACACGCTGTCTGTGATCGCGCTCATCGTGGTGAGTCACTCTGGCCATTTCAGCTCCCATCAGTGCTCTTTTAAGCACCAGGGGTGGTGTGCGGCTCCTCCATGTGGAGTTCACTCGAGGTCACTGGTGGCGAGTGCGTGATGCATGTCTTTGCTTGGAGGCAGATTTATTACTTTCAGCTACTTTGATCACCCAGAACTCCAGCCTGACCAATTGCTGGTCAGAACCGGCATTTAGACTTGGGTTATCTGGGTCTGTGAGAGTCCATGGCTGTTCTCCTGAGACCCTCCTGAGCATGGCTCTTCTGTCACTTCATTGGCATCCCTAGCTTTGGACATCACTTCTTCCCCTTCTCACTCTGTATGCTCTGCCAGGACTCCCTGCCCTCCCACAGAGCCCATTACCGTGGCCACCTTTGTGCCAACACCCACACATGTCACTTAGCAGTGACACCTCCCTGAGGTCCAGTGGTGGATAAAGAACTCTCTACTAGACATCTCCATGCCCCAACTCAACATGTCCCTAGATAGAATCCTTCCTTTTTTTTTTTTTTTTGAGATAGAGTCTCGCTCTGTTGCCCAGGCTGGAGTGCAGTGGCGTGATCTTGGCTCACTGCAAGCTCTGCCTCCCGGGTCCCAATGATTCTCCTGCCTCAGCCTCCCGAGTACCTGGGACTACAGGTGTGCACCACCATGCCTGGC
This sequence comes from Nomascus leucogenys, assembly GCF_006542625.1. Classification (NCBI taxonomy): domain Eukaryota; kingdom Metazoa; phylum Chordata; class Mammalia; order Primates; family Hylobatidae; genus Nomascus; species Nomascus leucogenys. The sequence continues at coordinate 45,488,108 of NC_044393.1, read as the reverse complement.
TAATTTTTGTATTTTAGTAGAGATGGGGTTTCACCATGTTGGCCAGGCTGGTCTCGAACTCCTGACCTCAAGTGATCTGCCTACCTCAGCCTTCCAAACTGCTGGGTTTACAGGCATGAGCCACCGCACCCAGTCCCTGAATAGACTTTTGATGCTTTCCCCAGGACTTGCCTTTCTATATATTTCAGTCCCCATTCCTATCTTAGCCACAAACTGGGAATTAGATTAAACTGACCTTTCCCTCAACTCCCAGCATACCCATTTGGCTTAATTGTACTGTGGATTTCAGGTTACCACAATTTCTCCACTGCATTCCTCCAGAGCCCACTTCAGCTGAGGCTCTCTGCATTGCTGGCCTGACGCAGCAGCTGCTGCAGTTCATTGCGGGTCAGTGTTTCCATGCAGTGCATCTCCACCACTTACTCCCCGCTTCTCTCTACCCCCAGCCAGTCCTCACGGCCATCCAAGTGGTGTCTCCATAAAGAACACCTGCAAATGCTTCTATCCCTTGTTCAACTGCTCAGTGGCTCTGTGTCATCTGTGGGGAAAAACTCATAATCTTTAGTGTGGCAAGCTGGGCTGTCCAAAAAAAAGGGGTGAAAAATTGGGAAGAACACTGAAATAGGAGACGGGAGATCTGACTCCTAGTTCTGCTTGCCCCTTTACCATCATGGTTAATTTTATGTGTCAACTTGACTGGGCTAAGGTGTGCCCAGAGGGCTGGTGAAAGTATTTCTGGCTGTCTGCGAGAGTGCTTTTCAGAGGAGATCAGTGTTTGAATCCTAGAAGATCACCCTCCCCACGGTGGATGAGCATGATTCAATTCACTGAGGGCCCAAATAGAACAAAAAGGCAGAAGAAGGGTGAATTTGCCCTTTCTGCTTCAGCTGGGCTATGAATCTTCTCCTGTCCTCAGACATCGATGCTTCAGGTTCTTGGGCCTTTGGATTCAAACTGGGACATACAGCATTGGCTTCTCTGGTTCTCAGGCCTTCGGGCTTAAACTTGCACCACACCACAGGCTTTGCAGATGGAAGGTCGTGAGACATCTCAGCCTCCATGGTACTGTGAGCCAATCCCTCATAGCAAACCTTCATTTTAGATATATATATATATATCTTTTGTTGGTTCAGTATCTCTAAAGAGCCGTGACTAATACAGCCCTCACTGGCTCTCATGACCTTGGAGAAATCAATCTATCTAGGTTTCAGTTTTCTTACCTACACAATAGGGATAGATCAACTAAAGGGTCTACTCACCTGTTTGACAAAGCTCCCACCGGTAGATTATTTTATTGTAAATCTTTATACAAATAAAATGAACATGACCGTTGACATGAGATTTTCCCTGAGGAACCAGACAGTTACTTCAGTGACCGGCAGTTTCTGACACTGAAAATCTTGCGTTTACAAACCATCACAAGGTTTGCCAGGAGGTCAGTGTTCCCTTAAAATGTGCTCTCAACCTTGTCCTCCAGTGTCCCCAGATTAAAACAGGAAGGGAACTGGACCTACCATGCTCCCCTAATTCCAGGGGCCCTTTATCATTGGGAGGGTTGGAACCCACCCCACAGAGCAGAGAGGTTCAGAATGTCATGCTGGAACTGAAGACATGCTTCTGTTAGGAGATTTAAGGACATACATGAACTATATTCTTATTCTCAGTTATTACCTGTGAAAAGGGTATGATCACCTGGAACCCAAGGACTCTTCCCAGGCTTCTCTAATACCCCTTCCAGCGAGCTTCATCCTTCTATGCACAAACCCACACTGACCGTGTGCACTCTGCCATTACAGGATGTTGGGATGATTTTTGAAAAAAAATTTTTTTCAAAAGACATGGTTAGGGAACAGCGTCAGTGAACACAACCCTCTACTTTGCTGAATTCCAGAAGGAGATGACTGTTCTCATGAAGACAAGGTGGTGGAACGGAACGGAGCAGATTTGGATCTCCTGGGAGCACAGACTTAACCACACACTCCCAACAGCAGTTCTGCTGGTGTTGGCTTCTTTCCCTGTTTTCCGCACAGACACTAACTGGACTATGTGTGAAATCACTTGTGTTCTGTTCAGTGTATCTGGATATATCAAAGATAAAATGAATGTAATTGTTGTTAATGACGTGCGAATAAGTAAAGAGGTTTTGCTTCTTTGGGCTTTGAGTAACTCCCTCACCCGAGCCTGGTCTTTGGGCAAAGCAATCATCTGCCCTCAGGGTGCAGCATCTAAACCCAGAACTGAGCGAGCTGGACACGCAGGCTGCCAGGGCAACTCCGTATTTCATTCAGACAGCAACAAACCACATAAGCAAATGATTCTTTGCTGTTACCTGAAGATGTGGACTGTGTATTTACAGATCAGTTGTCAAGGCTAGAGTTTTGTGATTTGAGAAAAATTACATCTCTCCTGTTGGAGAGATGTAATAAAGGAATTTCAAGTGCTCATTGCAGAGTCCTATAGAGAAACTTAGTATTACTTAAGGGAAACCGGAAGAAAAATAATTTTGTTACCATGATATTAGGGGAAACAGAAAGAGGAGGATAAGAAAAAAGAAGCCTTATTCTTTTTTCTTATTCTTTTTCCTTAGGCAGGAAAGTGTCTACTGTTAAGAAGAAATAGAAAAGATAAAGTTTGAGTCCTCAAGGTTAGGTCTTGGTTCTTTTTACTTTAACTGGTGTTCCTCCAACTTCAGTCTACACTGGAAACACCCAGGATGCCTATTTAGTTCAACAGGCTCTTGGGTAGGACCTGGGAAATTGCATTTTTAACCAACATCTTCCCTCACCCACAGGTGATTCTGATGCCAGTAGCATCAGAGAAACTGCATCTTGAGAAACACAACTTTAAATATGGCTGGAAACCATTTCCTTGGGGTATTCATCTGTTGCATAGAAATGATAATTTCTAGAGTCAGTTTTGAGATTCCCAAAGGAAAGGAATCATAGCAACCTAAGTAACTTTAGTTGCCTGGATTTCTGACTATCGCTAGTCTGAGTAGACTCTTAACTCTTGTTGTTAAATGGTGGCCAAACTCCCAGGGTCATTTTTACATGAGATTTGAAACTGTCCATGAGGAGTAAAACAGAGTTTCACACAGAAAAGTGCTGCAGTTCACAAAGTACCTCTCACAATGTCTCCATATCTATTCCATGCCCCCAGCCTGAGGCTACAGCTCGCACGCACTCTGTCTTTTTTCTTATTCTCCTCTTTCTGTTTCCCCTAATATCATGGTAACAAAATCATTTTTCTTCCGGTTTCCCTTAAGTAATACTAAGTTTCTCTATAGGACTCTGCAATGAGCACTTGAAATTCCTTTATTTAAAAGCCCTTCCTCGTACCCACCAAATAATTACCAACCTTCCCAAACAATGCATTCAACTATTCGGGTTTTTTCAAACCGCTCTCCCTATTATACTGCACTGAAATGTTCAGAAGGCGTTAACTGTCGGTGTCCTGAGGTTGTGCAATAACGAGCTCCTTCACCCAGAGGGCAAGTCAGGATTAAGCAGGACCAGATGCTGTCCTGTATACATGCCCACCAAGGGGTTCTTCAGACCTCAGCAGAGGAGCCCTGGAGACAAACCGTGGGGCCTGGAGACCCACAGAGAGGCACCGCGACTTCTCCAGAGACGCTGATGGCTGCTGAGGGGACGAGGGTTCAGAGGAGGGTCAGGAAAGTGCTAATAGAGTCCTTATGACCTGGATTCAAAATGGCTGAAATGTCAGCTGATGCGGGCGGGGCATGCCCGGGCGGACAAGCAAAACCACAGGAGCAGGAAGCGCACGTGCATTCCGAAACCAACAGAGCTCAGAACAGTTCACTCGGACGGAGACGCAGGGTGATCCACTTCCCTATTCGGGTATTTCACTTAAACTTTCCTCTGTGCTATTTTCTAGTTTGCTTGTTTGAAGGAGAAGCAAAAGAAATGAATTTAGTCATTGTCTAAAGCAATTATAATTTCAAAGACATAAAGTGTGTGCTTCTCGGGGCCCTTCCCCAGCCCCAGTCAACTTTCCCTTAGCCCTGGTGACATTCCGTACTTTGAAACATCTGGCCAGCCGTGGAGAGGCTGGACAGGGGCTCTGAAAGCATTGAGGAGGCTCCCCCAATGCCTTCAGTCTCTTTTTGCAAGACAGACATCACCTTTTAAGTCCTGAAAGAGTTCTAGGTTCTTTAGAGCCCTTCCTTGTGCCCATCCACCCACCAGCCAAGTGCAAATCACTGCGAATTCATTGCTGCTTCTCCTCTGCCCCCAGTGAGCACTTCAACTCTGGATATCTCCGGCCTCCCAGTCCTGTCTTTTCTCCAAATTCCAGCAGACGGACAGTTTTTTGTATTGAAATGTTACTGTAATTTACATAATCAGGTAATTTACATAAATGCAAATGATTCATTACATAGGCAGTCTAGCAGCTGTTCTAAAAGAAATACTTTATTTTTACCCTTCGTCTCTGCTGGAGGACGGTGACTGTGAACATGGAGAGGAGGGCAGCCCTCAGGGGAAGCAGATAGGCCTATGGGACAGGTCCCAGGTAACGTGCACCAGCTTGAAACTCCAAATTCACAAGTGCTGTCTGTCTGCTGATGGGCCAGGTGAGCCCTTGGCAGCAGTTTGGGGGTCTTCAGGGCAACCCGACCACTGGCACAGCAGCGAGGTTCCTTCACACCAACACGTCTCCTTCCTTCCCTGGGACATTCATTCTCATGGCCCCTAGTGGATGGAACCCAGAGGGATATGAGAGAACTCAGCTGACTCACTTGCCACAGGTGCCCAGCACTTCTAGCAGAATTTACATGATGATAGAAATGGCCTACAATCTTGTGCTGTCCAATGTGGTAGCCACTAGTCACACGTGGCTACTGACAGGCAACTAGTGAGACCAAGCAACTACACTTCTTATGTTACTAATTTTAATTTTTAACAAGCATAGACTTGATCCTCAACAGGGGACTGTGTTGGATCTACTGATAATTACTTTTTAGTTTAATACCCGTGACTATGCAAGCAAGCTATTTTATGAGTCCCACCTTAGAGATGGCATCACCAGGGCTCTGGTGGTTAAATGATTCACCCAAGGTCAGGGACCGGTAATACCTCGAGTTTACCAAAGCAGGTGTCTGACATGGTGCAGCTCTACTGCCCCAATATAGAATTTGGACTTGCCCTCCAATAAAATCCTCCTCTTACAGTCCTTAAAATCATCCTACCCCACCGCCCACTCCCCCTGTTAAGAGATGAGGGTCACCTTCACTTACTTTGTGGTCTAGTTTTTAGGCAGAAGGGAACAGCTTCAGCCACCCCCTGCTAGAATTTTTTCATTAAAATAACTAATGTGAAATAATCTAGAAATGATTGTATCTTGCCCTTTCTGTGAGAGAGAAGAAATCTCAGAGGTCATGTGGAAGTCTGTCCTTCACCGGCAGCTGGCTGGCCTCCAAGGCCCTGCCCCTCTGACCCATCACCCTCCCCTCCTGCACCCATTTTTCATGGAAATTAACCTCTTCTCTCTCTAATTTAGAAAACTTGGGGTTCTTATTTTTTTATTTCAATGGCTTTTGAGGTACATGTGATTTTTGGTTACATGGATGAATTATATAGTGGTGAAGTCTGAGATTTTAGCATGCCCTTCACCTGAGTAGTGTACATTATATCCAATACGTAGTTTTTTTATCCCTTGCCCCTCCTCCCACCCCCCCTTCTAAGTCTCCAAAGTCCATGACACCACTCTGTATGCCTTTGCATACACATAGCTTGGCTCCCACTTATAAGTGAGAACATACGGTATTTGATTTTCCATTCCTGGGTTACTTCACTTAGAATAATGGCCTCCATCCAAGTTGCTGTAGAAGATATTATTTAGTTTCTTTTTGTGGCTCAGTAGTATTCCATGGTGTATATAAACCATATTTTCCTTATCCACTCATCAGCTGATGAGTACTTAGGTTGGTTTCATATCTTTGCAACTGTGAATTGTGCTGTGATAAACATACTCACGCAGGTGTCTTTTTGATAGAATGATTTCTTTTCTTCTGGGTAGATACCCAGTAGTGGGATTGCTGGATCGAAGGGTAGATATACTTTCAGTTCTTTGAGAAATTATCATACTGGAAAACTTGAGTTCCTTCAGCTCATTGTCCCCTCATTACATTTCAGCTCTCTTTCTGGCAAAGTCGGAATAACTATGGTAGCAAGAAGATACTCACCGAGAATGACTTTGACAGAATTTTAAGATCCTTAAACAAATCGACTATGGTCTTACAAAGGTTGCCTGTTTTGTAATCCCTGCTGTCGACAGGAGGAAGGAAAGGCCTGCTTTAATGACACTGGGTAAACTAGGAGGCCGGTTACACTCTCATTTGCGGCTTGAACGGGAAAGTGCATCCGCTGGCCTGGAGACCCCAGAGAGGAGCCTCTCATCTCTAACAAGGAAAACAACTTGGAAACTGTAGCTACGTGTTGGATTTTGGTTTTCCCTGCCCAGCAAACATAGTCCTTTTGGTTTAACAATCCCCATCTCCTATATCCTCAGTACTTATCCTTTTTTCTTTCCTGTAGCCTGCCTTTATATATTTATACAACATGATCAGCTCTGCTAAAGCCATGCCCGTAGGTCATTTTTTCCCTGCCCTTCTGCAACCACAACCTTCATCAATCAAGCCAGCCTACAAGACATCCTGAAGTAGGAATTTCTGCTTAACTTTGAAATAAGCGATACTAGTGCCTAACAGCCAGCTTCCCAATGTATTCCATTGGATCCCTCTCCTCGGATGAAATCACCATGGCCTTAGCTAAGCTATCTGCACCCCCACCCGAGAGCTGAAGAAGTGAGAACTACACCCACTCAAGGGAGTTCCCGTGATATTGAGTGGGAAAAGTCTACGGGGGGCTGTTTTCTTTACAGCAAGGAAGGAAAGAGTTTCAGGTTTCAGTCTCTTGAAAGAAAATGATGACGTTGATTTTCTCCTATTATTTTCACTGCTTAAAATTCTCATGGTGCCAGTGATTACAATACATGCTATGAAGTCTTAGCTTCAGCAATGCAGCCTCTCCTGCTTCATGGTTACAATTTACAGTAAGCAAACCCAGGGGCTGACATGGCGATGTTGAGACAGCCACCTGCCTCCCAGCTCAACCAGCCTCTTCTCTCCCGCATATACTAGGGGCTCCTGGCGCTTCCTCCCCTGCTTCTCCATGTTGAGCACTCCATTCCCTTGGCAGCTCTCTGGGTTGTTCTGATATCCAGGGATTCGCCGGCCTGATGTAAGCCCGTCTTGCTTGGAAGAATTCTGGAGCAGACACCAGGAATGAAAAGCCGGTTTCCATGGTACCCAGCCGTTTCTCTGAAGCCTGGAGGAAATGAGTGCTTTTTTCAAATTCATTCCTGTTTAACATTTAGCTCAGCAGCAGGACACGTGGAAACCTTAGGGCGAAGCCAAGGGTAGCTTTGGATGAACCACATGTGGGTCAGAGGGCAGAGGCCCCCTGGCCAGCTGGTGCTCAGCAGATCTGAGACCCAGCTATCAGTATCGCCCTTGGTGGTTTCTGTGCCTGGCCCCCAAACAGAACCAACAGGGCACAGAGAGAAGAACTGCTTACCCAAGGCTTGCTTTCACAAATCTGATGGGGAAGAAGCTGAGTCAGTTCCAAAGCCCACAACAGGAGGTCCCTCAAGTGCAACTCATTTTTGAGGACTAAGTGTTGACCGCAGGACAGAGCACCGGGCAGGACCTGCCCCTGGAACACCACCTTGCCCCAAGACAGCAGCGGCTGAAGCCGCCTTCAGTAGGCTGCCTGCCTTGAGGTGCTTCCCTTCCTTCCAGGAGATTTAATAGAGCTGCGAAAATGGACTTGAACTGACTTCATTTCAACTTCACTACCTTGGCAGGCTGGACATGGAGGGAGGACTGGAACGTGAGCACCACTTAGTGGTCCTTTGGAGGAACTGCGGGTGCAACTTCTAGTCTAGAAAGAAATGATTTCAACTTTTCTTCTACACTAGTAATACTGATCTAAGGGGTAGGGGATGTTGCTTTGATTTCTTTTACTCTCAGCTAGTACAGCATAAACTACAGAGGGATATACAACACGTGTCTTAAGTGTATTGAATAACATGAAATCTTTAAAGAATAACAAATTCATTTCCTAACCTTCAGCAAATTCAAGTGAAAGGAACCTCATCCTTGTCATTTGAAGAGTTTTCCGAGGGATCGATTCAAATGCTCCATCAAGACGGTCCAGCGAGGTACCCTCCAGATGGAACGTTCTGCAAACAGCGCCAGTCCTAATTTCCAGTCTTCAGAAGAGGCGATGACCAGCTGCTTGTTCCCCAAATAACGGCACTGAATGCTCACAGGCAGTTCATAGCTCATCTCCACCTCCTTTCTCATGATGAGGAAGCCCTGCTTCTATTTAGAGTTTTTTTAGAGACAGGGTCTTGCTGTCTCCCCAAGGTGGGAATGCAGTGGCCAGATCATAGCTCACTGCAGCCTCAAACTCCTGGCTCATGTGATTCTCCCACCTTGATCTCCCAAGGTGCTAGGATTACAGGCATGAGCCACTGTGCCAAGCCAATTTAAATTTTCTCAGAGGCCGGATTTCTAGTCCCTTTTGTTCATTTCATTGTTCTTTTCTGAGTCCTCTCATTCCTCCACACAATCCTCTTAAAGGAGAAGGATAAACCCGAATGATGTTTGCTGTCAGCCACAGGGTAGAGAAGCCCTGGCTTTGTGGAGGCCTCCTCCTTCTCCTCCTCCTCCTCCTCCTCCTCCTCCTCCTCCTCCTCCTCCTCTCCTTCTCCTCCTCCTTCTCCTCCTCCTTCTCCTCCTCCTTCTCCTCCTCCTCCTAGTCCTCCTCCTCCTCTTCGTCCTCCTCCTCGTCCTCCTCCTCCTCCTCCTCCTCTTCATCTACCTTTATGCATTCTGAGTGATGGGGCATCTTCACACCAGGCAAAGATCAAAGGGGAAACTATATCAGTTATTTGCATGTTTCCAGATCTCCACCATTAGTTAGTACTTGTAGTGAAATCACCTGCATTTCTCTTTCCCTGTCTGCCTCCCTGAACCATATCCCCAACCACAGCTCCCCAAGCCACAACCATCCTCTTGACTCCAAGGTCATGAAGCTGTGGCCCTAATTGCATATTTTGTCCAGTCTCACCCGGATTTGCCCACTGTTTCTCTGACTATTGTGCTCCTGTTTGGGATCCCTCCTAAAATTAAGCCCAATCTCATTTTTTCTTTGCTATGATCATTGAAATGATCAGTAGCTAAAGCCCTATGAATCTCAGGGCTGACTGCTAGCAGACAGGAAGAGTACTTTCTTCCAGCGTGAGCGATCTCCAAGCTTTTCCTTTGCAGAATCTGTGTCCCACCTATGGGGAGGATCACACAGAATAAGGGCTTTCTAAAAGCTGCTTTCATATTCTATGTTATTGCCTGCCTTCCCTGATAGAAGAAAATTAAATTGGCCTGGTCTAATAAACTCTTTCTCAATATCTTCTGTTCTCTTAAGTGGCTACAAATTGATTGTTCCAGCCTGCCGCAAGGACTAATATTGAATTAACTTCAATTAATAGAAAATGTTTTCTATCTTAAATAATTTGATCTGTTCCATGATTTTTTGGCAACAATCTTTTTTCAAAAAAAGAAAGTGGGGGTGGGGGTTATAGAAAAGAGCTGTCAATGCCTTCTAGGGGATGGGTTCCATGCCATTCAACATGGATTGTGAGATTGTTGCCTTTATTTCTTTAATTATCTGCCCATTCTAGTTTGACATTGTCATCCCAATGTCAACTTGTTGAATCTGATAATAAAGAAGCAAGTAACAAAAATGATGAAGCCCACGTTTCCAATGGCTTGTTAGGAAGAATGAGTTACAAATGAGACAGCTCCTTCCTCCTCATCCTCATTTTGACCTTCAAGATAATTAGAAAGAATTCCTTTTATGCGCTTTGTGACCGGTGGCCTGAGGTGTTCTCTACGTCTCTACCCAGCTGGTGGTTACTGCCCTGGCTGGGGGCTGATGCCATGCCTGCTTTGTTAACCGAGTTTCCCATCTCCAAGCTGTGATGGCAGTTGACACCCAGAGTGTCCTGCAAGTGTCTGCTTCAGTCTGCAGAGGGCTGCTGCCTCTAAAGGAAAGGCCACTCTGAGACGACCATACTCAAAGCAGTTGTCCTTCAGGAGTTTGAGAAGAAAGAGCTACGAACCATGTCGTCGTCTTCCTGTTTCTATGAAATATAGGTGTACTCATTCGGTTTCGGCAACATATCATCAGCCATGTGTGTCATGAAAAGAACACCAAATTCGGAGCTGGGGCTGAGTTCTCGAGCCAATTCTGCAGCAAATGGAGCAACCCCAGGAAAATTACTTATGTTCTCTGTGACTCAGTTTCCCTGTATAATCAAAGGATTACACTAGGTTTCCCCCCTGCCCCCACAAGGTGGGAAATGATTTTAGATGGTATATAGACCAAGACTTCAGTAGATTAAATCCTGCCGTGTATTTTCTCTGTATTCTCTTTCAAGTCCTAACTGATGAGTAAACCTCGGTGGGGTGCTAGTGTGCCTTTGACTGCTTCTGACCCCTAATAATCTTCCTTAGTGAAAGGGCAGGACCATGCCCAGGGCTTGGGCAGCCAACAGTGTCCAGATGGGATCTGCAAACACCATTTGTTGTTATTGCACTTATTTTTCGGGGTGATGGCAAGCAGTGTTGATCCTCTACTTCTGGTTGTGATGTGAAGTTTCCTTTGAAAATAAATTATTTTAAGGAAACAAAAAAAATCAATTAAAAGAAAAAATTGAGCCCATAGACGTCCAAGCACTTGCATAAAAACTGAAGATGCACAGACATGCGGAAATCTTACAGAGACTAATATTTGGAAGTACCTGCTGAGCTCCTGCATCCCCTTGCAGATCTAAGATTCTACAATGGGCCTTGCTTTACAAAGCAGGTTAGTCACACTTCCCTGTCACTCTGATGTTGTACAGAAATTGCAGGAAGAAGGGAATTACCTGAGGCTGCTCTTTTCCACACATGCCCACCCTGATCTATCAACACCTCATTCCACTAACACTGGCCAAAGGCCAAACCAGTACAGAGGGAAGTTTACCCACAGGGACTCCAGGTCCCAGGACAACCCAGTCCTGATTACACCATCCCAGGAACAAAGCGGACACTGTGTGCAGCCTTAAAGCATGTGTATGTGCGTGTGTGTGTGTGTGTGTGTGTGTGTGTGTGTCTAATCTTCTATTCTTTTTATTTTTTCACAGTTCATTTATGATGAAAAAGTTTCCTGGTAAGTACCTCTCTTTCCCCTTCTCATTTCCGAATGTTATGTTGCAGAGCCAAATATATCGAAGGGATTCAAGAAAGAAGGGGAAGTGTCATGACAGCTTAGAATGAGGAGAATTTCCTAGGAACCCTCTGCACACCTCAGGGGAGAAATTAAATTCATTTTCACAGAGTCAAGACCTTTTCTCTTGGGCTAGAGTGGCGGGGTTCTATTTGAGACCCTAATATCTAAATGTCTTTATCATCCTATGTCTGGACATCATGGCTTAGCTGTGTATTTCTACAGTCAGCCATGTGCTAGGGCAGAGTTAAGATTTGACTGATCTTTTGGCCGGGCACAGTGGCTCACGCCTGTAATCCCAGCACTTTGAGAGGCCGAGGCGGGTGGATCACGAGGTCAGGAGATCGAGACCATCCTGGCTAATACAGTGAAACCCCGTCTCTACTTAAAAATACAAAAAAATGGCCGGGCGTGGTGGTAGGCACCTGTAATCCCAGCTACTCAAGAGGCTGAGGCAGGAGAATGGCATGAACCTGGGAGGTGGAGCTTGCAGTGAGCTGAGATCACACCACTGCACTCCAGCCTGGGCGACAGAGGGAGACTCCATCTTAAAAAAAAAAAAAAATTGTGTCCAAACCAAGCTCCATGTTCCCAATCCCATGTTTATCTTAGGAATTAGGACCCAGGCACTTCTGTGACCATTAACCCATTAAAGCTCCCCCTGACTTTCAAAAGATCTTAGAGCTCTGAAAATTGGCGTTGTTGGGGATTTTTTATTTTGATAGAAACTGTTGCCCAAATTAAATATATGGGAAGACATTTGCATTTGGCCAACTGTTCAAATCCTTGTTTTCGAGATGGGTTCTGAGCAAATCAAACATGTTTGAAATGGAAATGGAAATTGAATGTATCGTGCATTCTCGTTACATATTTTCCAAATATTTGATCTACAGAGGTAAGCAATGTGAAATAACATATTAGGAATAGGTGTAGGTAGAAAATCTCCCGGTATTATTGAAAGCTATGAATGAGCCAGAAAAAGTAGAGTCCACCAGGCTTCACTCTCAGCAAAATGACTGCTAACTCTTTGTTGGAGTGGGCCTCTCTGTATCTGAGGACATCTCTGATTTTCAGAATTAGGAGGCAGTGGAGAACCCATCACACTGATGATAAATGTTACTTGCCATGTCAGGGTATTAAGACACTTTTGCTAACTCTGTCTCCTCTTTGCAAGAAGAAAGAGGAGGAGACAGCTAGGAGAAAATAAGAGGTCTTCTTTGAATCATAGTGACCAATAGGCTGAAAGGAATTGACATGCCCAGGAGCACCCAAGATCAGAGAGCCTCCTTGTTATATCATCCTGGAGGTGGCCGCCAAATGGAGTGAGGGGCATTTTTCCCCCATGTCCTTGAGGATAAAGTGCAGCACAAGAAAACTTCCAGAAGCTGATGGCGTAGTTAGCACAACCACTGCTCCACCTTAGCAAACAGTAAGTGCTTCAGCGTTGCTCAGTGGTGCTAGTCTTTGCTGATGACACTCCCCAAAAGACAAACAAGTTGTGATCACAGTTGATCTCAGAAATGTGTGCGCTGCTGTTGTGCAGAAACATGTTAGGAAAGGCCACCCAGGGTGGTTTGCTGTCAGCCTTAGAGGGAGCTGTCTTTTCTACCACCTCCATGGCATTGCTGTATGAGAGCTGTGGCAAGTGAAGAAAGCAGGCTTCACCATCAGCCCATTTCACTCCGTATCCTCAAAACATCTCGGGATAGTTCAGATGGTTTGGAGCAAGAAAAGGAGTGTCTATTTCATCTTCATTCCTAAGGCTTTTCCCATGATGTTAGGTAACCCCATCCTAGGGTAGGTGCCCCAGCCTGCAGCAGAAGGGTCTAGATTCTGGAAGGTACAAGTCATCAGAGCCCTCGCCCTGAGCACCGAGGCTGGGAGGGCCATGGATACATGAGTTGCAAATCCCCAGGTGTGTCTTGATCTATCTGGGGGGCGTTGGAATCACAAGTCATGCACAGTTGTGGCTTCCAGGGAAGAACTGGCCTGGGGGGCCTTGGTGGCACCAGAACTACATTCTTCCCAGAGCACTGGCCTGTCGTGTAACTTGTTATTACACGCATGGGCTGATGAAGAGCATTTTGCACATGAGTGAGGCTGAGAAATTAAAGTCTGTGCCACTGGCCCTTAACTACTTTGGGACTCCCAGGGATTTCAATTTCTCATTTAATGGATGCAAAATATATGGAAGTTTCAGAATTTTTTACTGTTCGCTTCTTCTATCTTCTTACCAAGCCAATCATGACCATTTATTTTGCTGAAATGGTGCGTCTAGGTGCTGATTTCTGTCTTTAAAATCAGAGTCTTCAGTCTGTGCAATCAAAGCACAGTAACATTTTGAAAATACCTTTAACAGAGAGTTCCATTCCTTGTTATAGAACATTCCAGCATGGCCTAGAGATTTCAAGGCAGGTAACCAGTTCACCCCCAAAAATCCTCAAAAGGAAACAAATTTCAATTGTGTTTATTTTGAAACTACAGTACTCTTTAGGAGGAAGTGAGCTTTGTCAAATACAAATACACCAGGACAAAGTACCCCTGTCATGCAGTTCAGATTCTTTCACCATTCCTGAAGCAGCATTCTGCAGGAAGTCACATTCAGTCAAAAAATGGCGGTTGACAGTTAGGATTGATTTTAGTAGCAGGTACTAGAAGAACCAGCTACAGCGTATTGAATACATAGTGGTGTATTTTTCTTACTATCAGTGCCCCGGATGTACGTGGTGCCATGGCTCTGCATTTCCCCTGGCCTTTGCCTAATGGTCCCAAGATTGCTGCTGCAGTCCCAGCCACCAAGTTCATATTGAAGAAAGGAAGGAGGAAGAAGCAGCACTGTTGTTTTTTTTTGGCACACTTCCACTTTGCATCTCTTTGGTCACAGCAGGGTCTGCCTTGACCACTGAGCAGCCAGGGAGATTCGAATGACCACTTTAGACCAATCATGATTCATCCTCAGGGCCTAGGGGCCAGGCGCACCCTCTTTGAGATCAGAAGGGCTCCGTTTGCTGCCTCGACCTAGTGGGTGGGGTTCTCTTAGCAGGGAAGAGGCAGGGGAATGGTGGTGAGTGCTTTTCGGTTAGGTGCCTATGCGCTAAAAGACACTTGACATAGGAAGCATCGGCCGGGCATGGTGGCTCACGCCTGTAATCCCAGCTCTTTGGGAGGCTGAGGCAGGTGGATCACTTGAGGTTAGGAGTTCGAGACCAGCCCAGCCAACATGGTGAAAACCTGTCTCTACTGAAAATACAAAAATTAGCCAGGCATGGTGATGCACACCTGTAGTCTCAGCTGCTCGGGAGGCTGAGGCTGGAGAATAGCTTGAACCCTAGAAGCGGAGATTGCTGTGAGCCAATATTGTGCCACTGCACTCCAGCCTGGGTGACAGAGCAAGACTCTGTCTCAAAAAAAAAAGAAAAAAAAAAGTGTCAGAGGCCCACCTATTAGGATGTATGCTCGACCCACAGAGCAAGCCTGTGATGTTGCCAGAAGGAATTTGGAATGTGTCTCCAGGGAGTCTGAAGGCCCAACAAGAAAACTAAAGAACGCAGGGCGATGGCTTGGTTTCCTCTTTTGAGTCTGAAGTTGTGACTTTGGGAGAGAAAAGAGACCCTGGGATTGCAACCTGGAAACTCTTCCTGGTGGGGCTGGAGAACAGCTTTTGCTGTTCTGGGCTGTGTTCAGGAAACCAGAGCCAACAGTGTACCCAGGTGAGGAGAGGAGCAGTCCTCACATCTGAAAAGGAACCGTCTTTGGTGAGAATCAGGGACCTGTTGAAAATGATTCAAAATGGAAGCCTGGGGAGGGAAGAAACAAACCCAGATCAGCTACAGAATGGGATCCTCAGAGGACAGCGGGTGAGGTGTGCTCAGGAGGAAAGGGGAGAAGGTGCCCAGCGTCCTAGGTGGAAGGGCGAGAAAGGGGACCAAGGAGGGCCGAGTGACTTCCAAGGTCTGGATGCTTCCTAAGCACCTCCTCTACGCCAGGGAAACATGTCATACAAAACCAGACCTTGCCCGACCTGGAGCTCTCTCAGGCTGGAGGGATGCAGACCCTTGACATGTAACTATGGGACCACGTGGAGAGGCTCACCACACTGAGGAGAGGGGGTGGGGGGAAGGGCCCTGAAGAGTGTTAGGCCAAGGCTTGATGATCCAAATTCAACCAGGTCAAAAATGCACAAGGAACAGCAGGTGGGGCGGCACAGAGGCCTCCTAGAGCCCACTGGGTTCACTGGGGAGGAAGCCTGGTGAGCCCTGTGTCTGAACGCCAACAGAGCAAACTTGAAATGTCAACAAAAGCAAGGAATCTCGTCCTACAGGCATCTCTGCAAAATGGCCAGAGAGAACCCGGTTTGAATATTGCAACAGAAGGGCTTTTGATGAGTAAAAAAATTGAAAAGATCTAAAAGAATTAGAAAGAGCATACATACACCTGTTTAGAAAGTGCTGGACTTAATTCAATCTGACTACAATATATCATTAAAGTTGATTCATTTTCTGGTGACTTCTCACTGAATCTATTAAAATGCATCTAAGCAATAACATGACATCCCTTCAGATCCTGGGAGCCTGTTCCTTCCAAATGAATGGGCTGTGAATAAATCTCACTTTTCACCATGAAGTGTATGCTACGTATACATTGGTGTCGATGAGATAAGAACTATGTTCAGGCCACTGGAGGCATTTTGCAACTGAAAATTGACGTTTGGAGGGAGTGTCACCTGCACAGATGAGCTGAGGGCTGCTTTGTGCTGGGGAGAAGAGGCAAGTGGGCAAGACCTGGGGGTGTCTGCGTGGGGAGAAATCAGCTGTCGGCATTTTAAATCTCTGGAAAATGAGACACCAGATACCAGGGAAGGTGTCAGGTGTGAGGAGTGGTGTCAAGTGACTGCTAGAAACAGGTGTTAGTTACATAATAAATGAGTAATAAACATATAAACAAGATAATCACAGACTGCTTAGAGGTTTGAAGAACATAAACAGGGTCATGTGAGAGAAAGTCGGGCAGGGGCAGGCAGGGAAGATTGCTTGGAGGAGGTGATATTTAAAAGCTGGTATCTGCAGGATAAAAGCGGCCAGCCAAGGAGTGAAGGGAAAGGTATTCCTGGCCAAAAGAACATTGAGTGCAAAGGGTCTGGGAGAGGGAAAGAGACGGCTGTGTGCAAATGAAAGGCCAGTGAGGTGGGGCACAGATAGGACACGAGACGACTTGGAGAGAGAAGAAAAGGCCAGGATTTGCAAGGAAAAAGGAAACTTTCATTTTTTTCTTAGGCATTTTGGGAAGTAAAGATTTTAAGAAGTGCAGTGACATGCTCCCATAGTATCAAGGAAACCAGTTCAGAGGTTGAAGTGAAAATGACCCAGGGAGGGCACAGTAGAGAAGAAAGAAGTCAATGATTAATGAAATACTTGAGACACAGAGTCCGATGGATATGGGAGGGAGGAAAAGGGAGTGCTCCATATTGATTTCCAGATTCTGGGCTTGACTGGGCAGGGAGTGATACAGTTGACTGAAAGGACAAAGCCCAGGGTTTTTTGGGGTTTTTTGTTTGTTTTTGTTTTTAAAGGAGGCTAGGAAGTCAGAATGAAGAATTCTGTTCTGATAGACATTTAGACTTCCAGGTGCAGAGGCCAAATATATGAATCTGGAGCTGGAGAGAGGTGTGGTGTGGATGTGTAAATTGGGGGTCATTATCATGTATTTGGTGTTTATAGCAATAGGTCAGGATGAGGTCACCTAGGGAGAAAACATAGGAAATAAAGATGGCCCAATAATGAGAGGATGAACTGAAGGAGTGGAGGAGGTAAAGGAGATGGAGAAGGAGAAGCTGGGGGCAGGAAGGAAGCCAGGGGTGTGGCCTCTCGGCAGTCAGAAGAGAGGGTTTTAAGAAGTGGGGCAGATGATCTCCTTTCAGATGCTACCAGGAAATAGAACACGATGACGGACAACCACCCACTCATCCTTGGATTGGTGTGGATGGAAATCACTGGTGCCCTTGACAGGTGATTCAGAAGATCGGTGGGTGTGGAAGTTAGGCTAGAGAAATTTGCCAACTGAATGAGAGGCACTGAAATGCAGTGTGCACAGCCCTTTAAGAAGTTTTGCCGTGACAGAAGCTGAGAAATGTGGCAGAAATTGAAAGGGCTTGGATACCCTGATTTCCTCTCTCAATAGTGCATCTGAGCACTTTCTAAAATAAACACATACATCTTTGCATAATTTATTTTGGAGGGGAGAGGGAAGAAAGGGTTTTACTGTGTCGCCCAGGCTGTGGTGCAGTGGTGTGATCATAGCTCACTGTAGCCTCCGTCTCCTGAGCTCAAGCAATCCTCCCGCCTCAGCCTCCCCAAGTAGCTGAGACTCCAGGGGCACACGACCATACCTGGCTAATTTTTTTAATTTTTTCTGGAGACCGGGTCTTGTTATGTTGCTCAGGCTGTTCTGGAACTTGGGGATGTGAGTGATCCTTTCCTCTCGGCCTCCCAAAGTGCTGGGATTACAGGAGCGGGTCACTGTGCCCAGCCTGCATAATCATTCTTAATGGATACATGAACCTACTTATCATTTATGTACCCAGTGCCCTATTTTATAACCATCTGGCTTCTTTCCAGCTTTTCACTTTTTTATAAACACTGCTGCAGGAAGAACCCTTGTGTATGTATCCTTTTCACATTTGACCACATATTTCTCTAGGATCAGCTTCTAGACATGGAATTTGAAAAGAGAAAAGGAAGGATGGGTACAAGCTGGAGTTTCCTCATCTGACCATTCTCCAGTAACCTACCACTGAAGCCAAAATTATTCCCTCAATGAGCTGATTTAATTCTGTAGCTAAAGCGAAACCTGGAAAACAAGTTCCTGGATTTTAGTTGGAAGCCACTAAGATAAAGAAAACAGAAGTATTCAGACTATTAGAAGCTCAAGGCACATTCTAGCGGGTTTTTCTTTTCTTCCTTCTTGTGGGATGTTTTCTCACTTATTCCTTCTTACTCTTCGGCTGGTACCTTCCCTGCCCAGGTTCCGTCTGTCTGTCTGCCTGCCTCTCTCCCCATTTCTACCCTTTATGCCTGGCTCCTATATATCCAACAATCCCTCAGGCACTCCCGTCAATTCCTCTAATTTTAGTTTCCCCTTGTAAATATATTTAAATATATTTGAATAGTTTCAGTGAATGATTAAGCTGAGACCAGGTGTATACATATTGACCTATATTCAGCAACATGTATGAAAGGCTTGCTGCTTTCAAAGAGCTCTTTTAGGTGACAAATAACAGAGAGGAAGGGGCGTTTTCCCTTTAGGTGAGGAGGAAGAGAAAGATGGTTGACAGCCTCATGCAGCATAGAGAATGTCTCTAGACCAGGAAATATCTGTCACCTGGTTGCCGTCTGCCTTCTCCTTACTATCCTGGCCGTTTGCATCAAATATGTCTTTAAAAAGGAGGCAGGTGAGTTTCACAGATGTCCATGACTGTCTTTAACTGTTCTTGGTTTACACACAGGTGGGAGTCTTTGGTCCTTGTGCTGATGTATCTTATCTACATTGTCATCATGAAGTAAGTAAAATTCTTCATTTCTTTTCCAAAACTGTTTCTTGCATTCCACATTATGTGATGATGTGGGAAGAGGATTGGGGTGGGTATCTGACTGGTTTTTCAGTGTGTATCATCACAGTCACTTGGCTCCCTGCCAGACTGTTGTGAGTCACTATAATTTTGATTAGTATCAATTGTAGTGACCCTTCCAGCCCATATTCGATGATAGACTCAAAGCTTCAGTGTTTCACTTGAGAACTCTCTAGAACCCCTAATCTCTCTTCAGGATCTGGCAGCCTAGCTCTGGGAGGTTTCTTCACTCTCTTTCTTAACACAAAGGAGATAAAACTCAGGACATTACACTGCTATAGAGGGTGAGGGAAGATGCAAGGTAGTCTGCTGCCAGTGTACTCAGTATGGCAGCCAACATGAGCCAGCCATCCGGTGGTCTGTGTAGACCCAGTATCTAGGGCTTGCTTGTGAAGGGAATTCCTAGGATAGGACCTTCATCAAACATATTCTGGCATGGAATTATCGTGAGGTAACTGATGAAGAGTTAGTGAAGAGACAACTGAAATCATGGATCAAATATCTGTGGACTTCCATTATTCATATGGTATTAGTCATCCACTGCTGCATAACAAACCATCCCAAAACTTAGTGGCTTAAAAGCACAAACATGTATTATCTCACACATTATCTGAGAGTTAGGAACCCAGGAGCAGCTTAACTGCAGGGTTCTAGCTCAGAGTCTCTCATGAGGTTGCAGCCAGAGCTGCCATCATGTACCGGACTGGTGTGGGAGAACCTGCCTTCAAGTGATGCTGGCTCTTGACTGGCGGGCTGAGTTTCTCACCACCTGGGCTCCTCCCTAGAGCTGCTTGAGTGGCTTCCTCCAGAGCAAGTGGTTCAAGACAGAGAGCAAGAAGGGCCCTGCAACACCTTTTATAATATCCCAGAAGTCACACGCCATTACTTCTACCATATTCTGTTTATTAGAAGCAAGTCTCTAAGTCTAGTCAATACCCAAGGGGCTGGCATCACCTAGTGAAGGGAAGAGTGTCAAAGAACTGTTGATATATTTTAAAACCACTATGTTATGACATATGTTATTTTCCCTCCTGGAGTTGGGGTAGCTTATTTATATCAAGAATTTGCCAGGCGCGATGGCTCATGCCTGTAATCTCAGCACTTTGGGAGGCCAAGGTGAGCGGATCACTTTAAATCAGGAGTTCGTGACCAGCCTGGCCAACATGGTGAAACCCCATCTCTACTACAAATACAAAAATTAGCCGGGCGTGATGGCACGTGCCTGTAATCCCAGCTACTTGGGAGGAGGCAGGAGAATCGCTGGAACCAGGGAGGCAGAGGTTGCAATGAGCTGAGATCACGCCACCACTCCAACCTGGGTGACAGAGCGAGACTCCATCTCATTAAAAAAAAAAAAAAAAAAGAATTATATGACCAATGTTTCCCATTCTGTAAGTTAAATGTAAGCACCATGGTTGTAAGCCTGCTGGTTCATCTTTTTGCCAGGTACCACTGGGATGAGGAGGTTATAAAGAATGCAGAGATGTTCTGTGCTGCAACTGCCCAACCCTGTGGGAGCTGCTGCTTTTCCTCTGAATTAGCCCCATGTTTCCCCAGCATATGTAGCTGTAGGAGTGACTGCCTTCTCTAGGGGCAAGAAAGTAGAAATCCATCAACAATGGCCAGTTTGGACATATCAGGTAGCAGTCTGGAACTGACACATTAAGGTTTCTTATTGTTGAGGCCTGACAAAAGTTAATTCTGGTGACCAGTGACTGAGACACTTGTTGAGAGAAATCAACGTGGACATTGGCAAATATCACAGGAGCAATGAAGGTAGAAGCTGGCTTGGCCAGTGCCCAGGGTGGGCTGTAGGCAATCTGCTGCCAGTCTACTCAATAAGGGGGCCAACATTTGTGAGGGGAGCCATCCAATGGTTACTGTAGACCCCACATCTGGAGCTTAGTGGAAAAGGGCATTCCTAGAGTAGGACCTTAGTCATACATATCCTGGTACCATAAGGTAACTAATGAAGAAACCAGAAGTCACACACCATAGAACTAATCATTTAAAAATACCAATAGATGAGCTCTCATGAAAACCAGAATTGACCCAAAGCCTTTCCAAACTTTCCAGCCCCCAAAGCAAAAGGCTTTGAAGATCAGAGCACCCATTTTATGCCTCGTTGTCTCAAAGAGCAAAACTGTATAGCAAATCAGTGCCGAAGCGGGGAAGCCTCAAACTACTGTCTGTGTGTGTACTCACACATCTTCCTTTGCTGTTTTCTAGTGCATTGTTTCAATTTTTTAACATTTTGAGGCTCTAATTGAGCTCCCAAAAGTGGATTAGTAGATTATTCTGGAAGAATCGCCACACAGCGTCTGCTCTATGCCCAACATTAATCTTGGGTCTTGAATCTTAATTTTCATGAAAGCATGTTTGAAAATGAATTCACTAAGGGCTTCATAGAGTTAAGTATTCTCTAAAAACAGATGTAGCCAGAGAGAAGAAGACTTGAGGAATTTTGCTGGCATGCATCTTATGGCCACTGCTCCCCTTTTCCAAGCCACCTTGAAGCCCACGAGTCGCTGGCAGGACACGTGGACAGTAAGATAGTACAGCGAACACATCCTCTCCTCTTCCCCAAACCATACCAAATCTGGAAGCTAATGAGGTGTGTTTCTGCTGATGCCTCACTTTTACCGACATTCCAGCTGTTCAAACCAGCAGGATACAAATAAAACTGGGAATGGAAGCTACTGTGCTCATGAAATTTTCTGCATAAATTCTGGTCCTAAGTTCTAAATTGAAATCTCTGCTCTTTAGCCATCCCCCTCTGCAATCAGAGGCTTTAATCATTGGGTTTTATCAAATCTGATTTATAAAATTGCATGCTTCACAATAAAATAGCTTCAGGGTGCAAGCACAAAATTTAAAACATTCAATTAAAAATATAAAACAGCAACAGTAGTTAAGAAAAAAAACAGCATATATTAGAATCATCAGCTGCCTCCTAGGTGGAGAGTTTTTAAATGATTTTAAACATTCTATCTGAAGGTCAAAAAGCAATTTCAGATTGTCCAGTTAGGTAGAAACCTTCAGGAAGCATGAAGCATGCCTGGCCTTGGCAAGGATTGATTTCTGTACATCCCGGGTCACTGCTCTGGGACTTGTTCCCCAGATGGGGTATGTGTGCTGGTGGTTAGTTAAGAACCAGTGCCTCCCATTCAGCCCTGACAGCTGAGCCCCCTGCCACTGACAGTCGTGGGACCTCAGCCAAGTTCTTGAATCTGTTTCCTCTTCTGCAAAACAAGATTAATAATAATTTCTACTATTATTATATATATATTCCATATATTATATATATATTCCATGAGAAAGGAATGCGACAGCTTAGTTAAGCTTAGTTTAACCCAGTATCCAGTTTTGAGAAAGCCCTCACTGTATAGTATTATTATCCTGTTCTCTAAACCCTGATAAATGTATAATACATGGGTTTGCTTTTGTACTTTGAAAGCAAAACCTAATCACTGGGCACTGTGGTGCATGCCTGTGATCCCAGCTATTCAGAAAGCCAGAACGAAAGGATTGCTTGAAGCCAGGAGTTTGAGACTAACCTCGGCAACATAGCAAGACCCCATTTCAAAAAAAAAAAAAGCAAACCTTAATGCAAGTCAGTATTTCTTTCAGGGAAATGGAGTCTAAGTCAAGATGACAGAAACACTGCCTCTTCCCCTGTCGCTCTACAGGGCAAGGCATCCTTGTTGAATCAAGAAAGTGTGGAGGCCTTTTCACTAACATGAATTTTGAATATATACCGGACTCAACAGTATAGTATGATGAACCCCATGCATTCGTCACCACCCCCAGAAACCATCAACCCACAATTGCCCCGTCCACACACTATTCATTTCCCTTTTCTCCTATAATTTTGAAGTCCCAGACATCATACTAGTTCATCCACAAAAATTCCAGTATACATCTGGACATCTCTAGACACAGCTGGATACTCTTTTAGGATTCTAAAAGGACTACTTTCTTTAACATAACCACATTATCATCATCCTAAAATTAATACTAATTCCTTAATATCATAAAATACCCAATGTTCAAATCTTCAGTGGCCTCACAAATATCTTTTTTATTGTTTTCTTTTAGTTCCATAAATATCATAAATATTTTAAAAATGAGAATTCAAATAAATTCCACTTGTTAGAATTGGTGGCCCATGACTTGCTGCTGTGTCTGTGTGTGTGTGCATGTGTGTGTGTGCATGTGTGTGTGTGTGCATTTTCCTTGCACTTTGTTCTTTAATGAAGTTTGGCTGTTTGCTCTGCAGAGTTGCCCAAGGTTGGAAAACGTTGATTATATCCTATGATGTGGTGCAGTCCATTCCCTTGGCCTCTGTGTCTGTGTGTGTGTGTCTGTGTGTGTATGTGTGTGCATGACTGGGTGTCTATGTGTGTGTCTGTGTGTGTGTGCGAGTGTGTGTCTGTGTGTCTGCGAGTGTGTGTCTGTGTGTGTGCGAGTGTGTGTCTGTGTCTGTGTGTGTGTGTCTGTGTCTGTGTGTGTCTCTGTGTGTGTGTCTCTGTGTGTGTCTGTGTGTCTCTGTGTGAGTGTCTGTATGTGCATGTGTGCATGTGTGTGTTTGTGCATTTTCCTTGCACTTTGTTCTTTGATGAAGTTTGGCTGTTTGCTCTGCTGAGTTGCCCATGGTTGGAAACTGTTGATTATATCCCATGCTGTGGTGCAGTCTGTTCCCTTGGCCTCTGTGTTTCCTATATGTCTGTAATTGATCTGATTCCGGCTAGACTATGTCCCAAGTGGTGGTAAAGTTCCATCACCAGGAGGCACGGTGATGTCTGCCTTTCTCTGTCTGTAGTGTTGGCAGCCATCAGTGCTCAGTATCTGCATCCATTATTTCGTTTGGGTTGCAAAATAGTGGTGTTCTAATTCTACGCTTCGTGTCTTATGAACTACAAATGGCACCCATCACTTTAACTAGTTTTCTCTTCTCTCTCATGCAATGTAGTAACTGCACGTTCCTAGAGAGTACAGGAAAGAACTCGTGGATGAGACGGTCCAGCCACAGAGGGCCTCTTCGTCTCTCTGAGGTCTTGTTGCCATAGGCCAGCCACCCCAGAGCTGCACCCACTGAAGAATCAGGCACAAGGGAGATAGCTGGGAGGGAATCCAGAGAGCTTCATGTCTGTAGCAGCAAAGAGATGAGGAAGGGGAAGAGAAACATATGTTGACTGGCCTTCCAGCTGGCAACCTACGGTCACCATGCCTAACTGCCATTCCTATGGGAGGCCGGAGGTCAAACTGGAGGTCCCCAGTGGGCTGTCCCATGGCCAGTAAACGATGGAGGGGGGAAAAGCAGTAATAGCCTTCTGTGACATGGAAACTGTGCCTGGCTGTCTTTGCCCGTGAGTTTTTATGAGTTTTCTAGGATTCCTCTGTGGGAATCTTCTCATACTAAAGCTAGGGAGACTGTAACATTTTCTTGCAAAAAACCATCCTCAGAACTTGTACAAGCTTCTTCCCTTCCCACCTGAGCCTGCTGGGGCATGTAAGGAACACTGCACAATGTATTCACTTGATCATTCTGGAGGATAATAGCCTAGAATTTTTTCATAAAGCTAAGGGCCCATTAGATCTGAAACTTAGGCACGATAGTCATAGAAATTTGGAGAATCCCAACCCATGACCTCAGGAAACCAAAGCCATACAGAGACCTAGACGGCCAACCGGCCTGTAGCACATAGACTGTGACACACAACCGCTGCTCCTGGGGACTGGTGTGGATGAAGCAGCTTCTCCTTCTCCCAAAAAACTGGTCCCTGATTACAAAGACCCTGGAGATGTGGCCTAGAGGAGGTAGACCTTGACCATCCTACTGAGTCTTAGCACAGTCCTTCCATGTGCAGACTGAGAAGGGGAGCTCAATCCCAGAGAGGCCTCCACTGGCATGAAAGAGGTGGCAAAGTAAGCAATGTGCCCATGTGCTCTGGTTTGTTTCTATAATGGTGGTTTTCTTTTCACTTACCATTTGTTCATAATTTGGGAAATGGGACAGGTTGTATATTCTGAGGGGGAATGGGTTGACAAAATTAGAACACTAATAACTTGAGGCCTGGGGACTGTACGTACAGACTGGGAGAGCTCCCAGAAGCACTTGGTGGGAGTTGAGAAATGGGAGAATGGCAAACACTGATGGACTCTGCCCACTTGTTGCTTTGCTCAGATATAACGCTTGCATACATCAGTGCTTTGAGAGGAGGACAAAAGGTGCCGGGAACATGGTCAACGGATTGGCCAACAATGCTGAAATTGATGACAGCAGCAACTGCGACGCAACTGTGGTGCTACTTAAGAAAGGTAACCAAGGAGAGCACTTTGGGGTCCAAGGCAGGAGGATCACTTGAGGCCAGGAGTTCAAGACCAGCCTCGCCAACATGGCAAATCCCCATCTTTACTAAAAATACAACAAAATTAACCAGGAGTTGTGGCCCAAGCCTGTAATCCCAGCTGCATGGGAGGCCGAGGCATGAGAATTGCTTGAACGCAGGAGGCAGAGGTTGCAGTGAGCCGAAATTGCTCTACTGCACTCCAGTCAGGACAACAGAGCCAGACCCTATCTCAAAAAAAAAAAAAGAAAGAAAGAAAAGGTAACCAAGGAGATATTGTGTGCGAGAAGAAAGTGCTAGAATATGAGCCCATCTGCCCACTCTCATAGCCACACATGGCGTGTCCCAGCTGGCCTTGAGAGGACACTCCCTGCCCCAAGAGAGAGCAGAAGTTTCCAGTCCTCCAACCCTCTCTTTCACTACAATGTCATGGAGCCACCTCATACCTGGTAAGCCCCTTGGAGCTCAGAAAGCCCCCTGGAAATTCCCAGGCAATACATTTGCTGGGAGTGCTGCAGAGAACAGGATGGCAAAGGAAAGGAGACCCTAGGTTCTGAGATAGGGTTTTGGCTGTGTGACCATGAAGCAGGTTATGTAACCTCTTGAGCCTCAGTTTTCTTTTCTGAAATATGAGAATCATTTTTGTAATAAGCAAAGCAGATAAATATGTATAAGAGTTTAGTGCAATGCTCTATAAATGACAGGTGTTATTAGTATATTACTAGATCCTAATTCACTTTAAGGCTACATTAACTCAGTTTCCAAGCTGCAAACAGAAAAGTACCTTCCTCTTCAAAGTAATTCTTATATTCAGTCGAGTCTTACAAAACAGCTGAGGTACTAAGGGAAATTATATGGCGCTCTCAAATATATAATATTTTTTCTAAGAGGAACATAGAAAATTATAATTTAATTTTGCCTGGAATGTGTTTTTTTATTTAATTTTTTAAACTTTTCTCTTGAAATGTGGGAGTTTATTTTTTCTTGGTCCCATATGGTTGCTTTGCAGGAAGAAAAAAAAAAGAAATTAGAAAGGTTATTTTCAAATACATCTATGGGTTATTTTCAAATATATCTCTGACATCACTGTGTCATTAGATTTTCAAAATTAAATATTTGATATATTTTTCTGAATGATTATACATATGTTTAACAAATGACTTAGGTGATTTAGTACCATTTCACATGAGGATTTTATTTAGTTTCTTCTCTTCTGGGTAGTTTATAACCATAAAAGGAATATGCCAAAGAGAGCTACCTAGTATTAGCCAGTGTTTCCAGAGATCACTTCATGCTTTAGTGGCTTGGAAAACAGGAGTTAGTACTACAAGAGGCTGCAGCCAAGTACCCTTGAACTGTGTGCATATACAGCTCATTCATAGAGAGGGAGCTGGACCCTTAGTGCAACATTTTTTTAGGGCTTCTGGTGAATTATCACACAGGATTTGTCCCAAGCACCCTTCTGACTCGGTTCTCTGTAACATGAACAACTCACCCACCCCTTGTGAGCTCTGCTCATAGACTGGGCTGAGGGAATGTGTACATTTCACCACTATGTCCTCCAGTGCAGAATTGCACTGACGTCAATTCAGTAGCATTTAGCAGCTCAGTATGAATATTGCTGACATTTGAAAGGCATATAGGGTACAAAGTTCTTGGAGTCTTCTCTGTGCCCCAGATTTGAGTGGTGGGAAAAGAATCCTTTAAGGACAAGGAGGAATTCTCTTATGGTATCATTAATTCTTACCATGTCAATGAATGAGGCTTAAATTGTTTCAAGTCCTTTCAAAAGATTTAACATGAACACCCATGGAAAGGAGATTTTGACTCTTGTTCAAAATTTGCTCACTGCAACCCTTCCTGGCTGGATGGATGAATGGAAAGAAGGAAGGAAAAAAGGAATAAGGAAAGAAGAGTGGATGGATGGGTGGATAGGTGAGTTGGATGGATAGAAAGAAGAATGAATGCATGGATGAGTGGAAGGAAGGAAGAAATAAGGAAAGAAGAGTGGATGAGTGGATAGGTGGATGGGTGAATGGATGGGAGGAAAGAAGGGAGGAAGAGAAAGGAAGAGAAGGAAGAATAAATGAATGCCTCTTTCCTGCTCCTGGCCTCAATGTTATTTTACCTTATGTTTTTCGTTTCCCTAGCAAATTTCCACCGCAAAGCATCAGTGATCATGGTGGACGAGCTGCTGTCGGCCTACCCACACCAGCTTTCCTTCTCTGAGGCTGGCCTTCGAATCATGATCACCAGCCACTTTCCCCCCAAGACCCGGCTTTCCATGGCCAGTCGCATGTTGATCAATGAGGTACCTGGGAAAGCACCATCCACTGACGACTGGACAGGGGTGGGAAACTCTGGGAAAGAGAGAAGCTTTCTTGTTTGAAAGAAGAAGCACCTAACGCAAAGTTTAACACTGCAGCATCCCTCAGTCATTTCCTAATCTTAGTTCCCTGGGCCAGCTGTGTATCTGGCCCTTGCTCTTCCCTCCACGTGTTGAGACATGGACTAATTTCCATTTATATAGAAAACTCCCCTGTTCCTTCTCCCTTTCACCCACATTTTTCTTCTATTCTTCCATTTGAATAAAGCCCCCTGATGTGAACTTGCACAGAAATTGTTTCTAACTAAGGTTTACCTTAGTTTAAAGTAATCCAGAGTCCCTGACTTGAATTTTGCTATGCATTCC
The DNA here is from genome assembly GCF_006542625.1 of Nomascus leucogenys. Classification (NCBI taxonomy): domain Eukaryota; kingdom Metazoa; phylum Chordata; class Mammalia; order Primates; family Hylobatidae; genus Nomascus; species Nomascus leucogenys. Next base: position 45,460,085 of record NC_044393.1, on the reverse strand, counting down.
TTTTCTGGAGTATAGCCTTATTGATACACTAGTCCAAACACAGTTGTGCAGCTTTCTCACATAGGGACCCAGGAACTCCTGCAGTCTGGGGAAGAAAGATGACACCACAGTGCACAGAGTATCAAGGAACTGCACATCCCGTAAGAATTTTCCTCTAAAGGGATTTGCAAGTTCTAATGGGTCATAAAAGACTAATCTTTCCTCCCAGATGGAAGTTGCCTGGAGTTGGTTATCACATTGAGAGGCCCCTTAAAACTTGACTCCAAGGTCTTCTGGAAGCATATGGTCAGCTGCCAGGGAAAGATCCCAACAGTTCATGTTCTGAGTGTAAGGTATTTGCAATCCCTCTGACCATGGTAAGAGTGCGCCTTTCTCTTTCCAGAGACAAAGATTGATAAACAGCAGGGCTTATACCAATGGGGAATCTGAGGTGGCCATCAAAATCCCAATTAAGCACACCGTGGAGAATGGGACAGGGCCCAGCAGTGCCCCAGACAGGGGCGTGAATGGGACACGGAGGGACGATGTTGTGGCTGAGGCTGGCAACGAAACAGAGAATGAAAATGAGGACAATGAGAATGATGAGGAGGAAGAGGAGGACGAGGATGATGATGAAGGACCGTACACGCCATTCGACCCCCCCTGTAAGAGGTTCTATGTCTGGGCTGGGGTTGGGAGCTATTCTGAGCCACTGAGTAGATGCCCTTGACTTAGATGATCTTTTTACCATTCAATTTTTTAAAATATCTATATGAACATGAGAATATGTATATCAAGTCTCCTTTGGGCAGGACTTTGTTGTAGAAGTTCAAATATGGCCAAGGTGGGGGTCCATGATCATTGGTTGAAATGTGAGCTCTTTAATCAACTGTGTTTTGTGGAAGTGTTACTGAAATGCCAGGGATTTGTTGTAGGTCCTGCTCATCAGTGCACAGAAAGCCAGTCACTGAGACAACGAATATTGCCAGGGAAGAAGGCTTTAATCAGGTGCTGCAGCTGAGGAGATAGGAGTTCAGTCTCAAATCCATCTCGCTGACCAACTGCAATTGGGGATTTATATAGCAGGGAAGGAATGTATCTACCTTCCAGCAAGCAGGAATTAGGGAGAAGTAAGTAAGAGGAGTTGCTCCGCAGGAAATAGGCAGTCCATCAGGCATCACGATGAAGGAGAGATCTGACTCCTCATTGTCCAGACACAATGGTCTGGTAAGTTTCAGTTCCTTGATGCCATCTGGGAGGCCTAATGGTCCATTTCCTGAGAAAAGAGCTCAAAGAAGACAAATGTAAGTTTTGCAAGTTTTAAAGCTGAGAGAGAGTCAGTTTTATATTAATTCAAAAGAAACTATAAACATCAGTTCTATGGGACAGTTGGGCTGGTTTCAGGGGACGGTCTTATCTTACTTAGTTGTTCTGCAGGAACTTTTGGTATGAAGGAAGAAATGCCCATGACTCGTGTGGGCAAGGCAGCTTGGTGCACAAAAGGAGAGGCACATCACTCACCTCCACCCATCCCATTGCACCTGGCCAGGAGAGCTGTCCTGCCAAGGTCAGCCCTGGTGGACACCAAGGCCTGAAGAAGCTTTCAGGACCTCAGCCACCAGGGCGGTGTCCTCCTCCCCCAACTGCTGCCTCCAACAAGGACTTGGTTGTTCCAGAAACTGTTTCACCCCACCCCACCCATTATCAGAGCAGGTGGACCAAGCCCAAAGAATTCAGCCTATTTGCTGGACCTTCCAGAAGCTTCTGGCTGTTTCAGGGAAGAGTACACTAATCTGATTCACACTGACTGTCAAGTGTGTGAAGCTCAGTATACATGTGCAGCAACCTCTTTGGGATGTTTGAATGTGCAGGATTATCTAAGGAAACATTTGATCCACTTGAAAGCCCATTTAATGGTAGGACATGGTGCCGAGTGTGAGAGTTCTGTGTTAATTTCGGATGCAGGGTCTTGCTGTGCTCCAGGTAAGCTCCTTTCTGTCCAGAGGACAGCAAGTAAAACTCGAACCAGAGCTGCCCCTGTGCCCACTCAGGGCACCCAAGGTCTCAACTTCATCAAGAACTTAACCAAAACGAATCAGAAAATATTCATCCAGATTCCTATATCCCCAGGTCCCTCACCTCCCACCCAAAGCTAAATCATCACTTGTTAGTACGTTATCTTCATAGAAAAAATGTACACTGGTTCTTTATCCATTTTGCCACCATCAGATATATTTCTTGGCAACCTTTCCCATCAACCAAGACAAAAACATCTTAAGAATTAAATGACAAAACACTCCTTTCCTCTCTTGTAAACCCTTCCATTCATTTTCTGTTGCCGCATAACAAAATACTACATATTTTGCAGCTCAAAACAAGACCCACTGATTAGCGTACAGTTCTGTAGGTCAGAAGTCTAGCTGGATTCTCAGTCTCACAGGCCATAATGAAGGTGTAGCCAGAGCTACATTCCTTTGCAGAGGCTCTGGGAGAAATCATTACCAGGCACCGGTTCATTGTGGCTGTACAGCTCCTTGATGGCTGTCAGCTGGGGATGTCCCACTGTTCCTAAAAGCCACGGAGCCACTCCACCTTCACCTGGATGTGTGGAGCTCTTTCTGCCATCATTCCTAATCTCTCTGGCTCCACTTTTGCTTTTGAGGACTCTTTGCAACTAGATCAGGCACCTGCACAATCTCTACCTAAAGGTCAACTGTGCCATACAACACAGCAGAGTCACGAGACTGATAGCTCATCCCACTCACAGACCCTGAGAATCTTAGGGACCCATGTCTAGAATTCCGCCTACTCAACCCCTGTTTTCAGAGTCCGCCATTGGCTGGCCAAAACCAAGCTCCGGTAATGCTTATTTTGCTAAACTCTTTCACTAATTAAAGAAACAGTCAAGCCAGTGGAAGGTCTGTAAGCGGCCAAGTTCTATGTTAGCGTCTTGGGAGCCCAGAATCCCCAAGTGCACCCCTCCAGGGGACAATGAAAGATGCATGTGTGAGTCTGGCCTAGTGCCTGGGCCTCGTTACTGATTGGGACCAAGCGCCCCTTTCAGATCCCTGGTTCCATATTTCTCTCCTGGATGAGAGCTAACTGTGGGGTTTCAAGTCTTTGAAACTCCTGCTCGCCACCCTCTGTCTCACTGTGATTAGGTTGCAGATGATGGAGGCCTCAGACCTTCCAGCCACACCTTCTGGGCTCCTGTGTATTAGGAGACATGGCTACAGGTATCTCACCCCCAACAGATGCTGCACCTGAGGCTCAGGAACCCCACATCCCCACCCCTGTCCTTCCTGAAGCACAGGCAGGAGAGAGGAAATGATATTCTGCATGGTCGTACCATCCCATGGGGTCTCCATGTCATTCGAGGGCCCCCAGCTGCCACGATAGAAAGCAGAATTCCAAGTTCTTCTAGCAGCCCTTCTCACCTGGGCTTCCTTAATGAAATGCACGTTCTGATTCAGGAGGACTAGGGTGAGGCTGGAGTCTGCATTGCTAATCAAGAACCACCCCCGCCGCCCCCAACCCGATCCTGTGACACTGACGCTGCTGGTCCGTGTGCCACACTTGGAGCACCGAGGGGCTAGAGATCTAGAGGCACTCAGCAATCTTCCCAGTTCTTCTAAGATGCGGGAAAGCCTGATTCAGAGCCCAGGTCTGCCTTTGAAAAGAGTGGGCTCCCCCAATTACAACTGTCTCTTCCGCTCCACCAGCTGCTAAGGAATCCCAGGCCCGGAATTAGGAACTCCATTTTAAGGCAAGGGGACTGAATGCCCAGCCAGGCCCCCTTCCTGGGGCGGGCAGGCCTCTGCTTATGGGTGAGAAGCCTGTGGGGTGCTTCTGGCCAGCAGAGGGCATCGAGAAGCCAAGGAGTCAGTTCTAGGAGTCCCAGGATGGGTTCCTATCAAGTCAAGTTCCTGTAGCCTGAAAAAGGTCCGTCCACATGATGAGGACATTTTTCTCTCTCAGAGTCATCCTGCAAGGTGTGAGTACCCTGTGTTTCCGGCACCCAGCCGCAGTGCTTTCTTCTCTCAGGACTTGACTAGAGTGGGTATGATGATTACCAAGAAAGTAATTATTTAGGAGTATGTGAATACTGTTTTGAGTTCATATATGTACGTATATGTACAGTGTGCAATTTAAGATTGATATAACATATTATTAACATGCACATGTATACTGTGTACACTTAATATATTGTATACATGTATAATATATACACAGATATTAACATGTTTATGTTTATATATGTATATTCTATATTATAGGTTATATACACATAATATACATATATACACCTACACTTGGTATATGCACATACATACATATAAACGTGCAACTATTGTTATCTCTTGGGTGAAGAAAGCCTTATGGTTGACAGCAAAAGAAACCTTTTTATGTGTATATAGGTAAACACATTTCCATGGGAAAAAAAAATTAGAAGGAAATACACCAAAATATAAGTAGGTTTTTCCAAAGCAAAATTATATTTTTCTATATTTTTTACTTTAAAACAGTGTGCATTTTTATTGCCTATATTATCAGAACAAATGTATATATTTAGGTGTAGGTCTAAAATACTGTGCAATAACTTTTTCTGTCTCCGATAGAATTCAGCTTTCCTAAAAGCTGACTGAGGAACGTAATTTAGAAACAAGTCCTTTTGCTTATTAAAGCCAAGTCCAACTCAAAGGGATACTGTCATGCTTACGGGCCGGCTTAGGCCCCTGGCTTCAGCTCTCAGTTGCTAGCTGACTTTTGTGAAATCAGGTAATCACCAACACATCAGGTCCACGGGCAGGGAAGTTTTTTCCCTTAATTCATTGCTGTAGCCCCAGCACCTGCAGCAGTGCCTGGCACAAAATGGCATAGAGGGCATTCACAAATATTTATTAAATGAATGAATGAAGAATAAACCTATCCCCCTTGCTGCTCTATTTTGACCCAATGGTAATAGAGCAGACGATGGAAAAATGTCCAGAAATGTTGTTGACTCAAAGAGGAAAGGAAACCTTTTCAACCCCTTTATTCGGAAATGGAAATTAAGGGCTGGGCACGGTGGCTCATGCCTGTAATCCCAGAACTTTGGGAGGCAAAGAGAGGATGCGGATCACCTGAGTTCAGGAGTTCGAGACCAGCCTGGCCAACATGGCAAAACCCTGTCTCTACTAAAAATACAAAACTTAGCCAGGCATGGTGGCGCACGCCTGTAATCCCAGCTACTCGGGAGGCTGAGGCAGGAGAATCACTTGAACCTGGGAGGGGAAGGTTGCAGTGAGCTGAGGTCACACCACTGCACTCCAGCCTGGGCAAAAGAGTGAGACTCTGTCTCAAAAAAAAGGAAAATTAAGACCAGCTAAAATGTGGGTGATCTTTATTTGGCTGCCTTTGTTCCTCAAAATCATTTTTAAAAAACACCTTATATTTGTACCTTATATTTGTTATATTTGCTGCATTACATTTAAATATATGATTCAGATAATGCTCATTGAATTTCTGCTTTTAAGGTTATTGTTGTTACAAAGGGGCAATAGCAGAAAGAAAGCATGTGTCATTGAAAATGATGTTTTCCAGATATAATGCCCTCCCAGTGTCCAGTCAGAAATTTTTAAAGCAGTTGATAAAAACTCAAAATTCACTGGCACTAACTTACACTTCTTGCAACTTTGTCTAATCAATATCATTTTCCAAGCTCTTGCACTCTTAAGTTCTGACTTCATTTTTTCTTCCCTCTTTTTTTTTTTATTTTCTGAAGAATGTGAAAGAGCCAAGTTGGGATCATTTCTCTTCCTCTTCCTGTGTTTCTTTGTAATCTTTGATTGGGTGTGTATTTTAAACTAAACCGAGTCTCTCTGTCCGTTTGAGGGCATCAGCCATATGGAAGGCCGTTGAGGGGATTCTAGGAGGTTCCACATGGGTAAATGCCTTATCAGCACATTGCAGGATTTAGGAATGTGCCAAATTCCAGGATGCATTTGGGATCCAAAGAGCTGGCCAGATCCTGGATTCTGCAGCATCTGGAAGCCCCTCTCCAAACAACTCTCAGCCAGGCTTCTTGGTTTACAAAGCAAGCCCAGTCTCTGTGTTCTCATCATTCACTTGACCATCTCCAAATCTTAAATCTAACAAGACTCATAGCAGCTAATAGGAAAACACTTCTCCTTTCTTACTATTTTTTTTGTTTGTTTGCTTTACTCTGTACTTGTAAATTGGATAGCCTTAGATTCTCAAAAACAGGTAATTTTCTTTGGTCTGTCTGATTAGATTGTTCATAATAACATTACTACTACTACTGTTATTGATATTTACTGAAAATGTGATATAAGCCCTGCACTATCCCTGCCTTTCAATCAGGTGCTAAACAAGTGAGAAGACCCCTGTTCTCATGGGCTTTATTCTAATTTGAGGGAGACTGAAAATAAATTAAGAAACAACCCTGATGGTTTAAGACGGGAAATATTTGCTATGAAACAAATAGAAAAGCAGGAGTGAGATGATGAGGGTTATATTTAGATTTATCTGAGGGCTCGGTGACATTTGAGCAGTGAAGTGGCCTGCGTGACAGGGCGGACTCTGCCATGAGAAGATCCAGGCAGAAGACCTGCGAGGGCAAAGTCCTTGAGGCAGGAAAAGGCTTGGAGTGTCTGAGGACAGAAAGCTAGCCAAGACCAGGGAGTATGTGATCAGGGAGAGTGGCAGGTGGGACAAAATCAGGCAGTGCCTTACAGACCATGGTGGGGAGACCTGGTTTTACTCTAAGGGCAGTGGAGGCCAATGGAAGTTTCTAGAACAATTTGGTTTTTGAGACTCTTTCCTCTGGCTACTGCTAGCAAACAGATGGAGGTAGGATAGGCATTGGAGCAGTAGTCCCCGTAGGAAGCCAGGTTGTCCGCCAGGCCTTGGTGAACCTGGCCCCAGCAGAGGCTGTGGGGATGATGAGATGGTGGGAATGTCCTATCATGTTGCCAGGGTTGGCTGTGGGGGATAAAAGAAAGGGAAGAATCAAGAATGACTTCCAAGATTTTGACTGGAACGACTTGCAAGCTCATGTTGTCCCAGCCCTTGTCCTAATATCATCTCATTTAATTCTCCCAGCAACTCTGTGAGCTCAGTGCTGCTGTATACACATTTTCACAGATCAAGAAACTGAGGTGTAGAGAATTTAAATAACTGAGTCATTCAACTCATAAGCCACAGAGCAGGGACTGGAGCCCAGCACCATCTGATGAGAAACCCTTCTGCCTCCCATAGACACTGTACCTTGGCCCTTTAAGAGAGGCCAGAGGGTGCCAGAAATAATGTTAGATATTTTTTCTATCTATGCAGTTTTAAGAAACTATTTGGAGATTGGTAGGATATATGAAACAAATACTGGATACTGGTCTAAAATTATAGAATACATTTTATTAAACATTTAATTACTGTTCAAATGTTATTATACAAAAATTCTTCCTTAACTCTGGTGGGAATATAAAATGGTTCAATCATTTTGGAAAACTGGCAGTTTCTTATAAAGTTAAATAAATACCCACCTTATGACTCAGCAATTCTCCTGGGTCTTCGTCCAAGAGAGATGAAACATGCCCACAAAAGACTTGTACAACAATGTTCGTAGTCACCTGGCTTGTAACACCCTCAAACTGGCAACAAACAAATGCTCACCCACCACCATATGCATAACAAATCGTAGCACATTCATAGGAGAGAATACTACACAGCAATTAAAAGGAATGGATCACGCAACATGAGTGAATCTCAATCACATTATGTTGAATAGAAGAAGGTAGGCACAAAAACATCCTATATGGTTTTATTTATTTGAAGTTGGAGAACAGTAAAAACAGTGTCTATGGTGGTAGAGGGTGAGGGTTTGACTAGAAAGAGGCACAGCAAACTTTCTGGAAGGTAGAGGCACTGTGTATCTGGATTGCATTGAGAAATACATGGAAATGTGTATGCATATTTCTTTCTAGAGGTGAATTGGCATTTTTATCAGGATAGTAGTACAGGTCTAGGGAGAGCCTTCAAATCCTCTTTGAAGATTCCGGTGCGCCGACAGACGATGCTGAGAAATTCCACCAGGTGGCGCTGCGTCCACTGACGCTTTATTATCGGGAGAAAACGTGGAAAACAGAAGCCCACTGGAGGTCTTCCTAGCTCCCCACTCCCATTTCTACCCCCTGCACCTACACACATTCCAGCCCTTTTTTGACCTGAGTATCCTCCTCTCTTTTCCCACCTGGCCATCTGCCAAACCATCCCCCAAGCCTGGTATTACTAAGAAGTGATTCACCCTCTCATTTCGGAGACCGAACCAGCAGGTGGGCAGTGGATAATTTTTTTTTTAATCTGTTGGTGTTGTATGTAAGGTTTCATTGGTGATGGAAAGTCGTTTGAATGTTCTAGGAAAACAGCAATATAATAAGGTTTAATTCTGGGGAAAGCAGTACAGACACTTGGCGGAAGCAGAGAAGTAAAGCTAACTGGGGTTCTTCGTTATTTTTTTCTTTTTATTTCTTTTTGGCCTTTTTCATTTTTCCAGCGGGTAAACTGGAAACAGTGAAATGGGCGTTCACCTGGCCGCTGAGTTTCGTCTTATACTTCACTGTACCCAACTGCAACAAGCCGCGCTGGGAGAAGTGGTTCATGGTGACGTTTGCTTCCTCCACGCTGTGGATTGCAGCCTTCTCCTACATGATGGTGTGGATGGTGAGTGAAATCGGGACCCCATGGCACTGTTAACTCTCTTTAGAGGATAAAGAAGGGAATAAGAGTCAGGGTTTCAGCCTGTAACTGTACCAGTCAGCTATTGCTACAATAAGCTGCACAACGAACCACTCCTAAACTTGGTAGTTTAGAATTGCAGGCGTCGATTCTCCTGCTCACACGTCTTCAGGTTGACTGTGGATTCATTAATCTTAGCTAGGACCTGCTATGCAGCTCTGTTTCGGGCTTCAGGGCGGTCATGTTTGATTCAGGCAGCAGGTGGGGTCCATGTCTACTCAGTGGCTTTGACATTAACAGAGCCATTTTAGGAAACCCAGGCTTCCAGAATGCATTACCCATTTATGGCTATACTTTTTAACTGGGGAGAAATTCCAAATCATTAGAATTGGACGGAAATTAAAAGGCATGGCAAAATGATGCAAATCCAAATTAATCTTGCCTTGAGTGTTGGACAGAAATGTAATATAAATTCTGGAGAATTAAACTCAAGAGCTAAAAAGAAGGTTCTGAAAAAGATATTTTGGTAGGACCAAAAATACCCAGAACAATTTTGTTACATGGATTGCAAATTTGTAAACCTGACGCAACTAATTCATAATCATCTCTTTCCTCAATATCACAAACATTTTTTTAAAACCCAAGTTTGATAGCCAGGGGTTTCTCCCTCATCCTGCATTCACTAATGTTTTCATCTGACATATGCACTAAGAGCCACCTCCTATCTGGATTTGGGGGACAGTGTTGGCTGTCCCTGACCTTAAGGTGCTACATGATTTTCTGTGCAGTCACCTAACCAGCAGGCTAACTGACCTGACTCATCTGAGGTTCAGCTTCCTTCTGTTTGCTTCCTTTTCCTCCAGTGGAGGTTCTAATAAGTCCCAATCAATGCCCAGGAGTAAGGAGAAAACTAGGAGAAACCGGAGACCTGGTCCCAGCCACCTGAGCAGTCTGCTCCCCTGAACTCCAGACCCAGCCACAAACATGATCATGAAAATGATGAGCCAGAGACCAAGCCTGGCTGAGCCAAACCAGATTCCTACAGGGACTGAGCTGAGGGTTAAAAAGGAAAAACAAGGTTTGGCCAGGACGCTGGTAGCTCCATTTGCTCCAGAGCAACAAAATAGAAATAGCGTGTGTTTCTGCAGCTCACTTTCCTCCCTGGAGACCAGAAGTCAGAAAGCCCTGTGGCCACCCCAGGTTAAATTCTGTTCAGTTCTGCTCAGTCCTGAACAGAAATGAGCTGCATTCGCTGGTTTGAAAGGAGGCAAGGCAGGCATCTCTATGGATTTCACTCACATCCCCCTAGCCTTTGAACAGGGAAGGAGTGATCGTGGCCTTTGGAGTGAAGTCAGCGTTCCGGGTGTAGGTGTCTCTCAAGGGCTGGCCCAGGAGGAACTGTGAGAAGAATGTGCTCCTTACAACATGTGCTTTGCATTTCCTGTAATTTTATGGCAAGTAAGGGAGATCAAGTGGCATCCTAAAATGACCTGACAGTTTCAACTCTTGTGAGTTATCTTCTCCTTGGGCCCACATGCAGGGAATGTGTCTCTTTTTCCACTTACCTCTTTTTTTGCCACCAGCTCTCTCATCATCTGCCTCATCAACTGCTTTTGTTTTTTTAAGGATGCTTACATTTGCTTTTTCTATATTTGCATAAATTTAAATGGTACAAGTAAATTTGTTACATGGATATATTGTGTGATGGAAGTGACGAAGTCCTGACTTTAGTGTATCCATGACTGAAATAATGTGCATCATACCCATTAAGTAATTTCTCATCACCCACCCCACTTCATTCCGTGCTGAATTTAAACTGGGGTGGCCTCTGGCCTTCCTGTTTTTCAGTCTCCAGGGAGGAAAGTGAGATGTAGAAACACAACATTTCTGCCCCCAACCCTTCTGAGACTCCATTGCCTATCATTCCACACCCCATGTCCAAGTGTACGCATTACGTAGCACCCACTTATGAGTGAGAACATGTGGAGTTTGACTTTCTGTGTCTGAGCTGTTTCACTTAAGATGATGGTCCCCAGAAGCTATTATAGTGAAGAAGATGTTGACAAGGACAGCAAATTGCTACCAAGCTTCAAGGAATAGAGAAAAAGAAATGCTAGTTATGGCTTTCCCCTTTTTTTTTCTTTTTCCTTTTCTTTTTTTTTTTTTTTTTGAGACAGGGTCTCACTCTGTTGCCCAGGCTGGAGTACAATGGCACTATCACAGCTCATCGCAGCCTGAACCTCCTGGGCTCAAGCCGTCCTCCTGCCTCAGCCTCTCAAGGAGCTGGGATCACAGGCATACACCACTGTGTCCAGCTAATTTTTAAAATTTTTTGTAGAGACAAGGTCTCACTATGTTGCTCACGTTGGTCTAGAACTTTTGAACTTAAGCAGTCCTCTCAACTTGGCCTCCCAAAGTGATAGGATTACAGGCATGAGCCATCGTGCCCAACCTTAGAGTTATGCCTTTTCTGACAAGTATGGATACTGTCAAATCCAGCCCCTTTGCAGTTCTTCTAAATTCCCATTGTGCATCCCCCCTAACATGGACGCTCAAATTCCAAGCAAAGCATCCATCCTTTCTGGATGCCTCAGGCCAACCCGTAGTTCAAATATTCTGTCCCAATATTGCCTTTTTCCCAGAAATTCTATTTTCTCTTCTCAAACCACCCGCCTCACCTGAAAAGAACAAGTGAAAAGACCGATGTTTTGTTGGAAAGCATGGGTCCTATTACAGCACCGTCCCCTGACCCGCAGCCCCGGCTGGCATCCACATAGTGTTTGTCACCCTCGGTATTGATACAGAGAGCAGACATTGCACCCCACAGAGATAGCCCAGACCGTAGCCTGTTGTGAGTCTCCATCAGAATAACCATGGGCAGGTGGGGCTTGAGGTGACCCTCAGCTGACCACCTCTTCCTGCTCCTTCTAGGTCACAATCATTGGTTATACCCTGGGGATTCCTGACGTCATCATGGGGATCACCTTCCTGGCTGCCGGGACCAGCGTGCCTGACTGCATGGCCAGCCTCATTGTGGCCAGACAAGGTGGGACTTCCAGTGGCAATGGGAACGGAGGGAGGGAGGAGGAGACGGAGACAGGAAGGGAGGGAGGGAGGGAGGGAAGGAAGGCAGGAGGGAGAAGAGAAGGAAAGAGGGAGGGAGGGAGTGAAGGAAGGAAGGAAGGAAGGAAGGAAGGAAGGAAGGAAGGAAGGAGTGAGAGAGGGAGGGAGGGAGGGCCTCTCTATCTGGGGGACCCACCTGGTAATTAACAGGGTTTGGAAGGAGGGAAGGTGATGCCGTGTTGGTTGAAGAGCTTCCTGGGATCAGAATAACAGAGAAATAATCTAGAAGGTCCTACCCTTGAGGAAAGCAAAGACATTTCCTAGGTAGCACCCATAGCCCCTTCTGGAGGCTGTATCACCATCCTTCTATTATTCAAAGTAGTAGGAAATGTACTGACAGCTAACCTTTACTGAGTAAAGCATGGTAGATGCACTATCTTATTTGATTTAAACAACAGCCCTGTGAAGTAAGCACAATCATACCCCCATTTTATGGACAAGAAAATTGAGGCTTAGAGAGGACAAACCTCATCCCTAAGGCTGACCCACCTGCAGTGCCCTCTGAGTGACAGGTCCCAGAGGTCAGTTTTCAGAGTGTGACAGATCCTTCCCTCCTTCAAAGCCAAGCTCACAGGCTCACGGTTCACCTTTCCAAACAGATGCCCCAGATGGCCACACCCTTCCACAGCACTCATTCTGACGCACCTGCCTGATTTATGCTGAAGGGCATTTGTTTCAAACAAATGTGTGCTGAGCTACAAAACTTGGCTCAGTGTCCCATAGACATCCTCATGAAGCTCTACTATTGTCTACACTATTGTTCAGTTATTCCGAAGAAGGCCTGGAGACAGTACAGGGCAGTTGGAAGATGACCCAGTGTGCAGGTGTGAGCTCTGGAGTCACTTTCTAGAATGGTTGAGTTTATTCCTTTCCATAAGGGTGTCTCAGAATCTCCAGAATCCTTGAAACCATCTGTATTAGTGCGTCTCACATTGCTGTAAAGAAATACCTGAGGCTGAGTAATTTATCAAAAAAGAGCTCTAACTGGCTGATGGTTCTGCAGGCTGTACAAGAAGCATGCCAGCATCTGCTCGGCTTCTGGGGAGGCCTCAGGAAACTTCCAGTCATGGTGGAAGGTGAACGGGGAGCAGGCATGTCTTACACGGCAGGAGCAAGAGGGTGGGGGGAGGTGCTACACACGTTTAAATAACCAGATCTCATGAGATCTCACTCACTATCACAAAGCTGGTACCCATGGGGGATGGTGCTAAACGATTCATAAGAAACCACCCCCATAATCCAATCACCTCCCGCCAAGCCTCACCTCCAACACTGGGGACTACAATCCACATGAGATTTTGTGGGGACGCAGACACAAAGCATATCACTGTATTTGGTTTTTAGAATCACTTATATTCAATCAGTGATGATATTTGAAGTAAAGGTCAACCATTCAGTAGAACATGTGTTTCTGTGTTTTATAATTCGTGTCGTCCTTTCACATGGGTGATGGCCTCGAAAGAGAAGCGCATATGTGAGCTTGCAGAACCACTCTCTGGCTGTGAGATTAAAGGCTTGGGAGAGTCCTGTGTGGGGCCCCTGCACTCTCCTGGGTTCCCTTCCCTCACTTAAGTGACCTCTTGTCCCTGCAGGGATGGGGGACATGGCCGTGTCCAACTCCATTGGGAGCAACGTGTTTGACATCCTGATTGGCCTGGGTCTCCCCTGGGCTCTGCAGACCCTGGCTGTGGATTACGGATCCTACGTAAGTGGTTTTCTCCAGGACTTCTCCTGAAATCCAGGGCTACCTGACTCTGTTTCAATAGCCTTGGCCACAGGGTCTTTGTCTCGGGGAAAAAGGGGTGTAGAAATCGTAATATTGAGGGGAAAACAAATTCTCCTTGTCAAAGGCCTTCCTAAGTCAGGCTTGCAGGGACATTCAGGACTTTAGAGCAGGGGCCAGCAAACTTTCTGTCAAGGGGCAAATACTAAATATTTTAGGCTTTGTGGGCCAGAGGATGTTTATACAGCTATTCAGCTTTGCTGCTGTAGCAGAAAAACGGCCATAGACAACAAATAACCAAACAGGCATGTCTGTTTCAATACAACTTTCCTAATAGAAACTGAAGTTTGAATTTTATATCATTTTTATATGTCATGATATATAACACTTCTTTTGATTTTTGTTCCAACCATGTAAATATGTAAAAACCATTCTTCACTCATGGACTATGCAGAAACAATTGGTGGGCCAAATTTGGCCCATGGGTCATAACTTGCCAACCCCTACTTTAGTGTACTTAGACTTGCTTCACCTTATTACAGGCTAAGTGATTTATGTCAGAGAGACACTGGAGAGATGCCATCCAGGTTGGCCACTGAAAGGGCATCGCCCACTGGGGGAGAGGGGGAGCGGGTCACAGAATTCCAAATAACTCTTCTAAGTTCTGCAGCCCACAGGGTGAGACTTTTGCGGTCAGGATCTTATGAATTGACTCACATCAGCCAGTCAGGATCTTATGAATTGACTCACATCAGCCAAATTCACAAGAGTTTGATGTCTAGGATAGAATGTCAACAGATGGTAGTAACAGGTGTTAAGATATATAAGGGCTGTGCAGAAAGCATGTGCTTATTTTGGATGATATGTTCTCTATATTCCTGGAGAAATATCTTATGTGGGAATTATTTTGGGCATCCTATGACCATCCTCTAATTCAGGGTTTCAGGAGTAGTCACAGATTACATTCATGGCTAAGGTTTATTATAGCACAGGATATGGGATAAAAGGAGCTGGAAAATGAAATGCATCAGGAGAAGCCCAGTGTGGTCAGCTGTAGGCCTCTAATTCCTTCCCTAATGAGTCACACAGTAAGTGCTTTCTCCCTTGCGGGAAACATGCACGAGATGTCTCTATCCAGGGAAGTCCACTGGAGGCTGAGGCTTCTGGGGAGGGCTGGTCAGGTAGGCACATTTCTGCTGCATGAACAGCCATGATGCCTGAATCTCAGAACCCCAGCATAGATACCAGGTAGACATTATAAAGTTTGGGAAATGATCCTGACAAGTTGGTACAGCATGGCCTATCGCTTCTGGGGTACAAACCAATGTCATCAATTGTAGCATCCCAAGGGTCACATTCATAGGGGTTGGTTAAAAGGTCAACCATGGTTCTGGACTCTCCTGGAGGTATGCAAGGATTAAATAACCAGGCCTGCTGTGTCAACAACTTTCACACAGAAGGTCAAATTATGGCTTTATTTTTCAGAATAAGTGTTGCTAGCTACCATATTACCAAAAACCCCAAAATTTCACTGGAGTAGCCCAACAAGGGATTGGTTTTTTATTCAAATTCCACTGCAGATGTTCCCATCTTGGCAGCTCTCATGGCTCTTTCAAGCAGAAACTCAGGGTTTGTGGCACAGTCCATCCAGTGGTTCTACCATCTTGAAGTCCTTCTCCCATAGCTACACAGAAAGCAGAGAAGGCAAGGGCATGGAATATTGTGTAGATCACTTTCTGATGAGGCCTGGAAGTGGTATCTATCCCAACTGTTCCCATCCCACTGTCCACGTAAGTTACATGTACCCACTTGGATGCAAGAAGGATCCAGGTAATTAGTTTAGTGTTGTGCCTCAAATTCATATAGCCACATGTGGCTTGTGGCTGACTGTTGGACCCTGTAGCTCTAGAGGATTAAATGACAATCACCCAGAGTCTAATCCATAGATAACTATTGTTAACATTTCAGCATCTTTTTCTTTCTCTAGGTTACTTTGTATAGCAAAGATCATCCTATATAGGCAATTTTATACATTGCTTTTTATACTTCCGGTTAGATCAAACGTTTTTTCCTCAAAATCTCATTGGAAGCATCATCTTCAAGGTGACCTATTATTACAGTATATTCCAAAATGTACTTAATCATGCTGCTGCTCTTGGACACTTATGTTGATTCAAACCTTTCACTGTTGTAAGTAGTGACACCACAGACATCTTTGTACATTAATCTATAGGTTTTAGAGTTGTACATAAATCTATACTTTTCAAGTTTTTCTTTAGATGATTTTTCTCAGTGTTAGAAAAGTTATATAAAAGATTGTTTTCCAGAATGACAATATTTTTTACATGGTTATTTGTCCAGATTCATTCCTGAAGTTTTGGGACAACTTTATGACACCTTCATATCCTGACCACAGGAAGCTCCATGAGGGCTGACCTTGAGCCTTTCACATGTCTGTCTTCTTCATGGCACACAGTATGGGGCAGGCACATACTCAAGCCATGAAAAGCATGTTGAATAAATGGGAATCCATGTTTAGCTCTTCCATGGCCTTTGCATTCACTTTCACCAGCAGTGAAAGTTACCTTTCATGAATTAGAGGGACACTTCAGGTCCAGGCTGAGACACGAGGGCATGAATAACCTTGTAATTTGGTGCCCCCCAAAACATATTTTTATTAAAAAAAAACATGAATTCAGCATTTATTTTCAAGATGAGATAAATGCTTCGTGAGCAAAGGGTGGAGACAGGAGATTACTGGTTCCTTCAGTAATGCAGTCTTCCCTTGTTATCAAGAAGTTCAGCTCTGAACTCAAACTTGCATATCATTGTCTGAACAAAAGCTTCGCAGTTAACACAACCTAACTTCCTTAAAAAATATTTAGTGACTTTCTATCCCTACTCAGTCATACTTGACAAGGAAGCCAATGAAGATGCTCATTAGCCCGACTCAGAGTGCTGCATACAGGGGTCTGATGAACCCATTGGCAGTCCGTCTGGTTTTTATGAGGAATTAAAAATCAGACCTATCTGAATTTTAACTGCTTTTTGTCGCTCTGTTGAGGACTAGAAGACAATCGCTAAAAAACAGACATCAAAAAGAAGAAAAGAAAACCTGGGCTCTAAACAACCTGAAAAATTCATCCCTGAATAATATATTTTCACTAGGATGACTCTCCAGTGAGGGAGGGACAGGCAGGAGCAGAGAATGATAAACTTTCAATGTCCTTCAGATCCATGATGTTATTTCTTATTTTACTTTGATTAAAGGGGACAATCATAGAAGGTGAAATCAAAAACTTTCAAAACAAAACTAAAACTCACCCCAGAAGCAAACCAGTTTATCTTACTAACTTTGAAATCTTCCTGACTAGACATGGATATCAGGCCTGAAATTCCAACTCGATTCGGCACACCATAAATCATTCCCCCAATGATCTCTCCTCCTTTCCTCTCCTTCTGACATTCTCCCAATACTCTTTAGAGAACAAAAAAAAATTAAACATTATTCT
The DNA here is from genome assembly GCF_006542625.1 of Nomascus leucogenys. Taxonomy (NCBI): domain Eukaryota; kingdom Metazoa; phylum Chordata; class Mammalia; order Primates; family Hylobatidae; genus Nomascus; species Nomascus leucogenys. The sequence goes on along the minus strand of NC_044393.1, from coordinate 45,443,015 downwards.
TCTATCAGTAATTCCCAGAGCTATGAAAGCATACTCTTTCCAGATCTCAATGTCTACTGACACAGTGACATCATGAAAACAAAAATTCAGACTTTAGTGGATGTTTGGCCCAAATTCATGTTTTTCATCTGAAGATGACATAATTGGATCACTCTGCTCATTCTGCTAGAATTATACAAGGGCCACATTTAGTCTTGAAATTGAAGATCTACTTTATCCTTGAAGTCAAGGGGGAAATGCAGGAGAAGAAACCACTCTGGCTTATTATGATCAATAGCCATGACACGCACAAGAGTCCTCTTGGGGGAGACTTGGTTAGGAAGACTCTAGAGAAAGGCACGTCATGTTGTGTTTCCATCCAAATGCTGCTGTTTCTGTAATCAGTGCAAAAAAACAAACAAAAAAAAGATCGTTTTATGCCAGGGATACAAACATCCAATGCAGACCACTCTTTTGAAAATAGAAAATCAGTAATATAATCAATAAACAGTTTATGAACTCCAGGGAAGTCAAGGAGATTCCATTTGATATATGATGTGAGGTAGGGATTCAATTTTATTATTTGGCACATGGATATATAGTTGTTTCAGCACCCTCTGTTGAAAAGGAGATTTCATTTTGAACTTTAAAAATTCAATGGAAAAATTTCTGGTTAGCTTATTTTTCAGTAATAATCACAACCTAGGAACTACTAGGAAGCCATGATTTGGTTAAAGCTGTGAATTTTGCATTTCATAAGTAATGCTAACTTCCACTATTTGGAAAAGTTTTTACCTTGAGTCAAGACTAAAATGTAAATGAAAAGGAAACAGGGAAGGATCAACCTGGTGAACTGAATCGGGGAGTGAGAGTCATAAAATCAGCCCCAGATCCTAGTGGCATGCTTTAATATTCTGCTTTCTCCTTATTCTACTCAAGTAGTTGCTCTCCTTCCTTCAGAGGGCATTTAATAAGGAAAGAATCCCTATGAAGAGAAGAACCCCAAATGCTCCCCACATCCTAAATTCTCTAATCCTTCTAAGCTCTGCCCAAATACATCCTCACACTGCACATAATCTCTTTCCACATCCCTGTTGGCCCATCCACATTCTTCCTTGTTTCACAGTTATTAACCACATCTCTCTCTGCTGTTAGAATCTGAGTTTAAGACCTCATCCACTTAATGTCTGCCACTCACACTGCACCAATGTCCATCTTGCACATAGAAGGACATTTTATTTGTTTAAATAGAGAATAAATTTTATTTTTTCAATTGCAGCAGCAAGCAATCCCTTTGTACATCAATAGCTCCTGAGATCTTTGCCATGTGTCAGCCCAGTTAAATGATTTTATATTAATGGTGGTGATCCTGAGTCATTCAGGAAAAAGTTAAGTTAGATCTCATATCCTCTAGGATAAGCATCAAGTGTATGATCTATTTCAAAGCAAAATATTTCATCAAAAATAGTTAAGGAGCTAGCCTATAGAAAGGTAGACTTTAATTTTCCAGAAGCCTTTGCTTGTACAGACTATGATTCTTTGACTGATAATGTTAGATCAAAATAGTAACAGTATTTGGCCCAACCAAACTATGCCTTTTGGTTTGCTTGGAAGCTGGGGGTCCCAGAAAATGGCCCTCTGAACCCAGACTACCTCACAGAGGGGGTTACAGGGGCCCCGACCAAGGGCTTCTTTCTTTCTCTAGCTCATCCTTCAGGTATCAATATAGATGTTGAACTGGGATTTCCCAAGCCTGGACCAGGTGTCATGCCTGTGTTCAGCAGTTCTCATCAAAGCACTTACCTTTACCCCTTGGTCTGAGTCTCCCCCTGGAGAAGTGACCTCCCTGAAGACAGGAACTGTGCTCGTCTATGCATTTATTATTTCCTTTGTGCCTAGTGCAGTGCCTGGCACTTGGAACATATTCCACAAATATTTGTTGGATGGATGGATGGATGGAGAGATGGATGGATGGATGGAGAGATGGATGGATGGAGAGATGGATGGATGGATAGATGGATGGAGGAACATGTGTGAGCAAAGAAGAACAAATCAGTAGGATGACTTGAGAAGAGAGCAGGGGGGCAAGCACGACAGCAAAAAGAATAGCTAGAATTCACTGAGCATCTATTCTGCACCAGCACTGTAGGGACACTGTATTCGCATGGTCTCACCTAATCCTTCCAACGCCTATATAAGGAAATGATTATTCTTTCAACCAGGGCTTATTATGCACCCACTATATGCCAGGAACTGGTCAAGGCAATAGGGATTCAGAAGTGAACAAGGTAGACAAGACCTTTCCTCTTAGAGTATACATTGAGTGGGGAAGGATAGACAGTACATACGTGAACAAATGCCTGATTGCACTAACTTCAGAGGACAAAAGCCTTATGCAGATGATGAGATGAAGTGATGTTTTAGAGAGAGAGGTGCAGGTGTCACTCTGTATTTACTGAACAGGAGATTAAGTTCTGTGTGGAGTCATGAATGACAAGAGCCAGCCATGGGAAGAGAGGGGTGTGTGGAGAGCAGGGGAGCATTCTGAGAAGGAACTGTACTTGCAAAGGCATTGAGGCAGGATGTGTCCTAGAACAGGAGACATGCTGGGCAGAGGTAGTGCAGAGTAAGGTGGGCAGAGGTCATACTGGGCCACCAAGACTGGTCACAGGGCTCAGGTTTCATTCTAAATCCAATATAGTTCTTAGCTCAATTCTGCAGATTAGGAAACCAAGGCACAGAGGTTAAATCACACAGCCAGAAAGAGGCAGAGAGGAGTGCTTTCCTCAAAGCACTGACAACTATTGCCAAAGCAAATCATGCCACAGCAGTCACCCATGCATAACTCTGGGCTCAGAGGAGAAACTTCAGACCAGATCCATCCCCGAGTTTGAATCTTTGCTAAAAGACAGGGCAGGGTCTGCTTATTAATGCCTAGGTGGCTTCTTCAACTTTATTTAAAGAAATGAAGAGCTATAAGGGGAGCAAATTCTGATCCCCAGTTTTCTATCCTAAAAGTACCAACAGTCATCATGGGGGCTGCACTCATTGCTGCCCTGGGCCATGGTAACTGATATTTCTACAGGGAGTTTCTCTCTGATGGTTGGAGGAACCGCTCTGGATCCTTTGTTCAGTCCCTGGTCCCTCTCTGGCTCTCTTTGGGTGCCTTCAAGTGGTCAATTCCTCGTGCTCAGCCACACTGGGCAGGGTGGGGGACATCACCATGGATCTCATGCCGAAATGCAGACGTTATTTGGAAAAATAATCGCAGGTTCATGGAAAAGCAAATCTAGGGCTTATTTGCTGAGAGCATTTTGCTCTGCCCTCTTCTCCACCACAAGCTTTTCCTAGGAGAGGCTTTATTTCCAAAACGACACTCAAAGGCCACTTTTCATGTAGCATGGTAGTGACCACATGACATCTTTCTGCATCTCTGACATCAGAAGCGAGCAGCCACTGTGGGTTTAATGGCCTCTCCTAACCTCACAAGGGACTTGCCAACAATTTTGAAGCACTTTTTCCATCTCATCTAGATGGGATTTCCAAGTCATAATTATCTGATAATTACCATCCGGACAGCTGTTTTGTACATGGCATTAGGTTTAAGCATTTGGCAGGGAAGGATGAATGCAGTTTTACAGATTTTGACATTTCTTAACACTCTGTGGCTTGCTCAGAAGGCAGCTAGTTACCTAAGTGCCCAAAATAAGGAATCTTTCCAAAAGACAAAATTTGGAAAATGAGCACTTCTTGTTCCATTATGGTGATGAACGTCTGTTCCACAAGCTTTAAGAGAGCTGAGAAAGTCACCATGCAGGCTCCAGGAAGCCAGGGCAAAACTCATATTTCTAAGCTAGGGCTTAGAAGTGTAAAATAAATCTGAGATGCAATGGTGGGAGGGTGTCTGTCTCCCTCTCTCCAAGCAAGAGACCACCAGAGTCCAGAAACAACAGAGACAGAAAGAAGAGCTGTCCAGGAATATTCTCACCCCACACTGTCTGCCTGGTTTATTCTTTCTTTGACCAAGTGTTAACTGAGTGCCTACTGTGTGCTATGCTGGTAACCACTGGAGATGGTGCAGTAAGCAAGACAGGCAGAGGTGTATGCTCCTGGACCTACAGCTATGGAAGAAGAGAATTGCACAGTCAATTCCAAAACAAGATGTGATGCCTGCTTTCCTAAGGGCTGCCTATACAGAAGTTTAGGCGGTGTGTGGCAGTGATTGGGGGATCTGGAATGCTGGGGAGGAAATGACAGTTATTCTGAGAATCCGAGATTATCAGAACAAGCAGGTGGAGAGAGGTGAGAAAAGTTTTTTCCAAACAGAAATAAGAGCTTGTAGAACACCAAGATATGGGAAAACTTGTTGGACTGAAGGACCCAAGGGCTGCTTCTGTGGCTGGGGGGAGTATGGGAGGGCTGAGGAGTTGGGGAGCTGAAACAAAGTGACAGAAATGAAACTAGAGACAGAGAGAAGCTGCATGGTAAAGGCCATGGTAATGGAAAGAATGAAGGGTACACGAGAAGGAGAGATACAGTCATGTGTGCCTTTTAGAAAGGATGTTCTGACAATTCCGTAGAGAAAGCATTGGAGCCTGACAAGACAGATGGCAACAAGTTCAGCTATGAGGAATTTGCAGGAGAGAGAAAATAGGGTGATTGGATTAGGACAGTTGTATCTGTTAGCTATGGTTACCATAATGCTAAGTAACAAAAGGCATGCATCCATCCATTAGCATATATTTCTCAGTCATACCTTTGTGGCTGACAAGTGTGTGGCTGATCTGGGCTTGGCTGCAGGCTTCATATGAGTCTGCTCCATGTGCCTCTCATTCTCTTTGGACCACTGGCTTCTCAAGACACAGTCTTCTCATGATGGGTCTTCTCTGAGACACATCATGTTTTCCTCTTCTCAAAACAAGAGCACAAGAAGACGCACCCAGCTTCGGAAACACATTTTGGATTCAGGCTCATTTCAGGTCAGCTAACGCCATTGGCCAAAGAATATCACACAGCCAAGCCCCAAATCAGAAAGCAGAAAAATGCATCCACCCACCATGAGGCTTTGGAAAGTATGTGGACATAAAACCTATTATGGGGAGAGGAAATGAGACCAGCAGTTCACTCTGCCTCCACAGTAGCAGTAAAACTGGAGATCAGTGGAAAGCTAAGCAAGAGACTACAGAAAAAAATAACAGGCCTGGCAATTAGTTTAACTTTAGCCCCTAAACAGCTGTTCATGTGGAGGTAAGTCAGGAGAGGCAAGGATTTTGTAAGCCATTGCAAAATTTTCAGGTGTTATTATAACTACGATTGAGGATTTTAGCAAGGCAAGGGCATGATTCACTTTACATTTTAAGATTACATTGGATGCTGTTTCTGAATGCATAGGAGGCAAGAGTGGGTGAGGGGAGACAGGTCAAGGAGCTGATGACAAAGAGATTCTTTTTAAGGAAGAATTAATAAGATTTTCTGACAGATGTATGGAGACAATGAGAAGGAGAAAAATCATAAGTAACACGTGATTCTTTGCTTGGGCAACTAAGTGTATTGTGCTGCCATTCGTGGAGATGGGGAGACAAGCTGGGAGATGAGGAACACATTTGAGATGAAATACCCAATGTTCCATTTAGGACAAATAAAGTTTGATATGTTTGCAGGTCAACCGAATGGAGATGTCAAGTAGGTAGTGGAAATGATGGGTCTGAAGTTCAGAGGCAAGGTCTTGGTTGCAGGTATGAACTTGGGAGTCAAGAACATTAACCGCAAGTAACAAAGTAAGAAGGTAAGTGTAGATAGAGGAGAGGGCCTAGAACATGTCACATGTCGTGATGTTGGATGGGGGAAGAAACAAACATTCACTGAAGGAGACTGAGGAAGGGCCAGCCAGGGACAGGGAGAATCAGAAGAAAGGGGGCCGCAGAGCCAGAAGAAAGTTACAAGGATGTTGGAGCAGCCAAGTATATAAGACCTTGTCCAAGGTCCTTCTTCTAAGGCCAGTGCTTTCAACCAACCATCACCTCCTCCGAGAAGCCTACCCTTAGCCAAATTTAGTACCTGTATGACAGCATGGGGGTATATTCTATGATGTGTGTGCCTCCCCCTTAACTCCCTGAGGGCAGAAACTGTATCTTACTCAACCTGTGCTCCTTAACACCTAGCAGAGGGCATTCTGTGGAATGAATCAATGAACCCATCAGTTCTTAATGTCTCCCACGTCTTTCATTCTCACCTTGTATGGCAACCATTCCCAATTCAGGCTCCCAGCACCAGGACACTGCTGCCTCTGCTAGAACCAGTCTTCCCTTTTCTGCAAATTCCTTCCCTCGCCCCTAGGGACAGTAGGGTGCTGGAGCCAACTCATATAGCCTCCAGAGAAGCTATAACGTGCAGCTCTTCGTAGCTTCCTCTGGCGATGCCACTTTGGTAGCTTGAAATCAGCCATGATGGCAGTATTTACATCACAGAAACAGAACCATGTCAGAAGGCCACTGCTAGGGTCTCCTACAAACTATCCCCACAGGACCTAGATAGGTAACTTGGGAATAGTGTGGTGATGTCTTAATGAATGAGGCTTCTCAAGGTTATTCAAACAGAGCTCCTGGGAGCAAAAGTATCACCACCCAATCCCCCTAATCTTGACCATTGAGTTTCAGGCTCTATGTTAGGAAAATTAGGTGATGCCTGGGGGAAGGAAGGGTTCTTCCAGATCCTACTGTGGAAGGGCTTGCATGGAAAGCTGAATCAGTCTCTCTGTTCATCACAGTTTAGGTCCCTCAGAAACTATTCATTTCTAAGATGAGGATCCAGGGTGAAGAGTTTATTGAGGGGGACCAGTATGAGAGTGGAGAGGGAGAAGGAGGGAAGGCAGCCCACAGCAGCTGTGCTAGCAAGACTGTTACCACAGTGGGCAATCAGGGCTGACTCCCATAGCGGGAGCTCTGGGAAACAGAGGACAGCCTCTGTCTCAGAATGACTCCATCCGAGGGGCAAGGGAGCTGGGGGGTTTATTCACCCACTCCTCAGAGTCACTGGTGGAGAACAGCTTCTAGGATGTTCATTTCTTGGCACTTCTGTGGTTCAGGAGAAAGTCCTAAGGCACGGAGGCGGGAATGGCTGTTGGGAGGCAGCTGGCACCCACCAAAATGGCACCTCAGGGAGATGGGGGGATGTGGGTGAGTACAGATGGTAGATGCTGCAGGGGCATCTGTGATTCTTAAAGTTCCTTCGGGACTCTTACAAACATGGTAGGCAGACATGGTGAAACCCCGTTTCTACTAAAACTACAAAAATTAGCCGAGCGTGGTGGCACACACCTATAGTCCCAGCTACTCGGGAGGCTGAGGCAGGAGAATCACTTGAACCCAGGAGGTGGAGATCGCAGTGAGCTGAGATCATGCCACTGCACTCCAGCCTGGGTGGCACAGCAAGACTCCATCTCAAAAAAAAAAAAAAAGTGCTAGGCAGGAAAGGTCCAGATGCACTTCTGAGGGCTCTTAGAAGGTAAAGGGAGGCTTTACCCTGGCTTTCTGCTGTGCCTGGCAGAGTACAACAAAAAGTGAGAATTTAGGGTCCAAAGCCCAACTCTAAGTGCAGACCTGACCCCTCACCAGCTTCAGAAACTTGACTAAGTGGTTTAACCTCTCTGAGCCTCAGTTGTCTCATCTTTCAAATGGAGAGAACAAAACCCACTCTGCATACTTCATGAGTGGCCACCAGAACTAAATGCACCATTGTACTAAATGACTAAAGGACTTAGGGATGCAACTGTCATTAAATTGCGTCTTTTCTGTGGGCTTGGTCACTGTCTTACCTCATTTAATTGTTCAAACAAAGAGATTCCAACCCAGTGATATTTTACAATGTAAAGCCACAGCTGGGAACATCCATTTGGAAACTACGCCCAAACAAGTGTAAAACTACCCAAATAAGAAAATGTGAAATGACATGCCACATATGTTCCAAGTTAGAAATAAATTAGCAAAAATCCAGGGGCTTCTTATTTTTCCTAAAAGAATTTGTTGGTTGGGTCAAGCTGATCACAAACCATAGAGAGATTTTAAACTGTAGTATTGGGGAAATCAGAATCTTTTAGGATGGGAGTGTTGGCTTTCCAAAGGTAATAGGGTTCAAAGAACTGTTTTGTGAACAGCAAGTATGCATGAAATTTGGTATGAATGAGTATCTGTGTCTGCATCTGTACTAAAAAATATACATGCACTGTGGGCTAAATTCCTGTTGACTTTGGAAATAGCCACCCTCCTGTTTCCTCCACAACAACTACCAAGAGGGAATTAGAGAATGAAAATGCATGCTTCTTAAGGCAAGAAATGAAAACACCATTAAATGTCAGGACTGAACAATCTGAGATGTGCCTCCCATGCTCTCAGATCAGCATTGCCTTGAAGATTTTCTGCACTGGCACTTAATGTTCCTTGCGTCTTTGAGGCAGGGAGGAGGGAGATGATCTAGTTCAACACTGTGCAGGCCTTTCCAAAGGTCATTCACAGATGAGAAGGGTTTGGTGATATCATTTGGCTTAGCATGCCTCCAGAAAGTGTTTTACTGCCTTCAGGGAAAGTTACTAGGATGATGAAAATGTTTTTTATTTTTGTTGAAGTGTAGATTACATGAGGTATGCATTTGTCAAAACTCATCCAGTAGTAAGAACACTTAAGATCTGTGCATTTTACTCTATGCAAATTATGCCTCAATTAAAAAACAATTTGGTGCCCTCTTGCTTTGTTACTTGCAGAGATCGGCTTAAAGCCAACCCTCACCATGGCCTGTCTCCCAATCAACTCTCCACTCTTGCCCTTTGCTATGCAGCCTCACTGCCTCCCAGTATGCACATGCGTGCACACATGCAGACACACACAGACAAAGACACATACACACATGCAGACACATGCAGGCAAACACACGCACATCCACACATGCAAACATGCAGGCAAACGCACACACACATGCAGACACATGCAGGCAAACGCACACACACACACATACATGCACACATGCAAACACATGCAGGCAAATGCACACACACACATGCACACATGCAAACACATACAGGCAAACTCACACAGACACGCATCCACACATGCAAACACGCAGGCAAATGCACACACACATGCAGACACATGCAGGCAAACGTGCACACACACAAGCATGCACACATGCAAACACATGCATGCAAACGCACACGCACATGCACACATGCAAACACATGCAAATGCACACACATGCATGCACACATGCAAACGCACACACATGCATGCACACATGCAATCAAACGCACACACATCCACACATGCAAACACACAGGCAAATGCACACACACATGCAAACACACGCAGGCAAACGTGTGCACACACACACATGCACAAATGCAAACACATGGCAGGCAAACGCACACGTGTATGCAAACATGCAGGCAAACACACACGCATGCATGCAAACATGCAAACACATGCAGGCAAACGCACACACGTGCATGTCCACATGCAAACACATGCACACAAACACACACACCCGTGCTCAGAATCACCAGATTTTTTTTTTTTTTTTTGACAAGAGTTTCACTCTGTCGCCAGGCTGGAGTGCAGTGGCGCGATGCAACCTCTGCCTCCAAGGTTCAAGCAGTTCTCCTGCCTCAGCCTCCCAAGTAGCTGGAACTACAGGTATGCACTGCCATGCCCAGCTAATTTTTGTATTTTGAGTAGAGACAGGTTTTCACCATGTTGGCCAGGATGGTCTCGATCTCTTGACCTCGTGATCCGCCCGCCTTGGCCTCCCAAAGTGCTGGGGCTACAGGTGTGAGCCACTGTGCCTGGCCGCAGATGCTCATTTTTTGTTTGTTTGGGATAGGGTTTTGTTCTGCCATCCAGGCTGGAGTGCAATGGTGGGATCACAGCTCACTGTAGCCTCGACCTCCCCAGCTCAAGCGACCCTCCCACCTCAGCCTTTCAAGTAGCTGGGACTACAGGCACGTGCCAACAGAACTGGCTAATTTTTATTTTTATTTTTTTTGTAGATTAGAGGTCTCGCTATGTTGCCCAGGCTGGTCTTTAACTCCTAGATTCAGGCAACCCACCCACATCACCTTCCCAAAGTGCTAGAATTGCAGGCATAAGTCACCACGCCTGGCCCAGATGCTCATTTAAACATACAGTATGTGGAGCCAGGGACTGGAGGGGTGAGGGAATTAGGTGCTAGAGTGAGGAAAAACTCACGAGCCAGGCATCTGCCCTCTGAGCATTTGGACCTGCTGGTCTGGTAAGAACATGCCCCAACCCAAGCACAAGCAGGACCGACATCAGCACCATATGGACAATAGTGAACTTGGAAAGGGCAAAAGGACTTAGGGCAGGATGGGCAGAGTAGAGGTGGGAAGGAGGTGAGACCCCCACCTAGCTAGACCGAAAGTCTCAAAGAGGGCACAGGGGTGTGCTTAAGGTGCCGACTACAGAGAAGGGGTGCTAGGATATGAGACAGTGACATGAGGTCCTTAGCAGAGCTCCTGGCCCTCCTCCTGTCTTCATTAATGGCTAGCCTGTCAGGAAGGAGGAGCCCTACAGGCCTCTTTTTCATTTTGTTTTTGAATTATAAAAGTAATACACATTAATAGCCCCAAACTGGAAGTGGCCCAGATGTCCATCAACAGGAGCATAATTAAACACACCATGGCATATTTACACTGCTGTAAAAATAAATGAGCTGTTGATGCAATGAAAACATTGAAGGAGTCTTTTAAGATGATGCGGATATAAAAGAGTACACGCTGCAGGATTCCATTGCTATGAAGCTCTAGGACAGGCTGAACTGCCTTGTGGTGGAGAAACAGGGTAGTGCCTGCCTCGGGCGAGGCTTGCAGCAGGGCACCCGAGAACTTTCTGGAATGACGGAAGCGTTCTGTGCCATGGTAGAGTTTGAGTTACATGGGTATATGCATTTCTCAGAACCTGTTGAATGGTACAGTTTTGTGGTGGGAATTTTACCATATAAAATGGCATCTAAGAATAAAAGACCCATGAACTGTGAATGAACTCTACTTAATGAGATGCAGGCAGGAGTGCTCAGGGGTGAAATGGCCTGGTCTCTGCAGTTTACTTTGAAGTTCCCACAAGCACACGTGGACATGCCCTGCTCTTAAAAAAATAAGATGGTATAATTCTTCCAACTTTCCTGAATGCTTGAAAACTTTCATAGCAGCATGCTGGGCTTAAAAACACTACATAGACTCAAAATAAATTAGGCAAAATGGGGAAGGGAGAGAGAGAACACTGGGCAGAGACCACATTGCTTCTGGAACATTATCCAGGGAGTGGCATCCGGGGTCTCTCTGCTTCCAACCTCACTCTGACCAGTCCCCGCTGCCCCACAGAATACTGGCCTCCTTATAATGCATATTCAAAATGAGACCTCATGGACATGTCTTATTCATTGCTCAATTACGTTTTAAGCACGTGGTCTGTGCCCAGCCCTGTGCCAGGTGGAGGGTAAAGTCGGATGTGCTTCCTACCCTTGCAGTGTCTGTAATCTAGTAAGCTTCTGTTCAGTGATAGGTTTAGAAAAGAGGCAGCCTCAGGGGCAAGGAAGTGGACCCAGCCCCCAATTATTCAGAAGGTATTACACAGCGGGCCCTGTTCAACAGTTTTAACACGGATTAATTCAGTTCAACCTCATAAGCACCGACAAAGCAGGAACTGTATTATCCCCATTTTACATTTTGAAAAACTGAGGCTTAGAGAAGTTCAGTTACCCATCCATGATGATCCAGCAAGTGAGTGACCAAGAAGAGATTCAAAACCTAGGAAGTTAGCTCTGGAGTCCATGCCTTAAACCAGAGGGTTGCAAACATTTTCTATAAGGGGCCAGGGAGGAAATGTTTTAAGCCCTGTGGATCATACTGTCTCCATCAAAACCACTCAGCTCAGCTGCTGTCATGTGAAAATAGCCATTGATGATACATGAATGAATTAACTGAGTTCCAATAAAATTTTTTTTTACAAAGACGGGCTGGAGCCGGATGCAGTGGCTCATGCTTGTAATCCCAGCACTTTGGGAGGCCAGTGTTGGAGGATTGCTTGAGGCCAGGAGTTTGAGACCAGCCTGAGCAACATAGCAAGATCCTATCTTTGCAAACAAACAACAAATTAGCTAGGCACAGTGGTATGTGCCTATAGTCCCAGCTACTTGGGAGGCTAAGGCAGGAGGCTCACTTGGGCACAGGAGTTCAAAGCTACACTGAGCTATGATTTCACCTCTGCACTCCAGCCTGGGCAACACAAGGAGACCCAGTCTCTAAAAAAAAAAAAAAGAGGCAATGACTCCTGCCCCAAACCATCCATAGCTGCAGCAGCTGGGAGATGTTTGAGCTGGGCCAGAAGGCAGCTGAAGGAGCCCTCGCTCCTGCCTGTCACATCCCTGTGGAAGTACAAGGGTCAGACAGCAAGAAGCAAATACAGGCTTTGAAAGCCCAGGTCTCTAACAATGAAAACACAAAAATACACCCCTGGGTGTGTGTAGTAGTTCATGACCAAAGGAAGGCTATAGAGAAAAAGGTGAGAAGTTAAAAACACACAGAAACTCCACAAAATAGTGAGTTGCCTTTGGCCTCTGGAACCAGATTTAGAATTTCAGCCACACTGTTCTTCGAGATTTCACGTGAACATAGGAAGAGTAAAGTTCAAAAGCTTTGGTTTAAGAGGATTCCTTTTGAAAATGTTTGGCCAAAGAGAATTTTCCTGCTAGGAGCTTTGCTGTCACTGGCTCTTGGTTTCTTAAGGGCATGAAATCACTTTGCTAAGTTCTTGTTGCTGACAAGGATTTGACCCTGGAGCTCAGAGGGCAAGCTGTGCTGGAAATGCATTGCCCCTCTTAGAAGATATCTGTGTGTGCAGTGCTGAAAGTTAAGAGCTCAAAAGGATTCCTGAGTGTTTATCTACAGTTTCACATCTATCCAAGGGTGACTGAGGATAGCTCCAAGAGCCTCTTCCTCTCTCCTAGGGGTTGCCATCTTGCTCTGAGGAGCCCACCTCTCCCTTTGAACATTGACCAGAACACAGGTCAATGTGGACAGAATATTTGGAGGAAAAAAATCTTCAATACAACCCATTTGTGATGCAGTCCTGTATGTTGGCCTCTTTACACCAACCCAGCTGATGAAAGTAGGAAAGTCTGTCCACAGTCAGGTTGAGTGTGTGCATGAAGTTAAGCCACCAGCTGGACTGCCATGGGGCCGATCTGCCATTTTTCCACACTGAATTAACCAGGTTAAGCCATTGCTCTAGTGTCGCAGAGATATGACTTGAGTCTTTCTTTATTCTCGGGAAGGCATTTGGTGGTGGGGAAGCATGTTCCAGCTGGGGGCCAGCAAATGCTTGACTCACAGGGATTGCAAGTCACTAGAGAAAGAGTCCAGCTCAATCCCTCTGTGACAGGACATCTAGTGATGTGAAGTTTCTGTGAAGTCACATCTTCACAGAAAGGGTTGGCTGTTTAGGGCACATGGTGTCCATATTTTCTGTCCTGTCAGAAAATGAACCTGACACACCCACCTATGGAGACTCCTTCCCATATGCACACTCCAGTAGTGAACTGGTGCAATCATGCCAAGAGGTACCTTAAACCCTGTCAGAAGGGCCCAGAACCACTCCTACTCGATAATTACCACTTAGTTGTCTAACAGAAACAACACACAAATCAACCAGCCTCACTTTCCCTTCCCATGAACATAGAGAAGCTTTTCACTCCCTGCAAGAGAGCATACATTGGTTGGGGTCTGTAGTCCTCAAACCTGAATGCACACAAGCATTTTCCAAGAGAACATGTGAAAAACGAATGTCAAGATCCCTTCCACAGAACCCCTGGAGAACAAAAGAAGTGGATCTGAGCTTTATGCTTTCTCCAAATCAGTGGTTCTTACATTTTCCTGTGCATCAGAATCACCTGGAGTTAAAGCACAGATTCATGGGCCCTGCCCCAGGGTTTCTGATTCACGAGTTCTGGGTGGGGCCTGAAATCCTGCATTTCTAACAAGTTCCCGAGTGCTGCTGCCGCTGCTGGCCCCAAAACCACCCTCTGAGAGCCACTGCTCTAAGGAGTCTCTTCTAGTTCAGGGCAGCCAGCCTCATGACTTTGGTCAAAGGCAGAAGCAGTGTCTTCTCTACATCATGAAAGAAACTATTTGGCCTTTGTCGGCCAAGTCAGCACCCCAGTACTCTCTACCTGCTCTGCTTGATGTGATGGCCACAATCACATGTGGCTCTTTAAATGTAAATTTGGTTAAAGATGAGATTAAAACTGTTTTTTTTACAGTTGCATGAGCCACATTTCAAATGCCCAACAGCCACATGTACCTAATGGCTACCATGTTGGAGAACACAGATAATAGAACTTTTCCATCACCACAGAAAGTTCTGCTGGTCAGTGCTATTCTGTAGAAACTCCAAAGCTGGGTGCAGTGGCTCATGCTCGTAATGAGCCACTTTGAGAGCACTTTGGGCTGCTTGTAATGAGCACTTTGGGAGGCCAAGCTGGGAGGATCACTTGTGGCTGGGAGGTTGAGGCTGTAGTGAGCCAACATCACACCGCTGTACCCCAGCCTGGGTAACAGAGTGAAACCCTGTCTCAGAAAAAAAGAAGGAACTCCAAATACATTTCTCTTTTTCTCTTCATTGGCTGTTATCCCCATTCTGCAAAAAACAAACCTCCATTAGAGGTTTTACTAACATCAGAAATGGAATTTTAACTTTTTCTTCTGTTTTGTTTGCCCACAACAGCAACCCTCCTCCACTTCTTCCCATCAAGTTAGAGACATTTTGGTGCAAATGAGATGAAAAGTTTATTCATATTTTTCCATCGCCCATGTCATGAAATTCATCCTAAAAGCAGTACGGGTTTGAGAAAGCAAAAGTTCCCCAGAGGTAAAGGAACACGTGGACAGGGATGTTTTGTGGGCTACAAGAATCTCGCAGTCCCGGATGGAGGGTTCAGGTGGCTGTGGGGCACTCCAGCCAGGGCCCTGTTACTGAGGGTAACGCCAGGATGGGACTGAGAGTGGACAAGACAAAGACAAGCCTTGGGTTTCCAGAAGAGCACACGTCTCAAGTGTAAGCTGCAGAGGTGGCTGCTGAAGCTGTCTGTTGCTTTTTCATTCTAGAGAGGAGATGTGGAATCACTGCTACTCAGAGTTGCGTGGGCAGATGCCTTTTCCAAAGCCTAGCTCTGCTTTGGAAGCCTAGCTTGTCAGAAGCCTAACTCTAACCCTCTCTTACAGATCCGGCTGAATAGCAGGGGGCTGATCTACTCCGTGGGCTTGCTCCTGGCCTCTGTTTTTGTCACGGTAGGTTGGCAGCTCTCTCCTCGTACTTGCATTTGCCTGTTCTTCCCTCCTCTTGGGTTCTTTGGAGACCAGATGAGCTTGGCCTCCTGGTGACTGGGGACAAGCAACCTCCGTGTCCCATCTCCTGGCTCTTTCTTCTAGAAGTGAGTCCTAGCAACCCACTAGAACACCTTCAACCTCCGTGTCCCATCTCCTGGCTCTTTCTTCTAGAAGTGAGTCCTAGCAACCCACTAGAACACCTTCTCCCTTTCTGAAAGAAGCCAGCCTTCCTCTCAAAGGCATGGCCCTGTCTTACGTAGAAAACAAACCATTTTCCCAAATGCAAAGAGAAGATCCCACTTTGTCTGCAATATTAGTCATGGAAAGGTAGATTCCAATTCATTGATTGTTCCAGGTTCCCATATGAATCCTTGAATTTGACGAATACTTGGAAACTAAAAATATATTTTATTGACGGTACATTTTGAGGCCATTCCACTGTCTCAGCTATTACGCCCACTTGTGTACTTTAATATTCCCAACTGATGTGTTTGGAACAAGTTCACACCAACTCATGGACTCATCCACGTAAGCATCTATTAACATACAAATATGCTGTTGGCATTAATAAGCATTGAGACACAATATGTTTTTTCCTTAATTTTTCAAGGAAATAGTCATTGAGTTACACCTGGCATGTTGTTAGCATAAATATGCCAGAGAATGGGAATTCAGAAGGACAGGCAGGAAGCAAGATAAGTAGTTTACAGGATCAGGGTGTGAATTGAATGTCAAGATTTCACCAAAGCTAATACTGCCTTATGCAAAAGTGAAAATCGACATCATTCATGCTCTTATGGTTTCGGAGGTCCTGCAGTTCTGCTGTGACTTGAAGTGGTAATATTTGTAATAGCCACACACCGTACTTAATATTTTGTATACATGTCTTCCCATTTGGAGCTCATCATGCCCCCCATGAGGTGTCACTAAGATCAGCCTATTATACAGATGAGCGACTGAGGCCTAGAGAAGCTAATTGACTCGTTTTTATTGACACCAAGTGAATGGAGGAACAAGCCATCTGACACCAGGGTACACACTCATAGCCACGGTGCATCTTTTTAGGCTATGCTATAGTTATATCATCTGCAGGAGACCTGGCTAACCGCTAACTGGGCTGTCAAAATGAGGTTGCCAAAATGCTGAAGAGAGGCAGGTTTTGGGGAGGAAAAGCAATTTTAAACATCTTCAGTTTGCAATGCCTGTTTGACATCCAAGGGAAGAGGTCAAGAAAGCCACTGGAAATATAAGTCTGAGTTCACAAGAGATGTTCAGTCTGGAGACACCATAGTGTAGATGGTATTTAAAGCCCTGCAGTTGGGAGAGATATCCAAGGGAATGAGTGTACACAAAAGAGAGAAGAGCCCCAAGATCTCAGTGTTGAGGCAGTCTGACGCTTACAGGTCAGGACGATAAGGAAGAAACACCAAAAGAAACAGAGAAGGAACAGTTTGGAGGTGCAGGAATAAAACCAGGAGAGTGCGGGGGTCCTGGAAGCCACCTGCTGAAGGGTTTTCCAGGTGGAGGGAGCTATTGGCTGAGTCAGGGAGAGGAGCCCTGAGCACTGGCCACTGGAGTTAGCAATGCAAAACCATTGGTGCTAATGAGACGGCAGTGCCGTGCAGTCGAGTGGAATAAGTTAATAGAGAATGGAAGGAGCGAGATTGGAGACTGTGGGTGGACATTCACAACTCTTTCATGTTATCTGACTGTAAATAAAGGAGAAAAATGGAAATCCAGAAAAAAAAGTGTTATTTTAAGATGAGTGAGATAAGAGAATCTTTGTATGCCAATTAGAATAATACAGGGATGGAGTTGGGGCATGTGCTAGAGGAGGGGGAGTTGCTGGAACAAGGTCCTTAAGCAGGGTGGGAGATGGGATGTGGGGCATGCAGGGTGGAGTTGACCTCACTGCCAGGAGAGAAGGCAGGGAGGTGGGGTTGGGAGCTCTGTGCCATGGGGATAAGTGAGGACGGGGAAGCGAGTGTCAAAAATTGGAAGAGAGGGGAGAGGTGTGAAGTAGCCATCTGGGGAAGGGGAGACAAGGGACTAGGGAAGGATGAGATGCCTGCTGAAAGCATGAATTACCCACTTAATGTCGGTGGTCTCGAATTTAAAACAAGACTCATCAGCATGGCTGGCTGATTTCCTCCAGCCCTGATGGTCAGCTGCGTGGATGCGGCATGAACCAGATTGGGACTTGGCTTGAACTGAAGGGCTGTGGCTTAGCCAAGCCAGGACACCCGAGCAAGAGAGAGGCTAGGGAATCAGGGTGGATGCCCTGGAGTGACTCCAGCGAGTGTGGGTGGAATCGAAGCAGAGGAAGGAGAGAAGGAAAGGGGCAAAGTGGGTTAAGCCTAGAGAAGTGGTGATGGTATCAGTGAGGTGTGGGCTATGGGCATTTGCAGAGTTGTGGGAGCTGGGGAATCAGGCGGAGTCAGCTAGAAAGGAAGAGATTTGAGTCAGAAAGTGGGATGAGTGACACTAAGATAACACAGATGCTTCTGTCACTGCCAATAGCAACATCTAGGCCCCAGTGCCACCCAGCAGACCTTTCTGCAGTGAAATGGTCTGCACCTGGGCTGGACAGTACCACTGGCTATGGTTGGCTGTAGCACTTGAAATGTGGAGCTGTGTTTTAATTTTACTTCATTTATATTTGGGTAGCACATGGGCTGGTGGGTGTGAGTGGCTGAGGCCAGATGAAGGATGAGGACTTGATGAGGCAGGGTGTTGGAAAGACCCTCTCCCCTCTGGGGGCATTGAAATCACAGAGAAAGTCAGCAGGAGTGCAGTGGAGAGTGGCAAGAGCCGGGCGGAAAGCTTCAAGGATGGGCAGTGGCCAGGGTTACATCATTGGCTGCAACAGGAGGAACCAAAAGGAACTGTGGGAAGAACCGAGATTCCAGGCTCAGTGTTTTTAGGGAGGAGAGAAGGAAAATGGTCTGGAAGCAGCCATGAGGGAGCAACTTCCTCACCTCCAGACGCAGCCGTGGGAAGAGATGCAGCCGCCACTGCCTGGGGACTGAGGGGTCATTGTCCTCAGGGGAGTGGGGGTCTGCTTAGAACAAGATGGGGAAGGCCCAGAACAGATGAAGGGCCCACAGGAGTGTGGGGTTGGAGCTCGGTAGAAGAGGGTTGGCTGCTGGGATGTGCTTTTCAGTCCTGCCATTTGTTTTAGTTATTTTTCTACAACCAGCAGCTTCTGGCTTCCTTTCTTCCTGATGTAGATGTTCTCACCTCCCACAATCCGAGACGAGAGGTGGATTTTGCAGGCTCAGAGAGGATCAGCACCCTGCCTGAGGCCCACAGTCAGCAGCCCTTCCCCGGGTCCCCTGGGTTCCCCTACCAACCCCCCAGAGGCTGCTGCCTCCTCCTGGCGCCCTCTGAACCTGTTCTGTGCCCTGCAGGTATTCGGCGTCCACCTGAACAAGTGGCAGCTGGACAAGAAGCTGGGCTGTGGGTGCCTCCTCCTGTATGGCGTGTTCCTGTGCTTCTCCATCATGACTGAGTTCAACGTGTTCACCTTCGTGAACTTGCCCATGTGCGGGGACCACTGAGCCGCCGGGTGCCCGCAGAGGCTCAGCTCCTTCTTTTCTGTGCAATACGAGACCCGGCCGCACCCCGAGTCACACAGGCCCCTGGGGCCACGGCGTTCGTCTCTCCTGTGCTATCCTCAGGCCTCCGCTCCTGTTTTGATGGCCCAGGCTCTCTCCTGCCCTATCCTCGCTCCCCCACCTCCTTGGGTCATGCCCACCCACCTTTCCTGCCTCCTCCGTGTGAAGACATCCAACATCCACGTGACTTTTCCAGCTCCATTTTTGAACAGTGACTGAGATTCTAGAAAAACTGGCTGCTAACTGGCCCGAGCCAGACAACACTGATTGCAATCCCTCCTCCTTTTTTAAGTTATTTGATGGAAGACTCACTTAATTTGTGACCTGAGACTGTTGAAGAAATAGAGAGGAGGGGGCCCATAGATTACAGAGAGCGTTTGGGATTTTGTTTGGTTTGGAGATGATGCCTAGGTTACTGGGTTTGGGGGGGATTGTTTTCTTTTGGGGGCCTTCCCCTTTTACTCCTTTTCTTCCAGAGATCAAGAGCTTCTCTTGCATCTTCTTCCACTGGGCTCTGGATTAATCAATGACCCAAAGGCTGCACCTGCCGTGTTGTCTGGGCTTGCATCCCGGATGTGTTGGAGTATGCATGGATGTAGTGCTTTTTAGAGGAGCCACTGGGCAAGGCCACCAAGAAAAAATGCATGACATTTTATAGCCAAGGACGCCTTGCTAGAAGTCTTATGGGCGTCCCCTGGGGTTGGGGGGGCACAAGGTTTTGGAGGAAGAAGAGAACTTCCCTCATGTCCATCATCACCATCTCTTTCTCACTAGGTTCTTTCTAGTTTTCAAGCAATAGTTCTAGCCTGCCTTGGACAAGGGGGCCCCAGTTAAACAAACTACCCATCTATGAGGTGCCAGGCAGTCAACAACAGAGGCTTCCCCGACTTGTGAGTCCCTGAGATGTGCTCTTGGTGTTTGGCATTTGGGGTGACAGGGAGTGACCCAGAGGCCACCACTGCTTTTCATGCAGGAGTTACAGACACTGGTTTCTTGGAAAATGGAGAGAAGCGCACTTTGCACAGACGTCGTCAATTAAGTCCCAATTTGCCACTTGGTATTGAGTACACTGGACCCTGACCTCTGGCTCTTGGGCAAACGTCCTTCCTCACGGGGCGCCTCCGCCAAGCCGGCCCAGCTGCACCCCTCCCTTCCTGGAGGGATGGCCAGGGAAGGAGAAAACAGAGAACTGACACCTTTGAAACCACAGAATGTGTTACATGCAGACTCGCTCAAGGGCATAAGTTATTGTGAACGTTTTTGCCAATCACTGCTCAACAGCCCTGCTAGATTTTGTATGATGCTGAATTATTCCGCAGACTAATTCCACCCAGTTGAGACACTCCCATGCTTGTTCACTTGTATTTATTGAAACTGTGGATTCTTGCCCGTGCTGTCCCTTGTATTTACTTTAAGCACTGATCACTTATCATTCATTCGGTATGGTTTTCCCTGTCCCTTGTACACATTCTGGTATGAATTTGTAAAAATAGCCTGCTACAAATTGGTTGAATGTTTCTGTCTGTGGAGCGAACCAGCATTAACGGATGGGGCACGTGCCCAACTAAGGAACAGGAGAAGAAATCACCAATTTGGGCTCTCAGAGCTAAGACACACTTATTGATTCTGTTGCACATTTTGCACTGGTTTATGGCGATTGTTTTCTTGGACGGATAGTGTAAAATAAACTTCTCTGTTCTCTATCTTTCCCAGAGCAGAGTGCATTACTTTCTCCCCTGGAAGGCTGTGCATTTTTCATTGAGGAGAATGTATGGGAGATGAAATGATTGCAGTCACTATGTGGCCAGGTATTTGCCACCTGCTGTTTCTGCGTTGCCTCACCTGGAAAGCTGGCATACGTGTGGCAGATTACGAGAATGAAGTGGCCAGCTGTGGGTCCCCTCTAAATCTTGAAGGGACTTTAGGCCTATCATCCTGTCATAGAATTCCAGAACTCTACCCATCCTAGAATACATTAGTTAGGAATTCATTCTTTCCATTGAACATGAGAGAAGGAGTATCACAGTACTGATGGTGACATTCTGGAGTGGCCAAGTTCTCCATTCTGTCTGATTTTAGTAGTTCTTAATAGTGAAAATTAAGATTTCCCCAAAGGTGATTCCTTAAAAGTGACAATAGCATAGTTGTAATAAGCCATGTTCTGATGCTAGGTGATGCTCAAGAAATAACTACCCAGATCTAAATTTGTAAACACAGAGAGCTAGGCTTCCACCAGAAATGCAGCATAATTCATTTATAAGAGGCAGAAGAAAAATAACCACTAATCCACAGCACCAACTTTATTTAACTGTTGAAAAATATATATTCCCAGGGTGAGAGGAATACTAGGTACTTAGCATGTTTTTAGTGTTTCCATCTTCAAATGGTTTATTACTGTATTTGTGTATTTTACAAATATACCCTGGACACGGGGCAGGGTATTTTCGTTATGCTGATCAGTGCCTACAAAGCATTAGATACTTTTATGTTAAGTATCTTGTTAGACTAGTCTTAATTAGTTTTACTTTTAATACTAAGCAAAGACATATAGTCAGAAGCTTGGCTTTAAAAAAATACATTTTCTATGAAATCTTTAGAAACTATAGTTCGTGGCTGAATTTCTCAAAGTGAGAATTCTGGGACAACATAGAGTTTTCATGTTTCCATGCATAATGATTGCCAGCCCAGGAACTGTGGGGGTTTCCTTTCTGAAATGAGAATTTAGCCTATTTCTGCCTAGAACTCAGGCATGCACAACTGTCTTGGGTCGTGAGTTGAGAATGAGGTTTGAAATGAGTCAGCTGTTCAGTGATGCTGGATTGCTGACACTACTCTTTTCACAGCTTCTGCTGAGCTGGGACTTAAGATGGGGCTGGGATAGGTTTGAGGAAAGAACCTTTGTCAATATCCCCACACCTGACGACGTCTACTAGAGAAACCCTCACAGCAATTTTCTGAGCAGGCTGAACTCCCCAGGCCACAGCCTCGTGCACAAGTGGGATGTCTTCCTGTCCTTGGCCAAGGGAAGATGGGCACTGGGGTTTACACATTCTCCTGAGTGCGTCCTAGTGGCTCCAACAGCTGGCACCTGGTGAAGACCCTCTGTTCCTGGAGATTCTGTTCCCACCTTGCTGCGAGTCACTGCCAGGAGGAGTCATTGAGGCCCTCAAGTGGCCTCAGATGCACTGAGAGGTCACTATGAGGGGATATTTCCAGGCACAATGGAAAGATAGCATCTGCCCCTTCTACAGAAAACTGCTGGCCCTACCTTTTTAGCAACAGTTCACTTTTGTAGGCACATGTTTTGTATTCACCTCCAAAAGATACCTGGCACGGAGGGTAAGTGGATATAAGCCATTTATATTTTCCTAGGTCTTTTGCTGCAACACTTAACAGTTTACAGTCATAGATTTGCATACTAGGGATATGAGACTCTGTATAACTCAAGCAGCAAATTTGAACTCATTTTAACCATTCCAGCTTCAAAGAAAAGCCTGAATGTTTAGAAAAAGGTAAGGAGTGATAACATTGTAAAATCCAGACCGTTTTAAGTTGTGGTGTATAAAAATAAATGTAACCAGTGTCCTAGAATTTTACCTAATTATTCTTAAAAATATTCAGATTGTTGAGACCATGGTGAAACTCCATCTCTACTAAAACTACAAAAAATTAGCCAGGCGTGGTGGCGGGTGCCTGTCGTCACAGCTCTTCGGGAGGCTGAGGCAGGAGAATGGTGTGAACCCAGGAGGCGGAGCTTGCAGTGAGCCGAGATCACACCACTGCACTCCAGCCTGGGTGACAGAGCAAGACTCCGTCTCAAAAAAAAAAAAAATTCAGCAATTTGAAGTGAGAAATTGGTGATGACGATGGTGCTTTTTCCAAGATTTATTTATTTTCACTTTTTTAAAGTAGAAATAATTATCCCATTAACAGAATAATTATCCAGTTATTCTGACCCATTTCCATCAACTATTTTGAAATAGGTGAGATATTTTCATACTGGATTTTGTAAAGTCTCATACTAATTAATGAGTCTCATTTATTTTGTTATTTTCTGCAATGGCTGCCCATACACACACACACACCATCTATCTGATACCAAAACTCTGTATGAAGACAAGCCAGTGGATTATTGAAATTTTTTCAAAAAAGTTCTTCCAACTGTCTATTATTATGCAAGAATAACAGAGGCGGATTGAGCAAACTTTTCTCTGATAAATAAAAAGCTGTATGTTCATTGTCTCATCATCCAGAGACATGGGCCCTGCTAAGATGCTGAAAAGTGAGGAGCTGGGGCTGTGGAGAGCAGAGAAGATTAGCAATGTGCATGAGATAGATAATGCCAGGCCCCAGAATTGATCTCACATTGAACTTCATGCTTACAACACAGGGCAGAGTAATGAAACTCCACCAAAGTCATTCAGATGGCTTACTGTTACACTCAGGCCATTTCTTTCTTTAATAACGTGTACCCAGTAGTCCCATTAATTTAAGAAATTCTTACTAAACCTTAATGTAGCAAACATTCTTGCCGTGCTACAGAGATTTAAACATAGTGAGTAGCCACGGTTAATACTCATTTTGGTCTTGGTCTTTTTTTTTGCAATAAGAAGGAGGAGAGGTAAGATTTAAAACTACAATTTTGGCTTTCACAGATGCCACTTAAGGATTTTTCTACTTGAATGAATTTACATAAACATATGCATGTATACATAAATTATGTTTCTTCTTTATGTAACTTCCAACTTACCCTATTTATCAAAAGCTGAATTTGGTGATGTCACATCTTTTGGTTTGTTGGGACAATCAATCCAGTAACTGATTCCAGAAAACTACACACACAAAACTTGGAATGAAATGTAATGAGGAATTTCAGAATCCTTGCAATTGCTTTTTTCAGTGCTTCTGAGCCATGCTTATAAATCATTGCTTAAAAGAGATATGCTTGTGTGTGAAGGTGCTTCCAGTACAAAACAAATGTTTTTTAATTCTTGCAGAATAAAGTGTACTCCACTCAGTTTTACATCTTTATTTTTGATATGCCAAGTCAGACATTTCACCCCTCTCCCATGATTAATGAAGGATGATTCATTTTTTAAAATACTACATACTAAATCTGTACTGTGTTTGGTCATCATGGCTCTAACCACCAATGAGTTTGAACCCAAATGCCTAGTGCTTTTTTCTTAGGAGAATGGATTTTGTCTGCTGGTTACAGATTTCTGATATACCAGTTGCAGCTTTTCTAAAAATGTATTGTCATAGCAGGTAGAACAGTTTCTTACAATTGCTTAAATATTCAATCCAACTTCACATGTGAAAAACATGTTTACCTGCATTTATTCATCATACTATCTAAATCAATGTTTCCCAAACTGATGCATATGTCAGAATTATCTGGAGACTTCTGGGCCTTACCCCAGTGTTTCTAACTCAGTAGACCCAGGGATAAGTCCAAGAATTTTCATTTCTCACCAATGCCCACACATTACCACTGTGGGGTCTAGAACTGACTTTGAGAACCACTGGTCCAAATAATGTCCTTTGCCCGTAAACCACATTTTTCTTACACCAGCCCCTACCGCTATCATAGGTTTACAGCTTATGAAAAGCATACACACATACACGCACACAGATACTATTTCTTTCATTTTTCAGAATTATTTTCTCCTTCTACTTCCTGAGAGCTATGAATAGCTGAAAGTGGGAAAAGAGTATGTTTAATTCTTCATAATCTCCATTTTCTACCATTCTGCAGTCTGTCTGTTCCCATCCCAAAGGAACTTTTAAATTAAAACTAAATCAGATGAAAGTAAATGATTTAAGATAAAGATGCAGGAAAGCCAAAATTCTGTGTGGGATATTCACTCTGCAGAGATAGAAGCAGGTGACTACCAATTTCATTTAAGGTAAAAAGGATTCCATTATAAACTACAAGAAAAATAATGTTGCATATAGGAGAAATTTTCTGCACTCATATTTGCATATTACAACCATGTGTAGCTAACCTTCTCATCTAAATGTGTTATTTTGATGCAAATCAATCCAGCAAATATGTCATTGGCTTAGAAAATAAATAATAGGCCTGCACAAGAGTGAGCCACCAAGTGCTTCAGATCATCACACGAAATGAGAGCGGCACACACCCTGCCAGCGTCTCTTGCCCGGGACTCAGAAACCTCCATGGACAGGCTGTGACCAAGAGTCAGCTCCCAAGTGGAAAATGATTGAGACTCCCAGGTGAGAGACAGAGGCAGGCAAGGCTTGTGTCTATGGCCAGACCTTAACTCGGGCATGGGCTCTTTGCCTTATCCACAAGAACTCAGAGGACACACTGGGCTCAAAATGACCTGGTCAAAGCCACATTTTTGTAGAGTTCACTAAAAGTTTTGCTCTGAGTCAGGAAGTGGGTATAAATATCGGCAAGCGGAATCCAGAGTGGGCCAGGCAATGAGGAAGGGTGAAGTGTCTCTCTCTAGAAATAGAACATTTCACGCTTGGCCTGAGCCAGCAAAGGGGTAATCAGCCCAAAGGCAAAGAGGTGTGCGACCTCACCCTCAAATCTCTGGATGCTCCGAAAAGCCAGTGTGGCTCTCTTCCTAGTGGTGGTATCACCAATCAAGAAACAAGGGCCAGCAGTAGGAGACCATGACTGTAATCCCAGCACTTTGCAAAGCTAAGGTGGGAGGATTGCTTGAGCCCAGGAATTTAAGACCAGCCTGGGCAACATAGCAAGACCCCATCTCTACAAAATGTTAAAAATTAGCAAGCTGTGGTGGTATGCACCTGTAGCCTCAGCTACTGTGGAGGCTGACACAGGAGAATCACTTGAGCCAAGGAGCTCAGGGCTACAGTGAGCTATGATGGCACCACTGCCCTCCAACCTGAGCAGCAGAGCAAGACCCTGTCTCCAAAACAAAACAAAGAAAAAAGACTTCGAGAACCACTGATCCAAATAATGTCCTTTGCCCATAAACCCACATTTTTCTTATACCAGCCCCTACCAATATCACTCTTCTGTGGTAGCATTGTTACTGTGAGACCCCTTTGCCACTGTACAATGGAATGCAAGATATTTCTTCCTATTTCTAAGCCACTCTGTGGGCCAAGTGCAGTGGCTCAAGCCTGTAATCCCAGCACTTTGGGAGGCCGAGGCAGGCTGATCACTTGAGCTCAGGAATTTGAGATCAGCCTGGGCAACATGGCAAGAGCCCCGTCTCTTCAAAAAAAGATAAAAAATTAGCCAGGCATGGTGGCTTGCACCTGTAGTCCCAGCTACTTAGGAGGCTGAGGTGGGAGGATCACTTGAGCCCAGGAGGCAGAAATTGCAGTAAGCCGAGATCACACTACTGCACTCCAGTCTGGGTGACAAAGGGAGACCTTGTCTCAATAAATAAATAAATAAATAAAACCCTCTGCAATGGAGGCAGCCTCCTTATACTTCTAGGCAGAATCTAATCTGCCACCTAAATGTTAACTGTTGGTACTTCTTAGGAGGAAACCAAGAAGTTTGAAAAAACAGAAGAGATCCATGCCAAGAAATTCCTTCATCTTTTATAAATGAGGCAAGCCTGTCATACATGAGGCAGATCAATTATTCGAGGTGTTGGTACTTACTGTGCCTTGGATGGGCATGCTAACAGAGTCACCTGTGTTGTTCTCAAAGGGAATCTAATACAATTCCAAATTTTCAACTTTATTATTTGTTTCGTTAGGAATTATGTCCCTGATATGTTTTGGCTGTGGCCCCACCCAAATCTCATCTTGAATTGTAGCTCCAGTAAATCCCAAGTGTTGTGGGAGGGACCCCGTGGGAGATAATTGAATCATGGGGGTGGTTTCCGCCATATTGTTCTCATGGAATTATTAAGTCTCACGAGATCTGATGGTTTTATAAGGGGAAACCCCTTTCGCTTGACTCTCTGATTCTCTCTTTACCTGCTGCCATGTTAAGACATGCCTTTCACCTTCTGCCATGATTGTGAGGCCTCCCCCACCATATGGAACTGTGAGTCCATTATACCTCTTTTCCTTTATAAATTACCCAGTCTCGGGTATGTCTTTATCAGCAGTGTAAAAATGGACTAACACAGTCCTTTTAATATTTTAATATGGGTTGACTGGCTACACAGAAAGTTTCACAATTTTTTTTGAGACGGAGTTTTGCTCTTGTTGCCCAGGCTGGGGTGCAATGGTGCGATCTTGGCTCACAGCAACCTCTGCCTCCCAGGTTCAAGCGATTCTCCTGCCTTAGCCTCCTGAGTAGCTGGGACTACAGGCATGCACCACCACACCCGGCTAATTTTGTATTTCTAGTAGTGACAGAGTTTCTCTATGTTGGTCAAGCTGGTCTTTAACTCCCGACCTCAGGTCATCCGCCCGCCTCGGCCTCCCAAAGTGCTGGGATTACAGGCGTGAGCCACTGTGCCTGGCCGAAAGTTTCACAATTTATATGTATGAATTCTGGGACCAGACAGCCGTTGAAGGAAGTGGCAAGCTCTTCCCTGGCCCTCATCAGGGGAACCACGCTGGCTTCACTGTACCTTCTGAGAGTTTCCTCTGTGACTCAGTGGTGTGGGAAGCCAGGAGGTCCCAAATCCTGCTTGCTTGCTCATTTCTCACTCGCTTCACCTCCGTCACCATCCTGAGAGTTCCCATGTGGCCCCTTTTCACAGGTCTCAGGCAGTCTGATGTGACTTCTTTCACTTTTGCTGGCCTGGCAGTGGCCAGATGTAGGATCCTCAAGGGTTCTCATCATCAGCTGAGCTGTGAAGCCGACTCCCACCATCAAGAGACCCCAAAATGGGGACAGCTGGGGTTACAGCTTACCCAGGTTCTATGATGCATGAAATGAAAACAGGGAATATTTCTAACCCAACTTTCAAACTCTAGGTAAAGACACAGTGGTCATGATATGATCCTGCTTCTCGTGAAAGCTGTAATCAGGGGGCCAGCAGGCTCTGGGTTCAAGGGCAGGAGTCCTGGCCCGTCCTCTCGTCCTCCCGGAAGAATGCATCGGGGCACATAGTCACCGAAGTCCCTGCTAGCTCGGACAATGTATTAACTTAGAAGAGAGAAGATGATTTCCCTCCAGAAATCAAAAATAATAATTATATATGTTATGTAAATACAGCAAGACTGGCATGAGTTTTGATATAAAATACTTCACAAGTTATTCTGGTCATTTGCTCTGTAACTGAAATTCTGTCTGACTACGGGTGCAAGCCACCAGGCCTGGCTAATTTTTGTATTTTTTTGTATTTTTTATTATAGTCGGGGTTTTGTAATGTCTATAATTTTGGACATCATCTGTAAGAAAAGCAACATGTTTGTAAAGTCCCATCCCCTTGTCCTTCTCAGGAAGCATTGTTGGGTTCCAGAGACCAGACATGCATTTATTTTCAAGGAGATGTAGGGTGTGTGCTTGTTGCTTGGCAATGGCCACGTGTATCCTTTCCAACATCATACAGGGTGTGAGTTCTGGGCCTCTGGAAAAAAAAAAATCTCCAAGAACTGCTCATCTTGGGGACAGGAAGCTTCCCAAGAGGCAGGGCTGGCTGGAGCTGGGCTGGCACTGGGCATCAGAACGTTCCAGCGGAGCTGGTGGCATGGACAGGAAGCCAGGCATCCTCAATGAGTGCCACAAGCCATGCTGACACACGTGCAAGGTCTTGAATCTGTCGGTTCACTTCCCTTGCGCATGTAAGTCACTTTAGGGACAGACAAAAAGTATTTCGAATATGTATAATACATAGAGCAGAGAAAATGCTGCTGTCCCTGTTGGTTACGGGTCACCTGTTTTCCTACAGCGCTCTGTGTGTCTTATGCTCACCAGAAGCTGTTATTTTTTTCTTTGCTTATGCTTAAAATTTACTATTGCACGTAGTACAATGACAAAATGAGAAACAATACCAAGGCAAAATATGCTTAATGTTATAAATATTTGTTAATAGCAGTTGCAGGGCTTGAGATTTGGAAAATAGCTATCTATCCACCATGCTTTCTATTTAGACAATGCCAGCCATGGGGGGGAAAAAAAACAACAGTGTTTTCTTGAATGCTCACTAAATTTGAGGAATTTTCCCCCAATGAAAATCAGAGTCACAAATGGTAAAATCTGCACGATACATTAGTAAAGTATCATGCTAGCAGCCTCTCAGTAGACCTCAGTGCATTTTTTCAATGTAAACTATGAACCATGCCTGAGATGGCCTGGCCTGACCAGGCATAAACAGCAGTGATGTCTGCGAATGGAAAACCTAGCCACACATATCAGGCATGGAAGTCACCCTTGACCAGGGGTCCTTTGACATGTCTTAGGTTTTGTTTTACTTTATTTCTATTTTTTATTTTTTTAATTTTTATGGGCACATAGTAGAGGTATATATTTATAAGGTACCTGAGATATTTGACACAGGCCTACAGTGTGTGATAATCTCATGAGGGTAAATGGAGTATCTATCACCTCACGCATTTACACTTTGTGTTACAAATAATTCAGTTATACTCTTAGTTATTTAAAATGTACAATTAAATTATTATTGATTATAGTCACCCTGTTATACTAGCAAATACTAGGTCTTTTTCATTCTTTCTATTTTTTTGTACCCAATAATCATCCCCACTTCCCTTCCCAACCTCCACACTACCCTTCCCAGCCTCTGGTAACAACAGTCCTTCTACTCTCCATCTCCATGAGTTCAATTGTTTTAATTTTTGGCACAATTAAGTGAGAATATATAAAGTTCGTCTCTGTGTGCCTGGTATATTTCACTTCACATAATGACCTCCAGCTTCATCCGTGTTGTCGCAAATGACAAGATCTCATTCTTTTTTGTGGCTGAACAGTACTCCATGATGTACATGTACCACATTTTCTTTTCTTTTCTTTTTTTTATTAAGATGGAGTCCCACTCTGTCACCCAGGCTGGAGTGCAGTGGCGCCATCTCGGCTCACTGCAACCTCCACCTTCCGGGTTCAAGCAATTCTCTGCCTCAGCCTCCCAAATAGCTGGGATTACAGGCACCCACCACCACTCCTGGCTAATTTTTGTATTTTTAGTAGAGGCAGGGTTTCGCCATCTTGGCCAGGCTGGTCTTGAATTCCTGACCTCGTGATCCACCACGTTGGCCTCCCAAAGTGCTGGGATTATAGGCATGAGCCACCAAGCCCGGCCTATGTACCACGTTTTCTTTTTCCATTCATCTGATGTTGGACACTTAGGTTGCTTCCAAATCCTGGGTGTTGTGAACAGAACTGCAACAAACATGGGAGTGCAGATAATGTCCATATCCTGATTTCCTTTTGTTTTGTGGTATTGACTTAGCAGTAGGATAGCTGGTAGCTTTATTTTTAGTTTTTTTTTTTTTTTTTGAGACGGAGTCTAGCTCTGTCGCCCAGGCTGGAGTGCAGTGGCGCAATCTCGGCTCACTGCAAGCTCCGCCTCCCGGGTTCATGCCATTCTCCTGCCTCAGCCTCTCCGAGTAGCTGGGACTACAGGCGCCCACCACCACGCCCGGCTAATTTTTTGTATTTTTAGTAGAGACGGGGTTTCACCGTGGTCTCGATCTCCTGACCTCGTGATCCGCCCACCTCGGCCTCCCAAAGTGCTGGGATTACAAGCGTGAGCCACCGCGCCCGGCCAGTTTTTTTGAGGAACTTCCAAACTGTTCTCCATAGCAGTTGTATTAACAGTAATTTACATTCCCATCAACAGTGTATGAAGGTTCTCTTTTCTCCACATCATCACCACATTTGTTATCGCCTGTCTTTCGCATAAAAGCTATTTTAAATGGAGTTGAGTTGACATCTCATTGTTGTTTTGATTTGCATTTCCTGATGGTCAGCGATGCTGAGCAGTTTTGCATATGCCTGTTTATAGGCCTGATTTTTAAATTGATAAGTGTGGGTTATACACAGACACAATGTCAAATAGGCCTGGTCCTCAGTATATTTTTCAACCCAGCAAAAGGACGCTCTGTGGCCAACTGCCAAGAAAAGACCATAAGTGATTACTAACAAAATAGAAGACACTTCGGAAGCATGTCAGGTGTACATGGACCTATGACAGCTCAGATACAGTGACATGGGTCCAACATCTGGACCATGTCATTCATTATTGAAGACCAAAAGCCAGTTCAGCTGAAAGGCCTACACTGTCTTTGCTGTAATTGGTGCTGCTTCTAAACAGGTCTTTCTATCCTCCCTGTCCATTTTTCTGAATGCAGTTACATGAGCATAAGGCAGAAACCAGGAAACTTTGCTTTTAAATCTTTATAAAATGTATTCTTTTCCTTTTTATTTGTTTTTTTCAGACGGAGTCTCTCACTTTGTTGCCGAGGCTGGAGTGCAGTGGCGCAGTCTCGGCTCAGTGCAACCTCCGCCTCCCAGGTTCAAGGGACACTCCTGACCTTATGATCCACCCACCTCGGCCCCCCAAAGTGCTGAGATTACAGGCGTGAGCCGCCATGTCCAGCAAAAGTGTATTTTCTTAATGTATGCATCTAGCATAGAGAGTTCAAAATCTCAGGAGCAACCCTTAATACGTCCCTTATATCCACAGGTACTCTTCACATGGAGAGTCAAATCCAACCAAAGATGAAATTCCTCACCTGTAACTATTTGCATGATTTTCATGGGCCTGCCTGGCCCAGGCACTATTCTTTTCCCAGTGACTGGAACATTAATCGGAATACTGGTGGGTGTAAGAAATGTGTTAACATAAAAATGTTTTATTTTCCCTTCTTGACTTTTAGATGAGGCAGATTTCAATATGGGGACGCTTGAAGCAAAGAAAGATCAAAATGAATCTCAGTGTTCCTTCAACGGCTGCCAAACATCTCTTCTCGCGTGAGAATGTCACGGTGAAGATGTCTCAGTTTCTTAGTCTTTATTAGAAATTTACAATTATTATTATTTTTAAAAGCTTCAGTCCAATTTCTCAGAGACTTCACCTGAAAGTGGAGGCACTGGCTGGAGCTGAAAACAAGCGGAATATTTCAAGAAGCCCAGAAAATGTTTCCTAGCCCTCCTCACACTGTGTGTCATGCAGGGCATGGCACTAAATTCAGGAGGAAAGCAGTGATTCCTCACCTTGGGTCCACATTAGAACCACCTAGGATGCGTTTAAGAATCCCAAGACCCAGCCACCAACCCCCACCCCATCCCGATTTGGGTTCTCCGGTGTCTGGCACACCCCAGGACCTCAGATTTTGTTTGGGACTCCCAGGTATTTCAGACACGTATCCATGGTTCAGAACCACTTGTTTAAGGAAGCATAATCACACGATTTGCGATCTTTCATTGTGCAGATTCCTAAAGGAAAGCCCTGTGTCCTGCAGGCCTTTGCTACTCAGTGTGAGTGGGCCTTAGCCCAGCAGCTTTGATGAGAGAGAGAGAAATGATTTTTGGAGTTCCTGGAGGACAGCACTGTCCAGCAGGACTTCCCAAGATGATGGAAATGTTCTTTACTTCTGCTGCTCGGTGCAGTAGCCACCAGAGGCATGTTGCCGTTGAGCACTTGCAATGTGGCTCATGCAACTGAGGAACAAAATGTTTAACCTTGTTTATCTTTAATTTAAATCTGCATTTAAAGAACCATGTGTGATTAGGGGCTCCAGTATCGAGCAGAGCAGACAGAGCGTACTGAGGGGCCGACCTGGCCAACAAAGGCGTTTCTTCCGTGGTGTAGAGAGAACATTGCTTCCGCCTTTGGCAAAGGTTGTGAGGCCGTCTGCCCTGAAACAGACGGGATGCTTCAGAGCGACGGTTCTCAAAGGATAGTCCCAGAGCCAGCAGCGTGAGCAACAGCATCACTGGGGAACTTGTTCGAAATGCAGACTCTCGGGCCCCGTCCAGACCTCCTGAATTAGAGCCTGCATTTTAACAAGATCCCCAGGTGATTTCTGTGAATAGTCAAGTCTGAGATGAGCTGCCAGTAGCTCTCTGCTCTGCTCTTCAGAAGACAAGAAGCAGGTTGCACAGAAGCCTTGTCCAGGAGGTCACTCTATATTAAGTCACGAGTATCCATGTGTATTACAAGACTTGCCAAATGTGGACAGACAGGAGTTATGGAGAGCAACACATTTGAAACTGGAGATAGATTGGTACAGTTTAAAGGGCAAAAGGGTCATCTTTTAGTTCCAATAAGCCTTTGTTTTGATGGGGCAGAGGAGAAACTAGAGAGCTCAATTATAAGATAAAAATCTAACTCAAGGTGTTTCTTACTTGATTTTCAAATTCATTCCAGTTGTTTCTTTAGAGGGGGACTCACATCAGATATCTTGCTAGTATAGAAAGTTCCTAAGCTGTACTGACAAACAAAACAGGCCCGTAGCCCTGTGACACTGTGCTTTACTTGCAAGATAAGGGGCTAAGGGAGGGGGGGACAAAAAACAAAAAAAAACCCTCAACCGAAAAACTCAACACATTTAAAAAAGGGGGCAGAAAATAGGACAAGGAAAAAAGTGGTTTATGTAACAGCAATTTTTTGTAATAAGTGTGGGGACAGGTCCCATCGGGACGACATTAGGCTGTTAATTTTGAAATAATCATTGGAACCCAGCTGGACAGCAGCAAGGTTTGACGCCAGGAGCAAACACAGTCAGGAAGTGGAGGAGCAGATGACTCAGCCCACAGGGCACCAGAGGCGGGGATAATTTCTTTGCCCAGGGGAGTAGCAATAGTCATCTGTTGTGTAGGCATTACCAAGTTCAATTGTGTGAACGAGAATGGAAATCTGCTCTTCTGTAGCTTGTGAAAGAAATTAATCACAGCTCTCTGCATGACAAATTTTGGATTTTAGCTCACACAGTCCCTGAATTTTCCTTCAGGTTAAATTTTCCTTTCCTTGGGACCTCCTGTTACCTTTACTACAGCCCAACTCTCTTGCCCATTTTGCATCCCAATCCAAATATAAAACAAAACGACTGGGAATTGGTTCTAAATGCCTCTTCCACATCTGCTCAGGCCATCATTACAGAATTTCATTTGCAAAAAAAAAAATCAAGATGAAACCAAATGAGGCATTTTATTCTGGCATTTCATTTTATTCTACATATAGACAACGACAGGGCAGTGAGGAGTTTTGGTCTGTGGTCTCTTCCCAAGACTAACAAGAGCCTGACACAAGAAAACCCACCCTTGATGCTTTTATTAATAACCTTTTTTTTTTTTTTTTTTTGAGATGGAGTCTCGCTCTGTTGCCAGGCTGGAGTGCAGTGGCTCGATCTCAGCTCACTGCAAGCTCTGCCTTCTCGGTTCAAGCGATTCTCCTGCCTCAGCCTCCTGAATAACTGGGACTACAGGCATGCGCCACCATGCTCGGCTAATTTTTGTATTTTTAGTAGAGACAGAGTTTCACCATGTTGGCCAGGATGGTCTCGAACTCCTGACCTCAGGTGATCTGCCCACCTCAGCCTCCCAAAGTTCTGGAATTATAGGAGTGAGCCACCGCGCTCAGCCTTAATAACCTTTTATATGTTGGGTACAGTTGTTCACCTTTGAAATCCCAGTGCTTTGGGAGGTCAAAGCCAGAGGATTATTTGAGGCCAGGCTTTGGAGACCAGCCTGGGAAACATAGCAAGACCCCATCTCTACAGAAAATTTAAAAATTAGCCAGCCATGGGGGCATGCACCTGTAGTGTAGTTCTGGCTACTTGGGAAGCTCAGGCAGAAGGATCACTTAAGCTCAGGAGTTCGAGGTTGCAGTGAGCTATGATCGTACCACTGCATTCCAGCCTGGGTGACAGTGTGAGGCCCTATCTCTAAAAAAAGAAATTAGCAAGAAATAAAAAATAGAATAACCTCTTATAGTCCACCACCAAAACAAGGATACAGATAAAAAGTCCAAAATTGTGTGAAAGCACAATACTCAAAAATCTTTCCAAGACTACTCTCATGGAAAACTAAAATGAGTATAGGTTTAGATTTCTTAGCTTATTAACACAGTAATCAGTAAGATGGTAAATGTAGCTCAAAAAGCATGTTGAGGACATCAGGATGTATAGCTATATACAAAGACTGTGAAGAGTGCTAGATTTGAGACTAATGAATGAGCTCCAATGCAACCACACTCATAACCTCTCGCAATCTTCATTACCTGATAGAAATGATTTGCCTTTCCCAGACAAGATACACATATTGAAGTGTAACTTCATAAAGTGTGAGTCCTCCATCAACAGTTAAGAGTGAGTCAGAGGTGCACTCCCCTAGTTCAACACAACAATCCTTGGGCGCGTCTGTTGAGCAATGTTTCAGTATGCCACTGACAGGAGAAACTAACCTTAACCCTAACCTTAACCCTCTCTTGTCCTTATTTCCAAGTGTTGGGTAATTGTGTGAAACTCCTACTGGTTTCAATTGAAATCATTTGTCATACATGCATGTTCACAAGTGCTTCAGCTAAGCAGGCCTGAAATGCCTCTAGCTTCCTGGAAATTTCATTAAAAGCCTTTGTCCTTCCTAAAATGTCCCCTTTTGAAATCCTACACTTCAAAGTATCAGCCTTATACTGTATACTTATGTACAGGGTAAGATATTAATTCAAAGAAACTTAATGCGAGCAGCTAAATTCCTTTCATCTAAACATGACTTTCTTCTTTCTCCTTGGTGCTATGTTTCACTCAAAGCTGCATGAAAGTATAGCAGGAAAAATGAGCTGTGTTCTGCAAATAGGTCAGGCTGAAGCAGGAATGTTTTCCTGTGCTGAATTAAAAGTTTTCTGTTTCATTTATCAGTAGAATTAAAAGTTCTCTGATGTTTCTCTAAGTGTCATACATATACGAAACAGTGTAAAATTGAAAAAAAAAACCCAAATGCTATATTGTTCATTTCTGTTCTTTGGGACCCTACAGTTTAAAAAAGAAAGAAATTGAAGAATTTTGAAAGTAAAAGTTATCTTCAAATATTATATTTCTTCTTAATGAGATTTTTTACCTTTAAAGCAGATGCAGCAAGGACAAACTTTGGTTATTCTTTTTAAAGAGATATAAACTGATTTGTTTCATGCTTATATGAACCTGATTTCTCTATATTTGTTTTGCCATTTATATATAGAGGAGTATTTGCCTTTATGACTCTTTTTCTTCTTGCATGCACTAATTAGTAGTTTAAGAGAGGTGAAAGCACTTATTTTTCCATTTTTCAGTAATCTGAGTATTTATAAACCAGTGTCTGTGTATTTTAAAAAGTGGCTATTTGTGAGCCTAAGAAAATTTCACAACACCGTTGCTGAAAGAATAAAAAGATGTATCACATTTTAGTGTTTAATTATCTTTTAATTTACTTTGATAATTATTCTGGGTGGAATTGTCCCCCCTCCAAAAAAAAATATATGTTATTAGTCCCATCCCTCAGAACCTGTGAATGTGACCTTCTTTGGAAATAGGGACTTTGCAAATATGATCAAGTTAAGATGAGGTCATAGGTGATTGGGATAAGCGCTAATCCAATGACTGATGCCCCTTCAAGAAGAGGGAAACATGGGCCGGGCACGGTGGCTCACGCCTGTAATCCCAGCATTTTAAGAGACTGGGGCGGGTGGATCAGCTGAGGTCAGAACTTCAAGACCAGCCCGGCCAACATGGTGAAACCCTATCTCTACTAAAAATGTAAAAATTAGCCAGGCCTGGTGGTGTGTGCCTGTAATCCCAGCTACTCGAGAGGCTGAGGCAGGAGGAGTGCTTGAACATGGGAGGCAGAGGTTGCAGTGAGTTAAGATCGCGCCATTGCACTCCAGCCTGGGCGACAAGAGCAAAACTCTGTCTCAAAATAAATAAATAAATAAATAAATAAGTAAATAGAAGTAAATAATAAAAAGAAGAGGGAAATGTGGTCACAGACACAGAGAGACAACGCCAGGTGACCTCGGAGGCTGAGAGTGGAGTGATGCTGCCACAAGCCGAGGAATGCCAAGGACTGCCAGCCGTCGCCGGAAGCTAGGAGAGAATGGAACAGGTCCTCCCCGTGAGCCCCAAGAAGAAAACAACCCGGACTGACTATGGACTTCTGGCCTCCAGAGCTGTAAGCGAAAATGGCTCTGTTGTTTTAAGCCATCAAGTTTGTGGTAATTTGTGACAGCAGCCCTGGGAAATGAGCACAGGGGTGATTCAGATCCTACCCTGAAACCATCCCAGGTTGATGGATGCACCAAGTCTTTGTAATTTGAGCTGAACTACTTACAAGAAAGCGTTGTGACTATCAATGAAGGTGAGAATATTTTACAATCCTGTTTAAGCCCTCTGTGTCTATTTCCAGGGTGGGGCCATGCTATAAACAGGACCAACAGAACTCTCTGCTTTTGCTACCACCGAAAAAGCATTTCCGTGGGAGATCCATATGAGGTAGCACCTGGAGATGCCAGGACCACAAAACCGCTGCCCAGCGTTATACACACATACACCCTCCAACCCCCAGGATGGGATCAGATCCCTCTGTGATTCTGCCAAAGGCTGAGGCTGGCCATGGGTTTGGGGGATGGGGCTGAGACCAGCGGCAGGGACTCAGTCTAGTGGGGATGGGATGCACAAGAGAGATGAAAGCTTCTGCAGCTTCTGCTGCCATGCGCTCTTACATAGGAGAGCCAAGGGCACAGGCCAGAAGGCAGACAGACAGGGGAGTGGGCTCTCTCTAGGAAACATCAGCTCCAACGGGGACTGAGCTCCTTTGGAAGGAGCTGGAGCTGGGGTGAGACAAGGGCAGACACCCTCCAGGTGGATGGGACGACCACGGTTCCAGCCTTTGGACATCTGGAAGGCAAGTAGGGACACAAAGCATGTGGGAACTGGGGCAGACAGTGGCCCATTTCCCACTCTGCTGTGTGGACATCAAATGTTCCCCCAAGGGGGCTTCTAGCTTGAGAGAGCCATTGTTCTCAGCATTCATTTGCCCAATGAGCCATGGTTTTGGAGACCAGGGTATGATTCTCCAAAACACAAGTGTGTTGGACCTACCCACATAGGAGATCCATGGAAAATACTAAGTATTAGTCAATTCCATTTCTCCCATCATGGCCCCAGTCCACACCCTAGGAGGCATCCTACAGGTGGTTATCATTATTTATTCACTCTGCAGAGATGCCCTCTTTTCCTCTGGCCTTTCCTCATTGGTCCATGTAGGTTTCTTCAGCCACCCAGAGGGTGTGGCAATCCTATGACACTGTCTTAGGCCTGTGTGCCTCAATACCCCTCATCCATAGTTCTTCTGACCCCACACCATGCTAAGTGAAAGAGAGCTGCACAGTCTTGCCACATCGCTGGGCCCCAGCCTGGAAAGGAGACCCAGATGCCCTGCTAGTCTTAGCTCCTCATTCTCTGTAGGGAATCTGTAATTCCTGCTGATCACAATCAGGACTTACCAGGGTAAAGGGCACTCGAGCCTTTCCTCCAGAGGGCTTAAACTTACACAATGTCTGGTCAAAACCATCCTATATTGATTTTTTATTACTTCACACTTGAATAAGTAACATCATCTTTAAGTTTAGATTGCAACTCAAGTGCCAACTACAAATTGCACTGAAATGGAAGAACTCAAATGCATGCCTGGACCAGCATCAGGTGCCTTCCAGAAGTACTGGACATGTAGAGTTTAGGTAGTAAGCTGCCCATAGAATTTCTACTCTGAATAAACATAAGCACAGGACTAATCAAAATTGCCCAGAAGATATTGGAATATTCTTTTCTATTCAATTAAAAAATGATGTCATAGTTTGCTTAAGGGCAGAGTGCATGGAAGTCCCCCTGATGTCACTTCTTCAGGTCACCACTGACAGCCAGAGTTTCCCCAGGAGGTCATTCAAGGATCTCTGAGTCCTTCAGTCTTCTGGGGTCATCCTTTCCTTTAATATCCAAATAAAATGTCCAAAGAAGTAGAGCTCAAAATGGTAGACTAATCACATGCATTTGCTGCCCTACCCTCCCCAAATCCCTTAGAATGAAAGTAAAGAGCTGCAAGAGGAATTAAATCCATAACAATAATGGGATCTGTATGAGGCTCATCAAGAACTGTGAAACTATGGTAAATTAAATGAAAACACAAGCAGATATGAGGATACTGATGGATGAAACAAAGCAATGAATGAAAGATCAAGTCCAGACAGATTCTTGTGAATTTTACAACTTGGAGGGATTTACAAGAAAAAGTCTCCAGAGGAAAAGAAAATCAGATCAGCTATAAGGAGAAGGAGATTCAGAATAACATTGATTAGACTTCTTTCATCCACACCAGTCAGTAAAGCACAGTGGAGAAGTGCCTTCAAATTAAGAGGGAAAAACATTTTGAACTAAAATGTCATTATTAGCCAAAATATCCACTGAACATGAATAATATATATTCTCAGATATACACAGCCTGTGAAAGCCTTTTCTGCAACAAAATAAGAGAGAAAACAAAATAAAACAGGAAGACTTGAGATTCTAGAAAACAACAGATTTACCCACAGAAGTATGGAGGGAAAAAAATGCCTTGGGGTTATAGCTCCCAGGAGATCTAGACAACAGCCAATTTAGATTGGAGCAGAAATGCAGGATTCTCTGGAAACATGTCTTCAGAGAGAAAGTAAATCCCTTAGTTAGTGTGATTAAATAGCTGGATATTTCTCAAGATGTATAATGATAAATGTCCTCTGTTGACCATATAAATTAGGAAGGAAGGAAGGAAGGAAGGAAGGAAGGAAGGAAGGAAGGAAGGAAGGAAAGAAGGGAGGGAGGGAGGGACTTTAGCAGAGGTACTATCTAAGAAAATGATGGTTAAAACATGAAGCAAGCTGAAATATAGCATGGTTGTGATTTTGAGGAGTTGAAGGAAGGCAAGAAAAGAGAATTTATTTGACCTTGATGCTAGAAAAGAAGGTCTAGAAAACAGAATTGGGATTATAGGGCAGAATGTGCCTGTTACAGTAAATCCGTAGCTGATAGGATAGGAAGAAAGAGTTCTATCAATTAAGGTAGTTAGAAAACATTTGTTCTCCATAAATTTTCTCTTCTCCTGTATCTTTTAAGTTATATTGTTTGTTGTTCAACAGCCATGCACAATCCCACCTCCACACATTTGATCTTGAACTTCAGCCTCTTTCTCCAGCCTAGCTAAGCCTACCGTCAGGTTCCAGCCGAGGGCCAGCTTCTCCGTGCTCTCTCCTTTGGCAACCCAGTCTACAGTGATCTCATTGCTGAAACCAAAAGGATGCTTTGGGACTGCTTCACAAACTCAAACTGACATACCAGATGGATAATCTGAATAATGTGCTCTTAATACTGCTTATGAAAATCAAAACACATGCAAAATTTAGTATCAAAGGGAAATTTCAACTGCTTGTTTGGAAAACTTTCCTGAAAGCGGGGAATCTGATCTATGATTGAATTAATATTCTCGATGATTTCAACTTTCAGAGCAAAAGCAACCCAGAGTCTTATTTTCTGACCACCATTTTATTAATAACATTTAAACCTGAACACCTGCCTCTTTCCTTACTGAGCAGAGCAGAAAAATGAGATTAGTCCCTGTGAGCATTTTGCTACATGGATGTCAAGCCAGGGTGTGCTAGCGTCACCTAGGGAGCTTTTAAATGTCCTGACACCCAGGCCACACGCCAGACCAATTACATCAAAATCTCTACGGGGGAGGCCCAGGCAACCCAGGCTTCTGTGGTGATTCCAGTGATCGAGAATTTCTTTAAAGGCTACAGCTTCTCAAATAGGGACACTTCCAGAATCTTAGATACATATTAGAACCATCTGGAAGCTACAAAATTTCTTATGCCTGGGTCTCATTTTAGAGGCTCTAACTAGGGTGTGACCTCGGCCTCAGGATTTTAAGACTCCCCAGGTGACTCTAATATATAGCCAGCATTGAGCTCACTGCCCCACAATAGAACAGAGCACTAAAGGGGACGGGCTCTGTACCAGGAGTTGAAGGACCCCACACTTAAGGAGATAGTAGAAGAGACATGGAAAGCCATAGAGGCAAACAATGACATTTTTGGGAACGTAAGCTTTTCACCCAGAGTATTAGAGAGCTAGAGAACCAGGGAGCGAATTAGGAGATTAATTCTTGCTAACTAGGTAGAGGGGTCCAGGTAGGGCACTGAGAGAAGAGTTTGAAAGGAATCTTCTAATTTCTGCTCCTGGCCTCTTTCGCACAGAAATCAGCCACAGCCACTGAGATGCAGGTATTAAGAGAGAGGCTCTCAGGGCAGCACACAAACCTCTGTGCTGAAGGATCATTGAAACGAGGGCTGGCACAGCACTGGTGGAACTGGCTTCTTTCCAGTGCTCCTTCTTCTACAAGTTTAAAGGTGAAACCCCAAGCACGAATGTCATCTGGTGGAAAACCGACGAATGGCAGTGACCAACAGTTGTTCTCCAGGACCTGGGTTCCCCTTGTGGGGTTCATTCTCTCTCCTCTCTTGTTAGGCTACTATCCTAAGTAGTAGGCAAAATGTCCGAT
This sequence comes from Nomascus leucogenys, assembly GCF_006542625.1. Lineage (NCBI taxonomy): Eukaryota > Metazoa > Chordata > Mammalia > Primates > Hylobatidae > Nomascus > Nomascus leucogenys. Next base: position 45,401,593 of record NC_044393.1, on the reverse strand, counting down.
GATCTCCAGCCCCGGAGTTATACTCCAAAGAATTCTCCCTCTTCAGTGTGGGCAGGACTTGCGACTTGCTTCTAGCCAACAGAATGTGGCAACAGTGATGGAATGTCACTCCTGTGATTATGTAATGGCATGTCATAAAATGCCATCTTCCCAGAGTGCCTAAGAGAGATGCTCTTCTGCTGACCCTGAAGAAGCGCCCATGGAGATAGCTACGGGGTAGGGGACTACAGTTCTCCTAGGGAGCTGCAAGTCTGAACATATAAAGGGACAACGGCCAGACCATCTGTAAAAATAGAACTCTAACCAGCAACCTGCAGCAGCTAGCCCAGGAAACCAACCAACTATCTGCAGGAGCCAGCCCAGGAAGCCAGTCTGCTATTTACAAGTCAATCTCATATAGGAAGTCAGACCACCAAATCTAACAACTGCTCCAAGGAACCAAACAATAACCCCTGTAACAATCAGTCTCACACTGCCAGGACTTGATTAGGAACAGACAGCTTCCCTCATTTTGTTGCTAATTTCCAACTAAGGACAAACCAGAGAGAACTAAATATGCACTTTCAACCAGTTACATGGGACAACCTTCTACCCTTAGCCCACCTACAGAGTCCTCATCACAACAGCCTCTATCAAGGCACACCTGAAGCCTTCCCTTTCTTCCTGGATAACGTTTTCCAACTCCTCTGCCTGGGAGTGAGAATTAGCAGCATCTTGGACAGTAGTGACTTTGACAAAAGCCATTTCAGTCTAGTACTGGGGACAGACTGGAGCAGGCTGAAGAGCAAATGGTAGATGAGGAAGCCAAGACAAATAACATAGACAAGAGTAACACAATCTAAGAGTTATAGGTGATCTAGACCAGCAGTGAACAAACTTTTGTAAACAGCCAAATAGTATATTTTAGCCTTTGTGAGCCAGATGATTTTATTTTATTTTACTGAAACAGAGTCTCACTCTGTCACCCAGGCTGGAGTGCAGTGGCACAATTTTGGCTCACTGCAACCTCCACCTCCCAGGTTCAAGCGGTTCTCCTGCCTCAGCCTCCTGAGTAGCTGGGACTACAAGTGCACACCACTACGCCTGGCTAATTTTTTGTATTTTTAGTAGAGATAGATTTCACCATGTTGGTCAGGCTAGTCTTGAACTCCTGGACTCAAGTGATCCGCCTGCCTCGGCCTCCCAAAGTGCTGGGATTACAGGCATGAGCCACTGCTCCCAGCCCCAGATGATTTTTTAAATGTAGGTTTAATTATTATTAATGTATGGTGAAGCCAACAAGCCACTGAATGAGATGATTGCCATTGAATGAGATGATTGCCATTGAAAAGATAGCTTGTTACAGTTCCCAAGAGGAGGGGCACATCATGCAATTGAGGGAGGTCACACTGTGAAGTATCAGGGTTGGTCAGGAGGCCGAGGAAGTGAGGGGAAAACGTGGGCAGGAGCCTCTGTGTGTGGGGGGCGGCGGGGGGGGTTTCGTAGGAATGGGCAAGGCAAGGTAAACAGGCTTAGGACAAGCTGGTCTGAATAATTTCAGTGGGCTCTGGGGCACAGTGACTGTCCCTAGCTGTCTGGTGCCTGGCCCTGGGGTGATTAAGGCAGGTGGATAGTGGTCCAAGTCTGAGAGCCCAACAAAAGAGGTGGTTGGGTATGGGTTTCAAATGGGTTGATTTGCATTAGGAAGCAGCATTCCTGGACAGAGTTGTTTGCTATCTCTAGGAATTAGCTAACTCTGAGAGGGGCAGTCCCTTCCAGTGTCCACAGAGCCCTGTATGTCAGAGCCTCCAAATAAAAAAAAAGAAAAACATGCTTAATACAGATGTTCTCTGTTGCAGCTACTTAACTCTGCTGTTGAAGTGTGAAAGCAGCCATAGACAATATATAAATGAATGGGTATGCCTGGGCCCCAATAAAATTTCATTGACAAAAACAGGTGGCAGACCAGGTTTTTCATGCAGGCTGCAGTTGCTGACCCATGTCTAGATGAAGGAATCATTACAATTAGAACCCGTGCAGTAATCAATGGTTTCCCTAAAGAAAATGTTTTAGAGCTAAAAAAGAAATCCTTAGATAAATCAAAAATTTAACTCTGTTGTACACCAAATCAATGAAGAAGTATTCATACTCCAACACATACTGGGAAATAGCTTAAAGTAGGAAATTAAAACAAATTCTTCAAGTATATAAAATTAGTGTCTATAATAATGAGGAAAGACAATCAGGCTGAACCCAAACTTGTCATTGAGATTAAACATTAGAAAGTAATAAAGCAGTGTTTATTGATTTTTGAAGGGAAATCGTATCAGTTATCTATTGCTGTGTAACAAACTACCCCAAAACTTAGTGGCTTAAAACAATAGTTACTTCTTTTTCATCATTATATAGGTTGGCTGGGCTCAGCTGGTGGTTCTTCTGCATCCTGTGTTATCTGTTGGAGTCACTGACATGGCTGCATTCAGCTGGAAACTCAGCTAGGGTTGGATCATCCAAGACGGCTACAGCCTCAACTAGGGTAACCAGATGGCAGAAAGCTGTCTAGGATTCTCTCCCCCTACATGGTATCTTATCATTCAGCAGCCTTTTGCAAGATTCTTTACATCGTTTTGGATCCTATGATGAGAAAAATTGGGGTAGCCAAAGCTTTAAAGTCCCAAGGCAAAAAATCTCACAGCATCATTTTTGCCACATTCTCTTGGCCAAAGCAGTTCAGAAAATGAGACTAGATTCAAATAGAGGGGAAATAAACCAACCTCTTCATGAGAAAAGTGACAGATGTGCATATACCAGGATGGGAAAAACTGTCAGGGGCCATTTTTGCAGATAATCTACCACAGAAAACAAAATTCCATACACATTTGTGTGTAAAGAGATAAGAAAAACTTTTTCAGAAACACATATGCTTAGAAAACTTATGATCTTTATGTTCTTCTTGAAAAAAGTGTTTTGTTATATTCTTTCTATTCTGATGAAAAGGTATATCATTAAGAATGGCAAAGACAAGATATGAAAGACGGGGGAGTAGATATTGAAACAAGTTTAAATAAATAATTAAATCTAAGTCATTGTTAGAATTGAAATCTGTAGATATAAAATAATTCTTGAAAGACAAGTCATATAGTCTAAAAATATTGATTCACTAATCCAAATATCTGTTTTAAAGTTCAGAGTGTATAAACAAATACTAGAGAAAGAAGAGGGAAGCTGGGCATAGGCTGTGAGTAGGGAACTGGGAAGCATGATAAATTCCATGTTGACACGGGCAGAGCTGTGTATTTTTTATTCCGGTAGTTAAGGTAGGCAGTTTTCAGATAAATTAAAGATAACCGGAACTCTATTTTCCACCCCCTAAAACTGCTCCTATCTCAATAAAGGGACCCACAATTCACCCAGGCACTCAGCAGAAAGCCAAAATCCATGTGTGATCTCTCTTTTCTTCCCCTTTATAGGACTTCTGCAACATGCCCTGAAGCCTTATCCTCTGAAACATTTGCAGGAAAGGTTTAGTGTATGTCTTAGTCTGTTTTGTGTTGCTGTAACAGAATACCTGAGTTTGGGTAATTTATAATGAACAGAAATTTATTTCTTACAGCTCTGGAGGCTGAGAAGTCCAAGGTCAAGGAACTGGGATCTGGCAAGGGCCTTCTTGCTGCATCATCACATGGCAGAAGGTGGAAGGGCAAAAGAGAACAAGATGGGGCAAACTCACCCTTTTATAAAGCCCTCGATCCCACCTTGAGCCCTCAGGGCCTAATTATCTCTTAAAGGTCCCATCTTCAATACTGTTGCAGTAGCAATCAAATGTCAACATGAGTTTTGGAGAGGACAAACATTCAAACCATAACAAGGTGTAAACACATACCCACATGCATGTATACATGCACGGACACATTTTTTTAATGCCACTATCTCATTATAACTTCTTATTTTAAACATTCTCAAAGGAGGCAATATATTTTCGGTTAATGTAAGCAAATATTTGGTACTTTAAGTCACCCTACAAATTTAATAAATTTATTGATAGCTAAATTCAACTAAAGTATAATCCAAATTGTATTCAAGTGTACTACAGGAGGGATATGTAAAATAGCTTGCCCAGTGGGTCCTACCTTCAAATCTTACCTTGAATTCACCCACTCCATTCCATCTCTAACCCTCTACCTAATCAATCTACCATCCGTTGCCTGGGGACTGCAAGTCTACCTCTTTGGTCTCCCTCTACCATTCATTGTTCATCTCCTCCCTGCTATCCTTTCTCCCTACAGCCTTCTTTGTGGCCACTTTTAAACATACAAAGCTGATTGAGCCATTCCTTGCTGGAACACTCCCTGAGGACTCTCCCTAAGCCTCTAGCTCCAGCCCCAGTGGGCTTCTTCGTATTCCTTGACACCCACCTTAAGGCCTTGTCTCTGGCTGTTCCTTCTGCCTAGACTGGAATATTTCTCAGGTACTCATCTGTCTGCATCCTTGTTGTCATCTGTCTCAGCTTAAGCAAAACCTTCTCAGGGAGGTCTTCTCTGTTAGCCCAAATTAAGTCAGCCCCCAGCCACTCTTCCTCACACTATTCTGTTTGTTTTATTCATGGTATGAATCATGACCTGCATATCTTCATATTTAATTGTTCATGTGTTTATTGTCTGCCCCCCTGTTAGATGATAAGTACATTGAAGGAAAGATTTGATCTGTTTCATCACATATCCACAGTACCAAGGACAGTACCTGCCACCCCATAGATAATCAAAAGTTCTATATTGAAAAAAGAAATGACTCCAGGCTCAGTGGCTCACACCTGTAATCCCAGCACTTTGGGAGGCCAGGGCAGGTGTATCATGAGGTCAAGAGATTGAGAGTAGCCTGGCCAACATGGCGAAACCCCGACTCTACTAAAAATACAAAAATTAGCTGAGCATGGTGGCGTGAACCTGTACTCCCAGCTATTCGAGAGGCTGAGGCAGGAAAATCGCTTGAACCCAGGAGGCGGAGGTTGCAGTGAACCAAAATCGCACCACTCCACTCCACTCCAGTCTGGTGACAGAGCGAGACTCCATCAAAAAGAAAAAAAAAAAAAAAAGAAGCACTATGGTTAAAACAACAAATATACTTTCCAAATGACTGGAGAATATATAAGGAAATAGAGCACAGTCAGAACTTAGGAATTGGCAGGGTTTCATAAAACCCAAAAGCATAAAACAAGATGGCAGAAGTTAAACCAAATTCATTAGTTGGGTTCAAAACAAAATCCAATCATGGTATATGTTGCTTTAAATGTACTCCTCCAAAATAAAATGATGCAGAGAGACTTAAAACAAAGGGTGGACAAAAATTTACTACATGGATACAAAGACAAAGAGAGCAGGGATCGGGATCGTGATATGAATTTCAGTCAAAGAATAGATCAAGGGAAACACATTGAATGGGGCAAAGGGGTTTTATTACACCAATAACTATGTAGACGATGGCAACGTGATAGTACACGTACATATTTATGTACTGTGTAACACAGCATGAAAATGCTGGAATAAGAACAGTTGAAAGTCAAAGAAAAATGTCAGAATTCTGATTGAAATGGAAGATGTTAACACACCCATCCTAAATCCATTTTCTTCACAAAGATGGGTAGGGGAGAAGGCAGAATATAGTCTAGAAGACTGTTTGGAAGATGAAATAATAAGGTAAATGACATAGAGACTTAGAATAAATAGGCAAGATGAATGAACTTTAATTATTGCTCATGTTCACTGATAAACAATTTTTTAACAACTACTGTATGCTCAGCCTAGAACTAGATTATGGGGCTTGCTTAATATGCCTTTTGTTCAGATAACTATGGAGATATTTTTTCAAAATTGGTCATACACTAGATCACAAAGAAAGCCCCAATTAATTTCCAAAAAAAAAAATGCAGAAATTGAACAAGTTACATTTCTTCACCACAATGCAATAAACCTGGAAACTAATAACAGAACTTTAAAGAGCAAAACAAGGAAATCTCAACCCTTGGAAATTTTTAAATGATTTAAATACTAAAGTCAAAGAGGATATCAAAATCTTAAGTAATTTTGTATAAGATTGCCTTCACACTTGTGTTTTCAATTTTCTCGTCAGAGCGACTCCATCTTGAATACGGGATGGGTAAAATAAGGCTGAGACCTACTGGGTGGCATGCCCAGGAGGTTAAGGCATTCTTAGTCATAGGATGAGATAGGAGGTCGGCAGAAGATACAGGTCACAAAGACCTTGCCGATAAAATAGCATGTGGTAAGGAAGCAGGCCAGATCCCACCAAAACTAAGATGGGATGAAAGTGACCTCTGGTTGTCCTCATCGCTCTTTGTATGCTAATTATAATACATTAGCATGCTAAAAGACACTCCCACAAGTGCCATTAAAGTTTACAGATGTCATGGCAACATCTGGAAGCTACCCTATATGAACTAAAAATGGGAGGAAACCTCAGTTCCAGGAATTGCCTATTGCTTTCCAGGAAAACTCATGAATAATCCATTCCTTGTTTAGCATATAATCAGGAAGTAACAATAAGCATAAGCAGCTGAGTAGCCTAAGCGGCTACTAAGAAACTTTGCTTTCACTTTACTCTATGGATTTGCCGCTAATTTTTTCTTGCATGAGAGCCAAGAGCCCTCTCTTGGGACCTGGATCGGGATCCCTTTCGGGTGATGCTTTTTCTTCAGATTAACTAAGGATTCATACAGTATTTTAAATATTTAAATAATTCATAAACATGTAACTTGAAAAGTTAAGGGCCCATGCCAGGCACAGTGGCTCATGCCTGTAATCCCAACACTGTGGGAGGTCAAGGGAGGTGAATTACTCGAGCCCAGGATTTTGAGACCAGCCTGGGCAATATGGTGAAACCCCATCTCTACAAAAAACACAAAAATTAGCCAGGCATGTTGGTGTTCACCTGTAGTCCCAGCTACTTGGGAGGCTGAGGTAAGAGGACCACTTAAGCCTGGGTGGTGGACATTGCAATGAGCCAAAATTGTACCACTGCACTCCAGCCTGGGTGACTGAGAAAGACTGTTTCCAAAAGAAAAAAAAAGTGTTAAGGGCCCAGTAATCCCACAATCCAGGGATAATCACTGACTCCTTTCTTTGAGATTCTGAAACAAAGATATAAGTTAAAAAGTAGAAAGAATGTATCCTTTTCAAAGGAAGGAATGTCCTTTCAAAGGAAAGAATGTCCCTTCCTTTCTAGAAACTCCTCTCTCTTGTGAACCATATCTTTGGAGAGGGAGATGCAGAGTTATATAAGAGTTATATAAGCACTGTTTAGGTAATTTCTAATACATGGAAATAGTTAAGTATCTTCTGATATTCTCTGCTATCTTCTGGGGTAGCTATGCTATGGGGCTTGAGCAGGGTAATGTTACCCAGTATCAGCAGCCACCAACAAATAAGAATTGCCGTAATGATTATGATGATTATTTTATAGCTCAGACCGCAGAGTAAAAAATTGCACTTTTCAAATCATTTACACATGACATTCACCTCTACCTGCCCTGCTCAGCAGAGGAGAGGAGAGAAACAAATTGCTGAGTTGCCAGCTCTGGGCAATGCTTCCAGAACCAACACTGCTTGGTTTACTTTAAAGGGGAAATAACTTCATTAGAAATGACATTTTCTTGGCTAGCCGGTCCCCAAGCCTGCAAAAGTGCCCCGTGAGCACTTGTGCTCTCTGTAGCTGACTGAAGCGGCCACTCGAGTCTCTTTGGGACCCTGGGATGGGAGGTCAAATCTGCCAAAAATGAGATAAGTCCATGTGTCCTCATGGGTTTTCTTTGACGAGTGTCTCTGTTTTAAAGTGCAGCCTCCGCAGCACTCTCTCTTCCTCTTCCTGGTTTAGCTTCAATACTATGGCTTGAATACCACACATTCACCTTGTTTGTCTGGTTTATTGCCTCTCCCTCCCCATTAGACTGTGAGTTCAGAGAGAACATGGGGATTTTTCTGTTTAGCTCACTGCTGTAGCTCCAGTGCCTATGACAGTGCTTGGCGCATAGTAGGTACTCAATAAATACTTTTGAATAAATAACCCCCGAATTCATTTCTATGGTAAAAGATGTCTTCCTGGGGAAGAGCAGAGCAAAATGGCCCCCAAGTTCTGGAAGAGACTGAGATTCTAGGACTATCCATGGAGCAATGTGGACAGAGGAAGCATGTTTTCAAGAGAGTGGGTGGAAGGGGAGAAAGGAAAACTTGACAGGAAGAAAGGAGCAGAGGCCAGGTGTCTTCAGCACTTACCTGGCACCCTTTATCTATAAAACTGGGTCACTCTGCAGCTGAAAAAGGAAGAGAGAGGGACATGGGGCCAGGTCTACCTCTCTGTCCACTTCTCCCTTTTGCCCATGTATCCAGCCTCTTAGGAATTGCTGTCAGCTGAACCTTCAAGATAAATAAGAATCCAACTACCTCTCTCCACCACCCCTGCTCTGAGCCTGCTACCAGCCACCATCTCTAGCCTGAACTATTTCAATCGCCTCCTCGCTTATTTCCACCTCTGCCCGGGCAATGGGCTCTCCAAACAGCATTAGACTGAGCTCTCAGCAATAACAGATCAGGTCATCCTCTGCTCAAACCCTTATGGCTCAAATCCCACCTTCCCCGAGGTCTTCTCTGACCACACCATCTATTTAATTCTGTGACCTGCTCCAGACACGAGCACTCTGGGCCCCCGTATTCTTTTTCTTGTTTTCCCTATCACCGACGTCTTCCAACACCCCAAATAATTTACTTAGGGATGGCCATGGTTTACCCTCTGTCTCCCACCTCTTCCCTGCAGGCCTTCAGCTCCCCCAGGTGAGGGAGACCTTTGCTTTGTTCACCGACATATCCCCAAGCATTAGAACTGCGCCTGGCACCAGCAGGTGTTCAATTATTTATTTAATGGGTCACTTGGAGCAGAAACAGAAGTGCAATGGGCTGTTTTCCTGGGATCTGAGCTGATGATAAATGATAAATAAGTCTTGGGATTTTAGAAGGCAGGAATCACGAAAACCAACACCAATGAAATCCAAGTCTCCTCTGCTACTGTCTGAAGTGGAACAGAACAGAAATAAGGTCTGTTTTCTTTCCGCTTCGCTGTTCTGTTTCTGTCCGAAACAACCGTCTCTCTGACACCTTCGAGGTGTCCCTTTGTCTCTTTGAGGTTCCCTCCGTGACACTGGCTACTTTGTAACTCTAACACTGTCAGCAATTAATTCCCAAAGGTGAGGTCCCCGTGGGAAGTGGGAAAACCCAGCGAATCACCAGGGACCCGCCTGATTCCGAAAAGGCTGGATGCTGGCGGGGAACCGGCCCCGCAGCTCCCGCGTCCCCGCCTGCCTGCGCGGCCTTCAGCTGGGGTTACAGAGGGCTCCCAGCGCCGATCCAAACCGCGTTCCAGGCGGGGTGGGCGGGCCCCCGGCCAGCGAGGCCGAAGCAAAACAACCCGCCCAGGCGTCCAGAGCGTATCCAACCCTGGAGAACCTGCCCCGGGACCAAGAGCCGCAGCCAGCTCAGGCCTCTCTAGTGGGGCCTTTCCAGCTCCTGCGACAGATCCCGGCATCTGTAGTTGGGCGGAGGGGCTCGTTATGGGAAAGGGGTGCGTGCGCGTTTGTGCTAAAACAAGAAAGGCAAGAATCTCCGAGAACAAAACTCTGGTCCTCGCCTGGCTGGGGACCGCAGAAGACAGGGGCGGCGGCGCCAAGGCGGGTCAGGGGCCGGTCCAGCCAAGTTTGCTCCGGCTTAGATAAACTTTCTGATGGCAGTTTTTCCTGGTTGCAGCCTGGGTTCCTTGTAACCGGGTAAGCGTAGCGGGTGGTTGTCAAGAGGGGCGGGGGCTGGCGGTTAGAGGGAATGGAGGGATGGGCCGGACCTGGGGTCGCGCAGGCGCCTTGGTCGCTGCCTCCGATCCGATCACCCCCGCCCCATCTCCTCTGCGAGCTCAGGAAGGTGGCTGGGGGAGGGGGATGGCTCCCTACTGCCGAGGGACGGCCCGAGGCAAACACAAAGCCCTTCCCTCCCCTCCTCCTCTTTCGTCTCCTCTCCCCTCCTCTCCCCTCCTTTCTCCCCCTTCCTCCTCTTCCTCCTCCTCCTCTTGCTCCTCCCGGGCGGGGAAACCCAGCCCCGCGCTCGTCTTTGGGGCCACCGGTCGCCCCCGCCTCCGGGACCTGCGGGGAGGGCCCGCGCGAGGTAAGGGGCGGTGGCAGCGGAGACCCCACCCCCTGTGCCCGCACCTAGAGAGCCCGGAGAGGCTCCGGGCACGGGCGGGGCTCTCTGGGGTTCCAGACGCGGGTGCTGCTGTGCGCACTCTCTCCCTACTCCGGAAGGGACTTGAGGAAGACGGCCAGAGCGCGTCCTCGGGGATCGTGGGGGACGGAAGGGAGAAGGGGGATCAGGGAGTGGGGACAAGGGGCAGGGTGACATTCCGGAGCGCGAGGTGGCCGCTGGTCCCGGCAGCGTCACCGGGTGTCCTCAGCTGACCCGTGCGGGGCTGGGGTGAAGGACAGCTGGAGGGTGCAGGCACTATGGCTCGAGGTGCGGGTGTGCGTGCGTGTGCACGGGACGGAGTTTGGTAGGGACCTTTGAGGAGTTCTACCTGCAGGGCTGCCTGTGGGGTGTCAAGTGCTCCCTGCACCTGAGCGCGCGGGTCAGACCCGGTGTCGCACAGCTTTGATCCCCAGCGCGGACCCCACTGGTGAGTCCAGCCAGTGTGCAGGGCAGATGCTCCCACCGGAGATTCCCTCCCCCGGGTGGAAAAGCAGGAGGGTTGTTGTGTCCGGGCAGGGGGCACTTGGGCTGTCGCGGTGATTGATGGCTCCGCAGCGGGCGGAGGAGGAGCCCCGGATTCCTGCCGGGAAAGGACGGGGCCACTTTCCCACTTTGAGGCCTCCCCGCCCCCTTCTGGGCTTGGCCTCCACCCTTGGCCTGGGCTCCCACCAGCTCGGAGTCCACCCACCGGCGGTGGCGCGCCCCTCGACTGCGCGGGGACAGCAGGATTTGCAGAAGTTCAGCTTGAAAGTCTGTGATATGTTGCCAAGAAATACAGAGCAAGATCGGTCCCCTGGGCCCTGAGAGGCGCCTGTCTTCTCAGAGCTCTTAAATCCCTGGGGCTTTCCTAACTCCGCAGTGTAGAGGCACTTCCTTGCGCGGTTTTGGGCACATTGGGGTTTCTTAGGAACACGCTGTCATCGGTAAGGAAACATCAGAGTACGCTTCGACCAAAAGGACTGTAAATACTGAAGCAAAAAGAAACACTTGCTAGGAGTGCAAAGGGCTTACTGGGAAAAAAGAAACACGCAGGGCAGCCCTCCATCAAGATAAATAGTATTTTAATACAATCTTTTTAACAAAACCAAACTGAATGTAAAAAATTCATGATAAGCAAAAATCAACATTTTAAATAAAGGTGGGTGTTGTTAGAGCCCTGCTTCATAGGCCGGGTGCAGTGGCTCATGCCTGTAATCCCAGCACTTAGGGAGGCCAAGGCAGGCAGATCACTTGAGGTCAGGAGTTCAAGACCAGCCTGGCCAACACGGTGAAACCCCATCTCTACCAAAAATACGAAAATTAGCTGGGCATGGTGGCACGTGCTTGTGGTCCCAGCTACTCGGGAGGCTGAGGTAGGAGAATCACTTGAACCCAGGAGGCAGAGGTTGCAGAAGGCCAACCTCGTGCCACTCCACTCAGCCTGGGTGACAGAGTGAAACTCTGTCTAAAAAAAAAAGAACCCTGCTTCATTGTTCAATGGGAACAGTCATATCCAGTCTCCCTCCCCCACCTCCCCATTTGTCTGTTCCCTTGCCTGGTGGTTTGAGAGTTGACAGTGGCATGCAACAGATTGAGCAACTCTGGCTTCAGATGTAGTCATGTTCACTGACTGCAGAGCTTTTATTAACTTTTTACCTAATTCAAATATAGGAGGATATTGTCATAAGTGGATATAGAGGTGCTAATTTTCCTTTTTGCCTCAGGTTCCAATATTGCCTCTGGAATACTCATGCACTCCCATGCTTTGGCACCTCCGGAGAGAGCGTCACAGGCTAGGGATGGGTAGGGTCCGGGGACAGTGAAGGGCCCTTGCTTTTGGAACTTGGGAAGAAGGCTGTTGACAGGAGCTTTTGGGTTCGGAGACTTGCTCTCAGTAGTTGGAGGCTGGAGACATGGGGAAAACCAACCTGCTATCAAGACCTCTTTTGTCTGGAAACATTCTCCTGCAGACAGTTCATCAGAGCAGAGGAGGAAACTGAAATAGCCCACACTTGACCTCTAGTGTAGGGCAGGTGGGAGGGAGCTTGACTCCCAGATTGGCTATGGCATGTTCTTATTTAAAGATAACTTCGCAGCAGCACTCTTATCCCCACCCAAGGTGTCCTGCCACACACCTTATCCAAAGTCAAGGGTCACTACCCACTTCAGGACTTCCACTTTCCAGAAAGAACCTCCTCGCTTAGCTAAACCCTCTTCCTCTGCTTGGAGGACACAGATGAATCAGGTATCACAGATGAAACACAGGGTATGCTACCCTGGAGGTCCATGCTCGTGTGACCCATTAATGGGAGACCCATTCTTCACATACCCTCTGTATTATAGTGCTTTGACCTTGTGCCTAATTCCCCTTGTACATTCAAGCTACCTAATGATCCTTCAAGAATCCTAATAGTTTCAGCAAGAAAGATTTCCCTGACCCTGTCCTCCTATCCCCGGTAAGACACCCCCTCACCGCCACCAGAATTCTTTGTGTGTGTATGTATATCACTTAAAGCAATACAGTGGACCTCACTTGCCCACTGTCTGTAAGCTTCCCAGGGTCCAAAACCAGGCCATAGCCCTTAAGACCTACCACTCAAGGAGGGGGTGTTGAATGAATGAATGAACAAAAGTGTCCCTTTGTCAAGGCATTTTGAGGAGTTGCACAGCAAGAAGTATACCCTCAGGACTGTAATGCCTCTGAAGAAAGCAGATAACGTTTTTGTAGCACATTATAAAATGGCTTTACAGATAGATCTCAGTCATTTCTCACAACAGTAGTATTCATTGCATTTTGTAGGTGAGGAAATGGAGGCCTAAAAGTAGTCTGTCATTCTGCCGCAGCACAGTGGACTTGCTAAAGGCGAACCTGCCCAGAGGCACACTCCATGCAGTGTATGTACAGAGCAGGATTCACCGAGTTGTGTTTTAGGATGCAGTTTTGCTAAACAATCATTAATGAGTTACGGTGATAAAATATGTTAGGGAAATGCTAATGTTGTCTGTTTTTTTTATGGCAGGACTTTAAGGAGTCTTTATTGTTATACCATACATTGGGACTCTTTAGAATGACACCATAGTATGGGATGCTTGCCAACTTTATTTGCCCACAGAACACTCTTTCTCATGAAGCATCTTCTGGATCCAGTGTTCCAAGGAATTCACCTTGGGAATTGTTTAGTTCTCCCAAAATCTTATAATGTCTAGGCCAGCTTCCAAGGAATAGTGATTCCATCTAATATGTGGTATTTTGGATAGTAAAAATGTATATTCTGGACACTAGAAAAGCATAATAATCCACCCTTGTCAATTTAGAGTGGATTGTTGATCTATGTATCCAATTAACTCAAGTAGCTTCCATGCATCCGATTAATATGAATAGGTTCTTTGGGTTTGATCAGATATGATCTGGGGGAACCCCAGCCCCTGGAGAGCACTGCCTTTTTGCTGCCCAGAGGCCTTCAGATCTCAACCAGCCTTTCCAACTCTGAGAATGCCCTCAAACGCAGCTCTGTAGATGGGGTGGCAACTTCAGGGTTCTTGTCCTGAGATCACCATTTCATCTTGGCTAGTTACATCCATTGAGTGAGAAAGTACACCTGCTCAGTGAATTTTCTGTTCTCTCACTTCCTCTCTCCCGGGATGCTGGCCAAGTGAATTCTCTAGGGTGTCTAAGTAAGTGTGTGTGGACATTTACTTATGAAAAGTAAGTAAATGTCACTCTCTGAGTGTCTCAGACCTGGAACAGAAGCCTGCTAACAGCAATCCCTCCTCATAGGAGCTGCAGCCCCCGTTCACAAGCAACCATTGTTTGAAATCAGGTATTTTTAAATCAGAGTTTGCCTTCAATCTACTGTTAGAGCACCTTCCACAGACCAGTAACTTCAGCTATTGAGGCTTTATTGCAATTAAGGAGACAAAGTGGGGAAGTTGGTGTTAGAATTTCAGGAACTCAAAGGAGAATTGTGGGCTAGTAGGGGAGACTTCGGAAAGTGCTCAAAGAGGCACAGCTGTGCAAATTTAACATTCATCTGCAGACATTTCTAGGTCTCCAATGCTGAGCAAATGTATCTCAAGATTTGTTTCGTAGATTTTTCCAAAGCACAAAAAGTAACAATTCTCATTTAGAGGTATGTATTAAACAGGGTGGTGTCACAGAAGTCAAGGGAAGGAGTGTTTTGAGAAAAATGGACCTATCAGATGGTGCGGGATGGGGAGTGACAAGGGGAGTTGAAGAAGATGACTAGAAGGCTGATGGGTCATTAGCTAAGCCATGGAGTTCAAGTGTGTGTGTGAGCATGCACTTGTCATTGTGCTGTGTGAACAAGGGAGAAGGTAGGGAAGAAACACTGAATGTGATTTATTTTATTTATTTATTTATTTATTTATTTATTTATTTATTTATTTATTTTGAGATAGAGTTTTGCTCTTGTTGCCCAGGCTGGAGTACAGTAGTGCAATCTCGGCTCACTACAACCTCCGCCTCCTGGGTTCAAGCGATTCTCCTACCTCAGCCTCCTGAGTAGCTGGGATTACAGGTGCCCGCCACCACACCTGGCTAATTTTTTGTATTTTTAGTAGAGATGGGGTTTCATCATGTTGGCCAGGCTGGTCTCGAACTCCTGACCTCAGGTGATCCACCCACCTCAGCCTCCCAAAATGCACCGATTACAGGCGTGAGCCACCGCGCACAGGCCTAAATGTGATTTTTAACCTGTTGAGTTTAAAAGTCTGGGCCAGGTGCAGTGTCTCATGCCTGTAATCCTAGCACTATGGGAGGCTGAGATGGGCAGATCACTTGAGGTTAGGAGTTCAAGGCCAGCCTGACCAACATGGTGAAACCCCGTCTCTACTAAAAATACCAAAAAAATTAGCTGGGCCTGGTGGCAGGCCCCTGTAGTCCTCGCTACTTCAGAGGCTAAGGCAGGAGAATCCCCTGAACCCGGGAGGCAGAGGTTGCAGTGAGCCAAGATCACTCCACTGCACTCCAGCCTGGGCGACAGAGCAAGACTCTGTCTCAAAATAAATAAATAAATAAATAAGATATATATGTATATCAGCACAGAGAAGTGTGGAATGTCAGCTGAAAGTGTGAATAGAACCACACAAGTGAATACAGCCGCTAGCAAAACCACTCAATAGCATAATCACATAATGAATGAGTGAATGAATGAATGATTAAATGACACTTTTTTGTAGAAGAAACTGTTTTTAAACTCACTAATGGTTAGGTGAAAGTTTAAACACAGCCATTTTGTAAAAGAGTCTAAGAAAATAAAATTGGATTTTTTAAGGCTATGGGCATTAAGCCTGTGTGAGATATCTTATTCTGGTTAAAAATCTTTTGTTGT
Source organism: Nomascus leucogenys (assembly GCF_006542625.1). Lineage (NCBI taxonomy): Eukaryota > Metazoa > Chordata > Mammalia > Primates > Hylobatidae > Nomascus > Nomascus leucogenys. The sequence continues at coordinate 45,385,992 of NC_044393.1, read as the reverse complement.
AAGAACCTCCATTACTAACTCTGAATGATGGTCCATGATTGAGAGCCCCTGATTCAGTTTGATGTAGGAAAGGTTATAAAGGTATGCTGGATTGTTTTAAAAACCATCCTAAGAGTGATTTAAAAGACATTGTTGGGCTTTATAGTATCCAAATGAGAAACGGATTTGGGAGGTGTTCTAATTCCTACTATGAGGGTATATCTCATTTTTATTTGATGATGCCATCTGGCCAAGTGATAGTACATGGAGTATTAATACATAATCCCCCACTTGCTTAAAATTCTCAAAATTTGAGCCATTTTAAAAATCAAATTTGGAAACATTTGTATTTTTAATGAGTGAAGTCTTTTTTCAAGTAAGTGAATCCAATAAATTGGATAAAGAGATTTTTTGTTTTTTATGTATCTGATTTTATTTGGTAGGTCAGGAATTCAAAATTTTAAAAAATAGCTAGTTTAAATAGTTAGCTAGATGAACTTTAGTTATTAAAGAAATTGTTACAGATTTTTCCCAAATACTGAACTCCCCCATTGCATTTTAACTATGGCTTGATTACAAGAATACTTTTAAAACGTGAATGGAGGCAGATATCTGTCCTGTGTGGTAACTGAGGGCAGATGCACTAGTCAGATTGCACAGAAACCTTTGAGTCTTGGAAAGTCAGCCAGGATCCCACACCAGGGGGAGTTCAGCACCTTGTCTATGCAGGACCTAGCAGTCCTGGGTGTGTCTGACTTCAGCACGCCCATGTCCGGATAAGGGACGTGGAACCTAAACGTTCATCGTCTTGCTATCCAGACTTTCCTTGCTTAAGTGTTAAATGTTTATCGCTTCAGTGATACACATTTTGTTATACAAAATCTTTAATCTTTTGCATCATCAAATGTTTGCGCTTTTTCTTAAAATTTCCTTAGTGGCTCCTCCGCATAGAAAACCTTTCCACTTCCTCAATCAATTACCTAGCCTTTTATATTTTCTTCTAACGTTTATGCTTTCAGTTTTTCAGATTACTATTTAAATTCATTTGAGATCATTTGGCAGGTGGTTTATAAAGTAGGAAAAAAAGTTTATTCTTTTTTCCCCATAGTTTTCCCCCAGGTCTGGCATCATTTGGTGAATAAACCTGCCTTTCCCCAGCTCCATAATACATACAAATTATACTAGGAAGGGCAAGTCCCACTTCACTTTCTGCCCTTTTTTTTTTTTTTTTTTTTTTGACAGAATCTTGCTCTGTCGCCCAGGCAGGAGTGCAGTGGCATGATCTCAGCTCACTGCAACCTCTGCCTACCAGGTGGTATTTTTAGTAGAGACAGGGTTTCACCATGTTGGCCAGGCTGGTCTCGAACTCCTGACCTAAAGTGATCCACCTGCCTCAGCCTCCCAAAGTGCTGGGATTACAGGCGCGAGCCACCATGCCAGGCCACTATCTGCCCTTTTATCTTCTCCCCCACCCCCAAATTTTCTTGGCAAACTCACTCATTAATTCTTCCAGTGAAATTTTATTCCAGGAGATTTGTTTGGAATTATATTAAGCCTAATTTGGGAAGACTTGAAAGACAGTTTGGGATCCTCTTTTTCTGGAAAACCATGACATTGAATTAGAGCCAGTGGGCATTGATTGTATGTGTTCAGGCCACACGTGCACACTGATCCCTGGGGTGGCTGGTGAGGAAGGCACAAACCCAGAATGGAGGAGACTGACTTCCGGTTTCAGCTCTGCTAGGAGGTGTGGGAACTTGGCTGTCTTAAAGGTTCATTTGCACTCATGTGTGCAGGCTCTCCTTTAGGGTTGCAGGCTTCAAGGACCTAGCAGCCTAGCAGGGGATACTTACACAGACTGGGAAGGGCAGGACAGTGTGGTCAGTGCTTGACTTGAGAGACAGACATACTTGTGTTGAGTTTGAACTGGAAAACCCCTAATTCAAGTTCTTTGTTGCTTTCCTTTGCAATGTTTTTTCTCCTTGACAACTTAGGGATCCCACAAAGTCAGAGGCTCTTGTCTTTTTAGAAAAGGTATTTATCCCTCTTCCTTTTATGAAGTAAGCACAGGGATCTTGGGGGTGGGATGGGGTGGGTTTAGGAGATTCCTCTGGCTCTCTGCTAGACTAATGTTGTTGAAGGAAGGCGACTTCATCCTCATGGATGGCAAGACCCTTTGGAAGGTTTCATGGCTTGTGAGAAAAGGAGGCTACAGAGGGAGGGAGGGAAGGAGGGACAGCCAGTGGGATGGACCAGGCACAGACGGGGAGAATGATCCTCCTAGGTTGACGAAGGCACTTTATTAGGGTGGCTTCTTCAAAGCTTCTTATCCCGTCAGTCGTGTGAGGTCTGATGTATGAAGTGACAGTCAGACAGCTCCCTGTCCCTCCCTCATGGTGGGAGCCTGCTCCTGGCCATCTGTCACGGACGGGGCACCCACCCATCCTCTCTGTATTCCGGGATTCCTGCCTTAACAGATGGTGTGTGTTCCATATGACAAACACTTTCTCTGGGCACATCTCATACCCTAGTTTTCCCTAATATTTGTAGCTAATGTCTTCCCCTAAACAGTTTACAGGATGACCTTAGACTACATATATGATCTAAATAATACAAATAACCTACTACACTTTAGCGTCAGCTCAGGCAATCTCCCTCTTTTAAACTGTGCTTCCATGGGACCTTGGGATCAGAGGTGGAGTCATTTCAAAGAACAGGGCTAGGAAAGGGCAGATTCAAGGTTGGTTCCCAGACCGCTTTCTATTCAAGGGCAATGTGGTTGCATACAGAAGGGGTACTTCGTCCTTTCCTGAGCATCAGAAAAGGATTCACAATGGAAGAGACGTCTAAGCTATGGTGGATGGAATCATCAGTGTTAACTAATAACACGTGGGTTCCAGGGAGGAGCGGCAAGTACAAAGAGTGAGAAATAAGCTGGGTTCGGTGGCTCACACCTGTAATCCCAGCACTTTGGGAGGCTGAGACAGGCAGATCACTTGAAGTCAGGAGTTCGAGACCACCCTGGCCAATATGGTGAAACCCCATCTCTACTGAAAATGCAAAAATTAGCTGGGTATTGTGGCATGCATCTGCTACTCGGGAGGTTGAGGCAGGAGAATTGCTTGAACCCGGGAGGCGGAGGTTGCAGTGAGCTGAGATCGCGCCACTGCACTCCAGCCTGGGCAATAGCGTGAGACTCCATCTCAGAAAAAAAGAAAAGAAAAAAAAGAATGAGAAACAAGAGAGGCTTGGAGCACCTAGGGAAGGAACGTGAAGGTTGTAGGGGCCAAGGGAAAAGTTCTCCTTCATCTACTGAAGGTTTGCTGTGAAATCAACTCAGAAAAGGCACGTTAATTGGGGAAAAGGCATACAGATTTACTCAACGTGTCTACAGAGGAGCCTTCAGAATGAAGACCCAAAATACAGGGGAAATTGTGTTTATGTTTAGGTTCAACAAATATGGACAGCCATGTAGCAATGTGATTGGACAGAGTCTGATTGAGTGCGAACAGACTGCTTGGGGAGACCCAGCAAGGCCTGTCTGTCTAGATTCCTCCTGGTCTCTCTGAGCGGCATTCCTTTCTTCCAGGTATGGAGCCACACCCTCCCCCGAATGCTCTTATGACCTACAGTTAGTCACAGTAGGTCAGACAGTTTCTTTATGGCCAGTTTTTACACAGAATGGTGGAGGGAAAGTTACAGCAGTAAGTTTAGATTTTGTGGCTGGCTCTGGGGAAAAGAGGTTATGGGTCCTATGACTCACTTTGAAGGAGAATTCTAGTTTCTCTGGCGAGCCTCAGGGAGGATGAGGCTGAGAGACCGGAGGGCAGGAGGTCCGAGAATCACTTTTGCTTCTGAGGTATCGTTTTCTGAGCTCCCGCGAGTTCATTATGGCACCACTTAGAATTCGAGGCTCCTGGCCGGGCGTGGTGGCTCACTCCTGTAATCCCAGGACTTTGGGGGTGCCAAGGTGGGTGGATCACCTGAGGTCAGGAGTTCAAGACCAGCCTGGCCAACATGGCGACGCCCTGTCTCTACTAAAAATACAAAAATTAGCTGGGCGTGGTGGCGGGTGCCCGTAATTCCAGCTACTCAGGAGGCCGAGGTAGGAGAATCATTGAACCTGGGAGGCAGAGGTTGTAGTGAGCCGAGATCATGCCATTGCACTCCAGCCAAGGCAACAGAGCAAAACTCTGTCTCTCAAAAAAAAAAAAAAAAATCAATGCAAGCCTCCTGCAAAACGTGGAGAGAGATGGAGGATGTGACCCAGACCCTCTGAGGGCTTCAGTCCAGGGAGGGAGGCAAGAACTGTACCTGCGGGACAAGTGGAAGACAACTTGGGAGAGCGTCACGTCCCAATGATCCAGACTGTGTGTCACGATGGAGAAAGTCCGTGAGGGAAACAAACAAATGCTCAGGTTCTGGTCTTGTTCCCTATGTTTGGATCTAAATAGCATCTCAGGCTCCTTGTCTATAACAGGAGATGAGGGAAGGTCTCAGACCAGGTTCCCTAGAAGCAGACCCTGAGGTGAGGATTCATGGAAAATGGATGAGGAAATACTCACAGGAAAACAGGACAGTGGGGAAAGGGGGCCAGAAGGCAAGGAAGCTGGGCAGCGGTGCAGACAGGAATGCTCTGGAGACAGTGTGAGCCCCACAAGAGTAGCCAGATTGGAGGCCAGCTTTCTGGAGACGCTCTACCCCTGCATCAGTCAGACTAAGGGTTGCCACAAGTGCTTCCAGCTCTCTCTGCACGCAGGCAAAGCAAGTCCCATAGAGAGCCGTCCTCTGACAGGGACCCAGGTGCTGGCTATGGCATGCAAATGTGCATGAAAATGATTTAGGACTCTGAAGGCACAGGGACAGGGCGTTGGCAGCATTTGCCAGACTGGGATACCTGTTCTCATCCTCACACAAGTAGACAGAGTGGATTGTTATGAATAATTCATTGTCATTTCTTGTGACCTCCTGATCGTATGAGGAGCAGGAGTTTCTTACTGACATTACACAGCATGATGCCATGTGTGGCTTACTGGCCCCTCAGAGGTTATGCTGGCCCACCAGAAACCATCTCTCCTCTATGTGCTTATTTCCCACACTTCTGGTGCTGATTTTTATGCCTTTAGACCTTATTGGAAATATTCAATATAATTACAAGATACCTATAGATATATAAATATTCTTCTTGGAAATAGTTTGCTTTCTGTTTCTTTCTTTTTTTTTGAGACCGAGTCTCGCTCTGTCACTCAGGCTGGAGTGCAATGGCACACTCTCGGCTCACTGCAACCTCTGCCTCTTGGGTTCAAGTGATTCGCCTGCCTCAGCCTCCTGAGTAGCTGGGATTACAGGCGCCCGCTGCCACGCCCAGCTAATTTTTGTGTTTTTAGTAGAGATGGGGTTCCACCATGTTGGCCAGGCTGGTCTTGAACTCCTGACCTCAGGTGATCCACGTGCCTTGGCCTCCCAAAGTGCCGGGATTACAGGCATGAGCCACCGTGCCCGGCCAGCTTTCTGTTTCTATTATTATTGGCTCTGAGTTCCTTGAAGGGTAAGTAATGAGTAGGATAGAGGACACTGAGAGCTGTGGGTCTAGGAGACCAGAGAATGTGAAGATCTGAAGAAGAATCTTCTAACTAGGTCAGGGCACAGCACACACCCTCACCACCCAGGCTAGTAGTTTGTCAAATCCTTACTCAAATACACAGGAGTATCTGAATGCATAGGCACGTTCCCACCTCCATCCGTTCTGTGCCATAGTCGTCATCATCACCCCTCCATCTCTGGTAGGTTGCACAAGCCCTGCCAGTGAAGTGTAACAGGGTTGGATATGTAAATTACTTCAAACTAGCAGATCGCAAGAGATTTCAGAGATGAAGCACATTGTTGTTACCAGGCAGCTGCAATTTGACATGAAGCTCCTACCAGTGACAAACCACTAGTAAGAATTCCATGTGTTTGCTATTCTGAGCATGTAGCAGCTGGAGTAATGGCTGCGAAAGCAGAATAACATGACAGGGCCATGTGGAATCAGATATTTTAAATACTGTGTTTCAAGACCTCAGGAGGTGGATCATGATAAGATCTAACTGCTGATATAAGGTGGAAATCAACCTCTTTTGAAAGTTTTTTTACTAAGGTATATTTCATTTAGTTTAAGAATCAATAAACCATAAAAATTATTATTGTAAGAGAAAAAGTAATCAACCCTAAGAGCAAAAGAAAATGAACAGCAGAAAAGGAAAAGCGAATATTTTAGCTACAGTTTCCTACAAGCCCATTTAAACCTCTTGGTTGTAGTTGGTCTTTAACATTCTGAAGAATTGTTTCTATTTCTCATGGACGATGGTGTAATGAAGGTATAAAAGGCTCCAGGAAAAGCTATGCTCAAGTTTTTTAGAGAGACAAAATAGCTGTTGAAGGTTGACTGAGCTGAAGGAACTATGCAATTAAGGATTATTTAATTTAACAGAACTGCCTTTGAGGAAAACAATGTTGGGTGAGTGCTGGAGAAACTGACCCAGCTATGATACCATTTGACTTCAAAATTGTTTACGTGCCATGTGAAAAGCCCAGCGCAGAGGCAAGGAGAAAGCCCTCTGACCCTTAAAGCATTTCCCGATGAGCCATTTAACAGAACCTCTCTGCAAATGAGCGTTTCTAAGGGAACGCAATTCCCCTGCCCTCCATCTGGAGGAGGAAATGTGAAATCTTGTTTTCCCTGCGGAGCTGCTTCCGCTCAGTCACCACCAAGCTCTGCAACTCATGGCTCTGCCCCCGGCCTCTGTCCCTCTTCCACCTCCTGCTGCCTCCTTCCCAGCAAGAATTCCATGTTTTCACATATAACCTGTACGTGAAAAAACAAAAACGTGTTTTTCCTCTGCTCTCGCAACAATCATCAACACAGAAGCCTTCTGTGACCAAATTTGTGGGGGTTTTCCCCACACACCAAGCAGTGGACACCAGTGGGGCATCCTCCAGCTCAATTCCCACAGGGTGAGGGCTGAGTCTCACAAGACTGCCTCCCGCCCCCACCTTCCCACAAGGGCCGCAAGTCCCGGCCTCCGGATCTCCTGACAGACCCGGCATCAAGCGGGGGTTCCCGCAGCCCCTTCTTCAAGTTCGATTAATTTGCTAGAGTAGTTCACAGAGCTCAGGGAAACACAAATATTTACTAGATTATTGTAAAGGATATTGCAAAGGATACAGATGAAGAGAAGCATAGAGGGAGGGCAACTTCCAAGAAGCTTTCTGAATGCAGGCCTTTGGCGTGGTGGAAGCTTCATTACCTAGGTCTGCCTGGTGAAACCATTGGCCATTGGTGATCAACTTAACCTTCAGTCCCTCTCCTATCCCTCGAGGTGAGACAGTGGCTCAAAGTCCCGGTCCTCTAATCCTGCCTTGGTCTTTCCCGTAACCAGGGACTGCTAGCTGTCAATCAGCTTATTAGCATGCGGAAACATCACTTTGGAGATTCTAAGGATTTTTGGAGTTGCATGGCAGGAAACATGGTTAAAGACCAGGTATATGTTTCATAATCTATCACATAACACCTCCTTTGCGTACTCCTCATTTCTCTTGCCTGGTCTCTCTCAGGGCACTCCCCGGATTCAACCCCAACGCCTGCTGAAGCACACTTCCCCTGGGCTGTCCCTGTACCAGGCAGACGGACATGGCCAGGAAGACCACAGCCTCCTTAGGGGATTCACGACTGTCAGTCTCGAGGGGTCCAGCTCCCTTTCCATAGTCCATCCACACACCTCTTCAGATCCATCTTCGACATACTTGTTTTTCAAATTACATTTTTATATGTGTAGGAGTGAAGGAGAGTTTAGGGAACTAACACTTACTACTTTGGTATTTCCTCTCTTCTCCTCTCTGATCCTATCCTCTTTCATTTCATTAAAACGCTCTGACAGCAGCTTTCTAAATTGCTTTCACAACCCACTAATGGGCTTTGAGAAAAACATGCCCTGGATGATTGTTCCACTCTGGCTCTCCCTTCTCAAGCCTCCTGCCTCCTCCTGCCCTCCTGACCCTCTCGTTATTTTGAGACAGGATCTTGCTCTGTTGCACAGAAACTAGAACTAATCCACAGAATTTCCATGACTCCCAAACCCCTCCCAAACGCTACCAAGCCACCTGTATGCCGACCGTAGGCTCCAGCTTCCTCCTGCTTCCGTGGATAGAACAGATGCGCGCTCTCAGGTATGCAGTCCACCCAGGCTTCTCTCAAATACCCAAGGGCATTACTGCAGCAATTGTCCCACTCTTTGCTGGGTCACCAGTTTCTCACCCTGTTTCCTGGGTCATTTCCATCCAGCTGCATTCATACCGTAGTATGGCCCATCTTTAGAGAACCTTCTCTTGACTCCACATTTACTTCCAGCTCCCACCTGTTTTCTTAGCTTTCATTTTACAAAGAACTCTTAACGAGTGCGTCGGTGCTCGCTGTCCCCAAGTCCCTTCCTCCGCTTCTTCCGTTGTACCACTCTAGCCGGGATACTGCCTCCTGAACTGATTTTGTCAAGGTCACCGATGACCCCCCTATTTTCAAAACCAGTGGTTAGTCTTTGATCCCCATATGATGTGATTTTTCTAGCAGCATCTGACATTAAACTAAGGGTGGGGCCCTTCTGAATGCAGGGCTCTGTGTGACTGAACAGTTTGGGTGCCACGAAGCCAGCCCTGGAAGCATGCTGATCTTGGGTTTCATGTCACAAGAGACACAAGCTTCCACTGACAAGCACTCCAAGATCCCAAGGAATAATCCCAGCAGCTAAAAGGGTCCCGGCACTGCTTGAGCCAGATCGCCGTTCAGGACTTCACATGGCTGCCTCGTCTCAGAACCCTGAGCAGCCTGTGAGATGATTACTTCATGCGTCATCCCCCTGGTATGCATGAAGTCGTTTTATGCTTTTTTCCCCCCAAATTATAGAAACTGAGGCACAGAGAGATGGAGTGATTTCTCTGTAGTCACAAAGCTTGAAAGTGGGGGAGCCACAATTCACTCCTGGTCTGTCAAACACCAGGACCTACACTTGTAGCAATGACTCTGTAATAACCTCAGGATGTCCCTGTATAGAAATACAGGCATGCATTTTCTAGGGTTGCTGTAACAAAATACCACAAACAAGGGGTCTCAAAACAACAGAAATTTATTGTCTCACAGTTCTGGAGGCCAGAAGTCTGAAATCAAGGTGTTGGCAGGGCTGTGCTCCCTCTGACAGTGGTAGGGAAGGAGCTGTTCCAGGCCTCTCTCCTGGCTTCTAGAAGCCTCAAGCATGCCTTGTAGATGCATCCCTCCAGTCCTCCATGCTCACACATTCTGTCTGAGTGTCCTCACATCGTCGTCCAGGTTTCCCCTTTCCTGTTGGATTGGGGCTCATCTGATGACCTCATCTAACTTAGTTAAATCTGCATAGACCCCATTTCCAAATAAGGTAATATCCAATGCTACCAGGGGTGAGAACTCCAACATATCTCTTTTTGGGGACACAATTCAACCCATAACTAGGTGTAAAATTAGAAACCGATGAGATACCCAGGAAGTGTGACCAGTGCACACAATTAGAAAATAGAGTCAGTCATTCTCAGCTGTAAATAGTTATTCCAGGTCAAAGGGCAGGGTGTGAGTTGCCTCCATCTTGCCTTGTTCCGCTGTTGTTGAGGAGGCCTTAGCACCTTCTGAGGTGGGTGAAAGCAGAGAATGGGAGCTGAAGGCTTAAAGAAAGGGCCAAGCGAGGTGGGTGGTTCCTGAGCTTTGATTTGGTGGCGTGCTGTCTATTAGACCACCCTGGCTGGTTTCTGTGATCTCTCCATGGTACTGCTGAGTGCCAGGTACATCTCTTTGGAGGTATTGATGCTTAATGACCTGCAGCTTCTTCCTGCTGGCTGAGGTGCATGAGAGGCCAAATTACTGTATTTGGGAGATGTGCAGTACAATTTCAAAATGCCTGATAATACAGTGATTCTAGTTACAATCACTATTAAAATCACACCATGGATTGTGATAATAAAAACGAAATAATATATACTAGATGTTAAATATTATAAAATATTATATACATATAATAAAGATAAAAGAAATAAGTTTAGCTTCATATAAAGATCACCATCGTGCCCTTGATTTGCCCCTTACCAGCACCCAGTTCCCATGACCTTGGAGTTTCCTGCATTCTGACCCTGAGCTTCTGTCCCATGGAACAACTGTGTTTATGGGCTGTCAACCAGCTACCATAGGCAGGGGATGGAGGCCTTCATAGGCTCCTCTCTTTTATCTCACAGGGAATTTTTAAAGACAGAGCTCAGGTTTCTGAACTCAACTTACATAATGCATCTAAAATGACATAAATATGAATGTATCTCACCTATCACCCCCGAGCAGCCAAGTACCAGTTCACTGAATCAGGAGAGAGCCCTGGGATTGCTGAAGAAGACAGGATGATGGAGTTGCATAAAGAACTCAACGCAACCCAACTCTGATTTATGTCTCCAAAGTCAGATAGGAATGTGAACTGGGCACATTGTATTTTTCTTACAGGAGCATATAATAAAAGCAATATTTTTGCAACTAGAGAAGAAGCGGGAAAAAGATCAAGAGTCAGAGATTGCAGAGAGGAATTTCAAGAGGAATCTTTAGTCAGAAAAAGCCATGAGTCTCTCTTGTCCTCTGCCACTGTGGCATGTAAAGGAATTGAAAATGCCTTGAGAAAATTATTCCTATTCTAGAAAAAGGACACAAGGGAGTGGGATCCATGCATTTGCTCATCAAATCACTATTGAGTACCAATTGTTTTGTCAGGCACCGAACAGGCAGGGTACCCGCTTTGTACTTCCCTGAATCTCCATGGCCATTGTCCCATTCCAAGCCATTGTTCTCTCTTGTGAATAGGATGATGTAATAGGATTTGGTATTACAAAGTTCATCCTGACTGCTGATCACAGACAGCATTTCAGTGGAGCAAGAGTGGCCTCAGTGAGACCAGATAGGAGAAGACTGTGATCATTCAGAGACTGGTCCCTGGCTACAGGAAAGAATTGGAGGCAAAATTTGGAGAATGACCCAGCAAAGCTGTGATGAATTAGATGTGAGGAGAGCAGAAGAGTCAAGGATGGCCTATTACTGACCACCCACATTCATGGAGGCATTATTTAAGGAGATGATCAATCGGGGAGGAAAAGAAGCCAAAGCAATACAGAGTTCCACTTTGTGTGTGTTAAGTTTGATGAGCCTGTGAAAACCCAAGGAGGTGTTAAATATCTGGGAGGCTGGAGCTTGAAAGAGAGCTTTGGGCTTCAAATGCATTGTCAGCAGTTTTCAGAATATAGAAAGCCTAAAGAGGATAAAATTGTCTAATAAAAGGATATGGAGATGTTATCCTAGGGTTAACTCACGTAACAGGATGGCAATAAGTGCAAAATTTTATGTTGCCAACTATGGTCTCCAAAGTCTGTGAAAACGTGGCAATGCAAATGTTGACTGCTGGTTCGTTTCACTAAATTGCGTATCTTCCCTGCAAATGGAGCCCCCATTGAAGTCAGTATTTGGGATGTTAGCATCTGGCTCCCTCTCCTGCAGAGGGTTTCTGACTGGTGGAGGTATGCCTGCCCTTCCAGTTTGGGGCTGAGGACACCACCTGATTTCAACAAGAGACTGTAGATAGACTGCTGAGAGGTGACATTACTAATTTATTAAGCACATGTGTGTCACTCACATACTTGCCACAGTCCATGTGCTATTTATTGTGTACTTACACCAGTCTTGAAGATGAGTATTTTTACCCAATTTGCACTGGAAAAACAGAGGCTTAGAGAACACAAGCATTTGCTGAAGTTCATGTTAATCAGTGGTAGAACAGGTCTTGGACCAGCTCTGTCCATTGACAGAGCCCAAGCTCCTAAGTGCCAAGCTGTACTGCTTCTCCCGAAGCAAACAGCCTAAGGAGTATGTCCGCACAGGGCCCTCCATTGCTTAGCTGAGTGTGGGACTCAACTGCAGTCAGGAGCCTCACCCTCCACAGGCTGTCAGAGCCTCCAGCTTCGCTCCACCCAGGCAATCTGATTTTACAGTTTCCTTCTGAAATAGAAATACTAATACTAACAAATATTTTTGTGATGTGTATAGCTTATTAAAGACTTACCCAGGCGTTCTCTGGCCTCAATCTTTTATGTGCCCTAAAGTCAACCATTAACTTCTTTTCATTTCCTTGGTATGTAAACCAAAAATAAAATTAAGTCCCCCAACCAACTGATGGACCCCTCCCCTTGGCCAAAGGCATTCCGAAAGTTAACCAGAAAAACTAGCTCAAGCCATGAGGGGAAGTGGAACTCGGACATGCCTCATTATACCTTCCTCCCTTTTGGAAGTCAGGCACAGCTGACCAACATTAACATCAACACAGAAACCCTAAGACTGATAGCACAGATTCTTTAAATCTGATGAGAAACATTTACAATCTCTTCTCTCTGAAGCTTGCTAACTGGAGGCTTTATTTGCATGACAAAACTTTACTCTCCACAACCCCTTATTGATTCCAGGTCTTTAGATAATAACTCTTGCAACCAATTGCCAATCAGAAAATCTTTGAATGTGGCCGGCACCGTAGCTCACGCCTGTAATCCTAGCCCTTTGGGAGCCTGAGGCAGATGGTTCACCTGAGGTCAGGAGTTCGAGACCTGCCTGACCAACATGGTGAAACCCCATCTCTACTAAAAATGCAAAAAATAGCTGGGCATGGTGGCGGGTGCCTGTATTCCCAGCTACTTGGGAGGCTGAGGTGGGAGAATTGCTTGAACCGAGGAGGCGGAGGCTGCAGTGAGCCGAGGTCACGCCATTGCACTCCAGCCTGAGCAACAAAGTGAGACCCCGTCTCAAAAAAAAAAAGAATAAAAAATTTTTGAATCTGCCCACAACCGGGAAGCCCCCTCCCTTCCAATTTTCCGGCCTTTCCAGACGAAGCCAATATACATCTTACATGTATTGATTATGTCTTACATGTATTGATGTCTTATGTCCCCCTAGAATGTATAAAACCAAGCTGTAGCCTGACACCTTGGACACATGTTTTCAGGATCTCCTTGGGCTCTGTCTCAGGCCACTGATCACTCATATTTGGCTCAGAATAAATCTCTTCAAATATTTTACAGAGTTGGACTGTTTTCGTTGACAGATAAAATAGGAAAAGGAGTGAGGCAGGAAGGAGGAGGTGTTCAGGGGTGGGTCCATCCGGGAGGGAGTTGTTTTATCCTGGCTTCTCCCTCCATCATTCATGGTAGAGTGTTGGTCTTTTTAAATGCAGGAGGTTTAGAAGAACTGTGTGCTCAGGGCCAAAGAACACAGGGAAGGGCACAGGTGGAACCCCTGGAAATCTCAGGGGAAGAGGCTCCAAGTCCCTGAATCTCTTTCCCTCTTCACCCCACCAGGCCCCTTCTGCTTCATGCACATCTGCCCCACTGGGGCCTTCAGAGCAGGGTCCCACCTATCGAGAAGCCTGGGGTGGGGTAGCACCAATGTCTCTTACAAAGAAACATGCTGTTTCAGAACTTCAACTCTGCATTCTTCCACATTTCCCCTCCATGCCAGGAGATTAAAATTCCACACTCCAGTTACTATAAAACTGACCCATGGGATTTAATAGGCTTTTATAAATTGTTGACAGACCTGACCTCCGTGTCACCTCATGGTTCCAGGAAATGACCATTTAAAATGAATTCTTCAAGTAAACGGGGGCTCTCTTTCTGCAGAGCAGAGATGTTCACCATGATTTTTCTTATATTAGTTTGTATTCATTTCTGGCTGAGAAGAGATCTTCCTTATAATAAACAGGGGATTTTCTATTCACATGGAATTTTTAATTTCTCTGGTTTAGTTTTCATTCCAGATGAACTGTGAAATGCTGTGAATAAACACTCAAACCACTGGTGTGGAGAAAGGCTTGTGTTGTGGCCTTACTGGTTTCTTCATTTTGCCATTTTTAAAAGTCAAATGTCACTTTTTTAGGAGCCACCAAAATGTAAGTGAATTTTGGGAGGCTTTGGATGTGTGATTACAATCCACACATGCTACAATCCACAGTCTTACTGAAGTGTTCCAAATCCAAGGAAATTCCTAAAAAGGCAAACAATGCTACAGAGGCTGTATTTTCAAAGGAGGAAAAAAGCATGCCTTTGTTTGGAGTCCACCTGAATATATTTTCATTTGCTTGGGAAGGAAAAACAAAGTCCCCTGATACAGAAGAGGTAACTTTAGAAATGCAGAGGGCATTGCCCCAGGTGTTTATAAATTGCCTACATGCATGGGGCTCCCTGCCAGGTGCCACAGAAGAAACAGAGTTTTTAGGGTTCAGACAAGATGGCGAATTCCAGTTGCATGAGCATTTACATAGACTCAGAATTTGAGATAACAAAAGACCCAAGAAATCACTGAATCATATCACCCAATTTTACAGAAGGAGACACTAAATCCTAGAAATGTCAAAGTATGTGCCCGAGTCCTTGTAATTAGAGCATTTATTATTTTGAGACTGTTAGTTGTGTGTGAGGCACTGTGGTAGGAACTTTATCTACTTTATTTGGGGTACTCACAGTTTTGTGGGGTGAGTGCCTTGATCCCCACTTTACAGATGGGCAAACAAATGCTCTAAGAAGTTAAGTGAACTGGTCCCAAGTCACAAATCTAATAAGTACTGCCAGAGCCAGGATTTGGAACCAGAAGTGCTGACTGCAAAGCCCAGCATAGACTTTCCATGACACATCCCAAACATGGGATGATTCTTAGCTTGGAGCAGACGCTGGGGAGGGAAAACCCTGAGTTTCTTTGGGGCCAGGAACTGGGTCACACCAAGTAAGGGGGCAGTGGGCTGGGGACATTTGGAGGAAGGACATCTATTCTGAAGTTAGGGAACTTCTGGGACCTTGGAGGGCCCTGTGGGGTACAAAGAAGGAAACCGAGGCCCAGAGACACCACCTGAGTTGCCTTGCTGGTGCCTGGGACTGTATAACTGGCCCCCCAACCGCTACAACTCCTGGGGCTCCCCTTCTCCATTTCCTCACAGCCAAAAACCAGCGTCAGAGCATCTGGGTCCTGACTCAGAGTAGAGTTTGGACTTAGAACACCGCTAAGTCAAAAGGTAGAAATGTCCGTAAGGAAATTATAAGTAACTTAAAAGAGAAAAAAAGGCCACGTGGGTGATCCAGCGACAGCAATAATGGTAGTGACGGGAGGATTCATCTTCTTGGATCATCACAAAGCTGTAAAAAGGAGACTGAGCCATATTCCTTGCAATTCCAGGTCCAGCTCAGAAAGATATCTCAGTGAGAGGATTGGAGGGTGTTTGATTTCTGGCTCAGTTCTCACCTACATCCAGCCAGTTTTACATAGCAAATGCTGTGTCCTGTGTGTCAAAGTGATACCAGGCATTCAAAGTACAGATAAAAAAAAATCCTCCTAATTATTAATAATGTCATTAATACTTATTGAGTGCTACCATGCGCAGGTGCTGAGCTAAGTGCTCTTCTCTGGGCCAGGCCCTGGGCTGGGCGTTCCAGAGAGATCATCTCAACTCATTCTTACAGCACAGTCCTCAGGGCACGGGTCACTAGAACTGCACCTCAGCGGGGTATAACTAACTTGCTTAGGATCCCAAGATGAGAGAATGTGGGAAGCTGGGATTTGCATAAGAAATGTGTTCAAATTCCAGGATCTATGTTGACTCCCAGGATGAAAAACTGATTCATTCTGGCCATGCTTGTCAAATTGTAGCCAAGCAGGAGAGCCTCAGATAAGTGTCCCCAGACCCAAGCACAGGAAAAACAAGTATTAATATTTTTTCTTACTTGAACACTTTGAGATTTTCTAAAATAAGACTTTCAGTGGTTAGACAATCTAGTCGTGCCATGGCTTTCAAAAGTATACCATGTATTGCTTACAGAGCTCGAGTTAGTGCAATGGACGTGGTTTTTATTGGTACCAGCATGTTTTGTGCCTCTGGGGAAAGAATACATGAAATCTTTGGTTTGTCTAAGCATAGCAAAATCAGCCTATTTCTGGAGGTCGGGGTGTTTGCCCTAAAGAAGCGATATTATGGCTTCTGTGATAGTTGAATCATTTCCTTTCTGCTAGCACCTCATTAACAGATAATAGCTTTTATTTCTGATTATAAAGACAATATCTACTCATCATATATGATTTGAACCATTCAGAAAAATACAGAAACAAAAATACAAAACACCAATGCCTCATTGACTCAGCTCTTGGGCCAGAGTGTAATGTGATTCAGAGCATGAATTGTTAATGTGGAGGATATTCCTTGAGAAATTTCACTTATCATGAAGGCAGCTATATAATTTTAAGGCTGCATTTGCCTAGAATTCAGTTAAAAGGAAAGCATTAAAATAGCAAAGGAATAATCACGACCTAGGGTTGTTTGTGAAGACAGCTTCCGATAGTGGTCCCGAATTGATATGTTTTGAAGAAGCAGTGCCTCTTTAAAAATACAATCACAAGGGACCAGTGTGTCCCATTCTCTGCTCAGATGTCACATGCCCTGCTACCCACTGAAATCTGGGTGTAATGAGCTTCTCTTAAAGTAGAGCAAGCCAAGTGAGAATCAAGGGTCTCACCACGAGTCCACCCAGCAGCCAACACTGTTAGTGGAAATGCCTAGTGCTCAAGAATATGACTGGTGCTGAAATGAAAGGCCAGATGGAGAGATGGGACAGTGTGGTGAATAAAAACACGCGTTCTGGACCTAGGTGGCCTCTGTTGCAACCCTCATGAATCCACTTACAAGCTGTGGATTTCTGGGCAAACTAATTAACCTCTCTGAGCTTCAGTTTCTTCATATGTAAAATGAAAATAAGAATAGCACCTGCTTCAAAGGAGAAGATTAAAGGAGCTATGCCGCATAATACTTGAATTTAACTGGCATGGGGTGTGCACTTAGCATTGGTGCTGTGGCTTTACATGTAACAAGGTAAATAATAGAGGTCTTGAGGAATAGGAAAGAAGTTCATTTTATTTTAGTTCTCCTAGTAATAGAGAGATGAAAGAGTGGTTGCAGTGAGCCACTCAACCCACATCCACTACATGATCTTGGTTGGGTGGCTCTTCTCCAGGTGATAATGCAGGGATCCAGGCTGTTTTCATCTTGTATCATGTCATCTGGAACATATAGTCTACAAGGCTATTGCAGAAAGGGAGAGAAGGCTGGAGACATGTGACCTCACTTTAAATGCCATGTGTGAGGGTGGCATATATCACTTCCACCCATATTTTACTGGCCCAAACTCAGTCACATAGACCCTCCCCAATGCAAGAACATCTGGGACATAGAAGGCACGTGGATGGATGCTCAGTGGGCAGTGGCTACATGTTGTAAGGAGTGTGTAGAATTCGCTTATTATTGCCAAGAAAGAGAACATCGATAATGACTTTGCAATAGGTGACTTTCTGGAGGTTAGGAAATCTCCTTGTATCCTGGCTTTAGGGATCTGTTTAGAAAAGCATGAGTGTTGCGTCATCCAGGAAATCTGACATCTGCATACACTTTACCAATTGACACGATTTTCTCTGCTCACTGCAACCCCCGTCTTCTGGGTTCAAGTGATTCTCCTGCTTCAGCCTCTGAAGTAGCTGGGATTACAGGCACCCACCACCAGAGCTGGCTAATTTTTATATTTTTAGTAGAGACGGGGTTTCACCATGTTGGCCAGGCTGGTCTCGAACTCCAGACCTCAAGTGATCCACCTGCCTTGGCCTCCCAAAGTGGTGAGATTGAAGGCCTGAGCCACAGCGCAAGGCCTATTTAGCAAGCTTTTTATGAGTGAGGCAAAGAGCTATGAAGGAAGATTATACACTGTTTTTTTTTTTTTTTTCAAGAAAAGTATTTCCAGGTATTCATCTGTGGCCAATCTTCATTAACTCAGTGCTCGCAATTATTGTGCCCCCTAAAGCTAGGGATACAAAACCGAAAACATATGTACTGAAGGTTATTGATGACCATGCATCATCAAAGAATGGTTCCATTTCCCATGATAGGTTACTAAGGTAGTGTAATTTGGCTGTACATTTTAAGTTAAGCGCTAATTTAAAAATCTGTTTTATTGTTTGAGGTGTTAATGCCAAGATGGTTAACCCTTCCTTATCTGGGCTTGCACATGACCAGGATCTGCAGGCCCGTATCAGACAAAGGTGAATGGAGAATTATTCATGAAATATCCAATGGATTGACCACACTAGATTGGTCTGTCTTTCCCACTAAAACTCTTGAAGGAAAGGTCCAGATCAATCCTATATGTTCCTTGCCATATGCCTATCACCTAAACCAATGTCAGGCATGAGATGCGTATTTTAAAATGTTAGCCAACCGTGGCGGCTCACTCCTGTAATCCCAGCACTTTGGGAGGCTGAGGTGGGTAGATCACATGAGGCCAGGAGTTTGAGATTAGCCTGGCCAACATGGTGAAACCCCGCTTCTACTAAAATTACAAAGATTATCCAGGTGTGGTGATGCACGCCTGTAGTCCCAGCTACTTGGGTGGCTGAGGCACAAGAATCGCTTGAACCTGGGAGGTAGAGCTTGTAGTGAGTTGAGATGGACTCCAGCCTGGGCGACAGAGTGAGACTCTGTCTTAAAAAAAAAAAAAAAGATAACTATTAAAATATTATTGAATAACAAAGTTTAAAAATAATTGCTGATTTAATTAACTGATGTCCCCAAGAACTGGAAAAAGCCTGATTCTGCCTGTAAATGTGCATCTTCTCCTGTGTTCTAAATGCCTCCCTTCCTCCTACTTGGCATGAACCAAACTCATCCGCTTCATGTGCCAGTCTGGCCTCTTCTAAAGCATCACTCAAGTTGATCTGTTCCTTGTCTTAATTATTAAGGTATTTCCTACCTGGTACAGAGATGTATTGACTTCATGGTCATTCAACAGGTGTTTGACCATTTGACCGCATCCCCTGCCTACCTGTATGCTGGCTGTCCAGCTCAGGCCTGCAACAGGAGGAGCCCAGAATGCCTAGCAGCTTTGGACAGTGAGTGTATAAGACAAGCTTAAACCATTTCCATCTCTCCTTTTAATATGTGACCCCACCCAGGAATTCAAAGAAGCGGCCGCCTATGGTCAGTGGTGGGTTCTCTTGAGTGCCTCACGGTGGTGGTGGGTGGGAGTCTATAAATCCCAGCTCTCGCTCATCCTGGTGGTCATGTGTTGCTGTATCAGATCATAACACAACAAATATTTGTTATATTAGAGTTGTAACTGGAAAAACTTTGTGTTTAACAGGGTTTATATTCATACAGTTTTCTCCAACTAAATTCCTGCTCCTTTATTAATCCCACAAACATCGGCAGAGAAGTTACTGTGTGCACAGGCCTTTGTCATGGACGGTAGATGGCCCTCCCCATCACTGCCCCTTTGAGTCTCGGCCATGCCACACCGGGGTTCTCTGCACACTCCTATCAGGGCCTTCTCATGAGCTTCCCTGGACCCCCAGGTTTTTGGGCATCTCCTCTCATTCCTGCCCTGTTTTGTTTGGATGGGGACCCAGCTGGGGCTATCTCTGACCTGGGCGATTCCTGTCCAGGCAAAGGCTCTGGGTGGCTGGAGGTGAGGCCCTGAGCTGGGGAGCTGTCTGGATCTGAATCCTCCCGAAGCCGGCTCTGAACAAGGATTTGATTAGAATGCAAGCAGTTGATGGGGAGGGTGATCCCAGGAAACCCCTAGGGAAGTGGGGAGGTGAGGCGGGGGATGGAGGCAACAATATGGAGTGTATTATCAATAATTTACCCCATGGACAGCTAGAGCTTACCCCTGCCGGGGAGCTGACTATCCTATCCCACTAGGGGTGGAGGTGTGGGAGGTGCAGGGCAGGTGTTCACACTCGCTCTCATCAGTTGTAGGTTGAGGGCTATTGGGGTCTGGGAACTGATTCCCAGCATTTCAGGCCTCTCCCTGGGAAAAGCTCATTCCAAGAGCCAGAGGAACCCTCAGGCAAGGAGACGGGGATGCTGGCAGTGTGGAGTCCAGCAGGCTGTCGTGGAAGAGGGGACACGAGCAGTACCTGCAGTGTCTACTCCAGGGCCGAGGCCAGGTTAGCACAGTGAGACACTGGCAGACGCAGTGTGTCCGAGCAGGGCTGGCACATGGCACTGGATGGCGCTGCTTGAAATTGGCAAATTGCCTGCTACCCCAAGGCAACTTGAAAATCGGATGTGGCTTTGACAGTAACTCTTGCAACCTGTAGTTTTATTCAGGACAGCAGATGCTATCAAGGGTGCTGTGCCCTTTGCTGATGTAGTTGAGGTAGGAAGTTTGTTTTGGTGATGGCTGATGATATTTAAGAATTTTAGCTTGAAGTATGCTATAGTGGTCAGAAAGGAATTTAAACAATTGTGTGTGTGTGTGTATGTCTGTGTGTGTATGCATGTTAGTTATTACAAAGGGTTCCTTGTTTAAAAAGCTATATATACTGTTGTACTAAGAAATGCTTGTATTGTGAAGAGCAAATAGATTTGGGTAAATGGATGTTTTAGCACAGTAAATGGCATTATTATTTAAACACATAGGGAACTCTGAGTTTCAGTAGAATAATGGTGGTTGCCTACATCCAAATCTCTTACCATAACTCAAAAAAATTTACCCAAATCAACAAATAGAGCAAATAAAACCATTGTTTACGCAAGCCCTCAGGATTACTAAGAGACAAAATTCTACGGACTTCAAATTTCCTGTAAGTAGTGAGAAGAACCCAGGTCCAGCCAGGCAGGCTCTGGAGCCCGCCCCTGTCTAGAGCGTTGGGCAGGGACCACAGAGGACAAGTGGAGAAGGGCAGGAGTGTGCAGAGCCCGGGGTGATGCAGCCCAGATCACACTACCCTTGGAAGGACGGGCCCCATCCTGAGTGGGAATACAAGGCAGTGTGAGACTGGAGGCTACAGCCGTAGGAAAGGCGAGGTTACTGGGAGAGATGAGGGAAACTAGGAAGGGTACTGACCCTTGGAGACTTGGTGATATCCAGAAAGAAGGCAAAAGAATAAAATAAAGGGTCCTTCAGAGATCAAAGAAAACCACAAAATCAGACATGCTCCCCCTCTTCCAGAGTAAACACAATAAAGAAATTACACTTCACTCTATCAACGGTAGAGGGCGCGTCTGAATCAAGAAACCTGGTTAGCCACCCACACGCTGTCCCCTGCCTACGTCAACTCTCACCCACGATCCAGTAAAGAAAACAGATGACAAAAGGAGCAGAAAGTGGCAGACAACGTGCAAGCAAAGCTGCAATCAGAAGAAACGAGTTTGTGAATCTAAGCATTTCAGCTAGTCAATGTTCTCACCCCTCTACACACATACACACACACACACACACACCCCAGAGCAAACATCTTTTCAGCGGACAGTGGATGGACCAGAACTCAGCATCTTTTCCCTGTTGCCTTTTCCCATCCACAGGCCTATGTTTTCTAAACCCCAGCCCAAGGCAAGCATTTCTTATCCATAAGCGTACTGGCTATTTCAGTGGGGAACATTGTGAAAGGCCAATGTTGGCTATCATTTTTACTTGCCAAGTTCTCTATTATATGAGACTGTAGGAAATACCCAAATACTTTCCCAGGGAAAATCAAGTTGAGTGGATTAAACTTTCCAAGGAGAGCTTCATTCTCCTTGGTAATACATCAAACTTTCAGAGATAAACTTTCCAGAGATGTTTCCAAATTGTAATGAATGACTACAATAAATGATGCCATATTTTATACTTTAAAAAGTAATTTTCATACATTATATTCATCATTAAAGTTGTATATAAGTCAAAGTAACACATGTGATAGTTTCTTCCCTGCCTCTGTGTGACCACAGGCAGCTTAGAAATGCTTCGCCTTGGTTTATACATGTGAAAAATGAGAATGGGAATGGCTTCCCCCTCTGTGAGATTTCCAGTGCATTGCTAACTTCAGTCTGTGGGACAGACTGTATTTTTCTAAACCTAGCCACAATGTCATCACCCATCCCGCACCTTCTCCTAGGCACCTCCTTATCAAGAGGTAAAGTTGAGTGCCTGTCCCTTGAGTCTGGGTGGGTTTGTGTCTCACTCGTACCCAATAGAATGCAGCAGAAATAACACTGCATTACTTCTGAGGATAATTTGGAAAGAAAAAGATAATGCAATTTCCACCTTGCTGTCTGGTACATTCTTGCTGGAGTGCTGAACTGCCATGCAAGCAGTTAGACTGTACTGAGGCCACCATGCTATGAGGAAACCCAAACTAGCCCAGGCAAACAGATCACATGACAAAGCCCTGAAGCTACACGAAGAAAGAGAGAGATGCGCTAGCAGTCTCCAGCTGTTCCAGGCGTACCTTCCCGCTCCCCACCCCCACACACTCTGCCTTTTGTTCCAGCTCCAGTTACCATCTGGCTGCAACCACATTTGAGACTCTGAGCCAGAACTACCCAGCCAAGCCCTTCCTGAATTCCAGACACTCAGAAACCATGGCAATAATAAAATGATTATTGTTTTAAGCCACTGAGTCTTGAGGTGACTTGTTATATAGCAATAGATAACGAGGATGCATGAAGTGTGAAGATTCATGAAGCCATCATTTCTAGGAAAAACATAGTGACTATGCCTAATACCTTTTGCGGTAGTGCTATTTTGGATGTTTTTGTTTGTTTGTTTGTTTGTTTTTTGAGACGGAGTCTCGCTCTGTCGCCCAGGCTGGAATGCAGTGGCTCGATCTCGGCTCAGTGCAAGCTCCACCTCCCGGGTTCACGCCATTCTCCTGCCGCAGCCTCCTGAGTAGCTGGGACTACAGGCGCCCGCCACCGTGCCCAGCTAATTTTTTGTATTTTTAGTAGAGACGGAGTTTCACCTTGGTCTCGATCTCCTGACCTCGTGATCCGCCCTTCCTCTATAAAAATTAACCTTCTAGAAAAAATACAAGAGAAATATCTTCATGAACTTGGAATATGCAAAGATTTTTTAAAATAGTACTTTTCACTTAAGACGTGTGCACTTTACTGTGTGTTAATTATACTTCAATAGAATTTTCTCTCCCTTGTCTTTTGTTATGTGACACTCTTAATTTTCTTCCTAGTCCTTTATGATTTCTCTATCTCAGCTAGTTTCTTTTATTTTTTCCAAGATTTTTTCTGCAGTTTACTTATTTTCTCTTGCTGCAGTTGGTATCTTGGGCATTTTACCTATTTGTAGCTTTAGCTGCCTGCTCCCTGTAGGTGGCTCCTAATCTTTTTTTTGTTTTGTTTTGTCCTGCTCTTTTTTTTTTATTATTATACTTTAAGTTTTAGGGTACATGTGCACAATGTGCAGGTTTGTTACATATGTATCCATGTGCCATGTTGGTGTGCTGCACCCATTAACTCGTCATTTGGCATTAGGAATATCTTCTAATGTTGTCCCTCCCCCCTCCCCCCACCCCACAACAGTCCCCGGAGTGTGATGTTCCCCTTCCTGTGTCCATGTGTTCTCATTGTTCAATTCCCACCTATGAGTGAGAACATGTGGCGTTTGGTTTTTTGTCCTTGTGATAGTTTACTGAGAATGATGGTTTCCAGTTTCATCCATGTCCCTACAAAGGACATGAACTCATCATTTTTTATGGCTGCATAGTATTCCATGGTGTATATGTGCCACATTTTCTTAATCCAGTCTATCGTTGTTGGACATTTGGGTTGGTTCCAGGTCTTTGCTATTGTGAATAGTGCCACAATAAACATACGTGTGCATGTGTCTTTATAGCAGCATGATTTATAGTCCTTTGGGTATATACTCAGTAATGGGATGGCTGGGTCAAATGGTATTTCTAGTTCTAGATCCCTGAGGAATTGCCACACTGACTTCCACAATGGTTGAACTAGTTTACAGTCCCACCAACAGTGTAAAAGTGTTCCTATTTCTCCACATCCTCTCCAGCACCTGTTGTTTCCTGACTTTTTAATGATCGCCATTCTAACTGGTGTGAGATGGTATCTCATTGTGGTTTTGATTTGCATTTCTCTGATGGCCAGTGATGATGAGCATTTTTTCATGTGTTTTTTGGCTGCATAAATGTCTTCTTTTGAGGAGTGTCTGTTCATGTCCTTCACCCACTTTTTGATATATGTGTTGTTCCAATCTGCCTCCTCCCATGGGGTCATAGGACTCTCAGGGACATCC
Source organism: Nomascus leucogenys (assembly GCF_006542625.1). Lineage (NCBI taxonomy): Eukaryota > Metazoa > Chordata > Mammalia > Primates > Hylobatidae > Nomascus > Nomascus leucogenys. Next base: position 45,361,836 of record NC_044393.1, on the reverse strand, counting down.
AACTGTCGCCTGGTTCCCTGCCGTGTGCTGCAGTCCCCTCTATGCATCACCAGGGGTTGTTATTCAGTCTGTGCTTTGATATTTTTGATGAGGAGAAAATCACCCAATCCCAAAGTGCTGGTCCAGAGATTCCTCACCTCGAGTTGCAATTTGTCTTCCTCTAATTTCTCTACTTTGGTTCTCCTCTTATCTGTCACTGAGCAAGTCTAATTCCACTCACATGACAGAGCCTTCCCTGCTTTTTCTTTTCTCCAAGTCAATCACCCAAGACTCCTTCAAACATTTTTTCCTAAACATGGTCACATATTTCATTTCTATCTACTTCTTGACAGGCCCCAATTTTATCACATTTCTATCAGAATGTGGCACCCAGAATCGAACAGAAGGCTTGAAGGTGATCTGGCTTCTATAGACCATCATTTCCCTCATTGTAGATGAGTTGTTTTCTGAATATAGACTTATTCATTTGTCTCTAGTAATTCTTCAACTGCCTTTTGGATTTCTCAATCTGGATCACCCTGGAAACCTCAGACTCAATTTACTCAAAAATGAAATAATCATACACCCACTGACACCAGCAACTGCCCCAGTCTTACAAGGCCAACAAGTCAGTTTGCCTGCTTCCCACTCAGATAACTTGATCTCTAGCCTTATTAATTAGGGGGCAGCTATTACTCCACTCGGCCTTCATTCTCTATTTGTGTATGTGGGTTTAGGGAAGGGGACTTTTTATCCCGATACAGAGTATCCATTTATTCCTGTAAATTTTTCAAGTAATGTTGGACTTTTCAAATTGGGCTTAACTTATCTAAATCTAGGATAAGCTGGGCTCTGTAGCTTGCACTTGTAGTGCCATCTACTCTGGAGGCCAAAGTAGGAGAATGACTTGAGTGCAGGAGGAGTTCAAGGCCAGCCTGGGCAACGCAGGGTGACCCCAGCAGTAAAAAAATTAATAAAAATAGAATAATCATCCACTCACCCAAACCAATTCCCCCTCCCAACTTCCTTATCCTTTGGGTGGCCTTGTCTGGCCCTTCTTCATGTCTGTCACCTTCTTTCTTAGTTCAAGCCCATATTCCTTAGTTCAGGTCTCTATTACCTGCTCTAAGTGGTCCTTCCACCTCCAGTACTTCACCCCTACTCTGAGATGGTCACTAGCTCCCATAGGTTTGCATTGTAAAATGGAAACCCTTCCCTTTGTCCAGACGGTGACCTGGCCTGCCTTTCCATGTGAATCCTCAATGCCCCAAGGGCTAACCAGTGTTCTAATGGTTGTAGCTTGGCACAGCTGCTTTAAACCAAGTGGTTCTGTCTAAACTAAAATGCCTTTTCCCATACTCCCCAGCCAAAACTACACTCATGTTCTGCATCTCTTTCAGATGGCCCACATAGAAAAACAGGACTTCATGTGCATTCCTGTAATGTATAGCTTAGACCTTGAACAAAATCAGCCAGTGGTTTTGAAATGAATAAACAAATGAATTACTTGTCCCATTTCTTTAATTGGAAAAAATAGAATTAGAAGTGATTGGAAAATTATCACAGATACATATGTATTGCTAAAACTACTGGTCATTTCTAAAGATTAGAAAAGTTTTCCAAAAAAGTGAATAAATTTATTTGAGAAAATGACTAAAATACAATTCTGTGGATGTTATTTAATTTCCTCTTACATATTTAAGAAGACACCAAAGAATATAATTTGGGAGTTATAGTGCTAAGGCTTAGATAGTTTAAGGTCAACAAAATTCTTAGCTTGATCTTTGAAAGAAGACCTGATCCACCAAAGAGGAAATGTGCCCCCTGCCTCAGATATTATTACGTGGAAGTGAGAAAAGCTTCATAAAATTGCAATAACATGACTTCTCTAGGGAAAAGAGAGATCATCAGTTGAGGAAAGTTAACTAAGAAGTTCATTTTAAAGTAATCTAAATTTTCTTCATTACACAAAAGTCTTTGGAAAGGGAATGAAAAATATAACAAACATAAATCCTTATTTTTCATAGGAACTTTAATTTCTTTTTCCAAAGATAAATTATTATTTGAAATAAGTATTCCTAGAACTGTTAACAGGAGGCATTTTGAGGAAATGCTCTTATTCTCATGCAAACTCAGCACTGGGGTTGTCTTAGTGCAACTAGAAGGCTTTCTTTGCCTGTATCGTGTCCGCTTCAGGCAACAGGTAAGGAATAAAGTCATCTAAACTTTCCTAAAATGTTAGTGTTTTTGAATTACTCATAATTATTATCTTCATTCCTTTAATAATGTTGAAAAGGAAATACGTATTTTTTTCCTTCCCTCCCCCATCCAGCTTTTTCTCAGGTTGTTTTCCATGGTTGGGGGAAGAGGAAGGACAAGTGGGACTCCTTCCAGGGACATGGTCAGAGCAGTTGACAAGGTCGAGTTGACAGTATGAGCTGAAAGAAAGAAATTCTTCTTTGTGGACAGAGGAACTGCCTGTGAAGGTCTTCAGAGGCAAATTCTACCACAGTGGAAATTCCACTTCCAGCTGGCTTGGTTTGCCTTGGCTTTTTAGGGTCTGCCTGTCTGTAATGGTCACCCTCATCGGTGCACTTAATTCCCATTTTTAACAGCAAAATATACATTTTTAAAAGATGGTGAAAGGAAGATATTCAAGTGTATGTTATGGTTTACCTTAATCCAATATTGACTGAGGCCTCATAGTGTCATTTCTCGTGAACATTTAAACAAGAGCAGAATCCACCCGGGTCATCAGAGGGTATCATGTGCCTGAAACAAAATATCAAAGCAGTGGTAATAGGTTGTAATGAGTGATGGGTGTTATGAGAAAGACACTTGAACTAAGATCTGGAAAGTGAGGGAAGTGAAGCTCACAGGAGAAGGGGTGCCTGTCATTGAGGACTTAGAGCACACATGGGGAGGTGAGGCAAGAACCACCATAGGGGCTAAAGGTGGGACAGTGATGACAAACCAAAGATGATTTGGTGATTGACAAGCCAAAGAAGACTCAGGTTTGCCACTGACCAGCACATAGCGTTAAGCAGTTACCTCACCCCTTCCAGCTACAAAATGAGCATATTCTATTACCCCTTCATAGGCTGCCAGGGTAATTTGAGGGAGGAGGGGCTCAGCACAGTGCCTGGCATGGAATCACTTCTGAAAATGTGCTAACGATTGCCTATTATGTTTTGAGGTGGATCTTAAAAGTTGGGCAGGATGGTAACAGGAGATGGCTGCGGAGGGCAAGGTATTTTAGGCTAAGCAGCCACTGTGTGTGTGTGTGTGTGTGTGTGTGTGTGTGTGTGTGGTGTGTTCAGAATATAGCATTGTGTTTGTGTGTATGTGTGTCCAGAATACAGCAGCCCAACCAAGGGGTATTGATGACTGGTAAGGCTTTGGGGATTATTCTATCAGGCAGCACTGTCCAGTAGAAATATAACATGAGTTGCATATGTAATTTAAAATTTTTTGTAGTCACATTTTAGAAAGTCAAAAGCAATACGTAAATTAATTTTAATAAGATATTGTATTTAATTCAATATTTCAACATATGATCAATATGAAAATTTATTATTGAGGCATTTAAATTTTTTTTTGTATTAAGTCTTCAAAACCTGGAGCATATTTTCTACTTACAAAGCATCCCTATTCAGACTTGCCACATTTCAGGTGCTCGATTGCCACACAGGGCCCGTGGCTGCTGTATTGGATGGCTCAGCCATAGAGGGGCTTTCTGTGATAATAGCATGGTTTTCCTTGAATGTTAGTCTTTCTCTCTCTCGTACCCCAGAGAGGGAGATGGCAATGCCTTTCTCTAGTACAATTAATTTAAAGAAAAAAAAGGAAAGGAAAAAGGGAGGGAGAAAAGAAGTACTCCAGGGCACTATCTTCACAGCTGGCCTAATCCTGAGGTTTTCACAAATGAAAACTCAAAGGGTTTTGGGAGATGCTAGAACATACTTTGACTCTTTTAGATTATACTAGCAGAGACGCTCTAGAAATCTTGCACAAAGAAGCTTATTTTACTTTGAGTAACTCCAAATTTTCCAGGTTATTAGGATTACAGAGCAATGTTTTCAACACTTTCTAAGGTTGAGAATTCATCGTTTTGTAGGAAAAGCTGTGCGGAAAGACTGGACAAGCCTAGATTTGGGTTGCCAATGGTAGCTACTGATGGATTGCTGGGGTTGCTAGATAGGGAAGTACAGGGAATTGGAATGAGAAAGCTGATAGCTGGTGAGTAAATTCTTAGCCTGAGCCAACATCAGAGATGTGGTCCAGTCATGAAGATAACACGGGCAGGATTCACTACCTAACGAAAATCAATCAGATTGGTCACTGAATCTTTTCATCTGTGAAGCTTGGATACACTAAGGCAGATGAACCGAACCAATTTTACCTCCTTTAAGAGAAGATCAGGGAAAATACTATACCCAAGATCACAATTAAGGATCCAAAGAATAATGCATCTGTAGTCAACATATGCAGAATAGAAAAGAAAGGCTCTAGTGAGAGATGAACTCCACCAATAGCAGATTTCAAAATGGCACCCAGCAAGTGGCCTACATGTGCAAATCTTCAAAAAAAGATTCAGTGGGCTGGGTGCAGTGGCTTACGTCTGTAATCCCAGCACTTTGGGAGGCCACGGTGGGCAGATCACCTGAGGTCAAGAGTTCGAGCCCAGCCTGACAAACATGGTGAAACCCCATCTCTACTAAAAATACAAAAATTAGCCAGGCGTGGTGGCGGGAGGTGGAGACAGGAGAATCACTTGAACCCAGGAGGTGGAGGTTGCTGTGAGCCAAAATCACACCATTGCATTCCAGCTTAAGCAACAGGGTGAGACCCTGTCTCAAAAAAAAAGATTCAGTGATACTAGGTAATGATGAATAACGTTAATATGAACCTTCTAGATGATGCTATCAAAATATGTGGAAAAATAAGCAACTACTTCAGTTTCTAGAGTTGTGACTACTGGATTAAGAAAAATGAAGTCTAGTTCTATTTCATTTTCTTCAACCTGTTATTACCTTGTAGGTTTTAATTTATAAATTTCTTTATAAGGACTTCAGGGTTTCTATGAAAACAGCGACTCAGGATTTCTCACAACGCCTCGCACCTACTAGATGCTTAATCCACATTTGGTTAATTCATGAATAATTCTGATCAAGACAATCCCCTTCATAAATTTGGCTTTCCTCCATAGAAAAATTAAATTAAAATTTAAGACAATTTAGAATCCTCAAAGGTAGAAACACTTCAGTTGTCTTTAGAGAAATTCTAGTTTGTTGAGAAACCAATGTAAGTTTTAAATGAATTTGCATTTCTCTTAGGAACACAACCCCGTTAAAGTTCAATAACCCATTGAAAGCACAGGCACTTTGCTGAGGAAATGCTCTTGTGTACACATGCGGTGACACTGGCCCAGGAAGGTCAGGACAGCATCCCAAGTTGTTCCAGCTGCTTAACCCGGACTCGCCGGGAAGTCTCAGTCATTCTGTTTCTGTTTTTAATATGTGATTATATTTCTTCTTACGGAAAAGCACCATTTGTAAGTGGCTATAGTGTTTTTGTTTCTGTAGTAGTATCTTAGTTTCTGTTAGATGTTGTAGCATATGTCATACATATTCAGTGCAAGTTCAGTTTCGTGTCTATTTTTTAGATTGTTTGGGTTTGGCTGTTTATTGTAGTTTTCAAGTAAAAACCCCTTTGGAAGTTGACCAATAGCATTTTGCCTGGTGAGTTTTTTTTCCCCTCAGGTCCTCAGAAAACTTAGTTTTAAATACTTGTGGATGCTACTGAAGCAATATTAACGAAAATTGGATTTTTTATTACCCTCTATTTTGCCCATGAGATAGGGGTGTCAGAGATCTAAAATAATACAGTCTGATGTTAGAAGGGGTTCTAGGCTGGAAAACAGCCTAACTATTGAGATCCTGCACGTGACAGCAAATTCCCTTCTCTATAAGACCAAATGAGCATTTTTTTCAGCCTCCTTAGAGTGCCGTTGTGTCAAATCCAAATTGGAAATATATCCTAGAATGCTAAAACCCAGTCAATGAATGTTAAAATGCACATACCTACCCCATGCATCATGGGCAAAGGAAAAAAAGACCAGCACCCCCAAACAACACACACTGAAGCAACATCACTAAGCTCCAAAAGCTCTATGTTTAAGGGTCCACAGTGTCGTCATTTAAGGATTTTTCAAACAGACAAAATGGCACATGAAAATATGAAATAAAGGGCTGAGTGCAGTGGCTCAGCCTATAATCTTGCAGTGAGCCGAGGTTGCACCATCTCATTCCAGCCTGGGTGACAGAATGAAACTGTCTAAAAAAAAAGGAAAGAAGAGAAGAGAAAGAAAGAGAAGGAAGAAAAGAGCAAAGAAAAGAAAAAAGAAAAGAAAGAAAATAAAAGAAAAGAGAAAAGAAAAGCAGGTTAGGGCAAAGTGTAACACACACAGGCACATACACATCCAGGAGGAATGTATATAGGAGTTTGACCTTTTCTGTTTTGTATAATGAAGGATTTGGTCCATAGTAAAGATTTTCAAAATGGGCCTCTATATGGACTTATTCTTAGGGATTCACATATCCTCCTTTGGAATGTCTGAAATCCAGTATGTTTTTATATCAAGGACAACATTTACTAATTAATCAAATTACATTCTGGACTAACTACAGCAATGTTTTTGAAGCTGTAGGTCATGATCCCCCAGTGAACTGTGGTTCATTAAGGGGTGAAGTTGGGTATATCTAGCGTTGTTTTAAATAAAAGTGAAGAAAATGGAAAATATTAGAGTGTGTGGTTGGTAGTAACAGTTAAGTATTGTTCTACAAAATGTTTGTTTCTGTTTTGCATGTATATGCCTGGGTATGGATCATGATGTGAAATATATTTATTACCATGGATGGATGGTCAAACGTGTTTGAAAGCTATGAGTCAATAGATTCCTGTTCTCAACCTTCAGTGCACATTGGAATCACGCAAGAAGCTTCAAAAATAGGGTTCCCACCCCCAAATTGATTTGGGGTGTACTCTGGGCTTGGAGCTTGCTTAAAGCTCCACAGGTGTGCAGCCAGGTTGGAGAATCCCAAAGAATTGAGCCTGGGGGCCAAGTTCTGCCAAGTAATTTCAGTGCCTGCCTCTGAGTTTGAGTTTATTTAATTTGCCTTGGGGCCAAATCATCCCATAAACTGAGATTGTTGCAAGGTATGAAGATGGTCAGAGGAGGCTTCACACATAGTCAATTTTTTTGTTTTTTGTTTTTTGTTTTCCCCAAAGTGAAGGCCAAATGCAGTGTAATGGGGGAGGATGAATGAAAGCTGCCCGGTAGTTCAGATACAGAAATGTAGTGGGAGAATTCAAAGACAGGGTGAAAGAGATTGGAATAATTTGAATTGTGTGAGCAATTCCAGCTGCCATTCCACTCAGTCAGTGAGTGTCCCAGCATCAGCATGACGCAGGGCACTGGAGTCTGCTGTTCCCCCAGTTGGTCTCAGTTTATAGGTGCCTGTCACTAGTGTGAGCCTCTGCACACAGCAAATTAGCTGTCAGGGTAATTTTTGACTTGTTCTCTCGTGTAAGCCCTTCCTCTCTCAGAATATGCAGGCCCACCGTATTTATGATGCAAGAGTGACTGAGTTTCAGGAAAACATTATCCCTTGCATTAATTGAGTTACTTTTAATTATATTCATTTACATTCTTGTTCTTATATAATTTACGATTGTGCTTGGTTTTATAACTATGTAAAAGCAAGAACATAGGCCATTTACACCTAGTTATTTTATTTGCACATACTTATTTAACACCATAATATAAATCATGCAACAGGCTCCCTTTACTGTGTGATTTGTGAAGCTCACCCTGAACACAGTGGGGCAGTACATTGAATCCAAGGCCTACCTATTAGTAAAGATTAGAAGACATTGTGAAGTGAAGTCAACGTAGCTTAATGTTTATTGGGGCGATTTTGAGTAGTCCTATCTGTGTGGGAAGCGGGAGTTCAGAGGAAAATCGGGATTAAGAAGGAAAGTGGGATTTAAATGATTCCTGAAAAATGATGATGATGGTGATCACTAACGCTGACGGTGGTGGCAGTTCACATTGTTTATTTACTTAATAACCTGCAGTGGACCAATGCTTTCTATGGATTATTCTACTTAATCTTTTTTTTTTTTTTTTTTTTTTTTTGAGATGGAGTCTTGCTCTGTTGCCGAGGTTGGCGGTGTCTCGGCTCACTGCAACCTCCGCCTCCTGGGTTCACGCCATTCTCCTGCCTCAGCCTCCCGAGTAGCTGGGACTACAGGCGCCCGCCACCACGCCCGGCTAATTTTTTGTGTTTTCAGTAGAGATAGGGTTTCAATGTGTTAGCCAGGATGGCCTCGATCTCCTGACCTCATGGTCCGCCCGCCTCGGCCTCCCAAAGTGCTGGGATTACAGGCGTGAACCACTGCGCCCAGCCTATTCTACTTAATCTTTAGAGCAATGCTTTCAAGTAAATAAATGCTATTACAATTACCCTATTTTTTGTATAAGAACCCAGGTTAAATAATTTGCCTGAGCAACTCATCTGGGACTGAAGCCCAAGTATGTTGCATCCCAGCCCAAGAGCTGAATCTTCTCAAGGAAGAGGAGAGGGACAGGGAGGATATTCCAGGCCAGAAAGCTAACATGGACCCAGGCGTGAAGGAAGGGCTGTGTGTGCATCTGTGTGCGAGAGTTCCAGGGGAGGAGATGGCAGGGAAGGAAGTCAGAGGCCAGTTATAGAGCCTGACAGAGGAGCCAAGACTATGAAGTATTAGGAAAGCAATGGGAAAAAAAGGAATGAGATAACCTTCTTATACCGATGTCGGGAGTTTGACAGGACATCCTGAGGATAGAACAAGCAGGAGAGTGGAGCACATGAGAAACATATATTTAGAAAAAAAACACATACACGTGTGTGTATGTGTGTGTGTGCATGTGTGTTTGTGTGTGTGTGTGTGTAATAGGATGTTGGAATGCACAGACGCAATCTGGAAAGATATAATTTAAATTATAAAAATGACCACTTCTGCCAAGGATATAGGAGTTAATGGTGATGGTCAAAGGGAACTTGAGCTTTGATCTAATATTTGCATTTTCAAGCAAGGTGACTGCATTCATGCATGTACTTAGGTAATTTTGAAAAGGCTAGGATATTGATTCAAACAGTTAAAAATGAAATATAGGATAATATAGGAATTTTTTTTTTGAGATGGAGTCTCACTCTGTCACCCAGGCTGAAGTGCAGTAGCATAATCTCTGCTAACTGCAACTTCGGCCTCCCAGGCTCAAGTGATCCTCCCACCTCAGCCTCCCAAGTAGGTGGGACCACAGGCGTGTGTCACTATGCCTGGCTAATTTTTTGTATTTTTGGTAGAGACGGGATTTCACCATGTTGCCCAGGCTGGTCTCAAACTCCTGAGACCAAGTGATCCACCTGCCTCTGCCTTCCAAAGTGCTGGGATTATAGATGTCCGTCACTGTGCCTGGCAATATAGGAATTTCTTATTCTGATTAGTCCCATCTCCAGAATCCTAGACTGGAAGATTTCGGGATCCTTTTTGTAGGAAGCGATGTGATGCAAGGGATAAGGGAAAGAAATGAATTGTCACTTAACTGGTGGGGAAGACAGGATGCTTGTTGATTAGTTCCATTCATGAAAGACCATTTAGAGTTTTTAAAATCTGAGCATTGGCACAGGCATTTAGAGGGCATTCTGGTAAAGAAATCTCCCTCCTCGGTTTCCTGGTCCAGAGGTGGAGGACCAGGGATGGGAAGGAAAGGCCATCACTGTGTTCTCATTTAGCAATGTCTCCTCCCAGAGCCAGGCTAGGAAGCAAGTCCTTTGTGTGGTTGTTCACTGTGTTTTTAATATACATACAAAATGCTGAATGGTCAATTTTTGCGTTGTAGATGGAGATGAGAGATCTGGACTTCTGAACGTCTATCAGAAAAGAAAAAATGTGCAAGCCCTTCAGAACGCTGAGGAGGTTGGGCTGAACTGCAGTGGGAGAGGAGAACAGATGCTGGCGTGAAGGGGTACGTAGCAGCGAGACCATAAACCCAGTGTGTGCCATCCCAGCGTGTTCTTCATTTCCAAGCTCATCAATGTGATTGGGAATATCGTGTGCTATAGTTGTGGTATGTGGCTGTGGAAGGGACTTTGCTCCGACAGAGCAACACGGAGGATGTTTTCCAGCTGTCTGAGGGATTCTGTCCATGATACACTGGCAGCAGGGCCACATCAAGATCAGGACAAGTTAGGAGCCCACGAGCATAAACGGAAACCATTCACATTTTCAGAGCACTCATCATGGGCCAAGCACAGCTTTAAGCACTTTAATGGGTTAGTTCATTCAATTATCACAAACCACCACGAGGTGGGCACTGCTGTTGCCCCGTCTGAGGGATGACACCACCACCGAGTACAAAGAACCTGGCAATAACTGAAAGAGGACATGGCGGTAATGATTCTACTTCTCTTTCTTCAGTTCCTACCACCTTGCTTCCTGTCCTCCACTTTTTGTAGATTTTTTTTCATAGAATTATAAATCTTCACACTGAAAGGCAATTGCATCGATGGGATTTCAGTATAGGCCACTATGGCAGATCATATTTTTCAACATAGGTCACAGTCACGGCTCCTCCAAAACCTTGCTACTCCTCGATCAAGTGGAGAGGTCTATTTTCCCTCTCCTTGAATCTGAGCAGGACCAAGTGACTGCCTTGACATAAAGAATGCGGCAAAGTGATGCCGAGTGACATCAAAGTCTTGATTAGCAAAGGTGATGGGCTTCCACCTAGCTCTCTAAATCCCTTAGGATACATGTCCTTGAGACCCAGCCACCATGTTTCTGGGAAGCCAGGCCCTGCAGAGAGGCCACATGTAGGTGCTCCAGTTGACAGCCCCACTGACATGGGACTTAGAAGGCTGGATCCAGCCCCCAGCCTTTGAGCTGCCCCCACTGATGCTAAATCGAGCAGAGGTAAGCTGTCCCTGCTGAACCATTCCTGCTGAGCCCTGCTCCTGTAGCAGATTCATGAGCAAAATAAACATTGTTGTTTTCAGCTATCTCATTTAAACCCACAGCAACACTGTTTTAAGTGTAAGATATCATTAAACTTGTTTACAAGTAAGAAAACAGAAGTTGAATGAGATGAACTGACTTACCCAAGGCCACACAACTATTGAATGTGTTGCTGGAGTTTCAACCCGGGGCTGCCTGATTTCAAGCTTGTGAGGTTCACCACTGCTCTAACTACACATTCTTTCTGGGCTGGGAGCTGGGCCTTAGCTGCCCTGTAGACACAGCTGCTCTCAGAGAAAGCAAACCCTTGCAGAGTAAGAGGAACGAGAGAGAAAAATGTTAGAGAACTATCTCTGCACAATATGTTGCTGCTCTATTTCTTAATTTGGACCCTGGTTGGGTGCCTCCTGTTCTGACTTAAATGTAGAGTTCTCTCAGGAAGCTGTCTACCTTCCCTCCATGAATTTAGATCCTGTGGTATCTGCTCATATTACACAATATTCTTTTCCTTATCATGTAAAATAATCATTATGTGATTCTTTATTTTATTGTCATTATTTTTTGAGATGGAGTTCTTTTTTTTTGTTTGTTTGTTTGTTTGAGACAGAGTCTCACTCGGTCATCCAAGCTGGAGTACAGTGGCGCAATCTCTGCTCACTGCAACCTCTGCCTCCTGGGTTCACGCCATTCTCCTGCCTCAGCCTCCCAAGTAGCTGGGACTATAGGCGCCCACCACCACGCCTGGCTAATTTTTTTGTGTATTTTTAGTAGAGACGGGGTTTCACTGTGTTAGCCAGGATGGTCTCGATTGCCTGACCTTGTGATCTACCCACCTCAGCCTCCCAAAGTGCTGGGATTACAGGCGGAGCCACCGCGCCTGGCATCATTATGTGATTCTGTCATCAATGTCTCTATCCCTAGTTTTATTTCGGGAAGGCCCAGGATTGATCTGTCTTTCCTATTCCTCACCTCTTTTCTTCTAGCAAAGACCCTTACCTGAGCAAGTATCTAATAAATGCATGTTAAATAAACACCAAAGAGCATTAGATGTGAATTTTCTTGATAATAATGATGACAGAGTAAGGAAGTGCATAGTTCCAGGTATAAATACTGAAGTCTTATCATGATGTTGTAGGTTTGTCTTTCGAGGCCAAAGATTTATTTCTCACTTCCTCTGCCCTTCCTGTTAGATAAAACATCCCTGTGTTTGACTTTCATAAATAAATAACTTCAATAAAATGCAATTGTAAAATAAACAATAACAGGAACTGCCACAGGACTCTGAGATACAATATTTCATTAGGTTATCCAAGCAAAAAATATTTTCAAGAGGGGAAAAGCCAATATACAACATTGGAGAACTGATGACCACAGCATCCGTTGTCACATTTAATCACCATGACAGCCCTATACAGGTGGGATTGTTATTATTCTCATTTTACAGACGGGGAAGCTGAGTCTCACGAGGTTAAGTCACTTGCCCTACATCACCCAGTTAGGCAGTGTCAAGGTGGAATTTGGAGCAGGCCAGGTGACTTCACTGGGCCCTGTCCCGAGCACCCTGTTCTTAGGTGACCTACGTGCTTGGCAGAAAGAGCTGCCCCTACCAGGTATGGCCAAGCCAGGTGTGGTGGCTCATGTCTGTAATCTCAGCCCTTTGGGATGCCGAGGCAGGAGGATTGCTTGAGGACAGGAGTTCAAAATCAGCTTGGGCACTATCTGCACAAAATTTTCTTTAAAAAAAAAAAAAAGTATAGCCAGAGCTCCTGGGGCTTGGCCTCCCTCTCTTCCCTCTTCCCACAGTGTGACTGAAGGTCTGGAGTGAGGCTGTGTTATAGAAAGGCAGGCTGGAGGGATGACATCACTGAAGGAGAATTCCTTGGCAAGCAGTCAGTCAGCCACCTTTGAGTAGTCCCTACTTTCACCAGGGTCACTAGGGATGGTTAATTTTTAATACCAACTGGGTGACCCATCCCCCTCTCCACCTTGACTGAGTCCTGAAGGCCCCTTCAAAAGCTAGGTTTTAGTGCCCTATTTCATGGTATGCCAAGGAGTGCTTTGGCACCACCTAGAGCAAGCCCTAGTCATCTGCACACCTGAGGGAAGTATTCCAGCCCCTGCTGAGCCCTATTGGAAACAATGTATCCTCTCTTGGACACAGTCCTTTGAAAATGCCTCCCATGCGTTAGACCTATACTCCAAGGAGCACAACCTAACCAGCCTCTCCCACTAGAACTCTCTTTTATCTTCTCTTGTTCTCAGGCTTCTCCTGCCCTCAGTGCAATAGAACTTCATTAGCTAAATAGAATTAACGGAGAATGCTTTATAGTTCCTGTTGTTCTACCTGCTCACTGATTAGTGAAAGGCCAGCACTGCCATCAGTGGGCTGAGAATTTTAAAGTGGCTTAATGAAGATGAAATGTATTCCTTTCTCTTCAATCTCTTTTACCTCTTTGTTTTCCTCAATTCTACGCTGTTCTTTCAACCCTAGTAGATGCAGCTTAGAAGCCTGATAGTAATAAGGATAAGCAAGTCTTGCTGGAAAATAACTAGCATTTATTGAAAGCTTGTTGTATGCAAAAAGAACAAAGCTGGAGGCATCACACTACCTGAGTTAAAACTATACTACAAGTTTACAGTAACCAAAACAGCATGATAGTGTTACAAAAACAGACACATAGACAAAAAGAACAGAATAGAGATCTCAGAAATAAGACCACACATCTACAAACATCTGATTTTTGACAAACCTGACAAAAACAAGCAATGGGGAAAGGATTCCCTATGTAATAAATGGTACTAGGAAAACTGGCTAGCCATATGCAGAAAATTGAAACTGGACCCCTTCCTTATACCTTATACAAAAATCAACTCAAGATGGATTAAAGACTTACATGTAAAACTCAAAACTAAAAATCAGATCTTTGTTCTTTTTGCTCCAGATTGCCTTGCCTATACAGACTCTTTTTTGGTTCCATGTGAATTTTAAAGTAGTTATTTTTTAATTCTGTGAAGAATATCAATGGTAGTTTAATGGGGATAGCATTGAATCTATAAATTGCTTTGGGCAGTATGGTCATTTTCATGATATTGATTCTTCCTATCCTTGAGCATGGAATGTTTTTCCATTTGTTTGTGTCATCTCTGATTTCCTTGAGCAGTGGTTTGTAGTTCTCCTTGAAGAGGCCCTTCACTTCTCTTGTTAGCTGTATTCCTAGGTATTTTATTCTCTTTATAGCAATTGTGAACGGGAGTTCATTCATGATTTGGCTCTCTGCTTGTCTATTGTTGGCGTATAGCAGTGCTTGTGATTTTCGCACACTGATTTTGCATCCTGAGACTTTGCTGAAGTTGCTTATCAGCTTAAGAAGCTTTTGGGCTGAGACAATGTGATTTTCTAGATATAGGATCATGTCATCTGCAAACAAAGGCAATTTGAATTCCCTTTTTATCTTTCTCTTGCCTGATTGCCCTGGCCAGAACTTCCAATACTGTGTTGAACAGGAGTGGTGAGAAAGGGCATCCTTATCTTGTGCTAGTTTTCAAGGGGAATGCATCCAGCTTTTGTCCATTCAGTGTGATATTAACTGTAGGTTTGTCATAAATGGCTCTTATTATTTTAAAGTATGTTCCCTCAATACCTAGTTTATTGAGAGTTTTTAACATAAAGGGATGTGGAGTTTTATTGGAGGACTTTTCTACGTCTATTGAGATAATCATGTGGTTTTTACCTTTAGTTCTGTTTATATGATGAATTACCTTTATTGATTTGCATATGTCGAACCAGGGTTGAAGCTGACTTGATCGTGGTGAATAAGCTTTTTAATGTGCTGCTGGATTTGGTTTGCCAGTATTTTATTGAGGATTTTTGTATCAATGTTCATCAGGGATATTGGCCTGAAGTTTTATTTTTTTGTTGTATCTCTGCCAGGTTTTGGTATCAGGATGATGCTGGCCTCATAAAATGAGTTAGGGAGAAGTCCTTCCTTTTCAATTGTTTGGAATTGTTTCAGAAGAAATGGTACCAGCTCCTCTTTGTACCTCTGGTAGAATTCAGCTGTAAATCCATCTGGGTTTTGTTTTGTTTTGTTTTGTTGTTGTTTGTTTTGTTTTGTTTTTGGTTGGTAGGCTATTTATGACTGCCTCAACATTTCAGAACTTGTTATTGGTCTATTCAGGGATTCAACTTCTTCCTGGTTCAGTCTTGGGAGGGTCTTTGTGTCTAGGAATTTATCCATTTCTGCTAGATTTTCTAGTTTATTTAGGTAGGCACTATTCTTATCCTCATTTTACAGATGAGAAAACTGAAGCACTGAGAAGTAAAGTTACCTGTGTGTCATGGCGTCTGGCACATTCAAGTGTTCAGTGAGTGTTAGTTACTATTTATTACAGTGAGACTTAGCTTTGGTCAAAAATTGGGATGCGAGTATTTATATGGGCAGGGATGCCCTGAAGCACAATGAGGGAGTAGGGAGTGTCATACGGAGGGCAAAGAGGCCATACACTCTGTGACATGGGCAGGTTACCACTGTGGGCACTGGGGCTCAATCCCACCATTACCATGACAGACTGTAGGATTCATCTTGGAATAGACCAACTATGGGACTCAGAAGTTAGGATATTCTTGGAAGAAGTTATAGGGACCTTTTTATTTTTTTCTGAAATGAGGTCTCACTCTGTCACCCAGGCTGGAGTGCAGTGGTGTGATCTCGGCTCACTGCAACCTCCACCTCCTGGGTTCAAGCAATTCCCCTACCTCAGCCTCCTGGGTAGCTGGGATTACAAGCATGCACCACCACACCCAGCTAATTTTTGTATTTTTAGTAGAGACAGGGTTTTGCCAAAATTCTTGATCTCAGATGATCTGCCTGCCTTAGCCTCCCAAAGTGCTGGGATTATAGGCATGAGCCACTGCGCCTGCCCCAAGTCATAGGGACTTTTTTTTTTAATTATTATACTTTAAGTTCTGGGGTACATGTGCAGAACATGAAGGTTTGTTACATAGGTATACATGTACCTCTGGTAGAATTCAGCTGTAAATCCATCTGGGATTTTTTTGTTTTGTTTTGTTTTGTTGTTGTTTGTTTGTTTTGTTTTTGGTTGGTAGGCTATTTATGACTGCCCCAAAATTTCAGAACTTTTAGTGGTCTATTCAGGGATTCAACTTCTTCCTGGTTCAGTCTTGGGAGGGTCTTTGTGTCCAGGAATTTATCCATTTCTGCTAGAAATGGTGGTTTGCTGCACCCATCAACCTGTCATCTACGTTAGGTATTTCTCCTAATGCTATCCCTCCCCCAGCCCCCCAGCCCCCGACAGGCCACAGTGTGTGATGCTCCCCTACCCTGTGTCCATGTGTTCTCATTGTTTAACTCCCACTTATGAGTGAGAACATGCGGTGTTTGGGTTTCTGTCTTGTGATAGTTTGCTGAGAATGGTGGTTTCCATCTTCATCCATGTCCCTGCAAAGGACATGAACTCATCCTTTTTTATGGCTGCATAGTATTCTATGGTGTATATGTGCCACATTTTCTTTACCCAGTCTATCATTGATAGGCATTTGGGTTGGTTCCAAGTCTTTGCTATTGTGAACAATGCTGCAGTAAACGTGAGTGTGCATGTGTCTTTATAGTAGAATGATTTCTAATCCTTTGGGTATATACCCAGTAATGGGATCACTGGGTAAAATGGTATTTCTAGTTCTAGTTCCCTGAGGAATCGCCCCAGTGTTTTCCACAATGGTTAAACTAATTTACACTCCCACCAACTGTGTAAAAGCGTTCCTATTTCTCCACATCCTCTCCAGCATCTGTTGTTTCCTGACTTTTTAATGATCGCCATTCTAACTGGTGTGAGATGGACTTTTTAAAAAGCAACTATGAACATCATGATTATATCCTGTACGTTGCCACCCATTTTTCCAGAGAAGGAAAGAGGAGAAACCTACTATGCAGTATTCCCCCTGGCTTCCTGTACTTCCCCTTTGCTCTGGCATCAGCTCTTACATGTGCAACAAACCATCTCCAAACTCAGTAGGAAAACTGAGCTGAGTGCAGTGGCTCACACCTGTAATCCCAGCACTTTGGGAGGCTGAGGTGGGAGGATTGCCTGAGCACAGAAGTTTGAGATCAGCCTGGGCAACATGGTGAAACCCCATTTCTACAAAAGATAACAAAAATCACCCAGGCACGGTGGTGTGCATCTGTAGTCCTAGCTAATAGGCAAGCTAAGGTGGGAGGATTGCTTGAGTCCAGGAGCTCGAGGCTACAGTGAGCCATGATTGTACCACTGCACTCCAGCCTGGGCAACAGAGTGAGATCCTGTCTCACAAAAAAAAAAGACAAGAAATTGATAATAAGTATCTGTTTAGCTCATGCAAACAGAGGTTAGCTGGGATCTGGCAGATCTAGGTTGGGCTCAGCTAGGTGACGCTGCTTCCTGCACAGGTTCAGCTAGGCTTGGCTTCCCACTGATGTCTGGGTTCAGGCCAGCAACACTTAGCACACTCTAAGTCCAGGTTGGTGGGCGTGGCTACCTGACGAAAGCTCTCCTTGGGACAATGGCAAAAGTGCATGAGTATAAGTGGAAGCCCAAGAAACCTTGTAAAGCTTGTGCTTGGAATTGGCACATTGACATTTCTGTATTATTCTATTAGCCAAAGCAAGTCACATGGCCAAACCTAAGTGAAGAGGCAGAGAAATGTGTTCTGCCTTTGCTGGAGGAGTTTCCGCTGTTGACCTTGGCTTAAGACCAATAAGGCAATCTACCATGCTTCCTCTATCTTCTGCCAAATTGGGCAAACATGATGTGAAATTTAAGTCTTTACCAGTGCTAGTTTTAGTTATCACTTTTGGCAAAATCCCAAAACCTTAATGATATTCTAAGTACAACTTAGAATTTAATAACATATTAAATTAATTAAATTAAATTAATAACATATTAATGGGAGGTGAGATGATACTAAAAGCTGCACACCCTAAGGCTCCAGGAATCTCTTTATCTCAGACCTGAGCTGGGAATTGTTACTTTATCTTGTACGATGGCTTTGTTCACCTTAGAATCATGAAGTGTTTGGAGACGGTGAGCTTGTTCCTCCACAGTGACAACTTGTTAACACCTCAGCAGCTGCCTCAAGCGATTAGACTTGGATTCAGCACACACCAGTTGCCCAAACTTGTCAGAATGAAATAAGATCAGCAAGTAGAATGAATAAATTGTCAGTCATATTGATGTGTGTGTTTTCCTAAATTTTAGAAGGTTTTGGATTCTGCAAAAATGTCTTTTCTGTGCTTCTCTCAATACCTTGGCTCTCTCATCTGGCATGGATGCAATTTAGCTGGAAGGAGAAGAGGCAAAGCTTTTATGTTGGTTGGAATTTGCAGTCATAAATTTACAGGACTTTTTCCAACTTAGCATGGAAAAGACTTGCAGTTTTATGCTTTTTGTGAGTTATAAGTCATAAAGCATATGCTAGGGGTGGCATCACTGTTGTGTTCTTGGCCGTCTAAAGAAGGCCTGCAGAAGAAACCTAAGCCTTAAGTGATTAAATGTCTTTCCAAACACTTTTAAGTTATTTATACTGTGTCCTTGCATTGGGTAAGCAAGCAAGCCAATGAACCCAGACCTTGATGCTAGTGTCTTACAGTGCATTCTAATTAAACTATGAATGAAATCATATGCCTTATGCAAGCCGTTAAGATGCCTGCATGATTAGTGGCTTGATTCTGTTTGTATAAATTCACAGGCCACACCTGGCAGTCACAGGCCGCCCCTCTCCTCCCTGAGCCTGATCCCCAGCAGGGCCAGAGAGGCCGCCATGGCCCAGTGGGAGTCAGGGGAAGGGGAGTCGGGTGAAGGAAAGCCGAGAAGAGGATGGTGTGTAGACACGGGCTGTGGCATGGCCCTGCTCTGACCATCTAGCTGTGCTGTAGGGCCAGGTGGGGCCTGGAGTGGCCTCAGCTCGGGTCTGCCATGAGCTCTTTCCACTCCCCCAACGCTCTGTATAAGTAATGTCATTTTCTATTCGCACAGCAAAATCAGGGACACAGTTTTCTAAAGCACAAGGTGCCTCCCCTCCCCCAGCCCAACGGGCGGTCTACTCTGGTTGGTGGGCCCTTGTTTGTGTCAGAGACAAAACATTCTGCAGGGTTCCAGTTAGCTGTCCACAGGCCACTGGCAAGGGGAGACAGAGCAGCAGAGCCCTCTGGAGCCATGGAGAGCCTGCTGCTCGCCACGCAATACCTACTTAGCTGCTGCTGGCCCCCTGTGGGTGGCAGTGCTAGTGATGTACAGAATCCTGGGACTAGGGCCAGCGACCCTAGGGATACCCTGGGTGATCTGGGCATGCACTGCTATGGTGGCCTTTATGGTCAGGAGATGACATGCAGTGAAAAGAAGGGCAGAGCCAGCCCAAAGGGGTGCGGTCCAGGGCATAGTCCAAGGAAAGGCCAGAGCCACGATGCAGTCAGCACCCCAGGCTGGTGGGGGGCCTCATGTCACCCATGCCACAGGCCAGTCCTGGATTGCTCCAAACCCTCTGCCTAGGGTTCTGAATGAAATAAGTGGGTCTTTCCCATCAGGACCTAGGTGAGCTTCTGAAAAAAGCATCAAAAAGGAAGCCTCCTGAACTTCCCCAAGTGACTGATGCAAAGCATGTCCATATACTTCACAGCCGGGGCAGAAGATCAGGGGAAAACTGCGGATGATCTGAATGGTAGCAGCGACCACCAGCAACCTACAGAGCTGCCCGACCAGGAAATTGTCAGACGGAAGCAACACTTGCAGGCAAAGAAGGCCGAAGCAGGCCAAGGCAGGAATGAAACAGTCATAAATGTTGGAGTGAAGCGACTGACTTCCCCGGTCCACACCCCAGCCCAGTGTCCTGCATCTGCTGGAGGGTGGTAGAGACCATGCGGAGGATGGGGACTTGGCAGTGGAGGAGAACACGGAAGCAGGATATGGCAGTCCCCTAGCGTCCCAGCCACAAGTCCTCTGACGAGTGTGGATGACGATGGTGACTTAGGTGCATCCTTCGAATGTCCTGAGGGGGAGACTGGAGAAGCAGACATGCAATTGTGGGAAGAAATCAAAGGCATAAAGAACTCACAGCACAAGTCCAAAGTCTGATCAGCGAGCAGGCCTCTCTGCAGGGTGCAAGGGCACAGCTGGAGAGGGAGTTCCCGAAGCTACAGCCGACGCTTCCTGTTCTGCCTGATCTCCACCGAGAACACATGATGGGGTCTCATGGGAGTCCACACAGGAGGATGCCTACCGCCTGGACCTTGACCAGAGACTTCACAAGGTGCACACATACATGAACCACATGTCACAACCCACAACCACTACAAGAAGATGGCCCAAGACCTGGCCCAGGAATTGAAGAAAGACACTTCCAGTTTTCAGAGGGAGATCCTCTTCCACAAGAGAATAGCCCAGGATAGCTAGATGGCCGCTGCGACCACTAAGACAGAACTCCAGGTGCTGCAGAAAGAAAATGACTACAACAGGCAGAAGCTGGCTGACTGCAATGCCAAGTTGCAGCCTTTCCTGAGTGGCCCTTTGGCTCCTAGGGCTCCACCATCCACAGCCCACAGGAGCCCAGAAGTGCCAAGAGGGGCCAGGCGTGGTGGCTCACACCTGTAATCCCAGCACTTTGGGAGGCCAAGGCAGGTGGATTTCTTGAGGTCAGGAGTTGGAGACCAGCCTGGCCAGCATGGCAAAGCCCCATGTCTATTAATAATACAAAAAAAAAAAAAAAACAAAACCCAGGTGTGGTGGTGCATGCCTGTAGTCCCAGCTACTTGGGAGGCTGAGGCATGAGAATCACTTGAACCTGGGAGGCAGAGGTTGCAGTAAGCCGAGATTGTGCCACTGCACTCCACCCTGGGTGACAGAGTGAGACTCCATCTCAAAGAAATGAAAAAAGAAGTGCCAAGAGGACCATGGGCTGCCAGGGCCCTCAAGAGGGAAGTGGGTCACAATGTGAGCTCTTGGGTCCAGAGCACCTGCCAATTTGATTCTGTTTTCCCTTTAGCGAGGTTCTGAAAGCACTTTTGATTGCTCTCTCATTAGTTTAGCTACTGTTTATTGATGCTGAAATTGCTCTTATTGAAGTTTGATAGTGTTAAGATCATAAGGTACTTTTTTTTTTTTTTTTGAGACGGAGTCTCGTTCTGTGTCTCTCAGGCTGGAGTGCAGTGGCGTGATCTCGGCTCACTGCAAGCTCCGCCTCCTGGGTTCACGCCATTCTCCTGCCTCAGCCTCCCAAGTAGCTGGGACTACAGGCGACTGCCACCACGCCCGGCTAATATTTTTTTGTATTTTTTTTTTTAGTAGAGATGGGGTTTCACCGTGTTAGCCAGGATGGTCTCGATCTCCTGACCTCGTGATCCACCCACCTCAGCCTCCCAAAGTGCTGGGATTACAGGCGTGAGCCACCGTGCCCGGCCAAGGTACTGTTTTTCAAATAAAGATTGTTTAACATAAAAAAAATGCACAAGGATAAAGCGGAAAGTACCAGATGTATAAACCAATTAGTAACTGTCGCTTCTTGGTGGTGGTTTATTTTGGTCCCCCAAGACAAGGATTTAGATGCAGTAATTTATTTGGTGAGTGATTCCAGAAGGATGGAGGAGGAGTAGGGAAACGGGAGAGAGAAGGGAAAGAACCAGTGTTAAAGATCAGATGCCGCCATTGGCAACAGGGGCTCAGTGGCGCTGGGAGCTCTGCGAGGTGCTGGAGACCTCACCTCCGAGTGGTTTTACCCACAGAGTGAGGGAGCTGGGGTGTTTATCCAGAACTTCCTTCCATCATTGGTGAGGACTGCTCCAAAAGGCAGTAACTTCCTGGCACTTCTGGCCACCCATGTGTGATTCAAGGATGCTCCTGTCTCCAGAGAGACTTCATGAAGAGACTCACGGGTACCTGCAGTGGGAAACCCTTGGCATGGATGGGAACAGTGGGTGTGGAGGGGACAAGGGAGGCACCATTAGCATCCATCACAGGGTGCTCAAGAGATTTTGAGGCAAGGAAGGAACGAATTTGTAGCTTTTAAAACTGAGCACAGAAACTGTATGCCTACGAGGTCTTTGGTCTGAATGGGGAAATGAGAACTTTTGGTTCACGGCTATTTGAGTTACTTAAATTTGGGCACAGTCATACAACGAACCATTATAACCACTAAAAAATGAGGGCCATCTCCTGTGCTAATATGAAACTCTCTTTGAGTTATAGTTTTGAGTAGAAAAAAGCACAGTACAAACAATATTTAGAATATGCTCCCATTTTTTAAAAAAAAGCTTTATTTGGGTATAATTTACATACCGTAAAATTTACCTATTTTAAGTGTACCAGTGTAGTGTTTTAGTAAATTTATACAGCTTTCCAGAAACTTTACATAAGTGGAACTATACCATATGTGGTGTTTTGTGCCTGACTACTCCCACTCAACATAATGTTATTAAAGTCATCCACTTTGTAGCAGGTATCAATAGCTTGTTCTTTTTTTACCGCTGAATAGTATTTCATTGCATGGATTTATCACATTTTGTTTATCCATTCTATATTTGGACTGTTTTTAGTTTTATTGTTATAAATCATGCTACTGTGAACACCCACATACAAGTCTTTCTGTAGACACATATTTTCACTTCTCTTGAGTAAATACCCATGAGTGGAATTTCTGGGTGATGTGTTAAGTTTATGTTTATTTCTTTAAGAAACTACCCAACTGTTTTCCAAAGAGACTGTACCATTTTATGTTCCCATCAACTATGTATGATGCTTCCAGTTCTCTGAGTCCTCACTGACAGTTGGTAATATCACTCTTTTCTATTTCAGCCATTCTGATAGATGTGTCGTGGCATCTTATTGTGGTTTTAGCCTTTCCCTACAGGCTAATGATGTTAAGCATCTTTTCATGTGCTCATTTGCCATTTGCATAGCTTCTTTGATAAAATGTCTGTTCAAATCTTTTGCTTATTTTGTGTTGGGTTGTTTTTCTCCTTCCTGAGTAGTAAGGGTTTGGATAATCGCAATTATTTTCTGTAAGTTCAAAATTATTTCCGAATAAAAAGTTAAAAAAGCAATTCTAGCTCCCATCACACTGCAGCGCCCCCATCAGAATGGCATACTTGGGAATTGTTTCATAGCGTGGACATCCTCACTGAAAGAATCAAAAGGAAAAGCAAGATCAGACTTTAAATCTTTTGTTAAAAATAGTCATTGTCTGGTAACAGTAGTCCCTGGATTACTTTTTGTCTGTGAATAGGAAGTTGGTGGTTAAAATGTCCAGATGTCAGGTAAAGAAAGACATGAGAGTACTCATGATTATCTTCTTTCTTTGGTTACTGCAGAAGTTACTCAGCTTCCTCAGCATTGTCCCTTCGGGTCTGATCAAGAGTCACTTGCTTTGTATCCACCTAACAGTGCAGGGTCAGATTCTGAGAATGGGGGAATTGAGGGGAGCCGTTCATTCACCACTCCTGCAGGAAGAACACAGGCACTATCAAGCTCAGCGATAGACTTCCCCACTCTAATCCACTCCACAGTGGCCTCTCACACAGTCAGCCCCATTTGTGGGGGTCACCACTCTTTCCCTTGCCCCCAGATCACTACTTCTCTCTAGTTCTCATATAATGAATCAACTGCATGCCTGCAGCTAATTGACTGAGTTCAAATTAATGGGCTAATCGGCCAATAGCAGACGACATCAAGAAATATGAGGTGGAAAAGAGAGAAGTTCCCATCCATTTGCCATATCATGACTTTGGGTCAGTTGGCTTGTACTTCGTGGCTTCTTTCAATTCTTCAAATATTCAGTGAGCACCAACTATTCATTCATTCTTTCTTTTATGGACACCGAATACGTACCAGATACTACGTGAGGCTAGTGGGGCTTAGTAGTGAACAAAAGTGGCAGAGTACTTTCCCCTAAGAGGCTTCCATTCGAGTGGGAGAAATAGATTATACCAATTGGGCAAATAAATACGTAATACATGTCAGGTTATAATAGGAATTACAAAATGAAGTAAAACACAATAAAAAAGTAGCGACAGATAGGTGCATAAAAATTCTGGAAGGATGTACTCCAAAGGATTAATAAATAGACATGTAGCTTTTAAAATTTATATTTTCTAAATGTTCTGTAACAAACATGTATTTTTTAAAAAATAAAAAATTATTTTAAATATGTAAAAAGCACCGGGTTTGAATGTCCCGCATGATTAATTGTGTTACCTGTTGTATCATAATTTTATTACCAAAAATACTGAAAAAAATTCAACTGGAAAATAATACATAGTCTTTATTATCTGGGGTGTGGTTTCAACATATTTTAGGAATCTTGATATCTGGAAATATAAATAAATTATAGAAAACTAGACATGTTTATAAAATGCCTTCCAGATGGGTAATTTGAAATGATGAATAATCTCTTCCAGTCTTGGTAAACAGCAAAATATGCTAAATAGGTCAGAATAGAAAAATAGTGGCATCACATGCAAGAAACAGAGAACAAAGCATTGGAGCCCAAAATGCTGTGTCTAATGTTGCTTTGTTTTCTTACGTTCTTACTGGCAAATGAAGGGCAAATGTGTGTTTACGAGGTCACACAATAAAATATAAAGTGAAGATTTCAGTCATTTGGTTAGCTTGGCCCAGGGAGACTATCAGGCTTGGAAAAATCAGACAAAAATAAATCATGTTAAGTAAGGTCCAATCCAGCCGCTTGCCTGGGGCTCAGCTCCCTGGGGTGTTTGGACCCATGTTTGGTAGGTGGACAGGAGGTCGCCGTGCACACTTGCCCCTTCCCCTCCTCCCACCCCCTCCCCAGTACTTCCACAAGTCTGACTCTGCCTTGTCACTGATTGACTTTGCCTTCCAAAATGAGATGACATGTTTATTGTCTAATATCATCACTGATTACAACAACAATCACTCACAACAACTGGTGTGGTCACACAACATCTCACCCCAGATGTCCACCTAAAGCCTCCGCCTCTCACGTGATTAAAGTCATTCAGTCTCGGGTCTATAGTAATTTTACATTTTATATTTTGGAGACAGGGTTTTGCCCTTTCACCCAGGCTGGAGTGCAGTGGCACAATCATACCACACTAGAACTCCTGGAACTCAAGCATTCTCCCACCTTAGGCTCACAAGTAGCCGGGATTACAGGTGCATGCCATCATACCCAGCTAATTTTTTTTTTTGGTAGAGACATGGTCTTGATATGTTGCCCATTCTGGCCTTGAACTCCTGGCCTCAAGTGATCCTCCCACCTCAGCCTCCCAAAAAGTCTCAGGATTACAGGTGTGAGCCATCATGCCTGGCCCTGTTCTACACTGATTTTAAAATCCACTTGGCCATTTCTGGTGTTAGAATAAACCAAATCCTATCCAAATATTAGCTTAATTTTATGTTTTATAAGCTTGGTCATGTAATATTTATCCGTTTAAGCACCAACAAAGAAACTCAAATTTGTATCTGTGTGGATTATTAACTGGCTCTGAGCTCTATGGCTTTTTGCAGTATTTCCAGCAGGTTTCAAAGTGATCAGTCCTAATAACTTTGAGGTTTGAGTTTTGTTTATTTATTTTTTAAATTGCCTGTTGAGTCTAACAACAATGAATCCAACTTGCACTTTCTTATTTTGTGTTCCTAGATAATTCATTATTGAGAAAGCAATTTATGCTAGTTAAGAGAAGGCCTATAATGGGGCAAGAATTCTGCTTACAAAGGTAAAATAATTTAAGCAAAAGCTAAAATTTAAAAGTTTGATAGTAGTCAATAAAAGTTAAAGAAGGTATACATAGGAATCTTTGAAATTAGGTCAAAAACAATACATTGGCTCCCTTTTTCTTATAACAAAAACCAAGTTCACTGAAAGTAATTTATTTCTTTTTATGGAACTACATTGTGCATTATACGAGTTCAGTCTTGCAACTTGTTTTGGAAAGTTGCTTTTCTTTTTCTTCTTTGGACTTTCCAAAAGCAGAAGCTTCCCTGACATGCTCGGTGTGGTATTTGCTGATGCGTGCATGTGTGTGGTTTTAATTTTTAGGTTTGTTTCCCCTCAACCTTTTCTTTGAGTTAATGTGAATCACAGCTGTATTTTTCATTCCTGAGCACTGTGATTCATTGCCATTGACTTCCTCTGGAGCCCACTACACCACAGAGTCCTGTGGGAAACTGATTAGTCACTGCCGAGCAAGGTACCTTGCATGCCGTGGTCAGCATCGGCTCAAACAACTGTCTTTGGGCAATGATGAAAGTTGCTGTAGCATCTTCCTTTGGGGAAGTAAGAAAGCTTCCCTTTAGGGGTTCATATGGTTTGTAGCAATCCATGGATTCATCTTGATAACATACGGGCAAATTTGATGTTGAAAAAGATAAACGTCTTCTTTGTTTCAGAAGATTTTGGGTCACACTTCTGCCTTCAAGAAACAGACATTGATCACAGCCCCTTGCCAGTGGCATATAAATAATATTTGTGGATAGCTTGAACCTTACTATGTTGGTGCACCTTTGAAAAACTTGGAACAGATTCATTTATCTCAAACATACTCTTATCTAACTTCCTTGAGTCTAATTTTAGAAAATTTCAAGCCAAGGGATTTTTCTTTATAAGCTAGACTTACAAAGAATTCCTAAAGTCATGCCTTAACCGTAATCAATTATTCTCCATAAGTTTCCACTTGCAGTTAGCATTGCTGATTAACAGTTTGTGATCAACTATTCTAAGGGTGGAGATGAGACCCTACCTCCATTTGATATCACCTAACCTGAAGGGGCTTTGGCAGCTACGTCTGCGATAATGAGAATTCTAATTTTCCTGTTCAGAGTAAAGGCTCTACAAGTTTAAGGAATTGGAGCAGTTTAAGAGCAGGGACAAATGGTTAACCAGTTAAATAGGCCAAACAAGGTGTCAGAAGATCAAATTCTGGTCTGATCCTTGGGTAGCCTTGGGAAACAATTTTTGCCTTGCTAGGCCTCAGGCTTTTTATGCGTCTGTTAGCATGGAGAGCTTGAGGTGGAAATGCAAACAGAAAACAGTGCACCTGGGTAGAAGTTGCATGTGGTTGCCTTGCAATCAGAATTGGGTCACAGAAACAAAAAGCCCGATTGAATATTTCCTGAACATATAGGAAGTATAATTCCTTAACCTCTGCATAAAAGAGGATTGCCAGCCATATTCTGTTGAGACAAGAGGACATTGATAAAATTCCTGAAGCATCTGAACAGCTGAAAGAAGATTTAGAAAATTTGTAAATTTCAGGATGATTAAGAGAAAAGTAGATAAAAACTAAAAATAAGACAATATTAAGTTGTTCAAGAGAGGAACATTTATCATAATATACTGTGTATTTCAGTGATGAATAAAATATTGGCATGATTGCAATATAATCATGTGGAGAAAATGGAGACATAGACATATAGAGAAAGTGGAGACAAGAAGTGTGCACATTTGCTAGAGCTAGGATGGAGGTGGAGGTGTTAAAGGAGAGTTCAATCCTTGCCTTCCATAATGGGGAATCAACAGTCTAAAACTGAAAATTCCAGAAGTTTCAATACATGTGTTATTACTTGGAAGTAAATACCAACTGGGTTGGTCCATTCCGGCTGCTCTAACAAAATACTTTAAACTGAGTAATTTATAAACAATAGAAATGTATTGCTCACAGTTCCGGAGCCCGGAAATCCTGAGTTCAAGGTGCTAGCTGACTCAGTCCCTGGGGAAGACTCACCCTTTGCTTCAAAGATGAAGCCTTCTAGCTGCGTCTTCATTGGCAGACAGGGCAAACAAGCTCACTCAGGCCTCTTTTATAAGGGCAGTAATCCCATTCATGAGAGCTTCACTCAAGACCTAATCTCCTCCTAAAGGCCCTACCTCTTAATACTATTGCATTGGGGATTCGGTTTCAACGTATAAATTTGGGGGCAGGGGGCACAAACATTTAGATTATAGCACCAATACAATTAGCTAAAAAGATTGAAAGTGGTTGACTCTAAGGAGAGGGAAGTAGGGAGAAATGCTTTTTATGTGAATAATCTTTATGGATCTGTTTGACTTTTTGTATAATTTTGATGAAACTAAAAACTGAAAAAGTCATAAGAATTTTTTTAAATAAAATCAATGAATCAAAAAGAAAGACACTGATGCCCACTGAGGTTCAATAACTTGTCTAGGGTTCACCACTGACAATGGGGCAAAGCCAAGATTCAAAAGCTCTCAGTTCAGCTCCAGAGCCTGAGCACTCCATCACTATTGAATATCGCCTCTCCAAAAAACATTAAATATACTAATCATCATTCATCATTCAATATCAAAAAATGTGAATTAAAATAACAGTGAAATATAGTCATGCATCCCTTAACGATGGGGGTACATTCTGAGGAATGCATCATATGGCAATTTTGCCATTGTGCAAATATTGTAGAGTGCACTTACACAAAAATGGTAGAGCCCACTACACAGGTAGGCTATATGGTATAGTCTTTTGCTTCTAAGCTACGAACCTGTACAGCATGTTACTGTACTGAATACCATTAGGCAACTGTAACATAAAAATAAGTACTAAATGTATCTAACATAGAAAATGTACAGTAAAAATACGGTATAAAAGATTTTTTTAAAAATAGTACACCTGTATAGTGCAGCTCCATTGTAATCTTATGGGACCACCATTATATATATAGTCCATCATTAACTGAAATGTCATTGTGCAAGGCACGACTGTATTACATTGTACTTTTCAGATGAGCAAAAATGTAAACAATTATTAATGCTCATGGTTGGCAAGAGTATGAAGTCATGGGCATCCTTGCATCACAAGTTCTTAAAAACTGCACATGCCTTGCCCTAGTAATTCACTTTATAGAACTTAATTTAAGAAAATAGCTGGGCATGCCCAGCACTTTGGGAAGCCAAGGCGGGCGGATCACGAGGTCAGGAGTTCGAGACCAGTCTGACCAACACAGTGAAACCCTCTCTCTACTAAAAATACAAAAATTAGTTGGGCATGGTGACACAAGGCTGTAATCCCAGCTACTCAGGAGGCTGAGGCAGGAGAATCACTTGAACCCGGAAGGCAGAGGTTGCAGTAAGCCGAGATGGCTCCATAGCACTCCAGCCTGGGTGACAGAGCAAGACTCCATCTCAAAAAAAAAAAAAAGAAAGAAAAAAAAAAAGAGAAAGTAACTGGGCATGGATTAAAAGATATTTGAAAAAAAGTTGCAACATTGTTTAAAATATCAAAAACAGCAAAAATTAAAAGTAACCAAAACATTCATCAGTTGGTTAAATGTATTATTTGTATGCATTTCACAGGTGTGAAAGGGATGAGGTGGATATATAGGAAAAGATGTCCGTGTTATATTATCAAATGTAAAATGCACATCTCAGGACAGTATGTGCAATATGATCCCTTCATGTAAAAATGTGTGTGTGCGTGTGCACATGGGCATACATACAGGGTCTGGAAAGACAGATCTTTAATGGTTGATGAAATTTATTTCTAGGTGGGAAAGGATTAGAAGTCTGCCATAACAAAATACCATAGGCTGGGCGGCTTAAACAACAGAAATGTATGTCTTGAGGTTCTGAAGGCTGAGAAGTCCAAGGTCCAGGTGCCAGCATGGTCAGTTTCTGATAAGGGCCTGCTTCCTGGCTTGCAGATAGTCATCTTCTCACACAGCAGAGAGAAGAACCAGCAAGCTCTCTGGTGTCTCTTCTTTGAGGGCACTAATCCCATCACAAGCACCCCACCCTCATGACCTCATCTAAACTTAATTACCTCCCAAAGTTTCCACCTCCAAATAACTTCACAGTGGAGATTAGGGCTTTAACACAGGTATGCACAAACATTCCATTCATAACAAGAGGGGACTTTCTCTTTTATTCATATGCTTTTGTGTTGTTTTAATATTTACACAATATTTAATGATTGAAATCATATATGTATGAGACAAGGTCTCGCCGAGGCCGGAGTGCAGTGGCACAATCACCACTCACTGTAACCTCAACCTCCCAAGCTCATGCCATCCTCCCACCTCACCCTCCTGGGTAGCTGGGACCACAGGTGCATGCCACCATGCCTAGCTAATTCTTTTATTTTTGTAGAGATGAGATCTCATTATGTTGCCTGGACTGGTCTGAAACCCCTGAGCTCAAATGATCCTCCTGCCTCTGCCTCCCAAAATGCTGGGATTAGAGGCATGAGCCACCACACCCAGCTTAAAATATACTTTTATTTAAAAAGCAAAAGCATATAGCCGTGAGTGGTAAGTGATCAGAAATGACATCTAATCCAAACTTTCAATTTGTATAGGTAATCAAAGAGATTTAATAACTTTCTCAAAGTCACATAAATGCAAATGCAAATAAAAACTCAAGATTTCTGGTCTGATGAGTATCGAATTACTGTAATCATATAAAGTATTAAAATAAAACAATGGCATTATATGGTTCTCATTAAATTTAAAAGGCTCAAACAGACAACTCAAAATGTGTCTCTAATATTCCAGGCAACTTGTTGCCATTTTCACATCAACATTGGTTTTTACTGCTAATCCCATTGATTTTAACCTTGTTTTGTGACAGTCATAAAGACTAGTAAGATCAAGTGGCCAATGTTATGATTATTTATTTGAAAGGTGAAACCAGAAAACAAAGCGTGATTCTAAATAAGCTCGTTTTAAATGGCAAATGAACAGATGCCAGTTTTAAGGGCCTCCATCATAGCCTTCCTCAGTGAGTGAGATTTTAACATTGTAACTTATCACCAAAAAGTAAAGTAATGCACTACAGACTCTTAAATTGTCACTTTTCTCCTTAACCCCCCTCAAAACACAGACAAAAAATAATAATTTGCTTTAGGAAATATGAGAAGTGTGGGCGAGGGGTCTGGGCATGTTACTTCTATCACAGATTTGGAGAGATGTTGGCCAATTGTCAACAGTCAGTTTCTGGGTCCTGTGGTCTAGAGTCCCCCAAGAGCAAGCCAAGGGTCTCCCTGAGCCAGCCCAGCCTCAGGTGCATTTCCACCAGATTCCAGGCCAGGCCAGTCTTCCTGGGCCAGTGCGGACCATGTACTTCCTGTGGTTAGCTGGGGTTCTCTAACTTTCCCATCTGAGTCCCCTGGGGAGCTGGTGAAAACTCCCTCAGGGTTTCTGATGCAATAGGTCTGGGCTGGAGCCTGATAATTTGCATTTATAATTCCTTCTGCACCATATGCTGGTAGCCAGCTCTGGGATGGGCTGTGGAGCAAGCAGACCTAATTTATAGCATTTGCTGATTTCCGTGTGGTATAAATACTCCCACCAAGCTACCAAGGGTTTCACAACCAGCCCGCAAAATTGCTGCATATTTAGTAATTGGCTCTTGCGAGCCGGTGTGAGCTGGTGTGAATTGGCTGCAGAACATTGCTGCAGGTGAGACTGATACTGCTGATCTAAATGAGCTGTCTGGCTTTCTACCAAGAGTTTCATCCACTGGTGATCCTGCCTGCTTTAACTCTATTTCTCCACCCCTGACTGTGTGTCTCAGCTCCATACTCATCTATCCGGCTATCCTTTGGTCATTTCCACTTAGGAGACCTACAGGCTCCTCAAATTTAGCTGGTCCAAAGTTCAACTATTTTATTTTTTCTCCCACCATTGCTTCTATCTTTCTAGACGTTTTATTTTGGTGAATTATACCATCATCCACTCAAGTTTCCTAAGGGAAACTCAAGTCCTGTATCCCGTAAATAGATAGCCCATATGTGCCCCACCCTTTTCCACTCATCTCACATGTGTACAATCATTCCCCTACCTGCTTGGCCATCCACAATGTCACTCTCCTACTCATAAGTATTCAGTGGGGCCCCATCATTCCCCATAGGATCAAACCTCAATTTGTCTCTATGGCCTAAAGATGATCTGATCTTCCCTGTCCAGCCCCACTCCCCCTTCCACAGGACACTTGAGCCTCCAGCAGTAGTGGGCAGTATTGGATTTGTTGCTCTCCAAAGCACTTGCGCCTTTCTCACTTCTGGGGACCATTCCTCATGCTGCTCTCTCTCTCTCTCTCTCTGCCTGGAATCCCTTCCTCTGCCTACTCGCCCTTTCAGGCTCAACTCAGAGGCTGCTTTTTCTGCAACACTCTTCTGGCCTCCCTCAGAAGAACTTACTCTTTCCGTTTTCTGTTCCTATTGCACTGGTCACAGATCTGTTTTAGCAGTGATCTTGTTGGTAGTGTCTGGGTGCAAAGGGCTGCATTTTCACGTCTGTTATCTCACATTGACTGCCTGGGACATTATAGATGTTCAGTCATGTTTGTTAAGTAGAAGAATGGCTGAGTGAATTGTGGGCCAAGTTTTACCCATCTTCAGTGCTTAGGCTGCAGAAGGTAGAACTGAAAAGGTAAAACCAGGGTTAAACGTGGCTCATTCTCCTCCCACTTTTTGGAAGATATTTTTGTCTCCAGAATCTTCAGACCCATGAAGTCCATTCTGATCTGTGTTCCAGCCTTTAAGATGGACTCAAATGTATTTGTTTCTAGGTGGCTCACAGGTCTGAGCTTCCTGGGAGACCTGCAGACTAGAAATGGTGCAGGACTGGTCTGGGACAGGTTGACCAGCTCTTCAAGACTGAGCCAGTGGGGTGAGAACTGCCTACATCTGAACAATGAGAGTGGCAGCACTCTTTCTTTTGATTGGGCTTCCTGCGTTTTCTCAGAGCTTATAAATGAAGTTAGTGTAGATGAATCCAAAGAACGGCAAGAATTTTCAGAGGCTGAACCGACAGAATAGATGGAAGAGCCCATTATCTGTATGAAGAGACTCAGGAAGTAAGGAGCTCCAAAAGCCACGAATAGATTCTAAACAGATATCCGGATTTCATCTTAAATGCTCTCTTGCTCATCTTTCCCTGATCCCCTCCAAATGTCTTCATTCCATCCGATATTAGAATTACTTACAGCACTGGTAAGACCTCTGCTAATGACACCTATTCTTCTAGGCAGGATAGTTTCTTACTGATTTACACTAATGATAGCAAAATACACACACACACCCCCACACACAATTACAAATGCAGATGTTAAAGCACCAAATACATCTATTTGGATGAACATAGTGAAGTTTTAATTATTTATGGTCACTTTTTGTTGCTCATGCTAATATATGCATTTTTATGGTTAATATTTTTAACAATAATTTAACTTGCAAAGTGCTTTGGATGCATTTATTTAGTATGCTATAATTTCTGAACAATGTACTCTGCAAAAAGAGGTGACTATTTGCATGAATACATTTTTTTTGGCCTAGCAACTTAGTAAACCAGGACTTTAAAAATATATATTTCTAATAATTTCTAATAATAAATAATCATTAGAATAGCTAGCATTTATTAATCGTTTGTCATATTACACATATTGTGCTAAGAAGTGCTTTTTCACGGACTATTTTTATTCAATGCCCATTTTACAGATGAGGAAACTAAAGCACGGAGTAACTAAGTAACTGCTCAAAGTAACGCCCTTAATGATTCCCTGTGATGGCCCTTCCCTGGTTTAATAGTCATACAGCCATAGCAAGGAGACATTGCTGCTTGCTAAAGTTTCTCACCTTAATGTCAAAGCTAACTGGAAGTGAACGTGCTGAAGAAGCAGAAGGTAGTGAAAGTGTTCATGCCCTGGAATCTGAGGACTGAATGAAGTTCTCATCTTACTCTTTCGTGGCTGTTTGGCATTCTCTGAGCACAAGTGAGTGAATGGTGGTAACGTCTGCTCTGCCTGCTTCTTTTTTTTTTTTTTTTTTTTGTCAAATTATCCTTTATTGAAATATTTTCCTTTGTGCTTAACTAGCTGGGCATTCCACAGCACCACTGTTGATGTCATCTATGATGTCATGAGGGTGGCGGCCATCAACTTTACAGCCCACAGACTGGGCAGTCCCCAGGATCTCTTTAATGGTTCCAGAGAGTTCTCTGGCTAAGGATTGGTGCCGCATCTGTCGAGCAATGTTGACGATCTCATCAAAAGTGATATTCCCACTGTGTTTAATGTTTTTCTGTTTCTTTCTGTCTCTTGGTGGTTCCTTGAGGGCTTTGATGATCAGGGCAGAGGCAGAAGGCACCACCTCAATCTGGGCCTGTCTGTTCTGAATGGTCAGTTTCACTGTAATCCTCAGGCCCTTCCAGTCACCCGTTGCCTTGGCAATGTCATCACCAACCTTTTTTGGAGACAGATCCAGGGTGCCAATCTTGGGGGCCAGGGCAGAAGTGGCACCGACTTCACCCCTGGTGCACCTCAGGTATACGACTTTGATCTCGTTGGGGTCGAACTTCGGCGGCATGGTGGAGGCGGCTGGTGTCGGATGAACCCAGATTCGGCACGACCGAAGAAAGTTGCACCTTGGCCTCCTCCGAGCCGAAAGCCGAGAGAGTTGCTCTGCCTGCTTCTATGCCCACCCAGGGACTGGTATGCGCATGTGCGAGTTAATTGTATGAAAGTTATTTGCATGCTGGACCTGAGTGAGATCCTATTTCAGGAGCTTCATCTAGGCTCCCTCCCAATGGCTTTTTCCTTTCCTTCCTGTAAGAATAAACCTACGTCAGAGAAGGAAGCTTCCCACACAGTTTGCTACCACCCCTTATCAGTGGGAGGCACCTGTGCCCTTGAGTGAGATAATTTTAGATGGAACATCTTTTTTGAGCTTAGGGGTTTATTTTAAGATTATTTAAAATACATGTACCTAGTACATCAAATTGTGATTTCATCATCATTATTATTATTTAGGGTGTTAGGTATATTTGTTTTTAAATAATAGTACAGTATTCTGTGGATATGGCAAAAATTAACGAAGGCAGATGTAGATTTATGGGGTTATCGCGTGACACTTGTGTCCTTCAAGGCCCTTATTTTGCCCAAATCCCTCCCAGTCCTGTGGGCAGTTTGCATTAGTAATTTCATATTCTTTCTCCTAAAGGGGCCTTCCAGAATAGAATGAATTTAAGGCCCCCTGAGACCTGGATCCTCCCTGTATGACATGGACTGTGTAACCATTGAAGGAACTTCTTAGAATCTCTAAAAGAGAGGTTTTCCTGAGTTCTGGCTGGCAGGGACACAACAGGAGCCAAGGAGAAGGAAAATGGTCTAGAAGAGTTTTTGAAAAATGAACTGAAGACATTAGTTACAGAAACTTGGTTAGGTCCCACCGATGATCATTTCCGGGTAGAGAGGAGCATTCGAAGGCCACCCTCTTATATCACCGTTGGGATGCTGACACACCCAGATCTCCTCCTCCAACCATGGTGGGAGTTGAATGTGACAGCTCTCAGTGGCCCTCTTCTCCAAGGCCTGCTGGAGGCCACGAGAACCTCCTCACCCGGGAGGACACACTCAGACACACTGATTGGCACCAAAGCGTAACAGTCAGCATGGCCCACCTCGCCGCCAGTGGGATAACTGTGGGGTGTGAGTCATGCTCTCAAGATCCCTGGGGATGAGACCAGGCTAGACTTTCCCTGTGACCACTGGCTTGATCTGCTCTTTCTCCTTTCCTATCTGCCTTCCTCACTTCCATACAAGACCCTCCCAATATGCCTTGTGTATCTGAATCTCTACCTCAGGCTCTGCCTCTAGGAAATTTGATCTAGGACTAAACCTTTCTTGGCAGCCCCGCTACCTGGTTGATGTTCTAGGGTCACCCAGCAGTCTGAGGCCCTCTGCCTCCAAAGCAGTCCATGCCACATGTGGGCAGCTCTGATCATTAGACAGGTCTTTCTTAGCTTGAGCCAGGCAGATGGAGCCTCCCTTTAAGAAGACAGTTCTCCTGCCCCACTCCTCTCCCCTTCCCAGTCCTCTCTTAATTTAAACTTTTCTAGGCCCTTCAGTTAGGCCTTTTGTGGCCAGGTTCCTGTTCTCTTACTTCCTGGGTTCTTTCCTTGCCTCAATCCAGTGTTGCAAAATCCTACCATGGGTGCTCACTTAAGCTGAGCCCTTCATTCTCACAGAAGGTTGAGGACACGCAGAATAGGACTTCCACCAATATGGATACTGCCTTGGATAAGCCCAAACGCTCATCAGGGATTCAGGCAACTCTGTCACTGAGCTTCAAACCAAAGACGCTCTCACGTGTGTTTCTAGTAGCCTGCACCTTGCCTCAGTGCACCCTCAAGCGATGTTTTCCGTAACCCCACTCACAGGATTTTGCATTTATTTCTGCTACATCTCATTTGTGAGCCTGTTGTCTCAGCCAGTTGAGTTGTATTTTGTATCCTAATTATTTCATCTGGTCCTATCTTTCCAAAGCATGTTACAACAATCATTGTAGGTACAGCCCTGAAGATTTTTACCTGGAACTCAGATTAGCATTTTGTAATAATTTTATTTCATTGTTCAATTCTTATGAATTTAGTTCACAGCATAAAAGTATGATTTATAGTCAGTCTTTGTTGCTCATGCTAATATATGCATTATTATGGTTAATATTTTTAATAATAATTTAACTTGCAAAGTGCTTTGCATGCATTTATTTAGTATGCTATAATTTCTAAACAATGTACTCTGTAAAAGGAGGTGAGTGACTATTTGCATGAATACATTTTATCTTGACCTTTGTAAACCAGGATTTAAAAAAAAATCTAATAATAAATAATTATGAGAATAGCTAGCATTTATTAATCATTTATTATATTATGCACATTGTGCTAAGAAGTGCTTTTTCATGAACTATTTCATTCAACACCCATTTTACAGATGAGGAAACTAAGGTACGGGTAACTAAGTAACTGCTCAAAGTCACACCCTTAGTGATTCCCTGGGGTGGCCCTTCCCTGTTTTCACAGTCATGGAGCCATAGCAAGGATATAATTAGCACATCATATCCATTAGCTTCTTCTGCTATAGATTTAAGTTGAAAAGAGAGTCAGTTTAAGGAAAATTCATAATCCTGTGTGACACTTGGCAGCAAGCATTGTGAAGGCAGTACATGAATGACTGGGGTTTAGGAAACACTGATTTATAAGATTTGTCATTCTCTCTACTTTAAGTCATCTATTAGCTTAACCTCTGTTCAATCCTTATCCTGGTTTAACTTCTTAGCAAACATCCTGCACAGGACAGGCACGGAGGGAATCTTGGGGCCTACTCCTGTTTGGTAGCAATCCATCAACTGTGGCTCCTGTGTGCAGGCATTTAACTATTTTCTTGTCATTCTCTTATGCACAAATTTTTTTCTTGCTAAAAAGGTGTCATTATTTCTCAACTCCCTATTTAAAATTCAGATCCATGCAACAGTTTTTTTCTAATTTTATTTTTGTTATTGTTGTTGGTGGTGGTGGTGGTTTTTCTATTCGTTTGGTTTTGGGTTTTTTTGGTTTTCTGTTTCTTTTTTGAGACAGAGTTTCGCTCTTGTTGCCCAGGCTGGAGTACAGTGGTGCGATCTCAGCTTACTGCAACCTCTGTCTCCTGGGTTCAAGCGATTCTCCTGCCTCAGACTCCCGAGTAGCTGGGATTACAGGCATGTGCTACCATACCTGGCTAATTTTTGTATCTTTAGTAAAGATGGGCGTCTCGCCATGTTGGCCAGGCTGGTCTCCAAATCCTGACCTCAGATGATCTGCCCACCTCGGTCTCCCAAAGTGCTGGGATTACAGGCGTGAGCCACCATACCCTGCCTTTTTCTAATTTTCTAGTCTAATAGCCCTGCCAAGTACATAAGGAATATGGCTAAACTGACGTAGCTTGTCTTGGGAAACCCAAACTGGACCCTGGGGAGGACCACGTTTTGGCTAAGATACACCATCTTGCAAAGAATCCCAAGAGCAATCATCTCTCAAATGGCCCTTGAGCCCACAGCTTCATAGCTGGCGAAGTCTACTGTCTTCTCTGTTTTTGAAGCCAAGGATCAACATTATCTACCAGCTTTGTCCAGCCCTCTTCAGTTCTCCTGAGTGCTTGAAGGTGATCACAAATAATCTCATATGCATTTAATTTATAACCATAGTGTGTCACGTGAGTCCTCCAGATTGGAAAAGAAAATGCCTATAGAAGATCCAGGTATGCTCTTTCGACCGCCGAATTGACTTCAGGATCCAGTCCCGCTTTTTAATGCTGGTCTCCTCTTCCTGTCTTACAGCCTTTAGGTGTTCAGCTGATGTAAATTAATTACTCCCATAGTCAAGGACTTTAGTAGGTTTGCTTTTCTTTTTTTTCTTTTTTTTTTTTTTTTGTTTTTGGCTGCTAGTCAACAACGTTGTGTTACAAAAGTACTTTTAAAAAGGTATTTTATGGTTTTATTTAGCTTTGTTTTATTTGTAAAATACCCCTCTCCTGGGCTGTAGGCTTCTAGGCGTTATTCATACAGATCCAGCACACTGGGGTACACTTAAGCCTCTAGAGCCCTTACCCATATTTGCGTGCTGCCCAGCTGTGAGTTCATTGCAAAGGTGCAGACACACCTGCTTGTGATACCTCTCCCTCTTAGCTACTGACTTATTCGTGGCGTCAGAACCCCATTTTCAAGAACTTCCCATTCTATTTGATGGAAAAGAGGGCACTTTTTATAGACTCCAACTCACCTTTAAACTTTGTGAAATCTCTGTTTATAAACCACAAAATTTATCAGCACAACTGTTTCCCATTCCTAGCTTTTGTGAACATAGGGATGACATAAGAATTTCCTCTTACAATGCCTCTCACTTCCACTTCCCCAATAGTTCCTCCCAGTGAATCAGAAGTAAGTTGAGAATAGCAGCTCCACCCACAGCTTTCTGATCCTCTGAGGGCTGAATCTGCCCACAAGTTAGGTCAAGTGTGTGCCATACACAGTTTTTATCACAGAGACACTATGAGAATGTGTGTGGACAGCTGAGTCTGCCACCTGTCTTTCTGCCTGATTTCTGCAGCGGGAATGAATCACTCACTTCCTGCGTTGATGGTGGCTGTGGCATCCTGTCACCACAGTAGCACTTTTATTCTTTTCTACATTCATCTCCATTATCTTCTAATATGAAAACCATTATGTAGGTGCATACATTTATTTGTCCTTGACTTAACAGAGACAGCTAGTACTCTCCAAAAGAAAAGAAAAAATATGTTTCTTATGAATGGAACATGATAAAATATGCCATCTCTTGGTTGCATTCTAATCGAGTGTCCCATTCCCTGTGATCTCGCTGACTCCTAGGAAGTTCTGCAGAGCTGATCATTTCCTCCACCATCCTAGGTCCATTTTTGCTGGCTCTGCTCTGTATGATCATTGGGATGGTCCAACCGGCTACATCGTCTCAGGCTCCCTTTGCTAACCGGCTTCCTGCTAGGCTTGGTTTGACTCATGTGAAGCCCTGGTTGATAGGGTGGGTGGAAGGAAAGGAAAAGCCAGGTCATTTCACCACCTTTGATATACTAATGATTCAAATTTGTGCCTCAGCAAACATGCAGATTACCTGGGATCCTCAGCAGAGAATAGCTACCTCTGGAAATAATAGGCCCATGAATGTTAAGAGGCTACTGAAATTGCCACCTATACGATGGGATGCTTTGGGTGAGAGGTTCATGGAGGTTCTGATTGATTGGGTTCTTGAAGAGTACATGAGCATTTTCCTGGCAGATCTACTCATGACAGACATCCCAGGAAGACACAAGAGAAGATGAGCAGTTATGGAAATCCAAAGTTGTATGGTGTGCTTGCAAATGGGATTAACTTATTAATTTGTAGGACTTTGGGAGCATGATAGGAGATTGAAGCCAAAAAAAGAAAAAAAATGGATTGAATCCATATATGAAGGACCCTCTGTAATAACCATGCTTTCTCCCAGGGGTGAGTTCACAGGAGCTCCAGAGAGCTCTAGAGTGAGGAGGGTGGGAAGAACAATTTTGTATATCATCTACGTTGTATACTGCGCTTCTATAGGCTACTGTGTTTGATGAAAGTGTGCTGGCTTAAAAAGTTCAAAAATCCACTGTTGTGGCTATAGGAAATGTATTGGTCAAGGTTTTTAGATGCATATGAGAGAATCACCTCTAGCTGGTTTAGGCAGGGAGGGGTACTGAGGAACAGAGCTCCCAGAGTCACAGCGTAGATCAAGCAGTGGGGTTTAGGCTGAGCTTCCCAAGTGACTCCCAGAATGGCCCACCAGAATCAGCCCACCAAGAGGCTGGCCACTGCAGAAGGGGTCAGGAAGCTGCTGAATTGGGAGATCCCCTCAGGGCTGCTGCTCAGAGCCACTCCAGCTCTGCCATGGCCCCTGACCACAGAATGATGCCCCTGACTCTGTCTCATTCCCTGCATCACTCAGTTCCCAACAAAGCCTTGTGGGAGCCTATCTGCATGGTAGAGTCTAAATCACATAGCCATATCCCAGCAGCAAGGAGGCCAGAAAATGAGGTTTCTGTTGTCTTATTTTTGCTTCCTATGTTGGAAAGACAGAAATTATCCTGAAAGACACTATCAAAATAGGGATTGTGATCAAAAGATTTGGGAGATACCCAAATGACAGGAGTCTGGAACCTCAGGAAGACATATTTTCTAAAGGAAGGGAGAGTAGGATGAAATTTGCATTTTAAAATATCATTTTTATGAAACCATTTGTTTTTTAGCCAAGGCCAATCCTGATGACTATGTGAGGTCATGAGATTCCTGGTTTCTCTAACTAGCTTCACGGTTTTTTTTACCAAGTTCTCTAAATCCAAGCTAGCTTTTCATTAACTTTTATGCCAGGCCTCAAATCATCGTTTACTTACATGGCATGACCTTGGAATCCTTTCTTGGCCTCTCTTTCATGCTTCATTCTTGTGCAGTTTGGTGAAGACCCCCTGCACTCTCAGGTGTAGCATCCTCCTGCCACATGAGGGATACCTTAATAATATGACCGTCAGCCATAAGCCTCAGCCCTTTCCAAAGTCATGTCCCACAGTGCATAACATACCAGCAAATGTTTATCACAACCTACTGAAGGCCAATCATTCAATCTCCAGGACTCTCAATGAGGTTGGGCTGGAATTTCCTGTTGCTGTGGAATAAAGCACGAACAACTGCCACATGATGTGTCGCTAAAATGAATGCAGTATCATTAGCATGGTGGACACTGTGATGCACCACCAGATCCCCCTTAAGGAGGGACTTGTTGCCCGGCTGCTGGGAGTGCTGACCACGGGGAGTCTATAGCTGCCACCAGCCCCTGCAGGGGTACCTTGGCTGAAGGGGGCTGCCTAGGCAAGGGTCATGCCATGCCCAGGGACATCCACATCCAGCGACTGATGCTGGTGGGGGTACAATGGCATAGCCATCTCAGCCCACCTCGGGACACCCCTATAAGGTTGTCTCATCCTGAATCCT
This sequence comes from Nomascus leucogenys, assembly GCF_006542625.1. Taxonomy (NCBI): domain Eukaryota; kingdom Metazoa; phylum Chordata; class Mammalia; order Primates; family Hylobatidae; genus Nomascus; species Nomascus leucogenys. The sequence continues at coordinate 45,320,476 of NC_044393.1, read as the reverse complement.
GAACCTCATCTCCATGTCCCTGTGTCCACTCCTGCTTCCTTCCCATTCCACAGGCACTGATCCCATGGGCATTCCTTAATAAGCCTCCTGTACCCTAAACTCTGTCTCCAAGTCTGCTTCTGGGAGACCCCAACCCATGACCATCAGCCTGTTCTAGAAGTATACAGATGCCCCAGCATGCCACACTCTGGGTAGATACTCCAGCCTCCCAGGGCACCCAATTCACCTTAGAAATGTGCAGCTGCCAACTGCTCTCAGCAAGGAGAAGTCTGGTGCTTGGTGCTTGGAAGTAGTTTCATTCATCTAAAAACTTAACATAAATTTTTACATTAACATTTTTTAACCTGAAAAAAGTTGAATTCTAGTTAGTGATATGTATGTTAGAAGTATTTAGTGGGAAGTACAGACATCCAAGTTTTTCTTTTAAATGCACCAAAAATAAGATGGATTGAGGGATGCGTAGAGGGAGGTAGAGATGGAAAAATATGGATAAAACAAGTATTGTAAAATGTCAGTGGTAGAATCTTGGTGGTGTGTATATGAGTGTTCACTGAAAAATTATTTCAATTTTGCTCTGTTTGAAACTTTTTATTTTAAAGTATTGGGAAAATAAATAGGTATAACTGAATAGGAAGAGTAGACTGAGATTGTTTTATGAACTTATTTCAAAGATAAAGTTAAGCCCATCAAGTACTTGAGATTATATCAGTATAATTTCCCTGATATGTTTGAATCCATCATTTATTCAGCAAACATTTATTGAGCAGGTACAGTGAGCTTGGATATACAGTAAGTGTTCCAGGGAGGATAAAGAAATATAAGCGCTATATTCTGCAAGTTTGTTATAGTAGATACAATAAATACATATGGAAAGTTAAATAGTAATGGTTCATATCACCCTAGACATAGACTTTTAAAATACATGGATTCTCCTTCCTGTAGGAGATATCTACAAAGCAAAACACAAACAAAGACAAATGCATGTATTGGTTCTACCATACAGATAATGTTTCTAGCAATGAATAATAATAATTATAATAATAATAATAGCAGACCTTACACAGTGTTCGCCATGTACCTGGCAATGTTCCAAGGGCTTCACCTATTTCGATGCATTTCATCCTTACACTCTGTGGTGGTGAGAATTTATCTGCAGATTTGCAACTAAAGAGGATGTGACTGGCCGAGGGCACCACCTGCTCTGCTCTCTAATCCATCACTGAATTTCTAAGCCAGTGGCTGAGCCCAGTGGGGATACTAAGGCAGCACATTCTCAAGAGACACAGGCGGCCTCTGACAGCCATCGCTGGCTCTGTGACTCCCAGATGGCCTCGCCAACCTTTCTCAGCCAGCATGGCTGAGATCTAGCATGCTGTCCCCAACCTTCCTTCCTCCCCACTCTCCTTTACAGAGACAAGACCTGTGTGGCAGCCCGATGGCTCTCCCCACCTCCCTAGACTGCCTCCCTCTTGCTCCCCACTGTCCCTCCCAGGGCTAATTTTTGGAAATAGTAAAAAAGACTCACCCTCAAGCATGCCTTTCAAAGGCAAACCAACCACTCCATAGCCCACACCCCAGCCACCTCTTTCATGGGCTCCCACCCTCTGGGCCATGACCCACCAGCCCTCATCACCCTGGGGCCAGGTACCAGACGACCAGGGACAGCCCCTTCCTTAGTCCCTTGGTGCCCCAGACTGGGTAACTTAGAAACAATAGTCATTTATTCTTACAGTCCTGGAGTCTAGGAAGTCCAAGAAGAAGACGCCAGCAGGTTCAGTGTCTGGCGAGGGCTGCTGTCTGCTTCCAGGTGTTGCTGCATCATCTGGAGGGGACGAATGCTCTGTCCTTATGCAGCAGAAGGGACAGAAAGGGCCAACTCACCAACTCAAGCCCTTTGGTAAGACCCTAATCTATTCATAAGGGCAGATCCCTCATGACCTTCTCCCCTGCTTAACACTGTTGCACTGAGGATTAAGTTTTCACATGAATTTTGAAGGAGGCACAAACATTCAAACCACAGCAGCCCCTATGCTCCAGAGCCTCACAAAATTATTCAAATCACCCAGTCCTAAGCCAGATTACCCTGCCCTGCATGTTCCCCCCTACAGAAAGCACAGCGAAAGCTCCCGCCCACAGTTTTCCCCTCACCTTCTGCCTCTAACAGACCCTGGTGCTTCCCTGTGTGGCCCCTGACAGTGTGGCAAGCCCTCCTCTTGGGATCTGTGAGTAACAAACCATCTTTTCAGTGGTAGTCATCTCCTGATATGTTGGCCTTGCCAAAACAAAATCATAATAAAACCTATATCTATATATATATATAGGTTTAATATATATATTTTTTAACTTTAAGTTCCAGGATGCAAGTGCAGAACATGCAGGTTTGTTACATAGGTATACGTGTGCCATGGTGGTTTGCTGAACGTATTGACTCATCCTTTATGTTCCCTCCCCTCACTCCCCCACTCCCCAACAGGCCCCAGTATGTGTTGTTCCCCTTCCCGTGTCCACGTAAAACCTACATTTTTTAAAAGCCAGTTAAGTACAAATGTCCCTTGGTGTTCAGCTTTTCTGAGTTACTGTTTACAACGTGTTGAGCTCTTAAAATAGCAAGAATGCCAAGAATATTTTGCTCTCAATTACTTGGTTTTATGGTCTTACACGCACAAGGAAGAGGACAGAAGGTATCTCCATATGAGTAGTGAGTGTAACAGTGCTCTTGGGGCCCCACCAGATCCTCAAGCCTGGGCTGGTGCCCCACCGTGTTGGGAGTGATGGCTGCTAACTGGCTTCCCTCCCCAGAAGACTCTCCCCTATGAGATGCAAGGCAGCCCACAGCCCGTGGCTGACTAGCACAGGGGTGCAAAAGTGCAGTCCCCTCACCTCAGTGCAGGACCAAATCTCTGTTCAAACCCCAGCTCAAACCCCAGAGCTCCCTGCAGGCTCAGGCTGAGGTTGGCGTCCTGCTGAGGTCCCATTCCCCTGCCCGCTCCTGCTTGTCCCGGTCCCCTTCTCCTGAGAGCTTTCCTCCACCACATCGCCTGCACTAGGATCCCCTGTGAGTGAGACCCCCAGTGGCCTGGTAACCTACAACTAAGCATCACATGAAATGTGGAGGGACCTTGCATTGGGTGCAAGGTTTTCCCCTGGTGTGTGCAATGGTTATGGATCATTTACTGACTCCTGCTAATCTCCTTAGTACAGACTGTCAGAGCCTAGTTAATGGATCAGCGCATAAGCAGCTCTCCCCAAATATTCCACCTACAAAGAACATGAAAGAAACCACTGGCTTGAGCAGGAGATTACCTACGAGCAGATTCACATCCCCTCATTCAGATTTTTGCTTAAGTGGGAAGATGCAACTGGGACCCATTTTCGCCAAAGCGGAGGCTGCCTATGGGTGAAAATAGCAGGGAGAAGGGATAGCCCATGTTTATGGGGCACTTGCTTGATGCCAGGTACACTGCTAAGCACAGGAAGGACAAATGGCCTAACCCAAATCACACAGCTAGTAAGCAGCAGCATTCAGCCCCACAGCTGCAACCTCCCACCCAGCGCAACGCTCTGGTTCCCTGACAGGCTCCTCCTCCTGCCCTCCCACCCCCTTAAAAGTGGAGGAGCGAATCAAGAATACTGGTGTGAAGGGAGGAACCTGATGGCTGGGCCTGTTGGCTGTATTTAGTCTTCAGAGTTCATAGATAGGCAAACTAGGAAAATAGAATGATCTTCTGTCTTTTTAATTTTTTGTTTTGTTTTTGTATTATTCTTATCTTTTGTGGTAACATGTAGACCTGACATCCCAATCTTCTGTCTTTTAAGTTGTATAATAAATAGTGTTCATCATTCTCTTTAAAACTTGACTCTAGGCCAGGCACAGTGGCTCACACCTGCAATCCCAGCACTTTGAGAGACTGAGGCAGGAGGATCCAGGAGGTCAAGACTGCAATGAGCCAAGAGCGAGCCGCTGTGCTCCAGCCTGGGCAACAGAGCAGGACCCTGTGAAGAAAAGAAAGAGAGAGAGAGAGAGAAAGAAAGGAAGGAATGAGAGAGAGAGAGAGAAAGAAAGAAAGAGAAAGAGAGAGAGAAAGAGAAAGAAAGAGAGAAAGAAAGAAAGAGAAAAAGAGAAAGAAGAAAGAAAAAGAAAGAAAGAAAGAAAGAAAAGGAAGGAAAGAAAGAGAAAGAAAGAAAGAAAAAGAAGGAAAGAGAAAGAAAGAAAGGAAAGAAAGAGGGATAGAGGGAGGAAGGAAGAAAGGAAGGAAGGGAAGGAGGGAGGGAGGGAGGAAGGAAGGAAGGAAGGAAAGAAGGAAGGAAAGAAGGAAGGAAGGAAGGAAGGAAGGAAGGAAGGAAGGAAGGAAGGAAGAAAGGGAGGGATTTCCTAGACTAGCTCCCACATTGCTTCTATCGTTTTCTTCATGTCTATACTAGTAATTGTGTAAATTATAGCACATTACTTTGTTTTGTCTATATACACATATGTGTGTGTGTGTGTGTGGTGGTGGTGAATGTATCTATAGGCATGTGTGTGGAATGTATATAAATCTTCTTTATTATTTGAAGTGCTCATGTGTGTTTTTGCCTTCAACTTCATTAAAATTTTTTGAGGGCAGAATATTTTAAAGTCTTCAATAACTATCATTATATTACTTTAAACGAGATCAGATAAAAAAGGACATAAATAAATGTCTACTGAGTTATAAAAGGAATAAACTGAATTTCACATCATTTACATGAGGCAATTAAAGGATCAGCATTTAGAAAGCTATACTCTAAGGTAAATAAATCAGTACCTGAAGGCAAATGGTAAGGAAATATTTAGTTAACACAAAGAAGTCAGTTTATCTCAAAAGCCATCTTCCCTGAAATTCGGGCCTACATTACTTTGCTTAAGTAATAGCAAATATGAATGGGAAGTTGAGTGGATGCTCAGAATTACTTAAATTTTTTCAAGCTTTTTTCAAGCACTCCATTTAGTGAACCAGGATGAGTAGCAAAATCTCTCCTCTCCATGAACTTGCTTAATTGCAGAAAAGCTACAGAAGGAAAGGTTCCCGGCCAGAAGGAGAGAGTGCATCTTGCTCCTCTAAAGATGACAGTCGATGAGGGAATCCAGGATCCTTGCCCACATTCCTCTGAGCCCTGGGCACTGTGCTAGGACTGGGACTGGCTGCCTTTGTTCCTTTGGGGCATGGCCAAGCCATCTGGTATCCCGGGCTACCAGATAAGTTGCCCTATTCTGCATCCCCAGAGGGAGAGCTGAGCTCTGCACCAAGCACTTAGGGACAGACCAGTGGTCTGAGCTCAGCCACTTTTGTTCCCACGACTGGCATCATCTGGTGACATCAGATGCTGCACAGTCCGTGTCGACTGCAGACCACTAGGCAAAGTGGGTTACAGAATTAATGCACTGAGTGCTCCAGTGATTATAACACTGAACATAAGAGATCCCCATTTCTTCCAGGTAAATTCTTGTTTCAGTTAACTAAAATTTGAGTGAATTCATAAGTGACTATTTCCTCATTATGCCATCACACCAAAACTAAATTAAAGGATTAATCCTCAATTTCCACATTAGTAACTTAAATATTAGAGCATGAAAAGATTTGTAATTCTCATTACAGATCACCAGCTCGTTCTTCGGAAAAATTGAACTAATTAGATCTAACTTAATTCCTCACAGTTATGTTCCTACTTTAATTGGAATTACATTAAAGATTAATAGTAAATTAAAGAATATTTTCATGGATAGTATTTCTAATCTACCAATTAGGAGACCATGATTCTCTCTCTATCTCTCTCTCTGTCTCCATTTATCTAAATCTTTCTTCGTTTCTCCTATTATTAGGGTTATATAATTTTGAAAGGCTCTTATGTTTATTGAATTACATAATTTTCATCTATTTAATTTTTGTAGCTGTTATGATGGAGGAAGATAATGAGTTTCTGTTCCACCCCAGCCTCCCAAGGACAGTAAAATCCTTTTGAAAAAGTCTTTAGCCGAGTGAGGTGGCTACAGGCGTGAGCCACCACACTCGGTGAAGGGCCTTTTCAAAAGGACTTTACTGTGATTTTTTTGGCAGTGCTGGCTTGAACGTGAACTGGCTTTTGTTCTTTCAGTTCTATTGAAGTGAATTAAATCTATAACCTCACCTGGAGTTGGGAGTAACAAATGCAGCCCCATAGATTTTGCCAGCTTATGGAATTAAAAAGGCCACCATTGAAATGACGATCTGAACCATAAAGGCATAGTCTGCTCTTTCTCTACTATAAAGTGTTCATATTTATTTAGGGGATGATCTAGCCTTCCACATTGTAAAGGGGCTTATCATGTGATAAAAGTGACCTTTTCAAACATCAAAACCTGTGAGAGCATCCCACAGCTGAAAATCAGGGAAGGGAGCTGTGACCAATGAGAAAAAGCATTTAAGGATGCACAGGGGCTAGGCTGGCTTGCAGGCAGGACTGCCCTGTGCAGGTCCTGCTGGGGAGCTTTGTCAATATGAAGGCTAAGCCATGTGAGGAAGCTGCAGAAGAAAAGTTTGAAGCTAACAATGTTAGTTCATGAGATTTAAGGAAAGAGGCCATCTGCACGTGCCGGTGGAGAATCTGCAGCAAGCTGTCCAGAAGATCTAGCTAAAATAATTGATAATTGCAACTCACTACGCTAAACAACAGATTTTCATTGTAGATGAAACAGCCTTTTGTTGGAAGAAGATGTCATCTACGGCTCTTATAGCTAGAGAGAAGTCAATGCTTGGCTTCAAAACATCAAAGAACAGGCTGACTCACTCTTGTTAGGGGCTAATGCAGTTGGTGACCTTAAGTTGAAGCCAATATTCATTTATCATTCCCCAAATCCTAGGGCCCTTCATAATTAGGCTAAATCTACTCTGCCTGTGCTCTACAAATGGAACTGCAAAGCCTGTATGACAGCACATCTGCTTTTTTGTTTCTTTGTTTTGTTTTGTTTTGTTTGTATGTTTGAGACCGAGTCTTGCTCTGTTGCCCAGGCTGGAGTGTAGTGGTGCAATCTTGGCTCACTGCAACCTCCACCTCCTGAGTTAAAGCAATTCTTCTGCCTCAGCACCCCCTAGTAGCTGGGATTACAGGCACTCACCACCATCCCTGGCATTTTTTTTTTTTTTTTTTTTTTTAGTAGAGATGGGGTTTCGCCATGTTGGTCAGGCTGGTCTTGAACTCCTGACCTCAGGTGATCCACCTGCCTCAGCCTCCCAAAGTGCTGGTATTACAGGCATGAGCCACTGCACCCAGCCACACATCTGTTCACAGGATGGTTTACTGAATATTTTAAGCCCACTGTTGAGACGTACTGCTTAGAAAAAAATACATTTCTTTAAAAATATTACTGCTTATTGACAATGCATCTGGCCACCCAAGAGCTCTAATTGAGATGTAAGAGGAGATTCGTGTTGTTTTCAGGCCTGCTAACACAGCGTCCATTCTGCAGCCCATGGATCAAGAAGTAATTTCAACTTTCAAGTCTTATTATTTAAGAACTACATTTTGTAAGGCTATAGCTGCCATAGGTAGTGATTCCTCTGACAGGTCTGAGCAAAATGTATTGAAAAATCTTCTGAAAAGAATTCAGCATTTAGATGTCACAAAGAATATTCATGATTCACAAGAGGAGGTCAAAATATCAGTATTAATTGGAGTTTGGAAGAAGTTGATGCCAACTCTCATGAATGATTTTGAGGGACTCAAGACTTCTGTGGAGGAATCTGCTGCAGATGTGGTAGAAACAGCAAGAGAATAGAATTGGAAGTGGAACCTGAAGATGTCGTTGAATTACTGCAATCTCATGATAAAACTCAAATGAATGAGGAGTTGCTTCTTGCAAATGAGCAAAGAAAATTGTTTATTGAGATGGAATTGCTCCTGGTGAAGATACTGTGAACAGTGTTAAAATGACAACAAAAGATTTGGAATATTTTATAAAGTTAGTTGATAAAGTAGTGGCAGGGTTTGAGAAGATTACTCCAATTTTGAAACAAGTTCTACTGTGGGTGAAATGCTATCAAACAACATCACATGCTACAGAGAAATCTTTGATAAAAAAATCAATCAATGTGACAAATATCATTGTTGTCTTATTTTAAGAAATTGCCACAGCCACACCAACTTTCAGCATCCACCACCTTGATCAGCCAGCAGCCATCAGCGTCAAGGCAAAACCCTCCACCAGCAAAAAATGACAACTTGCTGAAGGCTCAGATGATTGTTAGCATTTTTTGGAGATAAAGTATTTTTACATACACAAAATGTTATTAGGTACTTAATAGACTATAGTGGAGTCTAAACATAACTTCTACATACACTGGAAAACCAAAAACTTTGCATGACTCCCTTTATTGCAATATTCACTTTATTGCAACATCTACTTTATTGTGGTGATCTGGAACCAAACCAACAGTATCTCCAAGATGTGCCTGGACTATCACAATCCACCAGCATGCGCGAATATCAAATGCCAAGCAATATTGAAAAATATAGTCACTTTTTTTTACTTTCTTTTGAAAAGAATTAATCACATTAGAAACAAAAAATTATTCTGAAAAAAAATAACTTTTAGTCCTCAAAATGTTTTCAAATAAAAACTACTGACTTTATAAAGAATAAATTTTATCCTTCTATAAAACATGCAATTCTTTGACTCATTAACTATTCATAACTTTTAAAAACAACGTGATTTAGGCAAATTAATAATCTTTAGAGTACAAACACCTTCAATGGGGAAGAATAAATCTTTAATTTCCTGATGGTAAATCATATTGAAATCCTCAAGTATGTCAAACTCCAATGCCAAAATAACTTAAGGGAGAGTAGCTCTAGAAATGATGTTGGTGGAGTGTTTTTCCAGTTTGGCTGGCAAGATTGGAAACAGTTTGTAATTTCAAGCCTGTGCTGTTGGGAGTTACCTCATTAAACACTTCATTGCCTCAGATATGTGAAGGATAAAAAACAGCACTTGCCTTTGAATCTGGGACCAACTATTCTACTAAGATATAAGCTAAAGGCTCAAAGCCCCTTAAGGTTAAACTGAAACCACTCGAATATAAGCATGATAAATAATAGTGTTTAATTTTGCTGCAATTTTTCCTATTGCCAATAGCATGCAACCATATTGCTTTCAACATTAGCCTACTGTAACTCAGAAAAGTCTTATTGTCCCAAATGTATGACTACTGCAGGGGACACAAGCTCAAAAACTAGGTAGTCAAGCAAACGGGTGCATGGCTGGTGTGTGACAGGTGGGAATGGTGGAGAACATGGGCAACTAGAGAGCTGCTTCTTCTTCTTCTTCTTCTTCTTCTTCTTCTTCTTCTTTTTCTTCTTCTTCTTCCTCTTCTTATTCTTCTTTGTCTTCTTCTTCCTCTTCTTCTTCATCCTCTTCTTCTTCCTCTTCTTCTTCCTCTTCTTCTTCCTCTTCTTCTTCCTCTTCTTCTTCCTCTTCTTCTTCCTCTTCCTCTTCTTCTTCCACTTCTTCTTCCTCTTCTTCTTCCTCTTTTCTTCTTCCTCTTCTTCTTCCTCTTCTTTTTCTTCTTCTTCTTCTTCTTCTTTTCTTCTTCTTCTTCTTCTTCTTCTTCTTCTTCTTCTTCTTCTTCTTCTTCTTCTTCTTCTTCTTCTTCTTCTTCCTCTTCTTCTTCTCCTTTTAATTATACTTTAAGTTCTGGGATACACATGCAGGACATGCAGGTTTGTTACATAGGTATACACGTGCCATGGTGGTTTGCTGCACCAATCAACCTGTCACCTACATTAGGTATTTCTGCTAATGCTATCCCCCCGCAGTCTCCCACCCCTGAACAGGCCCCCATGTGTGATGTTCCGCTCCCTGTGTCCATGTGTTCTTGTTGTTCAACTCCCACTTATGAGTGAGGACATCTGGTGTTTGGTTTCCTGTTCCTGTGTTAGTTTGCTGAGAATGATGGTTTCCAGCTTCATCCATGTCCCTGCAAAGGACATGAACTCATCCTTTTTTATGGCTGCATAGTATTCCATGGTGTATATGTGCCACATTTTCTTTATCCAGTCTATCATTGATGGGCATTTGGGTTAGTTCCAAGTATTTGCTATTGTGAATAGTGCTGCAATAAACGTGAGTGTGCATGTGTCTTTATAGTAGAATGATTTATAATCCTTTGGGTATATACCCAGTAATGGGACTGCTGGGTCAAATAGTATTTCTAGTTCTAGATCCTTGAGGAATTGCCACACTGGCTTCCACAATGGTTGAACTAATTTACACTCCAACAGTGTAAAAGCATTCCTATTTCTCCATATCTTCTCCAGCATCTGTTGTTTCCTGACTTTTTAATGATCACCATTCTAACTGGCATGAGATGGTATCTCATTGTGGTTTTGATTTGCATCTCTCTAATGACCAGTGATGATGAGCTTTTTTGTGTGTGTTTGTTGGCCACATAAATGTCTTCTTTTGAGAAGTGTCTGTTCATATCCTCCACCTACTTTTTGATTTTTTTTTTTTTGTAAATTTGTTTAAGTTCCTTGTAGATTCTGGATATTAGCCCTTTGTCAGATGGATAGATTGCAAAAATTTTCTCCCATTCTGTAGGTTGCCTGTTCACTCTGATGATAGTTTCTTTTGCTGTGCAGAAGCTCTTTAGTTTAATTAGATCCCATTCGTCTATTTTGGCTTTTGTTGCCATTGCTTTTGGTGTTTTAGTCATGAAGTCTTTCCCATGCCTATGTCCTGAATGGTATTGCTTAGGTTTTCTTCTAATGTTTTCATGGTTTTAGGCGTTATATTTAAGTCTTTAATTCATCTTGAGTTAATTTCTGTATAAGGTGTAAGAAAGGGGTCCAGTTTCAGTTTTCTGCATAAGGCTAGCCAGTTTTCCCAACATCATTTATTAAATAGGGAATCCTTTTCCCATTGCTTGTTTTTGTCAGATTTGTCAAAGATCATATGGTTGTAGATGTGTGGTGTTATTTCTGAGGCCTCTGTTCTGTTCCATTGGTCTATCTACCTGTTTGGGTACCATTACTGTGCTGTTTTGGTTACTGTAGCCTTGTAATATAGTTTGAAGTCAGGTAGTGTGATGCCTCCAGCTTTGTTCTTTTTGCTTAGGATTGCCTTGGCTATACGGGCTCTTTTTGGTTCCATATGAAATTTAAAGTAGTTCTTTCTAATTGTGTGAAGAAAGTCAGTGGTAGCTTGATGGGGATAACATTAAATCTATAAATTACTTTGGGCAGTATGGCCATTTTCACGATATTGATTCTTCCTATCCATGAGCATGGAATGTTTTTCCATTTGTTTTTGTCTCCCTCTTATTTCCTTGAGCAGTGGTTTGTAGTTCTCCTTGAAGAGGTTCTTCACATCCATTGTAAGTTGGATTCCTAGGTATTTTATTCTCTTTGTAGCAATTGTGAATGGGAATTCACTCATGATTTGGCTCTCTATTATTGGTGTATTGGAATGCTTGTGATTTTTGCACATTGATTTTGTATCCTGAGACTTTGCTGAAGTTGCTGATCAGCTTAAGGAGATTTTGGGCTGAGACGATGGGGTTTTCTAAATATGAAATCATGTCATCTGCCAACACAGACAATTTGATTTCCTCTCTTCCTATTTGAATATGCTTTATTTCTTTCTCTTGCCTGATTGGCCTGGCCAGAACTTCCAATACTATGTTTAATAGGAGTGGTGAGAGAGGACATCCTTGTCTTGTGCTGGTTTTCAAAGGGAATGCTTCCAGTGTTTGCCCATTCAGTATGATATTGGCTGTGGATTTGTCATAAATAGAGATAGCACCTTCTTCTGCAGACAGGGGCACTAGTTACTCCATCCAGCCTGCCATAATTACCTGAGAATACAGGATCTGTTCTCGCAGACCTTCTGATTTTTCAAAAGATGACAGAAATCCAGATTTGTAAGTAGTATCTCTTAATTTTTGAACATTGGCAACTATTCCATTTTTCTTTTGTTTATCTCTTTTTGTAATATTGGGCAGACCAAAATTAAATTAGTGTTTTGCCCTGCAGTCAACATTGTTTTGTCACTGAATAGAATAATGGCAGAGCTTAGTTGCTGAAGATACTCTTGAGGGATGCTTATTGATTCCTTTTTTGCTTTTTATCCTTCATCTGAAGCATTTAGCATTTGTTTGCAGTTTTCATATTATTTTTCCCTTAGTGAAAGTCCAAAAGGTTTTGATGCTCATCAGTTCGCTCTACTCTTGCTCATAAAACTGTGAGTTTAGGCCATTCTTCCTTACTCTTCATCCCTGGGATATGTTACAACTAAGAGTTGTAAGATTTCTCAGGGTGGTTTTGAAAATTCATATTTTAAAGAACCAGGAAAGTTTATGCATAAACGTGCATGCGGTTAAAAGGGAGGTGCCTAGACTGGCAGTGGGCTCAACAAGAGAGTAGAGGTCCTGCCACTTCAGCTTCCAGAGACCCAGAGGGGGTTCTAGAAGTGTGGCAACCAGCACAGTAGTCCCAGAATACATGGCACTGTCCAGCACTTGACGTGTGGCTTATGTGAACTGAGATGTGCAATCAGTGTAAAATACATACCAGATTTAGAAACGCAATGAAAAGGAGATAAAATATCTCATTTTTGAAATTGGTTACATGTTTAAGTGACATTTTAGATATATTGGGAAATTAAACAGTATTAAAATTAATTTTACCTGTCTAATCTTACTTTTTAATCTGATTACTAGAAAATTTAACATTATGACTGTGAGTGGCATTATAGTCTACTGATCAGTTCTGCTCTAGAACAGGGAAGGGCCCATAAACTTTTTTCTGTAGAGATCCAGAGAGTAACTGTTTTAAGCTCCACAGACCATATGGTCCTTGTTGCAAACATTCACTCCACCATTCCAGTACAAAAGCAACCATGGACGAGGTGTAAATGAATGAGCATGGCTGTGTTCCAATAAAACTTTATTTGCGAAAATAGGCAGGGGCCAGATTTGCTGACTCCTGCTTGATGAGAAAATAAAAGCAAGGGGCAGGGAGGGGACATTGAGGTGTTGGTGGCATTCTGTTTCTTGATCTTAATGCTAGTTAAGTGGTTTACTTTTTGAAAATCCATCAAGTTACAGTTATATGATACGTGTACTTTTCATGTATACATTATACTTCAATAAAAAGTTGACTTAAAAAGAGCAGGGTCTCGGCCAGGCCCAGTGGCTCACGCCTGTAATTCCAGCACTTTGAGAGGCTGAGGCAGGTGGATCACGAGGTCAGGAGATCGAGACCATCCTGGCCAACATGGTGAAACCCCGTCTCTACTAAAAAGACAAAAAAATTTAGCTGAGCGTGGTGGTGGTGTGTGCCTGTAATCCCAGCTACTCGGGAGGCTGAGGCAGGAGAATCACTTGAACTAGGGAGTTGGAGGTTGCAGTGAACCGAGATTGCACCACAGCACTCCAGCCTGGTGACAGAGCAAGACTCCATCTCAAAAAAAAAAAAAAAAAAAAAGAGTGGGGTCTCTCTGGAAGATCTGACTAAAAGAAAAAAAGCCAGAGATGTACATCTGCTCTTATTAATTGGTGACAATCCTCTTCCCAGTTAAGAATGAAACCTTTTTCTTTTCACAGTACATAGCAGTTATTTATTTAAATACTTGAAAAGGTTGATGATGGAAAAAATAGATTTATCATGAGTTTATATTCATTCGATTCATTTTATCATTTAAAAAACTACTGCCTCTAGGTTTTCCTAGCCTGACATAGAACACTTTTGACACCTGCAATTACTGTAATATACTACAATAGACACAGCAATTATAGAATGATTTCCACTTGGAAGGAAATTCAACAGTAGTAAGGATGACTCTTTATTTAAACTAAAAACATTTTTCTAATTTTCTACCATCAGTCGGCCATTTAGTTGTCCAAACTCATCTGGCTTTCCTCAAGTCTCTGTAGCTCCTGTCTTACTGTACATCCATTCTGTACAATGCTTACTACCTTTGTGAAAATTGCACTGGGACAAAATTCAAGCTATTGGCCATTTGGAGAGTAGTAAGGGGATCGAATTCACTGGATATCAAAAGCCTAAACTGTATTAAAGTTGTGTAGACTTAAGCCACCACATTTTGCAAATTAAAAAGAAAAAATTCTGATTCCCTATGAGCTCATCCTGTGCAGAATGAATATGCAGGTTTTACTATTTTGCCATCTGAATATAGACAGACAGAAAAGTATGACTTTTCCTTCTGGACCTCGATGCTGACCAACTATCAAGGCACTTGCTCAGGCCTGCTCAGACAGAAACGAGAAAGCGTGGAAACTGGGGCCGAGGTTAGAGAATAGGACAGCCATGGACACAGGCTCCCAAGGTCAGGGCATGGAAGTGCCAGACCCAGCAGGGTTCTGGTAGCTGAGAGAGCATCCTTCTACCCCGACTTTGCTCCTGCTCGGCAGCGAAGTCGCAGAGAGAGAGAGAGAGCTTCCAGAAGTGGAAACATTTTTAAATAAGTCTTTTAACTTTTCGCCTGTGGATACAGCTGCGTTGACACAAAGCCACGTTTGAGGCACGATGTCTCAGAAGCCTGGCACCACGGACTGTTTTTCTACTGGGACCCATAATTGCTGCCTTTTAAGAGGGGTCCTGTGTTCAGTTTTATCAATGTGGTGCTTGAACCGGACTTTCAGCTGACCTCCAAAAGGAAATAGTTTTAAAAGGAAGAATTTTAAGTCTGCCAAGAGCCAGATAATGGCATAGCACAGAGAAAAGCCAGGGTTTTGTGGTTTGTATATTAAAATACAAGTCTCTTAATGCCTCAAAACAGCAGCCTCCAGAAAATGGGAAGTTTAATAGATGAGGCTAGAAAAAGCAGTTTTAAAGATCGAAATTTTCCCTCTTTGTTCCTTGTGATTTACCCGAAAGGAACAAGTTCCTTTCTCCTGAACCTCCTCCTATGACTATTTTCGGTTTTATTTAAGTGACTGTTCTCATTAAAGTAAATCTCAAAGTGCTCTGAAAATGTCCATGCTGGGCTGCTGGCCTGGCGCCTGAGGAGTTTTGGCCTGGACACTCTGCAAAAATGTGTCCTGAGGACAAAGGCCATTAACATTTAGTTAATCTAACATCATAAATTACTTTTCCCGTAAATTACTATTAACAGACCTCCCTCCATACTTTTACTGAGTGCTGTCTTGTCGTTTTTAACCTCCCTTGCATTTCCACCCTTTTGCCCAACACAGAATCACATGGCAGCCCCTGGAGGACACGGGGGAGGGGTGGGTTCAGCTGTTGTCCTAGCACAGTCTGCAGCTCCTCCATGCAGGCTGTTGTTTTCCCTGAGAGTAATCATCTGTCAGGAGAAATGCTATGTATTCCATCATCAGTGTGGACTCTGGCTGGACTCTAGACAACGCACAGAAGCATCAGCCATGGTCCTCACAAACCACTTGGCCACTATTGGCTTCTTACCTTCTGTTTGCAGCAGTCACTGCAATAGGTTGGGCCAGGGGACAGCAGAGGAGGTTTGGGGATGCCTGAATTCAACTGGAATGCCACCTACACTTGTATCATCCAACACACGCCCCTGGTGCAGTATATTTGGTTTTAAAACCAGTTTTAAAGGGATGCACATTGTGGTTAGAAATGGCAGACCAGGCTGGGTGTGGTGGCTCATGCCTGTAATCCCAGCACTTTGGAAGGCCGAGGTTGGTGGATCATTTGGGGTCAGGAGTTCAAGACCAGCCTGACCAACATGGTGAAAACCTGTCTCCTAAAAATACAAACAAAAACCAAAAAATTAGCCGGGCATGTTGGCACATGCCTGTAATCTCAGCTACTCAGAAGGCTGAGGCGGGAGAATTGCTTGAACCTGGGATGCAGAGATTGAAGTAAGCCAAGATCACGTCACTGCACTCCAGCCTGGGCAACAAGAGCAAGACTCTGTGAAAGAAAGAAAGAAAGAAAGAAAGAAAGAAAGAAAGAAAGAAAGAAAGAAAGAAAGAAAGAAAGAAAGAAAGAAAGAAAGGGAGAGAGAGAGAGAGGGAGGGAGGGAGGGAGGGAGGGAGGGAGGGAGGGAGGGAGGAAGGAAAGAAAGAGAGAGAGAGAAAAAAGAAAGGAAGGAAGGAAGAGAAGAGAAGAGAAAGAAGAGAAGAGAAGAGGAGAAGAGAAGAGAAGAGAAGAGAAGAGAAGAGAAGAGAAGAGAAAGAAGAGAAGAGAAGAGAAGAGAAGAGAAGAGAAGAGAAGAGAAGAGAAGAGAAGAGAAGAGGAGAGGAGAGGAGAGGAGAGGAGAAGAGAAGAGAAGAGAAGAGAAGAGAAGGGAAGAGAAGAGAAGAGAAGAGAAGAGAAAAAGGGCGAATTTGCCTAACCTGCAGTCTGACACTGATCTCCAGGCATGCTGGGTGCTGGGAACTGGGGTGATTTGGGAGGGACCAGTGGCAAAGAGAAAACCTTGGGGCAGGTGAGATGATGCTGGGGAAGAGACCCCAGTGGTGTGGATGTGACACTAGGCCATAGAGGACTCAATCAATAAGAAAGGAAGGATTTGCAGTGTCAGGGGTTCCAGACACAGGTGAATCTTGAAGCCAGGTACAGATGAAGGAGATTGGGAAAAGTTTCCAGCCACTAGGTAGGCCATCTCACCAGGGCAGGTGAGATGATGCTGGGGAAGAGACCCCAGTGGTGTGGATGTGACACTAGGCCATAGAGGACTCAATCAATAAGAAAGGAAGGATTTGCAGTGTCAGGGGTTCCAGACACAGGTGAATCTTGAAGCCAGGTACAGATGAAGGAGATTGGGAAAAGTTTCCAGCCACTAGGTAGGTCAATCCAGGTGCCAGGGACAAAGAACCTTGGTCTTGGGGCTGGGCATGATGGCTCAAGCCTGTAATCCCAGCACTTAAGGAGGCTGAGGCAGGAAGATTGCTTGAGGCCAGAAGTTCTTGAGACCAGCCTGTGCAACATAGTGAGACTTCATCTCTACAAAAATAAAAAATCAGCTGGGCTTGGTGGTGTGTGCCCGTGGTCCCAGCTACTCAGAGGCTAAGGTAGAAAGATCGCTTAAGCACAGGAGGTCGAGACTGCAGTGAGTTATGATTGTGCTACTATACTCCAACCTGGGCAATAGAGCAAGACTCTGTCTCAAGAAACAAAACAAAACAAAACCTTGGGCTCCCAAGAGCTCTAGCGGGGAGTGACCACATATGGTTGGTGGGCACTGTGACAGCTGCCATGAGACCAGCTGAAAAGAGGTATTAGTTAGCTATAGTCCCAGTAGAACTACCTAACAAGGCACCCCCAAACTCAGAGGTGTACAACAACAAGCACTTCTTTCTCACACTTACATATGCAGGCTGGCTGAAGTCCAGCTGATCTAGGCTGGGCAGGCTGGGCAGGCTGGGCAGGCTGGGCTCATCTGGGCTCAACTAGGCTTGGCTGCGAGTCGTGGATTGGTTCAGGGCTACTCCATATGTCTTTCATCTTCCCTGGAATCTCTGACACGTGTTCTCAGGGCCGTGGCAGAAGCACCAGAGCACAAGCCCAACCACATAAACACTTTTTAGAGCCAGTGCTCATGTCATTTATTCTATCAGGCAATGCAGGTCATGCAATGAAGCCCCACATCAAAGGGCAGGGAAATATGCTCTGCCTCTACGTGGGGAACTGCAAAGCCACATGGCAAAGGGTGTGAATAAATAGAAGGGTAAAGAATTGAAGGTGGGTAACATGACCAAGGTGATTCTATCAGCATCTCCAGGTGGTGAGGAAGGCTCTGGACGGACTCCCATTAATGAAGCTCATGGAACTGGTACTTAAACCAGAAAGTCACCTTATTGATCTGCAGCTCGAAATCTAAGTATATTGCAGATTAGAAAGCTCCTGTCATCCACTCAGTGTATTCTTTTCAGTAGGAAATTAATGTAGAACATCAAGTCATAATTCCAGCTTTGCTTATGAACATGGAGAGCAAGCAAGAAGCATTGGTTGGGCGATCCTAAAGGCTTGAATTATCCAGGTCTGGTTGCCTGAGGCCTCCCTTCCCACTACAGGAAAACACCTGCCAAAGGGATAGTGGGCAGGCTGCTCCCTTGTTTAGGTAGAGACCTTGCCAAATTACTTTTTGTATGCTCTTTTCTATCCTCCTCTCTGATCATTCTTAACCTACGTTAGTCCTTTACATACAAGGTAATAATGAAATTATTCTTCTGTGACTACAAGCCATGTTGGGAATTAAGGTCTCTAAGATGCCACAGCCACCTAGTTGCTTATGACTGTCACATAGGATAAGGTGCTTTACATATTCATCAATATCTCTTAAATAGCAATGGATATCATTTGCCATCCTTTTTTATTATTATTATACTTTAAGTTCTAGGGTACATGTGCACAATGTGCAGGTTAGTTACATATGTATACATGCACCATGTTGGTGTGCTGCACCCATTAACTTGTCATTTACATTAGGTGTGTCTCCTAATGCTATCCCTCCCCCTCCCCCCACCCCATGACAGGCCCCAGTGTGTGATGTTCCCCTTCCTGTGTCCATGTGTTCTCACTGTTCAATTCCCACCTATGAGTGAGAACACGCGGTGTTTGGTTTTTTGTCCTTGCGATAGTTTGCTGAGAATGATGGTTTCCAGCTTCCTCCATGTCCCTACAAAGGACATTAACTCATCACTTTTATGGCTGCATAGTATTCCATGGTGTATATGTGTCACAGTTTCTTAATCCAGTCTATCATTGATGGACATTTGGGTTGGTTCCAAGTCTTTGCTATTGTGAATAGCGCCGCAATAAACATACGTGTGCATGTGTCTTTATAGCAGCAGGATTTATAATCCTTTGGGTATATACCCAGTAATGGGATGGCTGGGTCAAGTGGTATTTCTAGTTCTAGATCCTTGAGGAATCGTCACACTGTCTTCCACAATGGTTGAACTAGTTTACAGTCCGACCAACAGTGTAAAAGTGTTCCTATTTCTCCACATCCTCTCCAGCACCTGTTGTTTCCTGACTTTTTAATGATCGCCATTCTAACTGGTGTGAGATGGTATCTCATTGTGGTTTTGATTTGCATTTCTCTGATGGCCAGTGATGATGAGCATTTTTTCATGTGTCTTTTAGCTGCATAAATGTCTTCTTTTGAGAAGTGTCTGTTCATATCTTTCACCCACTTTGTGATGGGGTTGTTTTTTTCTTGTAAATTTGTTTGAGTTCTTTGTAGATTCTGGATATTAGCCCTTTGTCAGATGAGTAGATTGCAAAAATTTTCTCCCATTCTGTAGGTTGCCTGTTCACTCTCATGGTAGTTTCTTTTGCTGTGCAGAAGCTCTTTAGTTTAATTAGATCCCATTTGTCAATTTTGGCTTTTGTTGCCATTGCTTTTGGTGTTTTAGTCACGAAGTCCTTGCCCATGCCTATGTCCTGAATGGTATTGCCTAGGTTTTCTTCTAGGATATTGATGGTTTTAGGTCTGACATTTAAGTCTTTAATCCATCTTGAATTAATTTTTGTATAAGGTGTAAGGCAGGGATCCAGTTTCAGCTTTCTACATATGGCTAGCCAGTTTTCCCAGCACCATTTATTAAATAGGGAATCCTTTCCCCATTGCTTGTTTTTGTCAGGTTTGTCAAAGATCAGATGGTTGTAGATACACAGCATTAGTTCTGAGGGCTCTGTTCTGTTCTATTGGTCTATATCTCTGTTTTGGTACCAGTACCATGCTGTTTTGGTTACTATAGCCTTGTAGTATAGTTTGA
Source organism: Nomascus leucogenys (assembly GCF_006542625.1). Classification (NCBI taxonomy): domain Eukaryota; kingdom Metazoa; phylum Chordata; class Mammalia; order Primates; family Hylobatidae; genus Nomascus; species Nomascus leucogenys. The sequence continues at coordinate 45,300,755 of NC_044393.1, read as the reverse complement.
AGTCAGGTAGCGTGATGCCCCCAGCTTTGTTCTTTTGGCTTAGGATTGTCTTGGCAATGCGGGCCCTTTTTTGGTTCCATATGAAATTTAAAGTAGTTTTTCCAATTCTGTGAAGAAAGTCATTTGTGGCTTGATGGGGATGGCATTGAATCTATAAATTACCTTGGGCAGTATGGCCATTTTCATGATATTTATTCTTCCTATCCATGAGCATGGAATGTTCTTCCATTTGTTTGTGTCCTCTTTTATTTCGTTGAGCAGTGGTTTGTAGTTCTCCTTGAAGAGGTCCTTCACATCCCTTATAAATTGGATTCCTAGGTATTTTATTCTCTTTGAAGCAATAGTGAACGGGAGTTCACCCATGATTTGGCTCTCTGTTTGTCTGTTATTGGTGTATAAGAATGCTTCTGATTTTTGCACATTGATTTTGTATCCTGAGACTTTGCTGAAGTTGCTTATCAGCTTAAGGAGATTTTGGGCTGAGACGATGGGGTTTTCTAAATGCACAATCATGTCATCTGCAAACAGGGACAATTTAACTTCCTCTTTTCCTAATTGAATACCCTGTATTTCTTTCTCTTGCCTGATTGCCCTGGTCAGAACTTCCAACACTATGTTGAAAAGGAGTGGTGAGAGAGGGCATCCCTGTCTTGTGCCAGTTTTCAAAGGGAATGCTTCCAGTTTTTGCCCATTCAGTATGATATTGGCTGTGGGTTTGTCATAAATAGCTCTTACTATTTTGAGATACGTCCCATCAATACCTAATTTATTGAGAGTTTTTAGCATGAAATGCTGTTGAATTTTGTCAAAGGCCTTTTCTGCATCTATTGAGATAATCACGTGGTTTTTGTCATTGGTTCTGTTTATATGCTGGATTACATTTATTGATTTGTGTATGTTGAACCAGCCTTGCATCCCAGAGATGAAGCCCACTTGATCTTGGTGGATAAGCTTTTTGACGTGCTGCTGGATTCGGTTTGCCAGTATTTCATTGAGGATTTTTGCATCAATGTTCATCAGGGATATTTGTCTAAAATTCTCTTTTTTTGTTGTGTCTCTGCCAGGCTTTGGTATCAGGATGATGCTGGCCTCATAAAATGAGTTAGAGAGGATTCCCTCTTTTTCTATTGATTGGAATAGTTTCAGAAGGAATGGTGCCAGCTCCTCCTTGTACCTCTGGTAGAATTCAGTTGTGAATCTGTCTGGTCCTGGACTTTTTTTGGTTGGTACAATTGCCATCCTTTGATGGCAACTTACAACCCCTTCTGACCATGTAGTCATCAAGTGGCTGTCATTTCCTGAGTGTGTATAAGTTTGCAACTGGACATCCTGAAGTTTCCGTCAACCAACCATTTAAGGAGCATTTAAGGAAGGAATATGAGTCCTTCACTGACCTCTTCTGTAAAATCAAGAAAACACCAGCAAGAGACTGGCAAAACTGATGCCGGAGGCTTGGGGGAAAAAAAAATCCCAGAGACAAAAGGCATGGTAGCTCACGCTTGTAATCCCAGCACTTTGGGTGGCCAAGGTGGGTGGATCATGAGGTCAGGAGTTCGAGACCAGCCTGGCCAACATGGTGAAACCCTATCTCTACTAAAAACACAAAAATTAGCCGGGTAGGGTGGCAGGGGCCTGTGATCCCAGCTACTCGGGAGGCTGAGGCAGGAGAATTGCTTGAACCTGGGAGGTGGAGGTTGCAGTGAGCAGAGATTACACCACTGCACTCCAGCCTGGGTGACACAGCAAGACTCCTTCTAGAACAAAAAAAAAAAGGAACATCTTTTAAGAGATGCTACATCATCAGTGTCCTTGAAAGATCATACCCTGTATATGAAGGAACTTTAGGGATATCTTAATTAATTAATTTTGCTTTTATTTTCCTTGTAATGCACATGGGAAAAACTGTGCATGACGACATTCTGTGTCTAAATATGATTTTAGGGTTTTAAGAGTTATTTCAATAAGATTAAAGTAAATTCTAAGAGATAAGAAAATAAATTCAGCCTGGTCAACATAGTGACAACCCATCTCTACAAAATAAATTTAAAAAATAATTTTAATTAGCACTAGTTGGGCATGGTGACATTTGCCTGTAGTCCTAGCTACTCCAGAGGCTGAGGTGGGAGGATCGCTGGAGCCCAGGAGTTCAAGGCTACAGTGAGTCATGATCATGTCACTGTATTCCAGCCTGGGAGACAGAATGAGACTTTGTCTCGGAAAAAAAAAAAGAAAGAGGGAGAGAAAGGGAGGAAGGAAGAAAAGGGAGGGAGGGAGGGAGGGAGGGAGGAAGGAAGGAAGGAAGGAAGGAAGGAAGGAAGGAAGGAAGGAAGGAAGGGAGGGAGATATTGCCATGGTTTAATTGGCAATGTCTGTTTCATTAGATGATATATAAAATAATGGTGTCCTTTACTATTGATGGAGACTCAGATGCTATTAAATTTATTATTTCTCCACTGAAGCATTCCAGTGACTGGTCATCAGAAATTGAACTAGCACCATGAGCGAGGTGGCTTTGGACATGAACCGATTCCAAATCTTGCAACATGGCCAGTAGTAAAGAAACAGGAAGAGAGGCCACTTTTTATGTGGCTTTTTAAAGCCTTTATATATACATACTGGAATATCTTAGCCAGTATCCCCCCTCATTTTTTAAAACCTTAATTTTATTGAGATATAATTTGTATACAGCAAAGTGCAAAGTCTTAAGTGTACGGCCCAATCAACTTTAGGCATAGACCCCTGTAGCCACCATCCAGTTCAAGGTCTAGAACATTTTCATTATCCCAGATGGTTTCCTGTCCCTTTCCTAGTCAATGCCTCCCTAAACAAGAATACTCACTATTCTGTTTTCCATTAATAGCAATGTAGATTAGTTTTGCCTGTTATTGATCTCCATATATATGGAATCAAAATAGATACACGTTTGTGACTGGCCTCTTTTGCTCAACATAATGTTTTGAGCAAATTCATCCATGTTGCTTCATATATCAGTAATTTGTTCCTTTTTGTTCCTAGGTACTTATCCATTGTATGAATAATACAATGGATTCATTGTATTATTTTCATGTTGATGGATATTTAAATTGTTTCTAGTCTGGACTATAATGAATAAAACTGCAATGAGCATTTCTGTACGTGTATCATTTTGTAGACATATACATTCATTTATTTTGGATGTATAACTAAGAGTGGAATTACTGGCTTATAGAGTAAGCATAGATATTAGTAGATTATTCCAGCTTTCCAAGGTAGTTGGACCAATTTTTATTCTCACCAACACCATATGAGAGTTTCAGTTGCTAACACTTGGTATGATCAGTCTTTTAAATTTTACTTATTCCAGAGGGTGCATGGGAGTATCTCAATGTGGCTTTAATCTGGATTTTCCTCACTGGATATGGTGGTGCACACATAGAATCCCAGCTACTTGGGAGACTGAGGTGGGAAGATTGCTTGAGCCCAGGAATTTGAAGCCAGCTCAGGCATCAAAGTGAGACTCTGCCCTGTCTCTAATAATAATAATAATAATAATTTGGATTTTCCTGATGAGTAATAGTGTTGAACAGTCTTTTAAATGTTTTAGGTTTGAATATTCTCTGTAGTGAAGGCTCCATTTAAGTCTTTTGTTCTTTTGAAAATGTGTTTTGTCTTCCTTATATGTTCTAGCCATAAATTATTTGTCATATATGTGCATTTCAAATATCTTCTCCTGCTCTATGTCTTATTCATTCACTTTTTAATGATGTGTTTTGTTGAACAAAAGCACTTAACTTTAATGAGGTCCAACTCATCCCTTTTTATGGTCTGTCTTTTTTTAAAAAAATATGTTAAGATGGCTTGTGTTTTTTATGTCCTGTTTAAGACATTTTTGCCTACCCCTTGTTTTTCTGTCTTATAACCCCTGTTTCTTTTGCCAGTTTAATTGCCTGCCCTTTTCTTGAGTGGGGAGAATAGGAATCAGGTCAGGCTACATCTGAGTGAGGCAGGAAGGGTGACAGAGTTAAATTAGGAAGGCGAGGCCAACAAATTTGGGGAATAGATTAAAGCAGGAAGAGGCCCAACACTGTCTGATTTTTGGTCTAAGGGTCCTGAAAGCCTTTGAGTCTGGGTAACCTGATAACTGACTTCAGTGCTGTCCAGCCCAAATATCTGCATTGCGTCTCTTAGAGTGTTTGGAGAAGCTTGTCAAATTTTATGAAATCAACCTTTTCCATGCTCACAGCCCTGATCTATTGCCTAGAAACATGAAAAAGTCAATGAAGTTCGTGTTTTAGGGGCATCATGCTAATGTCTAGAGACCATCATTTTCCTTCTAAGTGCTCAAAAACCATCTTGATAATCCCTTCTTGACCATATCCAGGAAATGAAACCTCCATTTGAAATAATATTTACTTATTCCTAATCCTCTGACTCCTCCCCCATTCTCCGTAAGTTTTCCTTACTTACTAAGGATGTCAATAATTCCATGATCTCATCTGTCTTCTTACAATCAAGGGTAAATGTTTGGGTCTGCTTTTCACAAAGAGACCCTGGCAGGGCCTGGACTGAGCTGCCCATGTAGTGGAGACCAGAACAAAGCAGGAGTTGGCAAGGGGCTCAGGACATGCAGGGAGAAGGCAGGACTGCTGCAAACGCGGTGGAGGACAGAATACATTTCTTAAAGTGGCTTCAGATTAGGTAGCAGCAACTGAGTTGAGATCCCTGGGCTCAGAAGATGGACTCTGGAGACCATGGGGCTTTCTTGGGAAGACAAACAGCTCTACAGGGAGAAAATACTTCCATGCCAGGCCCTTCCAGGGGGTTATACTTAGAATGTTGGGACTACATTAATGAATCAGAGTCTCCTTAGAGGCACTAATTGGCGGGAACAAGATGAGGAGGAGCCATCCAACTTCCAGGGATGAGCTGGATGAGGGCAGGCAGGATGTGGCTGCAGAGACGCCCCTGGGAGTCCACCCTCAGGCACAGGGAAAGGGAGTCTGGTGTAACAGAAAGAGAGGACTGCTGGGATTCACACATTCCTGGTTCTAATCCTAACTCTACCACTTATTAATTGTGTAACATTAGGCAAGAATGGTGCCTCCATCTGAAGATTGACTAGAGGGTCAAATAGAATACTGTGCATAAAATGCCAATTTCCCCATTTTCCTCCCGTTTCTTTGGCTCTTCCTTCTGGTTGCTCTACCCGACGGATAGCTTTCAATTCTTGTCTTTCTTGCCCACTTTGAAGCACTGGCACCATTAAATAGTCACAAGGTCTTGAAATAAAACTTTCCCTTGACTTCCATGAAGATCCCATCTATTCCATGACAATAGCTACCATGTACATGCTGACAACTCCCACACGAGTATCTCCAGCACATAACTCCTTCCTAAGAGCCAGATCCATTGATATACCTGCTTCCTGAACTTTCCACATGGATGTCCTACTGACAGCTCAAACTCAACAATTCCAAATTCAGCTCATTATCTCTTCCATAAATCTTTCCCTTCTTCACCTTCATTCTCTATGTGGAGAACTCAGTCATCAAGCCCAAAACTTGGGAGTCATGGATTCAAGTGCAAGTGGTTTATTTGGGAGATGATACCCAGAAGCATCATTGGGGGATGTTGGAAGTGAAATAAGGAAGGGAAGGAAGCCAATATAGAGTGTTTTATCAAGCCTGGCACCCCTGTGGACAACTGGAACTGAATCCCACTGAAAAACTTGGAGATGCTGTAGAGAGCACAAGCTTCAGAGTCACTCATCCCAAGGTGCAAAGCAGCTGGGTGTTTATTTGCCAACTCCTGCCAGGCATTGGCTTATCTCTGTCATTGGCTGCCTATTGCACTTCTGGCCTTCCATAGGTGTGACAGCATTAGGTCCCATCACCAGAGAAAACCCTCAGATGAAGTGGCACAGATTCTGATGGTTGGAAGTCAGAAATGGAATTCCTGACTGGTGCCCAAGGAGATATCCTGTATCTGGTCCGCCCCTTTCCATGGGTAATTCTTGTTTGTTTTTTGTTTTGTTTTGTTTTGCTTTTTGTTTTTTTTTTTTCTGAGACAGAGTCTCACTCTGTCGCTCAGGCTGGAGGGCAGTGGCACGATGATTTCGGCTCACTGCAACCTCCACCTCCTCAAGCAAGTCCCCTGCCTCAGCCTCCCCAGTAGCTGGGATTGCAGGCACACACCACCATGCCAAGCTAACTTTTTTTGTATTTTTAGTAGAGACAGGGTTTCGCCATGTTGGCCAGACCGGTCTCAAACTCCTGACCTCAGGCAATCCACCCACCTCGGCCTCCCAAAATACTGGGATTACAGGCGTGAGCCACTGCACCTGGCAGGGTAATTCTAAGCTAATTTTCAGATTGCCTGATTGTCTTCTCTTCTTGGGACCCTTGTGTCACTCTCACACTCACTCCCCATGGAGTCTGGATGGCGTGCCCCTCTCTCTCTGTTTTAGCACTGATAAGCTTGTCTTTTAATGGTTTCTTATTTAATTACATCCCTCACTGAACTATGAGCATATTCAGAACAGAAACCAAACTCTGATTCACCTTTACATCCCCATAGTTGAGTTAATGAATGACTAAATGAATGAAGAAAAAAGCCATAAAAGAGGTGGCACAGCACATAACCAACTGCAAGTTTTTGCAGATAACCCAGGAGAGTAGCAAATTAAAGCCAGGGCAAAGAACACCCTTCTTTCACTATTACAAATCCTGTGATAACATTCGGTCAGGTCTAAACGCACAGCCAGTCTTTCCTTGTTAAGTTTAGGGTTAACAGTTCCCCTTATGACCTTATGAGGTAGAAAATGGTCAGCAGAGCCAATCAAGAATGTGTCAAATGTCCTGCTTTGATCAGTCTCTGGGCAGATGTCACACTATTCCTTCTACCCTTCTTGATCCTGTCCACCTCCTAAACTCCTATTCTTCCTTTAAAGCCTATCTCAAATGTCCCTCCTCCTTATAGGTTTCCCTGACCCTCCATCCTCTAGGGAAAATTGATTTCTGCCCAGCTGCACTTTACTGTCATTGTCAGCCTTTGCTGTGATATATTCCACCACAGCCTTCCCCTTGACAAAGATTCTTGGCTTGACGAAACCTTAGTCAGTCTCCTGAACCTCCTCCTAGGTGCTTCTGAGCACCTCCTTATAAAATCTAGTTTTAACAAAGAACCCTGCTAAGTCAGTTGAGCAAGAATGCCCTGCCCTCGATATCTGATCACCCTCCATATCTGATCACTCTCCATATCTGGTGATCATTCTACATATCTGGTGATCACCCTCCATATTTGATAAACCTCCATACCTGATGATCACCCTCCATAACTGATCACCCTCCATAACTGATGATCACCCTCCATATCTGATGATCACCCTCCATATCTGATGATCACCCTCCATATCTGATGATCACCCTCCATATCTGATGATCACCCTCCATATCTGATGATCACCCTCCATATCTGATGATCACCCTCCATATCTGATGATCACCCTCCATATCTGATGATCACCCTCCATATCTGATGATCACCCTCCATATCTGATGATCACCCTCCATACCTGATGATCACCCTCCATACCTGATGATCACCCTCCATATCTGATGATCACCCTCCATATCTGATGATCACCCTCCATATCTGATGATCACTCTCCATATCTGATGATCACCCTCCATATCTGATGATCACCCTCCATATCTGATGATAACTCTCCATATCTGATGATCACCCTCCATATCTGATGATCACCCTCCATACCTGATGATCACCCTCCATATCTGATGATCACCCTCCATATCTGATCACCCTCCATATCTGATGATCACCCTCCATATCTGATAAACCTCCATATCTGATGATCACCCTCCATATCTGATGATCACCCTCCATACCTGATCAGATTTCTTCACTGCCACTATCCCCCAGGTGGTGTCCGGCCATGCTGGCCTGTCTTCAACAACCTGTTAGGTTGGTTTAGCCAGAGTCTCCTGACCCTGATGTTTCCTCTTGGTAATATGCATATGATACATAAACAGTTATACAATAGAGATCCATGGTATTAAAATTGGCTATAAATTCCCACTTGTCCATGCTGTATTCAGTGTTGAACTCAGTCTCTCTCCTCAACCACCCATTGCCACAGACTTAATAAAGTTTGTCTTACCATACATTAACAAGTATCATTGAATAATTTTTTCTTTAATGCTTTATGTAGACTATGAGTTCTTCAAAGTTAGAACCAGGGCTGGTCTTAGTCACCTTGGTGACCCAGTGCTTGGGAGCACAGTCCCTAGAACTGAATCCTTGCCAAATGCATGTTTTCTGAGTTGAATCCCCTTTCATTGCTAGATCTTGTCTTTGGGTTGGTTTGTAATATGACTTAATGTAGCAACATCTGCCCTCCACGCCCAGCAGACTTGTACCATGTTCCTTCCTCTTGGCATCATCTACTTTTCTCTCTTCTTTCACCCTCTGCTCTATGCCTACCCTTGGTCCTCTCAACTTACGTGTTTACCTAAGGTGAGCGTTTTCTCATATACATCTTATTGCTTTGTCAAATGGATTTGAATAGGAAAAATCAACAGGAACAGCATGTGTGTGCAAGGAGAAAGGCAGTATACAAGTGCAGCCTGTCACTTACGCATGTGACCTCTGGAGTCAGCACTTGTCACTTCCACTTACTCCCTGTTGACCTTGGGAGCATTATTTAACATGTTTTGTCTCATTTCTATAACATTTGCAGTGACTAAGGGCTCACCTGTCATAGATGTTGTGCATTACATGAAACCATGTATGTGCCTTATCCTTCTGCCCTGGGCCTTATCATTGCAGGTCACACCAACTTGACTGCTGGCTGTTTGCATTTGCATCTGTCTGTCTAGAAAGTACTGGGGAGTTAATGTCCCCACAAGCAGCCTTCAACCAATGACTGATGGAAGTCAGCTGTATCAATACCCCAGCTCCCTCACCCCCTTCAGATGGGATCACTCTGAAGCTTGTGTTTGACACTACTTGCCAGCATTACTCTGTGAGATTAAACTCCATTTGTCCACAGCCGTCAATGGCTTGAAAATCATCCTCCTCTTTCCTGCCTCACTTTCCCATTCACCTACCAGTATTTCTTAGGACCACTTTCCCAGAAATTACCAGCCCTGGAATCCTTGCCTTGGGGTTTGCTTCTGGGAGAAGGCAAATTTTGACAGTATGTAAAGTGCTTAGCTCATTCCTTGCCTCTAGGAAGTCCCAGAATGGTTGTTGTTTCTGCTGTTATAAAACTGCGGTTCATCAGTAGAAAGCAAAGATGACCATAGATGGGAGAGGTTGTTCCCATCCTGTGTTCATCTTCACACTGCTCTGAGAAACCCCATGTGGGCATTGCCAGGCTGTGAGTGCACAGTGAATAAAGGTCAGTTTACAACATGCATTCTCAACAGGGGCTAGATTGCCCCCAAGAAGGCAAAAGTTGGTTCTGGGGGGTGGGTGGTAAAAAAAACTTTTTCTTTTAATGTATAAAACACAGACATTCATACGATACATAAACAGTTATACAATATGGATATCCATGGCATTAAAATTTAATGGGGGGGTCAATTAGAAAAAAAGGTCTGAAAAGGCTGGGGAACAATAGCTTGCAAGAGGCAGGAGAAGCTACTATTGACAGTACCCTGGTTTTTGACCATCTTGGGTGGCACTGTTTGGTTTGCAGGGTTCATGTCCTCTTTTCTGGAGTAAGGAGTTAACAGCTGAACTTTCATAAAGTTGTTTGGTTAAGTTTGCCCCACAGGGCACAAGCTTTTTGGCAAAACATTCAACTGTTTGTGGTTAGGATTTTCCTGGTTCTTATTAACACCAGACATGGTTACATTTCGAAAATCATGACGCTTGGCTCTATAAACAAAATTACCAGGTCGTGAAACACAGCATCCTTTGAATCCTTCCTTCCTGACTTCACCAAAGTCCTTCCTCCAAAGCAGACGGCATGGAATTTGACAAGAAGAAAAAAGGACCAAATTATTTAGCTCCAATACAGTTTTCCCTTGTCAAAATATTATCATTTAAAAGTTTAAAAATAGAGCCCTCCTATAGATATATAAGGAGTGTGGGGTTAAAAACTTATTAGGAAGACATCAGCAGGTGGGTAAAACTAGTTCAAAGCAGGATGGGTACAAGAGATTGGTGTATATGTAATCAGTCCAAAGAAAGCCTGCTGAAATAGGCTACATATACTCGCTGCCTGTGATACAAAACTGGTTACCATCCTCACAGGGCCATCAAACCATCATCTTTGGAGTTGTTCTCTACCAGAGAAATGTTATTTGTAAATTATATTTGGATGATTATATTTGGGCACTTTGGACCATTTTTTTAAGATCACCTAAATTCACCTTAACACTTTCTATAGCATTCAGGCTAGGATATGAAATCTTAACAAGTTTTATTTCTTCATTTTCTCTTTTGAGTATCTTAAAGACTACCTGCAAAACCTGAATTAGCTTATCCCTTTTACATCAAAGATGCTGGGGAGCAAGGTGCAGACAATGGTTTGCTATAAATGTTTACGACTCCCCCAAATTTAGCACTTGCCAATTTCCACGGTGTAAATAAATACTCCAACCATAGTCATCTTCAAATTACCAACAGAATCTCCTTAGGCAGAGTTAAAAAAAGATGCCCACCCGTCACCATTGTGAGATGGCATGTTTTGATTCCAGCATGTCATCAGGTGTGTGCTATGACATATTTTCTATACATTATAGTCACAACATTCAAGTTCCTTTCTGAGGAGGTACACTCAGGCCACTGGGTAAATGGCTCTGAAGAGCCAGAAAGATCAGCTCAGCTAAATAAAACTGCCAAACAAAACTGTATTCCCTGGAACCCTAATATATACCCTGAGGGGTCCTTCAGTGATTACACAATTTTAAATTCAAATTTCATTTTAAAAGTTATACTTTCTTTCTTTTTTTTTTTTTTTTTTTGGCAACAGGGTCTTGCTCTGTTACCCAGGCTCAAGTGCAGTGATGCAATCATGGCTCACTGCAGCTTCAAACTCCTGGGTTCAAGTGATCTTTCCTCCTCTGCCTCTCAAAAAGCTAAAACTATAGGCACACACCACCAGGCCCAGCTAATTTTTATTTGTTATTTTTTTGTAGAGATGGGGGTCTCACTTTGTTCCCCAGCCTGGTCTCAAACTCCTGACCTTAAGCAATCCTGCTTTGGCCTCCCAAAGTGCTGGGATTACAAGCATGAGCCACCATGCCTGGCCAAAATTTATACTTTACAAAAATAGAATAAAAATATACACATACATACATACGTAGCAAATGTATAAAGGTACATTTGCATACATATAATAGAAGTGGTCCCCAACCTTTTTGGCACCAGGGACCGGTTTCACGGAAGACAATTTCTCCATAGACCGGGGTTGTGTGGGGGATGGTTTTGGGATGATTCAAGCACATTACATTTATTGTGTACTTTATTTCTATTATTATTACATTGTAATATATAATTAAATAATTATACAAGTCACCATAATGTAGAATCAGTGGGTGCTCTGAGCTTGGTTTCCAACAACTAGATGGTCCCATCTGGGGGTGGTGGGAGACAGATCATCAGGCATTAGATTCTCATAAGGAGCACACAGTGTAGATCCCTTGCATGTGCAGTTCACAACAGGGTTTGTGCTACTATGAGAATCTAATGCCACTGCTGATCTGACAGGAGGCAGAGCTCAGGTGATAATATGAGCAATGGGGACTGGCTGTAAATACAGATGAAGCTTCACTGGCTCACTCACTGCTCACCTCCTGCTGTGCAGTCTTGGGGGGTGGGGTGTGGGGGACCCCTGATATATAGGACTGATGAACTCCAAGTTCAGAATTCTTGTAACCTCTGAAAAGAAAAAGAATATATGATAGACAGGACTCCACAGGCCTGGGGAGTGCAGAGAGGAGTGATACATCTTTAAACCTTTTTGTATATCTTTAACATTGCTTACAAAATTCACAAAACACATAGCCATATATGCTTTTTATATCAAATTTCAAGCTTTTAAAAAACATTAACATGTGAAATTGTGTTTCTAGATTAATTTTGGATATTTTATTTTATTTATTTTGAGACAGAGTCTCCCTGTGTCACCCAGGCTGGAGTGCAGTGGCATGATCTCAGCTCACTGCAAGTTCCACCTCCCAGGTTCAAACGATTCTCATGTCTCAGCCTCCTGAGTAGCTGCAATTACAGGCAGGCACCACCACACCAGCATAATTATTGTATTTTTAGTAGAGATGGGGTTTCACTATGTTGACCAGGCTGATCTTGATCTCCTGACCTCAAGTGATCTGCTCGCCTTGGCCTCCCAAAATGCTGGGATTACAGGAGTGAGCCACCATACCTTAAATAAATTTTAATTTATTTTTGAACATACATGTTAGTGTTTTGCTGTGCAAAAACATGAAATCATCACTAAGAATCTTGTTTATTTTTATTTTGTTTTGTTTAACGGAATGCATTTTTGCATTTTAAAATAATTTCAAATTTACACAAAGTTTGCAAGTATAGTACAGAGACTCATAAGATGTCAGTTATCCAGATTAACACATTTTAACATTTTACTACATTTGTTTTATTTCTCTTTTTTATCTCTCACTCCACACACAACATGTGCACACATGCTCATATGCACACACATACACTTTTTTCTAAACCATTTGACAGTAAGTTGCATGCGTCACGCCCCTTTACCACTTAATACTTTAGTGTTTACTTCTTAAGAACAAGGACATATTTTTACATTATCACAATACAGTTACCAAATTCAGGAAATTTAACATTGATGCAACACTTTAATCTGTTGCCCATATTTCAGTTTTTCCAATCATCCCAATAATGTCATTTACAGCATTTTTTTTCAGTTCAGCATCCAACTGAGGATCATTTATTGAATTGAGTTGTCACTTCTCTTTAGAGACTCCTTCACTCTGAAATGTATCCTTAGCTTTTGTTGCCTTTTAAGACCCTGACATTTTTAGAGCATGCAGGGCAGTCATTTTTGTAGAGTGACCCTCAGTTTGGGTTTGTCTGACGCTCCTCACAGTAGATTCATGTTTTGCACCCCTGGCGGGAATGCCCCAGAGTGATACGGTGGCCTCCTCAGTCCCAGATATCAGGAGGCACATGTGGCAGGTTTGCTTTATTCCTGGTGACATTAACTCCAATTGTCTAGCTAAGATGGTGGTGTCCACCAAGTTTTTCTGCAGTGGGAGAATTTTAAGAGTTGCGGTTTGTCTAGAAATGAGAGATGAATCAAACTGGGAGGGTATTTAGACTTTGCTGGATGATGGCCCCAAAGCTGCTATGAAAATGCCGTGCAGCTGAGTGAGCTGATCTGCTCTCTGAACTGCAAGGCGTTTTTGTGGGACAAGAAAGGGCAGCATCAGCAGCCTGTTCTGTGGCTGGGGCTGCAAAAGCCATCAGTGTCGTCACGTCTGGCGTGGGGCATGCTGGTGCACAAAGAGCCGAATCAAGCTCCACAGCAGGAACTGACACCAAGCCAGGCCTCAAGGAGGCCTGCGAGTGTGGCCAGTTCCCTGCTTTGGTGACGTGATATTTATGCACCACGGCTTTTCTGAGGTTTCTCCAACTTTCCCATATAAAATGAAGATGGCCTTTCTTCTGAGCCAGGGCTGCCCAAGTGGCGGGCCACAAACCACGCATCGCCTGACCCAGGCTGGGGCAGCAGCATCTCCGAGAAAAACAGGAAATTGGGACACACACGCTTTCCACAGCCTGGCTACGTTATGAGTTTTTTAATGCAGTAAAATACCCAAAGGAATGAAGATGTATTTGATTGGACAACGTTTTATTTTAGTAAATTATTTAGTGTCCAACACTGTTTTAAGTAGTCTTACAGATTCGCTCCTGAATTCATACCACAGACTTTCACTGGGCCAGGAAACACGGGAAATGAGTAGGGCAGGTCTTAGGGTTTCATCCAGGTTTTATGATATGCTGGGCAGACCGTGAACATCCGACAACAGGCCGTGCTCCATCCTCTAGGGGCACACAGCCTATGTGCGATAAACAGACACCTATAATCATGATGTTGTGGAGGCTGTCAGAGGGACCTGTGGGACCCAGAAAGGGGAAGGCCTAATGATGGGAATAGGGAATGAAGGGAAGCGCACAGAGGAGATGATCTCTGACCTAAGTCTTGAGGGATAAAAAGGTGTTCACTAGCTGGGCATGCTGGCTCACGCCTGTAATCCCAGCACTTTGAGAGGCGAAGGTGGGTGGATCACTTGAGGTCAGGAGTTCAACACCAACCTGGCCAACATCATGAAACCCTGTCTCTACTAAAAATACAAAAAGTTAGCTGGGTGTGATGGCATGTGCCTCTAATTCCAGCTACTAGGGAGGCAGTGACAGGAGAATTGCTTGAACTGGGAGGTGGAGGTTGCAGTGAGCCGAGATCACGACACTGCACTCCAGCCTGGGTGACAGAGCGAGACTCCGTCTCAAAAAAAAAAAAAAAAAAAAGTGTTCACCAGGTGTTGAGGCATTTTAAACAGAGACTGAGTGATGTATACAGAGACACGCAGTGTGGATGAGTCTGTGCTGAAGAGAGGGTTCAGAAATGCAAATAAAGGTTTGAATGAAATTGATGAAGACCATATACGCTGTGGCAGAGTTTGGACTGAGTGTCAGGGCCACCCTGATTAGATTTTGTGTTTTAGGCAGGATTTCCCAAACTTGAGAGGAAGGGTTTCTGGGGAACAAGACCCTCACTACTCCTTCAGAGGTTACTGACTTTTGTGACATGGTGAGGTGGGGAGACGAGGCCACGTCATCACTGGCCACACTGAAGATTGGTTAGCACTGACCCCAGGGAAGGGCCAAACCAAGAGATCGAAAAAGCTGGGGAAATGGGGCCTGGTTGAATTGTGGAGCTGCTAGATTGGCCCATGCCACTCCATGAAGCCTCCACCCTCACCCTGAACTTTAGGCCATCCCTTAATCACTTTTACTGCTTAGAGATTTTTAAGCTTTTATTTTGTTCTTGGGTTTTTTTTTGAGAGACAGGGTCTCACTCTGTGGCCCAAGCCGGAGTGCAGTGGTGCAATCACAGCTACTGCAGCCTCGAACTCCTGGACTCAAGTGATGCTCCCACCTCAGCCTCCCAAGTAGCTGGGAATACAGGTGTGCACCACCATGCCTGGCTAATTTTATTTATTTATTGTAGAGAAGGGGGTTCGCTATGTTGCCCAGATGACAGTGCTGGACCCAAGCAATTCTCTCCCCAGGCCTCCCAAAGCATTGGGATTACAGGCATGAGCCACTGCACCGGGCCAAGTTATTTTGAAATAATGTCAAACTTCCAGAACCGTGGCAAGAATAGTTCTGAGGACTCCTCTGTACTATTTGCGCAGGTTCACTGACCTGTGCCATTTTGCCCCATTTCCTGTATCAGCCTCTGAACCAGGTTAGAATAGATTGTAGCCATCAGGCCCCTTCACCACTTACTGGGCCAGTATATACTTCTGAAGAACAAGGAGGTTCTCCTACATTCCCACAGTTCGATGACCCAAGAATGGAGCCTAATCATCATATGATACTTTGATCTAAACCTCAGATGCCAATTTTTATCATGTTTCCCAATAATGTCCTGTATAGCATCTTTCTTTCTCTAGTCTAGGAACTAGTCCAGATCATGTCTTTTGAGGGAAGGTGTCAGGCCTCTTTAATCTTGTCTTTTAAGAATGATTCCTCAGGCTGGGTGTGGTGGCTCAAGCCTGTAATCCCAACACTTTGGGAGGCCAAGGCAGGTGGATCATATAAGGCCAGGAGTTCAAAACCAGCCTGGCCAACATGGTGAAAGCCCGTCTCTACTAAAAATACAAAAATTAGCCAGGCATGATGGTGCACATCTGTAATCCTAGCTACCCAGGAGGTTGAGGCACGAGAATCACTTGAACCCAGGAGGCAGAGGTTGCAGTGAGCCAAGATAGCACCACTGCACTCCAGCCTGGGCTATAGCATTAGACTCTTTCAAAAAAAAGAAAGAAAAAATGGTTCCTCAGCCTTTCTTTGTTTTTCACGACACTGATATTGATGTAGAATCTAGGCCAGTTCTATGATGGGATGTCCCTCAGTTGGGGTGGGTATGATGTTTCTTTGTGATGAGATTCCACATACACAACCTCTGTTGGAATATCCTTTAACTGATGCTGTGTTCTTCTTAGGCATCACATCTGGAGGAACACAGCATCTGGCTGCCTTCATTGGGGATGCTGATTTGGATCACCTGGACAAGGTGTTGCCTCATTTCTCCACTGTATAGTTGCTATTGGTCCGCTTGCAACTAACAAACACTGTTTAAGGAGATGTTATTATTTATCTTTAAGCCAATTTGAATTGGGTTTTCTGTTACTTCCAACATAAAAACTCCTAGCTGATTCAAGGGCTCATTTGTATTGCAGGATTGATTGCTGATTACCACGGAGAAACAGGCAAGGGATTATGAAGAGAAAAATAGGAGGGGTATCTTAAAAGCTTTCATTGTGGTCTGATGGGAGCAGATCTGGACCAAGGCACATGGGGATCCTAAGAGGACTAATCATTTCGTGACACTTCTTTTTCTTTGAGTTTATTTTGCAAGAGCTGAACAACAACAAAAATGATACTCTTGCCAGGGAGATGGCTCACATCTGTAATCTTACTTTGGGAGGCCAAGACGGGGCTTTACTTTGAAGCCAGGAGTTTGAGACCACCCTGAGCAACAAATTGACACCCAGCTGAAGCTTCATCTCACGAGGTATCTTTGGGAGACAGTATATATATATTGTGCACCTCAGAGTTATCCTACTAAAATGAGGGAGCGGGATTGAGCTGAGAAAAATCACCATTGCTAGTAAATAAGAGTGCATCATGCACTGTGTGGTTTCAGAATTTCCTCTTCCTCAGACTGCCAACTTAGGTCTAGCTGTTCCAGGTTGGCTTGTTCTAGGTTTGTCTGGGAGTTAGGGCATGCATTGCCACATGTCAAAATACTCAACAAAGATAGATCAGTGTTAGGAACGTTTCCTGTCTCCACTTCTGTGGGGTCTCTACTCTGAAGGAGGTAGAACCAATGTACACATCACGGCTTCTCTAAGGAATCATAGGCAGGAACTCTGCCTAACAGGGACTATATTTCCAGTTAAAAATGTTGAAATGGGTCCCCAGTTTATTTCAATGATGTTTATGAGGAGGACACTAAGATTTAGGAATTGTGGACTCTTAAGTTATTTCACTGGTTCAATAATGGGGTTAGATAATTATGGGGGCGGTGCTGAGGGAAAAGTCCATGAACAAGGTGGGTGATATGGTTAAGCTTCGTGTCCCCACTCAAATCTCATCTTGAATTGTAATCCCCAGGTGTTGAGGAAGGGACCTGGTGAGAGGTGATTGGATCATGGGGGCAGTTTCCCCCATGCCTAGTGATAGTGACTGAGTGCTCACGAGAGCTGATGGTTTTATAAGTGTTCAGAAGTTCCTCCTTTTTCACTCATCTCTCTCCTGCTGCCTTGTGAAGAAGGTGCTTGCTTCCCCTTCCACTATGATTGTAAATTGCCTGAGACCTCCTCAGCCATGAGGAACTGTAAGTCAATTAAACCTCTTTCCTTTATAAATGACCCAGTCTCCGGAAGTTCTGTATAATAGTGTGAGAATGGGCTAATATGGTGGGCTTCAGCTGGTCTTTGAAGCATAGGCAGAATTTGGATATATGAAGTAGGGAAGGTAATTTCTTTGCATTGATCCAAATGCAAAGGTAGGAGTGGGGATAAAATACGGGTAAGATGCATGTGCGATTGTACCTCACTCACTTCCTCCTACCATACACTCCTATGCACGTCTTTTTTTTTTTTTTTTGAGACGGAGTCTCGCTGTCGCCCAGGCTGGAGTGCAGTGGCGCAATCTCGGCTCACTGCAAGCTCCGCCTCTCGGGTTCACGCCATTCTCCTGCCTCAGCCTCTCCAAGTAGCTGGGACTACAGGCGCCCGCCACCACGCCAGGCTAATTTTTTGTATTTTTAGTACAGACGGGGTTTCACCGGAGTCTCCATCTCCTGACCTCGTGATCCGCCCGCCTCGGCCTCCCAAAGTGCTGGGATTACAAGCGTGAGCCACCACACCCGGCCTCCTATGCACGTCTTACTGCAACTTTCTGCCTGGCCATCTGAGGGTGCCATCAAGTTAATACCCCCAGGAGAAATTCTCCAACAGTGACCTACACAACCCAGCTTCCTTGACCTCAAGTGGGACACCTCTGAAGCACACTCACCCCACATCATCTGCATTCCCCTGCAGCATCATGCTCTGGTGGCCCCCAGCTACACATGTTCAGTCTTAAAGGATACATATTCTAAAGGTAAAATCATGACATTAATAGAAAACTTTTTAAAAACTACATCAGAGTGAAATACTGGACATCAGAAACTACAAAATGTGGGACGCTGGGTAGGGAGTGAGGGTTGAAAAATTACCCATTGATTACGATGCTCACTATTCAGGTGATGGGTATACCAGAAGCCCAAACTTCACCACTACACAAAATATGCATGTAAGGTACCTGCACTTGTACCCCCTAAATATATTTAATAAATTAATTAATTACATTTTTAAAAAACTGCTTAAAATTTTTTAAAACTCATTAGTGAATGAGGGAAATGGTAAAATGTCACAACTGATTTAAAAGTAGACTCAAATAGCACTTACGTACAAATATATAACACACTGTTTCTTTTTTTAATGTTTTAGTTTATTTTTTTTTATTTTTTATATTTTTTTATTTTATTTTTGAGACAGAGTCTTGCTCTATCACCCAGGCTGCAGTGCAGTGGTGCAATCTTGGCTCACTGCAGCCTTGATCTCCTGGGCTCAGGTAATCCTCATGCCTCAGCCTCCCAAGTAGCTGGGACTACAGGCATGTGCCACCACTCTTGGCTAATTTTTTAAAGTTTTTTGTAGAGATGGGGTCTCACTATATTGCCAAGGCTGCTCTTGAACTCCGGGGTCAAGGGATCCTCCTGCTTCAGCCTGCCAATATGCCGGAATTACAGGTGTGCGCCACCATGTCCAGCCGTATAACATACTTTTTCTGGAAAGGACCAGATAACATTTTAGGGTTTGCAGGCCACGTAGTCTCTGTTGCAACTACTCAGTTCTACCATTGTAGCCTGAAACAGCTATAGACTATATGTTAATAAAGGAGTGGTCGCTGGTGTTTCAATGAAACTTTATTCTCAAAAGCACGTGGTAGGTGCATTTGGCCTAGAGACCTTCTTTGCAGACCCCTGATATAGGCAATTAAGAACACTGAACTTACTTTACAAGTGGATGCAAAACTGGTCAATATCCACAGGGCACTAATCAAGTGCATCTCCATAGAACCGAATTTGCATCTCTGGGGGCAACACTCGTTTGCATTATTATCAGTTTTCTACAATTTATAGAATTGAAAATACAGTTGATCCTCATTATTTGTGAATTCTGTATTTGCAAATTTGCCTTCTTGCTAAAATTTATTTGTGACTCCCAAATCAATAATCATGGTGCTTTTGTGGTCATTTGTGCACATACAGAGAGGAGCAAAAAATTTAAATCACCTGGCACATTCCCAGCTGAGGATGAATGAAGCTCTACCTTCTTGTTTCAGCTCTCATACTGTAAACAAGTGTCCTTTTTGATGTCTATTTAGTGCTGCCTTCTTCACATTTTGGGGTGTGTGTGTGTGTGTGTGTGTGTTGGTTATTTCACCGCTTTAAGAGGCCCCTAAAGCAAATGCCAAACAACTGTTTAAGGGCAAGAAGGCTGTGATGGAGAAAACGTGAATGTTAGATAAACTCTGTTCAGGCTTGAGTTATAGTGCTGTTGACCATTACTTCAGTGTCAATGAATCAACAATACATATTAAATAAGGTGGTTTTAACTAGAAACACACATAAAGCAAGGTTATGCATTGATCTGTTAATGAAAATGCTGTGACCAGGGGCTAGCAGGAACCTAAATTGGTATTTCCCCTAGGAACAATGGTTCAGTGTTCGCTAATTCACGGTTGGTGATGACTTTACAGAACTTAATACCATGAAATACAACAACTGATTGTGGCTCAAAGAAAGACAGTGAAAGGTGGAGCTAACCCAGAATGGTGCTCAAGACAGCACACCCCGTCATTATCTCATAATGCTTCCTGGTGTCAGTAATGCACCTTTCCTTGGCTGTCTTCCCTTCTCTGACTCCCTCACAGTACCTGTCTCCTTCCCTACAGTGTTTCCTACGACTACCTCCCAAGGAAACAACTTGCACAGCAATGCTTCTCTCAGAGTTGGCTTGCAGGGGAATGGAGACTAAGACAGGTTACATTGAGCAGAGGAGTGTAATGACAGTTGAGGGTGTAGAGACATAATTAGCAACTGAGATTGAATAGTTGAGTTGGTTGCAGAGCAGAAGGGGCCCTAAAAGGGAATATAGATACATTTTTATTTTTTTAATTATTTTATTTTATTTTTTTTTTATTTTTTGAGACAGGGTCTCACTCCATCACCCAGATTGGAGTGCAGTGGCATGATTTTGGCTCACTGAAGCCTCCTCCTCCTGGGTTCAAGCCATTCTCATGCCTCAGCCTCCTGAGGAGCTAGGATTACAGGTGGGTGCCACCACACCCAGCTAAGTTTTGTATTTTTAGTAGAGCTGGGGTTTTGCTATGTTGTCCAGGCTGGCCTCCAACTCCTGACCTCAAGTGATCCACCCACCTTGGTCCCCCAAAGAGCTGGGATTACAGGCATGAGCCACTGCACCCAGCTGATAATTTTTTTTTTAAACGGAGTCTTGCTCTGTCGCTCAGGCTGGAGTGCAGTGGCGTGATCTTGGCTCACTGCAACCTCCACCTCCGGAGTTGAAGCAATTCTCCTGCCTCAGCCTCCCGAGTAGCTGGGATTACAGGCGCATGCCATCATGCCCAGCTAATTTTTGTTGTTTTTTTTTTTTAGTAGAGATGGGGTTTCACCATGTTGGCAAGGCTGGTCTCAAACTCCTGACCTTGTGATCTGCCCACCTCAGCCTCCCAAAGTGCTAGGATTACAGGCGTGAGCCACTGCACCCGGCCTAAATTTTTAAATTCTAAAAAGATGAGTTAACTGTAGTATTGCACACCTGTAGTCCCAAAGGAGTCTGAGGTGGGAGGATGGCTTGAGTCCAAGAGTTTGAGGCTATAGTGAGCTATGATTGTGCCACTGCAGTTCAGCCTAAGCAACAGATTAAAAATTAAAATTTTTTTAATAAATAAAAAATGGGTTGCAAACAGGGAAGCAGAATGCTGGTGCAGGCCTGCAGGATGGAATGAAACAGACACAGACAGTGGTGATGCAGACATTTAAATCACCCAACACATTCCCAGCAGAATGTGTCCTTTGGTGTGGGCCTGCAGGATGGAATGAAGCAGAGACAGACAGTGGTGATGCACAGACGTTTAAAGAGCTGCTGAAACCATTAAGGTCGGTGCAGTCCAAGGTCTGAGTGAGTGCAGAGGATGGGAAGGAAGATGAGTGACGTTTCAACCAGAAGATTCAGCAGAACTGCAGAGTGACTGATGTGAGGAGGAAAGTGAGGGCACAGCCGGGGTCCCTCCCTCTGAGGCTTTGAGCCTGGGGTTGTCATTAACAGAATAGGGAGCGAGGACTTCAGGGGAACGGAATGTGAAGTGGAAAGTCTGCACTGGAAACTAAATTTCAGAGAAAGAAACCAAAAATCACTACTTCTTGTACTTTTTTCTAGACAGATATTTCTGAGTATAGGAAAAGAGGAAGCGGACTCCACAAACCCTTGGCTTTTGTTTTTGTTTTATTTTTATTTGATCCAGGCAAAGTAAGTAATTGCAATCCAGAAATAATGCACAGCTCTGCCATCTGAAACATCTGACTTCTATCCTCTGGTTTATCTTCAGGTCGTATAAATCTTTTGCCTATGACCGAAAGATTTGATTTCTGTCTACTCTCTGTATATACCCCAATGAGATAATAAAGGGGTAGACTATAATTCAAAAAAAGGGAAGAGGAGAGAAAAGGAAAGACTCCTAACTAAGAGAATAGGGCTTCACTGGAAAATAGGGCCTATGGAGAAAGCCTTGGTTAAAATGGAAGCTTCCAGATGTAGGGAGGGCTCATGTAGAGAGAGGTACCACACAGACTATGATGGCATAACAGACAGGCAAAATGGGGATATGTGAGTAAAGCCCTTTATAAATCAAAATACCACATACCTGCCGGGCGCTGTGGCTCACGCCTGTAATCCCAGCACTTTGGGAGGCTGAGACAGGCAGATCACTTGAGATCAGGAGTTCGAGACCAGCCTAGCCAACATGGTGAAATCCTGTCTCTACTAAAAATACAAAAATTAGCTCAGTGTGGTGGCGGGTGCCTGTAATTCCAGCTACTCAGGAGGCTGAGGCAGGAGAATCGCTTGAACCCAGTGGGGCGGAGGTTGCGGTGATCACACCACTGCACTCCAGCCTGGGCAATAGAGACTCCATCTCAAGAAAAAAAAAAATACCACACACCGAGTGTACTGGGGCATTCATTCTTTTATAGCCAGACCCACCCATTTGGATTACGCCAGCGAGGACTGTGAAGAGGTCATTTTGGCCCAGTTTGCTTTACTGATTTCAGCAAAAGCACTTACAGCCTTCTGGAGGAGAGTAAGAAGATAAGGTCTTCAGGAAGATAAAAGCATTAACTTCTAACCTTCCCCCTTGCTGGAGATGCTGTTACAGCCACCCAAAGAGAGGGACGCCTTGTTTTACCAAGAAACTCAGCTTCTGGGTGATTCTCAGGCATGTTATCTGTCTTCCTATTATCTGCAGTAACTCGAGGTCAACGGATGTTGATTGCAGAGGATTCATAACATTACCCCAGCCCCAGAGAAAGTGTGCATATCTCAGACACGAGGCAGAGGTATTTTTCAGTGCTTACTGGATATGTTTTGACTCCCAAGACAAGAATGTTTGGAGGGGAAAGGCATCTGGTTTGGAATTGAGAGTGAGATTTCAGAAGTCTAAGACAGTGGGTCCATAGTGCAGGGTTATAGTGTTGTAGACTCACCCCGTGAAAGAGCCATAAGGCAGAGGAAGGAGCACAAGAGCCAGGATGCTTCTCAGGAGAGAGCCTGACCTCTTGCTGGAATTCAGAGCTAGAGAGAAATGAGGTTGCAATAGGGCTGTTGAACCTAAGCCCACCTGCTTTCTGCAAGTGCCACAAGGATGTAACTAGGCCCACACAGGACCGAACCTTATACTTTTGCAAACCAGGATTGGATGGAGGGTGGGAGAGGACTAAAAGCAGTGGTGGGGCTGGGCACAGTGGTTCATGCCTATAATCTCAGCACTTGGGGAGGCTGAGGTGGGAGGATCGCTTGAGCCCAGGAGTTCAAGACTAGACTGGACAACTGTAGAGACCCCTATCTCCACAAAAAAGTCAAAAACTTATCCAAGTGTGGTGGTGCACACCTGTAGTCCCAGCTACTGGAGAGGCTGTGGTGGGAGGATCACTTGAGCCTGGGAGGTTGAGGCAGCAGTGAGCCATGATTATGTCAGTGCATTCTAGTCTGGGCGACAGAGTAAGAGTGTCTCAAAAAAGAAAAATGGTAGCGGAAGCTGTGTCCATTCTGTTGTGAGCCCTAAGATGATCCTACCTGCCACCCAGTAGTCCCCTAACACCTGAGTTATGCACTTTGTCCTATCCTAGCCTCACCCCTCCTCGTGGAAGGAGAAGTTTTTGGAGCAAACAAGTTGCGCCAGTCTTGGGCCCACATCCCCTCCCTGCCTCGCCCATGCTCCCAATGCCCAAAGCTCTGGAATCTCTTCCCGCGTGGCCCAAGCGTGCTTCCACTGCCTGGCAGGCTGTCTCCCAAGCCCCTGGGCCCATGGGCTGACTCTGCTCCTGGAGTAGCATCCGTAGGCTGAAAAGTGTGGGAGGGAATGAAGGATGCACAGCACTTGGTCATGAAGGATGGGGTATCCACAGAGCTATTGGAGGGAGAAGAGGGGTAACAAACCAGGATCACCCCATGTCCCCATGTTCAGGTACAAAACACTGACGAGTCTGAGAATTTTAAATTTAAACCAGGTTTCCCAAGTCCTCATAAAGGCATATTTGTCATGGTAGGAGAATAGAACATACTTTAGTTAACAGTTTGTTCTCTTGATGTATAATTTTTTAATATTCAGACATAAAGTATATGTGAACTTCCATCTGTCCTCTTGCCTCAGTCCCTGAAAATGCCAGTGTCCACCCAGCATCCTCCTGGGTGGCATGAAAACCCAGACACAGGCAATGATGCTGTCTCCACTGTCCACTCAGGCCATCCATCCATGGGCCCACTTGACCCTCCATACTTTACTGTTTTCCATTATGTGATTCTTTTGCTCTCATTATGACTCAAAGCAGTCTCTCTTGGACATGAGTTTGTACCCACCCTCAAATAGTCTCAACGGATAAGAGGAAATCCTGCTTCCTCCCCTGTACCTTGGGCTCCACGCTAACCACACCTGCCCTGTCTGGCCTCACTGCCAGAGGAAGGAGTCAGACGTCTGAACAAGAGGATGGAGTGAGGTAGACCATTGAGAGGAAAACCCTAAGCCCTAGAGAACCTGCAGAGCCTAGCAGAAATTATGTGGTAGTTGCAAATAGTGCAAAACTGAGTAATAGGAAACTGGATTTGTGAAATATCCTATGTCCTTGTCACTCCTAACAAAAAACATGAATGCCATTGGTCAGCCAAGACAGACTTTTAAACATGCCTGAACTTCTGAGGCACAATTGCTGCCACCAAAACCACCTTTTTGGTGATGGCAGCAGATATCTCTGAGAGCATTACATGGATTTTTATGACTCTTTCATAGACACACGAAATACTAAGTTATTTCGGAGAACTGTTACTTTCTTTATGCTTTTCCCTTGCTCATTTCTGGAGTCCGGTTGTGTGATGGTGTCAAATATTAATACATGTTATTAGCACATTTACTATGTATAGAAGGTGTCATACTATGTATAGAAGGTGTCATACTATGTATAGAAGGTGTCATGGTATGTTGTTATTTTGATATTAGACACTGTGCTTCCGCTGACTGTCCACATGGAATCTGTGGGCTTACAAGGAAGACATTCTTCAGAGGAGGCCATTTTTTCTTCAGCCCACTCCTTAAAATCTCCAGCATGGAAATTTTAAGGCTCTAATCCTATAACACATGGATGCAAGGACATGCACAAACACACAGCGTGGTCAATTTGCTTCACTGGTCGATATATTTCACTGGGAGTTTAGCACTTGTTTCCGTGGACTTTTTTCATTGTGTGATCTTCAGTGCTGATGTGTTGGCTTGGACAAACACCCAGAGGCTTCTCTAGAATTCCAATTTGTGCAAAAATGAAGGGGCTGAGAAACATGATTGGCTAGGGACTTGTAGAGAATAAAGTAGGTTTGTATGCTACAGAGAGAGGAAAGATCTTCAGATCATAGAACTGTAAGGAAAATCCAACCACAGAGAGAACACATGGACTTCCTAAACTCTTTCATTTCTTTGGTATTTCAAAGTGGTATCAAAAAATATGTATTTTTTGCAGACCAGGTGCAGTGGCTCATGCCATCCCAGCACTTTGGGAGGCCAAGGCCGTCAGATCACTTGAGGCCAGGAGTTCAAGACCAGCCTGGCCAACATGGCGAAACTCTGTCTCTAACAAAATTACAAAAATTAGCTGGGCATGGTGGTGCCCACCTGTGATCTCAGCTACTCAGGTAACTGAGGCAGCAAGACAACTGATGAACCGGGAAGGCGGAGATTGCAGTGAGCCGAGATCACGCCACTGCACTCCATCCTGGGCAACAGAGTGAGACTCTGTCTCAAAACAAAAAAAAATTTCCACCATGTTTTGTGGGTCAATAGCATGGTATGTGTGTTGTTGGCATTTTATCTGATCTAGGGATTCTTAAAGATAAGCGTGGTTCTTCCTATCATCTTATGCTTTAGAGGAAGTCATTCTTTTTTTTTTTTTTTGAGACAGCATCTCACTCTGTTACCCAAGCAGGAGTGCAGTTGCATGATTAATGTAGCCTTGACCTTCTAGGCTCAAGCGATTCTTCCACGTCATCCTCCTGAGTGGCTGGGACCACAGATACATGCCACCATGCCCAGCTAATTTTTTGTAGAGATGAGGTTTTGCTGTGTTGCTGGGCTCAAGCGATCCTCCTGCCTTCGCCTCCGAAAATGCTGAGATTATAGATGTGAGCTGCCGCACCTAGCCGAGAAAGTCATTCTTTAAAAACCCTTCTCTTTAGCCTAGATAACTTCCTTGTAAAATCCTATGCGTTTACTCATTCAGCAAACATTTACTGAGCACATACATACCAGGAAGCACGTAAGGTATTAAAGACACTACTGTGAACAAGCAGATGAGATCTCTAATGTCTGGTTCCATAAAGGAAGATCTTTTCTTCTTCTCCTCTTCAACCTCCATAGAAATGGAACCCACTAAGTCTAAAATAACAGACCGAACATATGGCTTCCTTTAACTATTCCCGATGGCAGTATTTTACTTGGTTAAGATGAGAGCCAGAAATATTTCATGTCCTACTAGTGACAAATAATGTGGTTTCGTGGATAAAGCACTGGTTTCAGTCTAGAGATCTAGTTTCTTACTTTTGCTATCTTTTATTACTTAAGTGTATGAAGAATCAAATAAAAGCCACCTCTTCAGAGACCTTGTGGTTTAGAATTGGTGAATTAAATATAGTGGTAACCTGGAATTGGTTCTCCCTGCTCACTAGAGCTGATTGTTAAATTTTCATGAATTTTCCAAGTCTGTTGATGTCACATTGGTAGCTTGAAACCAGCCATGATGGGAGTATTTACACCACAAAATAGGCAAATGCTAAAACCCGGGGCTTTTATTTCCCAGAAAGCCAATTGTTAAACATTTCCCTGCACATCACTAAATAAAGGGAAGGGTAAACACCCTAATGGTGAAGGGGAAAGTTTGGAAAGACGTCAGCATATTCATGGTCAAAATGAAGGAAAAGAAGCAAATTAGTACATGAGATTCCAGGCAAGATGTATCCTAGAGGCTAATTTATTATATAGGGATGATGTTCCTCTCTTTTTCCTTCATAGCACTGGTTGTCATGACATTTTGACCCAAAACATTGTATTTTATTTCTTTATTTTTTAAAAGAGACAGAGCCCGTCACAGAGTCACCCAGGCTGGAGTGCAGTGCTGCAATCAGAGCTCACCACAGCCTCAACCTCCTGGACTCAAGAGATCCTCCCTCTTTAGCCTTCTGAGTAGCAGCTGGAATTACATGCATGCACCACCACACCTGGCTAATAGACCCAGGACATTTTCATGTAACCCTGTGGACTTTATGTTCTTTACTCCACTAATGACATAGGCTGTTAGTAAACAAAACAAAAAACATTGTAAGAATAAAGAGTATTGTGTTTAGAATTTCAATACTCCATTGCTGGGCCAAAGAATATTCCTAGAGTTTCTGTGGAATTGCTTCTACTTTCCTTATTGACTGTCTAAGAATTACAAAATCACTAGTATTGTAGCCATTTCAGAATGAAATGGGTGAGGATGCACTCAACAGAATTTGTGATAGATCCAAACATAAATTGATGTATTATATCTCGCTTGTAATTCTGGAAAGTGAAAAAAACTTGGTCTGAGAAAAATGATACTGGTAGAAGAAAACCTGATGACAGCTGTCACTAACTACGCCCAGTCACACTCGTTATGACGGAACAAGTGACGGAAGCATCAATCTTACAAAATTCGGACATTCCAAATGTAACCCAGGGAATCTGGAACTTCATAGAAATAATGAAAACAGCCAACACCTCACAGGGCAGGAACCTTAAACAGTAAAGTTTCATGAAGACGAAAATCTTTTTGATCAATCACATCTCTTTTACAAAGTTTACAAGGAAAGTATTCATCCCTAAAACTATTTTCTATAAAATTAAAATTAAATGAATAGCTGTATGAAAAAACCTTCATACCACACACAAAATCCAAAGCTGCGAGATTACAACCTCTAATGAAAAATAATCACCTACATAGACTCTTTTACCACCATGGACAGAGAGCCTTGGAAAAGAAAGCTCTAAACTCAAGTGCTGACAGGTTGATGAGTAGACCCTGAGGTAGTCCCAGAGTCCGTGGCTTCTTTGTCCGTGGGATTCTGTGGATTATGAGCTGAGGTGGCTTATGACACTTCTGCATTGCATTGCATGAAGTTACTGCACATGTGTGTTGTGTGACCACTGATCACATGGAGCTTTTCAAGTGAGGAGGTTTGGAAATATTGTTGACCCTTGAACAACACAGGTTTTCAAACTGCACTAGTCCATGTATACACGGGTTTTTTTCAATAAACATACTGGAAAATTCTGGGGGAGATTTGCAACAATTTGAAAAAAACGCGTAAGTTGTGTAGCCTAGAAATACTGAAAAAATTAAGACAATGTTAGGTATCTTATGAATGCATAACATACGGGTTAATTGGCCGTTTATGTTATCAGTAAGGCTTCTGATCAGTAGTAGGCTATTTGTAGCTAAGTTTTGGCGGAGTTAAAAGTTGTACTCAGATTTTTGACGGCTCGGTGACTCAGAACCCTTACCCCATCCATTGTTCAAGGGTCAACTGTAAGCAGACTTTTCAATGACCTTGCGGGTAGCCAAGGGGAAGCCACCCCTCTTTCCCTGTTCAATCATATTCCAAGTGAGTTGAGTCCATCAGCCCTGAGGCCTGGGCCATGGGTGCAGGAAAAGCCATCAGTCAAGAGAGGAATAGGGATGCCTGCAGGGGTGGGGAAGAGGGATGCCTCAGGAGGCTATTTCTTAAATGGCCCAAGGGGGAAAATGAGGGCATTGGATAGGAGGTGAGAGAAGTTTCCTACTCCAGAAAGGGAGGACTTTTTTTTTTTTAGACCTGGTCTCACTCTATTACCCAGGCTGGAGTGCAGCGGAGTGATCATGGCTCCCAGCACCTTTGACCTCCTGGGCTCAGGCAATCCTCCTGCCACAGCTTCCCAAGTAGCTGGGACCCTAGGCACTCACCACCATGCCTGGCTCATGTTTTTATTATTATTTGTAGAGACAGGGTCTCCCTATGTTGCCTGGGCTGATCTTGAACTCCTGACCTCAAGTGATCCTCCCACCTCAGCCTCCCAAAGTGCTGGGATTACAGGCATGAGCCACCATGTCCAGTCAGAAAAGGAGGACTTTCTAACCAGCAGAGGAACCCACCTGTTGCCCTCGGGTGGCCACATGGCCAGTAGCTACATGGGCACCAGCAGGGCTTCTGTGGTGTGGACAAGGTGAGAGTTTCTATGAGTCTGTGAACCAGTTTTCCAAGGAAAGAAGGCATGGACTTCCACCAGAATTAACACCATTTACAGGCCAGTCCTGTAAGTGGTAGAAAGGAGTTTTAACCACCCCACCCCACAGCACCTTGTTAAGAAAAAAAAAAAAAGGTTACTCTTAGAAAAATTGAGGCACTGGACATTGTTCTTAATTCCATTTTTAAAATACTTCTTAATTTTTTTATGTGAAAGATAGGGTCTCACTATATTGTCCAGGCTGGTCTCAAACTCCTGGCCTCAAGCATTCCTTCTGCCTTGGCCTCCTAAAGTGCTTGGGATTATAGGCATACGGGCATGAGCCACAGCCCCTGGCCAACAAGAGTTTTTAAATAGGATTAGGACCAGGCATAGTGGTTTATGCCTGTAATCCCAGCACTTTGGGAAGCCAAGGCGGGAGGATTGCTTGAGGCCAGGAGTTTGAGACCAGCCTGGGCAACATAGGGAGGGAGACCTGGTCTCTACAAAATAAAAATAAAAAGATGAGTTGAACGTGGTGGCACACACTGGTAGTCTCAGCTATTCGGGAGGCTGAGGTGGGAGAATCACTTGAGCCCAGGAGGTTGAGGGGCAGTGAGCCGTGACTGCAGCAATGCACACCAGCCTGGACAACAGAGTGAGACCCTGTCTCAAAAACAATAATTAAAATTAAAATTAAAACACTGTTGTTGAGTCAGTAAGGGGGCTGGGAATACAGTTCTTTGCATATGACTTCTTTCTTTCTCATAAATTAGCTTGTCTTTTCAATGAAAAGTTTTCATGACCTTCAAACTTAAAACTTTTTTAAAAGATGACTGTTGGGTGAGGGAAAACCTGTGTCAAACAGTGATCCAAGACACTTTAAAAATTTCTTTTAATTCACATAGTTTGAATTGTCAAGTCTGATCCTGGAATAACATTTTTCTGTCCAACGTGTAAACTATTGGGTAATAGGAAGATAATTATGGAAATATTCAGAGAACTTCCCTGGGCCCAGACACAGAGCCACCTCCACTTCCTCCTACCTCTTTTAGAAAAAAACAAAAAGCATTAAAAGGAGAGATGACCTGTCTCCCTGGGAGCTGGTTAAGGGACCAGGCAAAAAAAAGTGAGATGCATTTCTTAGATTCGGACTTGACCTGACAGGTCCCCTAGGGTGAGTCACTTTTTCCTATTTCAGTCAATTTGGCTGTAAAATAATTACAATAACGAGGTCTTGTTTACTGAGACTGAAGTCCGTGCTGCCTGGCCTCATTCAACGGCTAGAAAGAAAAATTGAAGGCTGTGATTAGAAAGCTTCTGTAGCCAACCTCATGCAGCGCGGAGATGAGAATCCAGGACTTGAGTACGCTAAGCGTCTTTTAAGTCAGACCTGTGAGTAGTGGAATCCAGTATAATTGCTTTTGTTGCTTCTCTTGTGGGTTTGCACTTGTGACCTAAAGTAAATAAAATAGGATAAAATAGGAAGCTGGGGTAGGGGCAAAGGGAGAAGAGATTGGGCTGATGTTGGTCAAAGGATGCAAACTTTCAGTTCAGAAGGAGGAATAAGTCCAAGAGCCGTGTCGTGCAACACGGTGACTGTAGTTAATACCAATGTATTGCGTATTTGAAAATTGCGGCCGGGAGCAGTGGCTCATGCCTGTAATCCCAGCACTTTGGGAGGCCGAGGCAGGCGGATCACTTGAGGTCAGGAGTTCAAGACCAGCCTGGCCAACATGGTAAAACCCCACATCTACCAAAAAATACAAAAATCAGCCAGGCATGATGGTGCACGCCTGTAATCCTGGCTACTTGGGAGCCTGAGGCAGGAGAATCACTTGAACCCTGGGGGCGGAAGCTGCAGTGAGCTGAGATGGTGCCACTGCACTGCAGCCTGGGTGACAAAGTAAGACCCTGTCTCAAAAAAGAAATACAAGCAAACAAACAAACAAACAAACAAAACGAAAAGAAAAGAAAATTTTTGAAGAGAGGAGATTGTAAGTGCACAAGTGCACTCGGGACAAATAAAAAGCATATGAGGTAATGCATATGTTAATTAGCTTCACTTAGCCATTCTGCAATATGTATACCTATATATTTCAAGATGTCATGTTGTATACCATAAATATATACAATTTTTACTGGTCAATTAATAAAATAAAATCCTTCCCCCAAAATAGGAAGGTTACACTGGACTAAAGAAATTAAGAGAACAGGAGAGGAGTGGAGGGGATGGGAAGGGTGGGGAAGGGAGAGTAGAGGTGGGCGGGGAATAGGCGAAGGGGGAGGGCAGAGGAGGGAACAGGCCTGTCCTTAATCCTTCTCAAGCTCTCTATCTTGCCAAGATCTGGCCTGTGGCCCGGCACAGCAAAAGCTGGAGAAATGCCAGTGACTCAACCCAGTTCCATTGATCAGTGAACTGGAAATCGGGGACTCTGTGTTTCAACCCCAGTCGGCCAGCCCACAGCCAGGGTCCAGGTGGCGGCCTCAGCTCCTGGCCTCAGTGGCTTTCGGTAGAATGGGTGGGGAGCCAGCCTCCAGCGGTCTCACATAGCAGGCAGGCAGCGCAGCCTGGAACCCAGCCAGGGGACGCAGGAATCCTTTCTGCTTTTTAAGGACAGACTTTGCTTTACCAGACCAGTCGCTCTTGGGGCCACACGGAAAGCCACCACTGAGTTTACTATAAAGTGACAGAGGCTGGTGTCTCTAGGAGAATGAGGAATAGTCACTTCCTGCCTTTGTCCATTAGCGCCGACCAACGCGACCAGCTCCGTTTACATTCTTTCAGTGGTGTTGTTGAAAGGGCTTGGCAGCTCCCAAATGTTTGCAGTGTCCTTAGTCCCATGAGGGCTGCCTTCTTCTTCTTCTTTTTTTCTTTTCTTTCTTTTTTTTTTTTTTTTTTTTTTTTTTTTGCTAGCTTTTAGCTAGTATCTGGAAAGATCTACCGGACGTGTTGGACTCATTTTCTCAAGAATCCACTTTACCCTTCAGGGAAGCCAGGAAAAGAGCACGCTTCCAAACCGGTACAAGTCTGGAGGAATTTCACAGCCTCTCAAACTACGGTACCCTTTTTGTTTCTTAGTCCAGCCTGTCACTGGGGTGGGTTTCAGCATGAAGCTGCTGGGGTGACATCTGTGGGGAGGTGTGGGGAACCGCAGGTGAAAAGAAGTTATAATTTTAAATTGTATTAAATTGCTGTCAATATTGAGTCAAGGTGTCTAAGTTATGGTTTGGGGAAGAAAACTATAGCTAACTATAGCTACTGCAGAAAGATCTTAAACCAGAACTCCTTTGGGGCCCTGAAGAACTTTTTTTTTTTTTTTTTGAGACAGAGTCTTACTCTGTCACCCAGGCTGAAGTGCAGTGGTGCGATCATGGCTCACTGCAGCCTCAACCTCCTGGGCTCAAGAGATCCTCCCTCTTGAGTAGCTGGGACTACAGGAGCACGCCACCACGCCCATCTAATTTTTTTAAAAATTTTTTGTAGAGACAAGGTCTCGCCATGTTGCCCAGACTAGTCTCAAACTGCTAGGTTCAAGTGATTCTCCTGCCTTGGCTTCCCAAAGTGCTGGTCATGAGCCACCGCACAGACCAAGAACTTTATTTTTCTGGCCAAGGACTTTATTTTTTAAAATAATAATAAGCTATGTACTGTCTGCTTGAACTATCGGATGGCCCCCAGCATTTAATCCCGTGGGATGTACCTGCTGCTGCACCTGGCAGTGTGTTCCTGTCACCTGCTCTCATCTCCCTCTTGGAGCAGCTTATGAAGGAGAGATGCCACCTGCATCTTTTGAAATGTGATGGATCTGCTTGCCCTGAGCAGAATTCAAACTGGATGGTGAATTGAGGACTGCTGGAGGTTAAAGTGTGCACATGCAGTTTTCAGGCAGCTAATTAAAATAAACTAGTACACTTCTGGAACCTATACTGCTCCAATGCTATAGGCAAAATTCCCTGTCTGCCCTGGCTCATCAGAAAGAGTTTGTATATGGAAAACTTCAGAACAGAACAAAGAAACTTAAGTCTGGATGAGGAATGAAGTCTTGGCTTTCGTTTAGCAATTCCTGAACTGCCAGGTGACATCAAATCCCCTGCCGAAGAAACGTCTGAAATAAAAAGAATTCCAGACTTTAGGCCTGGTTTAAAGCAGGGTATGCTTTTTTATTTGTGTGCTTCTGGGTCTAAACAGGTCATGGTTTGCTCCCCAAGGTGACAGTGTGGCTCCCATTCCGTCCCTAGTTCTGAGCATGGCACTGTGATTTCTTTCTGGAGTTGCTCCAACCTGTGACCTTTGCTATGAGTGATGAACCCCAGAACCTGAACTTCTAGAGTCAGCAAAGTCGCACACTGCCTTCTCAGGAGGTTTCTGGAACGTTGGCCTTCATCCCAGCAGGATCACAAGTGGAAAGAAACACAGGGAAGACACCGTCGAATCTTTAAAGTGGCCACAGCACGGAGCACTGACACAAAGAGACGATGGTTCTGGAAGGAGGGGTGGGATGCTCTGTGTCATTATTGTTTTCTAGATGGGATTCCGTGCACAGGCCATCACAACTCACTGTGAGTGCAAGCAGGGGTGCAAATCGTGGGGCCAAAAAATACCTCTCTGCAAAGATCCTTGCTCACTCACTGATATGCACTTCTCAGCTATAGATTCATGCTTTTCCACTTGTTGAAACATCCCTAAACGTCGCCCTCAATGTCCTGTTTGTGTCGCTGGCTCTCTGCCACTCAGCTAATAATGAAACAGCCTCAGTGAACCTGCAGCAGCAGCTGCCTTAGCTTCGGTGCCTACCCACCCCTGCAGCTGAACCACTTTGAATATTCCTTGATGGTGCAAGAGACAGTCTCACTATTCCCTTCACTGGCCCTCCTCTGTGTCCGCCACTGTTGGCATGAGCTACATCCTGTGCACGTTATGGCGAGAAGGGATGAATGAGGAAAGACAGGGTGGTTTTATACTTGATCTTGGGACAGTCACTGGGTAAGGAAGGGTTTGGGGGTGCTCCCCCAGGCCCTCCTCAATGCATGAAGGCCTGAGCCAGGTCAGCTGGCAGAGGTGTGTATATGTTTAACTTAGAACTGAATGTTGAAGGTTTTGTGACCCAAAGGGAAGAATTATTGGGATCTGATGCCCTAGCAGGGGAAACTCCAAGCCCAAAAAGCCACAGTTAGAATTCAGAACTGTGTTGTTACCCTGCCTCTAAGTTTTCCTCTACGTTCAACTCCCCTTTTCTGGATGATCGTGAAGCTGTTTACATGTTGTCCTCTTCTGTGAACTGAACCCTGTAAACAGTGACAGGATTTTATCCAAATATTTCTGATTTCTAAGGGAAAAATAGAGCGATTTCTTCCCAGTGCCCTTCTGTTGACCTTGCCTGGGGGAGAGGCCAGCAGAGCTAAGGATGACCTCACCCCGTTGCAGCAGGATTTCCTGGGTTGTATGGAACCTCCTTCTTCAGCTGTCCCTCTGTGATCAGCCACATTCAATACATAAACTTTCAGTGCAGATGATGGGGACGTCTAATATTGGTTCTGTTCACATTTCAGTAGGAGGTCAAACACACAAAGTAATCATTATGCTTCCTGAAGTCCCAAGGACCTTCGACGTCAGCGGCAGAGGTGGGAGGTGGGCTGGCGAGGTGGGGCAGTCTAGGAACTGTGCTGGTGGGGACAGGAAATTGGGCTGAAGGGAGATGTAAGGGCTTGGTGGGAAATAAATGGCACTGTGTTGTCGACGGAAAAAGATCTTGGCAGGACTGTTGTTGTGAGTGTTCTGTGGCTTAGAAAGGAATTTCCTACAGGCTGGACTAACCATTAAAAATGTCTCTACCTTCAGGAGTCCCCGGCGTGCAGTGGAGCCTCGCTGGGGGAAATGTCAGCTTGGACCATGGGTGCCCGCGGTCTGGACAAGCGAGGAAGTTTCTTTAAGGTAAAAGGAAGCCTTGATTGGGATCTCAAATCGTCAGCTTGCTGCCTGAGCCTGGGAGCTGCAGTGCTCCGTGGAGCTGCTGAGGGAAGTCTGCTCTCTGAGCCAGCACCGGCTAAGGGAGCTTGCCCGAGCCCAGCTGCTGATTGTTACCAGGGCTTATAACAGGTTGCGGGGTCTGTGATTTAGTGCTTTCATACAGGCACAGGACTTGGGCATGGAGAGGGGCCGCGCTGTGCAAGACAACTGAGGCTGTCTTTATTTGAGAGCTGCTCAGTTTGTCCTTTTTCAGCTGCAGGGTTTTATGGTGGAAGCTGGACTTTGCTTTCCAGTGAATCAGTGCTGTCGTCCATGTGTTCTCTCCTTGGCTTGTTTGTATGAATCACTGAAGGGCTCCAAAACAAGCAAACAAACAAAAAACAGCTTCCTGGACCGCACCTTAGAATGATGAAATATTATTTTCTGGTATATTTTATCAAACATCCCCAAAGGCTTCTTATGATAATGAGGAAGCATGATTACAACTGTCTGACTCTTCTGTGTTCATATTGATGTTAATGGAACTAAATTACCTTGCTAGCTTAATGAGATAAGATTTTAAATGGGTGTTTTATGTACTCTGTGTGTGTGTATTTAATGAAGACTTGGTGGTCGCTTCTGATTTGCACTTGGGAATCAATTCCCCTCTTGTGGCTTTTTGCTTTGTTTCCTTTCATTCACCCTTGAATTAAGGCATCCTCAGTATAGAAAATTTTGAAAATACAGAATTATGTTTAAAAAGGTAGAAAAATGGAAGTAAAATATGCACTTGAAATCTGTCATAGGCAGTGTTCCAACACCAGGTCTTGTCCTCAGAGGAGGAAGACGGAGGAGATTTTATTACTGAAGACAAGTGACTATGTTTAACAATTAACCAACCTTTATGGGTTGGAAGTATCTATTAACACTTATTTACATGTCTCCTGTTTCCAAGAGACCAAAACTGATATATTGTGTCAACTGTTGACTCTACAAAAAAAAAAAAAAAAAAAAAAAAAAACCATCAGAAGAACCTGCTGATAAAGCAAAGTTCATGAGATTTACTGAAACAAGGAAGAACATCACCAGGACACATTCTTATTCATGTCTAAGCCAGGGGAGATTAAGAGGCAGATTTATAGGATTCGGGGATCTAGGCCCAAGTCCTTCAAGCTGCATTTTTCAAGGTGGAGCACTAATTTGATTTCAGTGACGTCTATGCCACAATAGCTTGGGACTGGTGGATACAGCAAGACTAGGATATTGAAGAGGCTCTTGACAAGTAAACCCTTGTTTGATAAGTGAGCTGTTTTCCCAGGTGAGCAAATTGCTTGCCAGGACAAATTAGTGTGTAGACATTTCCTGCAACAAACAGTGAAGTTATTTATTGGTTTACAGCCTTAACTTTCTGGGCAAGAAGATCCCGGAAGAAAGAGTTAAGTTATGTTGACACAGATGGTCTCAATTATCAATCCTAATAGTTAAGCTTTGTGGACAAAGTAGTCTCAGTTCTCAAATGATTTACTCACTTTTGATCAAACCTCTATAACCTCCACCCATTGGAGGCAAATGAGAGTAAGGAGCTCCTCAAGTCCCCTGTAGATCGAGAGCTAAGCCCACCAGGTTGCCCAGTTGTCATCCTCCAGGTTCCTGAGTTGCATCTGATGCTGAGATATTTATTTCCCCCTGTTAAGAGGGATGATCCAAAACCTCTCCTTAACCCAAAGCACTGTCTAGATCAGCCTAAATATTGGCTAGTCCATAATTACCACCTTATGATGGTCAGGAAGCACAGTGGAGCCCTATCTTACATAGTAGTTAGATTTTAAAGTCAAGGCAAAAGAAGAAAATGGAGGCCAGCCACGGTGGTTCATGCCTGTAATTCCAGCACTTTGGGAGGCTAAGGTGGGCGGATCACTTGAGGTCAGGAGTTCGAGATGAGCCTGGCCAACATGGCGAAACCCCATCTCTACTAAAAATACAAAACTTAGCCGTGTGTGGTGGCCTGCACCTGTAATCCCAGCTACTTAGGAGGCTGAGGCAGGAGAATCGTTTGAACCTGGGAGGTGGAGGTTGTAGTGAACCAAGATCGCACCACTGCACTCTAGCCTGGGCAACAAAGCAAGACTCCATCTAAAAAAAGAAGAAGAAGAAGAAGAAAACAGAGTATAAAGTTGCCTTTGGACATTTCTTAGGAAGGTGCCCTGAGGGGCCCAATGTACTACCTATCATCAAGTCCATTGTAGCCAGTTTTTCCTGCAGTTCTAAGAAAATCATATTTGTTTTTATTTGAGTTTTCAGTGGGACAGCGGTTAAGTCATTGACTTGTATTTCTGGGCTATGCTATAGGAAAGAACCAATCAGGTGAGAGGTGAGAGGCCTTCCTGACCCCGCCAAGGGTGAGATCTGCCATGTAACCTCTCCTGGGTCAAATACCCATGAAAATATTGGCAAAAGCACTTGCACTATTTAACTTGTCTGTAATTTTGTGTTTTTGGCAGAGTTTAAATTGTTTAATTTATTTATTTATTTATTTATTTATTTTTGAGACGGAGCATCGTTCTTTCACCCAGGCTGGTGTGCAGTGGTACGATCTCGGCTCACTGCAACCTCTGCCTCCTGGGTTCAAGCGATTCTCTGCCTCAGCCTCCCAAGCAGCTGGGATTACAGGCACCCACCACCACACCCGGCTAATTTTTGTATTTTTAGGAGAGATGGGGTTTCACCATCTTGGCTGTGCTGGTCTCAAACTCCTGACCTCGTGATCCACCCGCCTCGGCCTCCCAAAGTGCTGGGATTAGAGGCGTGAGCCACCGTGCCCGGCCTTGTTTAATTTATTTAAATCAGATTCTCCATGTAAATGATATAGTTACTTTATACTTCTTTCTTTCCTCTTTCTTTCTTTCCTGGAGCTTCCGGGCTCATGCAATCCTCCCACCCTGGCCTCCCAAAGTGCTGGGATTACAGGCATGAGCCACCACACCCAGCCTCCTTCCTCTTCCTTCTAGACATGGTTATTCTTTGCTGTGACAATTATTCCATAATTAGTCACCAGCATTCACATGTAGTTCTCTGTGAGGAGAAGTGAACTGCCCTTTGGACGTTCAGTACTGACTCTTTGCAGGTTCATTTGTAACAAGCTGGAGGGGAGTTCGGTGCTGAGATGGATTGTCACCCAGTGGGCACCTTCTGGGACCCACTGGCCCTGCTCTGACTCACCATGCTTTATTTCAGTTCTCACCTATTAAGTGCCCATGAGCAGCCAAGCTCTGTAGGTGGCCAGGGAGAGAAAAAGCAGAAGCCACCCCTAAACTCATGGAGCTTTCAGTCTGGTAGCAAATAAAGATATTAATCAAACAATCACAGCACCAGACACATAATTATAAATCATTTTTTTAAAATGCTTCATGGGAGATGTAAAAAGAGCTCTGAGAATATATAACCTAATCTGGGGTTCCAGAGAAATCTTTCCTGAGGAAGCGGCCTTTGACTTGAGAGCTGAGGTCGACATTATACCATTTAGGAAGATGGTTGGAGCTAAGTTTTGGAGTGACTCTTGATGCTACCGCAACGCACTTCTCAGCAGATACCAGTGATGCCATACAACTGGAGAGGATGCTTTCATAAAGCGTGAGGTTTCCTGGTCACATTCTTGGCTCACAGCTGAATTCCACATGAGTATTATCCCTCTCTTGGCTATTAGTGCTCATGTGACTTTGTGTAAAGCACAGATAATTGGAAGGCAATCATTGGACCTCTTTTTCATTATCCTCCCCATCCAGTTTGTGTTTCTAAACCAGAGTTGCTAACCACTAGTAGTTAGCACTACTAGTGATTTGTGGTTTCCCATCTGTCCTGGCTCATGGACATGACTCAGATAGGCTGGAGGACATGAGGTGCGTGGATAACACACAGATTATCTGAGCATTCTGGGATCACTGAGATACCCCGTGGTTACTGTGGAATCGCATCCCAGAAGCTCCGACCACATCCATCCATGCAGATAAACCCATTTTCCAGTCACTCACAGCACCATTGTTAATTTTCCACAACCATCTGGGAAAAGTAGTATCTTCCTGCCCCACAAAACACATGGCAGAGCCAGGCGCCATGGCTCACACCTGTAAATTGTAGCATTTTGGGAGGGCAAGGCGGGCAGATCACTTGAGGTCAGGAGTTTGAAACCAGCCTGGCCAATATGGTGAAAACTGTCTCCACTAAAAATACAAAAATTAGCCAGGCATGATGATGGGCGCCTGTATTCTCAGCTACTCAGAAGGCTGAGGGAAGAGAATGGCTTGAACCCAGGAGATGGAGGTTGCACTGAGCCAAGATGGTGCCACCACACTCCAGCCTGGGCAACAGAGCAAGACTGTGTCTCAAAAAACAACAAAACAACAACAAAACACATGGTAGGGGAGAAGGGGTAACACATGGTAGCCAAAGTTACCTGTTTTTAAGTAATAAATGTGAACACCTACGGCTGTCAGATTTCAAAGGTATATTGAACAAAAGAGTTTGTATAAGAAAGATGTCATCTAGGCTGGGAAGGCTATTGGTAGTCTTGAATTAGGGGCAGAGATGCTCAAAGTTATCTTTGATCCCCTCTTTCCCTGAATCCCATAGCTTCCCCCAAGCCACCCACACTCTCCCTACCATCCAGGCTCCCAATGCTGGCAAATCCTCCTCTTTAAAAATTTTTTTTTAATTTTTAAATAACTTCTCTTTTTAAAAAGATAGAGATGGGTTCTCTGTGTTGCCCAGGCTGGTCTCAAACTCCTAGCTTCAAGCAATCCTCCTGCCTTGGCTTCCCAAATCCCTGGGATTTCAGGCATGAGCCACCACCCCTGGCCTAAATCCTCCTCATGTCTCCAAAGTCCTTGCCTTTCTTTCCTGTCCTATAACCACCTTTCCTGTCCTATATCCTGTCCTTGCCCTTCTTTCCTATCCTATATCCACTTGGCTATTAGTCCTCATGTGACTTTGTGTAAAGCACAGATAATTGGAAGGCAATCATTGGACCTCTTTTTCGTCATTATCCTCCCCATCCAATTTAGGTTCTCATTCTTTCATTTGGTTCTCATTCTTCCATTGTGGGCATTATAAATGATGCCTATAATCCACCCACACCAACACTGTACACGTTTCTACTGATCCATGTCACCTGCTTGAAGACCCTGGCTCCTTGCTGGGCACAGGACCAAGTCTGTACCTTGACATTCAAAGATTTTCAGGCTGTGCTTCCACTTTCCCAGAACTCTTCCTCCACTGGTCCTGCCTCTGCAGCATTGTGAGTCTCTCCTGGGGTCCAAACCCACCAATCCCTGCCTCCAGCCTTGCCCACCACCCTATCCCTTACCCCTCCCCACCATCAGCCTCCCAACCACCCTTCCAGGCTTTAGACCCACTTTATCCACTGACAACAGAGCTCACATGGGCTGGGCTGGTATCTTCCTTTAGTTTTGTCTGAAGATCAAACTGTGGGAGAAATGTTATGTATGAAGGCCTAGCTGTGGTCTCAATGCAGTGCCAGAAAATAAACTTCAATTCATAACTCTGCCATAAGGGATTTGTTCTTTCCTTTTGTCATCATGGCTCTGATCCTGAGAGGGATCCTCTTATAGCAAAGAATGGTGCCAGAAGATAACCAGGGTGAATTGTCCAGTCGACAGTTCTAATTTCTTACCAGCATACCTTTGGGCTTCCTGACAAGCCTGCCCTCCCCAGCCTCAAGTGTGTACAGTACCCCCTTTCTAAGTGGCTGCCTTCTAACCTTCCTTGGCCTCTGGGACAGGGTGAGAGTTGAGAGTTGCTCTTACTAGACCAAGAAGAAAATGTGTTTTAGCTTACAGGGATCCTACCCTCCCGGGCCTCAAAACCACTCATGCTGCAGAAGGATCCCTGAACCTAGGTTCACAGACCAACTGGGGTCATTCAAAGGCCCAGCCCAGCAGCAGAGGCCCAACTTGAGAGGCCATCTTTGGTCATGTCTCACAGGTTGGATAAGAAGGTGCATCACAATTGTGTTTCAGAAACAGAAAACCTGTCATTATATTTCAGAGAATAACAGAAGAGCTCTCTGACACCACAAACACTAGACCTGCGACTAGCTTTGAAGAAACCACATTGCTGAACTCTGGCTATACCGAATAGATGAACCAGTGGGTGATGATTCACTTGACCTCTGCTGAGTTCCCTTAACTATTGGTCTCTTCTTGGCATTTGAAAAAGTATTCAATTTTCAAAAGTTCTGTCTGCCAAGCAAAATTTTTCAATCATCCAGAACTGGTACAACTGCACATCTCAGGCCTCAGGGATTCCCAGCAATGGAGTGTTCAGATTTTTTGTTTCCAGATAAGTGGAAATTCATTCATCTGCATGCACAGTAACAATGTACTGCGGACAGAGATTGCAGGGGCATGAAAAATAGTGGATAGAATAAAAAACCAAATTTTAGTCAGTAATTTTTTTTTTTTTTTTTTTTTTTTTTTTGAGACAAAGTCTTGCTCTGTTGCCTAGGCTGGAGTGCAGTGACATGATCTTGGCTCACGGCAGCCTCCGGCTCCCAGGTTCAATCGATTCTCCTGCCTCAGCCTCCCAAGTAGCTGGGATTACAGGCATGCGCCACCACACCCGACTAATTTTTTGTATTTTTAGTAGAGACGGGGTTTCTCCATGTTGGCCAGGCTGGCCTCCAACTCCTGCTAGTCAGTAATTTCATTGAGCAAATCCTTACATGGTTCTCTGGATGCTCAAAAGCCATAGAGATGAATGTTGCCCCCTTGGCCTCCCAGCAGATCCCCTGGACTATGAGTAGACAGAACATCACCTGCCCACTGTCCAGTGAGTCCACACCCACACAATGCATCAGCCCACAGGTCTTTCAGCACCTTGCAGTGGAAACAGCAGAGCGAGTAGAGATTTAGTCACAGTGACAATTTACTCATAATAGTATTGCAAATCATGCCTCACACCTGTATCTGGATGTGTCTTTTGTTTTCCATAAATAAATTCTTCATAGACACTGACACCTGGAGAGGCCTTAGAGCATAGAAACAATCGCACCATAGAAAACAATGTAAGCCGCAGATGTAATTTTAAGCATTCTAGTAGCCACATTTAAAACTTTAAAAGGAAAACAAGTGGAATTAATGTTAATAATCTATTTTATTTGACCTAATATATCAAAATACCATCATGTCAACACATGATAGATATAAAAAAGTATTAATCAGATATTTTACATTCTTTTTTGTACCACTTTTTTTATTGACAAAAATGGTATATATTTATTGTGTACATGTTATTTGAAAACATGTATTATTCCATGTCTTTGAAACCCTGTGTGTATTTTACACTCAGCATGTCTCAATCCAGACCAGCTACATTTTGTTGTTGTTGTTGTTGTCATTTTTGAGACAGAGTCTCTCGCTGTTGCCCAGACTGGAGTGGAACAATCTCTGCTCACTGCAACCTCCGCCTCCTGAGTTCAAGTGATTCTCCTGCCTCAGCCTCCTGAGTAGCTGGGATTACGGATGAACAGCCACCATGCCCAGCTAACTTTTTTTGCATTTTTAGTAGAGACAGGGTTTCACCATGTTGACCAGGCTGCTCTTTAATTCCGGACCTCAAGTGATCTTCCTGCCTCAGCCTCCTAAAGTTCTGGGATTACAGGTGCGAGTCACCACACCCAGCCAGACCAGCTACATTTTTAAGTGCTCAGTATCCACACGTGGCTGGCAGCTGCCAGACTGGACAGCAAAGGTTTAGCTGGTCTAAATCCCTTCGTTTTACAGATGGGGAAACTGAGGCCCAGTTTAGGCTACAGCAGGGATGGGAGTCAGACCTGATCTGACATTGCTCTGTGGCTTCCTGACCCCACGTGACCTCCTGCTCTGGTTCTTCTGTGACTGTCTTCCCCCTTTTCCAGCTCCCTCTCCCAGAAAACTCCATCTAGAGAGGTCATAAGAATGGTGGTCTCTCTCTGCAGGAGATGTTGGCTTTTTTTTTTTTTTTTTGAGTTGGAATCTCACTCTGTTACCCAGGCTGGAGGGCTGTGGTGTGAACATAGCTTACTGCAGCCTGGAACTCCTGGGCTCAAGCTATCTTCCCCCATCAGCCTTCCAAGTAGCCAGGACTACAGATGCATGCCACCATGCCTGGCAACTTTTATTTTAGTTTTTGTAGAGACAGGGTCTCACTTTGTTGCCCCGTCTGGTCTTGAACTCTTG
This sequence comes from Nomascus leucogenys, assembly GCF_006542625.1. Lineage (NCBI taxonomy): Eukaryota > Metazoa > Chordata > Mammalia > Primates > Hylobatidae > Nomascus > Nomascus leucogenys. Next base: position 45,257,168 of record NC_044393.1, on the reverse strand, counting down.
GGCTCAAGTGACCCTCCTGCTTCAGCCTCCCAAAGTGCTGGGATTACAGGCATGAGCTTTGGTGCCCAGCCTGTTGGCTATTTTTGGATGCACACGCATGCCTCTCACCATTTGTTCCAAACATTTCCAGGACTCAAGTCAGCGCCCCCAAGGCATGACTTTCTAGGAATGCTATGAGCTTATTGAACAGAAATTCCTCTTCATGTTTTCAAAAAGCAATGGATTTCATGGTTTTATAAATGGTTTTTCCAGTACATTGTGGCCATTCATTTCTGATGCTAACAGCATGTGTTGTTCCAACACGTGCTCTTCTTTACCAGGGGACTTCGTTGTTTAAAAATCAGGAGTGAAATAGGTTGCCCAGGTTCCCCTCAATGACATATTTCTCCAGGCTTCCTTGTAGCTCTACGTTTCATATTAGAAGGATATCAAGAAGGAAAATGTAGTTTTGAAGGACTATTGTGTCAATGTAAAATTTTCAAAAAGTTAAAATACGACTCTTGTACAATATAGAATGAACACCTGCCAAAGCTTTATCTCACCCATTTATGAGGAAACCAGAAAATAGTAAAGCTGGCTCAAAAAATGCTTTGACAAATGATGTATTTGTAGTCAACTTAGAAAGGCAGTCTGTGATAAGTTTGCTGAGTTAAAATCCAAACTGGTAACATCCTACAAGGCAATAAAACTGTAACCTTTGGTGTTCTCCCTTTTTACAGAACAGAAATCTGCAGGCTGATATATAACCTCACTGTGTCTGATCTCTTCATTAATACCACATAAGTCAAACACAGATACATTCCTCTAGACAATTAACTAATCCATAGATAAACTTGTTAAATCATGTGCCAGCATGGCAATGAAAGGACAAACTCAAATAAATAAAAAGGCCCTTTCATCTAGAAGTTTTAAAACCCTCTAATAAACAACTCTGGGATGAAAGCAGAAATACAAACTGGAATTACAGAAAAAAGATACAAAATGATAAGCAAAACACTACCTATCAGAATCAATGGTATACATTTAAAGCAGCAATCAGAGGACAATTCATAGCACTAAACACTTTTTATCAGAAAAAACATGCCCCACCTTTTTAATCTATTTCCAAGTCTTAGTGTTTCTTAATAATTACTGATGAAATGGTTTATTCCCAGCCACTTCTATTATGCTTCTCCTTTCCTTGTTCCCAAATATCCCCAACAAAGGATTTTTGCCTTAAAAAATCAAATGTCTTCAATGAGGTTGAAGAAATATGTGACAGCTAGTTCTATGTTTATTGACTTAAATAGTGGTAGAGGATTCCTGGGCTCTTTTTCATGGTGTAAAATCCTCACAGTGATGCTCTTGGTGTTGCTCTAATCCCTAAACTCAGATGTGTACATATATATGTCCACTGGTCCCAGGTGAATTGGATGGAGAATAATTTCCCAGCGTAACAATCTTTCAAATGTCTTTATGGTGGCATGTAGGAAACCATTTCCACAACATAATCTGAAGCTGTACTATCTATTGCTGTGTAACTAATTACCCAAAATCTTAGTGACTTCAAACAGCAAACATTCATACCTCACATTTTCTGTGGGTCAGAGATCTGAATGCAGTTTAGCTGAGAGCCTCAAGCTCAAGGTCACTATGAGATTTGGGAGGAGTTGGTGGCCAGGGTCATAGTCTTATCTGAAGGCTTGACTGGTGAGGAATCCACTTACAAACTAACTTGGCAGAACTCGGTCCATTGTCAAATGGTTCTCTCCACAGGGGTGGCCTCAGGACATGGCAGATGGCTTCCTCACATGGCAAATTAAACAGGAGAGAGCAAGAGACATGGAAGTCACAGTCTTTTTATAACCTTCTCTTGAATGGTACCCCATCACTTCTGCTATATTCTATTCATTGGAAGCCAGTCAATAAGTCTAGCCTCAGGAGCAATTACTCAAAGGTGTGAATATCAGGCTGTGGCTTACACTGGGAACATCTTAAAGAGCGCAACATAGAAAAACAGCTCAGTCACAAACTCAACAACCTGCAGGGCCAAACAGAAATAAAATGAGTGAGTGGGCCTGGCATCAGACAGGTGGGATTGGTGGGGACTGTAACAAAACTGGAGCATACAAGTCCCTTCTAGAAGGAGAAACTGCTCTCTCAGTTCCAACCAATTCTTGTCATGCAAGAATGAATGTGGGTTTTTTGGTTTTTTCAAGTGAGGCCAGAAATCTAGATTTCCATGTAAAATAATCCCAATTTAAAAACTGTTCTGGCTGGGCATCATGGCTCATGCCTGTAATCCCAGCACTTTGGGAGGCTGAGGCTGGCAGATCACTTGAGGTAAGGAGTTCAAGACCAACCTGGCCAACATGGTGAAACCCTGACTCTACAAAAAATACAAAAATTAGTCAGGCATGGTGGCGCATGCCTATAGTCCCATTTACTCAGGAGGAGAGGCAGGAGAATTGCTTGAACCCAGGAGGCAGAGGCTGCAGTGAGCCGAGATTGTGCCACTGCACTCCAGCGTGGGCAACAGTCTCAAAATAAAAAATAAAAAAAAAAAAACATTCTAAAGTCAGGTACAGTGGCTCCTACCTGTAATCCCAGCACTTTGGGAGGTCGAGGTGGGAGGATCACTTGAGCCCAGGAATTAGAGACCACCCTGGGCAACACAGGGAGACCCTGTCTCTACTACATTTAGAAAAAAGAAAAAACAAAAACAACAACAACAAAAATTAGGCTGGGCACAGTGGCTCACGCCTGTAATCCCAGCACTTTGGGAGGCCAAGGTGGGCGGATCACCTGAGGTCGGGAGTTCCAGACCAGCCTGACCAACATGGATAAACCTCGTCTCTACTAAAAATGCAAAATTAGCCAGGCGTGGTGGCGCATGCCTGTAATCCCAGCTACTTGGGAGGCTGAGGCAGGAGAATCACTTGAAGCTGGGAGACAGAGGTTGCAGTGAGCCGAGATCACACCATTGCACTCTGGCCTGGGCAACAATAGCTCTGTCTCAAAAAAAAAAAAAAAAAGAAAAGAAAGAAATGTACTTCTTGGATTCCACCCCAGACCCAGAGAATCAGAAACTGCAGGATAGGGCCCAGCTCTCTCCTGGTGATTCTGATGCTCACCCAGGTGGGAGAACCACTGCTCCAGACCCTATATTTCAATGAGTGAACGGGACTATACAAAAAAAATAGAAACGCCTTCATTCTCAACCTAGCTTCATGTCCTTCTCTGGAAAATGGAATGATACCACCTTACCAGCTGGATTGCAACTATCTGTTTGTTCAGATACAGTATTTTGATGATTTCAATCAATAACTCTGCAAACTTGGTGTTATTACTGGTGTCTTTTCTGTCTGCTTTCCCCCACCCCCCTCCCCACATTTTATTTGCTTTCTCAAAAGCATCTGCACACAGATACACGGGTGGAGATCCTCAGAGGCAGGGTGACTCAGCCAAACAGAACCCTGCAACATGCACTGGCAAAAGTGCTCCACCCAGCGTCAGACACCCGACCTTGTCATTTACCCAAGGGTACTAGTGTGCTAAGATTCAGGGGCTGCTCTTCCCCCCGCCAACTAAACCCTGGGGAAAATGAACACTCAAACTCCATTGTTGGTATACACTGCCATTAGCCAAAGGAACAAATGATCAAATGGAAAAAACAGACATTTTGTTGTTTGACATTTAGGTAAAATCAACTATTTTGGTGCCACTCCCTAGGCACAGCCCAGCCTTCTTCCGTATTCAATTACTTTGTAATATTTATGTTTAATCCAATAAACAAGTCGGGTGCGGTGGCCCACGCCTGTAATCCCAGCTCTTTGGGAGGCCAAGGCCGGCGGATCACTTCAGGTCAGGAGTTTGAGACCAGCCTGGCCAACATGGTGAAACCCCGTCTCTACTAGAGACACAAAAATTAGCCGGGTGTGGTGCAGGCGCCTGTAATCCCAGCTACTCAGGAAGCTGAGGCAGGAGAATCACTCGAACCCGGGAGGCGGAGGTTGTGATGAGCCAAGATCGCACCACTGCACTTCAGCCTGGGTGATAGAACGAGAATCCGCCTCAAAAAAAAAAAAAAAAAAAATCGAACAAACACAAACACTGTTCCAGGCATTGTTCTAAGCACTTTAAAACCATTCACTTATTTAATCCTCACAATATTATTATCCCCCTTTTGCAGTTAAGAAAACTGAGGCATGAAGAACTTGTCACACAGTTTGTGAAGTATGTGGTGGCTCCATGGACACTGTATGTAAACTTGGGCGGAATTTCATAGAGACAGGATCCAGCACTCATTGGACTCCTCCGACTCTCCTTGAGTCCTTGAGATGCTGACTCTGTGCCTCAGCCGGCTCAGAAATGAGACTCAGGCAGTCTCTCCTCCCACCACCTTCCATGGAGTGCTCGCTGGGCTGGATGCTAGTGAGCTGAGCCTCTCTGAACTTTCCCACTGCACCTGTCCCTCACCTCTGTCCTTTGCTGGCCACCCACCACTACCCCTTTCCGATGGCCATCTCTGAGTTTCCTATAGGACAAAGTGGGGATGATTCTTCTCAAAGGCCACCAGGAGGACATCCTTCCTCAAAGTTAGGTTTACGAGCTTATGCAGACACAGAGAATGCACACTAACAGAGGCATAGGAGGTTCTCAGTTGGAGGGAGGTGGGGGAGCTCGTTACAGGGTTTCCGCTTGCGCTGGGTAATTCTAAGGAAGGTGGGGTTGCAGATCTAGCAAATAAAATATACAGGACACCAACGAAACTTGAATTCCAGATATGGCATAAGTATATCTCATGCAATATTTAGCACATACTTACACTACAAAGCATCATTCATTATTTATCTAAACTTTAAATTTAACTTAGCATCCTGTATTTTCTTGGGTAACTCTAAAGGAGGGCTAGGATGTTGTCAGGAAGTGAGGGTAATTTGTTGCTAGGGGTAGCTTAATGGTCTTGATCTGCAAGGGGAGGAAATAAAGGGAGCTTGAGGTATCATTGGTGGAGGAGCAGCCAGCGCTCGAGTGTGTCGAAAGAGGGGGCCATTCCGTCGTTTTTGTGGTTTCGGCATCCTGGTTTCTGTTCTGTCTGTTCTGTCTGTTTCAGACCTGTTCCCTAGTGGCCTTGAATAATTGGTGTTTATATTGTGTGTGTGTTGTTTATGTTCTGTTGGGAGCATGCCAGGGGCGTTTCTTCCTTTCTCATTCTACTTCCGGATTCTAGGTTTGTTTCAGGGTCTCAAAGACGCAGGTCACTTGGGGTTCTGTTCCGGGACAGCTGGATCCATCTTGGCCACTGGTTCTCTGGAAATATTTTTGGTTGCCACCACTGGGATGGGGGTGCTACCGGTCTCTAGTAGGCAGATGCCAGAGATGCTGCCAAACTTCCTCCAATGACCAAGACAGCCCCCAGGACAAAGAATTATGTAGCCCCAAATTCTAACAATGCTGAGGTTGAGAAATCCTGGTCTTCACTGTAAATTAGGAAATAACATTTTTTTTTTGAGGTTTCTCCAACTATCTCTGAATCAGGCTTTCCAGAAGTAAAGGAAATGAAAGCAAGAAGACTGTGATCACGTGTTTAGCACCCAGTGTCCTGCATGCTCCTTGAGGACAGAGAGAGTGTCTTACTGAATTTGTATTACCTGGGCTGAGCTCAGTACCTGGCCGGTAATTGCAGGTGTTCAATAAATATAATGGATGGGCTGGGCACCGTGGCTCATGCCTGTAATCCCAGCACTTTGGGAGGCCAAGGCGAGTAGATCACTCGAGGTCAGGAGTTCAAGACCAGCTTGGTCTCTACTAAAAATACAAAAATTAGCCAGGTGTGGTGGTGCACACCTGTAATCCCAGCTACTCAGGAGGCTGAGGCAGGAGAATTGCTTGAACCCAGCAGGTGGAGGTTGCAGTGAGCCAAGATCATGCCATTGCACTCCAGCCTGAGTGACAGAATGAGACTCCGTATCAAAAAAAAAATATATATATATATATATATATATATTTGCTGGATGAATAAAAAATGTGTAGTACACGTCTGTATGCACTGCCTGTATATGGTTCATATTCAGCCAGTATTGATTCCACACCTACAATGGTGAAGCCAGCCCTGGGCACTGGGTATGCGGTGCTGTGGGAAGCAAATCAGAATTGGAGAAACTTGAACTTGAAGCATGGGGATGAGGGGCAGGGCTACTCGCGTGGGGGGTAGGGAAAGTCTTCCTGAAAAGGTTACTTTAAGCTGAACTGTGCAGGACAGAAAGAGACGAGAGGAAGAGCATTCCCGGATAAGGAAGCCACATGTTTAAAAGCCTGGAGTGACATCTGAGGCTCTGAGGGAGAAAAAGCGTGGCAAGTATAATGAATGGCAGGCCAGAGGAGCCAGAGGCCAGTCATGCCAGCCAGGTGAACATTGAGATTCCATTCTTAGTGCTATCGGAAGCGGTGATGGGTATGAGGAGAGGAGTGCCACCTATGTGCCACCCTCATAAAGCTCACCCGGCATTAGCACTGTGTCTCCAATCCATCAACCAAGAAAACCAAAGTGCAATTCAAATCTTCGCTGGCGTCACTCGAAGGGCGCCAGAGCCAGCCTCCCATCAGCACAACTTGAAATCTTGACATTGAGTTGCTGTTCTTTCTCTACACTTGCTTCTTCATGTGCCATGCAGCTGTCTCAAATTGAGGTAGCTCTCCCCTTCCTCCCCATCCTTCAAGTTCAAGTTTCTCCAATTCTGATTTGCTTCCTCCATCTCTCCCAAGCTCTTCCAGCCTGGCGGTCCTCTCTGGTTTACACTGTCCCGTTCCCACTTTATGGTCTGTATTGTACAGGTCCCCTTGACCTGGCTGGAGTCTTTAGTATTATGGTTTTCTTCTCTGCCCCGATTCAGAATCTGCTCAGCAAAAGCTGAGCCAGAACAGACTCAAAACTCACATCTTCCCCACTTGGAAGGTAAGACAGGGAGGAGGATTGCAGACTCCTGTCATGTACATTTTTCAGGATTGTCTCATACTCTTTGAAATAACTCGTCTACCTGACATATGGGGAGTGGACATGAGAGGAGCAGGAGAGGGAATGAGACAACCTCTGAGGTCAAAGCAAACGATGACACTCAGGCCACATCCAGCTGGCATCTGTGCTTGAAAGTCAAGTTCTGGCTGGGTGAAGTGGCTCACACCTGTAATCCTAACACTTTGGGAGGCTGAGATGGGAGGATGGCTTGAAGCCAGGAGTTCGAGACCAGCCTGGTCAACATAGTGAGACCCCATCTCTATTTATAAAGATAAAATAAACTAAGAAAGTCAAGTTTTATTGGAGCTGGGCATGGTAGCATGTGCCTGTAGTCCCAGGTGCTCCTGGAGGCTGAGGCAAGAGGATCACTTGAGCCCAGGAATTCAAGGCTTCAGCCACTGCATCCAGCCACTGCACTCCAGCCACTGCACTCCAGCCTGGACAACAGAGCAAAACTCCATCTCTAACAAAAAAACAAATAAGCAAACAACAAGTTCTATTGGAACCCAGCCATTCACTCACGTATCGTCTGTAACTGCTTCTGTACCATTAACTGCAGAGCTTGGTTGCTACAGGGACTGTATTGCCCCTATATAATAATTCCTAAAATATTCATTCTCTGGCCCTCTGTAGAGAAAGTTTGCTGACCACTGACTTAGGAACTAACTGCATCCTGTCACTGAATTCTCAAAGGTAGTCTTGAGTGTAGGCAGCAGTATCTCTATTTCACAAACAAACAAACACATGCCAGGGCCATGAATCCATATAAACACCCCCAGAGAGTAAGTGGCAGAGCCAAGATTCACAGCCTGATCTCCGAGGGCAGGTTCCATTCTCTATCCTGAACTGCACTACTTGCCTCATACATATAGGTTGTCAGAAACAGCTGGAATAGTGGCGAGGCATGGTGAATTACACCTGTAATCCCAGCACTTTGGGAGGCCGAAGTGGGATGATTGCATGAGTTTGGGAGTTTGAGACCAGCCTGGGCAATACAGCAAGACCTTGTCTATACTAAAAATAAAAAATTAGCCAGGCATGGTGGCATGCACCTGTAGCCCCAGCTACTCTGGAGGCTGAGATGGGGGGATTGCTTGAGCCCAGGAGGTTGAGGCTGTAGTGAGCTATAATAATGCCACTGCACTCCACAGCCTGGGTGACAGAGTGAGACTTTGTCTCGAAAAGAAAAAAATAGCAGGAATGAATTAATCAGAGGTCTTAACCTTAGATGCTTACAAGGGCCAGGAAGATAATGTAGGCGAGTGAAGCCAACCCAGGCCAAAGTTGATAAATGGCAACTGACATTTGGCCTCAGTATTAGAGAACAAGAACCACAGGGAGTGGTGGGGTCTGCGGCCATCTGGAGAATAGATATCCCATCTAACAAGGCAGCATCACCATCGTGGTCCAGGGTTTCTAATTTTCAAGCAGCTGGAAACTTGAATTTGTTTGTGTAAATCTCCCGATTTTATATGAAATATTATTATATTTAAATGTTGAAACTAGTTTAACTCTAAAAGACAAGACAAGCCCATGTGAAGCAAACTGGGCACAGCATGGGTGAGTGTCCTATAGGCCACTGGAGTATGACCTCTGATATGTGACATACACATTGGAGTGACTGCCACAGCCTTCCTCAATGTCTTAGACTGTTTTCTGCCACTAAAACAGAATACCTGAGCCTGGGTAATTTATAAAGAACAGAGATTTATATGCTACAACCCTGGAGGCTGGGAAGTCCCAAGGTTGAAGGGACTGCATTTTGTGGAGGCCTTCTTGCTGCATCATTCCATGGTGGAAGGTGGAAGGGCAGCAGAGAGTACATGTGCACGCAAGCGTAGGAGGGAGAGAGAGAGGAAGGGCAGGAGAGAGAAAGAAAAGGGGCTGAACTCATCCTTTTATCAGGAACCCACTCTTGTGATAACCAGCCCACTCCCAAAATAATGACGTTAATCCATTCAAGAGGGCAGACCCCTTTGACCTATTTACCTCCTAAAAGTCCCACCTCTCAACACTGTTGCATTGAAGATTAAGTTTCCAACACATGAACTATGAGGAGACAGCCCAATCATAGCCCTGGAGAGGGTTGGGTCTTGTGGAGGGAAGAGGCGGCTCTAGGGGAGGCAGCTGGGGGTTGCCCTGGCCTATGTACCAGACAGAGCCCTGGCTCCCAGCCAAGCCCTCAGCTGGACACTGGGTGCATTCTCATCCTCCACTTATCACCAGAGCGAGGAAGGAAGGAAGTTCCACCCATCACCAGAAGCTCTCCACTTATTACTTAAAGGAAGGCAATTCCAAGGAACCAAAGAAGATACAGACATGCAGGAAGAGGATGGAGGTGGGTCTGGGAAAGCCCAGGGTCTGAGATAAAACTGGTGAGTTTGTCCTGGGTATAGCCACAGGGACTTGCCCAGAGTCCACACGCTCACCTTTTCAAATGTAGTAAAAGCCAATATTCCCTTTAATGCATCAAAGATATGTGTACCTCACCTGGGTAAATACTGGTGGAAAGGCCACGGGTTTGTAAGGGCTGCCAATCCCTGTTGCACCATAGCCAGCTGCATGACATTAGGCAAACTCTCAGAGCCTCAGTTTCCTCATCTGTAAGGTGGGATTAATAAATCCCTGTCCTATGGTGCTAAGACGATGGAGGATTAAGTGAGACAATGGACAATGCCAGCCGTCAAGAAGGCCCCTCATTAAGGGGCAGCTGCTGTTGGCTGAAGCTGGTTAATGAAGTGTATTTCTTCACCTTCCTCATGCCTGTAACATTGACCTCTGAGCCTTCGCCACAGTCGGGACAGCTTAGGTCCATGCTCCATCTGTCTGCAGGGCGATCACTTGCAGACCAGAAAAGACTCATCCAAGAAGCATTATGTTGTGTTATGGACATAGGAACTTCAGAGTTTGGACCTCGGCCGGGCGTGGTGGCTCACACCTACAATCCCAGCACTTTGGGAGGCTGAGGCGGGTAGATCACGAGGTCAGGAGATCGAGACCATCCTGGCTAACACAGTGAAGCCCCGTCTCTACTAAAAATACAAAAAATTAGCCGAGCGTGGTAGCAGGCACCTGCAGTCCCAGCTACTCGGGAGGCTGAGGCAGGAGAATGGCGTGAACCTGGGAGGCGGAGCTTGCATTGAGCCGAGATCGCGCTACTGCACTCCAGCCTGGGTGACAGAGCGAGACTCTGTCTCAAGAAAAAAACAGAAAGAGTTTGGACATCAAGGGGGTGGGGAGATAATCCTCTGGTATATGCTGTGGAAACAATCTCTCATTCCCAGCATGCAGGTTAATGAAGATTGAGAACATTTCAAGTAACCCAAAAACATCATCATTTATTTACTAAGACTTCGAGTTTCAAAGTTCAAAGCTTTTCAGAATCAAATTGAAGAGTCAGAAATTACTCACAGGCAGCAGCTATTGGCGGCCCTCCTTCCATTCTGTTCACAGATTTGTGGTCACTTGTGGAATATCCACTATTTGGAAAGAGCTGGGCTTGGGGTGGGCAATGGAAAAAATACACATGGAACACCATGCCTGTTGTTCAGTTTGTTCGTTTGTTTGTTTGTTTATCTTGGAGATGGAGTTTTGCTCTTGTTGCCCAGGCTGGAGTGCAATAGCCTGATCTCAGCTCACTGCAACCTCTGCCTCCCAGGTTCAAGTGATTTTCCTGCCTCAGCCTCCCAAGTAACTGAGATTACAGGCGCCCAGCGCCACGCCCAGCTAACTTTGTACTTTTAGTAGAGACTGGGTTTTGCAATGTTGGCCAGGCTGGTCTCAAACTCCTGACCTCAGGTGATCCACCCACCTGGGCCTCCCAAAGTGCTGTGATTACAGGCGTGAGTCACCGCGCCCGGTCTGCTCTTCAGTTTTTGTTAGTTACCCACTGAGGCCCATAAAACAAACACACCTGTCATCAGAGCAGCCAGCTTTATAATCTCCTCCTCCAATCCCCCTCGTTGTCTCCTCCGTCCCATCATTCACCCCACACATCCTTCCCCGCCGTACCCCCAAGGCAAGATTAGATGCCTTCAGAGGTTCCCAAATACTGAGGAGTTTTGATCCACCACCACTTATACATAACTAAAAATAATTTCAATTTTTCCCAAGTGACACAGAAGTCACCTATATGCTGAAATTGAAATCATTCCTTTCTGGAACTTTCAACAGCCAAATGCTGGGCAAGTTCATCCGAGATGAGCATTTGTGTGCTTGTGTGCACGTCTCTGTGTTGAGCCCCGGCACACACCCTGCACCCTACTCCCCGCTGGCATGGGATGATTTGGGTTGGAGCAGTTGTGCCCACAACAAGATACACTGGGCATCCTCATGCTGGTCCCCTTTCACCATCCCACCAAGTTATCTGGTCTTTTACAGATGAGGAAACTGAGACCCTGGTAGGTTACAGTCTTGCCCCACAGGTCCCATAGGTAGGAGGAGCCAGCAGAGCTAGTTTCAGGCCAGGGCTGTGTGGTTCCAGGGGTCATCAGTAAGCCAAACTGGTCTCCTTGGTGGCCACGAGACGTTGGCTTCCCCAGAGGCACTAAGCAGGCAGCAGGTGCGGCTACTAGTAAATGGGGACCACGATGCGGCCATGCCTGGGAGCCCAGCCAGTCTTGAGCAGGAAAAGGTGGGGCCCCTGTGGTATCTGCGCACGCTTCCTCCAGCTTGCGTCCCAAGTGTCCATCAACGCAGATTTTGAGGACAAAGCACAGAGCTGGCCAAACTTTTCAAAGAAGAGATTTCCCAACAGTAAGACTGTGCAAAGTGAGCTTTGGAGATGTGCTAGGAGAAATTAAGGAAGTGTTTCCTTGCAACCTGGTTTTTAATCTTGTGTACATTAGTTTTTTATTTATTTTAATTTTTTTCATACTTTCTTTTTTTTGAGACAAGGTCTCACTCTGTCACCCAGACTGGAGTGCAGCCCAGACTGGATTGCAGAGGCACGATCTTGGCTCGCTGCAACCTCTGTCTCCCAAGTTCAAGTGATTCCCCTTGAATCCTGAGTAGCTGGGACTACAGGCATGCGCCACCATGCCCAGGTAATTTTTGTATTTTTAGTGGAGTCAGGGTTTCACCATGTTGGCCAGGCTGGTCTCGAACTCCTGACATCAAGTGATCTGTCCACCTTGGCCTCCCAAAGTGCTAGGATTACAGGCATGAGCCACCATGCTTGGCCTTCATACTCTCTTTTTTCTTTTTCTTTTCTTCTTCTTTTTTTAATCATTCTTGTGTATATTGTTTGAATTTTTTTTTGTTCTGGGAGAGGAAGTGAGCTTTTTTTTTTTTTTTTTTTTCCGAGATGGAGTCTCAGTCTGTCGCCCAGAATGGAGTGCAGTGGTGCAGTCTTGGCTCACTGCAGCCTCTGTCTCCTGGGTTCAAGTAATTCTCCTGCCATAGCCTCCCACAGAGCTGGGATTACAGGCGCCCACCACCACACCCGGCTAATTTTGTATTTTTAGTAGAGACGGGGTTTCTCCATGTTGGCCAGCCTGGTCACAAACTCCTGACCTCAAGTGATCTGCCTACCTCGGCCTCCCAAAGTGCTGGGATTACAGGCGTGAGCCACACTGCATCCAGCCAGGAAGTGAGTTTATTGACACAATTCCAAACTTCCAGAATAGTTGCAAGAAGAGTTCAAAGAGCGCTTATATATCCATTACCTTGGTTCTGTATGCACCAGTGGTTAACATTTCACTGCCCTTGCTCTGTCATTCTCTTTCTATACACACATACACACACGTGCAAAATTATATAAATATGTCAATTTTTTTTTTTTTTTTTGAGACAGAGTTTCGCTCTTGTTGCCCAGGCTGGAGTGCAGTGGCACAATCTCGACTCACTGCAACCTCTGCCTCCCAGTTTCAAGCGATTCTCCTGCCTCAGCCTCCTGAGTAGCTGGGATTACAGGCATGTGCCACCTTGCCCAGCTAATTTTTTTATTTTTTTAGTAGAGACGGGGTTTCACCATGTTGGCCAGGCAGGTCTCAAACTCCTGACCTCAGATTATCTGCACTCCTTGGCCTCCCAAAGTGCTGGGATTACAGGTGTTGAGCCACCACGCCCGGCCCAAATATGTCAATATTTTACATAAATAGATAATTTTGTCTCTATATAGCTACATACGTAGTCTGTTTTCTGAACCATCTGAAAATACATTGGAGAGACACCTGCGACCACACCACCTTATCTCTAAATCCTCCTTGTGTATTTCCAAGCAACAAGGACATTCTCTTGCACAAACAATAAGTAAAAGACCAAAGCCAAAAAACTATTATACACACACTGATAACACTAGTATAACACTCCTCTCTAACCCACAGCTCATTTTCAGAGCTTGTTCATTGCTCTGGTCATGTCCTTATACTATTTCTTTTCCTGTTTCTTTGCCTCACTGCATTTAGTTGTCATGATTCTCTGGCCTCCAAATGGTCCTGTCTCACTCATTTCATTCCGTGTTTAACTTTTTGCTGCAGTGTCACATACATGCAGAAAGTGCTCACGTCAATATCTAGCTTAGTGAATTTCCACAAAGTCAACATACCTGGTACTGGCTTTGAATGGCATTTGTATGTGACATTTTTTACAAAATTAATCTCTTTGTTATCGGAATAAGTGAATCGCATGGGTGAGCCCAGCGTACAGGTGTGCAGCCAGCCATGGCCATGGGTCCACAAGACAGGGGCTGTCTGTGGCTTTGATGGAAGGAACCACAGGGCTCCCTTTTAGTTCAGGTTTTACTTCCTGGCCCTGTGGACTCCTGCGGCCTCTTCTACCCATTTCCGAATAGCCATTTGATGTGTTTTCATAACTGAATTAAGCCGAACATGAAAAGCAGATTCTAAAACTCAGCCTTAACTCCAGGACTCCTCAAGTACATGTCAACTGGACCCAGACAAGTTTCTCATCTGAGTCAAAATGCTGTGACCCAGAACAGGGAAAGGGCTTTCACATAGACACATTTCATATGAGCATTGCTTAAAGACACAAAGGAAGGAAGCCTGGGGTTCAACTGTGCTCTCACCACCCCAGAACCTGATTTGGTCTCCTGCTGCAGGTCCATGCTCTTTACCAGGCCAGACCCCTCTCCAGGGACATCTCAGCCAGGTCACCTGGCTCCAGGAGGCCTGTTCCCATCAGGAAAAGCCCCTGCATTCATTGCTGGGATGGTCATTTCTTTTTTCTTTTTTTTTTTTTTTTTGAGATGGAGTGTCACTCCAATCACCCAGGCTGGAGTGCAGTGGTGCGATCTCGGCTCACTGCAACCTCCGCCTCCGGGGTTCAAACGATTCTACTGTCTCAGCCTCCCAAATAGCTGGGATTACAGGTGCCTGCCACCATGCCCAGCTAATTTTTGTATTTTTAGTAGAGATGGGGTTTCAACCTCTTGGCCAGGCCGGTCTCAAACTCCTGACCTCAAGTAGTCCGCTCGCCTCAGCCTCCCAAAGTGCTGGGATTACAGGCGTGAGCCACCACGACCACGCCGGGATGGTCATTTCTAACCACCTTTTTGGGTGAACAGCAGGTTTTTCTTCGCCATCCTGAGTGTTTGATGTCACTAGGAAATGGAAGACCCCGGGGTGTGGGAAAGGCACAGATGAGGAAGCTGCATACTGTCCACAGCATCAAGAGATGCCATGAGTGTGCCGTGCACAGGCTGAGCCTCAGTCCATGCGCATGGATCCAGGGAAAGTGCTGCGAGGTCCTCTTCACATTTAGGGCCCTCCTGGGCTTTGCCTCTGATTACTGTCATTTTCTTGGAGGAGCCCAGAATTTAGAAGCTGGAGATGGGTTTGTATAGATCATTTTCTCAAGAGAAGGTCTCCATGACATATATTCATAAACAAAAAGAAACTCTTCTACCTTGTTTTCTATGAAGTTATTTTCTAGGAATTCTGTTTTGTTGTCGTTGTTTACCCTGTAGCTCTCAGATCTTTTTTTTTTTTTTTTATACTTTAGGTTTTAGGGTACATGTGCACAATGTGCAGGTTTGTTACATATGTATCCATGTGCCATGTTGATTTCCTGCACCCATTAACTCATCATTTAGCATTAGGTGTATCTCCTAATGCTGTCCCTCCCCTCTCCCCCAACCCCACAACAGTCCCCGGAGTGTGATGTTCCCCTTCCTGTGTCCGTGAGTTCTCATTGTTCAATTCCCACCTATGAGTGAGAACATGCGGTGTTTGGTTTTTTGTCCTTGCGATAGTTTACTGAGAATGATGTTTTCCAGTTTCATCCATGTCCCTACAAATGACATGAACTCATCATTTTTTATGGCTGCATAGTATTCCATGGTGTATATGTTATTTTTTTAATTGTGATAAAACATACATAACATAGAATTTACCATTTTAAGCATTTTTAAGCATGTTTTTTAAGCTTACCATTTTAAGCACTTTAGTGATAGTGTCTCACTGTGTTGCCCAGGTTGTTCTCAAACTCCTGGGCTCAAGCCATCTTTCTGCCTTGACTTCCGAAAGTGCTGAGATTACAGACATGAGCCACCATGCCCAGTCACATTTTAAACATTTTTAAATGTACAATTCTGTGGCATTAAGTACATTCACATTGTTGTGCAACCATCACCATCATCCATTTCCAGAACTCCTTTCATCTTGCAGAATTGGAACTCTATATATTAAATAATTCCCCATTCCTCCTTTTCCTCAATCCCTGGTAACTACCCGTCTGCTTTGTGTTTCTATGAGTTTCACTCCTCTTGGTACCTCCTACAAGTGGAATCATACAGTGTATGTCCTTCTGTAACTGGCTTATTTCACTTAGCATAATGTCCTCAAAGTTTATCCCTGTCGTAGCATATGTTATAATTTTCTTCCTTTTTAAGGCTGAATAATACTCCATTGCATGAGAAGACCACATTTTGCTTATCCATTCATCCATCAGCGGACACTGGGTGCTTCTGCCTTTTGGCTATGGGAAATAATGCTGCTACGAACGTGGGTTAGATCCTGTTTTTAAGGAAGATTATTTTGTTATCTTGCCCTGAATAAAAATATTAAAACCTATGTGATTAAGGGGGCCCATCTGCCCATAGGCATATGCACACGTGTGTTGTGATGGGGTGCATGTGAAGTTGAATCTGAATTTTGTGAAATGAATTTATAGTAAAAAGAAAAACATTGTTTGGTTTCCTCCAGTAGCTGACTCAGAGACAGAATACGAATGCAAGTAGTCTATTCTGTGATAAGTGATCACAGAAAGTTCATGTGGGAGAGTAGGGGAGTGAGACAGGAAGGGGAGGCAGCCAATACATGGTGCAATCCCACTGTGGACCTCTGAGAGACTGTGTGGGGGCGTCCAAGTTGTTCCACGCAAGAGCGAGGCAGCTAGGGTGTTTGTGCACCCACTGCCATCCCTCTTTGACTGAGGGCTGCCCTGGGGTATTAACTCCCCGGCACCATGGTCTGATCTGCTCTGCACTCACTCCCAGCCACAGAGCATCCTCAGCCTGTGGGCAGAGACTTCCAGGTACCTGCAGTACAGCAATCACAGCAGAAGAAAATGGTGATTTCCAAGGGTTGTGGGCAGAGCACTTACAGTCTCTGCTCCATGTGTCCTATCTGGAATAAGAAGTCAAGGGTGTCTCAGCAGATGTCCGCATCAGAGCGCAGTTTCCAAATGAGGAACAAACCTTTGCATTTCAGTAAATTTCAAATCTTAGTGACTCATCCCCTCAGAGTAACTAATCATCTTCACAAGACCGAAAATGACTGACCTTCATATTTGCTTATAATCCAAATTCCCTTTTCATACCCCCTCTGCTCTCTTCCTTCCCTAAACCAACTCTATGTGCTCAGAGGAGACTGACAAGCTCAATTTACAGAAAATTTTTTATCATGTTCTGTTTCAAAATTTCGCTTCTGATATTGCATGCTACAGATTCATCTTCCCTATCCAATTCCTTTCACTGTGAACCCTTACTCCATTCTTTCCTGTTTTGTTTTTTAATTAAAACTGAAAATCTGGCCGAGCGCTGTGGCTCACACCTGTAATCCTAGCACTTTGGGAGGCTGAGGTGAGTGCATCACGAGGTCAAGAGACCAAGACCATCCTGGCCAACATGGTGAAGCCCTGAATCTACTAAAAATACTAAAATTAGCTGAGTATGGTGGCACGCACCTGTAGTCCCAGCTACTCGGGAGGCTGAGGCAGGAGAAACGCTTGAACCTGAGAGGCAGAGATTGCAGTGAGCTGAGATAGCACCACTGCACTCCAGCCAGGTGACAGAGTGAGACTCCATCTTAGAAAAAACAAACAAACAAAAAACTGAAATTCCAAATACAGCAGTTACTATCCCCAGGAACATTGCTTTAAGTTTGCATTTCTTTAAGAGTTTGGGGGCCAGGTGTAGTGGCTCAAGCACATAATCCTAGTACTTTGGGAAACCAAAGCGGGAGGATTGCCTGAGGCCAGGAGTTTGAGACCATCCTGGACAACCTAGCGAGACTCCATCTGTACAAGAAATAAAAATACTAGCTGGGCGTGGTGGCACACACCTGTGGTTCCAGCTACTCAGGAGGCTGAGTTGAGAGGATCACTTTAGCCTTGGAGCTCAAGGCTGCACTCCAGCCTGGGCGACAGAGTGAGATCCTGTCCAAAAAATAAAAAATAAAGAGTTTTGCAGACCACTGCTCCCCAGAAATGATCATCAACAGAAAGCCCTAAAGCCAGTAGGTTTGGGGAACCCCACATACTTTATTCACTTCCTGGAGACCAACCCTGGACATCAGCATCTGAAAAGTTCTGAGGAGTCTTCAGTGACCTCATTTTATCGAATGTTTAATGTGCTTCCACTGTTGTTCGAGCAGTAGTGTTTGTATTGAAATCATGCCTGTTCACATCCTACACTGCTTGTGTTGGGTGGAAACCACTTGGGGAGATGCTGCTTGATATACAGATCCTGGCTTCATCTGTGCATTTGAAATTCATAGGCATTTGGAGACAGTGACATAGAAGCAGTGGGCGCAAGAAAAGTACAACTCAGAGTTTACAACGAGAAAAAGTGAAAACCACCTGACACATAGCTAATGTTTTAGAATGAAAAGTGACTTCCATTCCAATTGAAGTCAGCCCCCGCTGTGTCATTGAGGAGATATTTTAAAAATAAATAAATAAAAGGCAGGCGGAGTGGGTAAGGTACAACTCCAAATGGCAAAGCCCTGGCTTCAGGGAGGGAGAGGGCCCAGGAGTGAGGAACATAATTAAATAGCTGTGCCATGGTCATCCACAGAATGCCTTATTTCCTTTGTTTTACCAAGAACTGCACCAACCAAGTGATCTGTTGCCAGCACTTGCATATGGCAAATGTAAGCACCTGTCCAGAGTACTAAATGGCTGAGCCCAGGAGCTCCAGAGGAAACGTGTCTGATTGCTGCGCTGCTAATTCCATCCATCAAATTATTCTTTTTCTTCTATTTTTCCTAAAATGATAATAGTTATTTTTACTGTGAAATTTAAAAAGTGTGAAGAAGAAAAGAGACCTATATTGTACCACCTCTAATCACTCCACTCGGGAATGAAGCCAGTGAGCATCTTGACGCTAATGCATTCAGATTTTTGTTCTGTCTGTGATTTGACTGTATTATGTAAATCCATACGTAAGTGCAGCCACAACTATTACTTAAGTGAGCTCAGAGAACACATACTGTTTCACAACTTGTTTATTTCCACTTAATAACATATCACTATATTGATATATTGCCATACAATATACAGATATATACTGTACATCTCAAGAAATATAGACCAGAATCACCATTTTAAAGGCTGAATAGCATTCCATCATCTTGGGGTACACACTTTATTTACCCAGTCCACAGCTGTTTGACATTTAGCCCTTTTCCCATTGTTCTCTATCATAAATGATACTGCCCAAAGCATTCTTTTACATGTATCTGATTATTTCTTTGGGTCAATTCCTAGAAGTAGAAATGCTGAATCCAACAGTTTTCATACTTAAATGTTGATATACACATTCAGATTGTCTTCTAGAAAGAGCAAGTCATCTTTTTTCTCTAGTGCTTATAGAAAGCCCGGTGAAGACAAGTGGTAAGAAGCCAGAAATGGTAAAAGGGAAGTGAATGTGACTGTGACAGCCGCGCCAGTGCATTCCGGAAAGGCAAAGCGGGACAGCTGGGGGGACACCAAGTTAGAGCCAGAAGAGGCATTGGAAACCTGCTGGTCTATTTTAAGCTTAAGGAAACTGAAGGCCAGAAAGTTTAAGCAACCTCCCACCCAAAGCCAAGGTCCCATAGCTTAGACGGATAGCTGTAAACTTCAGAGATAATTTTCAAAAAATGAAAAAGCATGACTCTCATACAAATACATAGTGTGTGTGTGTGTATGTGTGTGTCAAAGATTGACTTAACTCATTAATGAGATCAACAGGACATTAAAGCTGGCTCCAAATGGGGCAAAGATTGGGAAAGAGTTAGTGGGCAAAAGAATAACACCTTAAACGAACTTTGTCATCCACTATGAGCCACTTTTGCACGTCTACCTTTGAAGGTTAGAGATAAGCTTGCTATTGTCAACATTCAACCACTTTTTGACCTTCAAACAACTCAACTTCAAAAGGTACAACCCAATACAAACCTGGCTAAAGACATAAAGGGCAATACAATCAAAACCTTTGGGGTTCTCTTTTCTATTGAACAAACATCATTTGCAATTTACAGACCTTCCAGAAGTTAGCATCTGACTTTACAGAGTCTGGGCCTTCATTTAAAAAAAAAAAATCAGACAAAATACAAAATGACATCTGGGATGACACTTAGGTACATGTGTTACACAGAGCCCAACTATGCCTTTGCGAGGAAACATTTTGTGCTTTATTTGAAGTTGGCATAGTTATATTTGCTGTAAAAACAACCTTTTGTGGCTGAGCTATGTGTGGGAGAACGAGGTTGACATTCACGGCAAACCTACTCAAGCTAATCTCCAACGGAGTTTCTCTGAAGGCTGGGAGGCTGGAAGGCCCCGCAGTCAGTTGTTGCTCTCATTTCCCATGGAGTGTGCCCCAGGCTTTGTGGTGCCCCAGGCTTTGTGTTTCCCCAGGAAGCTGAGGTGGAGCACCTGTTTGCCATGTGGGACTCAGCTCTTGTCAGTCTTCCAGCTGGCGGATGACAGATGGCATGCGAGAGTCCTGGTTATACCCAGAGAGGGTTTTAGGGAGAGCTCAGGATGCTGGAAGGCCTGCCCGTCACCTGCCAGTTTCTATTTTGTAAATTCCAGGATGCTGGTCCCCACACAGCATGTTTGTCAGTAACAATACAACCAAACAAGTCACTAATATTTGACCTATATGACTGCAGGCCCCTTCAACCTGAGCTCCATGAAGACATAAGTCAGCACATTTCAGTTATAAGATTTTCAAAATGTCATCCCTGAAGTCATTTGTATCCTATAGTCAATGGTGTATAAAAGTGGCAGGGCTCTTTTTCTTGATTGTGTATAAAATAAGAGTGTGTGTTATAATTAACAGTATCTTAAATTTGTGGCCAGGTGCAGTGGCTCACACCATAATCCCAGTACCTTGGGAGGTCAAGGCGGGCAGATCACTTGAGCTCAGGAGTTCGAGACCAGCCTGGCCAACATGGTGAAACCCCGTCTCTACTAAAAAAAAAAAAAAAATTAGCCAGGTGTGGCGGCATACACCTGTAATCCTAGCTACTTGGGAGGTTGAGGCAGGAGGATTGCTTGAACCCAGAAGGTGGAGGCTCAATGAGCCGAGATCATGCCACTGCACTCCAGCCTGGACAACAGAGCTCAGAAAATAAAAAATAAAATAAATAAAAATGTGAAGGTGCACATTATGTATTTTTCTTCCCTATTGTAGACCCGAAGCCTGATGTTTAATAAGTACTCTGTAAACACTTCTTAAAAATATTAAGCAAAAGATGCAAGATCTAACTGAAAACACCAATGCTAAAACTCACTGGGGCTGCCGAAGGCCTTAGTGACCACTCTTAGAAAGAACTTCATCCCAGGCCAGACGCGGTGGCTCACGCCTGTAATCCCAGCACTTTGAGAGGCCGAGGCGGGCGGATCACGAGGTCAGGAGATCGAGACCATCCTGGCTAACACGGTGAAACCCCGTCTCTACTAAAAATACAAAAAAAATTAGCCGGGCGTGGTGGTGGGCGCCTATGGTCCCAGCTACTTGGGAGGCTGAGGCAGGAGAATGGCATGAGCCCGGGAGGCGGAGCTTGCAGTGAGCCGAGATCGTGCCACTGCACTCCAGCCTGGGCGACAGAGCGAGACTCCATCTCAAAAAAAAAAAAAGAAAAGGAAAAACTTCATTCCTTGTGGTGCTTCAGTCGTTTCACTTATTACTGAACCTAAAAATGCAAAGCCACAGGCAGGAGTATGGTGCCATCTGTGACTGCCAAGGTCATTGAATAATCCAGAGGTCAAGGAGTAATCTAAGGCAACACTGGTCTCAGACAACTGATGCAATAGATCAAGACCTCAGCAGGAGGACTGTTTCAAGATACAGCCACACAAGCTGCTTCCGTAGTTCACACATTGAACTGCAGATACTACATGCACCTTTTACAACTTATTTTTCTTTTTCTGTGAGCATGCACCAAATTGAAGGTTACATCAGAGTGTTTGCAGTGTAATTCCAAACATAGTTCTTTTGTTTTCATTTTTGTTTTCTTTGAGACAGAGTCTCGCTGTGTTGCCCAGGCTGGAGCACAGTGGTGCGATCATGGCTCACTGGCAACCTCCACCTCCCAAGTTCAAGCGATTCTCCTGTCTCAGTCCCTGAGTAGCTGGCACTACAGGTGTGCACCATGTCCAGCTAATTTTTGTATTTTTAGTAGAGACGGGGTTTCACCATGTTGGCCAGGCTGGTCTTGAACTCCTGACCTCAAGTGATCCACCTGCCTCTGCCTCCCAAACTCCTGGGATTAGAGGTGTGAGTCGCCATGCCCAGCCGAAACAGTTTTTTGGGGTTTTTTTTTTGTTTTTTTTTTTAATAAAAACAACTCTGAGCTAAGCCTCTGGGAGTGCCACTGATCAGGGGTGCCGCCTAAATAGGGATGTCCTCCTGGTCCTTCACAGCCTCTCCCATGTGTGGTGAGGAGTGCCTGGCAAGGTGGAGCCCACTTTGATCTCTTTTGTATGTTGAGAGGAGCAGTTTACAATTTAGTTATTAATTGTTTGAAAGCAAATGTTTTACACTCAATGAGAACTTCCCCCAGGATCAGAAGAGAACCACTGCCTCCTGGATGTGCAAGCACATTGGTGTTTTGGGGTGGTGGATAATTGAAAACTCGAGCAGTCTCTTTTTAGTGGATGCCACACGTCAGCAACTTCCCCATCCCGTCCAGCTGAGGTTATAATGGATTGGATCTGAGCTCTGCCTCCTCTCTGTCCTGATTTACCCCCTGCCTGGCACGAAAATGAACAGAGAAGTCATCAAGAGGAAGGCGGAGAGGGAAGAGCACTTGATTCACTCAACAACTAATGTGTGCCAGGGACTGCTCTGAGCTGAGACCACAGTGAACCAAAGGACAGCATTCCTGCTCCGTGGAATTTGCATCCAGGTGGGGGCGTTTGGGAGCACCTCTGGCTCCAGGAAGAACCCACCAAGCAGGGCCAAGCAGGAAGGCTGGGGGGTGTCCTAGGTCAGGTTCCCCAGAAACAGGCCCAGAGCTGAAGAACTGTGTGAAAGTGGCTATCAGGAAGTGCTCCCAAGAGAAACGCACAGTGAAGTGGGGGTTGGAGCCTGGAGGGGAAAGAGATCAGAGATCAGAGGTCCAATATCAGGCGAAGTCCCCTAAGGGTAAATTTGGATCTGTCGGTTTTTTGTTTGTTTGTTTGTTTGTGACAGGGTCTCTGTCACCCAGGCTGGAGTGCAGTGGCACAATCTCAGCTCACTGCAACCTCTGCCTCCTGGGTTCAAGCGATTCTCCTGCCTCAGCCTCCAGAGCAGCTGAGATTACAGGCACATGCCACCATGCCCAGCTAATCTTTGTATTTTTAGTAGAGATGGGATTTCACCATATTGGCCAGGCTAGTCTTGAACTCCTGACCTCAAGTGATCTACTTGCCTCGGCCTTCCAAAGTGCTAGGATTACAGGCGTGAGCCACCGCTCCCGGCCTGGGTCCGTCTTAAAGGGAGCTTGAGGACAATGTAGGTCTCACCTCTATTATCCCAACCAGGAGTGGGGATCTAGGATATTTACACCCCAACACTCAGCTTCACTGGTCAAGTACTGACCCTGGAGACCCTTCATGGTCTCTGCACCAAACAAAGCCAGCTGTTCCAGCCTGAACCACCAGCTGTAGGGGATACGCTTCTCTTGTCCCGACCACTCTCTCTCTGGAGGTGTGAGAGGCCCCCTCTGGTGGAAGTGCTGGTCTCAGTTGAGGCCACTGTGCAACCTGATATTTCTAGGGATTTTCAGATCTGGAAAAGGTCCAAGATCTGAAAAAGGTCCAAGATAAAAAAGGTCCATAGCTTTCCAAAGCTATGGAAACCTCGTCATCAATGCCTTGAGGTCCCCCGAGGAGGTAGCACCACTCAGTAGGAGTACCAGGTGCTCCATTTTCTGGGGCTCTCCTAATTTCAAATATTCTGTCCACTGTAAGTCCATCCATGCTTCTCAGACCCCATGTCCCTGTGGAATGAAAGTGCCCATGAGGACCATAAGGTGGGGAGTCTCCCTCCTGCTCCCAGGAAGCACCCAAAGACCAGTGTCCCCAGCAGATACAATTAGCCAATGCATTCTGCCACCTGGACCCCACCCCATACTGCAGCACTCATTTAAACCATACCTCTCACTCTCCTGTCTTTGGAAGAGGGTGTAAGTCACCCAGCCCTCCCCCCACCAGCACACTACAGATGCTCGCCTGCTGGGGGCTCTGCCAGCATCAGTTCCGTGAACCCTCGGCAACCTTGGACGCAGCCTTCATCCTGTTCTCCTTTTAAGCTTGAGGAAATTTAAGGGGTCAGATTATTTACTCAAGGACACACTGCTTAGAGCAGCAGAGATGATAACATTCCAAGTAGGCGTTTCAGTCAAAATTCTGTTTTTAAATACTAAATTGGCCGAGAGGCCGGGTGCGGTAGCTCACGCCTGTAATCCCAGCACTTTGGGAGGCTGAGGCGGGTGGATCACAAGGTCAGGAGTTCGAGACCAGCCTGGCTAGTATGGTGAAACCCCATCTCTACTAAAAATACAAAAATTAGCCAGGTGTGGTGGCAGGCGCCTGTAGTCTCAGCTACTTGGGAGACTGAGGCAGGAGAATCCCTTGAACCCAGGAGGCGGAGGTTGCAGTGAGCTGAGATTGTGCCACTGTACTCTAGCCTGGGAGACAGCGAGACTGTGTCTCAAAATAAAATAAAATAAAATAAAATAATAAAATAAAATAAAATAAAAATAAATAAATAAATTGGCTGAGAGGTGTGGTTCACACCTGTAATCCCAGCACTTTGGGAGGCCAAGGTGGTAGAATTACTTGAGCCCAGGAGTTTGAGACCAGCTTGGGCAACACAGCAAGACTCCATCTCTATTTTTAAAAATAGACAAATATTAAATTATCCATTGTGTTTATTTCCTTTAGATACTACCATTTACTAATTAGAACTAAAATTATAAAGTTATTCACAACAAAATACTCATTTCACTTAACTCAGAGGATGGGGGTGGATGGCTTATTACCTTTTTTTCTACATACTGTTATTTGAGGTATAAGGAGAAAAATAGAATTAAAAGATAGTGAATGTTGCTTTTTGGTAAATAGAACATCCCGATTTTGACTAAGGTGGTGTCTTGAACCAACAGGGCTAGGATGGACAATTGAATAAATGCTGTTGAGCTCATTGCTGTCCATTTACAATGAAAAATGAAGGGCAGAGTTCTGTTTCATACCTCCACCTCTTCATATCCCCACCTTTATACCCCCACCTTCATATCCCCACCTTCCATACCCCCACCTTCCTTACCTCCACCTTCCATACCCCACTTTCATACCCCCACCTTCATACCCCCACTTTCCATACCCCTACCTTCATTCCCCACCTCTTCATACCCCCACTTTCTATACCCCTACCTTCATTCCCCACCTCTTCATACCCCCACCTTCATACCCCACCTCTTTATATCCCCACCTTCATACCCCACCTCTTCATACCCCACCTCTTCATACCCCACCTCTTCATACCCCCACCTTCATACCCCATCTTCATACCCCCACCTTCATACCCCACCTTCATACCCCCACCTTCCTACTCCCACCTTCATACCCCGCCTTCATAGCCCACCTTCATACCCCCACCTTCATACTCCCACCTTCATACCCAACCTCTTCATACCCCACCTCTTCATACCCCACCTCTTCATACCCCACCTTCATATCCACCTCTTCATACTCCCCACCTTTGTACCCCCACCTTCCATACCCCACCTTCCACACCCCCACTTTCATACCCCCACCTCTTCGTTTCATACCCCCACCACTTTTTTTTTTTTTTTTTGAGACGGAGTTTTGCTCTTGTTGCCCAGGCTGGAGTGCAGTGGTGCGATCTTGGCTCACCACAACCTCTGCCTCCTGGGTTGAAGAGATGCTCCTGCCTCAGCCTTCCAAGTAGCTGGGATTACAGGCATGTGCCACCATGCCCAGCTAATTTTGTATTTTTAGTAGAGATAGGGTTTCTCTAAGTTGGTCAGGCTGGTCTTGAACTCCCGACCTCAGGTGATCTACCCACCTCGGCCTCCCAAAGTGCTGGGATTACAGGCATGAGCCACTGCGCCCAGCCTCCCCCACCTCTTTGTGCTCCTCCTCTCACCACTCAGCCTTTGGGTAAATTTGCAAAAAAAAAAAAAAAAAAAAAACAAAAGCTGTCCTCTGGGCACATTCCTTAGCCTGCAGAAGATGCCTCAGGCAGACAGAGCCAACCCAGGGTATAGCGCTTAACAGGCTGGGGGAACCCAGCCCTGGCCATGTTGTAGTTGTTCCTTGCTCTCTAGTCTTGACTTTGCACCATGCACAAAACTAAATTCCAGATGAATGAAAGGCCTACAAATAAATAAACACATCATATATAAACAGGCAAAGCTGTATATACTGTATAAGGAACTTCTTTCTAGGCAACGGCCAATAAGCAATGGCCATATTGAAAACTTGGATAAATTTGATTCTATCATCATTAAAAGCTTAAGAAAACTTAAAAGGCAGAAAAACAATGAAAGAGAACATATGTGAAACATATCAGACAATGGATTCATATACACAACCAACTTATGCAACTTAATTTTAAAAAATCAAGAAACCACAAAATAGGCAACAGATGAATGAAAAGGCAATTTCTTGCAAGAGGAAATAGAAATAAACGATAAAAATATAATCAGGGCAAAGCAAATAAAAACAAAACAAAATTATTTCTGCTCATCAGATTGGTCTGCTTAAATGTTTGATAATATCAATCATTGACAAGCAGCGTGGACACTTTCACAGATGGCAGGGGCAGTGCAGAAGGGCACAGCCACCCGGGGAGCAATGTGGCACCAGCTCAGAACCTGCTACATGCATAGGCCCCAGCATTTTCTCTGAGGTTTCACACAGTGCACAGCAGCACACACACACCGGTGACCATCACAGCCCTGCCTGTGATAGCAAAACGCTGGAAACGACTAAGCGTCTATCAAAATAGAATGGATATGTGGATTATGGTATACCCCTATGTTGGAAAACCATTCCCACTTACAACAAATGAACCAGGGCTTCGTGTATCTATGTGGATAAACCTCATTACAGTTTGTTGAGTGAAATTAGTAAGCCAGTACAATTCCTTGGGGTGGAGAAAACACAGATGATACTATTCAAGGATGATACACACAAAACTGATAACAGTGGTTACCTCTGAGTAGGTGAAGGAGATTATGGGTGATGGTCAAGGGAGATTATTTTTAAGTACAATCATTTATTTTCTTTAATTAAAATATATTCATTTGGGACGTTTGTAATTACAATTAAATTTCAAAAATATAAATGCAAACACCCTTGGGAGGAGTAATACACAAAGTTAAAAGAAAAGAAGCAATGTTCTCCGAAGATGCGCTCGCATCATTGTCCAGGTGCCCCTCTGCAAGTGAAGGGGAAAAGCCTCCATTATGTTTTTGTTTTCCAGGTGACAGTTCCTGGGGGCAAAGGTCATTTGAAAGTTTGGAGGAAGGTCATTATTTTCCAGACTAGTTTAGAAAAACCCCAACATGAGAGGGACCCACCACACCAGGAGGCTCCTCAGCCAAGCAGAAGCAGATGGTCAAGGGAACTGTTTGGATAATGTGGTTTTTTTTAGGATCTGGAGGTAGATCTGATACCGCAGAGCTGATTCCGGGATTATAAATGCTTACCACACCTCAAGTCCAAGTTGATGCACTTGGGGAATGGAAATTCCGTAGCTGGGAGCCAAGGACTTGACTTTTCCCACACCCTAAGTTTCAAGTCTTCAACATATCAGCAACACATCCCTTTTCAAACCACTGATAACATTCCTGAATGAGACTTGGAATTTGAAGAGCGCTGTATCAGGACTTGTGCTATAAGCACTTTCTTATTTGACTTTTACTTGACCTTCAAGAGAATTTTTCTCCTCTTATCTAACCCTAAAAGAAAGGAAACAAGACTTGGGGTTCCTGCCTTTTCTCTCCTCCCTGCAGCTTCCTATGCATGCAAAGAAGCATACAACAACTTTTCTATTAGGGGAAATTCAGCGCCTAGTGGGCAAATCTCTAGGTTAGAGGCTTCTGAGCAGACAGGCAGGAGGAGATTGGACTCCGCAGACACTGTTTGTTTGTAGTCCCAGGTCTCTTCTGCTGGTGATTAAATGGTCTCTGTCCAGGATGGGAGGTACATGAATCCATTTTAAGTGTCTTTTAGTATCAGCTCGCTGGTTAATAACAATTGCCATTAATATAAAGAGATAATTTGTTATTTATTTATTTTAAGAGATGGGGTCTCACTCTGTTACCTAGGCTGGAGTGCAGTGGCACCATCATGGCTCACTGCAGCCTTGAACTCCTGGGTTCAAGTGAGCCACCTACCTCAGCCTCCTGAGTAGCTGGGACTACGAGACACATGCCACCATGCCTGGCTAATTTTTTTTTTTTTTTTTTTTTTGGAGATGGAGTCTCGCTCTGTTGCCCAGGCTAGAGTGCAGTGGTGTGATCTCGGCCCACGGCATCCTCTGTCTCCCAGGTTCAAGCAATTCTCTTGCCTCAGCCTCCTGAGTAGCTGGGACTACACGCCGCCATGCCCAACTAATTTTTTGTATTTTAGTAGAGACGGGGTTTCACTGTGTTGCCCAGGCTGGGCTGAAACTCCTGAGCTCAGGCAATCCGCCCACCTTGGCCTCCCAAAGTGCTAGGATTACAAGCGTGAGCCACTGTGTCCAGCCGATTTTTTACTTCTTTGTAGAGCCAAGGTCTCTCTATGTTGCTTAGGCTGGTCCTGGGCTCAAGTGATCCTCCTGCCTCAGACTCCCACAGCACTGGGATTACAGGCATAGGCTACTGCTCCCGGCCAAGAGATCATTTAAATAGGAAGAGGATGAGAGAGTATTTAGGTGCCTATTGAAGTGTTTTGTTTTTGAGATGGAGTCTCACTCTGTAGCGCAGGCTGGAGTGCAGTGGTGTGACCTCAGCTCACTGCAACCTCCACCTCCTGGGTTCAAGCGATTCTCCTGCCTCTGCCTTCAGAGTAGCTGGGACTACAGGCGCACAACACCACGCCTGGCTAATTTTTGTATTTTTAGTAGAGACAGGGTTTCACCATGTTGGCCAGGCTGGTTTCGAACTCCTGACTTCAGGTGATCTGCCCACCTCAGCCTCCCAAAGTGTTGGGATTATAGGCGTGAGCCACTGTGCCTGACCTATTGCAGTGTTTTAATCTCATTCTCCTTTTTATTCCTCCAATGACCTTCCCTTGATATCATCAGCCCTAGCTTTGGGGGTTTAAGGATGAGGGCACCCAAATGGGTCGCCCAAGGAGACCCAGCCAACCGGGGCCTGAGACAGGATTTGAAGACAGATTTTTCTGAGCCAAAAGCTGGTATGCCTACCCCTACTCCCAGCTGCCAGGTCACCAGTCAGAGCTGCAAGCCACACTGCCTCGAAATTGCACAAGGCTGCTGCCTGAAGAATGGCCCCTTGGATGAGGTCCCCGCCTACTGAGAAATTACACAGAATGATTACAAAATGGTACAAATTACTATAGACTCCTGCACCAGACTGAAATTCAGCAGGCCCAGCCTTGCCCAGGCCCAGCCCTGGGTGTGACCTCAAAGGACTAGGAAAGAACTTGGGCCTTCTCCAGTTATTCTCTTGCCCTTGGCCAGGATGCCAGCTCTTATGCAGGAGCACTCAGGTGAACACCTCAGGCTTCTCAAGGTGTGTTATGCACGAATGCAGGATGAGGGAGTGGACCCAACCCCCGACCTGCCTTCCTCTCCCTCTTGTGGTCACCAGCACCCCCTCTTCTTCCCTAGAAGTCCCCAGCCAGGCCAGCAGCCCACTCTCTCCCAGCTTCTAAAGGCAGCACATCACCCCTCTGTCCTGCTGTACATGCCTGCAAGGAAAAACAAACACAGGCAATACCCTGGCAAGACCTCGGTTGAGGTCTGCTGTGCTGTATAAGGATAGGTGGCTATCCCTTGGGTTGGGGTCTTTGTCACTGCTTGTGGAGTTTTCTGGGAATGATTTAGCTGTGCTGGGTGTTTGATGTAAGAACCATCGTCTCACCAACTTTGTGCCTTGTCAACCTTGTCCTGTCTGACCCTCTGGCTGCACTGAATCACAGCCACGTGGCTCTACCACCACTTTCCCAGGTGTCCACAGCCAGAGCAGGGGTAGCGAGCGGCACTCACTCACCAGCTCTGCAGATATTTAGACAGCCCCTCCCCCTGCTTGCAGGAATTCTGCACAGGTACAGGATGTGTTGGAGGCTGGGATTGTGTAAGTGGGTCTAGAGAAACTTCAGTTAGTAGCACCAGTTTTTTGTGTTTTGTTTTTGGGTTTTGTTTGTTTGTTTTGTTTTGAGACAGAATCTTGCTCTGTCACCCAGGCTGGAGTGCAGTGGCTCAATCTGGGCTCACTGCAACCTCTGCCTCCCAGGTTCAAGCGATTCTCCTGCCTCAGCCTCCCAAGTAGCTGGGATTACAGGTACATGCCACCATGCCCAGCGAATTTTTGTATTTTTAGTAGAGATGGGGTTTTATCATGTTGGCGAGGCTGGTTTCAAACTCCTGACCTCAAGTGAACCACCCACCTCAGCCTCCGGAAGTGCTGGGATTACAGGCGTGAGCCACCACACCGGGCCTGTGGCACCAACTGCTCTTGGCTTTGTCATGGGAAAGCTGACATTAAAACTGGCTTCCTTTGTTGGGTGGCAAGTTATTTTTGCCCTCAAAGAAGGAAATTTTGAAGAAGCAAGTGTAAGGGATGAGATCGAAAGTCTGTGAGAATTAGAAACAAACAAATAAATCAACACAAACTTGTCCAAAAACAACTTCAAAAAACACCCAAAATCCCTTCAGTGGGACAAAATCCAACCCTCAGAGGGGAGGAAGTGTTTTGTGATGCTAACTGCTGCTGGCGGAGGGCCCAGTGGGTATTTACACATGATTCTGAGAGGCAGGAGTGGCCCTGGAACCCTAAACTCTGATCCATTTGTGAGATTAAATCCCTCTGCGCTCTGGGACAAGTGAGTCAGGACTGAATGGAAGGGGAGGGAAAAACTGGCAGGGGTTGGGGTTGGGCCTGGGGGGGATGCAGGGGACCAAAAAAAAAATCCCCACCTCCAGCAGGGAAAGGTCCACAGCAATCCAGCCAAGGAAAACCTCTGTGCTTGTCCACCCTCGTGCCTTGGGGTCACGGTGCCTTCCTCTTCACTAGAGATAGGTGGCATGGCATGATTGGTGACTTGGCATGGGAGTGCTGCTAAGTGACAGCCACAGACCGTTAGCTTCTTGTGTGTGGCCAGATGTAGAGAAGGAATTGAGGAGGAAACTTGGAGGTCTGGAGATCCAGCCAACAGCATCGGCAAGAGCAGTACCCAGACAAAAACAGCCTGGCTGAAGGGAATCAACTGATGCCCATTCTGATGAGAATCAAGGCCATTTGGGGTTTTTATGTTCAAATCAATACGATGGTTGTGAAGGTAACCAAAGTGTGGAGAGGGAAATGTACCCAGTGACGGGGCTTCCTGCTGGCGTGGGAGTCCTCTCTTTGAGGTTTGCCAGAGGCTGTGGCCGGCCCTCCCTCATAAGGCCCTCTGCTTCTGATAGGTGTGTGGCTGTCCTGTTTGGGGCCACAGCCATGGTCCAGAATGAAGCAGGGCCTAGTCCCACGGTGGTGGGGCTTCAGCAGATGTGCCCAAACTCCCCTTAACCCCTTCCTTGCTTCTACCTTTTTAGTCCCTTCACTCTTTCCATTTTCATACACACCACCCTTTCTTTTTCTTGTTTTCCTAAAATTTTGTTTACAAAGTACTTTAAGCATACAGAAAACCACACACCATATTAAAATACCCATCACTCAGCGCTGTCAGATGTCATGGTTTTGCCATTTCATTTTAAGAAATAAAATCTTGCCAGGCACGGTGGTGCCTATCTGCAATCCCAGAGCTTTGGGAGACCACGGTGGGAGGATTGCTAGAGGCCAGGAGTTCAAGACCAGCCTGCGCAACATCGTGAGAAAGTGTCTCTACAAAATAAATCCATAAATAAAATCTCACACGTGACCGAGCCCCTTGACCTGTGAACACTTTCATCCATTTCTCCTGTCTAGAGGTAACCACTATCCTGGATTAGGATTATAACCCCATACATATTAGGATAGCCTTCGTGTCTATGTGTGTATCTATAAACATACAGTACAGTTTTGCATGCTTTTAAAATTTTAATAATGTAACATTTAACAGTATTTGATTTTTAAAAAAACTTTTTATAGAGATGATCTCACTATGTTGTCCAGGCTGGTCTCCAACTCCCGGCCTCGAGCAATTCTCCCACCTTGGCCTCCCAAAATGCTGAGATTACAGGCATGAGCTACCACGTCTGGCCTAATAATATATTTTAAAACCTAACATAGACAAAATAGTATTCTTTCAACATGTTATCAATATAAACATTATATGGATACATTTTTATTTGTTAATTTGTTATGTCATAGTTGTACATATTTTGGGGTGTACAGGTGATATTTTGATATGCAATATGTAATGATCAAATCAGGGTAACTGGGGTTTCCATCCATGTATCTTTTCCTTTGTGCTGGGAACGTTTGCATGGTTTTAAACTTCACATGCTGAATGTAATGCTTCTTGATTTGCCTTTTTTTTTTTTTTTTTTTTTTTTTGCTTTCAAAGAAAGCCTGTTGGGCTTTTATGTTTATGCATGTGTTCATACATATAGTTCTGGTTCATTAATTTTTAACTGCCATGTAGCATTTTATACCTCAATTAATGTATCCATTCTCCTATTAATGGAGCCTTAGGTGTTCTCACAAATAATGGGGCAACAAATATTCTTGCAAAGGCATCTTAGGGCCCACGTGCAAGTTTAGTCTCTGAAGTACACATATAGCTTTGTCTATCTTTAATCCTACAAGATGTTGCCAAATTGCTTTCCAAAGTAGCTCTGGGGGTAATATTCCTCCAGCAGTGTAAGAGGTGCCATGGTTTGAATGTCCCCTCTAAAACTCATGTTGAAATTCAATTGCCATTGTAACGGTATTAAAAGGTGAGACTTTTAACAGATCATTAGGTCACGAGGGCTCTGCCCTCGCAAATGAATTAATGCCATTATCTTGGTAGCAGGTTAGTTTTCAAAGACGTGGTTCTGACAAAAAGAATGAGCTTGGCCGATTTCCTCTCCCTGTCTCCATTCACTTCTGCCTTCCGCCACGGGATGACCCTTACCAGATGCCAGAGTCATGCTCTCGGACTTTCCAGCTTCCAGAACCATGAGCCAAATAAACTTCTGTTCTTAATAAATTAGCCAGTCTGTAGTACTCTGTTATAGCAACAGGAAACAGAGAAAGACAAGGGGGATCCTGTTTTCCCACATCCTAGAGTATTTGGCATTGTCAGACTTTTAAAAAAAACTTTGCCACACAGATATGTATAAAATAGGTTCTCCTAATCATTTTCTCTCTCAAGGCCCCAGTGCTTCTGGAAGCTCCCGCTCTGGTCCTTACTGCAGTCACAGGCACCGAGGGGATGGATCAAGCATGAAGGGCTTGGCTGGCTTCCCTTCTTCTGACCTCTAAGTCCTGAGAGTGTCCAGAGCTATCTGCTGGGCCCCCTTCTCCATCGACCTCTCTCCTTAGATAATCTCTCCCTGCCACAGTGCTTTAGAATGCCAGCCACACATGCCAGTGACTTCCAAACGTAGAAAAATCTCCATCCAGAGTGTCAGAAGCTACTTCACAGATTTATTTGATGGCTGATAAGCAACTGAAATAAAATTTAATCTGCCCAAAGTTCAACGCGGTTTCCCCCTCAAGTCTAATTCCTCCCCATTGCTCCCATCTCAGTCAAGGGCGATGCCATTTATTAATTGCTCAAACCAAACACTTCGGAGCCATCCTTGATTATTCTCTTTCTACCACCCCCACATTCAATCCATCAAATTATATCAATTTCTATGTCAAATTGTTCCTAAATTCCCCCGTTCTTTCTAGTTCCACTGCTACCACCCTCGGTCCAAGCTACATCATCTCTTGCCTAGACCACTGTAGTTGCTCCTAATTGGTCTTCTTGTTTCTCACCGTGCCCTTTCCAACCACCTCAGTGCCAAGGTGATCGGTTTAGACCATAAAACAGAGTAAAATGCCTTTCTCCTACTTAAGGCCTTCCAGTGATTCTTATCACAGAAGACTCAAGGTGGTAAATACCATGATCTACAAAGTTGGCAAGATCTGATCCCTGCCTGTTTCTCCTCCTGCACACCTTCCTGGCCTCCAGAATTTTCTCTCCATGTGGAGGGCTCTTCCTTTGATCTTTTCATGGCATTCTTGTCATTCAAGTCTCTATCACTTAAAAAAGACTTGCCCTGACCAACCCGCCCTGATCTGTTTGGCCCCTTCGTTGGTCCCACAGCATTACCTTCATCTGTCTTCATTCTGGAACTGCTCAGTGCTTGGTTCTGGTGTCTTTCTGCCCCACCAGAATCTCATCTCCATGAGAACTGAGATCTTCTCAGCTCCACTCCCCATTTGTAGTGCCTGGCATGAACCGGGAACCCATAAAAGTTTGTCGAAATAATGAGTGAATAGATGGGGTCACATTTTAGAACAAGCTTTAAGCGCAAATGAAGTTTCCCTCCCAGAGACTGGGTGGGATAAAAGCTACTTGAGACAAGACAACATTTCTCTTTAGTGAGAACAGTGCTCAAACTTCTTAGCCTCAGGACCCCTTGATGCTCTTTAAAATTATTATTACTGTTGTTATTTTTTTGAGATGGAGCCTCACTCTGTCGCCCAGGCTGGAGTGCAGTGGCATGATCTTGGCTCACTGCAACCTCCATCTCTTGGGTTCAAGTGATTCTCTTGCCTCAGCCTCTGGAGTAGCTGGGACTACAGGCACGCACCACCATGCCTGGCTAATTTTTTTGTATTTATGTACAGATGGGGTTTTACCATGTTGGCCAGGCTGGTCTTGAACTCCTGACCTCAAGTGATCTGCCTGCCTCGGCCTCCCAAAGTGCTGGGATTACAGGCATGAGCCAAAATGCCCGGCCAATGCTCTTAAAAATTATTCAGGATCCCAAAGAACTTACGTTTGTATGGATCATATCTATAAATAGTTGCTATATTAGAAATTAAAATGAAGAAACTTAAAAACGCTTATTTTAAAACAATAATGGACCTATTACCTGTTAATGTAAATAACGTTTGTATGGAAAATTACTATGTTTTCAAAAAATAGTGAGCAGAGTGGCACCCTTGAGAACAGCCACTCTACACTTACGGTGCCTAGTACGCACCGGGAAAGACTCTGTTGAATGAGTGAATAGGAGGGCGAAAGATTTTAGACCAGCCTGAAGGGTCAGATGCAGGTGCGTGGATAGGTGGGGATCTGAGATGGGGCCGCCTTTTCCCCTAGATGGCCCTGGGGCCCACTCCCCTCCTCCCCACTCGCCCACCCCAGCCTCACTCAGTCCTTTCTCTTCCCTTTCCCCAACGATCTTCTCTCCACAGCAGTGCAAAGAATAGAACAAGAAATCATTTTGATGTCTTCAGAAATCAATATGTAAGCTAGATGTATCTTTTTTGTTTGTTTGTTTTTTGAGACAGAGTCTCGCTCTGTTGCCCAGACTGGAATGCAGTGGCGCGATCTCGGCTCACTGCAAGCTCTGCTTCCTGGGTTCACACCATTCTCCTGCCTCAGCCTCCCGAGTCGCTGGGACTACAGGCGCCCACCACCGCGCCGGGCTAATTTTTTTGTATTTTTAGTAGAGACGGGGTTTCACCGTGTTAGCCAGGATGGTCTTGATCTCCTGACCTCGTGATCCACCCGCCTTGGCCTCCCAATGGATATATCTTTTAAATAAGCTCATTTCTATAACAAAATAATGATTGTATGAATTTCAATCCTTCAAAGGGGGTTCCTTTGGAGGGTTTCCCTTGCCAAATGAATACTGAGGCCCGGTTTTGCCAGGATGTATTTATTCCTGTCTATATTCATGTTGAGAAAGCTAACTGGGTGTTATGTTATCTTCCTTATTACAATACTGAAACCTAACAAACTGGATGGCATATTCTTTTCCTTATTACAATACCGAAACCTAAGTTCTTCCCCTTTCTAAGGAGAAGCTGCCTCCTCCCCCTTTATTTTTTCCTCTGGCTAGAGGAAATTCACAGAGCCAAGATTAAAAAAAAAAAAAGAAATAGAAAAAGATGGTCATCTCTGTTTCTATTGAAGAGCCTGAGTTCCCCGGGCGCTGTGGGCATGCCACGCCTCTCCACTTCCTGACGTCATACTATTTTTGTCTTTGAATAGCTCATTGACACAATTGCCTCGGAGATCGGAGAACTGAAACAGGAGATGGTGCGGACAGATGTCAGCCTGGAAAATGGCCTGGAACCCGCTGAAACCCACAGGTGACCAGAGACACGGTTAGGTGATGGGTGCGAGAAAGGGATCGAGTGAACCCTGGCACTGCCAAGGGCTGACTTGCATTCACTCCTTAGAAGTCCGGGAGCTGGGAGTGTGGTAGCAGCTCTAGATGAAATCCTCTGTAGGAGGTGGGAGTGGCCTAGGAACCAGTTGTCTGCTTGTTTATTTTAATCACTTTGAAGGCACTTGAACTGTGTACTCTCTCGATTCCTCCTGGCACCAGAACCCGGAAACCTAAAATTGTCTGTGCCATATCCACCTACTCCCAGTGATGGAAACAGTAACGCAGCGAGATCCAGCGTGCGCAAAGTAGAATTCAGTGTAGCCGTGTGAGTCTCCAGAAGGCTTACAGGGGAGCAGCTAAAGAGGATGGACTCATTTTGCATTCTCAGGTCAGAAAAAAAACCCAGCAGTCTCCAAAAAGCCATTAACCTGAAAAGCCGTGCAGTGATTGGAAACTGGATGTGGTTGTAAATTCGATACAAAGGGAAGACCGCGTGCTGTGCTGTTGAAGGCGATACCTGTGCACATACTGCACACTATCTGAATAGGAGGCAAGGGACTGGTCTGTACCTGGAGAAAGGGGGTGCAAAGGTCGGGGGGTGGTGGGAAGTTGAAGGTGACCTCTTCCAACTTTGATGCTAACAAGATAACAATATAATGGCTATAAAAAGACACAGACACTTTGTGCCTTAGAGGCCAGATTTATTAACAGCTTCCCCTTTCTCCCAGAAAGTGGGGCTGAGCCTGCCTGGAGCAGTGTGAGGCTGAGATTTATGGAGTGGGTTTTGCCTGCAAGTCATGCAACAGGCAGGCCAGCCAGATGGTTCTGGTTGTCCAGGCAAGTTTCAAACCAGCCCGACTAGTTCCGCCATATGCTGACGGGAGAGAGCACCATCCCAGGGAGGCACTTGCAGCTGGAAGGTGGTACTTTGACACCCGATGTCTCTGAGGGAACAGCGCTCACCCTTAATTCTCTGTGCCTTCCTTTCCTTTCCTTTCCTTCTCTACAAAACGATGGGGGTGAACCAGATTGTCCCCCTGCTCCTTGCAGCACACCCAGCATTCTATGATTGTTCTTGACCTCAGTGTGAAAGTCTTATGTTTTCCCCATAAACTAGACAAATGCACAATGATTTTCAGGTAGTGACTCCCTGCCTCACCTCCAGAGTAGTTTCAAACATCGTGGAACTTTAGCCAGGGAATTTCTCCTTATCCTGTGACTTGTTGAGCTAAAATTTAATTGGGAGTCTAGGCTGATAACAACAGAAAAAAGAGCTTTGGTAGCACTGATTTCTCTCATAGCCAGGAAAGGCGGCTCCGTGAGATCAACCCCAAGCTCCACAGATGACAGACACCCAGACACAGAGCGGCAGAAACCTTTCCCCTGCATATAAGCACGGGGGATTTTGGGGATGTGAGAAGGACGTTCTGAACATGTGAGGGGCCATCAAGATCTTGTTTTCTGACTCCAGTGCGTATTAGAGTGAGAGCTGGGTGGTTGCTTAATCTTTAACATTTCCTTCCATCTTTTCCTTTTCAGATGTAAGAATAACTGTAAGCAGTCCACAATAGCCTTTTTTCCTAGATGAATGTCACTTTCAATGCTATGTTGCCTAATTCATGAATTTATAAATTTGCAGAGACATTTTACTTGGCTTTTTTTTTTTAACGGAAAAGAAAGAGGAAAAAGCAAGATGAATTGTCTTTATTTAACAATATAGGTCATGTTGGCCATGTGGCAACACTGTTCATATTAAACTACTGTTTTAAGTCATTTATAGCGACTAACTTACGGAATCTTTCTAGCACTTCTAGGAGGGAAGGCTCTTTAGGGCCTGCATTTGACTGATGTGGAAACTGTGTGCTGTGGGGAAAAAGCTACACAGTTTTGGCTTCTGTGCTGGAGTGTCTTGCTGATTTTTTAGAAGTAGTGATTTTGCTTTTAATTTCTCCATTTCGTCTAATGGAGCTGTCAGGAGGACCAGTTCGGTTATTTCCAAGATCAAGGAAAAGCATAGCTGTGGCCACAGTTCAGCCTGGCACACAGCAGCAGCCAAAGGGGAGAGGAGGGAAGAGGAAAGCAGACCAGTAGGTAGCAGAGTTGCTTTCAGCAAAACCCCTGGAGAAAGAAGTAGCGGGCACCCTCCGGGCCCCTGGCTCTGCATGTCTAAAGGCTGCAGGAAATGCACCGCAGTCAGCTTCCTCTGCAGCTTCCTACTCTGTGAGTGTGAGCTGGGGTAGGGAGCCGCCTATCCCACCACAGCCACCACGAAATGTCTATGGTTCCTTAGTTGATGGAATACCAGATTAAGCACCAAGCTAGTCCCCTAAGTTAGGAATCACTATTACTCTAGCTGTGTTAGTGTTTGGTTGCTCTTTCCTGCCTAATATTGAGATAACCTTGATCTTTAACTTTTTCTTGTGCCATGGACTCCTTCTCTGAATAATCTTTTAAATGCACAAAATAAGATATATAGGATGTCATGGGAAAAACAATTATAGTGAAGTCCAGTGATCAGAATGTTTCAGTGTGTGTTTCAGCGTGTGCTTCCCTGGCATAGGTGCTTCTGTTTTACATGTGACAGATAGGCATAAATGACACAATCTCTGTAACAGCTGTGGTGACGGTGAAACCTCTGTGGTTTCTGTTGGTGACAAAATCACAGGTCGTGATAATACTACTGTGGTTTGTTGCCTACATTCAAAATGGAAGGAAGTTCATTCAGAATGAGGCTACGGAAAGTGAAGACGTCGGTTTTTGGCCCGGTGGCCAGTGCCCACCTCCCGTCCTGTGTCCTGTCAGCGTCATCTGCCATGGGCCATCTGCCCTTCTTTTTGGGACACTTGCTTGGCTTGGCTTCTGGGACCCCACACCTCCCTGGGATCCTCTTGGCTGTCCTGCTGCTGCCCCCGGTGCCCTGGCTGGTTCTTCTTTATCTCCCTGAACTCCAGCCCTGGAGAACCCAGAGATCACACTTTGCGCCTCTCCTTTTCTTTTTTTGTTTGTTTGGTTTTTTTTGTTTGTTTTGAGACAGAGTCTCACTCTGTTACCCAGGCTGGAGTGCAGTGGCACAATCACGGCTCACTACAGCCTTGACCTCCTGGGCTCAAGTGATCTTCCCGCCTCAGCCTCCCAAGTAGTTGGGACCACAGGTACCCGCCACCACACCCAGCTAATTTTTTTTTTATTTTGGGTAGAGATTGGGGTCTCTCTGTGTTGCCCAGGTGGGTCTCAGACCCCTAGGCTCAAGGGATCCTCCCACCTCAGCCTCCCAAAGTGCTGGGATTACAGGTGTGAGCCACTGCGCCCGGCTGAGCCACTCCTTTTCACTCTTCACACCTCTCCTTTTCTCTCTCCCACTAACTTTGTACAAGGTACTTTAAAAAATATCTGTGCCTCAGTGTTCTCCTCATTAAAATGGGAATAAGAACAGAGTTACCTCACAGCGTTGTTGGGAAGATTAAGTGAGTTAATAGTTGTCAAGGACTCAGCACAGTGCCTGACACGTGGTAATAGCCACACTGTATGTCGTTTTAAAAGGAGGTCCGTGGAGTAACTTCCTAGGTTATCCCATCCCGTCTTGCAGCTCTGATACCATCTATACATTGGTTATTCCCAGCTTATACTCCCTTGGCTGATCCTGTCTTTGAGTCCAGAGGTTGGTAACCAACTGCCCACTCAGGAAGGGCTCCTCCACAGGTTCATTCCTTCCTGGGTCTTCCCCGTCCCAGTCACCATGCCTCCAGCTTCTTGGGCCTTGCAGTCATCCATGATGCCTCTATTCCTCTCATAACTGCTCTCCTCCCATCCATCTCCAAATCCAGGCAGCTCTACCTTTTATTTTTCTTTGAGACAGAATCTTGCCCTGTTGCCCAGAGCTGGAGTGCAGTGGTGACACGATCTCAGCCTCCTGCAACCTCTGCCTCCCAGGTTCAAGCAATTCTTGTGCCTCAGCCTCCCAACATAGCTGGGATTACAGGCATGTGCCAAAATGCCTGGCCAATTTTTGTAATTTTAGTAGAGATGGGGTTTCACCATATTGGCCAGTCTGATCTCAAACTCCTGGCCTCAAGTGATCCACCTGTCTCAGCCTCCCAAAGTGCTGGGATTACAGGCGTGAGCCACCGTGCTTGGCTTCTACCTTTAAATAGATCCAGGATGGAACCGCTTCTTACCAGCACCACTGCAGTAGCCCCTGCCTGGTGCCTCTGCTTCCACCAGTTCCACTTTCTCCAGGCTATTAGCCAAGCAGTATAGTGAACCTTTTAGTTCACCTAAGTCCAAGACACATCTCTCCTTTGTTCAAAGCCTTTTGAAAATTTTGCATCTAAAACCAAACTTATTACCATGGCCTTCAATACTCTACAAGATGTGACACCCCAGCACCCCGCTCCTCTGCCATCTCTTCTCTAACATTCTCTCCCCATCACTCAGATCCAGTCCCACTGACTTCCTTGCCAATGTGGCCCCTGCCTCCTGGCCTTTGTACTTGCTGTTCCTTCTGCCTGGCACATTCTTCCCCCAGGAAGCCTTCACCCTTGAGCCCTCCTTTTCTTCTACCTCCTTACCTGGCTTTATGTTTCTTCATAGACCTTGTACAGACAGGACATACACTCACTTGCTTCCTGTCCATTCTTTCTTTCTTTTTTTTTTTTCTTGGAAACAGACTTTCACTCTATCGCCCAGGCTGGAGTGCAATAGTGGTGTGATATTGGCTCACTGCAACCTCCGCCTCAAGGGTTCAGGCAATTCTTATGCCTCCAGCCTCCTGAGTGGCTGGGATTACAGGCACACGCCACCACCGCCAGCTGATTTTTTGTTTTTTAGTGGAGACATTTCATCATGTTGCCCAGGCTGGTCTTTAACTCCTGAGCTCAGGCAATCCGCCCACCTTGACCTCACAGAGAGTTAGGATCACAAGCGTGTGCCACCACACCTGGCCTATCTGTGCATTTTCTGCCTCCCACCACTAGAAGGTAAGCTCTGTGAGACCAGGGGCTGGGTCTGTCCTTCATCCTGAGATTACAGTGTCAGGGACAGTATCTGGCATAGAGAATGCACTCGCAAGTATTTGTTGAATGGATAAAGGAAAGGTGCCAAGCCCCTTCGTGATTTTAAAGTATTGATGCCTCAGAGACCTCTTGCAGGGGGCCACCAACCGGTGCATAAAAAAATAAAAAGTTGAAAATGTGTGACAGGCCCAAGGCTTCCTCCCTAGCAAAGAAATAGGGCAGAGGCCCTTCCCCCAGTCTCCAGTTGTGCCTCCTTGACCAGTTCTACTATGAGCTATTTTAATCTTTGGCCAATAGAGTAGGAGCTGATTAAATCTCCCTCCATGCCTCTGCTGATCTACCAAGTAGAAGCCCATACGCCAGAGGCGAGACTGAGGGCTTCTTGCTCCTGGTTCTCTGCTCTCTCCCAGTGTGGTTTCCTGCTTCCTGTCTTCCCACTGCATCCCTCCAAAGACTGGAGAGTATGGGAACATAAAGGCATTTCACTCCCCTCTCCCTCCCATGTGATTCCACAGTCCATTTTCATGTGGGGGAAGCAGGCCTCTTTTGGGTAGGCTCAGCAGGCCTGAGGTAGGTTCCACCCTCATCATCACTTGAACCCATCCCCTCTAGGCTGAGACAAGTCTCTAAAGATCTCTTTATCCTCAGGTGGAACAGAGGGATCCACAGAACAACCTCCCGAGCTATTGTCTGGGCCCAGGCTGCCTGTGCAGGATCCCTGGGATCCTGGCTAGAGCAGGTCAATGAGAACTGTAGCTCATCCCTTCCTCCACTCTCCTGTAGCTGTCACTCCTGCTGCCACCTCGCTGGTGTCCTCTAGCCCAAGTGGATAGCTGTGAGATGCCTGAGGTCCCGTGTCTTCACTCCTCCTGCCCCACCACAGAACCAGACATGACACAGGAAATTCAAAAATTCCTTGGCCAGCTCTTCTCAGTGCTACAATGTAGCAGCTGGTCATCACGTTTGGTCTCTTCTGGGAAGCTCTGAGCTTCCCAGTGGCTATGTGACAGCACTGACATTATAACCACAGGAAACCCAGAAGGCTCCTCCCTTGTACAATTGTTCACTTCTTCACTTGCCCAGAGGTGAGAACCGAAGATGAGAAGGGAAGAACGGTGGCCACAGCCTGGGGAAAAGATGCCCAGAGTTCCACTTCCTTAAGTCTCAAGAGGGACAGTTGTGACCACATTAGCAACTCTGTGGCTTTTTGAACCAGACCCACCTTCACTTAGTGCTGCTTTTTAAATAATTTTCCACTGAAGTAAAACATAACTCAGCAAAATTGCACAAATAAGTATCCAGCTAGATGAATGTCCACAGAGTAAACACATCACACATCGATGGCTTTGCTCACAAACCTGTTACTGCTACAGGGCAGGCCATGTAGCAGCAACAGGTTGATGGTGAGACATTTTCCGGCTTTGTCACTGAGGATTCTCTACTATGATTACTTTGATCAATTTACCCCCAATCTCCTAGAATATTTCCATATTTCAACTCAACCAGGAGTGCCCTGAACATGATTTCAATGAATTCTATGAGGGTGGACCAACTCTTTGATACACTATTACCAATGTAGCAACAACTAAACTCAAATTAAAGAAAATATTTAAGCTGGGCAGGGTGGCTCACACCTGTAATCCCAGCACTTTGGGAGGCTGAGGTGGGTGGATCACGAGGTCAGGAGTTCGAGACCCGCTTGGCCAACATGGTGAGACCCCCCTCTCTACTAAAAACCCAAAAATTAGCCAGGCATGGTGGCTCGTGCCTGTAATCCCAGCTACTCAGGATGAGGCAAGAGAATTGCTTGAACCTGAAAGACGGAGGTTGCCGTGAGCCGAGATTGAGCCACTGCACTCCAGCCTGGGTGACAGAGTGAGACTCTATCTCAAAAAAAAAAAAAAAAGAAGAAAAGAAAGAGAAAGTATTTATTCAGTGGATCATATTTACCAAAATACCAAGATAGTGGAGCCTGAAGATTTACACAACCTAAGGAGGGAAAAAATTGTAAACAAGTGAGTATCATGAAACGAAATGGGACATAATAGAATATGTCAGATGAACAGAGGAGGACAGCAGATGTCCCAAGAACCTCAGGTGGGAAGCAGGTAACTCTAGGTCAGAGGTATATCAATTTCATTAATGAATAAGGAGTGTAAGCTAAAAAATGCCCTAAAGAGCTGTTCAGTCTATCTTGACTGGTGATATCTGTTATCTTTGGGAAGTTTTTTAAAAGAAACATTTAAGATTTCTTTTTTTGATAGCCAAAAGTAAAACATGTACATGGTGGAAAAAGCACAATGCAGAAAATAAAAATAAAGGACACCCTGACCCTGACCCCACCCCTACTCCAAGACAGAATCATTTTTGATTGTTTGTTGGGTTGGCTGATTTAATTCTTTGCTTTGATGTGTATCCTTCTGATGTTTTTGTATTACAATCCATTTAAATGGTAGATCATGCATGATTTTTCACTGACTTACAAGGTGTTTTTGATCGTCCTAGAAATGCAATTTCCTGGAA
Source organism: Nomascus leucogenys (assembly GCF_006542625.1). Lineage (NCBI taxonomy): Eukaryota > Metazoa > Chordata > Mammalia > Primates > Hylobatidae > Nomascus > Nomascus leucogenys. Next base: position 45,213,472 of record NC_044393.1, on the reverse strand, counting down.
ATTGATTCTGTTTTTGTTGACGGGTAGCACCTTCCAATGTAGTGGCTAGCTTATCTGTTTACAGTAAACCTTGGCCACACAATGTCACCAGCAGCATACTCCAGAGTTGGAGCTATTTTGTGCTCTGTAGGCTTTGCATTGCTGCTATATTGCCAATTGGTTCTGCCATAAAATATCTGCTTAGTTAGAATTCATCTGCTAGGAAATAACACCAGTGTAACCCAAAGCAATTAAATACTAGAAACTGCCAATCCATGGAACACTTGCCTTTCCGTGAAGCAGGGTGCATGCCCGGGGCTTGAAGGGCATCGGGACCAAGACTGGAGCCCGCCTGGCTCCTTCTTCTGCCTGTTTTCAGCTCCAAGGGCAACCAGGACAACAGGTTCTTTGTTCCTCTTTCTTATTTTTACAGGAACGAATGAAAGCTTCTGCCAGCATTCGCTCCATATCTGGCCTTTTCATCTCTAGCTGGAGAGTCAAAGAGAGGAAGTTCCTAGGCAAAACAGCCACCACTCTTTCTTACCTCCTGAAATGGCAGCATCTCCCCAGAGCAGACATGCGCTTTTGTTCCCATTTCTGTGTCCTCTTCTGCTGGGCCTCAGTTAATAGAACTTAAAAATTACTAAAGGCCCTAAAGGTTTTTCAGAATAGTCCTCCTGTGACATGCTCTTACAAATCTTTTTTGAGGAAGTTGGGCCTCCACCCTCAAAAAGCAGCAGCCCTTTGCCATGGAGGAATAAAATCCATAACCCCAAATATGCTAGTGATTCTTTTTCCTTTTAGAGTTTAATGGGACAAAAAAAGGCCTTGAGGAATTAAGTATGAACTTGCTTGCTCTAGGGAAACTGCGTAAGTCGGAAAACTGGACCTAAGACCAGTTTTATCAATTTCTAGCATTTTGGTCTCAAATAAGGAGATAAACTGGATGGCCTCTGATAGCCCTTAAAACTTGGCTAAATATGCAGGGGTCCTTCTAAGACAATCCATTTCCCCAGGCTTCTCTGCCAACCACTCTTCCCACGCTGGGTGGTAGGTAAAAGGTTTCTTCTGCTCACCTGGCAATTTCCATGCTGTCAACTGTGTTAGCCAGGCCAGGGTCCTGACGTGTCCAGAATAATGGATTGGGGTTTCCCTTCTTCTCCAGACTAATAGAATATTACAGAGACATGTTTAATTCCATTTCAATATATATATATATATTTTTTTACCTATAACTGGCTCAAGTTCTGAACTTCAAAATTCTAAAGAAATATTTTTATGTCTGAAGGTGTTAAGAAATCATTGGACATCAACTTCTAGGTATTTTTGAAGGTGAAGTTTTTCTGGGAATTTTTTGTTTGCTCTGTGTATATGTATGTGTTTAACACAAATTGGAATTGGTCCTGTGCCAGAGATTTTTAGTTGATAGATATCTTCAGTATGGGCCATTATTTTCTGTCTCTCTACATAAGGGGCCTCTGGTACTAATATTTTTCCACAAGTTGTTGATCCCAGACCCACCACCTCTCTTCTCCCAGCCCCGCTAAGTCCTGGCTTCATCTCCCACCTATCCAGGCATCTGGGCTGCAGCTTGGCGTTTGAGGTGTATATTTGTGTTCCTTTTGATACATGGTCAAGGATCTACTGCCCCAAGAGCAGGACCATGGTGGGCACAAGACTCTGACTTCTGTCTCATCCTTGATTCATAAGACGACCCCTGCATTGGCCTCTTGTAGCTAGAAGCCTGGGCCCTCCGGCGGTGCCACATCGCAGGAGGGTGTATCTTTCTTGCCATTGCAGCTGGTTAAGACAACAGCCTGGAAAAAGGTTTTAGTCTGGCACGCAGCTGAAGGGAGGCTCCTGGAGAAGCATGATATACATGGAAATTTTAACACAAAAATATCAAGAGAAGAGGCTTTTTTTTTCTTTTTCCATCTGAAAGTTGAGGATGGCAGTACCAGAGTCCAGGTTGAGCCTAGACACTAATGGTAGATGGAGAACTCTCCTGCTTCCAGGACCTGCTGGAAGCTGGCCTCTAGAAGCTTTGGGGTTTTGCTTTCTCCCAGGTCACATGAAATGCTGCCAAAACAAGCTCCAGAGTTGTGTTTATACCACAGGATTTGTCAGTCCTAGAATGGAAACACATTGCCTTGCTTTCTTTTTGTGACTATCCAAAAATTAGGAGACAGTAACAAGTCATCCTGGAAACTCCATGGAACGGAACCTTTACTCATAGTTTCAAAGACATTCCAGGCACTTAGAATCAAAAGTTCTTTTCAGGTTCTGTTTATTTGTTTTGCTAACAGATTCCTTTTTTCAGCAAGAATCCATTTTTAGACACAGGGAAACTGAGGCTAAACGGTGTGTGGTAATGGGTGCAGGCCTCACAGTGATGAAGGGGCAGTGCTGAGGCTCTGATTCAAGTCTGACTTGGAGTCCTCTTTCCACCTAACTGCTGAAGATTAGGAGGCTGAGGGAGACTAGAATCAGGGTTGATTCCATTGAAACTATGACATGCCTTACCAAAAATAGCATCCTGATTTCAATGCACTCACATGGGCAGGAGGTGGGTGGCTTTGATTCCAGATAAACTGATGACTGAATGTGAAAGCCCCTGAAGCTGTGTGTGTGGGGTTCCCACTGGGGTTTCTTCAGACCTCATGCACTGCACCTGCCTTCATCCAAGAGCACTTTCCTGCCAGGAATGTCTACCCTCTGCTTTCTCCTGCACTCAGCAGGCCACTTTTGTTGGAATCCTAAATCTCATTCTCCGTGCTGGAATAAAGCATTCTGTATTTGGAGACCTTGGATGGAGCACTGGTCTCCAATGTCTGGTATTGGTGGGCATAGAGTTATTGTAATTGTAAACTAAAGCTCATCGTTGACTTTTCTTTTTATTTTTCTTATCATTTTTTTTTCGCTATGTAGACTGCAGGAACATCACTGACTTTTACAACCAAAGCCACTCAAAGCCCACTCCTTGCTAGTTGACTTGAGCTTAGAAGGGGTGTCCATGGGAGAAATTCATGAGCAATAAGGAAGGATTTGTTTTTCTGGAAGGATTGGAGCTGCCTCCTTTTCTTGCCCCAGAGATGGACAAAGGCCAGGTGGCTCTTGGTAGCTGCGGTGATTTTTGCCACCCATTTCCTGATAAGCAGAGAAACAAGAACCCTTTGTCTCCTGAGGCTGGAGCTGAACAGCGAATTCTATTTGTTAGGGGCCTCAGAAAGAAACTGCCCAGTGCCCCTAAGAATATTTCTCCCTGCCCACTAAGCTCCTCCTCTTCCATAAACCTTGCTGGCTGCAGATCACGTCCTCCTCAGGCCCCTGGTCACACCTAAAGCAGACCTTTTATTAATTCCTGCCCAGGGCTAGGTCTGAATATGGGCTGGGGATGAAGCCAGGCTAGTAAGGGAGAGAAATCTGACCAGAGTGGAAGGGGGTAGGTGCCCTGGAGGTGTGGGGACAGTAAGGAAGGAATGTGATGGGCCACAGATTACTTGCAGCTGAAGGAGATAAGGGATGAGGATTTGAACCCAGTTTGACAGGTAGGTAGGTAGGAGCCAGATATGGCAGGAGACATTCCGAGTAGCTTGAACTCAGTAAGGAGGAAGCTGAGCAACAGCATGTAGATGCATCTACAGGATGATCTTCCCAGGCTGGTGCCGGGGCTCACACCTGGAATCCCAGCACCACTTTGAGAGGCCAAGGTGGGAGGATTGATTGAGGCCAGGAGTTCGAGACCAGCCTGGCCAACATGGCAAAACCCCATCTCTACTAAAAATGCAAATATTAGTCTAGCAGGGTGGCATGTGCCTAGCTACTTGGGAGGTTGAGGCACAAGAATTGCCTGAACCTGGGAGACAGAGGTTGCAATAAGCCGAGATTGTGTCACCACTGCGCTCCAGCCCTGGGTGACAGAGCGAGATTCTATCTCAAAAAAAAAAAAAAAAAAAAGGGAAAAGCAAATTCATCTGGGTGCGGTGGCTCACACCTGTAATCTCAGCACTTTGGAAGGCCAAGGTGGGTGGATCACCTGACGTCAGGAGTTCGAGGCCAGCCTGGCCAACATGGCAAAACTGTCTCTACTAAAAATACAAAAATTAGCTGGACATGGTGGCGCACGCCTAAAGTCCCAGCTACTCAGGAGGCTGAGGTGGGAGAATTGCTCGAACCCAGGAGGTGGAGGTTGCAGTGAGCCGAGATCGTACCACTGCACTCCAGCCTGGGTGTCAGACTGTCTTAAAAAAAAAAAAAAAAGCAAATTCAGTATCTTTACCATAATTGGGAAACAGACTGAATACATATAACCATTAAAATAAGTAATGGCCATTAAAATTAAAACCATGCCTCCATGGATTACCTTGATGTATCCATCACTTTTTGGGAAATATTGTCAGTTTCTAACAACATTGAGATATTACAAAATATCAAAATCGGGCTAGGCGTGGTGGCTTGTGCCTGTACCCCCAGCTACTCAGGAAGCTGAGGCTGAGGCAGGAGGATCACTTAAGGCCAGGAGTTTGAGACCAGCCTGGGAAACACAACAAGACCCCATCTCTAAAAAAGTATTTTTTTAAATTAAAAATTTAAATATCAAAATTAATCTACACTTTTCCACCATTGGAGCTTTATTTTGTTTTTGAATTTTCCACTTAGTAGCAAAACTACAGTTCTTTATGTTTGGGAGACAAACAATGTAATGAATCTTAAACCATAATTTAGTCAGAGGCAAAAGTAATATGGAACCTGAGTTCTGCTTTTGTTGTTGTTTTTGTTTTATTGATAAGAACTTATCACATGATAATTAGCCCATTGTCTTCATTCTGTAACCACTTATTAAACACTTACCATGTAAACAATGAGAAACTTGGTTTTCATAAAAGTCTAGGAGATTCCCGGAAATCTTCAGGGAACGAGCCCTCAGGCTTCAAGAAAAGCCAGGATTTTTCGTAAAGAGTTTTCAGGGGGTGCCTGGCCAGAAAGGTGAGACTTGCAAGGAGAGACATGGGTGGAGCCTGCCGCTCACTCCTTCAAATCCCAGGTCTGGGGCAGTCCTTGTAGATTCCACCAGGATTGGCCTGGGAAAGCCGGCAAAGCAAGCAGGTGTCTCCCTTCCAAGAGGAGAGTTCTCCATACCTTGTGGAGCCTGACATGGGAGAGAAAGCCATGTCTAGGGCCAGGGTTTGGGGAACTGAGATAAAAGCCGAAAGCCAAGCTGCTTTTGAGAAACTGATAATCCTTCCTCCAACTAACTGCTGACCCAGTCATCTCAGTGTCTCCAGATGACTCATGTAAGTAGAAGCAAAACAGGGTACCTTGATAAAACACAAGGGTAGACCACAAATGGTTCCAGCTCCAAGGCAGATGTGATAGTGACTGTGCGGAGACACAGCTGCTCACACAGACACACAGAAGGGAGCCAGAGAACTATGGAACTTCCCCCAGGAAAGCATCATTTGACTTAGGGGCCACAACCACCTTATTTACCTCCATAGGGGACTTGCCATTCATTCTATGAGGGGTTTTCAGATATTGTTAATTAACTAAACCAATCCCTTTTTAGCTGAATTATGATCTAACAGTCTGCTATAGACTGGAAAAAAATATATACATATATATATATATATTTGGAGACGCAGTATCCGTCTGTCTCCCAGGCTGGAGTGCAATGGCGTGATCTCGGCTCACTGCAACCTCCGTCTCCCAGGTTCAAGCCATTCTCATGCCTCAGCCTCCCGAGTAGCTGGGACGACAGGAGTGCACCACCACACCCATCTAATTTTTGTACTTTTAGTAAAGACAGGGTTTCGCCATGTTGGCCAGCCTGGTGGAAAAATCACAGTACATTTTAAACATTTGTTTGAAATCACTTTTGTTCTTAAAAGTGGCATATCTTACCATAGATGATATTAAATTGCCCATTTAAAAACTCCAGTTTCTCGGGAGCACTCCCCAAGGCAACTTGGAAGTATGCCCCAGACAAAAGTGATTGTCTTGAATGATTTTAATTTTAATTTTAATTTTATTTATTTATTTATTGAGACAAGGTCTCACTCTGTTGCCCAGGCTGGAGTGTAGTGGCATGATCACAGCTCACTGCAGTCTCGACCTCCTAGGCTCAAGCGATCCACCTCCTTCTGCCTCCCAAAATGCTGGGATTATAGGTACAGGCCACTGCACCAGGCCGTAATTTTACTTTTTTTTTTTTATTATTGTACTTTAAGTTGTGGGGTACATGTGCACTATGTGCAGGTTTGTTACATATGTATCCATGTGCCACGTTGGTGTGCTGCACCCATTAACTCGTCATTTAGCATTAGGTGTATCTCCTAATGCTATCCCCCACCTCCCCCCACCCCACAACAGTCCCCGGAGTGTGATGTTCCCCTTCCTGTGTCCATGCGTTCTCATTGTTCAATTCCCACCTATGAGTGAGAACATGCGGTGTTTGGTTTTTTGTCCTTGAAATAGTTTACTGAGAATGATGATTTCCGGTTTCATCCACGTCCCTACAAAGGACATGAACTCATCATTTTTTATGGCTGCATAGTATTCCGTGGTGTATATGTGCCACATTTTCTTAATGCAGTCTATCGTTGTTGGACATTTGGGCTTTTACTTTAAAAAAAAAAAAATCTAGGCTGGACACTGTGGCTCACGCCTGTAATCCCAGCACTTTGGGAGGCCAAGGCGGGTGGATCGCCTGAGGTCAGGGGTTCCAGACCAGCCTGGCCAACATGGTGAAACCCCATCTCTACCAAAAAAAATACAAAAATTAGCCGGGCATGGTGGCATGTGCCTGTAATCCCAGCTACTTAGGAAGCTGAGGCAGGAGAATCGCTTGAGCCTGGGAGGCAGAGGTTGCAGTGAGCCAAGACTGCACGATTGCACTCCAGCCTGGGTGACAGAGCCAGACTCCGTCTCAAAATAAATAAATAAAAATCTAATTGCTCGGCTTAGTGAAGGTGTGGTTTTACACACATAGAGGAGGTTTAGGGGGCTTTTTGTTTTACTTGTTTATCCTCATGTCCTACCACTGAGGGCAGAGCCACACAGAGCACAGCACACCTGCTGACACCCACAGCCTAATGGATGTGCACCATCCTTGGTTGACAGAGTGAGAATCTGGCACTTTGCCTTGAACTTTCTTTTTGCTATTTAACAGCCAGACTAGGATTCTTATATCTAGAAAGTTGTTGACTTTATTTACTCAGTCAGTACGTTTTGCCACAGAAATGACCTCGCATCACATTTCTATGTATTTTTGCCTTATTAATTGTCTCTCATTTGCAAGGTCAAAGTGTACACTTCAGATGTATGGTTGGGGATGCAGCTCGGGGGGAGCCGGTGATGTAGGGGGTGGTGCGAGGGAGGCTTCATAGCACGCTTTGTCTAGACCCTGGTCGCTAGGACTGGTCATTCGGGGCTGTGCTGGTAGACTGTACTGTCTTCTGGAATTCTGAATTAGGACAAGAAAAGGCATGCATTGTTTGGAAGCTCTGCTCTGTGTCGATGGTTTCTCTGAGGTGAATCTGCTTCTGGCAATGGTAGTAAAACTAACCCTTGTCTGCCTGGTTGTCCTACTCAGAACGAGCTTTCTGCAATCACTTATTCTTCCACCTGCTCAGGCGACTAATGCTGGGCCATGGGAAGGAAGGAAATCCAGCCCAGTGGAAAGGCCTCTCTCATCCCACACTCCAAAGAACCTTAACCTGGTTGTCACGAGAGCAGGACAGGTGCTGGAGAGCCCCGCCCTTCCAAAGTGGGTGGAATACCCACCCATCTGCTTCACAGCCGTGAGGCCCAGGTTTGGTTGGATTTGGGATGGGTGGAGGCTGTGACTTTTGGGTGAGTGTTTGTTCTTTGCCCCTAGAGGAACCTTATACTTTGCGGGGCATTCTATGGTTTGCCCATTGTATTCACATGTGGGTCTCACTGTATCTGTACCTAAGTTTTATCTCCCCACGATAGCAGCCCTAGACACCTAGACATAGTGGGAATGGCTGCACAGATAAATGAGTTTTATAGTCATAAAAACTCAGTGAGAGGGTAGATATTATCACTTCTCCTCCAACCTATTATTTTGAGAAATTTCAAACATTATGGAAAAGTTGCAAAGATAGCACTATTCACTTAATTCACTAAGTGCTGAAATTTTGCTACATTTTCTTTGTCTCCCTATTTTTTTCTTTTTAGGGGGAGCTCATCATTTGACACTTTCTTTCTTTTTTTTGACACTTTCAAACATGTTTATACTTTGCCCTTAAATTTTTCAGTATGCGTGTCCTAAGAATAAAAGCATTTTTCCTTTGTAAGCATAATAAAATTATCACACTTAGGATATTTTATTTTATTTTATTTATTTTATTTTATTTTAAGACAAGGTCTTGCTCTGTCACTCAGGCTGGAATGCAATGGTGCAGTCTGGCTCACTGCAACTTCCACCTCTCGGGTTCAAACAGTTCTCCTGCCTTCGCCTCCTGAGTAGCTGTAGCTAGGACTATAGGCACACCCCACTGTGCCTGGCTAACTTTTTTTTTTTTTTTTTGGGACAGAGTCTAACTCTGTCACCCAGGCTGAAGTGCAGTGGTGCCATCTCAGCTCACTGCAACCTCCACCTCCCAAGCTCAAGCAATTCTCCCGCTTCAGCCTCTCGAGTAGCTGGGACCAGAGGAACGCTCCATCATGCCTGGCTAATTCTTTTCTGTATATTTTGTAGAGACTGGGTTTTGCCATGTTGCCCTGGCTAGCCTCAAACTCCTGAGGTCAAGCAATCTGTACACCTCGGCCTCCCAAACTGCTGGGATTACAGGTGAAATTGTCCTTTATAGATCTTTTTATACTGATGCCATATATGAGTTCCAGGCTATGCACTCCATGTAGTTATCACATCTCTTTATTCACCTCGAACCTGTATTAATCCTACAGCCTGTTAAAATTCATAACATTGACATTTTTGAAGTTTTGGCCATTGGTTTCCAGTCACTGAAATTTGGATTTTTCTGATTGCTTTCTCCTGTATACATTCAGGTGAGTCCTATTTGGGGGCAGGAAAGACACCTGGGTGACCTGGTACCTTCTCAGAGCCTCGCATCGGGGGCACTCGATGTCAGGGCGGCTCATTTTTCAAGGAGTTAACACAGATCACTTGGTTAAGGTGGCATCTACCAGGTTCCTCCATTGCCAGGATACCTTTTCATTTTCACAAGTCATTAAGTGATCTGCGAGGTGATATTTTAAGACTATGACTATCCTATTTCCTAAGTCTTTTGCCTTCTGATTTTAGCATCCACTCACAATTTTTGCTTGCATTGATTCCTACCTGGTGGCGAAGGTATTGTTATTTACTATTTTCAGATCAAAAGGATGAGGCTCAGAAAGGGGCCCGAGCAAGGTCTCACATGCCCGGCCAAGCTAGGAGAGGAACCTCATGCTTCCTGCCCTGAGCTTGGCTCTGTGGCCATTCCACTATGACCATGTTTTTATTGGAATCTCCTGGATTGCATCACAGTGTTTTACTTTTATGAACCTCTGTTCACTGCCTTCCCTCCTGTTTGCACGCAGACACCTTTCTTAGAAATCGCTAGTTTCTATTAATCTCATCAAGTTCTATCATAGGTTGAGTTCCCTGGAAGGAGAGCCTGATTTGGGGCTTCTTGTGCAAGTGATTCAGGAGCAGCCTGCCAAGGAGTGAGGGATCCAGGATGGGACAGGGAGGAGGCAAGGCAAAGATGTGGGCTCCACCTGGTCCCACAGGGAGCTCAGCAGCGTGAATAGCCCCCCCGAGTTGTTGCACCTCAAGGCTAGAAGGCCACTCTTCTCCATCTCACATATGTAGAAAGTACATATCAATATGTCATTGGCAGTGAGTCTGCTCTCAGGGAGAGGATGTAGCTTCCTGGGCATTTCCAGGAGAAGAGGGGCAGCTGTGAGCTTTCCACAGCCAACACTCGCAGCAGATGGGGCATGGGTGCCTGCCTAGAGGAGGCGCTCTAGGTGGGGCAGTAGTAGCATCCCCTGCACGTTCAATGTTCTCACATTAGTTCTTTCCTGAAGGTTGTTCCCGATAAAGGCCAATTTGTCCTGTAATAATATGCTATAAACCTCAAGTGGCTGGCTGAATCAAGGAGTTAGCTTAGTCATTTGCAAAGGCAAGGGATAATTATGGTTGCTCTTTTATGAGGCCCCATGAATCTTATTCACCATCTTCCTGTCGGGGCCCTGCTTTTTCGGCTGAGGTCACTTGTCAGAACAAAGGCTTTTCAGCTCCTTGAAACCACAGAGGAGTCACAGGATGCGCCCTTCTAGGGAAGGAAGATACGTCAACATGTTTACTTTCAGAACACATGAGCATCACGATTGTCATGTTAGACACTGTCCAATTTGGTCTTGGCAAAATATGGCCAACCTGAGATGGCAGTGATAAAACATTTATTTAGTCGCCAAGAATCCTTTTAGTGGCATGGTACCCGTCCCCTGCCCCCAGCCCCTAGCAAAACAAAACCAAACCCCTAACTGGATCTGAGTTAATATGCATGTTTTACGCTTGAATCTCAGGCAAATGTTCCTTACAGTGTTGTCCTCAGATTGGTCACTGAGAGCTTGTTAGAAATGCAATAATGCAATGTCTCTGGTTCACCCCACACCTGCAGAAGCTGTGAGTCTGAAACCAGGAATCTGTGGCTTAACAAACCCCAGGTGACTTTCATGCAGGCTGTCAAGTTTGACAAATACTGATCCAAAGTAGTGGTTGTAAACTTGGTTGCACATTGGGATCCCCTGGGAAATTTTTTTTTCTTTTTTTGTTTTTGTTTTTTTTGGAGACGGAGTCTTGCTCTGTTGTCCAGGCTGGAGTGCAGTGGAACGATCTCGGCTCACTGCAACCTCCACCTCCCAAGTTCAAGGCTGCCTCAGCCTCCTGAGTAGCTGGGACTACAGGTGTGTGCCACTATGCCCAGCTAATTTTGGTATTTTTAGCAGAGACAGGGTTTCACCATGTTGACCAGGCTGGTCTTGAACTCCTGACTTCCAGTGATCCAACCGCTTCAGCCTCCCAAAGTGTGCTGGGATTACAGACGTGAGCCACTGCACCTGGCTTTTTTTTTTCTTTTCTTTCTGAGACAGGGTCTTGCTCTGTTGCCCAGCCTGGAGTGCAGTGGCACGATCTCCACTCACTGCAACCTCCGCCTTCCGAAGTTCAAGTGATTCCTCTGCCCTAGCCTCCTGAGTAGCTGGGACTACAGGTGCCCACCACCACTCCTAGCTACTTTTTGTATTTTAGTAGAGACAGGGATTCACCATGTTGGCCAGGCTGGTCTTGAACTCCTGGTCTCAGGTGATCTGCCTGCCTCGGCCTCCCAAAGTGCTGGGATTACAGGCTTTAGCCACCATGCCTGGCTTTTTTAGGTGATTTTTATCAGCAGCCAGGGTTGAGAATCACTTGTCTAAAGCTGGCTTTTACCTTCTATGAAAGGAATTTTAACACCAGCTTCACTTTGAAGAGTATGCTTTTTTAACTGCAAATATTCACTTCCCAATACCTGCAGGCCCTGGAATGGCATTTGCAGAAGGAGAAACTATTCTTTTTGGCACAGTCTCCTACCTGGAAACTTGTAGCAGAAGTTGAGCAAAGCTTTCACGTATTTGAGAAGAAATAAAAAGATAAATCTTGAATGAATGAGTGAGATTCCTTAGGCCTGCAGAAAGTCACGAAGGTGATGGACAGAAGTTAGGACGGCGTCTCTGGCCAGTCCACATGCCAACACTGGGTATTATTATTGAGTCTGCACACCCAAAAATGATCGGCATAGGTTGGCTTCTTCTAAATTCAGTCCCACCTCTTAGGAGTAGAGTTGTCCATGTGGAAATATCACACTTCCTTTCTTTAATTTCCTTTTTATAACTCATCATACATTCAGTTTCATTATCCGTCCTTCTCAGTGCTAAATACATTATCTAGGTCACACAGTTGAGTTCCTTTGGGTTTAGAGGATTGAAGATCATATGTACCCCAATCTAAACCTGATTGTTTGGACATGAATGGTCAGGTCTGGTGTCCCTTGGCTGCCCCAGGATAGGGCTTGATGACCTGCTCCTTGAGAGCCAGGGTAAGTATCAGTTCTGAGTTTGGTAAAGGGTGAGAGAACCCAGAGCGAAGCTGCCTTGGAGGGAATGTCAGCCCCCTCTCTCTGACCAGGGGCTTGACCTTGAGCAAGATCCTGACCCAGGCTAAGACTCCTGGTCCTCTGTAAAACTGGGATCATGGTGCCTGTGGTCCAGGGCTGTCGAGAGGAGTAAATGAGAGAATGTAGGTAAAGGGCTTGGCACACAACAGCCGCTACATGGATACAAACTGCCCTGTGTCCCTGACCCCTGTGCCCCTCACCCCTGTGTCCCTGACCTGACTTGGTACCCACAACGTTGGATAAATACCAGAGTATGTGTAATTTCTAGTTCTGCTGTTTCAAGGCTGTTATCACTCAGGACAGCTCAGTAACTTCTTAGGCCTCAGTCTTCTCATTGGTAAAATGGGAATTAAACACTCACTGACAGAACCAGTATTGGCACCAAAAGGACGTCAATATGGTTTGGTCATTAAGATATAATTCATGGCCGGGCGCAGTGGCTCACGACTGTAATCTCAGCACTTTGGGAGGCTGAGGCGGGTGGATCATGAGGTCAGGAGTTCAAGACCAGCCTGGCCAAGATGATGAAACCCCGTCTCTACTAAAAATACAAAAATTAGCCAGGCGCGGTGGCGGGTGCCTGTAATCCCAGCTAGTCGGGAGGCTGAAGCAGGAGAATCGCTGGATCCTGGGAGGCGGAGGTTGCAGTGAGCCGAGATCCTGCTACTGCACTCTAGCCTGGGCAACACAGCAAGACTAAAAAAAAAAAAAAAAAAAAAGATATAATTCACATACCATAAAATTCACCCTTTTAACGTGCATGATTCGCGGGTTTTATTATATTCACAGATTGTGCAATTATCACCACCATCTAATACCAGAACATTTCCATCACCCCGGAAAGAAACCTGGTACCTGTTTGAATCACTCCCCATTCTCTTTTCTCTCCCCCATTCTCTGGTGCCCACTGATCTACTTTGTATCTCTGTAGATTTGCTTGTTCTGGATATTTCATGTAAATCGAGTCATTCAGTGTGTGGCCTCATGTCTGGCTTCTGTCACTGAACAAGATGCTTTCCAAGTTTATCCATGTTGCAGCATGCGTCAGTGCTCCATTCCTTTTTATGGCTGAATAATATTCCATTGTAAGAATAGATTACTTTTTTTTTTTTTTTGAGACAGGGTCTCACTCCTGTTGTCCAGGCTGGAGTGCAGTGGTGAGATCACGGCTTAGCGCAGCCTTAAACTCCCAGGCTCAAGCGATCCTCCCACCTCAGCCTCCTGAGTTAGCTGGGACTACAGGTGCGCATGACCACACCTGGCTAATTTTTGTATTTTTAGTAGAAATGGAATTTCGTCATGTTCCACAGGTTGGCTTCAAACTCCTGGGTTCAAGTGATCTGCCCGCCTCAACCTCCCAAAGTGCTGGGATTACAGGCATGAGCCACCACACTTGGCCACATTTTGTTCATCCACTCATCAACTGACAGACATTTGGGTTGTTTCCACTTGTTAGCTATTATGAATAATGTCGACATGATTTTACAAATAGCACAGCATCACTCCTCTGTGAAGTTTTGTTATAAATAATGTCAGTAATAAAAATGCTTAGATTTGTGAGAAGAAATAAAATCCAATCATTCAGGTACAAAATAAATCTGTGTGAGTGCATTTGCCTTTAGACTGGGGCATGGCTGTGCTTATGAGAAATGCTACTGAGCATTAGGAACTCACGGTTGCCATCCACGCTATTTCGCATGTAGGGTTCTGTCCTCAAAGTTAGAAATGTTTTATATTGGCCAGGCAGGGTGGCTCACGCCTGTAATCCTAGCACTTTGAAATGCTGAGGTAGGCGGATCACCTGACGTCAGGAGTTCAAGACCAGCCTGGCCAACATGGCAAAACCCCATCTCTATTAAAAATACAAAAATTAGCCGGGCATTGTGGTGTGCGCCTATAATCCCAGCTACTCAGGAGGCTGAGGCAGGAGAATCACTTGAACCCAGGAGACGGAAGTTGCAGTGAGCCCAGATCGTGCCACTGCACTCCGGCCTGGGCAACAGAATGAGACTCCATCTCAAAAAAAAAAAAGAAGAAGAAGAAGATAAAAAAGAACTATTTTATGTCAGAAGACAAAGCCTGAATAAACGGCATTTAGGATTCTTAGAACTTTTGAAAATGGGGTTAGGAATAGAAGGTCAGGTCTGTCCAGTGCAAGGTGTTGTTTTTAATATTAGAGATATAGGGTAAAATAAAACATTGTGTCTGCCCTCAGAAAGCTTTCAGTCTGGAAGAGAAGATCATTAAGGGGGCGATCACAAGATGGGGTATGTGCGGTGGCAAGCCTGGCCTATGAACTTGTAGGGGCGGTCTCCTTGTTATGGAAATGGTACTGCAGCCAGCTGACCCTGCCACTTTCCTTTCTCCTAGCATGGTAAGACACAAGGATGGTGGCTATTCCGAGGAAGAGGACGTGAAGACCTGTGCCCGGGACTCAGGCTATGACAGCCTCTCCAACAGGCTCAGCATCTTGGACCGGCTCCTCCACACCCACCCCATATGGCTGCAGCTGAGTCTGAGTGAGGAGGAGGCAGCAGAGGTCCTGCAGGCCCAGCCTCCGGGGGTAAGACTCAGAACCTCGGGAAGCAGGTGGAGGCAGGCAGGACTGCTGCCGGCTTAAAGAAAAACACTTGGAGTTGGTTCCAGAAAGTTCTTCCCAGCTTGTAAGGAGCATGTCTCCTGATATGTAACTGGTTTTCAATGCAGAAATATTCTGGAACAGAGCCCTTCACGATGTGTCTTTCTGTCTTTATCTGCTCAGTTACCATGGGAGGTACAAGGATCCAGCAGAGTAACTGAGCATCTGGGTAGCGAGTAGGGGCCACTGGCCAGAAGCCTGGGTCTGACCTCTTGAGCCTGGACACTGAGGATGAGCCTGGGTCTGAGATCCTTGGTGGCCTCTGCTGCCTTCCTCTCCTTCTGAGCCTGGGAGCCCTGCCAGGGTCCAGCCATCTGACTTGGGACCCAGCCTTCAAAAGTTCTGTGTCCACAGACTTGCCTGCTCTGGAGTCCTCTTTTCCCTGGGCTTTCCACACAGACCAAAGTCTAATGTGGTTTCCTCAGCTACTGCCTATCCAAGACCACTGTCCGTCCCATCCAGACCACTCCACGACTTGTGGAAGGTCCTCAAAAAAGTGACTGCAGCCGGGCATGGTGGCTCAGGCCTGTAATCCTAGCACTTTGGGAGGCCAAGGCGGACAGATCACTTGAGGCCAGGATTTCTAGACCAGTCTGGGCAACACAGTGGCACTCTATCTGTACTAAAATTACAAAAATTAGCCAGGTGTGGTGGCACATGCCTGTAATCCCAGCTACTCAGGAGGCTGAGGTAGAAGAATCACTTGAACACAGGAAGTGGAGGTTGCCGTGAGCAGAGATTGTGCCACTGCACTCCAGTCTGGGCAACAGAGTGAGAATCTGTCTCAAAAAAAAAAAAAAAAAGTGACTGGTATCTCTTGTGCTATCCAATATGGTAGCTTCTTGCTCCATGTGGCTCTTTAAATTTACATGAATTAAAGCAAATAAAATTAGAAATTCAGCTCCTCAGTTACCGTAGCCACATTTTCAGTGCTCTCTGGCCTCGGCTGGCTACCATATTAGATGGTACAGAATTTGGAACATTTTCATTGTAGTACAAAGTTATAGTAGACAGCATTTGTGTGCAGTGTCTACTTCCAAAGGATAAATACAATAAGTCACAGACAAAATAATAACACGCAACACAAGATAGAGACTAAGAACTAGATGGAGAAGCAAGGAGAAAAATCCCATTAGTAGCTAGCTGAGGAATGGCATAAGAATTGGGCACCAAATACATTTTTGAGTTTCCTAGCGGTCAGAGTCTGTCTGTTCTCACTTTTTAAAAAACATATGAATCTTTCTTTATCCCTCATCAGGCAGAAACAGGTAGAACTAAGACCTCTGCTAGAACACGCTCAGGGGAACAAGGCACGGTGCTTTCTCATCTTTGCAGAGAACCCTTGGCCATAACATAGAGCTGCTGCCTCTAGTTTTGTTCTCTGGGATCAGGATTTCCTCACCTTCTGTGAAGCCTCACTTTCAGCCAGCTGAATTGTCTGCTCTTGCATTTCTGCAAAACATTCCAAAGACAGAAGTTGCTGCAGAGCTAGGCAACAGCCTGCCCAGCTCCCCCTCCCAAGGTAGGGCACGTCCACTCTTGCTGAGACCTGCATGGGAAACAAGCCAGGCATGTTCTCTCCGTCCACCTGCCTGATCCCTGCACAGGGCCTGCCTGATGAGATTGGGCAGGTTGAGGGCAGGGCCAGGACAGGAGTAACATGGACCAGGACAGTCAAGAATAACGAAGGGAGAGGCCAGGCATGGTGGCCCAGGCCTGTAATCCCAGCACTTTGAGAGGCCAAGGCGAGCAGATCACTTGAAGTCAGGAGTTCGAGGCCAGCCTGGCCAACATGGTGAAACTCTGTCTCTACTAAAAATACACAAATTAGCCAGTCATGGTGGCGTGCACCTGTAACCCCAGCTACTCCAGAGGCTGAGGCAGGAGAATTGCTTGAACCCAGGAGGTGGAGGTTGCAGTGAGCTGAGATTGCACCACTGCACTCCAGCCTGGATGACAGAGCGAGACTCCATCTAAAAATAAAATAAAATAATAAAATAAAATAAAATAAAGAAGAGAGAGAAAAGCAGGTGGCTAAAAGTGTGTGAAAAAGGAGGATTTGAGAGACTGGCCATGGTGGCATGAGTGAAGTGGGCTTTTGGGGTGCCCATCCTTAATTATTCTACAATCTAAGACAGGGGTCCACAAACTGTTTCTGTAAAGGGCAAAGTGAAATATTTTTGGCTTTGCAGGCTATACAGTCTCTGTCACAACTACTCAACTACATGATTGTCATGCAAAAGCAGCCATAGACAATATGTAAATGATCAAGCATGGCTGTGTTTCAATACAACTTTACTCAGAAGCAGATGGCAGGATGGATTTCGTCTGCAGGCCAGACTTTGCCAACCCCTGATATAATGTAAGGCTGCAGTCTTCCAAAAAATAAGGCCTAGAGATTGCACTCCCCAACCCCAAGGCTCAGGGAGATCTCCACTTGGAAAAGGGAGTGTTACTTCCTCTCCTAACAACCAACAGCTGCCTCTCCGCAGTGCTTTGGCCTCTTAGCCATCAGGATGCTATTTAGGAAGCATCTGCTTCAGTTTTAGGGTGTCCCAGAGGCACTGACTCCCAGAACCTGCTACTGGATGAATCCTATGGATGCATCTCCACGATGCCAGGAGAAAAGAGAACTCAAGTTCTTCCAGCTTCATTCTTCACCAGATACCCAAGTCCCATACCCATCTTCCCACCCCCTAAATAAAGTATCTTACGAGCTATTAACTGGAGATAAAGAGAGGAGCAAAGATTAGGCGGGGAAAAAATGAAAGACTAGACAGGTAGGGGAGAGAAGAGGTAGAGAGTAAGGTGTTTAAATGCAGACGAAACAGAAGTAGCTAAAGAAGCATGACAGACAGAATAAGATTCTTGGAAAAGGGTCATGCTCCACAGAAGGGAACCAGGACTCAGCTGGGCTGCCACACGCCATACTCCAGGGAGAGTCACTTCATTCGTAGGCTAGGTGAATGGTGCCTGCTGGAGTTGTGCAGTGCACGGCCTGCACAACAGTACACAGCATACTTACCTCTGCAGTGATGAGGGCCAGAATGGTGTCCTGAGATCAGCACTAGGAATTGGGCTGTTTTAAAGCATGTGTCTAAAGACAATATTAGGATCTTGAGGGAACTGGTAGAATGTGAAGTGAGTCAGGAATAAATGGACAGCTTCCATGTCCACCGGGGTGAACTTCAGAGTGCATCCACCCACCACCCAAATGGAACAGCCATTTTTCAGCTCCAGTAGATTGTTGTCTGGTCTTGCTATATCATCTCATTTTCCAAGAAGAGCTAGAAATTCAGATTTCAATTTGAAAACAAAAAACAAAGCAACTTCTGCTTTTTCACTGTTAGCCACAAACTTAAATTTCTATTGTAAATATCCTCATAAGCCAAGTTAACCAATGAAATCCCAATTCCTATGGTTTAGTCATGTTACTACCTGTGTTTAGAATTTAGGTTTCACCAATCAAGATATATAAGACAGGGGCTGGAGAATATAACTTCAGCAGTAAAACAGTCACCGAACTGAAAATGCTTGTGCAGACTAGGGGAGTTCTTAGCCCCATGGAGAAGCTTCTGTCAGAGGGAAAGCAGGATTCTTTTGATGCCAGTAATGAACAAAGGTGTCTGCAGCCTGGGCTCTGAGCACCCCTTTCTATGGCAGGAGAGTTTCCTGCAGGGAGCCATGCAGTGTGGATATGAAGGGGTTCTGTTCATTGAGCGTGAGGGAAACCAGATGCTTGGGTTTCAACATTCTAGATATTTCCTAAAGCTTGTATTTCTTTTCCCTCCACTAGATCTTCCTGGTTCATAAATCTACCAAAATGCAGAAGAAAGTCCTCTCCCTCCGCCTGCCCTGTGAATTTGGGGCCCCACTCAAGGAATTTGCCATAAAGGAAAGCACATACAGTAAGTGG
Source organism: Nomascus leucogenys (assembly GCF_006542625.1). Taxonomy (NCBI): domain Eukaryota; kingdom Metazoa; phylum Chordata; class Mammalia; order Primates; family Hylobatidae; genus Nomascus; species Nomascus leucogenys. The sequence continues at coordinate 45,194,751 of NC_044393.1, read as the reverse complement.
TCATTGGATGCTCAGGTCCTGACTGACATGAGGGCCGCAGGGCTCTGCAGGGAGTGGAAATGGAAGGAGCTCTGGTTTTGAGATGGGCAGATATGGGTGTGAGTCTTGCCACTGAATGACTAGGCACGTAACCTACTCCAGGAGCCTCAGTTTTCTCATCTGTATAATACGGTGATGGTAACCTCTGAGTTGTTAATGAGTCAAGCAACCTGAATATAAAGTGTGCAGCCTACTGCATGGCATATGGTAGGGAACTAATAGAGGTTGACTTCCTCTCCCCCTACCCAGTTAAGTGGAACACGAATTCGGTTCCCAGGTTTGTCCATGACTAAATTGCAAGGAGACTGTAGCGAGAGAGCCCTTTTACGGGATCTAATCCTAAAGCATGTGTCTGCACTTCGTGAATAAATAATCCCTGAGCAGACCTGTTCCCTCCAGGCAATCAGTGTTCAGTCTTCTATGAAATGCAGCTAATCAGAGGCAGAATCCAACCGTTCGATGAACATTTTGAAGGGAGAGTGGTGTTCAGAAGTGTTGGTTTTCTTTCTGCTGTTCCACGATTGGTCATTGGAAATGTGGAGTGTCGGGAGGCCAAATTTTAAATAAAAAAGGGAACACACAGTTCTGATGTACTGCCAGCCTCCAAGAAAGGATCGGAAGATGGATCTGCCCATCAAAGGGGGAGGAGTGGGAGGAGCAGGCCAGGAGGAGAGAGCTCAGAAGCAAGACAGAGCTTGGGATTCCCACTTGCTTCCCGATTTCCCAGCACCTCACCTCCTGCATTTGGAGAAGCTGAAGGTGTAGACGAAGGTCAATTTCAGGGCCGAGATGAGATTCTACTCAGCCGGGAGGGCACAATCTTGCTGAGCCAAATGACCTTTAACTGAGTCAGGGGAGGATAAAACCTGCCAGGCTGACTGTGAACCGCCTCCAGCTCAATTGTCAACCTGGATCTCACAAGGCCACAAGGTCGTGGATGCCAGGGAAAAACTTCCCCCGAAAGGCGCATGAGCAGGCGGAATCCAGCCAATAATGTAAATACATTAGGACGCAACCAGAAGGTACATTGCAAACCCACTGTTTGAAAGATACTGAATTCATATTGAGTTAATAATGTGTTAGGTGAATTGATAATGAATTTATATTAAGTGAATTAATTAATTCTGAATTGGCTTTTGAAAGTCTGCGAGGGGCTGTGTGCCGTGGCTCACACCTGTAATCCTAGCGCTTTGGGAGGCCAAGGCCAGAGGGTTGCTTGAGCTCAGGAGTTTGAGACCAGCCTGGGCAACATGGCAAAACTCCATCTCTACAAAAAAAAAAAAATTAGCCAGGAATGATGGCACACGCCTGTAGTCCCAGCTACTCAGGCTGAGGTGGGATCACTTCAGCGCAGTGAGCCGTGATTGTGCCACTGCACTCCAGCCTGGGCAACAGAGCCAAACCATGTCTTAAAAATGAAAAAACAACCCAAAAATATTAAAAAAAAAAAAAAAGTCCACGAGGCAAGAAGCCACAGATCTAACTGGTTTTTAAATTCCTCCCTAATGTCCAAAGTGGAGCACCATGGATGTGTTGGTCGGAAGCCACTTCCTCGCCTCTTCCAGAAGCATGGGCAATGTGTGTGGAAGCTTCCTGGTTGTTCGTTGAGGTCCTTGTGGCCAAAGGTTTTTGCCCCATAATTTGATGAGGCCTCAATCACTTCCCTAATCTTCTCCAGGTGGCTTCAAGTGGTTAAAAGAGCTTGTTTAAATAAAGCATAAGCCTGGTCATAACTAGTTACCACAGGCCTGGGTCCCACTGCAATGGCCCCTTCTCAGTCAGGGCCTGTTTATCTTCTCTGTGAATTGAGGCGAAGGAAGGACTTGCTATAAAAACATTCAGGGAGGCTGAGGTGGGCGGATCACTTGAGGCCAGGGGTTCGAGACCAGCCTGGGCAACATGGTGAAACTCTGTCTCTACTGAAAACACGAAAATTAGCTAGGTGTGGTGGCGCAAGCCTGTAATCCCATCTACTCAGGAGGCTGAGGCAGGAGAATCGCTTGAACCCAGGAGGTGGAGGTTGCAGTGAGCCAAGATTGTGCCATTGCACTCCAGCCTGGGCGACAGAGTGAGACTCTATCTCAAATAAATAAATATTCAGATATTTTGTCATAACTTACGGACAGTGCAGCTTAATAATAAACAACACCTCATATTTGGAAACAATGCTTTCACATAAATTATTTCATTTTTTAAAAATTTCAGCTCCCCCGACCACCCTTCTGGGAGATAAGGAAAGTACTATTAGAGTCCATTTTCCAGATGAGAAAACTGAGGCTTGGAGAAGCTAACCTGCTCCAAATTAGTTCCCTCCTACTTAACTCTACAAATTGTGGCACACATGTGTGTTTGTTGTTTCTGTGTGTCTGTGTGTGTCTGTGATGGTATACGTGTAGAGGTATGGATGTTTTTTGGGGGTGCTACAGAAATAATAAAATAATACAAAAAAGCAAATAAGCGGCCAGGCGCAGTGGCTCACACCTGTATTCCCAGCACTTTGGGAGGCCGAGGTGGGTGGATCACCTGAGGTCAGCAGTTCGAGACCAGCCTGACATGGAGAAACCCCGTCTCTACTAAAAATACAAGATTAGCCAGGCCTGGTGGTATATGCCTGTAATCCCAGCTACTTGGGAGGCTTAGACAGGAGAATCACTTGAACCCGGGAGATGGAGGTTGCAGTGAACTGAGATTGCACCATTGCACTCCAACCTGGGCAACAACAGCGAAACTCTGTCTCCAAAAAAAAAAAAAAAGGCAAATAAGCAAAATAAATGAGGGTATGAGTGAGACGAAACACATCGGATTGAAGAAATCTTCATAAAACTGAGGATATTTCAAATCTTCAGAGGAATATCAGTGTGAGTTGCTCAGCTGAGGTGCTGTGAGGGCTGGCTGGCACATTCATGAGTATTTGAAGTCAGACCACTTGCTGCTCCAGCATTTGGAAGATGTGCAAAATGCCACACCACCATCTTGACAGTATGTGTCTTCTTTTTTTTTGAGACAGAATCTTTCTCTGTCACCCAGGCTAGAGTGCAGTGGCTCGATCTCGGCTCACTGCAACGTCCACCTCCCTGGTTCAAATGATTCTCCTCCCTCAGCCTCCCAAATAGCTGGGATTACAGGTGTGTGTCACCACATCCAGCTAACTTTTGTATTTTTAGTAGAGACAGGGTTTTGCCATGTTGGCCAGGCTGGTCTCAAACTCCTGACCTCAGGTGATCCACCCACCTTGGCCTCACAAAGTGGTGGGATTACGGGCATGAGCCACCACGGCCGGCCCAGAACATGTCTTCTGTGTTAGAAAATTTGAACACTGGGGCAGGGGTGGAGGGGGGAACAACACTCCAAGTAAATGCGTCTTAGAATCTTTGTTTTAAAAAAAAGTGAGAGAGAGAAAAAAAAAAAGAGAGATGTAGTCTCGCTATAATGCCCAGGCTGGTCCCAAACTCCTGGGCTCAAGAGATCCTCCCTCCTCGGCCTCCCAAAGTGCTGGGATTACATGCATGAGGCACCATGCCCGGCCAGTTTTGGAATCTTTCATGTTGAATTTAACCAAAAGCTGATTTCGGGGAACCTCGTTATATCCTCCCAGCTCTACATTCCTTCTCCCGTGCGCTTTTATCACAGGTGCTCTGTTATGGCAAAAAGGAGTGACCAGGGAAGTGTGTGTCCTAGGAGCGTCAAGGGATCGAGGGGAGTAGGGGTTTTGGTGTTCCCCAAGCCCTGTCCTGTGCTGATACAATCCAGATAGACTGGCCCCTTGTCCCCTGCCCTTTTTGTTCTGAAGTTAAAAAAAAGACAGTTGTGCAACTCAAGTCTGTCCTGGTCTGTTTACCAAGCACTGGAGCATGTGCTCGGCATGAGTCAAGCGATGAACTTCCAGTTCATCGGCTGTTTACCGGTGGCTGCTGGCTGACATGCCTCCTCTGCACAGCTGGTTCTGATAAGCCACACGGTAGTTTGTTTGAGAGTACTCAGATGGTCCCACACACGTGGTGTTTAGGGGGCTGTTCCTGTCCCAGAACGTGCTCAGGGAGAATCAGCTGGTTTCTGAAATCTCTTTTCCAGCCTTTTCCCTGGAAGGCTCAGGAATCAGTTTTGCAGATTTATTCCGGCTCATTGCTTTCTACTGCATCAGCAGGTAAGGCCTCTTCCTCTCATATGGTTTCAAGGCCCTGTTTGGTGTGTGGGATATAATTAACCTGAGGTTTCTTGAAGGATCTAGGAGGCTGGCCACCTATTTGATGTTGGCAGATTAAGACTGGTTACTTAAGTAAAATGTTCACCAAGTGAACGGGTTCACCAAGTACACATCATGCCAGGTTTAAGGTCAAAACAACTACCCCAAGCCCTCCAAACATAAATTATCCTTCATATGATTATTTCTTCAAGCTGCTCCCAAGGCTCCTTTCAGCCAGACCCATCAAGCAGGAAACACACATACACATGCACATACGTGCACACATGCACACACACATGCACACACATACACACACGCGCACACACACATACACACAGAAAGGGACTGTGCATGCAAGCCTGTGACTTTGAAAGGTTCATGATAATGCCTCTGAAAACTCTATAAGGGATGGAGTTCATTCTACAAATGTGGGTTCCTTAAACCAGCCCATCAGTCTTGTCCTTCAGGCCAACTGGGTGCTCATGTCCTTTTCATAACCAAAGCAACTATTTTGTTCTATACAATGTTAAGTCCAAAATCAGTTTTTTGCTTTTTTTTTTTTTTTTTTTGAGATGAAGTCTCACTCTGTCACCCAGGCTGGAGAGCAGTGGTACGATCTTGGCTCACTACAACCTCTGCCTCCTGAGATCAAGCAATTCTCCCGACTCAGCCTCCTGAGTAGCTGAGATTACAGGCGCCTGCCACTATGCCCGGCTAATTTTTTGTATTTTTAGTAGAGACAGGTTTTCACCATGTTGACCAGGCTGGTCTTGAACTCCTAACCTCAGATGATTCACCCGCCTCGGCCTCCCAAAGTGCTGGGATTACAGGTGTGAGCCACCGCACCCCACCCAGAATCAGAATATTAACCAGAGTCAACAGGGTGTGCATTGTGAAAGGCTTTTTTTTTTTTTTTTTTCCATTTTTTTCTTACTAGCAATAACAGTTTTTTCACATCAAGTGTTTTTTCAGTAATTAAGAATCAAAATTCTCGTTATCTGCAGGGATTGGCCTTGCCTCCTCTTATGGGGCTGAGTTCAGTTTGGCCTCCTTTTCTCTGTCCATGGCAGCTGATATGGCAGAGACAGGAAAATGTGTTACTAGGATGTTTTCAGACATCACTTCTCACAGCTAACACACATATAGGCTGGGGAGTTTATTTGAGTTTGGCTCAGTTTATTTTAATTTAAGAATTAGGTTGTTTCTCAAAGACCAAGTGCCTGTTGACTAGACTCTGCCAGAGGGCAGGAGGCACTACGTGCTTTTTTTTTTTTTTTTTTTGAGATGGAGTTTCACTTCTGTTGTCCAGGCTGGGGTGCAATGGCATGATCTCGGCTCACTGCAACCTCTACCTCCTTGGGTTCAAGCGATTCTCCTGCCTCAGCCTCCTGAGTAGCTGGGATTACAGGCATGCACCACCATGCCCAGCTAATTTTTGTATTTTTAGTAGAGACGGGGTTTTACTACGTTGGCCAGGCTGGTCTCAAACTCCTGACCTCAGGCAATCTGCCCACCTCAGCCTCCCAAAGTGCTGGGATTACAGGCGTGAGCACCGTGCCCGGCCAGGAGCCACTAAGCTCTTCACCCTCTGAAGTCTCCAGGTCAGCTGAAGCCACACAATAAATGGCCTCAGGAAGGGGAGGCACTTCCAGAGGAGGAATTCAGCGCTGCTCACCAGCAGGAAGAAAATGAGGGCTTCACTGAGAATGGGACCAGTACCTGGGAGCACCTCCCAAGAGGATGCAACCTGCCTGCCATGATTTGGGCAGATCTCTTAAGCCTGTGTGAGGAAATGAAATGTGCTGCCCAAAGAGAGGAGGCTGGTGCAGAAGCACAGCCCCCAACACACACACACACACACACACACACACACACACACTCACTCATCCCCAGGGAACCACATCTGGTCTGGCCTAAAGCCAACCAGGTTGGAGGAGGAAGTCTCAATGCTAACATGTTGGCCAGGGGTGAAGCCGGCTGATATTTACTTTTCACTGTTTGCTTTTTGGTAATTGTGGAGTTGTTGGGAAAAATCATTACACCTACAAAGCAATATTTGGCAATAGCATAGAAAAGTTACCATCAGTGTTCATGGTAGACTGGAGTACTTGCTGTCCAGGACTGTTTGAAGATGCAAGGAGATAAAGTATATGAAAGCCTTATAAACTATAAAGCATGATACCAATATATAAGGTACTTACAGGAAAACTCCAAAATTGATGTTTTGCAGGTAGGAAGGCCAAGATTAATTTCCCCGTTTGTTCCAAAATGCAGATATTTGATGTTTTTGTTTCTCTTTCTATGCTACTCATCTATGTTCTTAGCAATTGGTAGGTGATTTACCCAGTCTTATGAGAATATTTGTGACATTTTTTAGTTGGTTGTTAGTATATAAATATATTCAAGTAAAGAAAGTGATTGGATTATTGGTTCTGGTGTTTCACACAGCATGCATATGCAAATATGCATTGCACAAGAGAATTCACAAATCAATAAACATAGGATTTGCCATAGTGGGAAGGCTCGCTGAAGAGTGTCGAGAATACAAATAGTGACTGCACACCTTCACCCGCAATGCCTGGCAGCGCTCTGTTGATTTGGTGTTATCAGTGTAGTAGTGAGAGTGCTAGAGTCATTTGGAGTCTTGTTAAATGCAGAATCCGATTCAGTGGGTCTGGGGTGGTACCTGAGGTTTTGCATTTCCAGCGAGCTCCCAGGGGATGAGGCTAATGCTGCTTGTCCTCAGACCAGAATAGAGGAAATAATAATTTTAGGGGTCTTCTATATCTGTGCTAAGCACCATACATACATATTTCTAATCCTCATGGCAACCCTATAAATTAGGATGATGAAAACACTGAGGCAGAAAAAGTGAAGCACGTGCCCACAATCATTCAATCAGTAAGTGACAGTTATGGGAGTTGAACTCAGGCCTGCCTTAATGCCAAAGCCCATATTTTCCCACCATACTATTCAGCTGCTCAGACCTTAGGGTCCAACACATCTGGGTTTCGACCCTCACTTCACCTCCATTAGCTCTGCGAGGGTGTGCTAGGGACCTCACTTGTCTGCGTCATCATCTGCTCCTGATCCACAGAATGGGGGCATCACGACTTCCTCCCAGGGCTGTTCCAGGCCCCACACGAGTTACAGTGCCTGCTGTAATTTAATAGTAGTTGCCCGATGATCTTTGTCCCCTCCCCTTTAGAAATCTACGTATAGAGCAAAGTTAAACAAAATAAATCTGGACTGCACATGTTTTAACTCTTGGGTGAAACATTTCTATCTAAGATGATGGCTTTTGTTTGTCTGTTATGCAAGCTTTAGAATTGAGGCCCCTTTCTTTAATAGGATGTAAGTGAGAAGGTGTCCCTGTGTGTGTGTGTGCATGTGCACACATGTGCATGCGTGTGGGCATGTGTGTGTGAAGATGCTGGGATGCACCCTGGTTGGCACAGTGGGAGAGGATGCATATACAACATCTAATTTTCTAGTAGATCAAAGCCTGAAACCATCCATTAACCAAGGACAGGTGTGGCTTCCTGTCATATATCATTAAGAAAACCCCAAACCAGTCATGTGATGTTTAAGCTCCAGGTACTGCACTGAGCAAGGTAAAAGCTTAATACAAACATAGGTTGGTTTTGTGGTATGCAGCTTTCCCCCCAAATTGTCTGAGGAAAGTAGATTTTAATTAAGTTGGTCCATCCACACAAACATATATTTACAGTCTAGTTTGGTGTTACAAGGCTGTGGTTCCCATTAATCTTCACTTGAGATTATCATCAGGGTTGCCGCCCTGCCAGGTCAGGCAGCAGCTATTACAGACACAGCAATCCCCTGCAGTGCTGCCTGCTTCATCTCAAACAGACACAAGTGGCCAAGCAAAGGGGGTGCTCACAACATTTGAGGACAAGTGAAAGGTCTCGTGGAAGGAAGAGGTGATCTGGGCCTGACCCCCAAGAAAGAGCAGCCTCCTGGCTTTACATTAGCAGAGTAGTACAGTGTCAAAACCTTCTTGTTTTTTTCTTCTTTTCATTGACTTACTAATTTGTTATTCATTGTTAACAGCTTCCATGGCTCCAAAATTCTCCAGTCATCCAGATTTAATCTGGTTTATCCAAGAATGTTGCCTAATTTTACCATAAACAATAGGTTGTTTGGTATCATTATTCTCGTTAGTAGCGATTCTCAGCACGTCTCATGATGATGAAATCCAGGCAGGACTCCAAGTTGTGTTCCTTACCAGCACTTTCCAGCCACAGTGGTCTCCTTGCTGTTCTTCATCCATGCCAGACCCTCCCCACCCCAGGGCCTTTGCACCTGCTGCTCACTCTGCCTGGAAGGTCCTTCCCTTCATGATTTAACCCCTGGCCACCATTAGATCTTCAGTCAAATGCTGCCTGGTCATGAAGCCTTGTCTGGCCACCTTCACACTCAAACATTCTTTTATTCTCCTTTCCTGCTTCATTTTTATCCATGTCATGGATCTCCTTCTCATAGATTCTGTAAATTGTGTATTTGCTTATTGTCTATTGGTATCCCCTGACGTGGAGCTCCATGCAGGCAGGAACTTCCATCTGTTTTGTTCCCAGCCCCTGATGCACTGTCTGGCACATCGCAGATGATCATAAACATCTGTGGAACAAATGAATGAATAATTATTTCTTTGTAAGACTATTACCACCACTGGAAAAAGAAACAAACAAACAAACTCTCCTTTTTGATTAAGTCACCAGTTATTGAATATTCATTCATTGATTCATTCATTCAAGCACTTTCTGCCTGTCTGTGTCAGGACAGTGTTGTGCTTTGCCCTGTGGGGAATTCACCAGTGCTTAGAGCATGGTCCTAACCTTTGTGTATGAACATGAGCAAATGTTTAAGTCTGCCTTTGCCCTTTCCAAGAAAGCAAGTCATGGCCCATGGCTGTGGCAGGCCCCTGATGCTGGCTGGGCTCTCTCCTGTTGGGTCTGTTGCTCTCTCTGCCATGTGTGTTTGTCCATCTGCACGTGGCACCATGCTGCTTGGGTGCCAGGGTTATTGGCATGAGGGACCTTAGACTTGCTTTCCTATTCAAAGCCTCATCCAGGGTCCAGCAGCATCAGCATCCTCTAAGAGCTTGGCAGAAATGCCGAATCTCCAGTCCCTCCCAGACCCCTGGAATCAGAGTGTGCAGTATAACGAGACCCTGGGTATCTATCTGTACATTAGAGAAGCTCTGCCTTCAAACACAGGAGAAAGTTTTGTCTCCAGCACACCAAGGCCAATGTGTGGGCTCTAATGGGAAGATTTCATAAGTAAAGCCGACAGATATTCACTGAGAGCCTGCAGTGTGCAAGGCAATGGGCTAATTCATCTCGGTTTAGGATTCCACATTCCTGCCCAGGCAGTTTTCGGCCCAACATTCACATGGGCATTCAGTGAATTAGTACATAATGTTTTATATGCATGCTAGATCTACCAACAAGTCAGCGAGTCTGATGTAAACTCTACATACCTTTTAGCTACCCAGCAGGGCAATTGGGTCCCTACTTTGATACTGAAACTATGCTGGTTTTTCTCTCAGCCTGTCCTGAGTGTGATAATGCAGACAGGAATTGTAAGTGTTAAGTTTTACCACCAGGAAAGATAACTTTGTTGATATGGTATGGTGTCTACTTAGGACATTTTAAACAGTTTAAGCTAACACATCTCCATGATGAAAATAAACACAAGATAGAAACCAGACATGTAATTACAAACATTCTCTCTTTTTCTGAACAATCAGGGATGTTCTGCCATTTACCTTGAAGTTGCCTTATGCCATTGCAACAGCCAAGTCGGAGGCTCAGCTTGAAGAACTGGCCCAGATGGGACTAAGTAAGTGTGTGCCCCCTGCCTGAGTCTATCTAAAAATGAATCCATGGAGCAGAGTCAATGGTGAGCTCACTGAGGCTACGTTGTTCCGTCAAGCTCTCCAGCTTCTCCATCAATGAGTTTGGGCTACCCAAAATGTTGACGTCCTCATGTAAACATCTGTAACGTGTTGATGTCTTCCCTTTCTGAGGCATCTTACTGGGGAGAGGCAGCACTTGACAGAGAAATCCAGTGTAGTGCATCTCGTGTGCATGATTTTTTTTTTTTGAGGGGCACATGGGCATTGATGGCACTTCTGTGCTTTGAGGAATTTGACAGCACAGACATCTAGAGTAACATCTGTCCCACTTCCTCTCTCGTCGTTCAATTCTTGTCCTGCTGTTCTGGCCCATGTCCTAACCCGGTCGGGGATCCTTGGTCTGGCAGCTGGGTACTTGCTTCCCCATCCTGACCCTTTGCCAGTGTCCCCTAAGTCCCACAGTTCTGCTGGACAATGGTTGACAATGGATCAAGACATACAACTCACCCACTTTAACTTCTTTTCCCCATTGCCTTGGGGGAATCTATGTGGGTTTAGCTTTTGCAAAAAATGTTCCTCCTAGATCAAAAGAGGAAATTCTCTTAAGATTTTAGGACTTCACTCACTATGATACTTGACCCAGCAAATAAAAGATGTATGTATTCCTCCTCTGGCATAATTTTCTCTTAATTTAAAGAACTTGTTTTGAAGCAAGCACCATTTCCAAGGAAGCTTCAGAGAGGAGCCCGGGCATAGCTTTGAATTCCCTTCTGCTGAAACTGCAATTTTTTTTTTTTTTTTCAGAGGGAATCTTGCTCTGTCACCCAGGCTGGAGTGCAGTGTTGAGATCTCAGCTCACTGCAGCTTCTGCCTCCCAGGTTCAAGCGATCCTCCCACCTTAGCCTCCCGAGTAGCTGGGGTTACAGGCGCTTGCCATCACACCCAGATAATATTTGTATTTTCAGTAGAGACAGCCTTTCACCACGTTGGCCAAGCTGGTCTCGAAATCCTGACTTTTGGTGATCCACACGCTTTGGTGTCCCAAAGTGCTGGGATTACAGGCGTGCGCCACAGTGCTCGGCCATGAAACTTAGATTGTATGTGTAGAAGGATTACCTTCTGTGTTTGAGGCCTGTCTGATGGCAAGACTGGGTAACGGGATTTGGAAAGAGAATACTGGTAAAACTCTCAGGCCATAGAAACGTCCCTATTTAAAAGTTGCACCTTCTCTTGCAACTAAGTTCTGCATACCTTTGGAGAGAGATTAAAATACTTGCTGAAGTTAAGTCAATATTGTCAACTAGATTCTAGGCCTCTTGAAGATTTACACTGGGTCTCAGGTCTCTCTCCTGACCTCTGTCCACATAGCTCCAGTCTGATGGTCCACAGGCTTAGTGTGTGCATAGTGCTGAGTCTGAAGGACTAAAGTGTCAAGGACAATGCTTGTGCCATGCTGGGAGAGGTGAAAAGAGTTTGCTCCAGTGGCTACTAACCAGAAGCGACTGAGGGCTGACTAACATATATGCGACTTGTGATTCTCAATGTGCATATTATCCATTTTGTGTAGAGATAGCGTATTTTAAAATTCTGTGCCTCAGTAAAAATACTGTTCATCAAACTAATATTTCTCGAGGGTCTGCTTTGTGGCAGACACTGTGCCCCAGACCAAGGACTCAGGGTTAATAAGATCCCCTCTCACTCCCTGTGCCTGTACCTACTGCCAATGAGATTTGTAGTTTATATGGGAGACAGATATACACATCAACTAAGTATACGAAGCCTTACACAAGTTTTACAGCTGTGACAGTGTATAAGTCTAAGGAGGACTCAGAGGAGGTGGAAGTAATTTCTCCAAGACCTGCTGTCCTGGCTAATAGAAACATAAGGCTAATCTGTGTGTACTTTGAAATTTTCTAGTAGCCACACAGGTTAAATTGATTTTAATAATTTACTTTGTTGTATTTAATATATCCAAAACATTATAATTTCTACATGCAGCCAATATAAAAAAATTTTAAGGTATGAAATGTTTGACATTCTTTTTGTCATACCACGTATTCGAAACCCAATGAGTTATTTTATACTTACAGCATATCTCAACTCAGGCCCTGAATGTTTGTCAGAAATACATGGTTTGTATTTAGATTTCATTAAATTCACAATTAAAAAAGTAGATTCTCATAACCAAGTTCCAAAGGTACTTAAACGTTTTCCAGTAACTGAACAGAACATCAGTTCTAAAATTTAAATTGATTGACAATGAATGAGATTTGATATTGACTTCCTCAGTTGTACTAGCCAACTTCAAGTGCTCAATAGTCACCTGTGGCTGTTGGCTTTCTTGTCGAACAGTGCAGGAGTGGGGAGAGAGAAGGAGGGATGCAGGATAGATTACATAAGGCAGGTGACACGGCTGTCACCACACAGACAAGGGAGAGCTAGGACTCCCAAAGGGCTTCATCTCAGTCCTCCCATGGCCAGCCATTCTGGGCCCATGGGAAAGAAAGACACTGCACAGCATAGCTAGAGATAGAGAACAACCCATTCCAGGCCAGGTACAGTGGCTCACACCTGTAATCCCAGCACTTTGGGAGGCCGAGGCAGGTGGATCACCTGAGGTCAGGAGTTCGAGACCAGCCTGGTAAACATGGTAAAATCCCGTCTCTCCTAAAAACACCAAAATTAGCCAGGCGTGGTGGTGTGCACCTATAGTCCCAGCTACTCGGGAGGCTGAGGAAGGAGAATCACTTGAACCTGGGAGGTGGTGGTTGCAGTGAGCCAAGATCGTGCCACTGCACTCCAGCCTGGGCGACAGAGCAAGACTCCGCCTATAGGAAAATAAAAAAGAATAACCTATCCCAAATGGAAACTATAACAGGCACCACTGATCACAGCACTACCTCCCTCAGCTTACATGGAACACTGAGACTCATCTGCAAGAGGAGACACAGGCAGTACAGATCAATAAGCAATCTGCACTACTTTGCAGAGCATTGCATATTTATGAGCATGGTGAGGAGGTTATATAGGATTTGGGAAGGAAGGACTCCAAACCACAAAGGTAAATGGTTGGGCCTGCACTGCACATTAAGCTTGCTGTGGTTTTTCTGCTGATGGGACCCATGAATGTAGTTTTCCTCCTTTGGTGGTTTTAATGCTGAATGTGTAAAACCCTAGGCAGATTGTGTAACATCCCCCCAGGCCCAGCTGCTGGTCCTGCCCATTAAAGGGGAACTTCAAGGCCCGATTCCTTGGCTGGCAGCTGCACCGTGGAGGGCATCCCAGGAGAAGTTGTTGGGAAAGAGTGGTGTTGCTTTGTAAGTCGGTTCAGTTTTTGTAAAGCAAGTCAGGAAGCCCCAGTGACCTTTTTTGAGCTTACACTGGAACAATTCTAGTTCCTTTTTTTCTTCCAAGTTACCTGTGGAAAGGCAGGGCTGGAATCCTATGTTGGCCAAGCCATTTCTCCAGGGCTTTGAAGGTGACAGGCCCCTGGAGCTTTCCTGTGAGCCCACAGCTGGGCCTGGCAGCCTTTCTGCCCTTTCCAGTAAAGGAATGCAGTAAACCTGGGTACAACATACCCCCCACCCCACCCCGCAAGACTCGCGTTGTCATGCAGTGTGCTTTTTTTTAATTTGTGAAGGAATGGTCTGAGTGTACCGTATTTACATTCTGTGTTCACTGATAATGACTTTCAGATTTCTGGAGCTCCCCAGCTGACAGCAAACCCCCGAACCCTCCACCTCCCCATAGGCCTCTCTCCTCGGACGGTGTCTGTCCTGCCTCCCTGCGTCAGCTCTGCCTTATAAATGGAGTGCATTCTATCAAAACCAGGACGCCTTCAGAGCTGGAGTGCAGCCAGACCAACGGGGCCCTGTGCTTTATTAATCCCCTTTTCTTGAAAGTGCACAGCCAGGACCTCAGTGGAGGCCTGAAACGGCCGAGCACAAGGACTCCCAACGCGAATGGCACGGAGCGGACTCGGTCGCCCCCACCCAGGCCCCCGCCACCCGCTATTAATAGTCTCCACACAAGCCCTCGGCTGGCCAGGACTGAAACCCAGACGAGCATGCCAGAAACAGTCAACCATAACAAACATGGGAACGTAGCTCTGCCTGGAACGAAACCAACTCCCATCCCTCCACCCCGCCTGAAGAAGCAGGCTTCTTTTCTGGAAGCAGAAGGCGGCGCAAAGACCTTGAGCGGCGGCCGGCCGGGCGCGGGCCCGGAGCTGGAGCTGGGCACAGCTGGCAGCCCAGGTGGGGCCCCGCCTGAGGCCGCCCCGGGGGATTGCACAAGGGCCCCGCCGCCCAGCTCTGAATCACGGCCCCCGTGCCATGGAGGCCGGCAGCGGCTGAGCGACATGAGCATTTCTACTTCCTCCTCCGACTCGCTGGAGTTCGACCGGAGCATGCCTCTGTTTGGCTACGAGGCGGACACCAACAGCAGCCTGGAGGACTACGAGGGGGAGAGTGACCAAGAGACCATGGCGCCCCCCATCAAGTCCAAAAAGAAAAGGAGCAGCTCCTTCGTGCTGCCCAAGCTCGTCAAGTCCCAGCTGCAGAAGGTGAGCGGGGTGTTCAGCTCCTTCATGACGCCAGAGAAGCGGATGGTCCGCAGGATCGCCGAGCTTTCCCGGGACAAATGCACCTACTTCGGGTGCTTAGTGCAGGACTACGTGAGCTTCCTGCAGGAGAACAAGGAGTGCCACGTGTCCAGCACCGACATGCTGCAGACCATCCGGCAGTTCATGACCCAGGTCAAGAACTATTTGTCTCAGAGCTCGGAGCTGGACCCCCCCATCGAGTCGCTGATCCCTGAAGACCAAATAGGTAAGTACCCACTTTTTAAAAATATAAAATGTATTGTAACTCTGTCCGGGCAGTGCAACCTATGTTTGTTATTTTTTATGAAGTTTACTCCGAAGTTCAAAACAGCACCCAGCTCCACCTTCTCTCCCGGTTTGAATGGAAAAATCAGTTTCTCAAAGTAGCTGCTAACTGCCAGGCTCAAAAATGTTTTCGGGAGTGACAGGTTGGAGCTGCAGAGTGATTCTGTTCAGGGATGGAGTTTGGTCCTCTGTGGGTCCAGCTGCCGCCTGCTGTGGTAAAGTGTGTGTGTTACATGTGCCGGGCGTTTCTGGACGCGTGCTTCTCTGCAGGCTGTGCATACATACAAAGGTAGTTTTGTTATCTTCTGAGAGACAGTGGGTATTTTGTTCTGCCTTGGTTGCAAGTAAACTTTTTATTGAGGTGTAGCGTATGTTCAGAGAGCACAAAACTCAGGTATGCATTGGAATGAGTTTCCACCGCAAGCTTACCTGTGGGACAACTACCAACCCCCGGATAAGCAGAACCTGACCAGCATCTAGGGACCCCGGGCCCCCTGTTCTCCCTCAAGGGTACCATCCTGCTGGCTCCTCATCCCATACACTTCTGTAAGCAGCACGGCTTGGGAGTAAGCAAAAACTGAAAAAGACAAGTTTGTTTTGTGTAACTTTAAAATAAGTAACATAGTTTGGAGGTCACATGAAAGGTGTTTTCTCCAACTTGAAGGGGAAATTCTTTCTTTATAATCTCATTTAGAGGATGAGTTGCTAATGGTTACTTTGGCCAAGGCAAATTTGAATTTGGCAAGCAGTCTTTTCTTCCAGGGTGAGAATGTTGAAGGGTTTGTTGGTTTGTTTGTTTGTTGTTTTTAATTTTAGAAGGTTGACTCTTGAAGGTTAATTTCAGAGACTTTATTCACCAGGCAGCAGGAGCCTTTGGAGCTACCAAACATTTCCAGGCGGTTCAGAAGCTAAACCCCAATTTTTTCTTTCTGATTGGGTCCATTTGTTGAAAGTAGTAAACAGTGTGTGATAGAGGGCTCTTTCTCTTTCTCTGTCTCTCTCTCTCCTCTCTTTTTTCTCATTTAAGTGATTTTCAGCAGCTCTTTGATTTTCTCACAAAGGAATCAAAGCCTTGTTTGTTTTCTTGTGGTTTGACTGAGGCCAGGCCTGGTTGATCAGGGCGTGGTTAAAGCTGGGGTGTTGCTGGAGTGAGTGGCTAAAGGAATGTGCCCTTGTGAGGTGCCTTCTAATTGAAAAAGGCGTCAAGGAGACAGCAGAATATCCACACAGGCTGCCTTTTTCCCCATCCCACCAGAGACCCACTCTCAAGGGAGACCATATCTGACTCAGTATTAACAGAAACCCAACCTGCAGGAGAAGCTTCCTCTTAGGGGCTGGGGTCAGAGGGGGTTGCAGCCAGGCAGGCGCTGATGTCAGGCCTGAGCTATGTGGCCAGCGGCGCCAACCAGCCCACAGTCCTGGCCTTGCCTCCCTGCTGATGCTGTAAGCACCAACCCAAGTTAGTCCCGGAAAGCTCTTCAGCCAGCTCCTTTTGTAGTTAAATTCGGATGTGGTACTTGCTCTTAGAACTCAAGGACTCACTCATTTTCTCCAAAAAACATGCTGAAAATTATGTATTTCACTACTCTAGAAGGATGCAGCTTTTAATTTAAAATGATTTATGGAGCTTCGAGTATGAGCCCGGCAGCCTGTCCAAGCTATTCCAGTGGGTCCTCACCTCACCCCTGTGAACAGACATCGGCATCCCTTAAGGATTGGAGGAAGGCAAGGAGGGTTGTGCCAGGCCATGCCATTTGTCTGACAGCCACACTCTCTAGTAAACTAGCAGGTGCGGTATTTGAACTTCCATTGGATCAGAAGCCCACGTTTGCTGAGCTCACTGTTCTGCTGCTGCTGCTTGTGTTTCTATTTTCTCATCAGTAGTTCAGGGGAATTGTAACTGCAGGGCCAACCCTGTGTTGAGGCAGCTCAGACTAAAGCTCTCTGTTGAGTTATGGGTATGGCCGCCACAAGCATTGCCATGCTTTTTCTGTGGGTTTGTTTGGTTTGGTTTTTTTAAACTTTTGCACTAAAAGCAGTCAGTTCCTCCTGTTTCTTCACCAGTGAAACATCATTCTGTTTTGAAAGTATAATGACAGTGCTAGGCTTTTGAAATAAAGAAGGTGAGTGGGAGCAGAGGTCAACCTGAGAAACTCATCACAAGTCCAGGTGGAAGGAAAGATGTGACCCTAACTATTAGAAAGCCAGTCTCCATAGAGGTGCACTTTATTAGATTAGGCCTCTGACCAGAACATGGACTTAGCCAGCCCACTTGTCTATGTGGGCTTAAAAACTTGTCTATGTCTGCTTTAAAAAAAAAAAAAATCTAGTTCTATCCTCGTTTCCTATAGCTTCTGCAGAAGATAGCTCTGAACTAGAAGACAGAATTCTAATTTAAAGCCTAGATTTATGGAACAACTTGAAGTCAAGAAGGTAGCAGGAGATATTACACTGGTTTAATCCATGTATGTTAGAGCAGTCATTCTTAGGTGAAAATGACCCTATGAATGCAAGCACGTGTATCCCTTTAGTATATGGAGATAATACTCATCTGTCTTCTTCAGAGGGTGGTTCTTCAGTTACATAGAGAAAAGCTAATGAGAAAAACAAATAGTTCTCAGTCACTTTCCTTTTGCCCATGTGCTGGTGTCACTATCCCTTCTAGCACTTTCTAGACAAGTGCAAATGATAAACAGTGAATCAGTCTCAAAACTGAAAAACTGCCCCTGTAAATGATAATGTCCTCTCATAGAGAATTTGCATTCTATTTAGACTACCCTTTGGAGCACTTCCAACCAAAAGCCCTGCTATGCAGAGGTTCCTGAATACATGTTCATTGCCTGGCACCAGCTTGGCTCTCCTGGTTGGAGAATGAAGCCAATGCGGTAAGACACGGGCTTGTTCCCGTGTGTGCCAGCTCTCTATTCATTCCAGGCCACATACTGGGCTTCCCTCCCAGAGAGCCATCACCTACTCTCGCCCTTCCAGAGTGGTACATGGAAGAACAGACAAATGCTTTAATAAGAAGTGTGCAGTTTGGGGGCCCTACTTAAAGTATTGGGATCAACCGCTTCACCGACAGTATGCTGCGCTCATTACTGATGACCTTATGCTATAGGATGTAGATGGGGTGAAATCACTTCCTCACTGGTGGGTGTTCACATCCCACTGCTCTTGCTTTAGTCTTTTTCAACCCATGGGGGATATCCAACCAAAGTTTCTGGTAGAGAAACCTTCATTTTGCAGAACTTGTTGCAATGGTGTGGTTAGTGTTTTCATTTTAATAAAATGATGTTTATTTCTGACTTGATGTCAGTCTTGGGAAATCCCTCTGTTTTCAAGGCTTGTTTCAAGGAAAACAAAATTTGTCCAAATCCAAAAATGTTAGTAATCTTAAATTTTCTATTTCATTCAGATACTCTCCACAGACTATCAGCAGTGATACAAAAGAGCCAACTATTCATATTCCTAAAAGTCAGTAGTAGAAAGCGAGACGGTACTGTGCTTATTTAAGTGCTACGAACCAAAATATATGTTTTCTCCAAAGAGCAATTTAACGATTTGAAGAAAAAGTATCCTTAAAATCAATTTCCACATATTTCAAAGATCACTTTGATTTATGTATCTGAGTGTTTTTTGTTTTTTAATAGAGAAATGATACAGAAAGTGTGGTTAGACATCGGAGAGTACGGCGCACATAGAAAAGGGGATTGAAATGATTCCTGGGGAGTTAAACAATCACAACTACTCTGGTTCAGATCTGGCTTTTTTTTGTTTTTGATTTTTTTCAAATGCGTGTTTAAGCTGGCTCTAGCTTCAATATCTAGTGTGACTTGGTTTTAATTTTTCAGGTCACAGTTTGGTTCAAGCCCCTGCGTTATCTGGGTTATTTTTTAAGATAAAGAGCTATTCTGGGGCCAGGCGCGGTGGCTCACGCCTATAATCCCAACACTTAGGGAGGCCGAAGCGGGTGGATCACCTGAGGTCAGGAGTTTGAGACCAGCCTGGCCAATACGGTGAAACCCAGTCTCTACTAAAAATACAAAAAAATTAGCCGGGCGTGGTGGTGGATGCCTGTAATCCCAGCTACTTGGGAGGCTGAGGCAGGAGAATCACTTGAACCCGGGAGGCGGAGGTTGCAATAAGCCGAGATCATGCCATTGCACTCCAGCCTGGGCAACAAGAGTGAAACTTCATCTCAGAAAAAAAAAAAAAAAAAAAAAAAGCTCTTCTGAGAGGTGTAGCCAGGGAGGCACGTTAGTGCCAAACAGAGATTAAAACCTTGAATCTTCTGACTTCTGATCTAGTACATGTGACCCTATCGCCTGAAGGAACAAATGTCCTTGTAGAGTTAAAAAGAGGCAGAGAAAAAGAAGAAAGATTGTGGTATGCAAAAGGATACCTATATTATTTCCAAAAATTAATTTAAATAGAAGACCACGACAAGAAGCACCTGTTTTTCCCCCGTGGGACATCCTTTGTTGAATAATTTTTACTTTAGGGCATCAAAATGGGGTCAGTTATGTTACATCAACCAAAACAAAAAACCCCTGGAGTTGTGACTCTCTGACCCTGAGCCCCTCACTCCATGACAGCCCGAACAAGGGGGCTGTTAGCTCAGTAATTTGGAAAGACCTTGCTCACAAAGTGGGTGGTGGATGGCATCACAAAATAAGTCACACGAAGATGTCTGCTCCAGAGTATTTTCTGACCATATTCCTAGAGTCTTTCTACCTCCCAGGCAGGAAACCTCACCAGGTAAAAGAGGAATTCATGTAGGAATTGAGGAATGTCACCCAAAGGACACCTAAAATGCTGCGTGAATTGTGTGGCAGTATCAGGCTCTTTAGGGCACAACTATGTTTTCCCACCCCTCCACTCCAACCAAAAGGAGGGTTCCCACTGGCTGCCTCTGTGAGGCCAGCACCGCATAGATGCAGCCCTCCCTGGTCCTCAGGTCCTACCCACAGCCTTGTCTCACTAGCTCAGTCTCGCAGCAGGGAACAAGTGGTGTAGACACAGCCCCCACTCTCTTCTTACAGACACGGTATCCACTTTGGAGCTTCTCAGTTATTGTCCAGGCCCAGGGGAAGTCACAGCCACCTCCTCTATAGAGTCAAAGCATACGAATTAAATGCATCCCTGTTTTTAAAAGAGCCAAGTGAGAGCACTGGTAATCACTCCTCGTGGGCGGCCCTGTGTGGTTTACAAAGCACTTTGATGTATAGAATCTCTTTTAATCCTCCGAATGCCTTGGGAGGCTCCATTTATTGCCCTCACTTCTACAGATGAAGAAACCAAAAGCGTAGCAAGGTCAAGCCAAGATGCAAGCGCGACTGACACGGTCCCTTGGCAGGCCTTGTCTATACTTCTGGTGGCAGGGAATGACCGCTGCCTTCCAGTTGGTTTTATGTGGCAGGAAGCTGACTTCAGAGGTGAAGGCACATCACACCAGAGGGTACTGCTGTCTGCATGACTCATCACTGAAATTGTTCTCCCAATCCCCTGGCCAAGGCCATGTATGCCAGGTTTCTGCCCTGTGAAATTAAAGATGCCCTTCTTTCCATACTCTGTTCTTTGGAAGCAAGTCACTTAGCACTGCCCACACTCAAGGGATGGAGTGGAATTAAGCTCCACCTCCCAGAGGCGGGAGGATCTACATAAATTATTTGGAATTCTTCCATAAGGGAGATTGGTCTCTTCTTCCCTGCTTTCATTTTTCCTGGCCTTTTACTAAAAGACACTGAAATCAGGGTGATGGATTCCCTACATCAAATATCACACAGATGTAGCCCATACTTTTGTAGACTAGCTTTCCTGGTAGCCCACCAAAATGAGCAGAAACTGAAGCGGATCAAAACGCCAGTGCTTGTTATCCTTATTTCGGCCCCTCTCCTTGCTGGGCTAATGGGATTTTCCTTAAAATCATACAGCGTCCTTTAGTATTTATTATTTATGAGCCAAAGTGTACATGGCCAACAATACTTAAAAACAACCCAGGTTACAGGACATCCCTGCAGAGTGACAGGGTGCCCCACACCTGCCTGCCCCACGCCTGGGTGGTGATTTCATCACTAGAGTTACACGCCTGTATTCTGCAGGGTAAAGAGAAGAAACATAATTCCATGTCTTCTCCCAAAGGAAGAATTTTCTGTTAAACTTTACACTTTTGGAGTGTGTGCTGCATGAGGGCCTCATGCTGGGGACTTCAGGTGACACTAGGGACTGCAGAAACCCCAGTGTGGTTTTCCGAGGGCTTCCCCTCAAAGAGAGAAGACTAATTGACTCTATGCCAGGGCGGAGACAACAAAGAAACCAGCGTGCTTACGAGGCGTCAGATGCATACATTTGCTCCTGGTGGAGACGCCACCCAGTCCTCCCAGCAACCACCCGGGGAAGCTGTGAGTGGCCCTATTTTACAGATGAGGAAGCTGAGGCGGGAAAGGTCATCTTTGACAGTCAGAAACCAGAAAGCTACCCATTCAGACGTGGCATCTGACCTGAGTGCCTCTGCAACCCCAGGTGGCCTGCCGTTTTTTGCGTAGTTTGTAATAGAGGATTAGCAAAATGCTGTCATGGCGGCCCTGGTGTCATATTTTCAAGATCCTGCCTTCCACCCTCCTCAGCCACCAGCTCTGCTCACATAAGATAGAGAAGTTTCTTGGCTGAAAGTCAGGGGCAAGTGGTGGCTCAGAGGAAGGGCTCAGGCTGGTTTGAAGCCCTGACTCTGCTGTTGCTGACTTGTGGGTGCTTGGTCATATTTCTTAATATCTCTGTGCCTCAGTTGCCTCAAATGTAACACGGTGTTGTGGATGCCATTGTGCTCTGCCCACTGAGACTTGCTTACCAGTCTGACGTCCAGCTTCCAGCACCTGTGACATTTTGCATGAGGCTTTCACCAGAGCTCTGGCCCAGGGTGGGCTGGAAAGCCTGGGGAATTGATGACCATCCACCTCCAGGAGCAGCCTCAACCAGGGACTGAAGGCAGCATGTGTATCCGTAGCCCAGCTGCCTCTCCTCCAGGGGCAGCAACTCTAAGGCATGTTCAACGACACCTCTTGGAGTTCCCCAGCAGTGTTGAGATCCACCTGCCAGTGGTGATAACTGGCTTAATAAAGCAAACTATATCGGCTGCCTTCTCTCCCCAGTCAGTGCTTCCTGGGATCACTTCCCAAATTTAACCACTCACACTCAAATCCTTGTCTCGGGATTGGCTTCTGAGAGAATCCAAACTAAGACAAATAGGGATTATGCACCCATTTTAGTCAAAGAATTGTTTAAATATCTGTAAAGTGCTTAGTAGACATACTGAGCTTTCACTCAATGTTAGTTCTGATCCTTAATCCAGCAATACAGCCAAAGGAGAATATGTTAGCACATAAAAAAAGAAAGCATCGAGTCATTTTGCCCTTTTTGTACCAAGGGAGGTCTACGTGCCATCTCCTGACTTGTCGGAAATAGAAGTTACCTGGTTTGCATTTCTTCTCCACCATCTGGGAAAGTCACCTGACTTCCAAGCCTCATGGCCATCTGTAAAATGAATGACAGAGTGACAGTAGTTCCAGCGTCGTAGGGCTGAAGTGAGGGTCAATGAGGTAATACATATAATGTTAGAATAGGAAGTGCTCAAATAAATGCCCAATAAATGTTAGCAATTATAAATGTTTACATTTTCACAATTTGACTTCCCTACAAAAAAAAAAGGCCCATGTTTTGTTATCAAACATTAGCTTCTATTTCTACTACTTTACCTTTTTAAAAAAAAATCAGAATGCTCGAACTAGAATAAGCTAAGAGGTCATATGATCTAAACTCGTGGATTTTTAAATTTTAAATGTGTTTATGTATTTAGGAGGTACGCATGCAGGATTCTAACATGCATATGTTGTGTAGTGATGAAGTCTGGGCTTGTGGTATACCCATCACCTGAATAATGAACATTGTAACCCAATAGGTAATTTTTCAACCCTCACCTCCCTCCCACCCTAACCTCATGTTGTATCTTTGTCAAGTAACTTTAGGTTGTAACCTGTACATTTTTATTATTATTATTATACTTTAAGTTCTAGGGCACATGTGCGCAACGTGTGGGTTTTTTACATATGTATACATGTGCCGTGTTGGTTTGCTGCACCCATTAACTCGTCATTTACATTAGGTATATCTCCTAATGCTGTCCCTCCCCGCTCCCCCCACCCAACGACAGGCCCCGATGAAGCTGGAAAGCATCATTCTGAGCAAACTATCGCGAGGACAGAAAACCAAACACTGCATGTTCTCACTCACAGATGGGAATTGAACAATGAGAACACTTGCACACAGAGTGGGGGACATCACACACCTGTACATTTTTAATACAATCATGTGTTGTTTAACTACAGGGATACATCTGAGAAGTGCACTGTTAGAGAATTTTGTTGTTGTGGGAACATCATAGAGTACTTACACAAAGCTGGATGGCATAGCCTACTACATATCTAGGCTATATGATATACCATATAGCAGTATATCCTACTGCTTCTAGGCTACAAACCTGGACAGCATGTGACTATACTGAATAGTGTAGGCAACTGTAACACAATGCTAAGTATCTATATATCTAAACATAGGAAAGGAACAGTAAAAATATGGTATCAGAATCTTATGGGGCCAGGAGCGGTGGCTCATACCTGTAATCCCAGCTCTTTGGGAGGCTGAGGTGGGTGGATCACCTGAGGTCAGGAGTTCAAGACCAGCCTGCCCAACGTGGTGAAACCCCATCTCTACTGAAAATACAAGTTAGCCAGGTGTGGTGGTGCATGCCTGTAATCCCAGCTACTCAGGATGCTGAGGCAGGAGAATCGCTTAAACCTGGGAGATGGAGGGTGCAGTGAGCCAAAATTGTGCCACTGCACTCCAGCCTGGGTGACAGAGTGAGACTCTGTCTCAGAAAAATAAATAAATAAAAAATAAATAAGAATCTTATGTGACCACCCTGGCATATGTGGTTCATCTTTGACCAAAACACGTCATTATGAAGCATGTGATTATATTATGTGGTTTAGACTCTGGGTGTGGTTAGATTCCCTGGAGAATATTGATTTTTACTTTGTGTTGTTTTAACAATCACCAACTCAGTTAGGTTCAGACTGCTGGCTCTGTCTTGCCTTCCGTGGACAATGATTCTGGTGGCCGTCCAGACAGTGGCAGTGAGAGGGAAAGGGACTTGGCCTCCCCACGGCTCCCAGGGCTCTTTCTAACACAAGCAATTTCTCCAGTCTTCAGCCTTGCCTCTCAGAGTCTCACTGCCTTCTGGCCAGCAGTGGAAACGCAGAAAGTGTACAAACAAAGCCACTGCATTCCTGGTCTTGTGATGTTTCCTTGTCTATCTCCAGCCTCTGGAATCCATGCAATAGGTGGTCAGCATAAAGGAAAGGGTTAAGGTTTCTGTCTCTCTTCCTTAATGGAGGAGTGAATCAATTCTTGGAGAAGTAATAAGAGTGAATCACTTCTTGTCTAGAAGCCAACACATTGAATACTTCCTATAAATTATTACGGTAAGTGACATCTAGTCAAGGAAAAGCCAGCAATTGCTATGGCCTCTACCACTTTTTTCTTACGGATTATTTTGGGGCCAGTTGATATAATCTTGATAAATATTTTCAGAAAACTTGTTTCCAGTTTTGATCATTTAGAAACATTTAATTTCTAAAATTCAATATGTTGTGGTTCAAATGATTTTTTACTGTTTGCTCGTTACTAGAAAAATAGAAAAGAAATGAGTGAGGCTGGGCATGGTGTCTTACGCCTATAATCCCAGTGCTTTGGGAGGCTGAGGTGGGAGGATCCCTTGAGACCAGGAGCTCGAGACCAACCTGGGCAACATAGTGAGACCCCCACCATCTCAACAACAGCAACAACAAAAAGAACCTTAATGAGCTTTAAAAGCATATACTCACCTTATTCATCTGTAAAGGTTTCGGGTGTTTGTTTTGCACGCGTGCTTGTGGGCGAATACAGTTGACATTACTCCAAGAACTCAGGAAACATTTTGTGGGTTCAAGCCCTGGCTCCCCCTCTTGATAGCTGCATGACAAAGATGTCCTTGGGTTTCAGTTTCCTCATCTGTGAAATGAAAACATAGCAGTCCTCCCTGGATGGAGTTTGTTTGAGGATTTGAAGATCCAGTGCAGGTAAAGTGGCTAGAATAGTGTCATCGTTCTGAGAGTTTAAAAGATTTTGTTTTGTTGTCCAGGAATTAACAATTAATGCAAAAAGAGATCATAGAAAAAAACGGAGAGTAGTAATTTATGAGAAATGTGACCAATTTGTTCTTTCCTCTTTTGTCTGAGGTGGTTCACGTTATGAAAGATCGTCTGTTCCTGGGGTTCCTCAAATCCTTTTTTCTTCTCGCTTTATGAGCAGAACCTTGCTTTTCCTACTGGAGAGAGCCAGCTGGGTCATGGGTCCCTCTTTTCATTTAGGCTCTTGTCCCCTACTCTTTATGTTTATTAAGGATTTGGGGCGGGTGGGGAGGAGAAGTGGGGTAAACCTCTGAAAAAAAAATGCAGGGACCAGTTTCTTTATTTTTAAATTATGGTCTTTAAAGAAAAATGTCCTAAAATCTACCACTAGCAATTACTTTTTCGTTTTATTTTCAGAAAATGGGCTACTCCCTTGGCAATTGGTCCTAGGTTTCAACGCTCCTAAGAGATTTCCACAGCCCCTTTTATACCTAAGGGTGGAATTCCCTTCGAAGGCCAGCACCCCTCCCTGGCAGCAAGGATGAGTTGCACAAGGGAGCCTGTCCAACTTGCTAGTAACCACTTTTCTGATGTCATCATTCCCCAGGAGCAGCTGGGAGCCTTTTGAGGATGATTTGTATTAACACTCTGGCCCAGAGGTGACTGGGCTCACTCTGATGATAACAGTTGCCTGTGGGGTTCAAGGTGAAAATCTCATCCAGGTCTTTAGTTGTTTTCTGTTTCTCTGATTCATATACATTTATCGAGGTTTAACTTACATCCATAAATTGTGTAAATCTTAAGTGCTTGGCTCAACAGAATTTTACACACATGCACACCCATGTAGACACAACCCAGATCCAGACACAGAACATCTCCAATCCCTGGTGTCCTGTCCCAGCCCAGATCCTCCCCAAGGGGGATTGCCATCGTGACTTCTGTCCCACAGGTTAGTTTTGCCTGCTTTTGAACTTCATATAAACGAAATGCTGTAGGAGATACTCTTGTGTCTGGGTTCTTTCACACAGCATTGTGTCCATGAGATGCATCCGTGTTGTTCGGGAGCAGTAATGTGAGCTTTTGCATTGAATAAATACATTCCATTGTCTGAATTTCATTGTAGTATTCCATTGAATGAATATATCCAATGTATTCATTTCTGTCCAAATGGGCCTTTGGGTTATTTCCAACTTGGGGCTATTATAAATAACATTACTATGGACATTCATGTACATTTCTAATTAATGATTGACATGGCCTTTGTCCTCCTGTAGTGACCCTATTTTAACCAAGTAGTGGTCGCTTATAACCATGAATGTAGCTTTCAGAATGTTTGGATGAGAGGAATAAACTGGTGAGTATTTATAAAGTGACTTGAACTTTACAATTAAAAGATTATTTACTTTGAAAAGCTGTATAAATGGTTATTTAAAATAGTTGTGTGGCTTCTATCAAGCCATTAGTCATCTCTGAGCCTCAGTTTCCCCATCTGTTAAATGGACATAATATGAGTATTGTGCAAAAATAATAGAATTATTGCAAGGATTAGATGATAGTGAAGTAAAGCACTTAGATGGAGCCTGGCCCATCTGAGCACTCAGTATTAATTGCTGTTATTAATTTTTATCATAATGATGATCTAAGGTAAAGTCAAAGATGCTATAAAGTTGCACGAACTTATTAACACAAAGCAACCAATGTAAACCAAGTAATTTGTTTTAATGCCAGATGTGAATAAGTTGTTCTGCTTTTTTCCTACTTTATGACCTCCTTCACATCAACCTTGATTTCTATAGTTATATAAACCTCCGTATTTAAACAAAGAGATCTCCTGGATAAGATGGAGAAGGAGGAAAAAAAACAACTTGGGCTGGGGAATCTGATGATTGTGGGGTCAGCATTAACTTTTGGCCTCAGTTTTAACCTTGGGGGATTGTTTTCATTGTTTGTACCTCTGGGTTAGATTTCTCTTTGTCCCTGGCCTTCTAATAATAGGTAATCATTTGAATTCAGTATGATCTGATCCAGTGTCAGGAATTCCAAAGGCCAGAATTCCAAATTCCAACTATTTCTTTTGCTTTTTCTTTTTTCTTTCGAGACAGAGTCTCATTCTGTCACTCAGGCTGGAGTGCAGTGGCAGGATCTCGGCTCACTGCAAGCTTTGCCTCCAGGGTTCAAGAGATTCTCATGCCTCAGCCTCCAGAGTAGTTGGGATTACAGGTGTGCGCCACCACGCCAAGCTAATTTTTTGTATTTTTGGTAGAGATGAGGTTTCGCTATGTTTGCTAGGCTGGTCTTGAATCCCTGGCCTCAAGTGACCTGCCCACCCCAGCCTCCCGAAGTGCTGGTACTACAGTCATGAGCCGCCATGCCCGGCCTAACTTAACTATTTCTAATCTTATATGTAAGTGGATCCATTGGCTTCCCAAATGGAATCAAATTAAGGTGTCATCATTTTATGTGTAGATGCTGCAGCAGAACCCAGGGGGCTTAGATGAGAATATGCAAACATGTGAGATCAAAAAGCTGCTATTGACAAAGCAGAGGAGTTATCATTATATAAATAGCCTTCAGCCCGCATCTCTGGATTTATGGTACTGGTCATTTTAGTATTAGCCAAGAAAGGTACTCCACTGGGCAACCATTCAATGAAGGAGGGAAGAATAATGCCTCCCACACCCAGAGGTGTTTCCTAACTCGGAACAGAAACACATTTCACACATTTTTAACTTAATTTTGAAATCATTTCAGATTTCCAGGAAAGTTGCAAAAATACCATAAAGAAATATCTACCCTTCACTCAGATTCCCAAATGCTAGCACTTTGCCCCATCTGCCTCATTCTTCTTTCTGTCTGTACACACACACACAGATACATGCACATACACATACACACACACAAATACGTGCACACACAGAGTCTCTCATTTTTTCTGAACCATTTAAGTTGCAGACATTATATCCCTTTACCCCTAAATACTTCAATGCATATTTCCTAAAAACAAGGCTATTCTGTTTAATAACTACAGTATAATTATCAGACCTAGAAAATTAACACTGATGCCTTGTTAGCACTATTACCTTATCTGCAGGCTGTATTCAATGCCCCACTAATGTCCTTTATAGCAAATGAAGAATTTTTTAGTCCAGAATCTGATCCAAGATCACATATTATATTTAGGTGGATCTATTTCCTCAGAAAATATTCTTTTTTTTTTTTTTGAGATGGAGTATCACTCTGTCATCCAGGTTAGAGTGCAGTGGCACAATCTTGGCTCACTGCAACCTCCGCCTCTTGGGTTCAAACAATCCTCCTGCCTCAGCCTCCCCAGTAGCTAGGACTATAGGCATACACCACCATACCCAGCTAATTTTTTTGTATTTTTAGTAGAGATGGGGTTTCACCATGTTGATCAGGCTGGTCTCCAACTCTTGACCTCAAATGATCTGCCTGCCTTAGCCCCCCAAAGTGCTGGGATTACAGATGTGAGCCACTGTGCCTGGCCCTCCTCAGAAAATATTCTTAGAGATGTTGAACCCTCGTTATTAGAAAATCCTTCCTTTAAGATAACATCTTTGCTCTCCTGTTAATTGGATGACCAGTTGAAGGACTAGGTCAAAAGAATGTCTTCTAGCATATTTGCCTGTACTTACAGGGATAGGGCATGAAAGTAATTAAAACAAATATATTTCATTGTATTGATTATATGCAAGTTAGACATCATTGGGGAAGATTAGGTCTTCCTGGCTTTTCAGAAAAAATGTTAACATGTGAGTTATGGTGCTGCTTGGTGTTGTCTGTTGGTTGGATGTTAAGGTGTACAACTTGTGTGCCTGCAACCAATGCATAGAGTTGCAGATATCCACTGTAAGAAAGCAGATGTTGCATTTCTTCTTTCTTCAGACAATGGTCATAGTAGCTACACTTTCTTTGGCAGATGTGGTGCTGGAAAAAGCCATGCACAAGTGCATCTTGAAGCCCCTCAAGGGGCACGTGGAGGCCATGCTGAAGGACTTTCACATGGCCGACGGCTCATGGAAGCAACTCAAGGAGAACCTGCAGCTTGTGCGGCAGAGGAATCCGCAGGAGCTGGGGGTCTTCGCCCCGACCCCTGATTTTGTGGATGTGGAGAAAATCAAAGTCAAGTTCATGACCATGCAGAAGATGTATTCGCCAGAAAAGAAGGTCATGCTGCTGCTGCGGGTCTGCAAACTCATTTACACGGTCATGGAGAACAACTCAGGTGAGGCCGCCGGAAGCCCAGGCTCCGTGCCGCTTCCCTCCCGGGCCAGGGACAGGCCTCTCTCCTGTCAGGCTTTCTGATTCCCAATTTCTCCTCCCTTTGGTCTCTTGATTTCACCAAGTGGCTTACAAAACTACAAGTGATTCTCTGATATCTGGCACATTAGTCACATGCAACGGATTAAAATGTAAGCAGATGAGGGCAACAAGATTTTTGTACCAGGCCAATTAAATTAAAGATTTAGTTCAGAGTATGGTTATGATTCAGTCTCTGGAGTCTGAGTTCAAATCTTCCTTCCGAGAAGAAAATTAACTGAGGGACTTCAGCCCCCTTAATCAACCTTGCACGCTGTAGTTTTCTGCGTCTTTAGCCAGATGTCACCCTTTCTTTCATAAGGTGGAGATTAGCTGAGACAGCTCACACATAGATCCAAGTGCAATGGAAATATCAGTGATTATCATGACAACATTTTGGCCAATGAGGGTTTGTGTCAATGACCTATAGTATGTGAAAGAAACTCTGAGCATTCAGTCATAATGAGGCCTCATTAGAGCCGTTTCATTGGCTAGCCCTTCTTTGCTACAAGCTGAAGCAATATAATTGAAATGCACCGAAGAGTTACAATCTTGGAAAGCCAGCCCTCGGATTTAGCCTTGTTGCTTCCTGTAGATGCAGGGGTAACCATGAGTCATGGATAGTGATGGAGCCCTGCATTGTCCCAGGTCTTCAGTAAGCTTATTGTAATTCCGAGGACGATTACGAACTTTTCTTCTGAGGGAAATTGCTTAGTGGAGAAGCGCAGAGAGAAAATACAGACTCTATTAACCACCGCTTGAGTAGACAGGAGTGTGTGTGCACTTTGGGAATTGTTGAGTGAAGATGTTAAAATATGAGCTCCTGGGCCTGGTAATGATAGCATGTGAACATCACCTCACAAGTCTGCAAGCATATTTCACATATAGGAAACATACTTTCTATAGTTCACAGTCATTTCTAAAAATTCCCCAAATAATATCTGAATGTCTGAATTTCCCAAATAATTCAGAAGGATTATGCTCTTCTGAAGACAGTTGCTCAACACACACACTAAAGACATTAATATAGACAGGATAATTCTTGTTTTGGGGGCTGCCCCGCTTCCTGTAGGAAGTTTAGCAGCATCCCAGATGCCATCTGCATCCCCACCCTCCAGTTATGTCAGTGAAAAATGTCTTCAGACAGTGCCAAATGTCCCCTGGAGGACAAAATCATCTCCAGTTGAGAACCACTGATGTAAAGAAAACATTTTTTGCCATATATTTCTGTTAATCAATGTGTATATTCAACATGTACCGAATTGGCACATTTAAAGAAATTAACTGTGTTCTCACATTAAATACAGAGCAAAGTTGCTTGTTCCTGGTTTGAGGTTGGCTTTGTCATTATGTTTGTAAATAATGTGCACGGCAAGAAAGAGGAAGTAAGACACAAAGAATTAGCATAAGTAAATATTTTATAAGTATTTTATAATATTGTTTGCTGAAAGTTAAAATATTTTAATGAGTATTCTGTTCTATCACATAATTTTATACAAATTACAAAATCTGCAATGTGTTCATTGGTTCATAGACATTCATTCTGAAACTGTAAGGGCTGGTCTCTAATATGAGCAGCTGGGAGGGTCATAGGCTACATAGGATTCCAGAAACACCCACCTTTGTTTATAAATAGCAGTTTCCCCAGAGTGCCTCCTTGCTGTCTGATAAAAGCAGCCAGTAGGATGTGAAAGAAAGAAAAGTTGGTAAAAATATCCCATCTCATTCTTCCTACTCTCAGGGAGGATGTACGGCGCTGATGACTTCTTGCCAGTCCTGACCTATGTCATAGCCCAGTGTGACATGCTTGAATTGGACACTGAAATCGAGTACATGATGGAGCTCCTAGACCCATCGCTGTTACATGGAGAAGGTAACTGCTTTTGAGAAAAGTTGAAGGAACTGGGTGCTATTTTTTTCATTTTTTTATAATTGAGATGAAATTCATGTCACATAACATTAATCATTTTACAGTGAATAATTCAGTGGCATTTAGTATATTCATAGTGTCATGCATTCTCCACCTTTATTTAGCGTCAAACTATTTTCCTCACCCTAAAATAAAATTCTGCACCCATTAAGCAGTTACTTGGGTGCCTTTTTGACATCTTAAGTGTTAACTGAATTTTTTATTAATTTAAAAGAGTGTACTAACCTTTTTCTGATTGCAAAAGTAATACACACTCAAGGTAGAAAATTTGGAAAAGTCAGGAAAAACACAAAGAAAAAATATAACCCCATCTTAACTATACTTCACTAAGATTGCTTAATGGCAGTAAAAAAAATACGTTCAGTAGAATAAATGCCATTTTTTTTTTGGAAGAAATGGTTCCTTTGACACCAAGAGGAAATTATAAACTTTTGTCGAGGATATTTCCATTGCCAGAAAAATAACCTGCTCTTATATTAGTGAAATGGATAAAAGCTTGGCTTTGTTTTTATTTTTTAAAATTTCGTTTTCAAGGTGAAAACAGTATTAATTTTTTTCCAGTTTTTTTTTTAAGTATCTTTTCATTTTTATAGTAAAAATACAGGGGTGTGGAATCTGTGCAGTTTGCTCTCAATTTACCTTGGCATTCGGGTTCCTTCTTCTTGTGTCTGCCTAACCCCAACATGTCTTAGCAGAAATTCCTTCTCCTTACACATAGCTTAGGTATTTTACATGGAAATGATTAGGATTTTTGGCACAGTAGTGCACAGCCTTGAAAAGCAGAAATAACTGGGACTCTATGTGAGCTTATCTTTTCAAAGGAGAACAAATCAGGGCCTGTGCACTGTGAATCCTCTTAATCCATTTTTATATATCCAGATAAAAGCCCAGACAAGCCCTGGCGGGGATTGTTACGGTTTTTTTTTTTTTTTTTCCGGTGAGTTTCTATCTGGGCTTGAGTAGAAAGGTCCGTCTCTGACAGGATTCCCTAAGGAATGAGTCATCCCAGCATTTTCCCTGGAGAGAATGAAATGCATTTTTGCCACCCCCAGAATGTGCCCCCTTAGTCTCCTCAGTCCTGTAATGTGAATTCACCAGGCCTTACTTTTCCTGTCGGAGGGACCGCCCTCCTTGGAGCCTGATTATGCCCTTCCCACGTGACCATGGGTAGTGCTGACTCAGTATGGCGGAATGAATATCTTTCCTCCTGTCCCCCACCCCAGGCAGGTATGAATGGGCCTCTTTCATGCTTTCACCCTTTAGCCTCTTCTGTCCCCTCATTAATATTCCTAACCATGGAACCAGACACTCCCCGATGAGCCTCCGAGGCCCTCCCTGGATCTTTTCTTGCCTGCTCTGCCCTGGGATTAGAAAGGACAAGGCCAAACATGTGGTTTTGCCCAGGGACCAAGAGAAGCATGTTAGTCTACATAGCATGCTTTCCTTCCTTCCACTGTAATGTTTGTTATTAATACAGTTTGGGGTTTGGTTATTCTTTTTCGAGCTTCAGTCATGTTTAATTCTAGTAATAAGTATGTAGAGCTCTTAGGGCTTTGGGGAAAAAGACATGCCCGTTTCACTTAGAAAGTCGATTCTGTTGCTGACAATGTGCACTCAGGACAAACATTGCTTATATCATGTGGCCCAAGGATAGAGACACCTACTTCCTGCCCCTTTCCTACACTGGCCCAGGGCAAGGCCCTGTGTTGATGACTAATGGACAGGTGGCTGTCATCTCCTCCACGAATCCCACAAGAAAGACAAGGGCACAGCTAGTGAGGATACAAAGCTGCTGGTGAGCTCGCACTTAAACAGAGCCTGCTTCCACTTAACCGTGTCTGGGGCTTCTTGGCTGCCTTCCTTGGGAAGCAGGCGGCCCAGTTGGGTTGGCTGTGATCACAGACCAGGCCTGCACTGCATCGAACTGAAGCTATGCAGCCTGGGAGGAAGAGGCTACTGAGCAGCGGCAAAAATACAGATTGGACTTTTCTGTGCCTGCCCGAAGTCCTCTTTGGTTTGCGGGGTAGCAGCCACGTCTGTTTTCTGCTGTTTAAGCAGGTATTCTCATTTACCAAAAGGCATCATAGAATCCCTTAGAAGTGCACAGCTCTTGTGGTAGGGTTATAGTTTTGCTGAAATTTAAAACCTTCTCTAACTGCATCCACATGTTTCAACGTGTGGTCAATTTTGTGCTTCCAGCATTTGAGTTTTCTCCTTAGTGTCCTGAACAGATGAGAGCTAGGGAGTCTAAAATTTGAAGTCCAAAGGAGCCCCCTTCCACCCCCACAAAGATTGTACCAGTTCTCCGAGTCCTTGTTCAAATCCTGACCCTCCATACAGCCTTTCCTGAATATTTAACATTCATATTGATTTCTCCTGAAATTCTCCATGTAGCATCTGTATTCTGGATTACTGAGTTTCACACACAGTCACATGCTGATTTGTTTGTGGGGCAAATATTTGGTAAAGATCAACAATTCAAAACTCTTAACTAGGGTGATTATACTGTAGGTGGCAAGGTCTGGAAAACCCTTCAGATCACTCTATACACAAAAAGCTTGGCATGTGATCTGGAAAGTGCACGGCTCAGGGTGACCCAGATTATGCTGCAGGAAAAAATAACCTCAAGTCTTCATCTGCAACCTGAAAACAAGAAGGGTGTTTTTCTTTCTCGTGTTCACGTCCAGCACGAGTTTGCAGGGCGTGCAGCTCCTGATCCCCATGGAGGGGACAGTTGCCATCTTGCATATTGCCACTTATTGACCGGAGAGAGGCTTCTGCAGGGTCTCACATGAACAAAGCTAAATACTTTGGCCCTAAAGGTGACACTTCTGCACAAAACTCATTTCGCCCAACTAACTTCTGGTCCCTGCAGGAATAAATTGCCAGTGTCCGTTTTTAAAAAACAAACAAACAAACAAACAAACAAACAAAAAACACATTTGTAAACTTCTGGAGAGTGGGGACTCAGATTCTATTTCTTACAAACCTACTTTCTCCTCTGTAGCTGGGGCTCATAGTAGAGATTCAATGAGTATTTTGACAAAGAATGTCTCTAAATCTAAAATGTTCTGTGCCCAATTAGGGAATTTTTAATAAACATTTAGGGCGACCCCTAGTGGCTCTTCAGCGCAGAGACCATAAGTTCCTCCCCAGGCACCTAATTATATGTTAGGACAAAAACTATGAAGGAATACATACACATCTTACAGTGTCATCAGTCCTTTTTACACTCCTCAAGAACATAAGAGATCATTCCTAAATGCACCATCACAGGAACATCATTTTCCTGTAAATTATTTTATCCTAAATGCCAGATATTATGTTAGTCCCAAAGGAAGGGGTAAGAAAGGGAATCAAGGGAGAGAAATTATTTTTGAAGTACCCACATTTTTGCAAACAATTCTTTCAAAGTGTATAGTTTACTTAAAATTTAGAAAATATTCATTTCGTTTTTTACTTTTTGCTTTTTTTTAAACCAAATTCTTGTTTATCAGAGATAGAAAATATCAATTTCTAAAAGAAAAAGCCAAGAGCAAGTGTTGCCACGAGTCTGGACTGATGGAGGGGATACTGGCCTTGGATCATCTCACAAGCCTGACTTTCCCCCCACCTCCCCATCAGGCCTTAATACCCCAACTACTCCTGGCAAACATTTTTCATAATTGCACTTTAATAATGTTGGCCGGGCATGGTGGCTCATGTCTGTAATCCCAGCACTTTGAGAGGCCGAGACGGGTGGAGCAGTTGAGGCCAAGGTTCGAGACCAGCCTGGCCAATACGGTGAAACCCCATCTCTACAAAACATACAAAAATTAGCCAGGCTTGGTGGTGCATGCCTTTAATCCGAGCCACTCAGGAGGCTGAGGTGGGAGGGTCGCTTGAACCTGGGAGGCGGAGGTTGCAGTGAGCTGAGATTGTGCCACTGCACTCCAGCCTAGGTGACAAAGCAAGATTCCGTCTCAAAAACAAACAAAACAAACAAACAAACAAAAAAACACTTTAGAGGCTTGGTCAGTCTCAGGCACTAGAATGGAAATCCCATCACTGAAAAACAGGAACCTTGTCAGCCGGGCTTGTCTGTGCTCCCCTGGCCCCTCCCAGGCCTGGGTCGCTCCAGAAATCTCTGTGGGATGGCTGTGTGAAGGGATGGATGGAGGAGTGAGTGCCATGCTCTTGGGTGTGTGCTTCTGTGATCCCACAAGGAAATGCATGTTTAAGAAATACTAAAAATACAAAACATGCCTTCTAACGCTGGCATCCCCTGTTATCACCCGTGAGCGGAGGTTGGCACTGGGAGGACCTATTCTTTCTGCTCTTTTCAGGAGGCTATTACTTGACAAGCGCATATGGAGCACTTTCTCTGATAAAGAATTTCCAAGAAGAACAAGCAGCGCGACTGCTCAGCTCAGAAACCAGAGACACCCTGAGGCAGTGGCACAAACGGAGAACCACCAACCGGACCATCCCCTCTGTGGACGACTTCCAGGTGTGCAGCTGGCCACCCCTTTGCTTCCTTCATCCTCCAGGAATGCGGAGCTGGCTCACCTAGCACATCCCAGTTCAGAGGTCCCCACTATGTTGAATTATTTGGCAGGAAAGGGATATCTCAAACCACCCTCTGGCCTTGTTACGCTGCTCTGTTTTCTTTACATTTATATACGCATGGGATACTTGGCCCGAGTTTTGCTGTCTTTAAGAAAACCAAGTTGAATTAAGGCAGAATCTCTGCCCAATCAAGCAGACAGTAAGTCAAAAAGGAGGAGGAAGCACTTGGCACAGACGTTGGAGATTTTGTTTCATCAGGAAACAGCCGCTGTGTTACGCGATGCAATTGGCCTAGTTTCTCCTTGGGAAGAGGGAGAGGAACAGCGATGTCTCCTTCCCTTTTCTCTCGCCCACTCTCCAAAACAGAAGACCCCAGAATCTCAGCAGCAACAGCTATGGCAGCCGTCCACGGCGCAGAGTGACCAGGCGAGCATCTGAGCGAGTCCTGCTCAGGTTCCCTGGCCAGGGCTTTTCCTGACTGTGAGCTGCTGCTTGGGAATGTGGGACTCCCAATGCATTTGTTTCTTAGAATGGAGAGGTGGGTTAGGGCTATAGAAATCTTTACCCAAGGCCAGGCATCAGCGCTCACGCCTGTAATCCCAGCACTTTGGGAGGCCAAGGTGGGCAGATCACCTGAGGTCAGGAGTTCGAGACCAGCCTGGCCAACACGGTGAAACCCTGTCTCTGCTAAAAATACAAAAATTAGCTGGATGTAGTGGCGGGCACCTGTAATCCCAGCTACTTGGGAGGCTGAGGCAGGAGAATCGTTTGAACCCAGGAGATGGAGGTTGCAGTGAGCCGAGATCATGCCACTGCACTCCAGCCTGGGCAACAGAGTGAGACTTAGTCTCAAAAAAGAAACAAAGAAATCCTTACCCAACACAACAATTCCTGATTTGCTCATTGTCTATAAAATAATGAGTGAGTTGGCAAATGTCTGCAAATAATATTTTGAAGGTTTTAAATTAAATGATAAAACCTGCCTGTGCTTTGTTTCTATATTCCCCATGATGAGTTTCCAAGCAGGGATCTGGAAAGCAGGACAGATTTGTCTACACATCCAGATTCACCTGCTTTTTTTTTTTTTTTTAAGACGGAGTCTCGCTCTGTCACCCAGGCTGGAGTGCAGTGGTGACACGATCTCTGCTCACTGCAACCTCCACCTCCCAGGTTCAAATGATTCTCCTGCCTCAGCTTCCAGAGTAGCTGGGACTACAGGTGCTCACCACCACACCTGGCTAATTTGTTTTGTATTTTTAGTAGAGACGGGATTTCACCATGGTGGCCAGGCTGGACTCAAACTCCTGGCCT
Source organism: Nomascus leucogenys (assembly GCF_006542625.1). NCBI lineage: Eukaryota > Metazoa > Chordata > Mammalia > Primates > Hylobatidae > Nomascus > Nomascus leucogenys. Next base: position 45,157,434 of record NC_044393.1, on the reverse strand, counting down.
CAACTGATCCACCCACCTCAGCTTCCCAAAGTGCTGGGATTACAGGCATGAGCCACTGCACCTGGCCATTTTTTTTTTTTTTTATAAGAGCTCTGAAAATAGAGGGTCAGATGAGGTGGCTCACGCCTGTAATCCCAGCACCTTAGAGGCTGAGGCAGGAAGATCGCTTGAGGCCAGGAGTTGGAGACCAGCCTTGGCAACAAAGTGAGACTCCGTCTCGACAAAACAACAACAACAACAAATTTTCAAGTTAGCCAGGCGTAGTGGTGCACACCTGTAGTCCCAGCTACTCAGGAGGCTAAAGTGGGAGGATCTGTTGAGCCCAGGAGTTTGAGGCTACAGTGAGCCATGATCACACCACTGCACTCCAGCCTGGGCAGCAGAATGAGACCCTGACTCAAAACCAAACAAAAAAAAAGGCAAACCCATCTTTGAAAGCCGAGATCAGCTCATTCTCCAAGACTGCAGTATTCTCAGAAATTTCATCTCAAGCACATAAACCTAAAGAGTGAGAATACATGCCTGCACTCTCCCCACCCTGTTTCACTAAGAAGGTCCCCGTGCCACTCAGTGCATGCAGACCCCTGGGGTGCCATCAGATAGCCATCCAGGGAGGGGCTGCCTAAGGCAGAACAGAGGAAGTGAGAAAAGTTCATTTTTCCTTTCCCCACCTGCCAACACACCCTCCACCTCTTCACCTGGAGACCCCCAGACACCGTGGAGCTGCCTTCTTCTGCAGCCGCCCCCTCCTGCCCTCACTGACCCTGCTCACCTTGGGGGTGCATGCCTTCTCAGAGTGTAACCAAAGAAGGAGATGCCCAGCACTGAGCTCAGGGGTCAGAGCAAAACCTCAGACCCAAAGCTCCATCTGAAACCCCTAAATCAGAGGTCACAGGCACAGAGGTCTTCTCACATGGGAAGAGGTAGTACGTCTTGGTGGTAAAGGTGGTGGGGCTGCCTCTGCCACGTCCTAGCTGTGTGGCTTTAGGCAAGTTACTTAGCGTCTTTGTGCCTCAGTTTCTGCACTAGTCAAACGGGGATCATGTAGACCCTGTCTCTTAAAAAAAAAAGGTTCAAAGAGTGTCAGTGTCAATCTGGGCACCTCCCACTAGCTCATCTCTCCTGTAAAGTCACTGGGCTAGCAAAAGTCCCCACTGGAAGCAGATAGGAAGCATATCTTACATGTGCAGAGCTCACTGTCCTTCCCAAGAGCTTTCCCTTCTGTTATCCCAGGAAACCCTTGTGGTGACCATGCAGGCACCTGGGCAGAGAGCCCTCCTTCCCTTCACTGCTGAGCAAGGTTGCCAGATTTAGAAGAATAAAATCTATTTGTTTTCTGGATGAAACTCAAATTTAACTGGGTGTTCTAGATTTCATCTGATAACTCCACTTTTAAGGAAACAGAAGCAAAGTTATCTGGGGTCACAAAATCTAGGAGAGCCTGATCCAAGTTTAAGATTCTTTATGCCTGGTCTGGGCTTTGTATCTTGTAAGACCACAGGTTTACATGTTTCATGATAGCATGTACCTGGCATGATTGCAGCGCCTGAGCCTGCAAACGTCTTTGTTTAATTCCCTGCAGCACCACCTTGCATGTAATCAGCACCATCTGCAAAGTATTTGGCAAAATCAACATTCTTCTCCTTCTGACTTTTTCCACATTGTGCCCAGAGCCACTAGGAGCCTTGTATTAGATTGAACTACATGAAATCACCATTTGGGGGAGATAAAAAAATAGTCAAATGTCAGCGCATTTTGTGTGTGTGTGTGTGTGATTCAACCTAAATTATTGCCCTTGCTTAGGCTTTATTTAAAAAGTGTGTCAAAAGTGAACACAAGCCAGGTACAGTGGCATGCACCTGTAGACCTAGCTACTCAGGAGGCTGAGGCAGAAGGATCACTTGAGCCCAGCAGTATGAGTCCAGCCTGGAGATTATAGTGAGATCTCATGTCTTAAAATGAAAAGAAAAAAACAAGTGAGCACAGTACGTGCTGTTGTGTCTAGATATTTTAAATCTCTTCCTGCTGACTTCCTTCATATTCTTGTGCTATTTGGTTTATTTTTCAAGCTGGGAATAAACCCAGCATTGGATGTGGTTCACACTCTTAAGCAAGGGTTTCTTAACCAGACCTTATGAGGGAAACGGCAAGATCAGAACCAGGGCTGCATGGACTTCCTGCTTCGTACAGTTGCAATGAATCATGTAGTCATCCTCGCCACTGTCCAAAGTCAGGTCAGCCTCTTTCCTTGCCATTCGAAGCCTTGTGGCCTGACATCGGACATTATGACAGGACAGGGCCTGGAAGCGGCTTACAGTTACCCCCTCCCCTGGTCCCCCATCATGCTCACTATCTAGTTTTCTCTTCTGACTGTCTCAACATTCCTCTTCCACCTGCAGAATTACCTCCGAGTTGCATTTCAGGAGGTCAACAGTGGTTGCACAGGAAAGACCCTCCTTGTGAGACCTTACATTACCACTGAGGATGTGTGTCAGATCTGCGCTGAGAAGTTCAAGGTGGGGGACCCTGAGGAGTACAGCCTCTTTCTCTTCGTTGATGAGACGTGGCAGCAGCTGGCAGAGGACACTTACCCTCAAAAAATCAAGGCGGAGCTGCACAGCCGACCACAGCCCCACATCTTCCACTTTGTCTACAAACGCATCAAGAACGATCCTTACGGCGTCATTTTCCAGAACGGGGAAGAAGACCTCACCACCTCCTAGAAGACAGGCAGGACTTCCCAGTGGTGCATCCAAAGGGGAGCTGGAAGCCTTGCCTTCCCGCTTCTACATGCTTGAGCTTGAAAAGCAGTCACCTCCTCGGGGACCCCTCAGTTTAGTGACTAAGCCATCCACAGGCCAACTCGGCCAAGGGCAACTTTAGCCACGCAAGGTAGCTGAGGTTCGTGAAACAGCAGGATTCTCTTTTAGCAATGGAGAATTGCATTTGATGGTTCCACTGTCCTGAGATTGTTCACTACCTACCCCCAGTCAGGTTCTAGGTTGGCTTACAGGTATGTATATGTGCAGAAGAAACACTTAAGATACAAGTTCTTTTGAATTCAACAGCAGATGTTTGCGATGCAGTGCGTCAGGTGATTCTCACTCCTGTGGATGGCTTCATCCCTTCCTTCCTTCCTTCCTTTTTCCTTTTTTTTTTTTTTACAAAGAGACTTCATGTTTTTATATATTTCATAGAAATTTTTATAGCAGTTGCAGGTAAACTGTCAGGATTGGTTTTTAAAATATTTTTGTAACTTTAAAATATTCTATAATTATGCATGTGATTTTAACATTTAATATTCAAAAATAAATCTCTTGCTGGATTTGAGAGTATTGCATTTTTAAAGTCTCTTCTGTAACTGGATGTTTTGGCAACTTTGTGGGGAGAGACTGCTGGATTTCTTAAAGCAACGTATTCCTGACACTGGCCATAGAATGCCTTTGGAAATCGGATGTACTGTTCTCTTGTTCACGTTTAGTGGTGTTTTGCTGTTTTGTTTTTTAAACAAATGATGCTGAGAAAAAGGAGAGAAATGAATGTAGAGAGAGGTAGAGAGAGAAATACGGACTCTAACAAAGGACCGAGGAGTGCAGTCTGCTGGTTCAGGCTCTTCAAAAGATGTAGAAAAAGAGATAGAAGGAACCACCTATGCTTAAAATACTGTAAATATGCAATGAGGTTTGGCAAAACCTATTCCATGTGTGATTTGCTTGTAGAAACAATTTTGAAAGCCCCTTGAGGAAAATAAAAATCAAGAAGAACACTTTTCTCCCTTTTCCATAGAAATTAAAACTTAACAGCATCAAATTATTGGGACCAGAAACCAAGTGATATATAATGTGGCTTTTGTTGAGTTAAATAAGATGCTGTATAATGGAGAAGAATTTGCAAATGCACAAAAAAATCAATCTACCTTATCAGAACCTGCAGTGAAATTAAACTTATGTTAAATAAAACCAGTTTGCAGGTGCACAAACTATGAGGGTCTTGTATCCATGTAACACAGGTAGTTACAAAAACATGTTATTGTACTGTGTAAAGATGCATAGTCATCTAATTTGGTTGGCTTTATACCTTGTACCTTTTTTAGCCTTGGCTTTTGTTGAACTAGAACCCTCAGCACATACTGTGTTGTACTTTTGTAAATGATTTTTTAAATGGAATTTTGCACATAATACATTGTAATACTGTATGATAATCATGTGTGAAAATAATTTTTGAAATATCCTTTGGCTGTTTTTTTTTCTTTAGAGTAAGAATATATTCATGCACCACACAGTGTCATGGACAGATGATGTATCGTGGGGGTGAGCAGAAAAGCTCACATTTCTCAGAAGCTCCTCCTGATATGGGGCAAAAGTTAAGGAGAAGAAGGAAAAGATCATCCTCCCACTCGAAAGTGTTTTCATTGTTATCTAGTACTGTACTTGGCTCAGTGGGACTTGGAGCAAATCACAGGTAATTTGAACACGGAGTTAGCTGGGGCCCTGCAGACAGCCCCACCCTGTCCTCACATAACCTCTGCAACGCCCTAGCTGACAGTTCAGTGCTGTTGCAAAATTGACAGCGCAGAGGCTTGGCCTCCTCGCTGCCATACTCCCCATGCTTGGAACGGTGCCTGGCATATATTCATAGTAAGTGCTCAATAAATCCTTGCTGGCTGAAGGAAGGAAAACATGAGTTTAGAAGGGTTTCTAACTCATCAGTGGGAGAGATCCGTAAAGATCAGAATGAGAACTGAATGGGCTGCCTGCTTTTGATATTTACAACGAACCAAAAGATGACAGCTCGATCCATATGGTTGTCCTCCCCACTCTTCAAACTAAAGATCATCATGCTTTGTTGATTTAAAGCGGGTCACAGCCTCTGGATGCGAGGCAGCCTTGCAGCCTTCCGCGGGATGAGAGCGGGCTCAGAAGAGGAAAAGGTAGCGTGGGCAGAAAGCAGCATCACAAGACAGTGCCTGGTTTTGTCATTGGGCAATGTTTCCCCATTAAAATTACAACACAACATGTGCCTCCACTTTTTCCCCCACGCAGGCATTTCTCACTTCTCAAATTGCCAGGAAACAGACTTGGGTGAAGGTTGGAGGGAATAAGAGGAGAGTAAAAATATACATGCTGGGTGGAGGAAGAGGAGAATGCATTTCCAAATTTAAAAATACATTATAGCTGAGGTGGGAGGATCGCTTGAGCCCAGGAGTTGGAGGGTGCAGGGAGCTATGATCGTGCCACTGCATTGCAGCCTGGACGACAGAGCAACCCTGTCTTCCCCCCACAAAAAAAGTAAAAATAAAAACATGTTATAAAAGTTGAATGCCGGCCAAAGGAAGGGATTTTTTTTTTTTTTTTTTTATGTTGCATGCGCTGCCAAATACTTTCACTCTAGCACCACCCCCACACCCCCGGGACACAGAATAGAAATAGAAACTGTTGAAGCAGTTCATATTATGTGGAAGTTACAACTTCAGATCTATAAGAAAATACAATGGACAGGAAACCCAGCTATGAATGCTTCCATTCACAAATGCGGTTCCGTCCTCATTGGGCAGCTGTTACCTTCATCTTCTTTAAGAGACTTGAAATGAGGGAGCACTCCAATCTTTAACGCCTGCTCATGCCTGGTCACACCTAGTCACTCCTGGTCTCTTACCAGCAGTCTGAGAGAAACAGAAACAGCACAAGAAGGACTCAGAAGGGCACAGTGTGTGTGGAACACAGGCATTTTAATCATCTGGCAGTATCTCATAGTAAAATTCTAAGTGTCCTCATTTTTTCGGCCCATTTTCATGCCAGTGAATTTGAGACCAAAAGTACTTTTTGTCATTTGGTTAACTCTAATTCAGTTGGAAATATGGAAAAGAAATCACCTAACATTGCAAAATCCTAAATAGGTGATAAGGAAAGGAAGGAAAGAAGGCAGAGAGGGGCCAGGCGCGGTGGCTCATGCCTGTAATCCCAGTACTTTGGGAGGCCAAGGCGAGTGAATCACTCGAGATCAGGAGTTCAAGACTAGCCTGGCCAACATGTGAAACCCTGTCTCTACTAAAAATGCAAAAATTAGCCGGGCATGGTGGCAGGCACCTGTAATCCCAGCTACTCGGGAAGCTGAGGCAGGAGAATCCCTTGAACCCAGGAGGTGGAGGTTGCAGAGAGCTGAGATCACGCCACTGCACTCTAGCCTGGGCAATAGAGCAAGACTCAGTCTCAAACAAAAAAAAAAAAAAAAAAAAAAGAAGGCGGAGAGGGAGGGAGAAGGAAAACATCTGGCATTTGTCTCAAGAAACAGGTTCTGATTAGGAAAAGGCAGATTTTACTTCAACATCAAAAATGGTAGCAGTTGGCACAGAGCTTTCCCCCATGAATACCAGCTTTGCAAGAAACGTAGGTATGGGAAGTTAAAAAAAATAATTACTCTGAAAGGTCTGGGCATGTAACCTTTTTTTTTTTTTGAGACAAGGTGTGACTGTCACTCAGGCTGAAATGAAATGCAGTGGTGCTATCTCGGCTCAGTGCAACCTCAACCTCCTGGGCTCAAGCACAATCCTCCTACCTCAGCCTCCTGACTAGCCAGGACTACAGGTGTGCACCACCATGCCCAGCTAATTTGTGTTGATTTTTTGTAGAGATGAGGTCTCACTGTGTTGCCCAGGCTAGTCTCAAACTCCTGAACTCAAGGGATCTACCCGCCTCAGCTTCCCAAATTGCTGAGAAAGTGTAACCAAGGCCTCCCCTCAGAAACCTCTCTGGAGAAGCTTCAGTTGGAGTGAGGCGGTTGGGGGTGGGGGTTGGGGAGGAGTTTCTTATCTCGAGTCTAATATAAATTCTCCCATTTAAAAGTAGAATTTGCCTCAACTCTGAGGCTACATATAAGACACTTAGACTACCATTACATTAATGAATCTGAGTATTTCCTTTGAGTGCACACATTAGAACTACTACAGCCAGCCCTCATTTCTCACTGCTGGGGAATGAGGGTGGTCAGATCCTGCCGCCTGTGGAGAGGGGCTCAGAACCTGAGGACCACGGATGGCCAGGGAGGAGCTCCTAGGCGGCCTTCACCTCTGTAACCAGCCTTCGGTTTCCTGGGGGAAATATTACTACACCTAATTAGCTCCATTGCTTCCCTTTCTTCCCATTTCCCCACCATGATTCTGTGGGCTGGATTTTCCCTCACACAGTAGGTTTGAGAGTGCTTTTAACTCTATTCCAAGCCTCCTTGCCAAAAAGCAGCCTCTGATCCTTTTCACAGTTTGTTTCTGCAGTTCCAACCAGAGACTCAAAAAGTGTGAACCCGGCCCCACTGCTAACATTACCCGCCCACACTATTGTCACCAAGACCCAGTGTCCGCTGTGCCATTTGAATAGGTGGCTCTCAGCTTTGGCTGTCAGCTTGAAGTCACCTGGAGCCTTTTAAAACTCCCAGTGCCCCAGCTGCCCAGACCATCAGAATCTCTGCAGGGGTGACCCAGCCAGCCATATTTATTTTAAACTTCCAAGGTGCTTCTGCTGTGAAAACTACTAGTTTAGATCAAAATGTGGATTTTAATATAAAAACACACCTGCGAGAAGTAACACCTTTGCCTAATCAAGGCCACTGACACCTAACCAAGCATGCAGTCTCAACCTGATTTGGCTGGCAGAGGACCATGGAACATGTACTTCTAGCCTGGTGCTATCCTGTAGAAATACGAAGCAAGGCATATAATAGGTAATTTTACATTTACTAGTGGCCACATTTTTAAAAAGCAAGAAGAAATAGGTAGAGTCAGTTTTAGTAATTTTATTTAGCTCATGATATCTCAAATATATTTCAACAACCAATTAAAAATATTAAAGAGGCATTTTACATTCTTTTATTTTTTATATTATCTTCGAAGTCTCATGTGCATTTTGCATCTACAGCACATCTCATTTCACACTGGCCATGTCTCAAATAACCAGTAGCCACATGTGGCTGGTGGCTACCATACTGGAGACTGCAGTTCTAGCATATCAACTAGGGATGATCTTAAAAGTTAAAAAAAAAAAACTGTATGTGTATATAAAATAAAACACATTAACAGGTTGCATCTTACAAAGGAACAGACACATGCACCCTGTCAAACATATGTACCTATTACTAGCCAAGGATGAAAGTAGCATCTTGCCTCTTCAGGCATTGCTGTAAGGCAAACATAAATTGATCCATGCAAAGTGCTTAGAACATCCAGGCACCACACCACAAGCACTGTTAAATGTTACTTATTATGATTATCAGATAATTGACTGCTTTGGCATTTCACCCCTACTGCTTATTTCTGCTTACCCATTCATGCTATTATCTGCTGGCAAGTTTCTTGTGAAACAGAAGAAAGGCAGTAATAGGTATCAAAGGTTTAAGAAAAATGTATTGGGGCGGGTTGCTCAATGTAGGAAGATCAAACATAAAGTGAATACTAGTCATTAACTTTATTTTACTGATTGATTGATTGATTGATTTTTGAGACGGAGTCTCACTCTGTCGCCCAGGCTGGAGTGCAGTGGCACGATCTCGGCTCACTGCAAGCTCCGCCTCCCAGGTTCACGCCATTCTCCTGCCTCAGCCTCCCGAGTAGCTGGGACTACAGGCGCCCGCCACCATGCCTGGCTAATTTTTTATATTTTTAGTAGAGATGGTGTTCCACCGTGTTAGCCAGGATGGTCTCGATCTCCTGACCTCGTAATCCACCCGCCTTGGCCTCCCAAAGTGCTGGGATTACAGGCGTGAGCCACCACACCCAGCCTAACTTTACTGTTGTTACTGCTGATGGTGGTGATGGCGGTGATGGTGGTGTGTGTGTGTGAGTTGGGAGGAGCTCATTTTCCCCAGTATTTGATGCTGGTCAAGAGCATCATCAGGGCCCATAGCCAGGGGTTACTTTTGCCGAGAAGGGAAAAGGGAGCAAGGGAGATTGCAAAGATGTCTTGCTAGCTTCCCAGTCGTGGGCAGAGCGAAATCCTGAGAGGAACCATCTCTGCCTGCACAAGAGTCTAAAATAGTATTTTCCAAAAAGGAATTATTATTTAAGTAAAAGCATAATTATAGTCAGTGATTATTTTAACAACTTTCCTCCACTTTTTTCCCCTTTTACTTTATTATATTCATGAATTTATATGTCCATTTATATCATTTAACAGGACTATTGTTTAAAACACAGTGCTTTACCAAGAAGAATACAGAGGTTGATGTGATTAATTCTCTTTAATTCTGATGTGTGTGCTTCCAATTTCTCGCCACTTCTACAAATTATGAGAGAATGCATTTATTTACCAGATTGCAGTTTCCGTCCATTTTATCTTTCTCAATCCCATTTTTCTCTGCAGCCTATTGATGTATGATCATATGCGGAATAGACTTATGCATCTATTATCTACTGAAAGAAAAACTACAGAGAAAAATAAAATGCTAGAGACTCTTTAACCAATCAGAAAAAAATATGTAAGTGAAGCAGCTACGACATCACAAAGCTTCTATTTTTTGCTAGCACATGAAAATATGAGACCTGACAAATGCAAACTCTCATTGAACAGATAGTTTAGGGTTTTGCTGTGAAAACCATAGTCCGTGGATCAAGCATCCCATCTTTTGGGAGTTTGTGAGAATCTCAAACCCCTGGCAGACCTGCTGGATCAGAATCTGCATTTTAACAAGATTCACGTGCACATTAGAGTTGGCTTGAGAAGCATTAGTTTAACGTATATTTGGGGCAATGGCATTTGTGCAGCTGACACAAATACACAAATGTAGGAGGTGTGCTGCTCTTAGAACCCTGCAGGAAAGGAGAAGAAAATAGCTCATAATTGTTTTTGCTAAGAGTAAGGCATAACTTCATTTAAAATCACCTACATTATAGACAAAAGGCTTAACAGAAAAAATGTCAGGAACCAAGTTTTTACCTCATTATATATATTCAAGTATGTTCTTCTTGCTTTGACAGGGAAAAGGGGCTTGAAGGGCATGGGGGAAAGATTCTGAAAATTAGATGGGATTGCTGAAGTCGAACTTAATGATTTTGCTGATTTTGCTGGAGAGTGACTTCTCTCTCCCTCCAACACCTGTGTGAGGGCAAACAGGAGCAGCGGAGGGGGATCTCTCTGGGCCAGCTGCTTGCACATGCACGTGAGCGCATGCACGGATGTTATCATGTAGTCTGCACAGTTAATTAGTCACATTGTCTGCATGTGACATGGGAAGTTTATACGCTTTTTTATTTTCTTAAAGAACAGCTGGGCCGGCCACAGTGGCTCACGCCTGTAATCCCAGCACTTTGGGAGGCCGAGGTGGGCAGATCACTTGAGGTCGGGAGTTTGAGACCAGCCTGACCAACATGGATAAACCCCATCTCTACTAGAAATACAAAATTAGCCGGGCGTGACGGCACATGCCTGTAATCCCAGCTACTCAGGAGGCTGAGGCAGGAGAATGGCTTGAACCCAGGAGGGGAAGGTTGTGGTGAGCCAAGATTGTGCCATTGCACTCCAGCCTGGGCAACAAGAGCGAAACTGTCAAGAAGAAGAAGAAGAAGAAGAAGAAGAGGAAGAAGAAGAAGAAGGAGGAGGAGGAGGAGGAGGAGGAGGAGGAGGAGAAGAAGAAGAAGAAGAAGAAGAAGAAGAGCCAACTTCTTTTTAAAGGCATTTCATTCCCTGAGAATCTACTAATCATAAGACCCTTTTACTCATCAACTTCGAAAAATAAAGATGTGTTTAATAAAACCTCTTTGGTGAGCAACAAGTGAATGATTTAAAACATCGCTGGAAAAAGCTCCTGTGGAATCCCCAGCAGATGATTTCAAAGGGAAAGTGTGGTGAATTTCGCAGAACTCTTCCATTTCTCCAGGTAACCATTGTGAACAATCCTGAGCCCTCATTCGTTTTTCCAGATGACACTGGTTTACTCACATGATTTTGCCTTATGTTTTTTGAGGGGAAGGAGGATTTTTAAAAAATAAACACAATACACGGTTTTAAAAATCAAATATTGGAAGACTTGCAATGGAAGGCAGCAGCCCCTGAGCCTCCTCCCAATCCCATTTCTGTTACCTGCCCCCCTAAACCACGTCTCCAGCTGTGTCTTCATTATTTATCTCCGTACTTCTAAAAAGATGCTGATAGTGCTGCTTATTGGTTTCTTTTTCTTTTCTTTTCTTTCTTTTTTTTTTTTTTCAGTTGAGACAGAGTCTCACTCTGTCCCCCAGGCTGGAGTGCAGTGGCACGATCTCAGCTCACTGCAAACTCTACCTCCCAGGTTCAAGCGATTCTCCTGCCTCAGCCTCCTGAGTAGCTGGGATTACAGGCATGTGCCACCACACCTGGCTAATTTTTGTATTTTTAGTAGAGATGGAGTTTCACCAAGTTGGCCAGGCTGGTCTTGAACTCCTGACCTGAAGTAATTCACCCACCTCTGCCTCCCAAAGTGCTGGGATTACAGGTGTGAGCTACCATGCCTGGCCTCTTTTTCAATATTAGACATTAATAATTGATTCCATATCATGGAAGGTGAGGATTGAACCTTCTTGTATGGTGGTCCTCTCCTTAGGGTGACCATGTAGCAACCTGGTCATATGTCAATACCTGTGGGGCTTTTCTCCTGGGTCAGGTGGTTTCCCCACAAGAAAATTCTCCAGTATCCTACGGGGGCGGGGTGCAAGGTGGGGTTACATTTTGTTGCCAGCGTTCTGGAAGCTAAGCAGGCAAGGAGCCTGTGGGGTTTCAGCTTTCTGTCTGCCAGCTTTCACCTCCTCCCATTTCCAGTGCAGTATCTCAACCTCACTCTTCGCTGCCTGTGCTCTGATGGCTCAGGGACATGGCTTCTGAGTCTCTCCGGGAGTGAGGCGCTCATCTTCTCCCTTCACTCACACCTGCCATGGCTAATTCCTGAGCCCGCCCAGACTCTGCACAGGGAATCTATTGCCTTGCTTCCTGCTGGCTTTTCCGCCTGAAGTTGGTTAACATCTAGCTTTCTCCTGTCTGCTGAGTTTTCAAGCATACAAAATTTTTTTGCCAGTTCCCATTGGCTAGTGTCTCCTCTTCCATTCTTTTTATTCCTATGGATGTACGCCTTTTTAAAAATTCCTTTTTAAATTTCCTTTAATTTGCATTTTAGTGAGGTATTGGTAGGGAAAAGACAGGTAATGCAGCCTGCCTTGTTTAATTGAAACCTATAGTTTTAATACGAAAAAATATATATAATAAAATAATAAAGACACCTGTAGCTTTAAATTCGAATAGTGAATGAATTTATACATCCTAGTTAGCAAAACTGAAAATAGATTATTACAATGATAGGTCAGAGTCAATGCATCTGTCTTGTCCAGTTATTATTTTATTTAAAAAATTTCTTATATGAAGGTATCCAACCATCCAAGCTGTTTAATTGTAAAGTATGCTGCCTAGGATATATCAAAATATATATTTACTGTGCACTTTGTCCTTTCCGTATAATTTGAAAGAAAAGAAACAGAGCAACAACAGATGAACTATCAAGCTGTTTGCTTGTTTTCAACATGGAATTTTGCAATAATGGATGTGAATCTGGGTCAGCACTGTTTACACATGGTGTTTTGTTTCAATGAGCAGGAAAGTGTTTGCCATTAAATGTGGTAAAAGCTAGTAGTTTTTTCCAACTAAGCAGTAAAAGAAATTACTCTGTGTAGAATGATAAATAAAGAGTTCTATGAGTCATCTTTAATGTAGGGGAAAATGTGCAGCCGGGATAGAAACACTGTTTTACTGCCAGCTAAAAATAAAATCAAATGCACTGAAACAGAAGTGAATAACAGCATGTCCTAGAAGCCCAAGTAACTGTGGGGTTTAACGTGGTTCATGCTTTTTAAATATACTTCTTAAAATGATGGTGACAAAAATGTAAAGACTATGCTGATCCTTCCTTCCTTCCTTCCTTCCTTCCTTCCTCCCTTCCTTCCTTCCTTCCTTCTGTCCCCTCCCCTCCCCTCCCATCATTATCTATCTCCATACTTCTAAAAATATGCTGATACTGCTGCTTATTGGTTCCTTTCCTTTTTTTTTTTTTTTTGAGACAGTGTCTCACTGTGTTGCCCAGGCTAGAGTGCAGTGGTGCAATCTCAGCTTTCCTTCTCCCTTTCTCCCCTCCCCTCTCTTCCCTTCCCTTCCCTTCCTTTCTTTTTTAAAAACACCATGCTGGAGTGCAGTGGTGCAATCATGGCTCACTGGATCCTCAAACTCCTGGGTTCAAGGGATCCCCCTGGCCTTACCCTCCTAAGTAGCTGGGACTACAGACACGTACCACCATGCCTGGCTATTTCTTCTTCTTATCCTTCTCCTTCTCCTTCTTCTTCTTCTTTTTTTTTTTTTTGTAAAGATGGGGTCTTGCTTTGTTGCCCAGGCTGGTCTTCAATTCCTCAAGCAGTCCTCCCACCATAGCCTCCCAAAGTGCTGGGTGATTCTTCTTTTTAAAGTCAGATTTATTAAGGTGTAAGTTTGATAAAGTAAAATTAACTCATATTAGTACACATTTGACGTATTTTGACAGACTCATTTGGTCATGTAGCCACCACCATGATCAGTCCCAGCCTGGGCAAACACTGGTCTGTTTTCTTCTGTTCCTATAATTCTGCCCTTTCAGAATGTCATATAAATGGCTGGGCACATTCACTCATGCCTGTAATCCCAGCACTTTGGAAGATTGAAGTGGATAGATCACCTGAGGCCAGGAGTTTGAGACCAGCCTAGGCAATATGTCAAAACCCCATCTCTACTAAAAATATAAAAATTAGCCAGGCGTGGTGGTACACGCCTACAACCCCAGCTACTGGGGAGGCTGAAGCAGGAGAATCGCTTGAATCTGGGAGGTGGAGGTTGCAGTGAGCCAAGATGGTGCCACTTCACTCCAGCCTGGGTGACAGAGTGAGACCCTGTCTCAAAAAAAAAAAAAAAAAAGAATGTCCATGTAAATGGAATCATAGGGTACATAGACTTTTTATTCTGGCTTAAATATTCATACAGATGTTTTGATAAAAACATAAGTTTTCATTTCTCTGGGGTAAAGGCCCAGAAATGCAATTGCTGGGTTAAGTGACAGTTGCATGTTTGCATGTTCAATTTGTAAAGAAACTACCAAACTGTTTTCCAGAGGGGCTGCACCATTTTAGATTCCCATCAGCTATGTACGAGTGATTCCGTTTTGAAGTTTTTAGTACATTTCAGTGTTAAACTGCTGAAATTGTCAGATTAACTAGGTTTAAAACACATGCACTGTTAAAAATGTTTTATTTCTAAAAGTGTTACAATTATATTTCTAGAAATGTTGTAATTAGACGCCAGCATAAACTAAGTCACCGATACAAGGGGGAAAAAAACTCATGCTGGCCTTATTCTTCTCCCCCAGAAACTTTAAACACCAGAAAACAATGGAGTAATGATGTTTACAAAATCTTGGAGGAGAGAACATGGGATCCAGGAATATCCAGCCAATATTCCACTTGAGCATCCTAAGAGACAAGGGCGCTCTGTGAATAGAGCACCAGCACCATGAGCCTAAGGAAAAACAAAGCACAGCGAAGTCAAACAAACAAAAGCTCAACAGAGAAACCCAGCCAACCCATACATGCATCAGAATGAAGAATGGAAAGGGAAAAGCTGTAAGAAGAAATGGGAATGATAATTACATCCACTCAGTCATAGACTTAAAACCAAACAACTAGGTGATATATCGTTGTAAAACTGATGTGGCTGTATAGAGAATGGTGGCACACGCCTGCAGTCCCAGCTACTCAGGAGCTGAGGCACGAGAATCGCTTGAACCTGGGAGGTGGAGGTTGCAGTGAGCTGAGATCATGTCACTTCACGACAGCCTGGGCGACAGAGAGAGACCCTCCCCCCGCCAAAAAAAAAGAAAAAAAGAAAAGAAAAAGAAAAAGAAAGAAAGAAAATAAGGCCAGGCACGGTGGCTCACACCTGTAATCCCAGCACTTTGGGAGGCTGAGGCTGGTGGATCACAAGGTCAGGAGTTCAAGACCAGCTTGGCCAAGATGGTGAAACCCCATCTCTACTAAAATTACAAAAAAAGTAGCCAGGTATGGTGGCAGGCACCTGTGATCCCAGCTACTAGGGAGGCTGAGGCAGAGAATCGCTTGAAATCAGGAGGTGAAGGTTGCAGTGAGCTGGGATC
Source organism: Nomascus leucogenys (assembly GCF_006542625.1). NCBI lineage: Eukaryota > Metazoa > Chordata > Mammalia > Primates > Hylobatidae > Nomascus > Nomascus leucogenys. Next base: position 45,142,263 of record NC_044393.1, on the reverse strand, counting down.
ACACCACTGCACTCCAGCCTGGGCGACAGGACAAGACTCTGTCTCAAAAAAGAAAAAAAAAAAAAAAGGCCTCGTGTGATGGTGCACACCTGTAGTTCCAGCTACTCGGGAGGCAGAGGCAGGAGAATTCCTTGAAGCCAGGAGGCAGGAGGCAGAGGTTCCACTGAGCTGAGATCCTGTCAGCACTCTAGCCTGGGAGACAGACGAGACCCTGTCTCAAAAAAGCAAAAAAACAAAAAACAGAACAACAAACAAAAAGAGTCAATAGTGCCCTAAATTGAAATTTCTATTAAAAAATCTGATTTTGACCATTAATTATCCTCATTAGGAGACTGAAATTATATTTAATACATATATAATACTATACATATCTTAAACTTTACAGGAAACTTTTAGGAGCTTTTATTTTGTGCTGCTCAGCAATCTCTTTATTTTCATATTTATTTATTTATTATTTTTATTATTTTTTAATTTTTTGAGACAGAGTCTTGCTCTGTCACCCAGGCTGGAGTGCAGTGGTGCAGTCTCGGCTCACTGCAACCTCCGCCTCCCAGGTTCAAGCGATTCTCCTGCCTCAGCCTGACAAGTAGCTGGGATTACAGGCACCCGCCACCATGCCCAGCTAAATTTTTTTTGTATTTTTAGTAGAGATAGGGTTTCATCATGTTGGCCAGGCTGATCTCAAACTCCTGACCTCATGATCCGCCCGCCTTGGCCTCCCAAAGCACTGGGATTGCAGATGGGAGCCACCGCGCCCGGCCTATTTATTTATGTATTTATTTATTTATTTATTGACATGGAGTTTCCCTCTGTTGCCCAGGCTGGAGTGCAGTGGCATGATCTCAGCAAACTGCAACCTCTGCCACCTGGGTTCAAGCGATTCTTCTGCCTCAGCCTTCCAAGTAGATGAGATTACAGGTGCCCACCACCACGCCTGGCTAATTTTTGTATTTTTAGTAGAGACGGGGTTTCACCATGTTGGCCAGGCTGGTCTCAAACTCCTGACCTCAGGTGAACAACCTGCCTTGGCCTCCCAAAGTGCTGGGATTACAGGTGTGACTCACCACGCCTGGCACTCTTTCATTTTCATTTGATTTGTTTTTCTTCTGTTAAATTCAAGAAAAAAGTCAAGCACAGTAATACCTTATACTTCATAATCTATTAACATATATAATTAGAATCCCTTTTAAGTAAAAGTATCTTTCTCACTTCTCTTAATCTACACAGAGAGATGACTGAAATTCTCTGAGGGTTAACATGGTTTATTCCCAGGTGGCAAAATTTTGAATGATTTGTCGCTTTATTCTTTGTACATTTCCACAACTCTTTGATTTCTTAATAATGTGCATATATCATTTTTATCAAAAAGTCTTTAAGAATGTAAATAGCCCTAAAAGGTATTTTTAAAACCCATAAAACAAGTGTGTCAACATGTAGACTTTTCTGGTTGAAGCAAGACAATGAGAGGAAAGGGAGGCGGCTTCCAAAGCCTCACCCATCTACTCTAAGCTGCTCATCAGGGACTATGAGCAACCACCGCCCCTCCAGAGCCATTTGTGCTAAGGTCTATGGTTGAGGGCTGTGCCTCTCCTAACTCTACATCTCCAGATTCTGATCCTTCAAAATGCACAATACTTAATTTCATTATTTTTCTTAACAAACACTTACATGGCACTTAAGTGTGGCAAGCACTGTTATAAGTGCTTTACAAATATTAACTCATGTAATCATAATAATCCAATGAGGTAGGTGCTATGATTATGCACCTTTTACAGAAACTGAGGCACAGAGAGGTGAAATACTTTTGTTGATAACGTGAATATCCTCTTTGTAAACTACCAAGGATGACATTATCTTCTGGGTAACCTGTGTGCCGCTTTTTCACTCAGCTATTTAATCGATATTTGCTGGACACTTATGGGCCACCCTTCAAGATGCTAATTCATAGCAGGCAATCAGCAATGGAAACTGATAACAGTTTAAAAATAAGTAGACAAAAAGGAGAGAAGGGAGAACCAGCTGGTGAATATCCAGGATATTCTCTGTACTTCCCTGCGTGTTCCCCTGACCCCATGTGTTGGAATGGCCACGTAGCTACAGGAGATTTCTGATCTGTGCCTCAAAATCAGAATAATAATTCGTATCAGTGCTTGCAAACTGCTGGCCCACAGCATCCAGTTTCTGCGGGGTTCCAGTGCTAACTTTGTGTTAAATCCACAGTGTTTTTTTCTAAAAATCAAAATCATGTTTATTCCACCATTAGCTAGATACAAACATAAAGTAGCTGTAAACTTCTAATGTTTATAATACCAATGAATCAGAGCCAAAAATATAAAAACCTTCACTACTTCATAAGGAACAAAATTCAAATCAACATTAGTTCATGTCACACACAAAAAATCGTGAAACACTTTGAAATGGCCAGAAAAAGATTACTGTCTAGTACATGTTTCCAGGTTTTCTCTGCTTTTTATTGTCTTTGACAATACAAAATTTTACAAATTTGTAAGCTGAGGAAAATTGATAGTAATGAAAATTTTTCTTGTCCATAAAATACAAATGCGTAGTATTATACAGTGCCCAGCAGAGACAGTGGATATTGACCAGTTCTGTGGATATTGACCAGTTTAACACTCATGTGTAAATACATTTCAGCATTCCTGCTTGCTTTATGTTTTTTATCTCTATCTTACCTTTTTGAGACAGGGTCTTGCTGTGTCACTCAGGCTGGAGTGCAGTGGTGCAATCATGTCTCGGTGCAATCATGTCTCATTGCAACCTCTACCTCCCGGGCTCAAATGATCCTCCCACCTCAGCCTCCCAAGTAGCTGGGATTAGAGGTGTGAGCCACTGTGTGTGGCCTGAAGAAACGAATTTTTAGCTTTTAATTTTAACTACTTTAAATTTAAAAACTGATGTTTGATTCAGCGATTTGAAAACAGTATATTTGGAACCGCTTGGATATGAGAATCTGCTTTTTAACCATACATTGATGAAATCTAAATAGAGAACAAGCATTTCCAATGACAGCTGCTCTCTCAGATTGAAATGCACTGCAAATGTAAAATACACACCGGATTTCAAAGTCTTTGCAAAAAATAATGTAACATATCACTTTAATTTTTTTATTGATTGATTACATGTTGAGTATTGATTGATTACATGTTGAAATGATATTTCGGGTATAATAAAGTGGGGTCAGGGAAAAATATTTTTCCCAAATAGGAAAAATAAATGGGTAAAATAAAGTGCACTATCAAAATCAATTTTACATTTCTTTTTGTTTTTATTTATTTATTATTTATTTTTGAGACCAAGTCTAGCTCTGTCGCCCAGGCTGGAGTGCAGTGGCGAGATCTCGGCTCACTGCAATCTCCGCCTCCTGGGTTCAAGCGATTCTCCTGCCTCAGCCTCCAAGTAGCTGGGATTAGAGGCGCGTGCCACCATGCCCAGCTAATTTCTCTTTCTTTCCTTTTTTTTTTTTTTTTTTTTTCAGTAGAGAGGGGGTTTCGCCATGTTGGCCAGGTTGGCCTCGAATTGCTGAACTCAAGTGATCTGCCCGCCTCGGCCTCCCAGTGTTGGGATTACAGGCGTGAGCCACCGCGCCCGGCCTTCTTTTTATTTTTAAACGTGGTATTGACATTTTAAGATGACATCTGCAACTCGCATCACTAGGACAAGCGATTCTGGGTCATGAATTCTCCCATTCCTCATTTACTCTGCAGCACCGGGTGGCTGCGAACTCCGCTCTTCTGCTTGGGTTTCCGAATCACCAGCAGCTTCTCTCCTTCCCAGGTGTCGCCGCCTGCTTTCTGCAGCCGCTGCGCGGGACGGGTTCCGAGGTTCTGGGCAGCCAGAACCCCGGAGGCCTTACGGGAGCGGCCTGGCAATTACCGCCGCCGGCCGCCAGAGGAAGCTGCTTCGCTGCTGTCGTTGCCGAGCAACTCGTAGCCCGGAAGCAGTACCCCGTCCCGCTCGGTTCCGCGGCGGCCTCGCTCCGGGAGACTTCCGGCAGGGCGGTCGCGGGGTCTCGGCGAACGGTCTTCGGAAGCGGCGGCGGCGCGATGACCACGCTACGGGCCTTCACCTGCGACGACCTGTTCCGCTTCAACAACATGTGAGTGACACGCGCCTAGGGCCAGCCGCTACTGCCCGGGCCCTGCTTTCCGGCCCCGCCAGCTCCGGCCCCAGCCGCGCCCTCCCGGCCGGACCTCAAGCCCGGGCGGGGACCCGCGAGAACCACCCCCGCCGGCCGACGCGGGCGCCTCCGTGGGGCCACAGAGTCCAGGGACAGGTGGGCCTGGAGTCGACGCACGCCGGCCTTGGCGACCTTGGCCGAGGTGCTCAAACTTTGTCTCTGGACCCTGCGAGCTCGCGGGTTCTGGGGCAGCGCTCGGGCCTCCGCTCGTGGTCGCTGTCAGGAGGCGCTGGGGTGATGGGGCGAGCTGGGGGCGGGACCTCGAGCCCACGACCTGAGCTCCTTGCCCTGCCCTACTGCTTGCTGGCTCGTGGCCGGGCCGCGCCTCTTCTGGGCAGTGGGCACCGCCGAAGGCCCGGCCGCAGAGGGGGCTTGCGAGGATCGGAAGCTGGTCAGCAGCTGTTGGTATGTGCACATCGTGAAGCCCACCTGGTGGCCGTGGTTAAATTGTATCCAAATGAAATGACACTGATCACTGTGTCCCCTGCAGCGGATGCCGTCTCAGTCATGATTAGTGTTTGCAAGTTTAGTTACTGTAACTGCGCACCCTGGTGTAGACACCTTTCCTCTGTGAGGAGTCATGGCAGATCTTAGGGGAGGCTTGCTGTGCCCAGAGTCCTGGATGCAGTTTCTTTGGATTCGAGTTAAGGCCAGACCTCTGATTTGCAGGTACCAATTTTTTTTTTAAGAAAACATTTTATTATGAAGATTCCCACACATTTAGAAAAGTTGGAGGAATTTCACCATGTGCTTTTATAGACACTTTTCCTGGATTCTGCAGTTAACATTTTGCTACAGGCCGGGCGCGGTGGCTCACGCTTGTAATCCTAGCACTTTGGGAGGCCGAGGCGGGCGGATCACGAGGTCAGGGGATCGAGACCACGGTGAAACCCCGTCTCTACTAAAAATACAAAAAATTAGCCGGGCGTGGTGGCGGGCGCCTGTAGTCCCAGCTACTCGGAGAGGCTGAGGCAGGAGAATGGCGTGAACCTGGGAGGCGGAGCTTGCAGTGAGCCGAGATTGCGCCACTGCACTCCAGCCTGGGTGACAGAGCGAGACTCCGTCTCAAAAAAAAAAAAAAAAAAAACATTTTGCTACACTGGTTATCTCTCCTTCCTTCCCATCTATCAGTCCTGGATCCACTTTAAAAAACAATAGGACGGTATGTGAAAACTAAGGACCAATTGGTTCCGATTGAAGTGTCAGGAAGATAGAACTATGGGGTGAGATGGCTGGGAACATTTCAAAGAGGGGGTGAGCCTTGAAGATGGATAACACATTGGTAAGTGAGGAAGAAGGAAGTTCCGGAGAAGGAGCGGGGCATGAAAGTGGGGAAACGAAGTGCGGTCAGACAACTGGGATCAGTGCGAATCTAGTGGCTGGTTTCTGTCACTTGTCACTAAGCAGTCAGGAAGAAATGGGTGAAACAGGAGGGGTTTAGACTTGATCCTGTGAAAAGAATTTTCTGTTGGGCCAGTCTGGTAGCTACGGTGACTTGTGTTGAACTCACTGTTCCCTGCATTGTTCTGAGTGCCCATGTAATCAGTTAATCCTCACAATTCTTTGAGGTGCTGCCATCCCCATTTTGTGTATGAGTAAACCAAGGCATGGCAAGCACAAGTGAATTGGCCCAGGTGAGAATGAGTAAAGCAAGGGATTTCATCCAAGGAGATTGGCTCTGGAGCAGTGGTTCTGAAAGACTTGGTCCCTGTGGTCAGGGACCATGCTGGAGACGCACATTCCGTTTGCGATCCACTGCTCTGGAGTGGGTCTTAACCCACCTGGAGCCTCTGGAGAGGCTCACCCTCTCTTGAAAGTGTTCCCAGCAGTCTCATCCCATAGTCCTTTCTATCCTCCTGACACTTGAATCGGAACTACTTGGTTCTTCGTTTTCACATACTGCCCGATTGTTTTTAAAAGTGGATCTAGGATTGATAGATGGGCAGAGAGAAATGATGAAGCCAGTGCAGCAAAATGTTCACTGTAGAATCCAGGTGATGGATTCAAATTCTTAACCACTGAGCTCTGTGGGCTGTCATGTGATGAGAGCAGGTAAACTGGGCAGGTAAGCCGTTGAGGAGGCCTTGGCAGTGGCCCAGAGATGATGACTTGACAGAGGCTTCAGTTTGGGAGGTGCAGCATGGGAGGTGACAGGGTGCCTTGAAGCTTCAAGAAAAGTTAAGGCAGAGCCTCATGGAGAGTCCGTTTTAACTGAAGATCTAGGAAAGGACAAGTTTTACATGGAAATGAAGAGAAAGAAAATACACAGGAACACTTGCAAGAAAATATTAGATTTCAGAGAATCATGTGGCCTCTTCAGAATGTGCCAGTAGGGGAACTCCACTTATTCCCCATTTTCTTTTATTTTTTGAGACAGGGTCTCGCTCTGTCACCCAGATGGGAGTGTAGTGGCACAATCATAGGTTGCTTTAGTCTCAAGCTCCCAGGCCCAGGCAATCCTCCTGCCTCAGCCTCCCGAGTAGCTGGGACTACAGGCACGTGCTGCCACACCCCACTAATTTTTTAATTTTTTTGTAGAGACAGGGTCTTGTTTTGTTGCCCAGGCTGGTCTGGAACTCCCAGGCTCAAGTGATTCTCCCACCTAATCCTTCCAAAGAGATGGAATTACAAGTGTGAGCCACCACACCTGGTTCCCATTTTTTTCTATTTACTTGCCTCTTTGATTAGGGCATTTTGGTAGAAAACTCTGAGAATGACTCAGATTAGATGTTGCAGTTGGAATTGAAATAATCCATGGATATAGAACACTGCAATTAATTTAACACATATTTTATCCTTGGAAAAATATTTGAGTGCCTACTGTGTGCCAGTTCTAGAGACACAGCAGTGAACAAGACATAAACAAAAAGATGTCTTTATAGAATGTAGATAATCCCCTCTAAACACCTTAATGTATCATAAAGTAGCTGTGACTTCATAGAACACCTGAAACAATTTGGGGGACCCCCTCAAATCCTGGGCCACACCTTGGGAATCACTGCTCCAACACAGTGCGGGGAGTCATGTGGAACTTAGTGTTAAGTTACAAAGGGAAATAGAATCATGGAAGGAAAGCTGGAAGTGAGTGGGGATTCAGCTTTAGTTTGGGGGTTCAGGGAGAGTGCCCTTGAAGAAAGACCTGGGGAACTTAGGAATGAGTTACATGAACACTGGGGGCCAGGGGAGCTTCCAGATAGAGGGAACAGTAAGTGAAGACACCCGTTTCAAATAGGAGGCAGGCCGCGTGGCTGGTACAGAGTGAGCATGGGAGGGTAGGGGATGACAGCAGAGGGTTAGAAGGGCAAGGCCTGGAGAGGCCATCATAAGACCTGAGCTTCTCTGCCAAGTGCGCCAAGAAACCCAGGTGGAGGGGCCAGGAAGGCATCTGGGCATGGGCGTCTCAAGATTAGGTCTGGGCTAAAGATGGAAATTTGGGGGTCAACACAAGTGAAGAAAAAAAGGCTAAGAGTCTGTAAGATGGCACCTTAGGACATCAAGTGTTCAAGTAAAGGAGACCATGTGGCTCAGTGAGGTGAGAGGAGAACCCCATGGTCTCAGAAGCTGAGTGAAGACAGCATTTCAGGCTGTCCCAGGAGTGGGAAGCTGTTCAAGAGCAGCTGATGGCTCAGTGCACATCATATTTCTACATTTCTTCCAGGAAATAGAAATTGAAGATGCAGATGCAGGAGGGAAAGAGAATTGCAGGAGGAGGGTCCTGAGTACTGAAGGGGTCTCTTGCCCGCACTCCATGCCTATTGACAGGAGAGCAAGTAGCATATGGGTGCAGATGCCTGTGTGCGTGAGTTCGGTGGGGGGACTTTAGCGAAGCCTTCTTCTTCCTGTTTTCTCTTCCTCGTGATGAGATGGGAAGCCCCTGAGATGGCGGGGCTGGAGGTGAGGGTGCGGGTGGGCAGACAACAGGAGATAAAGCAGTTGTTGAAAGGTGTGGTGGAGTGACTCCCTGCACTGTATGAGAGCAGTGATTCTCAAGGAGTGGGCCAGGGTTTGGGGGTCCCCAAGATTGTTTCAGGTGTTGTGTGAGGTTAGAGCTATCTTCATGGTGTATTAAGAAGGTTTTTCGCCTTTTCCACTGTCATTCCCTCACAAGTACACAGTGGAGCTTCCCAAGGTGTGATCTTTCAGCAGCAAGCATAACAAATGCTTGAGAATCTGGTTGTCTTTTAAGCAAGACATTGCAGAATTGTTAAAACAACGCCATTGTTGTCACTGGATTTTGTTTTGTTTTGTTTGTTTTCGGAAGTATAGCGATTTTTTGGTAAAGTTATTTGTGTTAACGTGTAATTGATTTATTATTTTTGAGTGAATATTTAAAACTTTTAAATATCAGTAGATATTACCCATATAAACAAAAGTTCTTTGGGGTCTTCAGTAACTTTTTAGTGTAAAGGAGTTCTGAAACCAAAAAGTTTAAGAACTGCTGGACTACAGAAATATGATATGACTAGCATCATAGTCATAGCATCATAGTTGTGGGTCTCAAAGGAGAATTTGACTAGAAATCGAAGAGAACAATTGAAAAGTAGCTGGTTTTGAGCCTGACAAAATAGTGGCTCCATTAATTGACTAGGGAAGTGAGGCGATGGAGATGGGTTTTCAGAATGCAGATTTGGGAATGGTGTGCTAGGATGTGCTGGTGAGCTGCCCACAGCATCAGAGCCAGGTTGGGAGGCATCCACTAAGAACATGTGATTGAACGCATAGGAATGGGGATGGCGGGGACAGGGAGGTGGGAGTGTAGAATAGGAGTGGGGAGCAAAAACCGAGTGGTGAGAGTGACCACATTTAGAGGGTGGAATAAAGGAGCAATTGTCAGGGAAGACCCAGACACAGGCAGGGAGGATCCATGGGGTTGGATGCTGCAGCGGGTGAGTTTGACCTTCTGTCTCTGCGAGATACATCCCTAGTTGGTCTCCAGTTCCATTAGCAATTTATTGCCACTTAGAAAACATGAGATGTAGATTTATTAACTTGAATTTTAAAGAAGCAAGCAGCAGTTAAGTGAAAAAATATGTAAACACCTTAATAGTTGCTGTGACAGCTTATTATGGCTATTAGGTAGATTAAATCATCTTCCTCAGCCCTAAAGTTGGCCTTAAAGTTGTTGATGAAACATGTTTTGTTTTCCTTGTGGCATATTATTGTTAGCTTTAGCAGGCTTATTTCAACTGGTTATTGTAAATGCTGCTTACTAGAGACATTTCTCGTTTCTTTCAGTAACTTGGATCCGCTTACAGAAACTGTATCCTTTTTTACAAAAGAAAGAAAAGTTGAATGAAGATTTACTGAGAATAAAGAAAATAGGGAAATGAAAACACAGAGGAGTACTGAAAAGTTTAAAAACTTGTAGGTCAGGAAACATCATAAGCAACACTGAAAGCAATGTTAAAAGTGAAACTGAGAACAAGAGTTGTCTTAGATCTGCTGACAAACTGTTAATATCATGACTTGGTAGAAATCTGTAACATCATAGCTCCCCTGCTAACCTTGCCCCTCAGGAGTCAGCATGGCTGTATTCACCAGAAAGCACGGTGACTTCAGCAAGGTGGCTTCACGTCTCTAGTGTGAATAAAGTCTGGAGATAAGCAGTCCCAGGCAGGTGATGCTTCCATGAAGACACCAACAGCCAGGCTCTTTGCAGTTTAAGCACTCTACCACTCCCAGGGTGGCCGTAACCTTGTTCCAGATGCTGCCAGAGCAAACAGCATCACAGCCATGTTTCCAGCAGCGGAATCCGCAGAGGGGGAGGTGAGGGTGTTCTTCCCTTTGGGCCTGTACTCCCAGCACTTTGGGAGGCCAAGGCAGGCAGATCACGAGGTCAGGCGTTCAAGACCAGCCTGGCCAACATGGTGAAACCCCGTCCGTCTCTAGTAAAAATACAAGAATTAGCCGGCCGTGGTGGCTTACTCTGTAATCCCAGCTACTCAGGAGGCTGAGGCAGGAGAATCGCTTGAACCAGGACCCGGGAGGCAGAGGTTGCAGTGCACCAAGATCGCGCGACTGCACTCCAGCCTGGGCTACAGAGCGAGACTCCGTCTCAAAAGAAAAAAAAGAGTACCTTTGGGAAATGCTGCACAGCCCCGCTCTGTCTCATTGACCAGCACCTGTTCCATGCTCTACCTGTCTACCGAATCCTGTCTAGAGTCCAGAAATGTGCCCCACTTTATAAATTGGGACTTGTTACTAAAGTGAGTAAAGGATTTGAGGTAACAATGAGCAGTGTCTATTATTGTCCTAATGGAAAAATGGGGCAAAGATGTGAAGATAGGGTACTCTGGTTATGCTGTTGTAACAGGTAACCCCACACCTCTAGTGGCTTACAGCACAAAGTTCAGATTCTGGGTTATGCTCCATGTCTACTGTAGGTGGGTAGGAGGGTTCTGCTAACTGGTAATTTGTCAAAAGAGGGCATATAGGAGCTTAATGAAGGTGTTAAGAGTTCAGTCTCATCAGTCAGAAGACATGTAAACTAAAACCAAAATGAGATGCCATATTTTATGTATCAACCAAGATTTTAAAAAATGATAAACCTCAGTGCTGATGATGGTGAGGTGAGAGGAACATTCTCATAAATTGCTAGTGACAATATAAATTGCTATTATCTTTCCAGAAGGCACTTTGGAAATAGTAATTCCATTTCCTGAAAGCTGAAAATAGGAAGAAATAGAGGCAGTTTGTCAGTGGTTGACAAATAAGGCCCATAGGCCGAATCTGGCCCACTGCCTATTTTTGTAAATAAAATGTTATTGGGACACCATGCTGATTAATTTATATTTTTTTCTGTGGCTTTTGCAGTTTGAGTAGTTCCAGCAGGGACTGTATGGCCCACAAAGCCTAGGATGTTTACCATTTGGCCTTTTACAGAAAAAGTTTGCTAACCCCTGAGTTATACCATTACAAAAATTATTTATTGCAGGAGAATTACTAAGCATTTGGAATAAGATTCACACACAACAATCAGGAGATGGTTAAGTAAATTAAGCTGTACTGAAGAAGGATTTCAAACTTTTTTTGAGAAACTGGAAATGACCCAGGTGTCCATGGTCAGGATACAGGCTATTTAAGGTGTCTCTTCACATAAAGAAATACTATATAGCAGTAAAAATTAACTTACAGGTACAGGCAGCAACAGGACTACATATCAGAAACAAAACTGAATGGGAAAAGCAAAAAATCTGCAGTGTTCATCTGGATTTTTTAAATTATGACTAATGATATCACCACTTAAAAGATTTTTGAAGAATTTTGAATGACAAAAATTTCACTATATAGGAAGGAAGGATTTTAGGATGCAAATCCGTTTATATGGTGTGCTTCCAGTGACATTTAAAATTTACAGCGAAAGTCCCATAATCCAGGTGAGCCTATATTTGAAAGTAACCTGTTAGTCCTAGAGGTGGATGGGAGGGAGGGGTGTCTGGGACTGCTCTGTTAGCCACAGGAGAAATGGTTGTGGTGTATGTCAGTGGCTGGCTGGCAGGAAGACTGGCTGTCCTGCCATGTTAAGGGTTGTATTTGAGGGGTGTTAAAATAATGATGGTCCTTCAGAGGAGATTTTGAAGAATTTCACACTGAACAGGTTTTCCAGGAACTTAAAAAATACATTTATGTATGATTGATGGTGTCCTCTGATAAATTGCATCAGAAAGTTTATACTAACAAGAAATAGATTTTCATCCATTAAAGTACAGAGTGAAAAGAAGAAGAGAAATGTAGGAATGATTACATGTCAGTAAGGACATCCCAAGGTTGAAGAGTTAAGTCATGAGCAAATTATTCAGGCATTTACTGTTAACATAGTTGATTCCTTAAGCCAGCTTTTATCTGCATTACTAGAAATGCAGGATTTGAATCAGTGGAGAGGAAAAACTGGGTAATTAAGTTGGCTCTGGAAGGACTTAGTTTGTAAAGTTATTTTCACAGTCTCATAGCTGAAATCAAAGTAGGAACTAGCCATTAATTTTTCAGTGCAATTATGTAAGCATCAGTGTATTGAGCATCTGCTGTGTACCAGGCACCAGGGATAGAGGGAACATGACATTGATAGACTAAGAGGAGGCAGACCGCAAACAAATAATATCAGGTGATAAATAGAGAGACTTAGATATGGTATGGTCAGTAGGGAGTAGACTGTAGAACTTTGGGGTCCTGATTCTCTGCTTTCTGTTAGACAGTGCTATCACCATTCCACACTTGAGGCTATATGTCCAGGCAATTTTGTTAAAAATCAATGATAACCTAAATATTTCATGTAATGGTATGTATGATTATAGGACTTATACAGAGCTGGGGATAAAGTAACAATATACTTTTTAAAGGAAACTTTTTTTTACAGTATCCCTTAATGAAGAACCTTTTACTGTCCATTACTTTTCACACTCCTTAACAGGACTCTAGTATGGGATTCCTTTCTACCTACAGTACCTCGCCCACTGGCCAGAGTATTTCATTGTTGCAGAGGCACCTGGTGGAGAATTAATGGGTTATAGTAAGTATAATACCACTAGGATTTTGTGGAGTAGGTAAAGATTTTAATATAGATTTCAACCGATTGCTTTAGACTGCAGAATTGGAATATAATCATGATGCTTGTAATTTTATTTCCTCTTCAGCAATTCAACAACTTACTGATCTCTTCTCTGTTTTGGGCATTGTGCTAGGCCCAGGCGATAACGGCGGTGAACCAGACAGACATGGTCTTAGTCTTCTTAAATCTTTTTTTTTTTTTTTTTGAGACGGAGTCTTGCTCTGTCTCCCAGGCTGGAGTGCAGTGGCGCAATCTCTGCTCACTGCAAGCTTCGCCTCCCGAGTTCAAGCCATTCTCCTGCCTCAGCCTCCCGAGTAGCTGGGACTACAGGCGCCCGCCACCACGCCCGGCTAATTTTTTGTATTTTTAGTAGAGCCGGGTTTCACTGTGTTAGCCAGGATGGTCTCCATCTCCTGACCTCGTGATCTGCCCACCTCGGCCTCCCAAAGTGCTGGGATTACAGGCGTGAGCCACTGCGCCTGGCCGGTCTTCTTAAATCTTTCATTCTAAAAAAAAAAAAAAAAAAAAATCTTTCATTCTAAGGCTGGGTGCAGTGGCTCATGCCTGTAATCCCAACACTTAGGAAGGCCAAGGCAGGTGGATGCTTTGAGGTCAGGAGTTCAAAATCGGCCTGGCCAAATGGTGAAAGCCCGCCTCTACTAAAAATACAAAAATTTAGCTGGGCGTGGTATCGTGTGCCTGTAATCCCAGCTACTCAGGAGGCTGAGGCGGGAGAATCACTTGAACCCCAGAGGCAGAGCTTGCAGTGAGCTGAGATCATGCCACTGCACTCCAGCCTGGGTGACACAGCGAGACTCTGTTCCGTCTCAAAAAAAAATGTATCTTTCATTCGATACTTCTGTTAAATTTCTACATGGCTTATTTAGTACATAATGCAGGCATCATAGCATCCTCATTGAATTAGTATTACTAACAAAACCTTTAGCTTTGAGCTATATATGTACATCCACATGTACCCACATATACCCACACCCATATGAAATGTAGATATTTGAAAAAATACATACTCCGGTTCTTTTTTCAAAATTAGTTGTTTTAAGTATATCATTCTTTTTTGTCCTGATTTTAGAACTATCCTAAATGTAACATATAGTGTTAACATTTACAAGTGAGTTTCAAATAAAAGCACTGTTAGCCGGATGACTTCAGGTGGTACTTAAAAATAAAAACTTCGTTATTAGTTTCCTTTGTAATAAAAACGTACCAAACAGTAATTCTATATTTATGTGTAAATCAGTGTCTAGTTACTGAATGTGATTTTTGTTGTTGTTGGCAGTTATGGGTAAAGCAGAAGGCTCAGTAGCTAGGGAAGAATGGCACGGGCACGTCACAGCTCTGTCTGTTGCCCCAGAATTTCGACGCCTTGGTTTGGCTGCTAAACTTATGGAGTTACTAGAGGAGATTTCAGAAAGGTGAGATTCGATTTTTCAAATACACTTAGTGATTTGTGGACCCCTAACCATTTTTTTCCCCTTCAGGCTGAATAACTGTCACGCTTTACAGTTCACAGGAATTTCATCTTCCATCTCCAGTAGTCCTTACAACAGTTGGCACATAAAGTGATACTGTTTCTATTTTGCCATTGAGGAAATTAAGGCAAAGTGTTGTAGTGACCCGCTGTAGGCCTATAAGCCGAGGAATTGGTGGAATCAGTTCCAAGGGCCAGCTCCCGAGGTTTCTCTTAGTGTTCCTGCCACGGTGGCACACATTCCTAAAATCGGTTAAGATGGCCTTGGCATCTGAATAAATTTTTAACAATGCTCCTTGGCCAAAAGAAAATAGTTCAGTCTTAAGCAGTTATATTCTAACTGTTTAATAAGTATTTATAGCCTAACAGCTAATAGCCACTTAGAAAAAAATAAATTGAAAGAAGAAATATTTTTATTTCATTCTTAAATAACTGTGGCTAACTACTAATAAGATGTGTGCACCTGTTGGACATTAAATGACTTGACACAACCACCTGCATTCCTGTTTCACATTGATTTTCATTTAGTATTTTTTTAAATCACAGCAACTGCCAGAAACTCAGCTTCATAGAAATATTATGTCATTAAGAGGAATGTAGCATGATCTAATGTTGAATTTGTGAACTACTTCAAACTAGTTTGCCAGTGTCTGACATGTAAGGTTTTGCTGTTTTCCCTGAACATTTGAAATATCTTTTGGTGGCTGTATGAGTTTGGGACACTTTAGGGCACCTGAGTGCACAGTTTGCGAACTGCCGGCATGGCATCTTTTTTTTTTTTTTTTTTTTTAAGAGATGTGTTGTAGATATCAAACCTCTTCATTACCGGAGATAAAAGTAATACAATAAATAGAAGAGAAAGCCCCTCCTCGTATCTTCATTCTAGAAGAGATATGTTTGTATAAGTTTGACCTGTTGTCAAGCTGCCATTTCTTTCTCCACTGTAATTTCCTAAAATTGTGGTAGGAAAGAGAATAGTTGCTGAGAAGGGTTCTTGAGCTTAATTTCTACTTAATTATTCGATTTAATAAAGGCAAGTTTTAAAGAAGTAACTGTGGCCTGACAAAGGCTTCAAGCCAAATTAGAGGCAAAGGAGCTCAAACTCATTCAGAGAAGAGAAGAAATTGTGTTAGCTGAAAAAGAAGTCAGTGCTAATCTTTAAGATTTTTTAAAGTTCTCCCTAGACCAAACAAAGAAGGGAAGAAAATTTTTAGCATGATTATAGTTTATACACATTTATTAATGGCATTATGTTGAAAAAACGGATTTGGCATTACTGTATAGTAAACAGGGAGTTAGAAAGTGGGTTGTTCAATGAGAACACATGGACACAAGGAGGGGAACATCACACACCGGGGCCTGTGAGGGGTGGGGTCTAAGGGAGGGATAGAATTAGGATAAATACCTAATGTAGATGACGAGTTGATGGGTGCAGCAGACCACCATGGCACGCGTATACCTATGTAACCAACCTGCACGTTCTGCACATGTATCCCAGAATTTAAAGTATAATAATAAAAAAAAAAGTAGGTTGTAACTAGCTATGACCTTGCACATATAATTTAAGGTATTTATATGACAGATTCTCCCTCTGAGTAGAAAACCACTAAGCTCTCTTCCCTTCCAGTTTCTAAGCTTTCGTTATTTTAGACTAGTTGCTAAGATTTAAGTAATCTTTATTTGTAGGGGTATATATACATATACACATACATAATACATGTACACATACATAATACATGTACACATGCTTATATACACTATATACATGTATACATAGTGCATACAATGTATACGTTAAAAATAGAAACCAAACAAGTAGAGAAGAAAAATTGAGTGATAGAAATCAACCCCAAAGAAGAGAAAAAGGAAACTAAACCAGCAAAACAAAATGCATGAAATAAAATGGTAGCCAAGAGTCCAGATATTGTCAGTAATTACAACAGTAAACGTTAATGGACTTAGGACTTTATTTATTATTAGTTTTTGAGACGGGGTCTTGGGTAGCCAAGAATCCAAATATTGTCAGTAATTACAACAGTAAACGTTAATGGACTTAGGACTTTATTTATTTATTATTAGTTTTTGAGATGGGGTCTTGGGTAGCCAAGAATCCAGATATTGTCAGTAATTACAACAGTAAACGTTAATGGACTTAGGACTTTATTTATTTATTATTAGTTTTTGAGACGGGGTCTTGGGTAGCCAAGAATCCAGATATTGTCAGTAATTACAACAGTAAACGTTAATGGACTTAGGACTTTATTTATTTATTATTAGTTTTTGAGATGGGGTCTTGCTCTGTTGCTCAGGTTGGAGTGCAGTGGCGTGATCTCGGCTCACTGCAACCTCCGCCTCCCAGGCTCAAACGATTTTCCTGCCTCAGCCTCTGAGTAGCTGGGATTACAGGCACCCATCACCATGCCCGGCCGGCTATGATGACTCTATTTAAAAGACAAAGGCTGTCTGTATTGTTTACAGGAAATATGTGTAAAATATATTAAAATATTTTTAATACAGAAAGATTGAAAGCAAAGTTTTTAATTACCTTGCAAATTCTAACCAAAAGAAAGTTAGAATTCTTATTAATAATAGTTAAATTGTAGTTGAATAATTATTACCAGCATAAAAAAGGGTCACTGCATATTGATAAAATATTTAATCAAGGAAGTAACAAGGCTGGGAGTGTTGGCTCATGACTGTAATCCCAGCACTTTGGGAGGCCGAGACAGATGGATCCCTTGAGGTTAGGAGTTCCAGACCAGTCTGGCCAACATGGTGAAATCCCGTCTTGACTAAAAATACAAAAATTAGCTGGGCGTGGTAGCACGTGACTGTAATCCCAGCTACTCGGGAGGCTGAGGCAGAAATGCTTGAACCTGGGAGGCGAAGATTACAGTGAGCCAAGATCACGCCATTGCATTCCAGCCTGTGAAACAGAGTGGGACTCCATCTCAAAAAAAAAAAAAAAATAGCAATTTAAAATGGTATATACCCAGTGACATCATTTCAAAGTAAAAATGCACAAATTGACAAAACTACAAGGTGCAACAGACAAATAATTATTATAATGGGAGATTTAGACATGCTTTTTTCTAATTGATAGAACAATGAGATAGAAATTTGTCAAGCCTATAGAACAAGAATCAGCAATTTTCTTCTGAGTCAGATAGTAAATATTCAGGCATTACAGGCCACCTAAAGTCTTAGTTACACAGTTTTTTTGTTTTGTTTTGTTTTGTTTTTAACCACCATTGCAAAAACCATTCTTAGCTTGAAGGCAGTAGCAAAATAGGTTGTAAGCCAACCCCTGCCCTAAAGAATTTCAATCAGTAGCCCAAAATCTTTTCACGAAGAAAACTGGCTTCTCTGGCCAATTTTACCAAACATTTAAGAAATAATGACTGAAAGGTCACTTTTACACAAACTATTTTGCACAAGCCAAAAAAGGGAGCATTCCTCAACTTATTTTTTAAGGCCAGGATAACCTTGATAACAATACTTGACAAAATATGGGAAAGGAAAATTTGAGGAACATCCCACTCACATGTAAAATCCTGGAAAAATAATTAGCAAAGTGGATTTGGCACTACATAAATAGGATGACACATCAGGAACAAGGTGGTTTCAACTTTACACTAAAGGAGAACGCTGGTTATTTTAGAAAGTGCAGCAAACTTGATAAAATCCAATATTCCTTCCCGATAAAAACTGTTAGCAAACTAGGAAATAGAAAGGGGGAACTTCCTTAACCTGAAAAATATCTACAAGAAATCTGTAGTAAATATATTTAGTAGTGATACATTGAATGCTTTCCTTTTGAAATCAGGGACAAGTTAGTCCCGCTTTAGTAATTTACTAGAAATTATAGACAGCACAGGAAAGCAGGAAAAAATAAACGATAGGATTGAGGGGAAACAAAACTTACTTTGCACAGATATGATTATACAAATATAAAATCCATAAGAATCTATAAATATTTAGAATTAATAAAAGGCAAAGTTGTTGGATATAAAGTCAACATAAAAATAAATTGTATTTACACGAGAGGAAACAAAACTTATTTTGCAGATATGATTATACAAATATAAAATCCACAAGAATCTAGAAATAAATGTTTAGAATTAATAAAAGGTAGGCAAGGTTGTTGGATATAAAGTCAGTATAAAAATCAATTGTATTTATATATATATAAACAGCATGAAAAAACATTAAGTACTTAAGAATCTAGCAAGTGCTATGCGAGACCTCTCTGACATTTTAAAAACTTTTTTGAGAGATATTAAAGTAGCCCTGATAAGTGGAGCGATAAACTATCACTGGATTAGAGGATACAGTAAAACAGGTAATTGATCACAGTTCCAATGTAATTGCAGTCAAAATCCCAAGCATTTTTTACAGTACTTGTTAAGCTGACTCTGAAACATATAGAGGAACAGAAAGAACAAAAAAGAGACAAGATATTCTTGAATGACAACAAAAATGGGTGATGTGCCCCTCCAGGTATCAGACTGTAAAGAGTGAGACTGTATTTTAGTGCTGTAGTTATCTAGACCAGTGTTACAGAATTTGAGAAACAGACCCAAGAATATATGGACTTCAACATACCACAGAGGAGGCATTGCACATCAATAGTATGAAGATAGACTTTTCAGTAAAGGTGGTTGGACAATTGGATGTCCCTATAGGAAAAAAAATTTCCCAGATTACCACTATTCCATACACAAATCAACTCCAGATTTATTAAAAACCTAGATGTGAAAGCAAAACTAAGAAGTCTTTTGAATATAATATGGCAGAGTGTCTCTGTGGCCTGTGTAGAACTTTTTTAAAAGGCCATAAAAAGGTTAAGGGAAACATTCATATATTCAGCTTCACTGAAGTGACTTTTTTTTTTTTTCAAAAGACAACATAAGGATAATGACAAGACAAACCACAAATTGGAAAAAGATATTTGCAAAGACATTACACAGTATTGAATATTCACAATACATAGAGAACTGTAGCAAGGGGAAAACTGTGTGAAAGATTCAAGTACTGTACGGAAGGAGAAATCTAAATGGCCAACCAACAGAAATATATTCAGCATTGTTAGTAATTGGAAATACAAATTAAAATCTGAGATATAGTTACACTGTAAGATTGGCAAAAATAAAAACGTGATGCACCAAGCCTTGCTGCTGTGGAATGGAGGCTTACTCACTTCTGTGCAAGAGTAAGTTGGTACAAGCCAGTTGGAAAAACAGTTTGGCATTAACTAATAAAGATGTGCCCTGTGACACAACAGTGAGACTCCTAGCTATAGACCTTACGTGAGACACTCAACAAAAGTATTCATAGGAGCATCATTTATAATAGTAAAAGTCAAAAGCGTATCAACAGGACCATGAATGACTTGTGGTGCACAAGCCCAGCCACTCTTGAAGCTGACTCTTACAATGTTAGTCGACTGAGAGAACAAAAGACAAAAGAATATATGATTCCGTGTATATAAACTTCATAAACAGGAGAAACTATAATAGGTGGTGAATTTGTAGAACAAATGTGTTGAGTTTATCTTTTAAGAAAATGTGTTGTAGCTTTTGAAATACTAGCATGCAAACATAAAGTCATCTTACACTGCAAAGTAATTGTCATAAATCCTAAGTAATACAAATTTCTATTACCATGTAATCAGCTACAAGGTCCTGTTACTACCATTCTGAGTAGTAGTCAAAGCAAGGTAAAAACATGTTTAAAAAAAATATGTATCTATTACTATCTAGGGTTTCTCACATTCTAACATTTTCCTTTTTTTTTTTTTTTTAAAGAAAGGGTGGATTTTTTGTCGATCTCTTTGTAAGAGTATCTAACCAAGTTGCAGTTAACATGTACAAGCAGTTGGGCTACAGTGTATATAGGACGGTCATAGAGTACTATTCGGCCAGCAACGGGGAGCCTGATGAGGACGCTTATGGTAAGCTCCCTTCCATGGCAGTATCCTCAAGAAGTCGAAAGTTACATTTGTTCTACAGATTGTAGTATTTGATTATTTTAATAAATGTAGAAGAATCATATTTGACTTTAAATCTCCTTCAACCTACCTTTATGAACCTATTAGTAGTAGTAATTAACTTACCTATTAACTAACCAATGGTTAATTTCTGTACATTACTGTTTTACTATGTTACATATTATTTTGTGAACAAGAAAATGTGTATTGTGAGCTGAATCCTGGGTGAGGTTTGGTTAGCATCTGGTATACTTGGCAATTGGGAGACATTTATAAATACATTTTGCTTAGAATCTGGTGGAAGTGGGGGTAGCAGATAAAACCTCTTATGGGAACTTTACCTATACACTTTACATTTGATATAATACTTTTTTTGGGTGTTTATATTAAACTTTGCTTCTTTACAGATATGAGGAAAGCACTTTCCAGGGATACTGAGAAGAAATCCATCATACCATTACCTCATCCTGTGAGGCCTGAAGACATTGAATAACCCTGGGCAGTGGTTCTTAGGCAGATACTCTGCATGCTTTATGGACAATATTATTTTCATTGGATGATTCTGGAGCTCTATTAGGAGAAAAGTAATCATTTTAGGTCTTAAAGACTTCAAGAAAATACAGGTTATCAATTTATTTTAAATCTCATTGTTTCCAGTTAGCAATATCATACCTATTAAAGCTGTTCACTGTAACAAAATTCAATCAAAAAGGCAGCTAGGTCAGAAGGAAACATACCACTCTCATGGTTCATAATATCCACTGTATGTGTGCTAGGGAAAAGACTCGCTCCAGTCTCCTCCTCAGTTCTGGTGCCTGAGAACCACTGCTGCATATGTTTGTTTTTAAATTTTGTATTGAACTGTTAATTGAAGCTTTAAAAGCATATATGAAATGTATAAATCTAAGACGTATAATACATTGTTGACTCTATGAATGTTTTCTGAAGTTTGTTAGTCATTTGTAAAACTAAATCAGATTGTAATCCCAGTACTTTGGGAGGCCAAGGCAGGCTGATTGCTTGAGGCCAGGAGTTCGAGACCAGCCTGGCCAAAACCTATACTAAAAAATACAAAAATTAGCTGGGCATCCCAGCTATGCAGAAGCTGAAGCACAAGAATTCCTTGAACCCTGGAGGTGGAGGTTGCAGTGAGCTGAGATCGTCCCACTGCACTCCAGCCCGGGCAACAGAGTGAGACCCTGCCTCAAAACAAAACAAAACAAAACAAAAATCAGGATTGTGAAAGGTCATCATTTAAGATATTTTTCATTAAATTGTGACTTCCATACATAGTATTTTAAAAATGCACACTTGAAACAATCACCGCCCAGCATACTTAAGAAGCTCCCTTCTTATTGTGTAGTAAATTCTTCCCAGTCACGTGCGTTCATACCATTATACTGTTAGTCCTAGATCTTTTCTCCTCTTCACAATGCTTTGCTTAAATCCTGCCCTTCTAAAAAGCCAAAAAAAGAAAAAAAAAACCAAAAACACTGTTGAGGCTATTTTTTTTTGGAGAGGAAAAAGAACATAATTCCTAAAGAAAGGCCATATAACCATATCATAGGCCAACCATGTATTTTATGTGTAGTGTCATCCTCTGTAATACGTGAAAATACCCAGTTAGTGAAAGACTTAAGAAAAACCCACAAGAAATTATTAAACTTTTACTATTGGAAGGATTTATTTTGGTGGAGTTGAGGGTGGAAGAGAAATGAATCTTTATGTTCTCCTGTTAGAGAATAGCTTTTTCCCTTCCAGCTTTCACACTGGCACATGCTTATCACAATTCTACCTTGGGAACATGACAGAATTTTTTCTTATGTATACATGCAACATAAACAGGTAATTCTAGGAGGACTGTGATTAAGTCACTTGCATTCTGACCTGTTTTCATCTCATTCCCTGACTCTGGGTGAGCCAAAGGCTATTAAGATGATGTTCTCCTGCTTACTCCCTAGGCAGACCTCTACTCCAGATGTGATCTGACACCGCAGCAGCTGATGCTGGTCCAGTGACTAAAGCAGTCAGGCTGAAAACAGATTTTATCTCAACAGTCCTATTTTCTTCTGTCCTCAAACACTGTATGTTATTTTCAAGATAAAATTCAGTAACATTACGAAGTAGCTTTTATTCCCTTGGGTGAATAAGACGTGCACATTTAATAATAAATTTGCTTACTAAAGGTCCTTTTAGGGGAAAACAACCTTAAAAAATAGTTCTAGTCCTTGGGCAGTGAACAAAGAAAAAATGTGCTTGAGAAACAGTCCAGGTTAAAGGAAAACTCTCAGATCGGTTAGTGCAGTCAAATTTTTGCTTGAGAATGTGGGCAACGTATCAGCAAATATATTCATTCTTGTGCTACTCTTCATTATTTAGCATAGAGCTACCTTAGATGTTTCTACACATGCTCTAAACCAAGAGTAAGTTTAACATGTCAGCAGTGAGTAGCAGACATTTTCTACTACAGCACACTGGGAGATGTTTACTGGTACTCTAGGTAGAAATGACTCCAGTGTCCACTAAGTTTGGGAAATAATATGGCAACATTGCTACTGGAGATACATAATGTGCAGAAGCCTAACTGTAAAGAGATTTGATTAATGAGACTTAAGTCTTAGTCCAGAATTTCCCAAATTTATGTGAACATGGGACATCATTTTTCATAGCACACATGTGCACAAGCCATTATTCTTTAAACAAGCTATTACAAACTCTATTACAAACTCAACCACTCTGGAGAACTGACGAGCGCCTAACTTGAATTAGACTAAATTATTCTTGGTAAACAATGTTTTCTGAACCTTGTTCAGAAATCACTGCAGATTATTTTCCAAGGGTTAGGCCGGGCGCGGTGGCTCACGCTTGTAATCCCAGCACTTTGGGAGGCCGAGGCGGGCGGATCACGAGGTCAGGAGATCGAGACCACGGTGAAACCCCGTCTCTACTAAAAATACAAAAAAAAATTAGCCGGGCGTGGTGGCGGGCGCCTGTAGTCCCAGCTACTCGGAGAGGCTGAGGCAGGAGAATGGCGTGAACCCGGGAGGCGGAGCTTGCAATGAGCCGAGATTGCGCCACTGCACTCCAGCCTGGGCGACACAGTGAGACTCCGTCTCAAAAAAAAAAAAAAAAAATATTTTCCAAGTGTTGTTCTAAAAAGCACTTAATATAACTGGCCACTAGTAAGAAGGTAAGGTAAATTAATCCACTCGCATTTAATTCTACAAGGAATGAAACCGTTTTTAAAAGTGGCTTAGAACACTTTACTGAGCACTTACTATGTACCCACCAGGTATATTCCTTTTATAATGTAATCTTCAAAATGAGTTGTCAAACTATTGGCCCATTTTGTGAATGAGGACAATGAAAATTAAGTTATATAATCACGAGTGACAGAGCTGGGAAATGAACTCAAGTCTGTGACTCTGAAGACATGAAAAAGTTACACATTTCAGATGAATGCATAAACTATCTTTATGGTTATGACATGAAAAGTTACCGCAGAATGTTACCTTAATTACATTTCCTAATGCAAGATGTGGACAGACATTAGAGAAGTTTGGACTCAGTTGGAAAAAGAAATCCAGCAGTTAAAAAAGTCCTTTACTTGCAATCCCCACCCCTAGCTAGCCCAAGAGCATTTAAAAAATAACTTAAAAAGTAGCCATCAAAGATACCAATCAATTTCTTACTGATGAAATATATAAGAACTTCCAGGAGTCACAAGAGTTCCAAACAATTAATTTATAAAAATAACAAAACATTTGTCAATAAGAAAAAAAGATCAGGATTCACTCTCATCAACGTCCTCATCTGGATGGTGCTCAGCATCCTCCTTTTCCTGCTGCTGTTTCTTCCACAGTTTGGCCATGGCCAGGAGTTTGAGGTTAGGTTGGTTGGCAGCATCTTCTGGAAAGATGTAATCAAAGTATTCTTCCCAGCCTGCATCAGACTACGGAAATAAAAAAATGAAAAGCAAACATGTGGGTGATATACTCACATATCAGAGTGAAGAATTTTTCCTGGAAATCCGGAGGATTACCTCCATTTTACAAAATAACATCAAAGTCTACTACAGAAAGAACAAGGGCTGGGTCTGAAAGACTGGGAGTGAGTAAGCAGCAACTGTAGCTCAGTGAGAACTAAACTGGTAGAAAAAAATTCTAAAAATCTAAGCACAGCTCCTCTATAGCCAACCAAGATGTTCAGTGTCTCCAACTACATTGTGCAGTCTTACATTTAAGAAAATGTTTAACGATTTTTACATAATATTCACCCTACTGGTGTATATATGGCAAAAGCCATACATCTGTGCATTATTATTCCAACTCCCTACCCTCCCATCTTCACCTATCACTGATTTCACTTCCCAAATATTGTTCTAACAGGCCCTGTGGCCCTGTTCTAGTTCCAGCTTCCATGTCTTGCTCAGCTTATAAAAACTGCTTCCTGATGGGTCTTCTTTCTCCAATCTAAGCCCCTTGAATCTGCCAGTATGAGATGCCAGCAATCTGGTCACGTCATTTTATGCAAAACAGCCTTCACTGACTCCCACCAAACTCCTTATCGCCTACAAGCCTTCTCTGGATAGGCTCCTATCTGAAAGTTCAGTTCTGTCTTCCTCCACACTGACTTCCTATTAAATGCTCTAAAAATATCACACTTCATGAAGTTCCCAGACTCAACCATCACCAAAACACCTTTGCCAACCCCTTCCCATTCTCCACCTCTGACTGGACCGTATGTTCTACCCCATGTTTCCATAACGGCCAGATTGCAACCATCTCCTCGACTCCAGGTGGTCTGCTTCCATTCTAAGATTGTACATATGCCACTTAAAAGTCCACATTTCAAAGTCAGATGTGTTTCTACTCATGTGACGTGAGATGAACAGTCCCAGGGCAGAGTTCTTACCCCATCGTCAGTCTGGACCTTTCTTCTCTTCTTGACTTTCTCTGGCATGAGTTTGTCTACTCTCTCCTTATCTGAAGCTGTTCCAAATTCTTCTTCAAAACTTCGCCAAGATTCCAGCAGCATAAGTCTCTCTTCCTTTTCTTCACAGTTTCGCATGGTTTTGTTAGCTTCTTCATAAATTTGTCTGCATTTAGTCAAACTTCCTTCTTTTCCTGAAGACAACTCAAACTGAGCAAAGCTGATCCATACCTTTAAAAAAAGTTATTATTGAACCAAACTAACCATGTCACTAGAAGACAATAATGTAGTAATAATAAAGCAAATTCCCAGTTAATGACATCAGAAAGTAATGTGTTCGTCACTAATGTTTCACAGATGAAAACAATGAATATATGCTTCAATATAAACACTGAAAATATTTGATTCTACATTCTACAATTAAATGTCTGACATAGTCTTAAACTCTTGAAAAGAGTTTAACTTGGCAGGGTGCAGTGGCTCACACCTGTAATCCAGGCACTTTGGGAGGCTGAGGCGGGCAGATCATGAGGTCAAGAGATCGAGACCATCCTGGCCAACAGGTGGAACCCCATCTCTACTAAAAATAGAAAAATTAGCCTGGGCATGATGGTGTGTGCCTCTAGTCCCAGCTACTCTGGAGGCTGAGGCAGGAGAATTGCTTGAACCTGGGAGGCGGAGGTTGCAGTGAGCCGAGATCACGCCACTGCACTCCAGCCTAGCGACACAGCGAGACTCCGTCTCAAAAAAAAAAAAAAAAAAGAGTTTAACTTTTTTCAATCTTGTGATACCCAAGCTATTCACATGCAGCATAAACAATGACCTGGTGTAAACTCAACGTTCCAAAGTCCTCTGAGACTCACATTTCTCTTGAAAAGTAAGGAAGTCATTAAAAAAAAAAAAAAAAAAAACCAAACACTTAAAATACAGAAATATAGTATTTTCTTCAGGACTGCTGATTCAAGCAAAATGAAAGATCATCTACAAAGCAAGAATACCTTGACATGCTGTGTCCGTTGAAGCAACCGCCGGTAAAGGTTTCGTGTTCTTTCCGTTTCTTCCTGCTCAATTTCAAAATCAATATATGATTTCCAAAGCACCTAAGGAAGACAAGTAAATGGGTCAGTCTTGATATTTACAAAGCAGCATGGCCCCATCCAAAGCACAGCTTAAGTATCACTCTAACCTATATCTAGGAACATAGGATTTTTACTGAGCAACTAAAGAACACGTGGATAAGATAAATAACACTGTTATCTATAAGCTGGCCAGAACTTAGCTAGAATTCCAGATTACAAAAAAAGGGCCTTGGATTCAGTCTTAGAGATTCTCTTTGGAAGTTTTTCAAATGCTTGACTTATCAAGAGCTGAGAAACTTGCCAAGCATCTCCCAGGTACTCTTCATATTTCAGCCACATGCAATTGAGCATCCGGAGAGAAAATAGGCCCAGGTTAGCCAGTATGCATGTTCTTACCTCTACTGTACATTCCTTGTTATTATGAGAGTTCAGTGCAACAAGCATTCACTGAACAGGTGCGCACTGGCTCGGTGCAGCCTGGCAGGGCATAAGGATGAATAAACTGTGGCCTGGACACCTGAGAGCTGGCAGTCTGGTGGAGGAGCCGAGGACAACTGACGAACTCGGTGATACCCAAAGCCCCGCCTTAATGCAACTGGGGTGCCAAACCATTAAATGTGGGGTCATGTTAGGGCATGAGATTAACAAAACAGCTGGGTGAGTTCCACGGCTCCTCTGAGATTCAAATCATTCCTAGCTGTGGTTTGGTGCTACCTTGTGGGTCAAGCTTAACTACTGAAGGCAAGCGGGGACTTTCAGGACACTGACAACAGAAGTTGCAAGGACATCCTGGTTTAGAGAATACAGGGATGTGCAGTTCCTACCTCCATCCCCCTCGTTCTCCGGGTGGGCCAGCCTGCTGGCTGCTTCCTTGCCTGGCCTCTTCCCCAGTCCCTTTAGGCTTCCCTGCTGGAGAAGGGGCGTCACCCACCCCCATGATATCCCAGTTCATCCTGGGCATCATCCTGGATGTCTGCTGCTCTGGTATCTAATGAGAGGGCTACTTCCCCTGTCCCCCACAGCCACCTTTCCACATACAAGCCTAATCTGAGTAGAAGAGACTAAGTTAGTTAGATCATCTTTATACTCTAAAATACACCCATATTTAGATGGTCATCTAAAGTAAGACTAAACACGTATCTCAAACAAAGTTATATTTGACTTGAGATGCTCACCTCTGGCATGTCTAAACGTGGCTGACTGATGGCTAATTCATAGATTGCCCGTGCTCTGTCAATATCACCAAGGATTGTCTCTAATTCAGCGAATTTAATCCATGAGGTACAATTTTCAGGTCCAAATTCCAGGAACTTTTCATAAAGCTTCCGGCATCTGTCAAATTCTCGAAGCTGTAGCTCCAATTCTATGTAAACTTTAAATAATTTGTTCTTTGGACACTTGCCTATGGAAGTTCCCTGGAAAATAAAATAACCAGACCACTGTGATACTGTAGTGGATTCAATTTGTGCAGTTATTGCACTGACCTAGAGGCTGTTCTCTGCTGAGGAAGAATCTTGCAAAGTCAGCATGGCCTACCATTCTTTCCCTCTGTGGTATCACAGTGTTTACTGGTTCTTGACAAAAGGCTGAAGGAAACTCCTCTAATTTATTCAGCAAGAGGCAGTGTTCCAGAATTGTTTGGGCAACTAAATAAAATAAGATTTGAAAGTTTCTCAGGATCTCCTAGGGAATAGGGATGTCAGACGCATAAAACCTCCTATAGATAAAAAGGCCAAGGCATGGTGGCTCATGCCTGTAATCCTAGCATTCTGAGAGGCCAACGGGGGAGGATCATTTCAGCCCAGGAGGCAGAGGTTGCAGTGAGCCAAGATTGCGCCACTGCATTCCAGCTTGGGGAACAGAGTGAGACCCTGTCTCAAAAAAAAACCAAACAAAAAAAAAAAAGAAAAAAAAAAAGTAGAACAATTAAAAGTGCATTTAATACACCAAAAAGTTTGCAAAGGATCAGATTACTAATTCTAGTCTGTGGAAAGATTTAGTAACTGGTAGCTATAGAAGTTTCCAATATTGAAACAGAATGTTAATTTGCCCCAGGTAATAAGAATAATTTAGGCATTATTAGTCAGTGTTTTTACAGAGGACACATGTTTTCTAACATGTCCCAGGCTATAAAGGTATAATACTTCTGTCACTCTTTAAAGTAGGAATTGTACAACTTCCAAGCACCAAGATTTTAATTTCTTTCTCATAGAACTCAATGAGACATCTTGATCCTTTCTTTACTTACCAATGCTCTTCTGGCTAATGACAGATTCTTCTGTCGTATTTCAAACTGTGCATACAGTATCCACATTTTGGCAAATGTGAACTAGAAAACAAAAGCACAAAAATATCTAGCTTAAAAGTCTCATCTAAATTAAATTGAATTAAAGTAAGTTTAAATTAACCAAAGCCATTGGTAATTAGATTTCTCTAAAACTTCAGAGTAAGAGGAATGTACTCTGCTTATTTACAAGCAAAGACCACATTCATTTCACAAAAGTTAGAAACCCACATACCATGATCCAGATACTATATTGTACTGCATGGCATGGTAGCCTCTCCTGAGAACCATGATCCAGATACTGTACTGTACTGCATGGCATGGTAGCCTCTGCTCAGAACAGACTTTGTTTTGTAGGCATGCTTGTATATGGGCAGAATGTCCTACCTCTATTCTGAAAAGTAACTCCGTCAACACTTCTACAGAAGGAAACACGTTTTGTTTCTCATGCTGGGAAACAACGCAGAGGTAACATCTCAACCATCTACACAAGGGGCACATCGATCTGTGCATGCACACACTCAAACTGTTACCAACAAACCCGCCTCTCTGTCCCCCGCACATGTTGTGTGCTCTCTGCATGGATGTCTTTCTCCTTCCACTCACGACTATTCACATTACCTAGCCTTCTCTGAATTTACATTATTTGTTTGTCAATGCAGGTTGTCCTCCAACCTAGACTGTGAGCTGTTTTCAGAGGCAAGGAGCATATCTCAGTCTTATTTATGTTGTCCATGGTGGGACAGGGAAGCATTTTATCAATCATATTATTTCACTGAATTACTTCACAAGTAACAGAAGAGGATTCTGACCTGTTTGAAATGGAACACTTTAGAGCAAACATACCTTTTTGTGAGGAATTAATTCCAAAGAGGCTTGATACACCTGTCTTGTCCTCTCAGGATCCTGTATTAGGATAAGAAATTTTCACAAAATATTGAAGTCTGCTGCTAACCCTCATTTTACTAGTTACTAATTTTACTGATACTGGTAAAAATGTACACCCCCAAAACTGAGCAAGTTTCACAAGTTGTTACTTGTAAACCCCGATTTATGATCTAAAGTATGAACGGCCATGACACTTCAGTTTAAGAATCACCAACAAGACAGCCACCAAACTCTAAGCCCTTCTTTGCAGAGACTTTTTGCCTGATGGCAGAAAGAAACAAAGATGTTTCAGTCTCAGATCAAACCCAGAAGGTTAATACAAATGATTTCTGAAAATGCCACTTGATTTTTGCTGAAAGCAAAAATGCATAATCTAGCCATAATTACTCCTATTAATGAGCAAATCCAGGAAACTATATTTAATTAAATTAAGGACCTGGTTCACTGTTCTCTTTAAAGTTCCAAGTGATATCTTGTTGTGCCTCAAGTAAAAATCAAACCAAAATTTAAAAAGCTCCTCACGTGTGGCCACAACAAGCACAGAGAGTTTAAAATGTTGCAGAGCGAATACATAACTGTATGGATGAACAGAAGACTATAAAAATTTAAAACTAAATTTCCTTGTTTCAAGAATTATAAATACCCACAATAGGCGAGCTGTGAATACAGAAGAGAGGAAACCATTATCAGCTGACACATAATTCTGTTTTGTCACCTTTGCCTCCAATTCTTCATAAAGTGCATAGTTGATCCAAAGATAAATGTAGCGCTTCCAGTGCCTCTTCTCCTGAATGGGTGGGACATTGGCAATGGCCCTTTCATAGACTTCTCTCACAGCTTCAGCTTCTGCGTCACTTTCTACCAAACGCAAGTAATCAAACCATGCATCATAATTGTGTGGATTCGCCTAGAAAGACAACCAGTTTAATAAAAAACAAAACCAAGAGCTGCACTTGCCAGGTTAAGTGAGCTGAAAAAAGGCATCAGGCTGACTTTCTGTATTTTAGCACCTTTTCTTCTAAATTTTACATGTTCTCTCATTTTAAAAACACCATCCCTGAGATTGCATAAATAGAAAAGAAACAGGAATATAGAGGATAGATTACTGGCCAGGTGTCCCACAGCAAGGACTCCTTCATCTATAGCCATCACTCTCAAGATAGTCAATAATTAGATGCCTATTCTTGCCAATGCATTTACTTAACTATGTGACTATGTATCATTATGTCTATAACAATAATTATATCATGCTCACAATTGTTAAACTTGCCTTTCCAATTAATAGTAATTCATCTTTAACATATCTTGCTAACCTACCACATTTAATAACAGACTTAGTCCTTTGCTTGGAGGTATCTTAATTGACTTGACTAAGGAAGAGTATTTTTAAATACACAACAGAATACTGAAGGAAAATGATACTCTCTTTGAATTGAAATCAAAATAGTACATTACAGAAAAAGAGATGCCAATGGAACCCTGTCTAGCATACATCTTTCGTTCAGGCAGTTAAGCTCAAAGATGATGTGCAAAACAGGTTTTTGGACCAATCTCTGACTCTTCTACCTTCTTCCAACAATGAGCTCGAACGGATTCCACATTTCTTTTGCTCCAGTTCTACATACGGTCAACAATCAACAAAACGACTTGCAACATATAAGTGGCAGAGCAAATCCAAGTGTTGTTTGCTTGCCTTTTCTATCAGCCTTGCTTATTCCTACTTGTCTGAAATAGCTGCCAATTGGATCACAGGCACATCATCACGAGAGTA
This sequence comes from Nomascus leucogenys, assembly GCF_006542625.1. Classification (NCBI taxonomy): domain Eukaryota; kingdom Metazoa; phylum Chordata; class Mammalia; order Primates; family Hylobatidae; genus Nomascus; species Nomascus leucogenys. The sequence continues at coordinate 45,111,088 of NC_044393.1, read as the reverse complement.
ATCACTGGTAGTGCTAACTTGCTATTATTCATTTTAGTGTTGCTAGTATTGATGAGCACATCTTGGGTTATCTGCAGAGTTGACCATCCACACCAGTGCTCACCTTCACTTCTTCTTCGTACTGGAATCTCCGTTTGCTCACAATGATATCTTCAATACCCCGCCTATCACCAAACTTCTTCTCAAAGATGGTATAATTTTTAAAGAGTTCTTGGGCATCTTGTTTTGAAATTCTGTCCAGGGCATACTTGTAAATCACTCGTACCCTTTCAAACTAAATGCAGACAGGATGATTACCTTCTATAACACAATATTCTCATGCCAGTCACAACTAGGAGAGTAAATATAACAAAATATTACTTATAAGTTAGATTTTGAGGCCTCATAATATCCAGAGTAAGATGCTTTTCTCCCTCTTGTGAAGCTATCTCTGTCCGGATGGACTGGTACTCTGCTTTGAGCTCCACATTTAATACTGTCTACCTAACACTGCCAATTGGATGTCTACTGCACATCTCAAACAGGTCCAAAACAGAGCTTCTGTTTCCTCCCCACTCAACCTGGGAATCTCCCCATCTTCCCAATTTTAGTAGGCAAAGCGTAACTTACAGTCACATACTTGCTCAAGCCAAAACCTTCAGGTGATCCTCAATTCCTGTTTTTTCCTCATTCTCCATATTCACTCTTGCAACATGCCCTGCCATTTCAATCTCTTCCACACAGCCATTCGCTTCTCCCCAGCCCCCAGCCATCAAGCTCCACTGTTCACCTGGCCCACTTCAAAAGCCTCCCCACTGGTCTCCCCTGGTTCCACTTTTGCCATCCACCCCCGTATATTCTCCGTGAATTAGCCAGAGGCTCTCTTTAAAATATAAATCATATCCAATCACTGTCCTGCTTAAAACCTTTCACTGCTTCCCACTGGCCCGAACAGAATCTGAACTCCCTATAATGGTCTGTGCAAGACCTTATATAGGTTGAGTATCTCTTGTCTGAAACATTTGGTACCAGAAGTGTTTCGGGTTTGGGATGTTTCCCCAGTTTTGGAATATCTGCATTATACTTACTGGTTCAGCATCCCTAATCCAAAAACTCAAAGTCTGAAATGTTCCAATGAACATTTCCTTTGAATGTCACGTCAGCACTCAACAAGTTTCACATTTTGAGTTTCGGATTTTCAGAATGGGAATGCTCAAACCTGTATTTGGATGGATCTCAATTCTGTATTATTTGAACTGCCTTTTTTTAAAGAAATGGGGTCTTGCTCTGTCACCCAGGCTAGAGTGCAATGGCACGAACATAGCTCACTGTAGTCTCAAACTCCTAGGCTCAAGTGATACTCCTGCCTCAGCTTCCCAAGTAGCTGGGACTGTAGGTGTGCGCCACTATGCCCACTCAATTTTTTTTTAGAGACAGGGCCTCACTATGTTGCCCAGGCTGGTCTCAAACTCCTGGCCTCAAGTGATCCTCCTGCCTCATCCTCTCAATATTTGAGCTATTTTCATAGATACGAGGGAAAAAAAGAACTCTCTTATTTGTAGGGCAATCTCTGTTTCCATTCTAAATGTTTTCTGTTCTAGGGCTTTACGCTTTTTGTTTCCCATATTTATTATCTGTTAAGTCCTTTACTTAGGATGCTAAAAGACTAGCTCTCAGTTTACGGGCATTCAGACTAAAAGGCTTAATTTTCAAACAAAGCACAATAATATTAAGACAGTTATAAAACAATCTATAATCAGCTCCCATCTGTAGCTTAGTCACATATATATGCTGTTCTCTGTGAGAAGTTGTGTTTTTGTATTTTGAAAACATCTTCTCCAGGGATATGTCAGTAAGAAAAAATGGAAATGAACTCACCATGCACAAAATGTAATCTTTGCTAAGCTGTTTTACAGTATAATGAAGTTAGGTATACTTACCTCTTTCTGATTTTCTTCAAACTTGGCAAAGGCGACATAAAGGTGCTCATCCATATGTTCATCTCCAAAGAATTCCACAGCTCTCTCATACACTTTCCGTGCGTGGGCAAAATAAGCATGTTTTTCTTCAAAGCGGGCATACTTGATCCAGTTCTTAACATCAGGGTGCACGAGGACAAGTGCAAGGGAATTAAGGAAATACCAGGCAAAACAGCATGGCTTAAAAAAATAGTAAGTAAGTAAACACCGAAACCATACCAAAGCCTGGAAACTCCAACAATTCAAACTACAACTCTAGGGGAACAAAACACATACAAAAGTGTAGAACTAAACAGTGGCTTCCGTGAGAGCAGGGCCACGCCTGTTCATCTCTATTTTCCTCCAGTGCTTAGTTAAGATTTTAGTGATGGGTATAAACTCGAGTTTGGAAGCAAAGAAAAATCTCAACCTAGGTTACCAACCGTGTGATCTTGGATAAGTCACTGAACTTGTCTAAGTCTCAGCTGTTTCATTTGTAAACAGGGAAAAACAATGCCAACCTCACTGGATTACTGCCAGCTTTAAATGAGAAAATGTATGTAAAGCCTTTAGCACAGTTTCTGGCCAAAAGAACATGGCACTGTCAGCAGTCAATAATGGTCTGGTCAATAAATGGCACCAATTATATTAAAATATGAATACCTGAACTAATAATTAAGAAAAAAAGCATGCTATAAAAAGAAAACTGTTAACTAGAGTCAAAGCAGAAAAGTTGTGAATTGCCATTTTAATCTATTTTCCTTGAATAAATCATTAATTTCCAAAGTAGTAATATATTCCAATATGGCAAAGAAGTTAAGAGCATCAGTTCTGAAGCTGCTCTTCTAGGTTCACATTCTATTTCCATCAGCACCTGTGAGAACCCAGTCAAGCTACTTAATCTCTCACACCTCAGCTCCCTCATCTGTAGGATAGGGAAGTTCCTACACTGCAAGGTTGTTATGAGGATTAAACAACAATATCTGTAAAGTACTTAGAATACTGCCGGGCACATAGCAAGTGCTATAAAAGCTTTTGTCAAACTAATAAAATTAGTAGACATAACTAAGGTCTTAACACTGTCACCTCAACAAAGAAGAGTAAAAAAATAAAAAGATCTTAATACTGCATAATAAAGTTGATTCTCATTATTTGTGGTAGTTATGTTCTATTTACTCACTGTGAACACTTGATTATTGAGTAGTGAACCACTGCTCCTAGGCGAAACATGTATATACACAATCTCACATTCATCATCATCTTAAATCCTAAAAAGAACTCATCCTGGCAGATTCTATCTTCATTATTTTGTAAGAAAAGTGGTTCAGAAATGTTAAGTGACTGGACTGAGGCTGCCCCACTGACAGGGATTCAAACTCCCCAACTGGCCCCAGAGCCACAGCTCCTTGCACTACATGGCATTGGCCCTTCCTGTCTCCAAGCTCTGGGCATGGTTATATGAGGTTAAGACCTGAAGGCAGAGCCTCGCCTTGTTGGACTTCATGCTCTGTGCATGTCCACAAATGACTGTGAAAGTGCCACAATTACTGATTTTGGGAGTTACAAATAAATTTTAGCAAATAACGTGATTTTGCAAATATGGAATCTGCGAATAATGAGGAATGACTGTACTTCAGTTTCTAAAAGTGCTTTCATGTGTATCATTTAATCTTCGCAACAGCCCAACAAAGGTGTTTTTATTCTTGTTTTTAAGAAGAGGACACCAACTCTCAAAGGAGTTAAATGACTCGCTGGAGCCAAACAGCTAGTAAACAGTAAAACTTGGATGAACTCCAGTAACGGTAGTAATGACCAATACAAACCTTAGAAAAACAGGACTGGCAATGGCAGCCAGAACCTTAGTACAGTTAGTCCTCCAGCCATGGGTTCCATATCTGTGGATTCAACCAACCTGAGATAAAGTATTCATGAGAAAAAAGTGCTTCTGTACTGAACATGTAGTTTTTTTGGTTATTATTCCTTAAAATATACAGAATAATAATTATTTACATAACATTCACATTGCATTAGGTGTAAGTAATCTAGAGATTATTTAAATTATATGGGAGGCTATGCATAGGTTACATGCAAATATGTCATTTTATATCAGGGACTTAAGCATCACCGATTTTGGTAGCCCCTTGAGTTCCTGAAAACAATCCCCCAGGAATATCATTTTCCACAAGGAAACATTAATTTTCAGCATTACAATAAAATAAACCCAAACTCTCACTAGAAAAGACTAGTTACCCAGATCACAAATTTTCATTCTGACCAATCTCTTTCCCTACAAAACATACGGAAGCTGATAAACTGGCATTCCTGACTTTGAGCCTGACATTAATGACTTTGAGCCTGACATTAATGACTGTGTGTCCTGATCATGAGACATCTCTACAGAAGCAGCAGCATCCAGGACAATCATGGCACCACACAGATCTCATCCAAAGGATATATCGCTCATAAATGGTGCGGGCCCGATCCACCTCTTTGTATCTCAGCTCAAAGTTGATGTAAGAGTGCCAGGCTTGCTCCTCAGGCTGCCACTCCATCCAGCGCTCAAACACCTGCCGGGCACCGGCAATGTTTCCCAACATTTCCTCCATGTACGTGTACTTGTACCTTTAACAAAATCACCCGAAAATATCTGCTGTGGTTTAGTTCTTCCATTGTTGAATGGCAAGAAGATTTAAGATTTTATCTTTCTTAAAGGTTAAATAGAACATGTTTTGTCATTGATATATAAATCTGAAAAAGGACGAACCATTGGGAAAAAGAGGTATTTTTTTCTTAAAAGTTGCCTAGTTCAACAAGAAGCTTATGAATAAAAGATTGCAATCAAAATTTTAGTTTTGATTACACAGCTATAGAACATTACGATTATGACTTAATAGACTATGGGACATTAAACAGGATTTATGTTTGAAGAAAAAGTAGGATGTAAAGTTAAACTATCATCATGTAAATAAAATAAATACAGAAGATGCGGAACTTTGCTAGTCTATAAAAGGCTATTTTGTTAGATCAGAAACTTACCAGAACTGATTAACTCGAGGTAGCGTTATTATGGCCCGGTCCCAGATATTTCGAGCATGGTTGACTTGGCGATTCTTCATTTCCATTTCTGCGTATTTCAGCCAGAGTGTAATATTTCGATAGTCTACATCTAAAGCACGCTCGTAGATGGATCGAGCCCTTAAGAAGCAAGATTTGCAGGGCATCAAAAGTAGTGCATACAACACATGTAGCAGTTATTTCAAACTATCTGGAATGCACTGATGTTTTATTAGGTGTCTACCATGAGCCAGGTTCTGGGCATAAAAAAATGAAAAGATATAATGCTCTCAAGTACCTTACAAAGTCTTATAAAAAGACATGCATGCAATTATAATGCAATGTGATTTATGTTATAGTCAAGATCTGCACAGGAAGCAGAGAGGAAGAAATGAAAATGTCTGGTGGAAAAGGCTAAGTATTAGGTAATTCTAGAAATGAGAACTTGAGGAAAGTTCCAATTTACCAGGAAACTAAGTTTGGTGAGGACGGGGTGCTCATTCCAGGCAAGGAGAACAGTCAAGTCTCACAATAAGGAGACACGATATATTCAGAGTGGCACATACACAGGCACAGTAGGGGAAGGAAGCATGCGGGGTGAATGCAGAAAGCTAGACCACAGGAAGGGCCAGATTGCAATTTTTATTTTTTTTGGCCATTGGTTTTCAGCTAAACACTTTTTTAAAAATCTCAATATATAGAAAGCAAATGAAATTGTGCTTCTTTAGCTACAGCTGACAAGATCTATCTCTAAAGCCTCTCCCGCCACCCTCCCCAGGACTATTCTACCCCAGTGCTCCTGAGGCCCTCAAGGGAACCCTAGGGTTCCATGGAACCAAAGTTGAAAATTTCTACCCGAGGCACCATCTTTTACCTGTGCTTTAACTTTTTCTTCTTTTCTTTTTGGTATCTGTTAACCTATGAATCATTATATAATGATTCATTTTACAAAACTACACTCTCAGTAATTTTACCTTTGAATCTCCTTTAGGCTTTCTTCCCATTGTGCGTATTTTATCCAGTTACTAATCACAGTCCTGTTTTTTCTTATGTTATCTTCAAAAGTCTGGAAGAAGGCACAAAGGGTCAAGTCAAAAGACAAATGACTAAAAATGACAGCACCCTTGGTCTATTTTAAGTCCTGTACTAAAACGGTTATTCATTTTGTTCATATTTAAGAGAAATTACATCCTGGAATCCTTGAGGAATAAGAAATCCACTACAGAAGGTTACAATCAACTAACTGATACTTTAAAATAGTCTATGCTTGCCCCTAATAAAAAACATTTTTGACTATTACCTTTAAGTCCTCTGGTAATTCTCAGAATTTCATATATAACAGCATTAGTGCTTTAAAACAGTCCCACATTCTAGAGTGAAGAGGTCAAATCAGATCCTAAAGTCTTCTATGTCCTTTTGCAGACCTAGATTCCTTTTCCTTTCTTTTTTTTTTTTTTGAGACAAAGTCTTGCTCTGTCGCCCAGGCTGGAGTGCAGTGGCACGATCTCGGCTCACTGCAGCTCTGCCTCCCGAGTTCCTGTGATTCTCATGTCTCAGCCTCCCGAATAGCTGGGATTACAGGCACCTGCCACCATGCCCGGCTAATTTTTGTATTTTAGTAGAGATGGGGTTTCACCATGTTGGCTAGGCTGGTCTCAAACTCCTGACCTCAGGTGATCTGCCCGCCTCGGCCTCCCAAAGTGTTGGGATTACAGGCGTGGGCCACTGTGCCCAGCCAGAACTCAATTCTTAGCACAGAAGGTAGTATAGACAGAAGAACACAGTGCAGCCTTACTACACATACCCTCCTACTTATTGTCAGTTGTTCCATCTGCTAAACTTCTGCCCATTTTGATTCCGCACCAAAAATGATGCAGATTCAATTTCTTTACACTTTAACCAGACAACTCATGGCATATTTTACATAGTTCAGAAAAATGCTGTTATCTGGTAACCAGAAGTACATTATTCATGTGTCTAGAAACACTTAACCTCATCTTGCCCTACAGAATCCAACCAATGAGGAGCTTTTCAAACTGACCGATACACTCTTAACAATTAGTGGACTGAAAGGTACCACACTGACTGACCTTCCTTTTCCTTAGTTTATAATCATTTAATTCTTCTTCATCTGTGATCTTCTGTTGAGGTGGAGGTGGAAGAAGCTCAAGTTCTCTTTCTTTAGCCTCTCTTAAGAGTTGTTCAGCAGTTATCTGTACCTCAGCCGGGGCTTTGTTTTTCACCTTTTAAGAAAGAAGACATTTCTATTTTTAGTAGATGCTCTTCACACAAGACTTAAGAAACAAACATACATCTTTAAGGATATGAACTTCGTTAGTATTATCATAAGATGCCCTTTTTGTATGACATGTTCCCATTCCTCCATGAGACTGAAAAGGAAAAAAAATACTGTTTTCTCTCTTATTCATAGTATCTACTGCAAAGCCATGGGTAAAAGTCTCAAGAGAAAAAGGTGGCAAAAATAATAGCAAGTTTTCCCTTTTAGATGAGTATAATAATAAACTTTGAGGCCGTCTAGGTAAAATTCTGACCAGAGGTTTTGTTATATCAAGATGTGTAGCACATCTTACTAACAGCATTATAACCTGCATTTACAGAATTCTTCAACTTATTTAATGCCCCAGTGTATACTGGGTTTGGTTTTTCATGGCACTTCAAGTCAAAGGCAATATTCAGTAAGTTCTCATCACTAGACTGTAAGCTTCTTGAGGTCTTACAAGCTTACAGTCTAACGTAGCTTAGAGCTGTGCTGTCCAACATAGTAGCTATGAGTCACATGTGGTGAGTACAAATTGAGGTGGACTGTAAGTGTAAAATACACACTGGTTTTGAAGATGGAGAATGAAAAAAAGAATAAACTACCTCATTACATTTTTTATACCGATTACATGTTGAAATGATAATATTTTGGATATATTAGTTCAAATAAAATATATATTATCAAAATTAATGTCACTTTTTTGCTTTGTTTTTACTTTTTAATGTAGATATGAGAAAATTTAAAATTTCATATGTGGTGTGCATTATATTTCCATTGGACCAGTGATGCCCAATAAAAGTTTATGTAGCTGAATTATAAAAAATGTTATTTAATGCCACGTGTGGAGTAATGATGATAATGGTGATAGCTCATATTTAATAAGCACTAAGTGCCAGACACAGTGTTACTTGCTCTATATGTATTACTTCTGCGAGTCAGACAAATAGTTATGTAAAGGTCCAGTTCAAGAGAGTCATCTGGGCTCAAGAAAGACTGGAGGGAGGGTATCTGTAAAGGCTTCAAAGTCTGCCACATATTAAGCACTTGGTAAGTATTAGCTATCGTGGGAAATACCAGATAGTAAATCTACTGTTTAATTAACTTACGATACTATACTATTCCTGCCTTCTACTCTCGCCCTCCGCTGTCAGCTGGGCTAACTCCTATTCAGCCTTCAAGTCTCAGCTTAAAGGTCATTTCCTCAGCAAAATTTACTTTCAGGACCCCTTCATACGACCCCCTTATTCACGCCCATGGCATATTCTACTTTGCCTCTCGGTAACATCTAGCAAGGTCGTCCTTATATACAAACTCGTGTTTCGAGTACTGCTTGTGGCCAGCGTCCGAGCGTAGCTTCCCAGCGCCCAGTGCAGTCTGGCTCAGTAAATCTTCACTGAACCACCCCACTCCTCTCCCCAGCAAAACCACCCCAGAACGAAGGCCACGCCAATGCGGGTCGTGCTCCGCGATGACAAGAGCCCGCGCCCCACCACCAGCTGACCCTTCCTCCCCATCTCTCAGGGTGAGCCTTCTTCCCGGCGGGAATACTCTCTCCCGCCCGGGGCACCCCCAGGGCAGAGGGATGCCCCTTTCCTAGGCCACCTCCTACAAGGCCTCTCGCGATCGCCTACCTTGGCCACTTTGGGAATCCGCTGTTTCCCGGCCGCGGTGGAGGCCGCCATGTCTGCAGCAGCCAACCTCTGCACACCTGTCCCCCGCACGGACGCTAGAAATTGGCTCCGAGAGCTCACCGAAGCCACAAAGCTTTCAGACAACAAACAGGATCCCGGAACCGGAAGCGGAACTTGCGGGACTGACCTTTGACCTCTCGCATGCGCCGTGAGGGAGGCGGCACCGTTTCCATGGTGACCAGGCTGCGCGTCCTCCTTGCAGCAGCGCGTGGAGTGCGGCCTCCTGGAGCTGCGGATGAGGTGGGTAACGCTGGCCTGACTAGCAGCGACGCAAGGACTGCGGTTCAGGGCGTCAAGGGCGCATCCCCAGGTCAGCCTCTGGAACTGGGATGACCAGGCGAGGACGAGTGGCTCTGTCGAGCCGTGGCGCCCTGCAAGGGAGTAGGAACGAAGCTCCAATCTGGATGTTCAGAGGGCGGGGGAAGAAGGGAGAGCGAGGAAACTACCATTCCCAGCATGCGAAGGGGCGAGCTGCCGCCCTTTTAGGCTGCAGTGCCTCGAGCATTGCATTCTAGTAGTCTCTGGGTCCACGCCCCCTCGTTTCTGGTTTCCGGACAGTTGTGCCCAAATAATTAGTTCTAAGGTGCCCAAATAATTAACTCTAAGGCTTGGAATTAAAAATAACAGAAGGTACTTTGAAGCCAGATATTAGGAAAAAATATAGAGTAACTGGAAAACAACTCAGTCTTGTGATAAGAAACATGTTTAAATTCTGTAAGTGCCTTTATTTAATTACTCTAAATTTTCTTAGCCTCAATGTCCTCAACTATAAAACAAGGCTAATAACATTTGTTTCACTAGGATTAAAGACAAATGCTCAGTAGATATTAGCTGTTATGATACTTAACCTGCCCTCAAAAACTGAAAAGCAAAGGTTAAGAGAATTTTTTTTAATAGACAAATTTTTAGAGAAGTTTTAGGTTCACAACAAAATTAAGAGGAAGGCACAGAGATTTCCCCCCTCAACAGCTTCCTACTATCAGTTATTGTACCTCTTCCCCCCTCTAACAGCCTCCAACTCTCAAAAATATCCTCCACCAGAGCAGTACATTTGTTACAATCTTGAACCTACATTGACACATCATTATCACCCAAAGTTCATAGTTTGTATTAGGGTTCACTCTTGGTGTTGTACATTCTATGAGTTTGGACAAATGTATAATGACATGACTTGGCAGCTCATTTGTTAGGATAATTACCACAGTTGCAAGGCTCTTTTGGTGTTTGGGGAAAATATATATTTATGTATGTAGTAATATCATGTCTACCAATGCAGATATTGCTTTCAACAAAAGATTTATGCAGATTTCTAGAACTGCAGTCAGTTATAACCAACATCAATATATTTGCCATAACTCTTTATTAACCATATTATTTAGATATTTTATCTCACTTTTCAAAATTTAAATAGAGAAGATTTTATATCACTGTCATAAAGCCACCTAACAAAATAAATAAATATTAAAAAGATGTTTCTTTGATTTTCCTTAAATGCATAACTGTAAACAATTGATTTACCAAATGAATCATTGGTTTAAATATCTGTTGCCTTTGCTCAAACGTACAAACATGCTAGAATACTTTGCTTCTGAACACCATCCTTCTCTCTCACATTTCTGTTGTCTGGCAATTCAGTTCATCTCTCTCTTTTTTTTTTTTTTTTTTTTTTTAGGAAAAGTGTATTATCCTTCTTACTTTTTGCCATCAGTGTTTTTGTAGATATACCTTCATGTTTACCTTCTTATTTCCCAGCATTTAATCTTGTATTCCACTTCTTTCTGATTTTATTCTTCTCAGAATATACCATCTCCTAGTTCTTTCTACAAGATTATTTGAATTTCTTTCAGTCTTTGTATGAAATTGTCTTTATTTTATCTTCATTTTAAAATGATGTTTTAGGTTTATCAGTCTAGGTTAATGGTTATTTTTCCTTTTATATTTTTAAAACACTATTCTAGTAGTTAGAAAACTATGGGCCGTAGACTAAATTCAGCCCACTGACTATTTTGTATGGACTATGAGTGAGCTAGGGAGATATATATATATAGACACACACACAGACACACACACATTTTACATTAAACTTTATATGTAGTTTACATTTTAAATATTTTTTAAAAATTACATGGCACGTGAAAATTATACATAAGTCAACTTTCAGTGTATGTAAGTAAAATTTTGTGGGAATACATTCATGCTTATTTGTGCTAATATTGTCTCTGGTTGTTACCGTGCTGCAATGGCAGAGTTGACTAGTTGTATAGACAACATGCGGCTCATAAAGCTTAATGTGTTTATTCTCTGGCCTTTTACAGAAGTTTGCTAACCCATATGCTACTGGCTTCTAATGTTGCTGATGAGAAATATTCTGTGAGTCTAATTATTTTTTCATAGACAGTCTGTCTTTTGTCAGGTTCCTTTAAAGTTTTCTGTTTGTCTTTAGGGTTTTGTAGTTTTACTATATATTTGGAGTTTATTTGTATTTTCTGCTCTGAACTGAAGGTTCATGTCTTTCACCCATACTAAAAGTAATTAGCCATTATTTTCAAATGTTTCATTTGTTCCTTTTGGAATTCCCGTAAGACAGATGTTTTTCATTCTGTCTTACATGTGTCTTTGCTGAATTCTGTATTTTCTGTTTCTATGTGCTTCTTTCTAGATAATTGGTTCATAAGTATCTTCCAGTTTATTTTCTTTATTCTTCTCTATTTTTAACCCATCCTCTTAGTTTAAATTTTAATAACCACATATTTCATTTTTTAAGTTTCTGTTCTTTTTTAAATAATCACCTGTTCTCGTCTCATGACTTTTGTTTCTCTTTCTATATTTCTTTATTATAAACATACTTAGTTTGTAGTCTGTTTCAGAGTCTATCGTCTAAAGTTCTTGGTGACTCCCATAATACACAGATTGTGTGAACTAGAATGCCATACCTACTTTAGTCTAGAATTTGGACTTCTCAGCAGTATTTTTATTTTGTTTTCTACCTAGAGCTTTGTGTAGAGAAAGCTTGTCACTTTCTTGGGCTGGTGAGTTTAATTTTTCTAGCCCCCTCGCTTACTGAGGGGCCCATCCAAAGTCCCAGGTAGATGCATGGTTTAATTTTTAATTCTCTGTTTGGAGTGAGGTCCATTCTATCCCCAAAACCTGTGTCAGATCTGATCACTTCCTGAGCCACTGCTCACATCATTGCCACCTGGTTGGAGAATTTCCCTCGCTCGATTTCTTTCTTCTTTTCTTGTTTTCTTTTTACCAAAGTCAGTTATCTAATTATACTTTCTTATTTTATTCAGAATTTTTATATACTTGTAGCATTAGTTTATGATACGTTTCACAAACAAGATGTCTCATTCCAATTTTGCTTTTAATTTAAAACCAGAACAAGGAATGACAATATTTATGGCTAGCTTTGATAGGAGTCTAGACATTATTAATTTCTCCTTCATTGTTTTCCCTGTTTTGAGCTCACTGGCTAGTATATAATAAAATGGTTTTCCCTACAAAGGAAAGAAGGGAGGGAAAGAGAGAAGAAAGAGATACTTACAGAAATTGAGACAATGATAGAGAGATTGAAATCATTTTGTGACCTACTGTTTTTGTCAACAGCATTTCCCAAAGTGTCCTTCTGGAATGTTAGATTCTCCACTGTTGCTGTCATTAGAGATTCTGTTCCAAGAGTGTGGGAAAGGCTGGGTTATACAAAGAAAACAAGTTGCTTTATTATGGAACCTCTCAAAGATGTTAATGGGCTTGGTGGCCCTTCAGGAAGCCTATTGCGAGCATTTCCTACACTTAACCACGGAACTTTTTTGGTCTCAAAATATGTCTCAAGACTGCTGACCTTCAGAGCTCCAGTTTGGAGAACTCTATTAAGAACATAGGCAGCAGCTGTCAGTATTTCCCCAGTAACTCTTGACAACATGCCATCGTGGCCGATTAAATATAAGAGGACCCTGAATCCGTAAATAATTCCTTTCAATGTTTTTCCAATTCTATTGTTAGAATTTTTTAAAGCAGCTTTGTTGGGAACAAAGAATATAGTTGCAGAAACTTCTAAACAGGCCAGTTCTCAGAAACTTCATTCTCCTATGGAGGAACGTCAGCTGGTTTGCAGTGACAGTCGTCACAGACTACACCCAGGGGAAAACGTGTCACACCAGTATTCTCATACCATGTTCACTCTGACCATATGGAAATTGAATTAATGTTCAGTTTTGTGCATATTATAACCAAACTGGCTTGTCATATCAGATTAATAGTGGACTTTTTTCTCTCTTTTGGGGACAGGATAAAAAATGTCAGTACTCACTTCTCCGAGAGGAAAGGTAGAAGTTGTTCATTGCCGAAGAACAGAATCACAGGATATTTATTGTATCAAAAGCCTTATTAGAAAATTTACCTGCAAGCTGTTTGGGAAGCTAAATATCATCTATCTTCTGTAAGTACATAACTAAGTTCAAGAATGTTCATCAATTTTGGTTGGGTGCAGTGGCTCACACCTGTAATCCCAGCACTTTGAGAGGCCAAGGCAGGCGGATCACTTGAGGCCAGGAGTTCAAGACCAGCCTGGCCAACATGGCAAAACCTCATCTCTACTAAAAATACAATAATTATCTGGGCGTGGTGGTGCATGCCTGTAATCCCAGCTGCTCGGGAGGCTGAGGCATGAGAATCGCTTGAACACAGGAGGCAGAGGCTGCAGTGAGCCAAGACACACCACTGCACTCCAGCCTGGATGACAGAGCAGGCCCCTGTCTCAATTAAAAAAAAAAAGAAGGTTCATCAATTTTATGACATGCCAGAAAAGGATCCTACCTTTTTGTCTTTATGGGGCTTATTGTGAGAAAATGGGTAGCTCACTGCACAGTGAAAAAACATGTAGCAAGAAATCTCCCTGGGAACAACAAATCCCTATTTCCTATAACAATATGCAAATCAAAAAGGTTTCTCATGGGCTTTGGATTCAAGCAAACTTGGTTCAAATCTCAGCTGCCTCACTCACTAGTGGAGTCACCAAAACAAGTTAATAATATTAGCTGCCAGATTTTGAGAAATTATGTCAGGCTCTGTGCTATGCCAACATTATGTTATTTAATTGTTCTGACACTTGTCTGAGGTGGCCACTATAATGTCCATCTCACAGATGAGAATGGGAGGCTGGTACAGGGTCAAACAGTAAGTTGGAAACCTGGATTTGTTCACAGCCGCTGCTGTTAAAATGTTCTTCTGAACTTTATGCATAGATTTGTTTCTTAAAAGATCTTTTTTCTCTCTGTTTTGTTTGTTTATAGACCTTCTGTGGGTGCCAGGATATAAATATCCTTGAATCTGATCTTCATTATTTAATTAATTAATTTATTTTTGAGACAGAGGTTTGCTCTATTGCCTAGATCTGGGGTGCAGTGGTGCGATCTCAGCTCACTGCAAACTCCGCCTCCTGGGTTCGAGATTCTTCTGCCTCAGCCTCCAGAGTAGCTGGGACTACAGGTGCATGCCACCATGCCTAGCTGTTTTTGTTTGTTTGTTTTTTAGTAGAGACTAGGTTTCATCATGTTGGCCAGGCTGGTCTCAAACTCCTGGCCTCAAGTGATCTGCCTGCCTTGGCCTCCCAAAGTCTTTGGATTACAGGTGTGAGCTACCACGCTCGACCCTGTTCCGCATTATTTTTATTGAAAATATTAAATATCCTAGTATTTTGGATTTCATAAAGCTTCATATCAAATACAATTGAAATGTTTAAGCTAAGGCCAGCCTAAGACATTAAAATTTGTAGTTTCTAATTACCCCCCGATGAATGTAATATAAATTGGCACAATTTTACTAGAGGGCAGTAGGGCAGTACTTATAAAATGCTTAAAAAATAGATATACCAATGAGATGATTTTATTTTTTGGCATTATGGTGGACTCAGTACCTTAAAGATGTCCATTGGATAGAAACAACTAAAATATTGATACAAAAGCTAAGGACTGTGTAGGGAACATTATCAAATTGAAATCAGAAACTTCATTAGATAAACAGGAACCAATGCTAGCTTTGTCCTTGAGGATTTTTGCCACATTCTGTTAATAGCAGCTTCGTATTTCTGTTTTGACAGCTTTGCAAATAATGGAAGATAACTACTCCCTCCACCTAAGGAGGAAAGCATGTGGCCCCTTCATATAAAATTGGGATGTTCATTGTAGGGATGAACAAGATATAAACCCACTAAATAAAAATGGACAGTGAAGACTCACTCAGCCTTAGCATGGAATAGAGGGGGATAAAGTCTCTTCTGAGAACTCATAAGCACACACTGATTTGAGATCCATGTTAATTATTTGTGTGCTCCAAAAAATTTTGAAGTAAAGAATTTAATTAAAAATAGTCACAGGCCAGTAGCGTGTCCAGGACGCTGGCTGACATAAATGCAAATCAAGTGTGAAGGGATGCAGCTTCAGCTCAGACTCCAAATAATAACCCCAGATAAAGTTGCAAGGAATATGAGCTCACAGTCAAAAATCATAAACACACAAGGAAACATACCATTAGAATCAACGAGAAATTTTATAGGATAGTCAACTCCCAAAGACTTCAGATATGAAATTAAACAATGAATATAAAATAACTATGTTTACTATGTCTAAAATAAAAAAGGTAGGTTTAAAAAGATGATTAAAGAAGGCCAGACACAGTGGCTCATGCCTGTAATCCCAGCACTTTGGGAGGCCAAGGCAGGAGGATCACGAGGTCAAGAGATTGAGACCATCCTGGCCAACAGGTGAAACCCCATCTCTACTAAAAATACAAAAATTAACTGAATGTGGTAGCGCACACCTGTAGTCCCACTACTCGGGAGCCTGAGGCAGGAGAATCGCTTTAACCCAGGAGGCGGAGGTTGCAGTGAGCCGAGATTGCGCCACTGCACACTCCAGCCTGGTGACAGAGAGACTGTCTCAAAAAAAAAAAAAAAAAAAAAAAGGATTAAAGACTAAAAAATCTGGGATGCTGATGGGCAGATCACCCAAGGTCAGGAGTTTCAGACCAACCTGGCCTATATGGCAAAACCCCATATCTACCAAAAACACAAAAAATTAGCCAGGAGTGGTGGCACACACCTGTAGTCCAGCTACTCAGGAGGCTGAGGCAGGAGAATCGCTTGAACCTGGGAGGCAGAGGTTGCAGTGAGCCGAGATCGCACCACTGCACTCCAGCCTGGGCAACACAGTGAGTCGCCATCTAAAAAATAAAATAAAATAAAAAATAAAAAATTATAAAAATGAAAAACCATGTTTAAACAAAAGTGAAATAGACCATCTAGAACTTAAAATATAATTGAAATTAAAAGCTCTGTAGATGAATTAAACATCCTTCATAGACACAGTCGAAGACAGAAGTAATGAGCTAGAGGATCAATACCAGTAAATTACCCAGAGCTCAACAAAAAGAGAGAGAAAAAATATGAATGAAGTATGAGACCTAGTCTAGTTAGACTTTTAGAAGAAGATAATAGGAAGGCAAAGGGTGAATATTTGAAGAGAGAATGGCTGAGAGTTTTTCAGAATTGTTGGAAAGCACCACTTCTTACATTTGGAAAACTCAATGGATCCCAAAGGGGATAAATTCACAGAGAAATCCACAACTGAACACATCATAATGAAACAGCAAAACACTACAGTTTAAAAGATCTGAAAAAATAACAGAGAAAAAAAAAAGCCAAGTTACCTGCAAAAAACTAAAGATTAGACTAAGAGATTTCTTAGGAGCCACAATAGTAGTCAGAAGATAGTAGAATATCTTCAATAGTGGAGAGAAAAATAACATCAATTTAGAATTGTGATATTGTTTCACCCAGTGAAACAATTCCTAGGGGAGCTGGGAGAAAATAAATGCATTTTCTGACAAACAAAAACCTAAGTCATTTGCGAATAAACTCTGAATGGAGGAAATTCCTCAGAATATGCTCTTGGAGGAACAGAGAATACCTCAGCCAGAAAGTTCAAAACACAAGAAGGAATGTCAACAAAAATATGGCAAATATGTAGGTAAATCTAAGAAAAAGTATGACTTGCATAAAACAATAATATTGATAATGATTGATTTGTGAGATATAAACCATACGTTAAAACTAAGAATTAGGACAAAAACAGTATATAAATTGGGAGGAGCATGATTAGAATGAAAGAATCCTTCAGGTTTTATTCAAGATGGAGGGCGTAGTAAGTGGTATGCAAACAGGCTCCCGCAGCTCCCATGAGCCACACATCGTGTCACTTACGCCTTTGTGTAGTCTGTTCTCACAGATAATCATGGCTCACCCTATGCAACCAATGGAAAGCAGCAGAAGTGAGACTCTATTTGACTTCAAGTCTGAGTCATAAGAAGTCTTGCAACTTGCACTGGGTTTCCGGAAGTGCTCCTTCTCAGAAGCCAATGCCACACTGATGAAAGCTCCAGTCACATATCTCCCTGTGGGTGCTTCATTTAACAGCCTCTGTTGAGCACCCCGCTAGCAACTGCCACCAGCTGCCAACCATGCAAGTAAGCCGTCTTAGACACTGAGTCTTCAAATGGCTTTAGCCACTGCTGCCATTTGATAGCCTGAGATACCGTGCAAAAACTGCTTAGTTCAACCCAGGCAGCCCACAGAGCCATGAGAGATAATAATAGTTACTTAAAGCCACTAAGGTTTCGGATGGTTTATTACACATCAGTTGATAACTGGAACAGACAATAAAAACTGTTAGGAATATATATTAACATGGTTAAGATCATCATTAAAAGAACAGATGTAGAGATGATAACTTCTGATCTATAGAGGGAAAAATGGAGTGAGAAACTTAAAATGAACCCTGAATCTAAAAGAGGATAAGACAGGAGGAAGAAAAAAGAAACAAAAAGCATAGAATGTATTAAAATCACAGAATAAGAAAATAAATTTTACTATATCGGCAATCATAATAAATGCATCTGGACAAAATTCTTCCATTAAAAGATTAAGATGGGCAGATTGGCTGAAAACAAAACAAAACAGTCATATTCTATTTATGTGACATAACTAATATATAAAGTCGCAGAAATATTTAAAGCCAAAAGTATCAGGAAAAAAGATATGCCACCCAAAATCTCATCCAAAAAAAGGGCTAGTGTGGCTATATCAACAGCAGTGTATAGTTCAGGACAAAAAGCTCCCTACAGATAAAGAGGGTCACTATATAATGATAAAACTGTTCTTGAGAGAGCTATGACAGCTTTAAACTTATATGCTTCTAACGACAGTTCTAAAATAGATAAAAGTGACAATCAGTAGAACAGGTGGAGCACTGGAGACTCTCCCACCTCCATGTGTTCCTCGTGCCTTTTTGTGTCATTCTCCCTGCTGTAGTCCCCACGTTTTCTATCTTCGTTGAGCCTGTGACTCCTCTGATAGAATGTAATGGAAGTGGGGCTGTCCTGGTCCCAGGCCCAAGTGTTAAGATGGCCTGGCAGCAGGGCTGGCCCAGGGGAGGCACGCGGGGCATCCTGGGTACTCACTTCCAGCTAGGGCCCCTGCATGAACCTGAGAGTGAGCACCTCCTTCCATTTTTGAACCTGGGTCCCTCTGGCCTCACCCTAGTTCGAGCCTTTGCTGGAAGCTTTCAGTTTTGTGATCTTGGGAGCCTTGCACTACCATGTAAAAAGTCCGGCTACTCTACTGGACATACCACCCAGAGAGGCCATATATAAGAGAGAAGTGTGTGCCTGCATGGAGGAGAATTGAGGAGCCCAGCCTCCAGCAAGAAGGAAGGCCCCATGTCACCCTTCCCGGCATACCCCGGCCCCTTTGGGCCACCCTCACTGAAGCACAAGACACATGAGGGAAAAAAAACATCTTGGAGGTTCTTGCCCCAGCAGATACCCCTACTGTACCCTGTCTGAATTTCTCACCCATAGAATCATGAGCAAATAAAACAGGGTAGCCACTAAATTTGGGATAATCTGTTATGCAGAAATAGATGAATAAAATAGCAGTTCTTAGAGGGAACTTATAACCTTAAATGCTTATAACAGAAGAGAAGAAAGGCCTGAAATAAAGTTCAGAGTTTATCTCTAAGTTAGAACAAGAACAGTTGAATCAACTCAAGGAAAACAGGAAATAAAGGATAAGAGCGCATATTAATGAAACAGGAAACAAGCATCTGGTAGAGGATAAACAAAGCCCAAAGTTCGTTCTTTAAAAAGCCTAAAGAAAAGACTTCAGACAAGATTTATCAGGAAAACAAGAAAAACTTTCAAAGTAATGTGAAAAGGACATAATAACTACAGATGTTGCTGAGGTTAAGCAAGTAGTTAAAGGGTATTATAGATCCACAATCCTTTAACTAAATCCCTTGTGACTAGTTGTGTTTCAGAAAGCAGAATTTTAAAAATTAGTTTCATCCATTGATGAAATATTATTGAATTCTACCCACAAGGGCTGGAGAGATTTCCCATAATTACACACGTTAGGATATCTGTGGTAAAAATGTAAGAATATTTTATATATGGGATCAAGACTGTAGAGTAACCTAATGTCACTTCAAGTCCAATTTTGCTGTTTCCAGTTTTTAGGGCTTTATGGATTTAAAGGGACTGGGGACCTGTATAAAAAAACTGCATGCCAATAAATTTGAAAATATGGGGTCCCAGAGAAGTTTCTTAAAATCAACTTAAGAAATGATAGAAACCCATTAAATTGAATTGTTAGTTTTAAATCCTCCCACCAATAAAATGGTAGGCACAACTGCCTTTACAAGCAGTCCTACCAAACATTCAGGGATTGGGTATGTCCCAAATAAATACAAGTTCTTGGAAGCAGAAAGACAGAGAATACTTTTTAGCTCACTTTATGAGGCTAGCATAATGTTCATATCAAAATAAGACAAAGACAGTACAAGAAAGGAAAGTTAATGGCCAATCTCACATAGAGAAATGAAATTAACATTCATGCCTTGCTCATGAACATGGATGTAAAAATTCTAAAAAAATAGGAAAGGAATCTAATAATGAACTAAAAAGATATGATTATGATTAACTGATCATGGTATTCAAGATTGGTTTAATATTAGAAAATTAGTCTAATTCATCAGATTAACAAAGAAAATCTCAGTAAATAAAGACAAAATCATTTGATAAAATGCAATATTCTTAGTAATAATTCTTAACAAAATAAGAATATAAGATGACTCTCATATGTATACAAACCTTTAACAAACACCATATGTAATGATAAAATATTTAAAGAATCCCTGTATAATAAATGAGGAATACTGTTGTCATGAGATCCTAGCTGTTGCAGTAAGGGAAAGAAAAAGCAATAACATATACTAGGATTTGAAAGGAAGAAACAAAATTGTCATTTTTTTACAGGTGATATATTCTCTACTTAGCAAATTAGAAGGAATGTGAATTAGAATGAATAAAGAAGCTTAAAATTGCTGGCTATGAAGTCATTGAATAAAAGCCCATCGCATTTTTATATACTAACAATGAACAGAAAACATTTTTCTGTTTACACCCATGCCAAAGAATATAAAGTACCTAGTATAACACTGACAAAATAACTCCAAGCTCATTATGGGGTAAATTGTCAACTATTGAAAGACATTAAGGAAAGCCTAAATACAGTAACCTCTTCCCCTTATCTGAGGGGAATATATTCCAAGACCCCCAGTGGATGTCTGAAACGAGGATAGTACCACATCCAATTGTTATCAGTCAGAACACATTTTTGTTCATGCCTTCCACCCACAAATGTAGTGGCTTTTCCATCTTAACTAAGCATTTGCTATGCACTGTGACAATAACTTTTGTAGTTTGAGGTGCAACGGGAGAACTAGCACGAATTTCTTTTTCCGTTTTCACAATTTCACTGATTAAAGATTTCTTCTTACCTTAGATCTTAGCACGCTCAGCATGCAATTTATTTTTTCCTCATTAAGTTGAGAATTTTCACCTTTTTGTGTAAAGGAAGGCTTTTACGGCTTCTCTTTAGCATATCTGAATTACCAGCATCACTACTCTTGCACTTTGAACCAAAGCATTGTGAGGCAGTGACAGTCGATCTGGTAACAGACGGCAGTTATCAGATCTAATACTAAGTGACTCATGGGCAGCAGCCTCTACAGTGTGGATCTGCTGGACAATTCCTGGGCAGGATGGGCTGGAGTGGCATGTAATTTCATCTTGCTACTCAGAATGGCATGCAATTATAAATTTATAGATTG
Source organism: Nomascus leucogenys (assembly GCF_006542625.1). Taxonomy (NCBI): domain Eukaryota; kingdom Metazoa; phylum Chordata; class Mammalia; order Primates; family Hylobatidae; genus Nomascus; species Nomascus leucogenys. Next base: position 45,089,901 of record NC_044393.1, on the reverse strand, counting down.
TTTATTTCTGGAATTTTCCATTCAGTATTTTCTAATTGCCATTGACTGCAGTTAACTATGAAACTGTGGGCCGTGAAACCTCGGAGAAGTAGGGGGACTACGGTATTTCCCAAGAGGTAGACCACATTTTGGACGGGAAGATTCAAATCATAAAATTAGTTTTTCTCTACCCCCATCAAAATCCTAACAAGATTTTTTGTCAAGCTTAATGAGTCTAAATTTGTGTGGGAAAGCAAAGGTTCAGGGTAATCTGAAGAAAGAAAAATAAGGTGGAGAGTCTTGCCAACTAAAGGTTCATTGTAGGTGTAGTAATCAGGGCAGTGTGGTAATTTGCAGGGAATTGACAAAAGACAGATGGACCAGGAGAGAGATCCCAGAAACAGATCTATATGAAAATTTGATGATGGCTTTGTGGGGAAAGGATGTGCCACTCAATAAATGGTGCTGGGAGAGTTTGTTATTCACATGGGAAAGAAAATAATAACCAACCTCATGTAGTAGAAAACTTTTAAAAATTAATTCTGGGTGAATTTATGATATAAATGTGAAAAACATCTGACGTCGATGACAGAACCTTCTGGATTCCAAGTTCATTTATCCAGCTTCCTGGTGAATGCCAACCCTTGGATACCTAGTAGGCACTTGGAACCTAGCATGATCTTCACCTGCATTTAATCCACTCTTCCCACACTTTTCCTATCTCAGTAATTCCAGCCTTCCCCTTCCTCAGACCCCAAACATTAAAAAAAAAAAAAAAAGTTAAAATGGAATCTTTATAACTGAAAAGGTTGCAACCTATCTTAGAAGCGAGCGTATTTTCAGAAGTAAAAGCAAATTTAAATTTTCACTGATGTCCTGAAGCTTCCAAAACAGCTGCTACTAAGCCCGCACAGTGTTTCATTTTTTATATTAGACAACTCCTGTCCCCTGGCCAAGTCAACTGCAAGGCTTAATGACTTATTTTATAGACATTTTGACAAAAAGATAAGGTGGTTCTTTTGTGGTCTGTGTGTTTGGTTTTGTTTTATTAACTGCCTGCTCAGTTACAGAAATAGAGGAATGAATAAAACTGATCTCACCTAAAAATCCAGCTAAATTTTAGGGGAGAAAATGAGCAGATTGGGCACGGCCGATGAGTGGGGAAAGGGCTGAAAGAATCACCTCCGTCCAGTGCAAATAGCACAGTGGCGATCGGAGGGACAGAACTGTGCCCAGGCTGCAGTTTGTGAGCAATGGATGTGAGGAAACTCTGAGGTTTCTGGGTGATGGTGTTGTTAAATCAAGCAGAAAAGGCGAGTGCTGTTTCTCTAAGATTTCCATCAAGTATAAAGAAAATAAGTTTTGTACAAAGAACTTAAACAAATTTACAAGGAAAAAACAACCCCATCAAAAAGTGGGCAGACAGACACTTCTCAAAAGAAGACATTTATGCAGCCAACAGACATATGAAAAAATGCTCATCATTGCTGGTCATTAGAGAAATGCAAATCAAAACCACAATGAGATACCATCTCATGTCAGTCAGAATGGTGATCATTAAAAAGTCAGGAAACAACAGATGCTGGAGAGGATGTGGAGAAATAGGAATGCTTTTACACTGTTGGTGGGACTGTAAATTAGTTCAACCATTGTGGAAGACAATGTGGTGATTCCTCAAGGATCTAGAACTAGAAATACCACTTGACCCAGCAATCCCATTACTGGGTATATACCCGAAGGATTATAAGGCATTCTACTATAAAGACACATGCACACGTATGCTTATTGCAGCACCATTCACAATAGCAAAGACTTGGAACCAACCCAAATGTCCATCAATAATAGACTGGATAAAGAAAACGTGGTGCATATACACCATGGAATACTATGTAGCCATAAAAAAGGATGAGTTCATGTCCTTTGCAGGGACGTAGATGAAGCTGGAAACCATCATTCCCAGCAAACTGTCACAGGAACAAAAAACCAAACACCACATGTTCTCACTCATAAGTGGGAGTTGAACAATGAGAACACATGGACACAGGGAGGGGAACATCATGCACCGGGGCCTGTCGGGGTGGGGTCTAGGGGAGGAATAACTAGGAGAAATACCTAATGTAGGTGACAGGTTGATGGGTGTAGCAAACCACAATGGCACGTGTATAAGTAACAAACCTGTATGTTCTGCACATGTATCCCAGAACTTAAAGTATAATAAAAAATAAAATAAAAATAAAGTTCCAGAGCAGGAAAACTAATATGATTTGATAGTAGCAAGTCCACATTATTTTAATGGGTTGTTTACTGGGTGATAAATTAGGAAACTTTTTGTGATGATGTAAACATTGACTTATGTGTGGACGGGGTGGATGTGATACAAAGGTGTATTTATTTTCTAAAATTAGTTAAATGATACCCACAAAATCATTTCACTGCATGTAAATTATACCACATTAAAATATTATAAAAAATTTTATAACATCTGACTCTAAAAAAAAAAAAGAAAATAAGTTTTGCTTATACTTGGAAAGTTTCCTAAAGCAGTTGAATAAATGAGGCATTGCTCTAACGAGAAGAGCTCTGATTTCCATTTTGTGTGACATACGTGTGTGTGTGTGTGTGTGTGTTAATAGGGCTCCTTCACTTTGAATTTGGCTTATTACAAAGAACAGTTTAAAATCCAACATTTAAAAATATGCTTTCTCAGCCGGGCACGGTGGCTCACACCTGTAATCTCAGCAGTTTGGGAGGCCAAGGCGGGTGGATCACGAGGTCAAGAGATCGAGACCACAGAGCGAGACTCAGTCTCAAAAAATAAAAAGAAAAAAAAATAAAAGAGATCAAGACCATCCTGGCCAACATGTTGAAACCTTGTCTCTACTAAAAATACAAAAATTAGCTGGACGTTGTGGCAGGCACCTGTAGTCACAGCTACTCGGGAGGCTGAGGCAGGAGAATCGCTTGAACCCCGGAGGCGGAGGTTGCAGTGAGCCAAGATCATGCCACTGCACTCCAGGCTGGGTGACACAGCGAGACTCCATCTCAAAAAATATATATATATATATATTTATTTATATTATTTTATATATATTTATATTATTTTTATATATTATTATATATATATTATATTATTTTATATATAATACATATTTATATTATTTTATATATAATACATATTTATTTTATATATAATACATATTTATATTTTATATATAATATATTATTTTATATATAATATATATTTATATTATTATATATAATATATATTTATGTTATTTTATATATAATATATATTTATATTATTATATATAATATATATTTATGTTATTTTATATATAATATATATTTATATTATTATATATAATATATATTTATGTTATTTTATATATAATATATATTTATATTATTTTATATATAATATATATTTATATTACTTTATATATATAAGATATATATATATATATATATACCTACCTTCTCCGTCTACCTTTTCCTCCTCTTCTTTCCCTTTGTTCCCATGGTGATTTTTATCTGTGCTATGGAGGACCTAGTGGCTAAGGGGTAATAAGAAGTGAAAATTATATACATAAAAGGATAATGCTACAAAAGTTACTTTTTACAGTCAGCTATTTGTAAACTGTAGTGCATTTTCCCATTGAAACAAAGTAGTTCACGGCTGGCTTCCCAGGGCAACCCACAAAAGCATACTGAATCTTTAATGTCTATGTGGTATATAGTATTGGGCTAATTGTACTATAGGACCCAACCACCATCCTGAGGTTCCCATGGATAAATGCATTTCGTTAGAATTGGATTCCAGGAACACATTGTTCTTTGCTTCCCCGAGGGGATGGTGGCTGCGCTGTCCCAAATTCTTGCCTACTTCCTCCTCCCTACCATCACCACTATCGTCAGAGCTGACATGTACGGCGTCTTGTGCATTTTCTCATCTGGTTTAGAGGGAGCACTCTCAGCTTGAGACCATAGGTCATGACTCTGGGAGTCTGGGGCAGAGGAGCCCAGAAGACCAAGAGCCGGAGGGAGATGACTTAGAGGTAGACGGAAGTGAAGGGTTCAGTGAGAAGTTGTGGGACTGCATCCCTGTGCTAAAGAGCCCTGTGCGGATACTGTATTCTAGGAACCCGGGACAGTCTACTGCCTCCTTTCCTTGATAGCCAGTGCTTGTATGGGGCCCCTGGACCAGGAGCAGCCCTGCTTCATTCCCCTGTGGCTGAGGAGTGTGATCATATGTGGCTGCTGTGACTTCCTCTGAGAAGGGACAGTGGCTGCAGGCACTGAGATTGATGTCCCCAGCACAATGTTTCCCAAAGAGGCCTGTACATCTGGTGGTACCCAAGGGGATTTCACTTGCTACATGCAGGAAAAATTTTTTGTTTTAAATGTTACATCTTTATTTTTATAGTTACCTTCTTTTTTTCTTTTTCTTTCTTTTTTTTTTTTTTTTGAGACAGAGTCTTGCTACTTGCTCTATTGCCAGGCTGCAGTGCAGTGGTGCGATCTCGGCTCGCTGCAACCTCCACCTCCCAGGTTCAAGCCATTCTCCTGCCTCAGCCTCCCAAGTAGCTGGAACTACAGGCGTGTGCCATCACGCCCAGCTAATGTTTGTATTTTTAGTAGAAACGGGGTTTCACCGTGTTGGCCAGAATGGTCTCGAACTCTTGACCTTGTGATCCACCTGCCTCGGCCTTCCAAAGTGCTGGGATTACAGGCGTGAGCCACTGCGCCCGGCCTTTACCTTCTATTTATACCAAGAGATACTGGTTTTCCATTTATGGTAGTGATATATATTTCCTATTAAAATTTTAAGCCCAAAGTAAATTGATTTAAAGAAAAAAAGTACAGGAAGTGCATGTATGTGAGAGACTGCTGTTTGGTGAACTGCTCTTGTGAAAGGATACACTGCCAAGTGGGAAAAAGCAGGCTACAAATAGTATAGGTTGTGGGATTCCATTTTTATTTTATTATTATTTATTATTATTATTTTTTGAGATGGATTCTCGCTCTGTCGTCCAGGCTGGAGTGCAGTGGTGCAATCTCGGCTTACTGCAGCCTCTGCCTGCTGGGTTCAAGCGATTCTCTGCCTCAGCCTCCCGAGTAGCTGGGATTACAGGCATGTACTACCACACCCGGCTAATTTTTGTATTTTTAGTCGAGATGGGTTTTCACCATGTTGGCCAGGCTGTCTCAAACTCCTGGCCTCATGTAATCTGTCCACCTTGGCCTCCCAAAATGCTGGGATTACAGGTGTGAGCCACCGTGCCCGGCCAGATTCCAGTTTTAAAAACACACGATGTATATTTCAACATATAGTTACCCTCATAAAAAGATAAGTCTGGAGAGACAGAAACCAAAGTGTTGACAGTGGTTGGTTATCTATAGAAGGTGGGATTAAAATTGATTTTTCAAATTATTTATTTTCTCTCTTCTTGCTTAGATTTTCTCATTCTTGTGTGCACTGACAATGTATTCCTTGTGTGATAAAAACATAACTGGAAAGCCCATCTCACTTTCTGTCCTCCCATCATTTCCTTTCCGCCTCTATCTCCAGTTACATGCTTGCTTCTTCCTGTTCTCCTCAAGAAGGAACATGGGTAACTGCTGCCTTCCTTGTGTTTTGAGTGAATGTTTAACTATTTCTTCCTCCAACTTAAGATGCCAGTAGATTTCATTTCACTAAGAAAGTAAAAAATACATTTAAATTTATGCACAAATTGTTCTTGGGGTGGTAAACTATGTGCTGCCTTTAAGTGCCTTTAAGTCTTGCTGCCTTGATGGGCCACAAGACAGGGTAGCAGTTGGGAGGGATTGTCAAGATAGTCCCTCTGAGACAACCACCAGAATAAGACTGGAAAGCCTGCTTCTCCTCTCTTCGCTTTATTAACTCACTGGGTTACCTTAGCCTAAGCAAGACCCCTGAGAGTCCCCATTTCTGCAGCTGGGTCAGATGATATTCCAGGTGCCCAGATTCCATATGAATGAATCAGTAAGCCCAGGGACATGAACTCACAGTTTGGAGGAATTGCTTGAGAATGGTAACTGAGACGGAGCTAGACTGTTAGCTTTACCGCTGTGCATAGCTGACCCATTCATCCTAGTTTGCCCAGGACTTTCATTTTTTTTTTTATGCCATGAAAGTCCTATATCTTGGGCACTCCCAGTCCTGGGCAAAGAGAGACACTTGGCCACCCTAACCATAGATGCTTAGGCCACACGCAGTGGTACTGGCAACATGGAGAGGATAGGGAAAACTGTATAGTCAAATACCTTCCTCGTCAGTCTCCAAGGGAAAGATAGTAGATAGTCAATATCATAAATGTAATACCTTTCTAATGAAATGTCATTTTGAATACAAGTTTAGTTGACAGCACATCGTTGTCCTGAACGATGTATCCCAAAATGGCTGCAATATCATTCTCACCTTTTCCAAAGATTATCAGACCTCATGCAGTGGCTGCTGAGCTCCAGTAGCCAGAGGGAAAAAAATGACATGTCCTCACCTCACTTTTTGTAATCTCATTCATGTTTGCAATTTTAATCATTTCTGCAGAGAAAAGGCCAACCTTGCTGTTACCCTCTGCAATGACAAGGAGGAGATCATGGCCCAGGCCACCTTCCTGGACTACCCCAACTGGAATGTTGCCAAGCAGGATGACTGGGTGTCAGTGTTCCGGGAGCTCGACAGTGACATCCCATGCACAGTAAGAAATCACACAGAATGCTTGTTAGAACACCCTGAATCTTGAGGGGAAGTCCTGTGTTTGTAATTATGTCTTTCCAACTTTTGGACTGAGCAGTATATGATATCATGACCGTTAAAAGTGAAGGGAACTGGTAGGGAGGAAAAGAGGGCTGAGAGTAGTGCCAGGGGGGATAGGAAAGGGCAGGGAGTAGCCAAGTTGCCTAGCCGCTGGCAAGGCCCAGATCATGCTCCACTAATGAGGGTGGGGGAGGAATTAGTGGAAGTGGCAAACGTGTGCTTCCAGGTCGCACGTTGTTCTCCAGGCGTCAATGTCCACGGTCATTGATATGTTAGGAGAGCACCTGCCATCTACACACTTGCCCTTGTAATCATGACAGCAGAGCCTCAGACTTCTGTCACATTCTATAATTTTCAAAGTGCCCTCATGGACCTTGGCTTATTTGATGTCTTCTAGCTGCCGACACATGACAACTTGTCGGCCAGCAGAAGCTGGGTTAGTGGTTTCCAGGAGTCTGGCCTGGGTACCTGATGCCAGGTCTGAGCTTTCCCTGCATGCAACCTGCCAGAGCCAGGCCAGAGACAGGCCCCAGTTTTTGTGGAGTGCCAGAGGCTGCAACTCTGGGCAGCACCCTGGCCTTGTGGTGGAATTCTGCAGCATGTCCCCAGAGCCCTGATGTCAGAAGAAAAGGGAATGCCCAATGAGTGTGAGTGAATTCACCCCCCATACATGTGTGTGAATGTGCACACATACACACACCCCTAAGCAAATTATTCAGCATTTATTTCACTAGATGGTGCCTTCCCCTCATCTTTTGTGCTCTCTCCTACCCTGCCACCCTGTATACCTAAGGACTATTGTCAGAAAAATTATCCCAAACTTGGAAATAGACCAAAAAGATTATTTCAGTCCAATGCTTGCACCTTTGGTTGACTAGCCTGTTTTACAATTCTGTAGGAATGGCAATTAGCCTGTAGATTTTTGTCCATTAGGATGTGAAGAATTCCTGTCTGGAAAGAGCTAACCTCAAAGGTTATGGTTTATTGTCTTACAGGATGTGACCTATTTGGTATCTAATCCAGCAATCTTTTTTTTTGTTTTTTTTTTGAGACGGAGTCTCACTCTGTCGCCCAGGCTGGAGTGCAGTGGCACGATCTCGGCTTACTGCAAGCTCTGCCTCCCAGGTTCACGCCATTCTCCTGCCTCAGCCTCCCGAGTAACTGGGACTACAGGCGCCCGCCACCATGCCCGGCTAATTTTTTTGTATTTTTAGCAGAGACAGCGTTTCACTATGTTAGCCAGGATGGTCTCGATCTCCTGACCTCGTGATCCGCCCACCTCGGCCTCCCAAAGTGCTTGGGATTACAGGTGTGAGCCAGCACACCCGGCCTAATCCAGCAATCTTATTCTTTCCTTTTCCTAGTAAATCACCTGAGGTATCCAGCTCTTCAAGTGCAAAGAATCATTTTTATCATCTCACCGGTTGCCTCATTAATTGACAAGTTGAAGTTGAATAAACTTCTGATAGATGTTTATTTCGTATTTGCATTAGGGTTATGATTTTACCTTTCTGAAAATTATAAATTAACACTCTTATTCATAAACACATGTCCCTTTTGTTTCTTTTCAAGCTGTCTTCTATGACAGTATAGTGCTGGGTTGTCCAATGTGGTAGCCACCAGCCTTACATAACTAACGAGCACTTGAAATGTAGCTAGCCTGAATTGAGGTGTTCCATAAGTATAAAATATGCCAGCTTTCAAATACTTCGTAGACAAAAAAGAGTGTAAAATATCTTATTAATAATTTTTATAATGATTACTTGTTGAAATGATGCTAATTTGACTATATTAGGTTAAATATTAAATATTAAACATTAATTCACCTGTTTATCTTTATTCTTTTTTAATGTGTCTACTAGAAAATTCAAAATGACATTTGTGGCTTGCATTACTTTTCTGCTGGATGTAACCAATATAGAGCCTTAAGGCTTAATGTAGTACCTATCCCAGGGGTATTTGCAGCTGACATAATGATTTTTATCTTAAAGCTAAAGAATAAATCTTGCATTGTAATATTTATGATGGAAGAGAGAATTTGAGAGACAAATCAAGCAAGTAATAAGCCATGTGCTCCTGAGGCTGGTCCTATTCAGGATGTAAGGCAGATGTTGAGTGAGATTATTGTGGGATTAAATGAGTGAATACACAGCAAGTGCTTGAAATCATGTCGTCGTCATCGTTTTCTGGACTTTTGGGGTTTGTGTTGTTTGCCTTTTGGGAGTTTTCAAGCTCATAAATCAAAACATGGTTTTCCTCTTGCACTTTTTGGCACCGTACAATTCTTTCCGAGTGCTTCTGAGTCACACACCATCCAATAGAAGTGGGGGCAAGGCACACAGAAGTGCCATTGGTCCCACAAAGCTGTCTAGAAAATTATTCAAAAAACAAGAAACCTAGGCAGCACCTGTGCTGTCCTGATATAGGTACCAGCACCACCCTCACCAGTCAGCCAGTCCACATCTGCACTATTTCCAGAATTTGAAGATTTGTTCATAAGCACAGGGGCACCGAGTTGAGTGGACCAATGTGTGGATGTTTGAACCACTTACTCATTATTTAGGCCACTTTAAAAGTCTGCAGAAGGAGGAGACAAAGCTCTTCTAAAACTTGGAAGATTTAACTGGAAAGTCTCGTTAGAATCTTCCTACTGTGAGTTTTCAGCTCCCAGGTTTTCTGGATCCCAAGAGTAATATTTGATTCTGACTCTGGGAATGTTGAACAAAACAAGCCAATGGATTCTGAACGTGGCATCTGCCTTCCATTTTTCAAATTCATAAGAGCATCTCTCCCTCCTGTCACATGAATAGAGCAGCAGCTGCTGACTCAAGAGCGCCGGGAAAAGGGTGATTGTCTTTCACTTGGCATAGACACCCCTGAGGACAAGACTACTGAGTTAATAATCGATTTCACTCCCCTGCAGGCTCTTCCCTGCCCGCAGCTCGTTCGTGAGGGCAGGAGGAAGGGCGGGCGCTCTGGACTCATTTACAGTCCCTGTTTCCTTGAATAATTCTGAGTGAGGAGGACAGAAGGCGGCAAACGGAGTCAGTGAGACAGCTCAAATGCCGCCTGGGTGTTGCATCACTTAGACATAAAATATCAACCCTAAATGCCAGGCTGTTCTGTGTCTGTGGATGCCCCGAAACCTCTCTTCCACCCTGCGCTGACCTAGCCCAAATGCTGACTCAGTCTTTAATCCATGTTCTCTTTTCTTCTGCAGCCCCTGAATACGTTGTTCATGCACCTCTTTGTGGCTGTGGATGAGTATTCTGTTGGCTGTTGCAAAGAGATTCTTCGGTGAGTGGATATGGCCGTGCAGTGGTGAACATGAAAGAGACTGTGTGGATAGTTTTGAAATATTTTTTAAAAGACATTAAATTATTTGGGGTGTTTAATTTGCTTGTAATTTGTGGCTATATTAAAATATTTACTTTGAATAGCAATGATATTTCTGAAAAAAGATAGTTCTTTGAATCTGTTGTCCATTCTGCATGCTGTTATCATTTGAGGCAAACAGGTAGTGCAGTAATTTAAAGAAATGGATTTAGGGTGATGGGAGAAGGAGAAGAATTAAGTGTCACAAGCTTAGACATTTCTAAAAACTGCTTTTCTTCATCTTATCTTTAGAAATGTTTATTAACATGACAGACTTCAAAGCATCCTGAATAATAGGATGCATGGAAAATGACCAGCAGGGCTACCGAGTCATGGCGATGTGTCTCTGACAGCCTCTGACAGCCTGCACAGACATTTGGGGGTGGTGGTCACAGCTTTCAAGTCACTTTGTAATGTCACACCAGACCGTCCAGATGCCAGGTCAAAGGTTAATATTAGCAGAAATCTGGTGTGCCATATGAACATGGCACCCTTTATTCTCTCTGCCTCCATGGGACAGATCGAAAAGGGGCCCTTTAGAACCCAAGGAAAAGGAGAGAAGAAAAAGAAATTGCCTTGAGGCTGTTCTTGCCATTGCAGGTGGGGAGCAAAGGAGCCCATGTGGATTTAGGAACACCTCACCTTTTTAGCGACAGCATTTGTCTTCATCAAGTGCCAGCTGATGGGATTGCTTTGTTATTAACACCGCCCCACCCTCTCTTTCCTCACCAGAACCGTGTATAAGGCAGTGCCAGAGCTGCACTTCATATTTCTCATCGTGCCATCCTACATGAGCCTAGGTAAGGCCCGCCCAACCACCTCTGGTCCCCAGTAGCAAACATTGAAAATTCACTCCCAGAATGATGCTTTGGGGAATGAGAAATAAGAATGGTCTCCAGGTCCTCAATGTACCATGTGCATATTTTATTAGAACAATTAAAGCACAATTTAGAATGGAAACTACATTTTGTTCTGACATCCCAAATTTATTTCTTGATAAATAAGGACATGTTTCTTTATCTCTGTGATTTAGGCTCAACTCTCATAACTGTTTTTGACCAAGTGGGGAACATCCCGTGTCTGACGTATGAGGAAGACTTTGCAGTGCATATATGTCACAGGCACAGCCACTATCCTCAGCTGCACGTTCGCAAAGCCAGGTACAGTTGGAGTCATGCCTTGTGTGACCTAAGCTTCACTGGGACAGTCATCTTCCCAAGACTCTTTAAACTACCAATGCTAAGTGACTATAGCTTAGATCAAAATTTTTTACAATACCCATAAGCATTACTTCATTTGGATGTCTTTATAGTTCCCCTTAATGACATTATTTGCAGGACTATCTGATGATACTCATTTGGTTCTATGTGGCTATAACATTATGCATTGACTCCTCAGGGGTTTCTGAAAACACACAATCCTAGGTTCCACACCAGTAAGATAACTTTCAAATAAAACAAGCTTAAAAATGAACCTGCCTATTCAATTTTCCCGGTAAAACCCACCTATTTTCTGACATTCAGTGAATGAGGATGCTGTTGACCCCAAAGAGGGGTTTTCCAAATTGAAGGTCTCTACCATCAGGTGCCCCAAGTCCAGCAGTCTTAGGGAGATGGCTGTGGCAGTGTTTTCCAAAGATGGCTGCCACACTACCTTCCACCCCGCAGGCTACTCTTTGATGTGACCTTGCCACTCCTCTCTTCAAGCCTTGGGCGCTCCATCCTCTCTTCCTGAAGCTGGGTGGGTTTTGACTGCTTTGACCAGTAGACCGTGGCCAAAGGGATGCTCTGGGACTTGTGAGGCTGGGAAGCTTCTGCCTGGCTCTCTCAGGATGCTTGCTCTGGAGGAGCCAGCCATATGTAAGAAGTCTGGAGAAGCCACATGTTCACAAGGGGAGGGGTGGTTGACAGCCCCAGCTGGGCTCCCGCTGACAGTTAGCCTCCACTGTCCGCTGTGTGAGTGAGCCATTGTGGATGCCCAGCCCAGGAGAGCCCCATATATCTACAGCATAGCTGACATCTGATTGCAGCCACATGAGAGACTCCAAGTGAGGATGCCCAGCTGAGCCCTGCCAGAGTTCTGACTCACAAAAACCATGAGCAATGTAGAGTGGCTGTTTAGAAATAAGAACGCATTATGAAATCATCTCGCAGAGGTGGTTGCTTGGCTTATCAGTGAAGAATAAATTGTATCTTTTGGGATCAGCCATTGCTGTGTTTGAGGAATGCTGACTTTCTTTAGAAAAGCATTTTAAAAGTTTTAAAAACTTTATAAAGTTTTTATCATAGGGAGCCTATGATATACAAAATGGGTGAAAAGCATCCATACAGATAGGAATCAGATAGAGATAGAAACCAAGATCATGAAGATCATGACACAGGCTGGAATTCTAGCAGCGACAGGTCACAGAGCCTATGATTTACCAGGCATGTAGCAGTAGAACGGCATCGTTGTTAAGAGTTTGTAATGCTCACATCAGATAGATCTGGATTCTGATCTTGGCTCTCCTGCTCACCAGGTGGGTTAACTTACAAAAGGAACGTGACCTCTGTGGGGGTGTAAGTTCCCTCTATCAGTGGGTGTAAGCATATTGTCGACAGCACAAGATTGTGATGATTGTGAGCTAATGAATGTCAAGCACTTAGCACACTTCCTGCCATATGTAAGGGCCCAAGAAATATTAAATATTATTATGTCAAAGGGGCTTAGAGTTAAGTGGTGGGGAGAGACTCATCTTCAGTTAACTGTCATGTTGATAGCTGAGAAGCGGGATGCACAGAGAGAGATGAAGACAGCTTCATTACAACTGCTCCTCCGCCCAAAAACACCCCTCTAAATGTCCATCCACCAGTTAATGTTGTTTACCCTTATAAACTGTGGTACATCCATACAGTGGATGCTACTCAGCAATTCGGTGGAGTGAACCATTTACATATAGTAGCATGAATCAATCTCAGAAGGTTTATGCTGAGTGAAGGCAGACTTAGAAACAAAAAGCATATACAGTACTGCTGATTACACTTTTGTGATATACAAAATGGGTGAAAAGCATCCATAGAGATAGGAATCAGATAGAGATAGAAACCAAGATCATGGAGATCATGACACAGGCTGGAATTCTAGCAGCGACAGGTCACAGAGATCCAAGTTGTTGACAACAAGAGTCAAACTCTGTAAAATGTTTGAAGAGATTTATTCTGAGCCAAATACAAGTGACCAGGGCTTTGACACAGCCCCAGGAGGTCCTGAGAACACGTGCCTGAAGTGGTTGGGTTACAGCTTGGTTTTATACATTTTAGGGAGATATAAGACACAAATCAATAAATGTAAGATGTGCATTGGTTCAGTCTGGAAAGACAGGATAACTCAAAGCAGGGAAGAGCCTTCCAGGTCATAGGCACATTCAAAGATTTTCTGATTGGCAGTTGATTGAAAGGGTTTAATCTAAAGACCTGGAATTAATATGAGGGAGTATCTGGGTTAAGACAGGGGTTGTGGAGACCAAGGTTCTTATTGTGCAGATGAGGCCTCCAGGTAGCAGGCTTCAGAGAGAATAGATTGTAAATATTTTTTATCAGACTTAAAAATATGCCTAACTCTTAGTTAATTCTCTCTTGGATCAGGAAAAATGTCTGGAAAGGGAAGGGGATTCACCACAGAATGTAGAATTTTCTCAGAAGAGACAGCTTTGCAGGGCCATTTCAAAGTATGTCAAAGAAATATATTTTGGGGTAAAATACTTCAATTTATTTCAGGGCCTGCCCTGCTGTCATGTTTGTATCTTATTCCTACAAAGAGTCTGTTCTGTCATTCTTAGGGTCTCTGTTTTCATGTTAATCCTGGTCAAGCGTGCCTGAATTCCAAAGGGAAAGTATAATGAGGCATGACCGACCACCCAGCCCCATCATGCGCTGAACTGGTATTTCAGGTTTATTTTAGAATACCCTTGGCTGAGAGGAGGAGTCCATTCCATTGGTTTGGGGGAGCTTAGAATTTTATTTTTGGTTTACATGGTAGGGAAAGGATCAGGCCAGGTGCATAGATACGGAGAGACATGTTAGAGAGTAGCGCTTGGCTACCAGTTGGATGGAAGAGTTAAGGGATGAGGATTTTATGGTAATTCAGGGTTTTCAAGTTTAGGGGAAATGGTGCTTTCATTAACTGAAGGCAGAAATAATAGATTTAAATATACAGGAGAAGGTAGGAAATAGAAACAGAGGGAGAAGCCAGGTTTGAGATACACATTTGTGAGTTGTCAGTTTGTCGGTAAGTGGGGAGATCATGAAATAAAGGAGGTTGTCTTGCTGAGGGGAATATTGTACAGTGAAAAAGCACAGGACCAGGGCAGAACTTTGAAAGATGAAAATGAGCTATGAATAATAAAAAAGAAAACTAGAAGAGAGGGAGAGGAATACAGAAGAAATTAAGACTCATAAAGTGGCAAAAGATGCAGGGAAATGAAATTATTGAGAGAAGCCATTAGATTTCGCAATTTAAAAAGGCACAGATAGGATGAATAAAACTGATACTTCCAGCCAAACTGACCAAGAAAAAAGACAAATTGCCAGTACCAGGAATGAAAGAGGTGGTGTCACTACAGATCCTACAGGCATTAAAAGATTAATATGGGGACACTACAGATAACTCAATGTCGATAAATCCAACAATTTAGATAAAAATGGGCCATCTCAGTTGAAAACACAAATTACCAAAACTCATTTAAGAAAAAATAGGTAACTTGGATGCTTCCATATCTATTAAAGAAAAATCAGATGAACTTTGGGTGAGAGGAACGGGGCCCTCCTGCCCAGACATTGGCCTCTCCCCAACCCACAGCCTGATTTGCTCTTTTTCTCCTCTTTTTCTCTTGTTCTCATGACTGTGAACTCTGCCTTCCTCAGGACCTAGTCCTCAGTTTTCTCTCAAGCTCATCCCTTTGGCTCCTCTGTGCCAACCTTGCCACTCAGTAACCAGTGCCCTACTTCTGAACTCTTGGTTTGGGGTGTGGTCTTGTCACTCCTTGAAGGGCAGAGTTTCACAGGGGAGGCCAAATTGCAGTGAGCGGAATAAATGGGAGGTAAGGAAGTGAAAGCAAAGGAATAGTCACTGCTTTTTTTTTTTTCCTTTTTGCTGGAGAAAGTCACTGCTCTTTAGGGAAGTTTTGTGCTGAAGGGAAGCAGAGAGAGGGAGGCCAGAAATCTACCTGCAGATGCTGAACATTGTGCAAACAGTGTAATGCGATCCCGTTTTTCCTATCCATGTGGAGCATTTTATTTGCCTTCTGAGAGCAGGGCAGCATGTCTCTTAACGAAGTTCACCAAGAAGCAGATTAACTTCAGATACTTATTATCTACCTAATTTAGTTTGACAGAAGAAAATTCCTCATATAAAATGATCTTTCATTACTTTCTTTTTATTAATAGCTAAATAATCCTCTCTTTATAAAACTCTTTGATAATGATACAAATACTAATGCAAGCCAAAGGCAGTCTGAAGAAATGGAATTTTGTGTGTGAAATGACATTTTTAATTGGTTCTCTCACGCCTTTCAAATTTTTATTCCTGATTTATAAAGTGTCTCTTGTTAGTGTCAGTGGAGGCAAATAGACCCTCCTGTCCTTCAGGAAATTATATTTTTTAAAGAAATGTTACCTTCAAAGTATTTACAAGTAGGCAGTTTTTAAATTACAAGAATCTCCACAAATTAATTACTTAGGATCTTTTAAGTCGTGTAACAATTGTTATACTTTTGTCTTCATTTTAAAATCTCTCATTTTTTTATGCCATTTACTAATTTTTTTGGGAGATGGGTTTATTTAATAAAATGAATTCTAGTTTCAAATCATAAAACTTTTAAAAGAAAAACTTATTCTTTCATTTTTCTATGTATGTAACTATACACACACAAGTATAGTAGCATACATGCACTCTCTCTACATATATACATATATATATGTCCATGATCATATGTTCTGTTAATTATATTTTTCACTTAACATAGCATCTCATCATTTATCATCTTTAGAGATCAATTTCATTCTTTTCTGATGGCTGCCTGGTCCATGACGGCCTGACCATCATGTGGCCCTAATACAATTCATTTAGCTATTGCTTATTTATGGAAATTTAATTTAAGTTGTTTCCTGTAAAAAATTTACCACTTTTTCTATAAAAAATAATACTGTAGTAACCAGCATTGTACATGTATCATCCAGCATTCATATATAGTAGTGTACAGTAGATAACTAGATGTGGAATTCACAGTAGGAATTACCCAGATGTTTGCAAATGCTAAGATTTAAAAATAGATGCCACCAAATTATTCAACGTAAATATCATATCCATTTATATTCTGACCAAATAGAGTTCTGTTTCCTTACGTCTTCATCAGTGCTGAGTGTTTTCAGTTATTAAAACTGTTTTCTGGCCGGGCGCAGTGGTTCACACCTGTAATCCCAGCACTTTTGGGAGGCTGAGGCAGGCAGATCATGAGGTCAAGAGATTGAGACCATCTTGGCCAACATGGTGAAACCCCATCTCTTCTAAAAACACAAAAATTAACTGGGCGTGCTGGCCTGCATCTGTAGTCCCAGCTACTCGGGAGGCTGAGGCAGGAGAATCTCTTGAACCTGGGAGGCGGAGGTTGCAGTGATCCGAGATCGTGCCA
Organism: Nomascus leucogenys; assembly: GCF_006542625.1. Taxonomy (NCBI): domain Eukaryota; kingdom Metazoa; phylum Chordata; class Mammalia; order Primates; family Hylobatidae; genus Nomascus; species Nomascus leucogenys. The sequence goes on along the minus strand of NC_044393.1, from coordinate 45,073,102 downwards.
TTGTACTCCGACCTGGCGACAGAGCAAGACTCCGTCTCAAAAAAAAAAAAAAAAAAAAAAAAAGATTCCCGATCTGTTAGGCCAAAATAGTATTTTGTTGCTTTAAATTGCATTTGTCTAAATATGTGAGAGTTTGAGTGCCATTTTACGGGTTCCATTTTAAATGAATAAAATACTTGAATTTAAAGTAACTTCCAGTTAAGCTATCATCCTACTGGATGATTAAACATATTCCTACAAAGTAGGCAATTCTAGACAATTCCAAAGGATTGGGCAGGGGATAGATATGAGTTGCTTACAACCGACAAAGGCAAATTTCTAAAAGTATTTTCTTAAGTTTCAGTCAGGATACCTGATTTGTATCTTGGGAATTATCATTTTCTGGAGGTTTGTAGGGCCTAAGTACTTTCAACTTAGTTATTCAGCAAGGGACTATTGTAATAGAAAACTTGTATATAAATCCAACACTGGAAATGACATGTATAGAAGCAGCCCATCCAAAAATTCCCCATTCCTTTCACTTTTTTTTTTTTTTTTTTGAGACGGAGTCTTGCTCTGTCGCCCAGGCTGGAGTGCAGTGGCGTGATATCTGCTCACTGCAAGCTCCGCCTCCCGGGTTCACGCCATTCTCCTGCCTCAGCCTCCTGACTAGCTGGGACTACAGGTGCCCACCACTACGCCCGGCTAATTTTTTGTATTTTTAGTAGAGACGGGGTTTCACCGCGTTAGCCAGGATGGTCTCGATCTCCTGACCTTGTGGTCCGCCCGCCTCGGCCTCCCAAAATGCTGGGATTACAGGCGTGAGCCGCCGCGCTTTCACTTTTTAATAAGGTATTGTCTGTTAATTTAGTCACTAATACCCTACTTGTCACTCAGGATGCAGGTGCAGGAGAAAAGGTGTGGGATGTGCTCAGCCCAGTGCCTGGCTCCCAGTAAGCATTTGGTAACAGATGGTTATGGTTTGGCCTCCCTTTCTCCCTCCTTTCCTGCCCCCCTTGCTTCTTTTCTTCCTTTTTTCTCTTGAAAACTTGAGTGCTATGGAGTATAACCTTGAGTGGACAAGGTTCACAAAACTTGAAATAAACCTGGATACCTTAACCTGAGGTCTTGCACATACAGCCCCTGATGGTGTGCCCATAGAAAATCTGAAAGAAGCAAAACACAAGAGGAATGATAGCAAAGAGGTGATGGGGGTACTTTGCAGTGAGGAAGGGATGTTTATTAGAAGATAAGTGGACAGTAGTGAATTCATGTGGAAATGGTGACAGTATGGCAGTCAGTGCCTTTGCCTGCAGAAGGTAGAGAGTGTGGCACATTTTAGAAAGCCCTCTATCCACATGTTCAGATTCGAGTTTTGACACTTGCAGGCACACAATTTCATGTATCTGGAGAATGCAGTTGTGTGGACTACCTCCCTCCTTAACAACGCTAGAAAAATGGAGACTACAGAATATCAAACGGGCATGGCTGTGTGCTTCGTAGGCTGCCTCCTTTCTCTTATTTCCCTCACATGTATTTTTTGACATCCGTTTCAACGATAGTTACTTGCACTGATAGTTAATGGTGAAGAACACAATTCGTAAGACACTGAACCAGTGAAGGGTTTGGGGATGTAATTATCCTTCAGCCATTTGGCTAGTGACACATTCAAAACCAATGAATTAACACTGTAATCCCCTGTCCCATTGTGGAAAATTATGTTGTAATCTGCCCATCTACTTAGACAGTAATTAGTGAAGTTACTGTTCTGTACTTTTCATACTATCTGAAATAAAGCATAGCTACTTCTGGACACACCTTTAAAATCTACAGTGGGCTTGATTAATCATCCGTGGTGGATTTGAGTTGTTTTCAGATTTAGAAACTACTGGCATGCTCTTTTTCTGGGGGAAAACCTGTCTTTTTCAAGTCCTCCTGGGGCTGGGAGGACACTTGGCCAAGGAAAGGATTATGTGCTTTCAAACAATGTTGTGAAATAACTGGTTCCCTTAGTGGAGTATTGCTTCTTTGTTGATAACAATGGTTGATTAAATTTGTTCAACCTTGTTGCTTTTTAAAATAGATGAAAAATCACTAATCATCAGGGAAATGCAAATTAAACCACAGTGAGATACTACCTTACTCCTGCAAGAATGGCCGTAATTTAAAAGTCAAAAAACAGCAGATGTTGGCATGGATGTGGTGAAAAGGAATACTTTTACACTGCTGGTGGGAATGTAAATTAGTACAACCTATGGAAAATAGTGTGGAGATTCCTTAAAGAACTAAAAGTAGAGCTACCACTTGATCCAGCAATCCCACTACTGGGAATCTACCCAAAGGAAAATAAGTTGTTATATGAAAAAGATATATGTACACACACGTTTATAGCAGCACAATTTACAATTGCAAGGATATGGAACCAACCTAAGTGCCCATCGACCAATGAGTGGATAAAGAAAATGTGATATTTATACACCATGGAATACTACTCAGCCATAAAAAGGAACAAAATAATGTCTTTTGCAGCACCTTAGATGAAGCTGGAGGCCATTATTCTAAGTGAAGTAACTCAGGAATGAAAAACGAAATACCGTCTGTTCTCACTTGCAAGTGGGAGCTAAGCTATGAGGACACAAAGGCATACAGAGTGACATAGTGGACTGTGAGGGCTGGGGAGGGGGAGGTTCGGAGGGGGTGAGGAATAAAATCCAACCTATTGGGTACAGTGTACACTGCTCAGGTGATGGGTGCACTAAAATCTCAGAATTCACTACTAAGGAACTCATCCGTGTGGCTAAAAGCCACCTGTATTCCCAAAACTATTGAAATTAAAAAAAAACAGATGAAGAAAACATTCTTTAAGATTTAAGATTGGTGGTTTATAGTTACAAAGTTTTAACTCTTAAGGCAATCATTTTTATGAAGCATTTGATAGTCTCATGTCATGCTTTTTAGAAATCCACTTAAACTTGACTTCTGAGCAATTTCATATGAATAAACGTTCTGATGTTTGTTCTGAATATCCTAAAGCATTCCAAAAGAAGGGGTAGAGAAATTACAGATTTCCCCCAACAATCTTCATGAGTAAGACTTTGAAATGACCAGCAAGTTGACCTTGGTTAACGATCCAGCTGGAGCCATACTAGCCCCAGATGGACGTTTAGATCAGATGTGCTTTGAAAAGCACATGACAAATTTGAGCTTAAAACCCTTCATAATTTTTAAAATCATGACGTTTTCCAAGGACTAGAAGCTAAATGACTCCAAAACCCATTTTGAAGTTCTACAGTGGAATACTATATGGAGTTTAGAAATGATAGATTTGATTTTCTTAAAGAAGACCACTAGAGGTCACAAGAGATCTTATAAAGAAAAAAGCTGCTTGGTTTTGCATACCTGAAGTAAAAGGAAAATCTAGTTGGTGCCAATCTTAGGTTCTCCTACCCCATGTTGAGATAGTGTTCATGGTAAAAAGTTAGCTTAACTAGAACACACTGCATTCTCTATCACTACCACTGAATTAGATTTTCTATGACTTGTTTTCTTAATTCACTGGTTTCTTAAATTACACACACACACAGGTTTGAAGAAATATATTTATGGTGTTTGAAGTGACAACATTCAGTTGTACATTTTACAACTGTACACTTGAAAGTCCAGCTAGTGGAATGCAAATCCTCTCCGGATATGGAGAATATCATCAGACAGGAACGAGGAGGCCGTGCCAGGATTCTGGATGCGGAGGTGGCCTGCTGCTGCTGCTGCTGTCACTCCAGTCCTTAAGTGTGAGCTTTCCATCTGTGCATTCGCAGTGGTTTCTGTGCTGGCAGGGAAGTGATGCACACCTCTCAGACTTGAGGGAAGCAGGCCTGCAGGTTTTCCTCTGGGGCCGTAATCATGCAGTGCAGCAGCCAGGCCTTGGAGGCGATGAAGCAATCTCAGGATCTGCGTGTCACCCAGAGACCCATCAGGCTGCGAGGGAGAGTTCTGCATGTTCTGGACGTCGCGGTGCTCCTAGCAAGCCCAGCTATCCGACTGGTGGAAGTGCTGAGGGAGTTCGTCCTCACTTCTCCCCACCTCCCAGAAAGCCAGTGAGAGCTACCAGCTCATTTCTAGCTGTGGACTTAGAAGACACCCATTTCCCAAGTAGGGTGTCCTGAAAGGGGGTTGATTTCCTTAAGGTGTAGGTTCAACTCCATTTCACATGGCACAGTTTTCAGAATCTGATGGAAATCTGGGTGTCTGAGAGATTGATAAGTATGAGGTGGACCTTTTGTTTCCTCCAGGGAAGTTAAAATAAAGTATTGTATAATTGATGACATTAACAAGCACATTGCTGCCCCCTCCAAGACACATTCTGAATGGAAGATATAAAGTAACTTTGCTTTTCACTCAGAGAATTGTACTATTTCCATTGCACTCTGTGTTGATCTGTAAACTCCGCATCATCATCACCACTGGAACACTGTGTGGCATGTCAACGCCAGGGCACATGGCGCTGCTGTGCCAAATTCACAGTGGCTCTCCTTGCATCCTGACTTTGACAGGTGGCGCTCATTGCCTCAGAACAGTCACGTTGAAACATTTGACTACATGAGTTGTTTTCCATAGCTGGGGTGTTTTGTTTCTGTGGGGCTGGACATTGTCATCTGCCATTTGAGACTATGTGAGGCTGATGTCATACTTTATCATTAGCACTCGGGCTGATGCAAGATCATAAATTATCAATTACCCCAAGGAATGCATTTAGCAGAACAAGTTCCTCTTTATCCATTTTGGGGAAGGGCTTAAGAGAGAGCCTCTTCAGAACTCCAAGATTTGGATGTTTTTCTGTTTTTCCCAGAAGAATTCGTGTTGAGGTATGATTATGGATAACTTTGTTAATGGGCTGCTGAGGTTCATGAGCAGGCCTAGGGCTCTGGGTCTTTCAGAACCTTTATTCCTGATGTTTTTAGCTATAGAGTAATATTTTTGTGTCCATCGTATAAATAAACTATGGTGCACAGTTGATTGTGTGTGATTGCTGTCTTCATTCACTTAAATGATTAGGTTATTGAATTATTTTTCTGTTATTTAAAATGTCTGTTAATAAATATTGATGCAACCTTTTATTTTTGGCAAAATGTTTGAAAATGGATTTGTTGACTAGTCTCTCCTAGAATTTTTTACAAATTATTTTTAGCCAATATCATCAAGGACTCTTTTTACAGAGAAAAGCCACCACCTCTTATTAGCAACACTCTTTTGGCAGGTTAAGTGGGGAAGTGAGTTGTTCCTGGAAGGCAGCAGAATGTTCTAGGCTTTTTCTGCCAAGGTTCTGAGGGCTCACGTGGAGAACAAACACTTCCTAAGAACTTAGTGTGCCCCAGAGAGCAGGCTTTAGTGCGTCATTTGTATCTCGCAGCTATTCTTGTCCCTACCTGTTTTTCGTACATGAGAAAACCAAGGCTTAGCATTGAAGTGACTGCCAGTTTCTTAGTCAGTAGAGTTAGAAGGCTAAGTAGAGGGGCTGTGATGCCACCAGCATGGGACCATAGGTTCAGACTGCCCAGATGCTGCCCCTTGGGCATAAAAATTCTGCCCTTCACTGCTGTCAGTATAAATGGGACCTTTGGCAAGGTCTCAGCACAGGGTAAGGGCCCAGTTCACGTTGGCTATTACTGTTGGGCTACATGCTAAAGAACTGCTACAGAATTCCTTCTGTGTCCCTAAAGAGGATTTTCCCTGGTTGGGAAGATGCCACACCTTGGCCATAAGAATTAGCACCAGAACTGGACAATATATATCCGGTGATAATCCCATCATTGGGTTCCTGGGAAGGGAAGTTGGGAGAGAAGAGTCACTGGAGGGTGTAGGGTGGAGATGAGCTTTGGAGGATGCTGGGATTGGGGATAGGCAAGGGGGTCAGAGCACTGGCTGGGAATAGAGGTGGGAAGGAGGGAAGATGGTGAAGTCTCCTTCTAGAGACAATAAGTAAATCAACTCGTATCATTATTGGTGACTAGGGTGGAAAGATGGAGGCAAAGAATTTTGTGCCCATCCCTGAAACAGTGGTGAGCTTGCAAAAGTGGAGTTGTTAAAAAATAATTTCAACTTTTATTTTAGATTTAGGGGGTGGTACATATGCAGGTTTGTTGCCTGGGCATATTGCATGATGCTGAGGTTTGGGGTATAATTGATCCCATCACCCAGGTACTGAGCATAGTACTCAACAGTTTTTCAACCCATACCCTGCTCCTTCTCTCCCCTCCCTAGAAGTCCCCAGTGTCTATTGTTACCATCTTTATGTCCACGAGTGCCCATTGTTTAGCTCCTACTTACAAGTGAAAACATGCAGTATTTGTTTTTTTGTTCCTGCGTTAATTCGCTTAGGGTAATGACCTTCAGCTGCAACCATGTTGCTGCGAAGGACATGATTTCATTATTTCTTATGGCTGCATGTAAAAGTTTTAAAGTAAGATGAAGAAAGCAGGGTTTCAAGAAGGTTAGTGATGGTGGATGGAATGACAGAGTTTCTCCTTACAATAGTCAATGGGAAGTGAGTGCAGTGATTCAAGCTTCTGTAGTAAGAAACTCTCTTATTCCACCCACTGACTGTGGAAGTCCTGCAGTTCTTTTTGGTTTCTCCTGCCTAAGTAATAATGATAATAACAATAACATTGCACATGACCTTTTATTAACATTTGCTATTTTTATGACAGATGCACACACAGTAACAGAGAGAGGTAAAGTACCCAAGGTCACAGCTGGGCAGAAGCAGGATCCAGACTCAGGCAGCCTGGCTCCCCTGTTCAGGCTGTGACCACTATGCTGTATCATTTTTTTTTTTCTAATCTTTTCAAGAGCACCATAAGACTTAATGCATTTATGGTGGCACCTCAGTCCACTGGGCCACAGGTGACCACTGATAATGCTCAGTGATCACGTGCAGAAATAGATGGACAAGTGGTCAAAGCCTACCTTTTGTAAATTATTGCAGGGATGAAATAGCTTGAAAAATGACTGCAGCATCAGTAGTGCAGTCATACCCTTCAAAAAATGGTTGACATTTGTTTCTGGCTCCCTGTTTTAGCCTCATCACTAGAAATTCCTGCTGATGCCCTTGCATGATGGAATAAGACTGTTTGGTGGTGATGACATCAGGGCCAGGTTGACAGTTTTAAAAAACAAAGGATCTGGTTGCCTGGATAAGGACCCTTTGCTGTCTCTCCTTCCAGAGAGTTTTGACAAGAGGTGTATTAGTCCATTCTCACACTGCTATAAGGACATACCTGAGACTAGACTATTTATAAAGGAAAGAGGTTTAATTGACTCACAGTTCTGCAGCACTGGGGAGGCATCAGGAAACTTACAATCATGGTGGAAGGGGAAGCAAACACGTCTTTCTTCACAAGGCAGCAGGAAAGAACAATGAGAGCCGAGTGAAAGGGGAGGCCCCTTATAAAGCCATCATATCTTGTGAGAACCTTCTCACTATCATGAGAATAGCAGGGGGGAAACCGCCCCCATGATTCAATTCCCTCCCACCAGCTTCCTCCCACGATGTGAGCATTATGGGAACTACAGTTCAAGGTGAGATTTAGGTGCGGATACAGCCAAACCGTATCAAGAGGTTAACAAGAAGATTCAACCTGTGGAGTCATGGTGATGGTCCCTCCCATCCCGAGTTGTGATCTTCTTTGTGTGTTTTTTCCTCCTTGTACCATGGTCTTGTTGGCTAGCTCCCTCCTTCCCTCTGAAGTTTTGTAGACCAGAGACCTGGTTTTTCAACTGTGTAGTTCTTCCATCAAGATACTTACCGTTTTTAATGAAAAACCAGCATCATTTCAACCATTACACTTGTGTCAGCAGAGGCAAAGGTTTCATCCTGGGAGCAGGGTGAAGATTTTCATCCAGAGTGCATGCGGTCATCCAGTTTAAAGCATTTAGACTTAGGAAGTGCAGCTGTGGCAGGATCAGGGGATTCATTCCTGCAGGGGGCAGGAGGAATGGTGGCAGGGCTGGCAGGACAATAACCTCTGGCCCCCAGCCGAGGACTCCCCTCTCAACTCTTTTGCTTCCTGCTACAAATGTTCAAAAGAAGAGTCAAAATAAAGGAAGATTTTTGAAGTGCATTGTCAGCTTGGCAGAGTGTGAAGGCAGGGCTTAAGTCACTAGACCAGAGCTCATATCACGGCTCTGCTGCCAACTATTTCTGTCATCTTAGGCAAAGCATTTCCTCATCCCCATGGGCCTTGCTCTCCTCCCTCTGCAAAGTGAAAATGGCAGTGCCACCCTCCTGGGATCGCTATGAGAAACACAGTAGCAGAAATCATCTGGATAAAGCCCTGAGCTTTATATATATACATATATATATATATATATATATATATATATGTGTGTGTATATATATATATATACACGTATATATGTATATATATACACATATATATACGTATATATATATGTGTATATATACACATATATATACGTATATATATATGTGTATATATACACATATATATATATATACTGATCACTCAGTATATGGAGCTGCTATTAACGTCGAAGAGAACATACTAGAAGATAAAATGGGATGATTAAGATGGTAGAATAGTAAAGCTAGGGGGAGGAAATAGACATTAGTAGCCAAAGTAGATATACTAGAAAAAAATAACACAATGCTGAAACAGTTTTACAGGAAGAGTATCAGAAAAAACAACAACAACAACAACCAAAAAAAAAAACAAAGTATAAGAACATCCCAGACAGGTAAAAAAGAGCACTAAACTTACCCAAGAATGTGCTAAAAAGAAGAAAGGAGTGTTAAATCCTGCAGCAAGATGGAACGCAGGAGCTAGCCTCCCCAAACTGCAGTAAATATGGTTTTTGTTCCCACCCGCCGCTGCCCCCTGTCCCAGACTAGTTGTCAAGGTCTCTGTAGAGGGTCCTGAGAATGGAAGCGAAGTGGATGTCCCCAGGAGGGTGAGCAGTGCTCCGTCACTTCACCAGCCTTCCCCTCCATGGCAAGTGCAGAGGCATCTCAGGAATAAAGGATGCCATGGGCCAGTGTTTGAAAAATGCATAAACAAGGTTAAATATTCTTTACTGTAGTGCTTCTCAGAGTCTTTAATATATAACTGTGAAACAGGAAGGAACTTATAGTGGTTGTTGTTTTTAGGCATTGGAATTCTTTGGGCTGGGAGGATGCTCTGGACAATATCATAGTGGTGTTTCTTAGAACATCCTTGGGAAGTGCTGCCCCTAGTCTCTTGTCCTTTGGCCCATGACAAGTGCTTCCCTGCATCCCACACCCACACATGCCAACTGTGTTCCCTCTGCCTGCAATCTAGGTTTCGACATAGCTTCCTCCCTTTCTCTTCATTCAGCTCTCAGCTCAGATGACCCTCCTCACAGAGGTCCTCCCTGACCACTTCACCCTCTCTCTATCCCAAAGCATGTATCATTATTTGAAATGTTTAGAGTTGTCTGAATTGGTTACATCTTTATTGTCTGTTTCTCTTATTAGAAGGAAAATTCAGGCCGGGCTTGGCAGCTCATGCTTGTAATCCCAGCACTCTGGGAGGCCGAGGCGGGCAGATCACGAGGTCGAGAGATAGAAACCATCCTGGCCAACATGGTGAAACCCTATCTCTACTAAAAATACAAAAATTAGCTGGATGTGGTGGTGCACGCCTGTAGTCCCAGCTACTCGGGAGGCTGAGGCAGGAGAATCGCTTGAACCTGGGAGGTGGAGGTTGCAGTGAGCCGAGATTGCGCCACTGCACTCCAGCCTGGCAACAGAGTGAGACTCCCTCTCAAAACAAACAAACAAACAAACAAAAAAAACAAAAAAGAAAAAAGAAGGAAAGTTGATACCATGAGTGTTGCTGTAGCCCTAGCACTTAGAACAGGGTCTGGCACATAGTTGGTGCCCTGTTGAAGGAAAAAAATGAGTGAACGAACACTGAACTTCAGCCTTTCTATTAAACAGGGTAGAAGACCATGACGCTCTCATGCCAATATTTATGCGCTATGACACAATTCTGAAGGAAACTTACGGTGAATACTTCCTGGCTGAGCTAATAGAGGCCCAAGATGAAGAGAATCATGCTGTTGCGTGTGAGGTCAGTGACTGATCCATGTGGGGATACACTTAGTGAGAGGGAGGAGGGATGTGAGTGGTGTTGCTCTTGTGTTGCTGGGCACCCCTGGAGCTGCCATTGTCTTCCTGGCCACCCCGGCCCTCCCACTGCCCTTCCAGGTGGGGCACCAGGCCAGCTTCCTCCCCTGGGTTACTGGCTTTAGGCCGTCTTTTGCGAGGCCCTTCCAGATGCCCAGGGTGCTGTAGATTCTTGCCTTGTCCCAAGAGTGAGAGGGAATGGAAAAGACCCCCCAGGGGTGCATAGGGGGATTTCTGAGGATCCCCAAATCTCAGGCTTCAGAAGTCACAAACCAGCGTTCTGCTGGCAGATGGATTTTGTTTGAGTTGGAAAGGTATTTTTTTTAACTTTTTGTTTTGACACAGTTTCACGCTTAAAGTTTATAACTACCCAGATTCCCCAAATGTTAACATCCAACCCCATTTGTTTTATCATTCTCTTGTTCATCCTTTCTAATTCCCCCCTCTCTCTCTCTTTTTCTCTCTTGCTGGCTTTCTTTCTCTCTCATATATATTCTGAACCATCTGAGAGTAAGTTGCATGCATAATGCCCCTTTACCTGTAAGTATTTCAATGTATATTTCCTAAAAACAAGGACACTCTCTTAGATAACTGCAATACAATGATCAAAGCCAAGTAATTATTCCTGTAATTATTATTATTATTATTATTTGTGATGGAGCCTTGCTCTGTCACCCAGACTGGAGTGCACTGTCGTGATCTCGGCTCACTGCAACCTCTGCCTCTTGGTTCAAGCAATTCTGCTGCCTCAGCCTCCGGAGTAGCTGGGATTACAGGTGTGCGCCACCACGCCCAGCTAACTTTTGTATTTTTAGTAGAGACGGAGTTTCACCATGTTGGCCAGGCTGACCTAAGGTGAACTCCTGACCTCAGGTGATCCACCCGCCTTGGCCTCCCAAAGTGCTGGGATTACAGACGTGAGCCACCGCGCTCGTCTAGTTCCTGCAATTCTTTTATCTAATCTACAGACTTTATTCAGATTTTTCTGACAGTCCCAGGAATGTCCTTTATGGCAGAGGTAATTCCAGGCCATTCATTGCATTCAGGTGCTCTGTTTCTTCAGCCTTTTTAAATCTGGAACAATTCTCCCATCAGTCTTTATCTTCCATGACAATTACAGTTTTGAATAGTACAGGTCAGTTATTTTGTAGAACGTCTCAATTTGGATTTGTACAATGTTTTCTCATGATTTGATTCAAGTTATATGTGATTAAATATTTTTGAATTAGCAGCTAATGTAAAAATTATGAAACTCTATATAACAATTGGAATTTCTAGCTTTTCTAAACAAATCAGAAGGCCCAGCCTATTGGGCCCAAAAGACAGCCCACACCCTCTAATTCATGATTCTTCGTCTACTCATTTCTCATTATTTGTTAAAACTGTAAGAGCTGTTTAAAGAATGTTACTTTTCTTGAAACTTGAAATGAAAAGTTCTCTTATTTGGATGACATGAGCAGTTTGAGGCTTTGTTCTACATCAGTGGTTCTCAAACTTGGCACATATGCAGATCACCTGGGAGGCTTTTAACTATCCATACCATGCCAATGACTTGGATCCAGAATATATACAAAGAACTCTCACAACAATAGAAAAATAATCCACATAAAATGTGGGCAAATGATTTGAATAGATACTTTAAAAAAAATGAATAAATAAAAGATACAATTGGCCAATAAGTACATGAAAAGACATTCAACATCATTAGTCATTAAGGAAAGGCAAATCAAAACCACACTAAGATACCACTTTACCTCCGCTAGGAGGGTTATAATAAAAAAGCAGGACAATAGCAGATGTTGGCAAGGATGTGGAGAAGTTGGAAGCCTCATCCACTGCTGGTAGGAATAGAAAATGCTGTGGCCATTTTGGAAAAAGTCTGGCATTTTCTCCAAAAGTTAAACATTTGACCCAGCAATTCCATACACAGAATTAAAAACACGTGTCCACACAGACTTGTACACAAATGTTCATAGCAGCATTATTCATAATAGCCAAAAAGTGGAGATAGCCCAAATGTCTATCTACTGATGAACAGATAAACAAGATGTGGTATATCCATACAAGGGAATAGTACTAGGAAATAAAAGAGAACGAAGCACCGATACATGCTACAGCATGTATGAACCTTGAAAACATGATGCTAAGGAAAAGAAGTCAGTCATAAAGACCACGTATTGTATGATGGCATTTAGATGAAAGCCTAGAATAGACACTTCTGTAGAGACAGAATGTAGATTAATGACTGGAGGGAAAGGGGAAGGAGAAGTGACTAGTATTGGGCATAGTCGTTGATTGGTGGGGGGATGAAAATGTTCTGGGATTAGATAGTGGTGATGGGTGTACAATTTTGTGAATATATTAAAAACCATTGAATTGTGTATTTCTTTCTTTTTTTTTTTTTTTTGAGACAGAGTCTTGCTCTGTTGCCCAGGCTGGAGTGCAGTGGTGCGATCTTGGCTGACTGCAACCTCCACCTCCTGGGTTCAAGCAATTCTCCTGCCTCAGCCTCCCAAGTAGCTGGGATTACATGCATGTGCCACCACACCAGGCTAATTTTTGTATTTTTAGTAGAGATGGGGTTTTGCCATGTTGACCAGGCTGGTCTCAAACTCTTGGCCTCAAGTGATCTGCCCACCTCGGCCTCCCAAAGTGTTGGAATTACAGGTGTGAGCCACTGCACCAGGCCTGAACTGTGTACTTCTTAAAGGGTTGTTTTTATGGTAGGTGAATTATATCAATTATATCCATTTTAAAAAATCCTGTTGCAGGGGTACACTCAGGCCAATTAAATCAATCTTTTGGGGGTGAGACACAATCCATATATTTATTTTTAATTTTAGACACAGGGTCTCACTATGTTGCCTAGGCTTGTCTTAAACTGCAGTCCTCCTGCCTTGGCCTCCCAAAGTGCTGGGGTTACAGGCATGAGCCACCATGCCTGGCCTCAATCTGGATTTTTAAAGATCTCCCCAGATGATTCCAAGGTGCAGTCCAGGTGGTGAAACACTCATCTACATGAGGGTAAAACATACCTGGTGAGAATGACATGACTTTATAGAGATGTGGGTATTAGTTTCTGAAGGTGACAGTTGGCCCTGGAAATTAGATTCTCAAGTACTACATTGAAAGGATTTTTATTTATTTTTATTTTATTTTTTAAACGTTTATTTTATTTTCTTATATTTAGGTTTTGGCATGGTTTCTCAAAGACCCACTTTCACGTATTCTCGGTTAGCCATTAGCCCCAGGCTACCAGGCTAACCATAGAAGGGAGGGTTGGAAGCATTTGGGCCCAGCAGCGCCATTTGGAAAGCTTGTCTTTACACAACTAGACAGAAACTCCTGAGAAGTGAAATGATTCATACAGACCCCAAAAAGGATTTTCATGACCAAACTTTACTTATCAGGTTTAATCAGGGTCTTTGTTTTTGGAAGGCTTTTAATTATTTGGTTTCAAGGTACTAGTTTTACTCTGAAACACTTGAGTCAGTGTTTTGTAGAGAAGCTGCAGTGACCTCTTCCCCCACGTTCTTTCTCTCTCTTGCCGTATGTTTCACACTTTCAGTGTGTGTAAACATCAGAGCAAAGCCGTAGGCTGAAAACTGCGGTTCCAACCCTGCAAGGATCCTTTGGTGTCTGGAAAGAGGCAGAGGGCATCCAGCCCCATTTCCTTCCAGAGGCCGTGCTGCCTCAAGCATCAGAGGCTTTGTGTTCTGTGGAGGGGAGACCACAGACCTCGATCTTAAAATGGAAGGGCAGAAACAAGACTGTGAGCCGGGATCTGGGAGGGGACCTCTAATCTGAAGTGAGCCATGTCTGATGTCTGAAGCCTTTTGGGGTTCAAGATCAATGCTGTTGCTACCCTTTTTCCTGCCTCCCTAGGGGCCTTTTAGGCGATGGTGTGCTGGAGCCAGCTTGCTCTGGCTGTCAAGGGCTGATAAATCCTCAGGAACTCTGCAAACTGCTTGTTAAACACAGCTATTATTAAAAATTAAATTATAGAAACATACAGTATAATAAATTATATTAAAACAAAGTTAATAAATACTCGAAATTCATCACCTTCAATTTTTTTTGCTATTCTCCATGTTCTTGAGGGTTTTTTTTTTAAATGCCTGTGGTCTCTATACAGTAGATATAAGAAATAATGGCTAGCTACTGTGCATTCCCTCCCAATTACATGTTTAGTGGGATCACACTGTTCACTTGACACTGGCCATGATGACAGTGCTTACGCCTCAGAAATCGGCAAATGCTACAGATCTGGGCTTTTCCCCCCCGAATGCTGATTAGGTATTTATAGACACATGTTACTTTAAGGCAACCACTGTCAACCAGAGGAAACAGAAGTCCATCAAGTTTGTCTCTTTCTGAACAGCCACGGCAGTTCCAGGCCATGCATGCAGCATGCCTGAGGGCAAGGCTGTGCCCTGTGGGAAACCCTTACTACTGAAAGGATTTTTAGTTACAAGGACTTTCTTTGGCTTGATAGCTAGTTTAGAGGAGTTTGGGGCCATCACTTCATACAAGTTCCTTGTCATAACTGTACCCTGGCTTACCTTGACATCTGGTGTTTACTCCAAGCTGAGGTTTTAGGGAAGGGTAGTTGGAGGCCAACGGCGGCTCCTAGTGACAGATGGGCAGAGCGTCTGCTTTGGCATCATCCAGGGTGTGGGCAGCAGTGGTCCGAGTAGGCAATACTGACCTGCAGGCAGGGAGAGCCTGCCAGGTCAGCCATGCGCTTGGCATCAGGGGGAGAGGATGAGAGCCAGCAGTGGTCACAATGAGGGCAAAACCCTCACGGTGGAATATTGTCACCCAAAAGGGATGGGTGGCTATAGGGCTTTTTGGATGGAAGCATAAATGAGAAAATACACACATTTCTATAAATGGACCTGTTTGGGAAGACAAGGCCGCAGTACACATAGTTTTCTAGCAATCTAAACCTTATGTGTCATGATGTAGATATTTACAGGACAAGCAAGAACAACAAAACCTTCAGTTTTGTTCTCCAGTATAAGATAATTGAAGACACTTGTGGTGAAAAGTACTTCTGTCACCAGGAAGATAGATAACAGCCAGCAATCAATGCCTTTCTGTTGTACAAGTTAAAAAGTCCATTAAATCCATTTATTTTTTCAGTGCATACACAAGAATGCATTTGGATACTCCTGCAAATTCATATTTAAGAACAGTGTTTCCCAAGTCAGTTATTTGAAAGAAACTCAAAGGAAAAAGCAGACACTTCCACAATATGTCCTTGCTGTGTTGTAGTCTGTAATTGTGAACTTTTGTAAATTGTTACAACCCTGGATGAATGATGGGAATATAACAGGTTGTAGAATTGGAGAACGTTAAATCTTTGTTCCTAATGGCAAAACATGTTTTTCTCATTTTCATCAGAATGTGTGATCCATGTCATTTGAAATCAAATTCCAAACACAATGAGCCATTAGTGTAATAGCTCATTACTAACAGCGGTCTTATAAATAATACATTCTTATCATGCACATGCAGCTCGCTGTGAAGCCAGCAAAAGGTATTTCAGGCCATCGAAGTTTTGTTGCGCCAGCGCGGCTGTAGATTAGAAGGACATCTCCATGTGAACCAAGATGGATGCCAATTTTCCCTGCCGAGAGTGAGGCTGGCCGTCTCTTTCTGCACATATGGTAGATGGATTGGTTAATCAGCGTCTGCTGAGTCTTGGGCCTGAAATTACAGAGAAGCCAGACAACTGCGGCTATGCAGCCTTTGTTCACGAGTGCAAACAAGACAAACAATCACTTGTTATTTGGGAAAAAAATTAAAATGTTTATTTTGGACTTTTATTAAAGTGTCAATGGCTTTATAAAACAGCTGTGTAAATCCAGGCTTTTTCAGCAAGTATCATTTTAGGGGCCCTGTAAAGAAAGGAATATACATGAAAAAATTAATTTTTAAAAATTCCCCTTGTATTTCAGTATTGAGAAAATAGACGAAGTCTCACTTTTATTTTGCAAACACGTTTGAGAACAAATGATTTTTAACTGGGAGACATATTTGAGAACAAATAGTTTTATACCTATTTTTTTTTTGGTGTCATTTATAAAACTGAGTATTATTGTAACCTGATTCTCTGTTTTAGGAGGTTAAAGCATTAACCATTTTCTCTGACTGGGCATTTATGGAAAGATGCTGCGTTCTTGGGAATAGATAATGCCTGTGATTATTGAGGTCTGCTACTTTCTGAATGCGATGGTTATCTAAAAGTCTGAACACTTGGGAGAGAGCACCCAGTAAATGCAGGTTTCCAATAAGAGCTATCAGAGTCTAATCAGTCAACTAGAATTTGCTTAAAATCTACTTAATAATTATTTTATGTGAAATTTAAAGGACTATGTATTTTCTCTCTCTTTTTAAATTTTCAATACGTTCCTTGCAGAAAACAATGAAATACAGAATTACTTAAGGGATATAATAAGGAGTTTCAGTCACAGCCATCTCTCAGTGTGGAATATGATAGAATTAAAGTCTGTTGTTAATTTCTAATGTTTTGGTACCAATCAGGTACCAGGTACCCAACCAGGGTTCAGATCAGCTAGTTACTCATCTTCTTGCTTATGTATTACTCATCAAAGACCGAAAATCACGGGGACGACTGCAAGAGCTTCAGAACCAGGCATTTCAGGGTGATGGGAAGTTAGACGTTTGCAGATCAGACCCACCTGGTGAACCAGCCCAGCCTGACTCAAGTTTACTTCACTCGAATATTTTCCACCAAACTTCCTTCCCTCATATCTCCTCCCCTTCAGACTATCCAGTTAATAAATAAGTGACTTCAAGACAAATTGAAGAGTTTTTACCTGATAAGAAGCTAGGGACCGTGAACTTTCTCTGTACTGGGGGCTGATCAGATGGGCACTGGAACAATGACCTGTATTCCTGAGAAGTGTGCATGGCAGAGGGGAAGAAAGTAGACAGGAGCGCCAGGCTTATGGTGGGGTACAAACACAAGACACTGAATGGCAGAGGATATGGAGCAGGCAGGAGCATGGTCTGAGCAGAGGGCAAGTGTCCCAGTGGTTGAAGGGTCAAGAACTCTGGCAATTTCCCTGTTACTTATGCACCACTAGTTGTGTCCCCAGTGGTCACTTATTGGGACACTTTTTGAGCATGTTTTATGTACTGAAGGAAGGCACTTATTCCTCCCTTAAATCTCAAGGTGCCTGCCAAACCACCAGCCAACCACATTCTGAGGGCTCTGGAGGTTTCCTGATGAGAATCATTTGACCTCTGATAAAGTAATGAAGTGTTTTGGGCTGGGTGCAGTGGCTCATGCCTGTAATCCCAGCACTTTGGGAGGCCGAGGTGGGTGGATCACTTGAGGTCAGGAGTTCAAGTCCAGCCTGGCCAATATGGTGAAACCCCATCTTTACTAAAAATGCAAAAATTAGCTGGGTGTGGTGGCGGGCGCCTGCAGTCCCAGCTCTGCGGGAGGCTGGGGGAGGAGAATTGCTTGAACCAAGGAGGCGGAGGTTGTGGTGAGCCAAGATACACCACTGCACTCCAGCCTGGGCGACAGAGTGAGACTTTGTCTCAAAAAAAAAAAAAAGAATAATGAGGTGTTTTGGATATTTCAGGTGGAAGGCACAGCTGTTGGGTTCATGAGTGTGTGCTCAAGAGTGAACATGCAACTGCTGCATGAGTGCTTTGACTTGGGCCCTTTCCACGGACTCTGTTTCCCACATCCTGATGATGTTCTGGAATCACCACAAGAGCTAAGTGTCCGAAGAAGTCAAGGTACAGTGGCTATCATAGGGACACACTGGGAAATTAAATCTATGCTTTATACACATTGCACTCTTTGCTAAGTGATGGAACTAGATAGGGTACTTTATATTTCCTTCCCCAGTTCCCCTTAAGGAGTAGTTCCCATGGTTGGTCACATCCTTGTGCAAATATCTACAAGCACAGATAGTCACAGTGCAGGGGTGGAGTTAGACATAGTGGACTTGGGGCTTTAGGGCTCCCACATTCAGGATGGTCACTTCTTGAATGTTCATTGCTAGAGTACATGTAATTACTGGTGTTTCAGGTTTCATACACACACACACACACACACACACACACACACACACACGGTCAAATATAACAAGTGAGTTTTTCAAATCAAGAACTCAGGAAATTTTATATCTTTTAAGTTTTAATCCCAACTTTCAGTGCTTCTGTGTTTTTGTCTTTGACAAATCATTATGTAGTATAGGTCTGTTGCAAGTAGTCATTTTTAACTTGCTTAAGTTACTTCTAGCTATATGAAATAATATCAATTTTAAAATATTGTCTGTATCAAGATTTTCACCATGTTCAATTAGGTAATCTCAAACTTCGACGTTTTAATTTAGTGAGGTTTTACTGTATCCATGGGTATCTTTGCGGTTACATATTTGGGTTCTTACAGAAGACAGATGCAGGCAGGCAAGTTACCATGGGTACGTCAATTCAGTTCTCCAAAGCTGGATTTCTTCATTTGTAAAATGAGCATAATAGTAATACCTCCCACACGGGGGGTTGTGAAGTTTCACTGAGATAAGCCATGTAGAGTGCTTTGCACAGTCAACACTCAATAAATGTTGATCATCGCCGTTAGCAATTATTTTTTCTTTGTGTTGGCCTTCCACCAGCTTGGATCTTCCTGGGGTAAAATTGGGGTATTTCAAATTGCTATGCTTTCTCCTGTCTGAAAGATTATACCAAGATTGTTCAGAAATGGGGAAAGGAGCACTTGGCTGGTGGCAAAGGACTTGTCAATCTAGACAACAGAAGGCAGCGACTTGGCTAAGCTTATCCCCTGAATGCATAAACCCAGTGCACAGTGTCTAGACCTCATCTGAACATACACACTTATCACAGAGAACTTGCAAAGCCACAGATAGAGGAGTTTCCCTTTTGTGCTGATGATAACAACACCCTTCCCAAAAGAGATTAGGGGTCCTTATTGTTTAATAGTGAAGCCTTGCTTGCCATGCTTCCCAGAGAACTCTACCATGGGAGAGTTCTGAAGGAACTTATCAGTGTAAGATAGTCTGGAACCATAAGTTGTCATTGTTATTTTCCAATGCTTAAATTCTTCTTCGAAAGCAGCACTAAATGGCCTTTTTTTTTGAGATGGAATTTAACTCTTGTCACCCAGGCTGGAGTGCAATGGTGTGATCTTGGCTCAGTGCAACCTCTGCCTCCCGGGGTTCAAGTGATTCTCCTGTCTCAGCCTCCAGAGTAGCTGGGATTACAGGTGACTGCCACCACACCCAGCTAATTTTTGTATTTTTAGTAGAGACAGGGTTTCGCCATGTTGGCCAGGCTGGTCTTGAACTCCTGACCTCAGGTGATTTACCTGCCTCAGCCTCCCAAAGTGCTGGGATTACAGGTGTGAGCCACTGCACTTGGCCCTAAATAGCCTTTTTATGGCTGAATATTCTCATATATAAAATGGAGATAAAAATAGTATCTAACCCAAAGAATTGAGGGGACGATTAAATGTTAGAATCTATGTGTTGTGGTTAGCTCAGCACCAAACACAAAGTAAGTCCTGAACATTTGAAAATATTTTTTCCCCTGTGGCTGTTGTAATGAAGAACAAGTTGAAAAGATGTAGTTCCTTCCAGTGTGTTCCTGAGTGGCTCTGAGGCTACTGTTCCCTACATAGAATGAATGGAAGATTCCTTAGAAACTTTATGGGGCAATGAAATTCAAAATTTAAACTGAACCCTGGACTTAAAAACACACATAAGCTAGTAAATCTCTAGCAAGAGCCCACAGAGATATGGGCACTAAAAGAAGTCCTACTTCTGTCTACCTCCTTCAATATTTTTACCTAAAATAAGTCGATCTAGGACAGATGGTAAGTAAAAAAAATAGGAAAACTTATCTTCTGCGCCTTGTTTATTTTTGAAAGTCAGCTTTATGTGTATTGACACAAAGATGATTCTTTATGAAATTTTCACCAGGGAGCTGGCATTGTAGACTTCCAGATGACTTCCAGGGATTGAGTCACAAATCATCAACAGCTCATTATATCTAAGAACAGAGTCATCAGCACATTTTGCTGCCATCTTCCTATCAACAACAACAAAGAATGAGGCTCCAGAGAAAATTCTAAATGTACTGTGATCTGTTACTTTCCTTTCCTGATGAAAGTCTCAAGTTAAAGGAAATATAATTTCTCTAAAATATGAACTAAAATTCTTGTTTCAAATGAGCACACATCACTGTGTCTCATATCTTGTATTTTGTTTAGTGCTTTTTTCCATTTCAAAGGATTTTTATATATATTATCTCATTTTATCCTATAACTTGGTGTAGGAGAGCTAGGGAAGGTGAGGTTCTCTCCATTTTATACCTGCTCAAGCTCATTCAAGCTTTTAAAGCTCATCAGTGGCTGACCCAGAAGGCAGACCCAGCCTCTCTCTGCTTTTGTGCAAGATGATAGTCTTGGCAAGGTAACTTTTTATCTTGGATGGTTTTGACAGAAAACTCCAATGACGGGTCTGCTACACAAGATACATGATCAGTTTTTTCACTTTATTTTTATTTTTTATTTTTATTATTATTTTTTTTGAGATGAAGTCTCCCTCTGTCACCCAGGTTGGAGTACAGTGGTGCAATCTCAGCTCATTGCAACCTCTGCCTCCCGGGTTCAAGCGATTCTTCTGCCTCAGCCTCCCCAGTAGCTGAGATTACATGTGTGTGCCACCACACCCAGCTAATTTTTTTGTATTTTTAGTAAAGACAGAGTTTCATCCTGTTGGCCAGGCTGGTCTTGAACTCTGGGCCTCAGGTGATCCGCCCACCTCAGCTTCCCAAAGTGCTGGGATTACAGGCATGAGCCACCATGCCTGGCCAGTTTTTTCACTTTAATAAGTTATTTAATGAATGATCACTTCAGTGAGTGATCAGTGACCTGCCCATATCCCTCCGACTTTTATTTTGTATGTGTGTGCTCCAAACAACTCCTGTCTGCTATAATCTTCACCTCTGTGTCTGCAGGCTTTTTTAAAACTGTGAAAGGCCACTCTGACCTATGCAGGGGTCAGGCTGGAAGTGTCAGGAAATTATCACTCAAGGAATAGACTCTGTTTCCCTATGTCACATCCCAGCTTCCCTGCTGGTGCTTTCTCCATCAACTCCCAAATAAATGGTTGTAACTGAATCTTTAACTCAAGGTTTGCCTCTGAGGCAAATGAGACCAAGACACTACTAGTTAGGCCTTTTCCTACCAGCTGTGAAAGCATTTATTTATACACAACTGACTTGGGTGAGAGTGTAAATACCCCAGCTCCCTCACTCCTCAGGTGGGAGCACTCAGAGACGTGAGTATTGGCTGGTTTCCCAGAGTTCTCCTAAGGGATTAAGTTTCAGTTGTCCATAATAGTAATCTGGGTGATCACACATGTGTTGTTGTTTTTTAACTTTTAAGTTCAGGGGTACATGCGAAGGTTTGTTACATAGGTAAACTTGTGTCATGTGGGTTTGTTGTACAGATTATGGCATCACCCAGGTATTAAGCGTAGTACCCATTAGTTATTTTTCCTGATCCTCTCCCTCCTCCCACCCTCCACCCTCAAAAGGCCCCAGTGTGTGTTTTTCCTCTTTATGCGTCCATGGACAACACACATTTTATTAGTTGTCTTTCCTTCCCTGTCTCTTTCCTCACTCTCCTACTGGTGCATCCTGGAACCACCTCCAAAATAAACTGCTTATTCTCAAGCTCTTCTCTCAAGATCTGATCTTTCCCTACCAGCTGTGAAAACTTGCAATTTCACACCAACCTCAACCCTTTCAAGCAGAATAATGTCAAGA
Organism: Nomascus leucogenys; assembly: GCF_006542625.1. NCBI lineage: Eukaryota > Metazoa > Chordata > Mammalia > Primates > Hylobatidae > Nomascus > Nomascus leucogenys. The sequence continues at coordinate 45,051,120 of NC_044393.1, read as the reverse complement.
CTCAACATTCTTAAATGAATCCAGAGGCCCTCCTTTCTCTAGCTCCTAATACACATGGTAATTAGCTTACTGTCCTTCATCATCCCAGCCTTATCAAAAGTTTCCCTGGAGGTCTGGCTGGTGTTAACAGAAAGGAGGGCAGAGTTGGTGTGGCTGACCATGGAGAAAGCTGCCTTGGCTGGTGTGGTGCAGAGAAGCCAGCTTGTTTATGTGCTTATTCCATGACTGCTTGTCCTGAGCAGAAAGCGCCTTTCAGGATCTGTTTTTGGAGGTTTATTAAGTATGTCTGTTCTCAATTCCAACAGTTTAATGAAGATCTAAATAAAATGCTAGGTTCTACCTTGAAAAAAAAAAAGTTTCCCTGAATCTAAAATGTTTAACTGTGCAATCAATTTGTGTTTTACCTGAATAATTTGTGTATGTTCTCGTAGCTGCCCATTTTGCATATATAATCTATTACACACTTGTAAACTTTGGTTTTTATGTACTAAACATTGGGAGTAAACTGGAACCAATGGGAATAAGTTCTAAGGATGCAAATTTTGTCCAAGCATAAGGAAAAACTAGTAGAAGTGTATTTTTTTAATTTAATGGAGGACCTAGTGTGGAAGTAGCAAGTTCCCAGAATATTGGAAGAATTCATAAAGAAACAGTCATACGCACTTACAAAGGGCTTTCTGCTTGTGTGGAAGATTATACTGAATGAGATTTAAGATCCCCTTAAATGCTAAAAAAAAACTTATTGAATACACATCGAGATGTTCCATATGCCTGGCGCTTTATGAATATTTTCCTTCAGTGACAATAAAATGGTTCAAAACAATATTTTTTTCCAGTTGGCCACAGCACTGGCCCTGCCTGGCATTTGCAAATCAAGCTGTGTCTTTTGTTAGCTGCATCACCCAGTAAATATTTTGGAATCAAGCTTGAGCTGGCAATTTTCTTGATGATGCATAAGGCAAAATAGGGCACAGCCTGCATTTCCACAGCTGTACTGGCATTGCCACATTTAATAGTTAAAATAAAAAAATAAAAACAAGCAAAAAACAAAACTTTTGTCCCTCATGTAGGCCGTTGAGATCTGGGCAGCATGGATCTCTGTTTTAAAAGACTCCTGCAAGGTTCCTATTTGTAAATCTCATTATATACCCAGGGCCCACCTTACAAAGTCTCTGCAGAACTTGATATGCTCCTTGGCAGGGAGAGATTTCACTTTACATAATAGAGTTGTGGGCATTCAAAAAAATAACTAGTGTAGCCCCTTGTCACCAAGTCATCCAGGAAAACTGTGGCTCACTATACATATAAAAGGCCCTTCAAAATAGAATTTTTGTAATGTCTCCATGTAAAACATCGCAATATTGCCTTCAACTTTTTTTTTTTAAATTACTCCTACTGTCAGGAAATGTCTTTATATGTCTTGTTTCAATTTTATGTCTTGTTTTATTGAACTCACATTTGCTTCTTACCTCAGATTCCCTTATCTCTTGGGTTAGGAAACACCTGGACCCACTCTCCCTGTGTCAGAGCTAAAAAACAATGGCTACATTAAGTCTTACTGATTGTGTATTAAATCATCCCAGGTGTTTTCGCCTCTCTTCCTAAGGTTCCATTTTATGTTCCTGGATTCCCTTCTATTTTACTTTATTCTTCTTTTAACACGGATTCCAAATAGGACTGGAGCATGTATCTACAGAGTGTGTCAGGATTTCTGCTGCCATCTTTACATTACAGATCTCGGAACCTTGTTTTTAACAGTCAGTTCATTCTGTAGTTAACCAGTGACCCACCAGGACTTAGTCTGCCAGGGCTGTCATAACAAACTGCCACAGACTGGGTGGCTTAAAAAAACAGAAATTGATTTTCTCACATTTGTGAGGCCAGAAGTCAAGACATTGGAGGGGTCAGTTTCTTCTGAGGCCTCCCTCCTTGACTTGTAGATGGCTGTCTTCTCCCCGTGTCTTCACGGGGTCTTCCCTCTGTACCCATCAGTGTTTTTGGTTTTTCTTTTTATAAGGACACCAGTCACAATGCATTAGGGCTCACCTGTAACTTTAACTTTAACTCAGTTACCTCTTTAAAGACTCTGTCTGCAAATACAGTCCCATTCTGAGGTACTAGGGGTTAAGACTTCAGTGTACGAGTTTTGGGGGTGGGAAGAGGCACACTACAGCCCAGGAGAGGCTCTATGGTATCGTACTGCCTTCCTCTGGTCCCTAATAGGAGGGTGGTATGTGTTCAGGGTGGGGAATGTTTGGATGTCTACATCCTCTCATAAGCCCATGTTCTTCCCCTGGCTGGATGTAAGCCGCACCCACCCAACCCTCTGTGCCCGAGGAAAGTCCCTGTGTCCCACCAAATGAGCTTCTCATTGCTCCTGGCGTGGGTTTCAGATCCCCCTAGGAGAGGAGCTCTGCTCTTGCAGCCTACCGTGCCCTGGTCACCTCCACTTCCCAGGAGGCTAGGGTGAGTTCTGGGGCCCATTATAGCTCTCACTCAGTGGCCACACAGCAATATTACTCACTTGGTGGCAATTGCCACCAAATTTGCCATTTTCTCATTGTGATCTGGGTTTTGAGCATCTCAGTTCTCCCTCCTCCCCTTTTCTTTCCTTCCCCTGGATCCTGTGGTGTGGTTCTTTGATGCCTGTAGTCAAGGCTCTGACAGTAATGCAGACAGTGGCAGCAAAGTCGGCTTTACTTAATGTTCATACAAAGCCCTAATATACTAACTTATACTTGTTAAAATTTGAATTATGTATTTATTTATTTTTATCGTTTTGAGACGGCGTCTCGCTCTGTCGCCCAGGCTGTAGTGCAGTGGCGCAATTTCAGCTCACTGCAAGCTCCACCTCCCGGGTTCACGCCATTCTCCTGCCTCAGCCGCCCGAGTAGCTGGGACTACAGGCGCCCACCACCATGCCCGGCTAATTTTTTTGAAATTTTTTTTTAGTAGAGACGGGGTTTCACTGTGTTAGCCAGGATGGTCTCGATCTCCTGACCTCATGATCTGCCCGCCCCAGCCTCCCAAAGTGCTGGGATTACAGGTGTGATGAATTTTATTTTTTTAAGCCACTGAATGTCTTTAGTATATGAAGGCAACATCTTTGAAAGCATTAGCTACTCTTGCCTATATATATATATATATATACATTTGATTTTCTAGAATCTACTTTGTTAATTCTAAAGCTTTGCAAGAGATGTTGATAAAACAAATAAATCCTACCAGACCTATACGCAGGCATCTCCAAGGTTGAGAGTTTAGACTCTTTCAGGGCTCTCAGGGCAGAGCCCCTGGACTGGTAGGATACCAGGAAGACTATAATCCAGACCTGAAGCCCAGAACTTGTTGTCAGGGACATGGCCCCAAAGCCATCTTGGTGAGCCTTTTGGTTATTTCATAAAACCTGTTGTCAATTCTCCATCTTAATTCCAAAGCTGATTTCTAAGCCTTTTCTAATGTCTTCAAAAACAGCCACAGCAACAAAGGATGGCAACCACTTAAGAATCTATTATTTTGCAGACAGCAACATGACTGAGATCTGCATTCCTCCTTTCCTCTTCAGCCCTGGGAGCGACCTGTGATATCACAGCCTTGTTCTCCAACAGTCAGATTCATTTCACAATGGTGGAAATACAAGCGCATTTTTGTACGGGGCCTGGAGGTCTTCGGAAGAAAAGTGGCTTTATTTATATTCGTTATGATCATTATGTGCTGGGATTATTTTCTCAGTAGGGGATGTCTCTTTTGCCCGTATTTATGAAGCAGGGGAGAAGGCATTTAATGAAGTTCAAGAGTGTATTTGACTGTAAAACACATCTCAGTACATTCACATGTAAATAACCCTTTTATTTGTTCTCTCTGGTGACCTTTTTCCTGTTGGGGTAGATCACAGTTTGTTGTTGTTTTCCATTTTCAAATGGAAGGCTGAAAGATAATAATGAAAGCTTATGCAAAAAAATCCATGTTTAAAATAATGTTGATATGCCACTTGTGTTGCAGGATAATTATAGTAATTTGGCTATTACGCTATATGGAGTCAGGAGTTAGTCGCTAGAAAACACGGTGATAGGGGTGATTCAAGGGATTTTCATCCCAACTGGGTGTTTGATCCTGCTGACTTTTCTCTTGAAAATCAATTGCTTGCAGTGAATACTCTGAATTCCCCCTTGATTAAATTGGCCATCAGTGGGTCACACCCATTGCACCAAGGTCACTGTGAGTTCTGTTTACAAAGAGTTTTTGATGATTCTTAAAGTATCATGGACCAAATTTAATCTGAGCCAAGCGGCTAAGGAAGCAATTACTGAAAAGCACAGTTTTTGCACATGGCAACAAACAAAGGAAAACTGACTAATTCTGAAGCCCAACATGAAGCCAGTTATTTGCCTATTGGGTCAGAGGCCTTCTCTCCACTGCATTTTGCTTGGACTTTCCGTATTGTCAGACCTCCAGAGACAGATAGACTCACTCAGTAGAAGACCTGGTAGAGGCACCTTGGAAGTGTCTTTGACAACTTTTCCATTTCTCCTCAAGATAGTTAATAGATTCAGGTTTTCTATTTCCTTTGAATCAATTTTGGAAATAAGATTATTCTAGAAAAGCTTAATTTAGTATATGAAGATGAAAAATTAGCATACAGTAGTGGAGATATATATAGGTGTATATGTATAATATATGTGTGTATATATATGTATCCAACTCTGTGGAAAAATACTTTAAAAAAAATTTTTTTTTTAAGAGACAGGGTCTCATTTTTTTGCCCAGGGTGGGGTATAGTGGTGCAAGTATGGCTCACTGCAGCCTTGAACTCTTCCTGGGCTCAAGTGATCCTCCTACCTCAGCTTCCTGAGTAGCTGGGACTATAGGTATGTGCCACCATACCTTGCTAATTTTTACATTTTTTGTGGAGACAGGGTTTCGTTTTGTTGCCAGGCTGGTCTTGAACTCCTGGCTTTAAGCAATCTTCCTGCCTTGGCCTCCCAAAGTGCCGGAATTGCAGGGATGAGCAACCACACCCAGCCTGTCTTTTTTATGGAGCACTGATTTAAATCTACATGAAATATTCTAAAATAAAGAGAAAAGCAAATCACAAAAGTAGCTATATAGAAATATTATTCATAATAAATGTGGGAAAATATTAAACTTCCCTAAAACTGAAATGCACATTAAAACCCAAGATCTTTTTCTCCCCCACTTTGCCTACTAAATTATAAATATGCGTTGTAATTAGAACACTTAGTTCTGGGCAAGAAGCACTGTAATGAGCACTCAGATTTTCTGATGTTCTGAAGGTTGACTGATATAACATTCTGGAGTACAATTTAGTCATGGTTATCACAGAATGCATTAAATGTTCATGTTCTTTGACTTCAACTATAGCAAATTTGAGGAAATAATACTAATACTATAAAAAGATCCATATGCAAGAATTTCACTAAGCTTAATCGTAATACTAAAAATGAACAAACAAAAAATATCCAAATAAACAAATGTAAAAACCCCAAGTCTCCCACAAGGAGATGGCTAAACTTGTGAATATCCCTTAGATAGATATGCAGAAGCCTTTAAGAAGAAGGTTACAAATAGTGAGGGGAAATGGTTCAGATATAATCTTAGGTGAAAAAAATCAATGCAAAATGAATTACAGTATCAGTAAAGTCACCTAATAAAACACATGTTATGAAGAGTACAGGGAGGCAATGAACTAAAATGACAAAAGGGCCGGAGTCATAGAAGTGGCAATAAAGCAACGCTTTTATTTCCTCTCTCTATTTTTTTAAATGTGGAAACAATATTAAATCTACAGAAAAGTTGCAGATACATTTTTTCTTCCTAATCCATGTCAACGTAAGTTGCCAACATGAAGTTGGATCACCTTGGAATACTTTTGTATGTATTTGCTGTAAAGAGGGACATTCTCCTTTACAACCTCAAACATCCACTGATATCAGGAAATTAACATGAATATGTTACTACAATTTAATCCACAATCCAAAGACCCCAGTTACATTTCTTCATTTGTCCCAAGGATGTCCTTTGTGGCAAAGGAATCCAGTCCAGGGTAACAAACTGCAGTTACTTGTCATATTGTCTTTCAATATGGAACAGTTCCTCAGTCTTTCCCTGCTTTTCATGACCTAGCCCATAATTTTGTAGAACGTAATTTATTTTTGTTTGTTTGATGTTTATTCATGGTGAGAGTCATGTCATGCATGTGGAACTCTGGGCTGTCAGTCCATCCTATCTGGTGTGATACATTTTTAGTCTGCCCTGTTACTGATGATGATGTGTGTCACTTTGATCACTTTACTAAAGTGACTCTTTTAGGTAAAAATTAAAATTGTTTTCACTTATCCTAGTCTGTGCAGAAGTCTGTAATAATGTCTTTCTTCCTGAACTCTGTATTAGCGCTACCCTGATTTTCACTTGGAATCAACTGATCCTGTTTTACTCCTTGCTTGGGGTTTCATCTTTGCTCCACCCAGCATCCCACCGCAGGTACTTGCGGCTGTTGAGGTCTCCTTGGGTAAATGATGCTCTTGGTTGCTCCATACGTCAGTCCCTCTATGCTTGAGCTGGTGTCAGCCTCTGGTAATTGCTGTGCGTGGTCCATTTCAGGCAGATGGCTCCTGACTTACTTTGTAGCCAAAACAGACTTCAGCGAGGCAGATTCCCTTCCCCCTCTAACTAGGATGCTCACAAACCACGTGGACCCAGCTCCCAAGTGCTCAGTCTAAAGCTTTACCTACAATTTATTTTCTCCTGTAACTGTGATTATATCTCTTTCTTAAAGTCGTCTTTGCTTTTTACTCTGTCTTTTCTTTTAATTAGGTTTTCCTGTTTGGTCTTTTCAAAGAGCTAGCTCTTAATCTATCAAGTCTATGGGTTTCTTTTTGAATTTATTAATATCTGCTTTCATGTTGTTACCTCTTTCTCCTGATTTCTTTGAATGTGTTTTGTTCTTCCTATTCTAATTGCCTGATTCATTCTTTTTTTTTTGAGATGGAGTCTCACTCTTGTTGCCCAGGCTGGAGTGCAATGGCGCAATCTCAGCTCACTGCAACCTCCACCTCCCAGGTTCAAGTGATTCTCCTGTCTCAGCCTCCCTAGTAGCTGGGATTACAGGCATGCACCACCATGCCTGGCTAATTTTTTGTATTTTTAGTAGAGACGATGTTTCGCCATGTTGGCCAGGCTGGTCTCGAACTCCTAACCTCAGGTGATCCATTTGCCTCGGCCTCCTTCTTTTGAAATAAAAGCATTTCTTGGGAAGAAAAATTTTTGCTCTACCAACTTAGGTCCAAGCGAGTGGGGGCCTGCAAATTGACTAACAGATTAACAGGAGAAAAAAGTATTATATATAAAATAATATATAATACTATGTATAAACCGGTTTGGTGGTTGTTAAGCTCTTCATTTCCCCCATTTGAAACGTCTCAAAAACATCCACAAACAAGGAGCAGGGTTGATTGCTATGGAGAGAAGACCAGGGCTACAAGTTCCAAGGAAAGAGATCTGCAAAAGGAGATAGCAACATAGATTAGAATGGGGAAACAAAAATAAAAATCAAGATTAATATCTGGAGCGACTATCAACCCAGTTTCTGAGACCAAAGGGCATCCAGTCAAAAAGACTTTTAAACATTGGATTTGAAGCCTTTCTAGACAGGAGAGTGAGCATGGCATTGGCAAACTGACAGATTTCCCAGTTTGCAGTTTGAAGGTTGTTGGTGATGGCATAGACAGCAAATCACCACAACCACGGTCATGGCTGTTTCCTGGAACGCAGCATAGAAGATGAGTGTTATAGTGAGCTTCCTGAGTGGCCCACACAGCAGCAGCTCCAAGCACGGGGCCCATACTCACACTTGATCTATTGTGATGATGACTATTTTGAAGTTCATGTCAAGCCATCTAACTTCAGCTCACAGGGCTTCTTAAGACTTTGGAGGGAAAGGGGCAAAACAAGACAACCTAGAGGCTCAAGGTTCCGGGCAGTCAGATTTTACAGTAATGCCAAGTCAGGAGGATGGGAGAAAATCTGGAAACGTGAATTACTGGCAACATGTGTAAGATAGCAGGATCCAGTTTACAAAAAGGTAGAAATGGCTCAGAGATAATGGGCAGAATTAGAATCTGATAACTCACATGAGTAGATTATAGTTTTCCATTGAAATACAGAATTTATCTATTAATCACCCAGATTTTGATCAAGGATTATAAATTAATATTATTTTGTTTGTAAAATAAGTCCAGTCTCATTAAATTTGGTTTGATTATTTATATGAATACTTCAAAAATGGTAACAGACCACATTAAAGTTTGCTTTGCTGAACTGAGATTAGGAATCTCAAATTGGACTCTTAAAAGCCTGCTGGGACTAGGAAGTCAGGCCAAGAACTTGCTACTGGATTTCACCTATAATGCCTATAGATTTGGGTGGATTCCTTTTCTCAAGGTCTCCCAAATATCGTAAGATTCCTGGGCCTGCCAGGAAGTAGCCTTACTAACTCACCTCCAAGGCTGGGAACCCTGAAGGCAGGCACCAGTATGCTTTTTCCAAGAGGGCTTTGTAAGCATAGGCTCCACAAAGTCAACCTCATTTCCTTAAAGCTATCATTCTCAAATGGGACAAATATGACATTCCAATCAAATCCTTGGTCATAACCAGTTATGTCTTGTTACAAGGAGGACAGATGCTTATTGAAACTATGCAAACAACTATATTGCCATGAAAATGGGGACACTCAATAAGAGTTGGAATTCTGGAGGGATCAGGCAGGGAGAAAAATAAAATATTTCATTTCTGTTTACAAAAGCATAATGTACAAAATTGTTGTAAGTTATAGATAGCTCACAAAGAAAAGAGAGAGGGGTTCCTTAAATCCAGGATAAAATTTTAAACAAGGCCATAATTTTTATTCATCAGTTCATTTAGTCCAGTGTAATTAATTCTTGTTCTGCTTGATCTAAGGTTAGTAGTTTTATGAATCCCTCAGCTTCTCCACTAGAGTTTTGGAATTCCCTACTCAGTTCAATGGTGTAATCTCAAAGTTATTTATGCAATACCTTCAGAAGCCTGCACCCTAGAGTACTTGGCATATGCCTTTTCCATGGCTTTCCTTTTGTTGAAAACAAGTGTTCTAGCTTATAGCTTCTAGAAAAACTTCAGAATAAAACAGTAACTATCCAGGATAAGAAAAGACTTAAATGGTGTGATTAATGATCTGATGAGAGTTCACTATAAACATAGCAAAATTGATGAGGAAATTTGGTTGTTTCTGTGGCATAGAACTTTTAAAATAAAAAGTGGAATTATGACTATAATACTATGCTATTGTTGTCTAATGTCAGGCAAAGCAATACCAGCACACATCATAGCGTGGGCATTGACAAATTTCTAGGAACTTCATATACTTCCTGAAATATTTATATTCATAACATTTACGTAAAATATATGTAAAAATATAACCTTGGGAAAGTTGTGTCTCTTCTTATTTGACAATGCTTTTCATGCATTTCAACATACCTAATTTTATTTAATTTTATTTGTTCGTTTTTCCATCACTCCCTATCCTAATTAATATTTGATATCTCTTTTTTTATAAGGTGAAAGAACAAATCCTTTGAGATTTTCCAAGGGCTTTCTGGAAAATCTGGAATTTATAGCAGCTGAACTTGAACTTCCAGGATAAAAGGGTCATCATTCTTCTCCCAAACTGTAAACTCCTTTGTGGGGGTGAGGGAGTCAATGGAAGCCGTATTTTCAGGAGGCTCTGCTTAAGTTTAATGTTTCTTTCTGTGGCTGCTGATTGTTTGAATGTTTTCAGTTTAAAATAATCTTCAACCATTTTGGTGGGCTGTTCATCACTTCACATTTAAAGCCATGCATCTTCCACTCAGTATTGCCTTGTCTTTATCCCATAAGCTATTACCAAGTGATATTGATATTAACATCCTTATTCTCATTGTAGTTATTTTATGAATATCTGTGGTTGTGATTTTAATTTTGTCTTTTATCTGAAATTTTTTAGGGAAGTGGTTTGATTTTCATTGGGTGTGATTATTGTGTGTGCTTGTCCTCTTGTCTTTAATTTCTAAATTTTTGCATTGTGGTTAGAAAATATGACCTGTGTAATTTCTACTTTTGTTTTAAATTAAGGTCTTTTATTACAGCCTAACATAGGATCAGTTTCATACATGTCCATGGACTTTCAAAGAGAATATGCATTCTCTGTTTATAAGGCTCAAATTTTTGTATCGTGTGGTTAAATATAGCTTACTATGATGTTCAAATCTTCCATAACTTCATTATTGTTGGCATGGTCTATCTTATTCTGAGAAAGAAAAATTTCCCAGTTCACTGTGGTCTTATCTTCTCCACTTATCACTGCATTTGTAAAACTTTTGCTTTATGTATTTAGATACTGTGCTCTTTGGTACATGCAGTTTCATGACAATGAGGTTATACTTGTGGATATCTTTTATCAATACAAAATAAGTACCTTTGCTCCATCTAATATGTTTAGCTTTGAATTATATTTAATCTTATATAATATTTCCATTCCTAGGCCCACACTGTACCACAATAAATTTTATAGTGAAGTGTTCTAAGCAATGTCCTCCAAGTCTTGGGCATAGATAATTTTGACATGGGACAATGAAGAATGGATCTTAGACAACTTTACTCAAGTCTCCTGCCCCATGTTGTTTTGCCTTTTACATTTAGGTCTACCAGCCACACGTAATCGATTTTCACATATGGTGTGATATAGAAATCACATTTTATTTTTTAAAATATGAATATCCAATTGACTAAGTACCATTTATTGAAAAGGTCATTCTTTCCCCCTATTGCAGTACCATCTTTGTCCCAGATTAAATGTCCACATATGTGTACATTTGTTTTGGGATTCTCTGTTCTATTTGTCAACAATACACTGTCTTAATTACCATAGACTTATGATAAATCTTGATACTGGCAGAGTAAGTCTTTCCACCTTGTTTTTTAAGATTATCCTTTTTATTCTTAGTTGTCTAATTTTCCACATAAACATGAGAGCTCAAAAAAAAAAAAAATAGGCTGGGTGCCATGGCTCACGCCTGTAATTCCAGCACTCTGGGAGGCCAAGGCAGGCAGATTGCTTGAGCCGAGGAGTTTGAGACCACCCTGGGCAACACGGTGAAATCCTGTCTCTACAAAAAGTGCAAAAAATTAGCCAGGCATGGTGACATGTGCCTGTGGTCCCAACTACTCAGGAGGCTGAGGTGGGAGGATCACCTAACCCTGGGAGGTGGAGGTTGCAGTGAGCCAAGATCATACCACTGCACTCCAGCCTGGGCAACAGAGTGAGACCCTGTCTCTAAAATAAAATAAAATTTTAAAATAATCATTTTAGGGATCTTGAATGGGATTGCTTCAGATTTGTAGATCAGTTTGCTGGTGGGGAAATTGACATTTTTATAATATATTAAGCCTTCTAATCTCTGAATGTGGTATAGCCCACAATTTATTTATTGAAGGATAATTAAGTGTCTTAGATTCCTCCTATAATGTTTTATAGATTTTTATAGAGAGGCTTTGCATATCTGTTGTTAGATTTATTCCTAGATATTTGATATTTTTACACTATTGTAAATATCTTTTAAAAATCATTTTTCAAATTGTTCATGGCCGTTATGTTGTAGTGGAATAGGCTTTTGTATATTGATTGACCTTATGTCTGGCAACCTTTCTACACAGACTTACTAATTCTAAGATTTATCTGTATATTCTTTTGTATTTCTCTATATAATGTAAATTTTTGTTCTTTACTTTCCAAACTTTATAATTTAAATTTGTTTATCTACTGGCTAATACCTTAAATAGAAATGCCATTAACAGACATCCTTTTGTGGATCTCAGAATTAACTGAAAAGTTTTCAGTATTTCATCATTAAGGATGACTTCGTGAATACTCATTGTCAGGTCAAGGAAGTGTCTGTATTTCTGGTTTGCTAAGAGTTTTATTAGGAATGGTTGGTTTGTTTTAACTGAGTTGAATTTTATAAAATGTTTTTTTCTGTGTTTCCTGAAATGATCATATGATTCTTCTCTATTCTGTTAATAAGATGAATTACACTGATTGACTTTATGTTAATTATTTTGTTAATTCCAATTTAGTCTTGATATACAATTCTTTATATGCAGTGCTGGATTTTGTTTGCTAATGTTTTGTTTAGGATTTTTGCACCTATGTTCATGAGTGAGATTGGCCTGCAACTTTCACTTCTTGAAATGTCCTTCCTTGCTAGACTCTGGAAATGGAAGTTATGCTGGTCTCATAAAACAAGTTGAAGAGTATTCTCTCTTCTATTCATTTCAAGTTTATTACTGAGTTTATTTTAAAAGTTAGTTTATTATTTCCAAAGAATAGAAGAGAAATACTTTTAAAGTACATGTGATAATATATTCATATAATTTCTAAAGATCAAATCAGTGTAATTGGGATATTCATCACGTTAAATATTTGTCTCTTCTTTATGCTGGAAACATTGAAATTATTCTCTTTTAGCTATTGTGAAATATATGATAGATTATTATAAACTATAGGCACCCTATTGAGCTATCAAACACTAGGTCTTATTTCTTCTATTAAATTATATATTTCTACCCATTACAAATTTTCCTCTCGTCCCCACCCCACTCCACTGTTCTTCCTGGTCTCTGGTAACCGCCAATCTACTCTCCACCTTCATAGATCCATTTTTTTAGCTTCTATATATGAGTGAGAATATGTGATATTTGTCTTTCTATGCTTGGCTTATTTCACTTAGCATAATGGGGGCATCCATTTCTATCCATGTTGTTGCAAATGACAGGATTTTACTTTTTAATGGCTGAACAATATTCGATTGTATATATATACCACATTTGCTTTATCCATTCATCCATTGGTGGGGACTAAGCTTGATTCCATATTTTGGCTATTGCGAATAGTGTTGCAATAAACATGGAAGTGCAGATAACTCTTCAATGTACTGATTTCATTTCTTTTCAATATATACCTAGCAGTGGGATTGCTGGATGGTATGGTAGTTCTAGTTTTTTAGTTTTTTGAGGAACCTCCGTATAGTTTTCCATAATGATTGTACTAATTTACATTCCTACGAACATATGTATATGTTTGGGTTCCCCTTCTCTATGTTCTCACCAGCATCTGATACCTTTTTGATAAGCACCATTTTAACTGGGATGAGATGTTATCTCATTGTGGTTTTGATTTGCATCTCTGTGATGATTAGTGGTGTTGAGCATTTTTTCATGTACCTGTTGTCCATTCATATGTTTTCTTTTGAGAAATGTCTATTCAGATCTTTTGCCCATTTTTAGTGAGATTTTTTTTTGCTATTATTTGAGCTCCTTATATTCTGGTTATTAAACCCTTGTCAGATGGGTAGTTAGCAAATAATTTCTCCCGTCCTGTGGATTGTCCTTTCATTTTGTTGATTGTTTCCTTTGCTGTGCAGAAACTTTTTAACTCGATGTAATGCTGCTTGTCTATTTTTGCTTTGGTTGCCTGTGCTTTTGAGGTCTTACACAAAAAATCCTTGTCCAGACCAATGTCCTGGAGTGTTTCCCTGATGTTTTCTTCTAGTAGTTTCATTGTGTCAGGTCTTAGATTTAAGATTTTAAGCCATTTTTATTTTATTTTTGTGTATGGTGAGAGGTAGGGATCTAGTTTCATTCTTCTACATGGTTGTAAACTATAGTCACCCTACTGATCTATCAAACACTGAGTCATACTTCTTCTATTAAACTGTATGTTTGTACCCATCAATCAACTTCTCTTTCTCTCCCCCATCCCCCTACTCTTCCTGACCTCTAGTAACCAGCAGTCTATTCTCTATCTTCACGAGATCCACTTTTTTAGTTTCCACATGTGAGTGAGAACATTTGATATTTGTTTTTTTTCACATTTGTTATAATCCTGTGCTGAAGTGATATATAGGTATGTAACACTGTGCCCAGCTGGTGAATAATATTTTTAATGTGTTGTTGAATTTGGCTTACTAGTATTTTGCTGAGGACTTTTGCATCCAGTTTTCCTAGCACCATTTATTGATGAGACTTTCCTTTCCCCGCTTTGTTATTGATGCCTTCGTCAAAAATAAATTGGCTGTAGGCCAGGCATGGTGGCTCACACCTGTAATTCCAGCACTTTTGGAAGCCGAGGTGGGTGGATCACTTGAGGTCAGGAGTTCGAGACCAGCCTGGCCAACATGGTTCCACTAAAAATACAAAATTAGCCAGGCATAGTGGCACGCGCCTATAGTACCAGCTACTCGGGAGGCTGAGGCAGGAGAATCACTTGAAACCAGAGGGCGGATATTGCAGTGAGTTGAGATTGTGCCACTGTACTCTAGCCTGGGCAACAGAGTAAGACTCCATCTCAAAAAATAAATTAATAAGTTAAAAATAAATAAATAAAAAATAGGCTGTAAATGCATGGATTTATGTCTGAGTTCTCTGTTCTTTTCCATTGGTCTATGTGTCTGCTTTTTACGCCAGTACCATGCTAATTTGGTTACTATCGTTTTGTAGTACATTTTAAAGTCAGGTAGTGTGATGCCTCTAGCTTTGTTCTTTTTGCTCATGATTGCTTTTGGTATTCAGCGTCTTTGTGGTTTAGTATAAATTTTAGCATTGTTTTTTCTGTTTCTATGAAGAATGTCATTAGTATTTTGATAAGGCTTTCAGTGAATCTATAAATTGCTTTGGGTATTATTGTCATTTTAACGATATTCTTCTAATCCATGACCATGGATTATCTTTCCATTTTTGTATGTGTGTGTCCTCTTCAATTTTTTTCATCAGTGTTTTTTAGTTTTCCTTATATAGGTCTTTCACTTCTTTGGTGAAATTGATTCCTAGGTATTTTATATTTTTTGTAGCTATTGTAAATGGGATTGCTTTCTTGATCTTTTTTTCAGATTGTTTGCTGTTGGTGATAAAATATTACTGATTTTTGTATTTTAGTTTTGTATCCTGCAACTTTACTGAATTTATTTATTAGTTCTAACAGATTTTTGGTGGAGTCTTTATGTTTTCCTAAGTATAAGATCACGTCTGTGAACAAAACAAATTTGACATCTTCCTTTTCAGTTTGGATGCCTCTTCTTTCTCTTGCCTAATTCTTCTGTCCGGAATTCCTAGTATTATGTTGAATAAAAGTGATGAAATTGTGCATCCTTGTCTTGTTCTAGATCTTAGAGGAAGGTCTTGCAACTTTCTTTCATTTAGTATAATGTTAGCTGTGGGTTTGTTATATATGGTCTTCAGTATTTTGAGGTATGTTCCTTCTTTTTTTTTTTTTTTTTTTTTTTTTTACAGAGTTTTGCTCTTGTTGCCCAGACTAAACTGCAATGGCGTGGTCTCGGTTCACTAACACCTCCACCTCCCAGGTTCAAGCAATTCTCCTGCTTCAGCCTCCCAAGTAGCTGGGATTACAGGCGCCCACCACCACGCCTGGCTAATTTTTGTATTTTTAGTAGAGATGGGATTTCACCATGTTGGCCAGGCTAGTCTCGAACTCCTGACACCAGGTGATCTGCCTGCCTTGGCTTCCCAAAGTGCTAGGATTACAGGTGTGAACCACTGCGCCCAGTGTTTTGAGGTATGTTCCTTCTGCACTCATTTTGTTGAAGGTTCTTATCATAAAGGGATGCTGACTTGTATTGCATGCCTTTTCAGCATCTCTTGAAATGATCACATAGTTTTTCTTCTTGGTTTTGTTAATGTGATGTATCACATTTATTGATTTGTGTACATTGAACCATCCTTACATCCCTGAAATGAATCTCATTTGATCATGGGTAATGATTTTTTTTTTTTGGGACAGAGTTTCGCAACGTTTCCCAGGTTGGTCTTGAACTCTTGAGCTCAAGTGATCCCCCTGCCTAAGTCTCCCAGTAGCTGTATGTAACATTGTGCCTGACTGGTGAATGATATCTTTAATGTGTTATTGAATTTGGTTTGCTAGTGTTTTGTTGAAATTTTTGTGTCTGTGTTCTTCAGTGGTATTGACCTGTAGTTTTCTTTTTTTGTTCTGTCCTTATCTGGTTTTGGTATTATGGTAATGCTGTCCTCATAGAATGAGTTTAGAAGTATTCCCTCCTCTTCAGTTTTTTTTGAAGAGTTACAGTAAAATTAGTATTCGTTCTTTAAATGTTTGGTAGAATTCATAGTGAAACCATCAGGTCCTGGGCTTTTCTTTGATTGTAGACTTTTTATTATGGCTTCAATTTTGTTATTCATTATTGGTTTGTTGAAGTTTTCTATTTCTTTGTTGTTCAATCTTGGTAGGTTGTATAGTCCAGGAATTTATCAATTTTCTCTAGGTTTTCCAATTTGTTGGTGTGTAATTGTTCATAATAGTCTCTAATGATTCTTTGTATTTTTGTGGTCTTAGTTGTTATATTTCCTTTAATGTTTCTGATTTTGAGTCTTTTCTCCTATTTGCTTAGTCTAGCTAAAGGTTTGTCTATTTTTGTACCTTTCAAAAACCAATTTTTCATTTTGTCTATATTCTATATTTTTTGGTCTCAATTTCATTTATTTCTACTCTGATCTTTGTTTTGGCTATAAAGAAATGATTTTTTTTAAACTTTTAAGTTCAGGGGTACATGTGTAGGTTTGTTACATAGGTAAACTCATGTCATGGGGGTTTGTTGGACAGATTATTTCATCACCCAGGTATTAAGCCAGTATCCATGAGTTATTTTTCCTGATCCTTTCCCTCCTTTTACCCTCCACCCTCCAGTAGGCCCCACTGTCTGTTGTTCCCCTGTATGTGTCCGTATGTTCTCATCATTTAGCTCCAACTTATGAGTGAGAACATGCAGTATTTGTTTTTCTGCTCCTATGTTAGTTTGGTAAGGATAATGGCCTCCAGCTCCATTCATGTTCCTGCAAAGGCTGCATAGTATTCCATGGTGTATATGTATCACATTGTCTTTATCCAATCTACCATTGATGGGCATTTAGGTTGAGTTTATGTCTTTGCTGTTATGAATAGTGCTTCAGTGAATATACTGTGCATGTGTCTTTATGATAGAACAATTTATATTCCTTTGGTTAAATATTCAGTAATGAGATTTTTGCTCCGATCTTTATTTCATTTCTTCCACTAGTTTTGTGTTTTGTTTGCTCTTGCTTTTCTAGTTTCTTGAGGTACATCGTTAAGTTGTTTATTTGAAGTCTTCCTACTTTTCTAATGTAGGCTTTTATTGCTATGAACTTTCCTCTTAGTACTGTTTTTGCTGTATCTCATAGATTTTGGTATGTTGTATTTCCGTTTTCATTTGTTTCAAGAAATTTTTAAATTTCTATCTGAATTTCTTCATTGACTCACTGAAAATGATTGTTTAATTTCTATGTTTTTGTGTATTTTTTGAGGTTCCTCTTTTTATTGATTTCTACTTTTATTCCATTGTGGTCAGAAGAAATACTTGATATGATTTCTACTTTTTTGAGTTTGTTGAGACTTCTTTTGTGACCTAAGATTCTGGAGAATCTATTCTGGAGAATGTTTCATATGCTGATGAAAACAATGTGTATTCTGCAGCAGCTGGTCGAAATGTTCTGTAAATGTCAGTTAGGTCTATTTGGTCTTGTGTGTAGTTTAAATCTGCTGTTTCTTTGTTGTTTTTCTGTCTAGATGATCTGTCTATTACTGAGAGTGGAGTGTCAAAGTCCCTTACTACTATTATGTTGCAGTCTATCCCTTCAGATCTATTAATATTTGCTTTGTATACTTGAACACTCTAGTGTGGAGTTCATAGATATTTATAATTGTTACATCCTGTTGCTGGATTGACTCCTTTATCAGTATGTAGTGATCTTCTTTGTCTTTTTTAGAAGTCTTTGTAGTCGATTTCATCTGATATTAGTATAGCTACTACTGCTCTTTTTTGGCTTTCAGTTGCATGGGATATATTTTTCCACTTCCATTTTCAGTTTATGTGTGTCTTACTAGGTGAAATACGTTACTTGTAGGCAGCATATAGTTGGGTCTTGCTTCTTTATCTATTCAGTTGCTCTACGTCTTTTATTTTTTATTTATTTATGTATTTATTTTTTTGAGACAGGGTCTCCCTCTGTCACCCAAGCTAGAGTGCAGTGGCACCATCTCAGCTCACTGTAGCTTGACCTTCCAGGCTCAAGCAATCCTCCCACCTCAGCCTCCTCAGTAGCTGGGACTACAGGCACATGCCACTGTAACTGGCTAATTTTTTTTATTTTTTATTTTTAGTAGAGACAGGGTTTTGCCACATTGCCCAGGCTGGTCTCAAGCTCTTGAGCTCAAGCAATCTGCCCGACTCAGCCTCCCAAAGTACTGGGATTATAGGTGTGAGCCACCGTGCTCGATGCTGTATGTCTTTTAGTTAGAGAATTGACTTCATTTAAATTCATTGTTATTAATGATAAGTAAGGATTTTATTTTTAGTTTTTAAATTTTTAAATATATTTTTTGAGACAGGGTCTTGCTCTGTCACTCAGGCTGGAGTGCGGTGGTTCAATCTTGGCTCACTGCGACCTCTACCTGCCAGGTTCAAGTGATTCTCATGCCTCAGCCTCCTGAGTAGCTGGGATTACAGGCATGTGCCACCATGCCCAGCTAATTTTTGTATTTTAGTAGAGACGGTGTTTTGCCATGTTGGCCAGGCTGGTCTTGAACTCCTGGCCTCAAGTGATCTGCCCACCTCAGCCTCCCAAAATGCTGGGATTACAGGTACGAGCCACTGCACCTAGCTGATAAGTACAGGCTTTCAACTGCCATTTTTTTGCTTATTTTCTGGTTGTTTTGTGACTCCTCTTTTCCTTTCTTCCTTTCTTACTGTTGTCCTTTGTGGCTAAGTGATTTTCTCTGGTAGCATGTTTGAATTCATTGCTTTTTTTTTTTTTTTTTTTTTTACTTTTTAAAAATTTTTCCATAAGTTATTTGGGTACAGGTGGTATTTGGTTACATGAGTAGTTCTTTAATGGTGATTTGTGAGATTTTGTTGCACCCATCACCCAAGCAGTATACACTGTACCCTATTTGTAGTCTTTTATCCCTCATCCCCCTCCCACCTTTCCCCTCAAGTCCCCAAAGTCCACTGGGTCATTCCTTTTTTTTTTTTTTTTTGAGACAGAGTCTCACTCTGTCGCCCAGGCTGGAGTGCAGTGGCACAATCGTAGCTCACTGCAACTTCTACCTCCCTGGTTCAAGTGATTCTCCTGCCTCAGCCTCCCAAGCAGCTGGGACTACAGGCGTGCGCCACCACACCCAGCTAATTTTTGTATTTTTTAGCAGAGATGGGGTTTCACCATATTGGCCAGGCTGGTCTTGACCCTGACCTTGTGATCCACCTGCCTCAGCCTCCCAAAGTGCTGGGATTACAGGCATGAGCTACCACGCCCAGCCTGTGTCATTCTTATGCCTTTGTGTTCTCATAGCTTAGCTCCCACATATCAGTGAGAAAATATGATGTTTGGTTTTCCATTCCTGAGTTACTTCACTTAGAATAATAGTCTCTAATCTCATCCAGGTCGCTGCAAATGCTGTTAATTCATTCCTTTTTATGACTGAGTAGTATTCCATTGTATTGTGTGTGTGTGCGTGTGTGTGTGTATATATATAGATATATGTGTATATATATATATATATATAGATATATGTATATATGTGTGTGTATATATATATGTGTGTGTGTGTATATATATATATATATCACAGTTTCTTTTTCCACTCATTGATTGATGGCAATTTGGGTTGCTTCCACAATTTTGCAATTGCAAATTGTGCTACTGTAAACATGTATGTCCAAGTATCTTTTTTGTATGATGACTATTTTCCTCTGGGTAGATCCCCAGTAGTGGGATTGCTGGATCAAATGTTATACTTTTAGTTCTGTAAGAAATCTCCACACCGTTTTCCATAGTAGTTGTACTAGTTTACGTTCCCACTAGCAGTGTAGAAGTGTTCCCTGATCACTGCATCCATGCCAACACCTACTGTTTATTTATTTATTTATTTATTTATTTATTTATTTATTTATTTTTATTATGGCCATTCTTGCAGTAGTAAGGTGGTATTGCACTGTGGTTTTGATTTGCATTTCCCTGATCATTAGTGATGTTGAGCATTTTTTCATATGTTTGTTGGCCAACTGTATATCTTCTTTTGAGAATTATCTATTCATGTCCTTAGCTCACTTTTTGATGAGATTGTTTGTTTTTTTCTTACTGATTTGTTTGAGTTTCTTGTAGATTCTGGATATTAGTCCTCTGTCAGATGTACAGATTGTAAAGACTTTCTCCCTCTCTGTGGGTTGTCTATTCATTCTGCTAACTGTTCCTTTTGCCATGCAAAAGCTCTTTAGTTTAATTAAGTCCCAACTATTTATCTTTGTTTTTATTGCATTTGTTTTTGGGTTCTTGGTGATGAAATCCTTGCCTAAGCCAATGCCTAGAAGGGTTTTTCTAGTGTTATCTTCTAGAATTTTTATAGTTTCAGGTCTTAGATTTAAGAGTTGGTTTTTCCAAGGTGAGAGATGAGGATCCAGTTTCATTCTCCTACATGTGGCCAGGCAATTATCCCAGCACCATTTGTTGATAAGGGTGTCCTTTCCCCACTTTATGTTTTGCTTTGTCAAAGATCAGTTGGCTGTAAGTATTTGGGTTTATTTCTAGGTTCTCTATTCTGTTTCATTGGTCTATGTAACTATTTTTATACCAGTATCATGCTGTTTTGGTGACTATGGTCTTATAGTATAGTTTGAAATCAGCTGATGTGATGCCTCCAGACTTGTTCTTTTTGCTTAGTCTTGCTTTGGCTATGTGGGCTCTTTTTTGGTTCCATATGAATTTTGGAATTGTATTTTCTAATTATGTGAAGAATGATGGTGGTATTTGGATGGGGATTGCATTGAATTTGTAGATTGCTTTTGGCAGTATGGTCATTTTCACAATATTGATTCTACCCAGTCATGAGCATGGGGTGTGTTTCCATTTGTTTTTTTCATCTATGATTTCTTTCAGCAGTGTTTTGTAGTTTTCCTTGTACAGGCCTTTTGCCTTCTTGGTTAGGTATATTCCTAAGGTTTTTTTCTTTTCTTTTGTTTTGTTTTGCATGCTATTATAAAAGAGGTTGAGTTCTTAATTTGATTCTCCACTTAATTGCTGTTGGTGTGTAGGAGAGCTACTGATTTTGTACATTAATCTTGTATCCAGAAAGTTTGCTGAATTATTTTATCAGTTCCAGGAGCTTTTTGGAGGAGTCTTTAGGGTTTCCAAGGTAAACAATCATATCATCAGTAAACAGTGACAGTTTGACTTCCTCTTAACTAATTTGGATGCCCTTTATTTCTTTCTCTTCTCTGATTGCTCTGGCTAGGACTTCCAGTGCTATGTTGAAGAGGAGTGGTGAGAGTGGGCATCCTTGTCTTGTTCCAGTTCTCAGAGGGAATGCTTTCAACTTTTCCCCATTCAATATTATGTTGGCTGTGGGTTTGTCATAGATAGCTTTTATTACATTGAGGTATGTTCCTTGTATGCTGATTTTGCTGAGAGTTTTAATCATAAAGGAATGCTGGATTTTTTCAAATGCTTTTTCTGCATCTTTTGAGATGATCATATGATTTTTGTTTTTAATTCTGTTTATGTGGCGTATCACATTTATTGACTTGCGTATGATCAGCCATCCCTGCATCCCTGGTATGAAACCCACTTGATCATGGTCGATTATCTTTTTGATATGTTGTTGGATTCGGTTAGCTAGTTTTTTGTTAAGGATTTTAGCATCTATGTTCATCAAGGATATCGGTCTGTAGTTTTCTTTTTTGGTTATGTCCTTTCCTTGTTTTGGTATTAGGGGGATGCTGGCTTCATAGAATGAATGAGGGAGGGTTCCTTCTTTCTCTGTCTTGTGGAATAGTGTCAGAAAGATTGGTACCAATTCTTCTTTGACTGTCTGACAGAATTCTGCTGTGAATCCATCTGGTCCTGGACTTTTTTTTGTTGGTAATTTTTAAATTACTATTTCAATCTCACTTCTTATTATTGGTCTATTTAGGGTATCTAATTCTTCCTGATTTAAGCTAGGAGGGTTTTATCTTTCCAGGAATTTATCCATCTCTTCTAGGTTTTCTAGTTTATGTGTATAAAGGTGTTCATAGTAGCCTTGAATGATCTTTTGTATTTCATTGGTGTCAGCTGTAATATCTCCTGTTTCATTTCTTAATGAGGTTATTTGGATCTTCTCTCTTCTTTTCTTGGTTAATCTTGCTAATGGTCTATCAATTTCATCTTTTCAAATAACCATCTTATTGTTTCATTTATCTTTTGTATTCTTTGTTTGTTTGTTTCAATTTCATTTAGTTCTGCTCTGGTCTTGGTTATTTCCTTTCTTCTGCTGGGTTTGGGTTTGATTTGTTCTTCTTTCTCTAGTTCCTTGAGGTGTGACCTTAGAATGTCAGTTTGTGCTCTTTCAGTCTTTTTGATGTAGGTGTTTAAGGCTATGAACTTTCCTCTTAGCACCACCTTCGCTGTATCCCAGAGGTTTTGATAGGTTGTATCATTATTGTCGTTCAGTTCAAAGAATTTTTAAATTTCCATCTTGATTTCGTTTTTGATGCAATGCTCATTCAGGAGCAGCTTATTTAATTTCCACATATTTGCATGGTTTTGAAGGTTCCTTTTGGAATTGATTTACAGTTTTATTCCACTGTGGTCTGAGAGAGTGCTTGATGTAATTTTAATTTTCTTAAATGTATTGAAGCTTGTTTTATGGCCTATCATGGTCTGTCTTGGAGAAAGTTCCATGTGCTATTGAATAGAATGTGCATTCTGTAGTTGTTGGATGAAATGTTCTGTATATATCTGTTAAGTCCATTTGTTCTAAGATATAGGTTAAATCCATTGCTTCTTTGTTGACTTTCTGTCTTGATGACCAGTCTAGTGCTGTCAGTGGAGTATTGAAGTCCCCCACTATTATTGTGTTGCTGTCTATCTCATTGCTTAGGTCTATTAGTAATTAGTAAATTTGGGACCTCCAGTGTTAAGTGCATATATGTTTAGGAGTGTGATATTTTCCTGCTGGACAAGGCCTTTTACCATTATATAATGTCCCTATTTGTCTCTTTTAACTGCTGTTGCTTTAGAGCTTGTTTCATCTGATATGAGTAGCTACTCCTGCTTGCTTTTGGTGTCCATTTGCATGAAATGCCTTTTCCCACCCCTTTACTTTAGGTTTATGTGAGTCCTTATGTGTGAGTCTCCTGAAAGCAGCAGGTGGTTGGTGAGTTCTTATGAATTCTCCAGTTCTATATGTTTTAAGCGGAACATTTAGGCCATTTACATTTAATGTTAGTATTGAGATGTGAGGTACCATTACATTCGTAATGTTATTTGTTGTCTGTGTTCCTTGTTTTTGTTTATGTTTTTGCTTTTTAACATGTATGTTTGTTTTATAGGTCCTGTGTGATTTATGCTTTAAAGAGGTTCTGTTTTGATGTGTTTCCAGTATTTATTTTAAGATTTAGAGTTCCTTTTAGCAGATCTTGTAGTGGAGGCTTGGTAGTGGCGAATTGTCTCAGCATTTGTTTGTCTGAAAAAGACTGTATCTTTCCTTCATATCTGATGCTTAGTTTTTCTGGATACGAAATCCTTGGCTGATAATTGTTTTGTTTGAGTAGGCTGAAGATAGGACCCCAATCCCTTCTAGCTTATAGGGTTTCTGCTGAGAAATCTGCTGTTAGTCTGATAGGTTTTCCTTTATAGCCTATCTGGTACTTTTGTCTCACAGCTCTTAAGATTCTTTCCTTCATCTTAACTTTAGATAACCTGATGACAGTTTGCCTAGGCGATGATCTTTTTGTGATGAATTTCCCAGGTGTTCTTTGTGCTTCTTGTATTTGGATGTCCAGGTCTCTAGCAAGGCGGGGGAGTTTTCCTCGATTTTTCCCCCAAATATGTTTTCCAAACTTTCAGATTTCTCTTCTTCCTCAGGAATACTGATTATTCTTAGGTTTGGTTGTTTAACACAATCCTAGACTTCTTGGAGGCTTTGTTCATATTTTATTATTCTTTTTTCTTTGTTTTTGTTGGATTGGGTTAATTCGAAGGTCTTGTCTTTGAACTCTGAATTTCTTTCTTCTGCTTGTTCAATTATATTGCTGAGACTTACCAGAGCATTTTGCATTTCTATAAGTGTGTCCAATTTTTCCTGAATGTTTTATTGTTTTTTCTTTATGTTATATATTTCCTTGAATATTTCTCCCTTCACTTCTTGTATCGTTTTTTGGATTTCCTTGCATTGGGCTTCGCCTTTCTCTGGTGCCTCCCTGATTAGCTTAATAACTAACCTCCTGAAATCTGTTTCAGGTAAATCAGGTATTTCTTCCTGGTTTGGATCCATTGCTGGTGAACTAGTATAATTTTGGGGGGTTGTTAAAGAGTCTTGTTTTGTCATATTACCAGAGTTGGTTTTCTGGTTCCTTCTTAATTGGGTAGGCTCTGTCAGAGGGAAGGTCTAGGGCTGAAGGCTGTTGTTCAGATTCTCTTGTCCCATAGGGTGTTCCTTTGATGTAGTACTCTCCCCCTTTTCCTATGGATGTGGTTTCCTATGAGCTGAACTACAGTGATTGTTCTCTCTCTTCTGGGTCTAGCCACCCAGCAAGTCTCCCCGGCTCTGGGCTGGTACTGGGGGTTGTCTGGATAGAGTCCTATGATGTGAACCATCTGTGGGTCTCTCAGCCATGGATACCAGTGCCTGTGCTGGTGGAGGTGATGGTTGGTGGTGGGGTTGGGGTGGGGGTTGAAATGGACTTTGTGAGAGTTTTTAGCTTTGGTGGTTTAATGCTCTATTTTTGTGTTGGTTGGCCTCCTGCCAGGTGGTGAGTGGGGCCCTAGAACTCCCCAAATTATATGCTCTTTGTCTTCAGCTACAGGGTGGGTAGGGAAGACCATCAGGTAGGGGGCATGGCTAGGCATGTCTGAGCTCAGACTGTCCTTGGGTGGGTCTTGCTGCGGTTGCTCTGGGAGATGGGAGTGAGGTTCCCAGGTGAGTGGAGTTGTGTACCTAGGAGGATTATGGCTGCCTCTGGTGAGTCATGCAGGTTGTCAGGGAAGCTGGGGAAAGCTGGCAGTCACAGGCCTCACCCAGCTCCCGTGCAAACCAAAGGGCCAGTCTCATTCCCACTGTGCCCCCCAATAGTCTGTTTCCATGTGATGGGAGAGCTAGGCTTGAGAACTTGCCCCAGGCTGCCCACCTCCCAGCTGAGAAAGAAAAGGCCTTGGTTCTTCCCCCATCTGTGGAGTCTGCACACTGGATTCACGCCCTCTGCCTGAGTTCTGGCCAGGAGGCTTCTCACCACCAGTTCAAATCGTTACAAACTTCAGCTGGAGATTTCCTTCTCCCTGTGGTGTTTTTCCCCACTCCTCTGGCCACCCTTCTGATGGATCCCTGTGGTGCCAGGCAGGAATGGCCTGCCTGGGAACCCAGCGAGTTCCCAGGGCCTTTCCCACTGCCTACTCTACCCCTGTATTTCGCTCAGCTCTCTAAATTGACTCAGCTCCAGGTAAGGTCAGAAAATTCTCCCACAAACAGACCTCCAGTTTCTCCAGTGGGGGTGTGTGTTTGGGAGAGGAGGATCTCTCTTTCCCACTTTCACAGTTGGGGCACCCACAGTATTTGGGCTGTCTCCCGGGTCCTGCAGAAGCAGTCTGCTTCCTTCAGAGGGTCTGTGGGTCCTCTCAAGATTGCTGGTTTGTTTTTGCCATTGATCTGCAGCTAAAATTCACAGTTCAAGCCTCTGCACGCTGCTTTATCCATCTGAGTTGAAGCTGCAATCTAGTCCTGCCTCCCGTCCGCCGTGATGATCCAAACTATTGCTTACTTTTCTGCTTTTTATTTTTAGTGTATCTATGATAGGTTTTTGCATTATATTTGCCATGAGGCCTATGAAAAACACCTTATAGAAATAATACATTATTTTTAAAAGATGACAGCTTACTTTTGATCACAAAAAATAAAATCAAAGAAAAATCTAGAAAAAAGCTCTATACTTTAACTCCATCCCCCAAGATTTTGACTTTTGGTTATCTCAATTTATATATTTTTACATTGTCTATCTCTTAACAAGTTGTTATAACTATTATTGTTTTTGATAGATTTTTCTTTTGGACTTCATACTAGAGTTATGAATAGATTGCACTCCCCAAGGACAGTATTAGAATATTTTGGGTTTGTCCACGTACTTAATTTTACCAATGTGTTTTATACCTTCAGATGTTTTCTTTTTGCACAAATCATTGGTTTCAAGAACTCCCTTTCACATTTCTTGTAAGATGGATCTGTTTGTTGTGAATTCTCTCAAGTTTTGTTTATTTGGGAAAGACTTTTATATTTCCTTCATATTTAAAGGACAAGTTTGCTGGATATTCTCCAAAGGAAGCTTTTTAATTTCAGCAATTTTGAAAATGTCATCTCACTCCCACCTGCCCTGAATAGTTTCTGTTAAGAAGCCTGTTGCCAGATGAATTGGAGCTCTGTACTTGCTTCTTTTCCCTTGCTGCTTTTAGGATCCTCTCTTTGTTCTTGACTTTTGATCAGTTTATTATATGCCTTGGGGGGAGTCTTATTTGAGTCAGATCTATTTGATGCTTTCTCATCTTCCTGTACCTGGATATTTATCTCTTTCTCAAGTTTTGGAAAGTTATTTTTTTTTTTTGAATAAGCTTTCTACCCCTATTCTTGCTCAACTCCTTGAACACCAATAATTCTTAGATTTGTTTTTTTTTTTCAGGTAATTTTCTGTATCTTATAGACAGTCTTTGTTAGTTTTCATTCTTTTTTTTGTCCTCTGATTATGTATTTTCAAATAGCCTGTCTTTGAGCTCACTGATTCTTTCCTCTACTTGATCCATTCTGCTCTTGAGGGCCTCCAGTGAATTTTTCAGTTTATTTGCTACATTTTCAGTAGCAAATGTATTTGTCAGTTCCAAGATAGCTGCTCGATTGTTTAAATTGTTATTTCAATTATTTTGTTAAATTTATCGGATAAATTTATGAATTGCTTTTTTGTGTTATCTTAAAGATCACTGAGTGGCTGGGTGTGGTGGCTCACACCTGTAATCCCAACACTTTGGGAGGCCGAGGTGGGTGGATCACGAGGTCAGGAGTTTGAGTTCAGCCTGGCCAACATGGTGAAACCCCATCTCTACTAAAGATACAAAAAATTATCCGGGTGTGGTGGTGCGTGCCTAATCCCAGCTACTCAGGAGGCTGAGGCAGAAGAACCACTTGAACCCGGGAGGCAGAGGTTGCAGTGAGCTGAGATCATGCCATTGTACTCCAGCCTGGGCAACAGGGCGAGACTGTGTCTCAGAAAGAAAGAAAAAAAAAAAATCACTGAGTTTCCTTAAAACTGCTATTTTGAATTCTTGGTCATAGAGCTCACATATTGCCGTCTTATTAGGGTCAGTCACTGGCTCCTTGCTTTGTCAATTTGAGAGGACCGTAGTTCCATGTTTTCTGATGTTTCTTGTAGTGTGTGTTTATGTCTTGCATTGAAGGACAGTTCCATTGAAGGACAATTGAAGTTATTTGTCCCATTCTCCCTCTGGCTTGTTTTTTATTGGGATATTTGCTTATAGATTATTTGTAATTTACCTGCTGACTTTCTTTTTTTTCCCCTGCTAGGTAGCTGCCTCCTTTTTGGCACTAGATGGCACTTTAAGCCCAGGTTTGCATCAATTCTAGTAAACGGTCAGAGTGCCACCCATCCTGAATGGAGGAGGTCCTAAAGGGATATTCCAGTAGTGTGGGAAGGCTAGCTAGGGGTTCGTGCCCAGGGCACCTGTGGAACAAATCTCCTACAGTGTGGTGCTGCTGAACTGCCATGCTAATTTGGAGTCTCCTTTGGTTGAGTTACAGAGCAGAATTTCCATGGCTGAGGATGATAGTCCCACCTCCCCACTTTGTTTCTGGCTGTCTTTAGGGATATTTCTTTCTTCTGATACTCCTGATGCCTTCCATGTCTTGGAGTGTTTTGGCTGTCAGGTGATCTAGTCATACTCAAGTACTCCTGATGCCTTCCATGAGTTGAGGCAGGAACAGATCTCCTGCCAGGGAACCCAAGATGGTAGAGAAGCTGATTGTCTACCTCAATATCACTGTTTGCTGTGTAGAAACTGTGAGTTGAGGGAAACTTTCCACACACTTGTAGCTGGGCAGATTGGGGGAAAGTGTGTCATAGATACAGAAGTCTGATTCTCTTACCATCTACTTAGTTTTTCCACTTCTCTGTGGCTCTGGGAACTGTCTCTTTCTCATATTTGAGTTCCAGGATATTGCTGGTGATAATCTGGGTGCTATGTATTTGTTTTTGTTTTTTTTGTGGATGGGGATGGGGAGTGAAGCCAGCTTGCTTCTACACTGCCATTTTGGAACCTGAAGTTTTTGTGGGAAGGTTTTTAATTGCAGTTTATAATTTAAATTGTTAAATAATTATTTATTTATTATATTTGGTAGTTCATAATTTTTATATGAATATATACATTTTCTTTACATTTTCAAATGCATTAGGATAAAGTTGAAGCCATTTTCATTTTTCTCTTATTCTACTTTTAATGTTCAAAGTAGTAATGTTGCCTTTTTCAGTTTTCATGATACTGAGTATTTGTGTTCATTTTCTCTTCTTAAACAGTCTTACTGGTGGTTTATCAATTTTATTAGTCTTTTGAAAAAAATCAACTTTTGGCTTGTTTGATCCTTCTCTATAGTTTGTTACCAAGTTTATTTCTGTTCTTTCCTTTATTAGTTCCCCTTTTGTATTCCTGGACTTATTTGATGTTTTCTTTTATATATGTATTTTAAATAGACTCTTAACTCATTGATTTTTCAGCTTTTCTTCTGCACTAATATAAGTATTTAAACTATAAATATCCTTCTATTCTTGGTCTTTGCTGCAACCCACGAGTTTTGTTATGTAACTAATATGTAACTAATTATCAATATGTTTGAAATTTCATTTTATATATTCTTTGACTTATGAATTATTTAAAATATTATTTATTTATTAACAAACACATGGGAATGTTCTTGGTTTTTTCATTTTTAATTCTGGTACTCTTTCAACAAATGTTTAAGTGTTCAATGCAAAATTGTTATAGGTAGATGTTGTACAGCAGATCTCTAGAACTAACTTATCTTGTATAAATGAAAGGTTATACCTATTTAATAGCAACTCCTCATTTTCCCCTCTCCTCAGTCTCCTGGCAACTACCATTCTACTCTCTGCTTCTATTAATTTCACTATTTTAGATACCTTATAAAAGTGGAATTGTGTATTATTTGTTCTGTGCCTGGCTCATTTCACGTAACATAGTGTCCTCAAATTTCACCCATATTGTTATATATTGCGGATTTTCCTTCCTTTTAAAAGCTGAATAATAATAGTCCGTTGTATATATATATGCCACATTTTCTTTATCCATCCAGGATATCCTCGTTTTTTGTTTTGTTTTGTTTTTTACTAGGCTTTAGTTTAATTGAATTGCAGTCAGAGAACCTACTCTGTGTGTTTTTAATTCTTCCAACTTTGTTAAGCATATGTTCCATTTCTGTAAAGATTCCTTGAGTCCATGGAAATAGTGTGAATCCCTAATTTTTAGGTTCAGTGTTCTGTATAAATCAGTCATATTCGCTAATAATGTCAAATATTTTATCCTTATTAATATTATCACTTTTTTGAGCAGTTTATGAGAGGTGTGTTAAAATCTCCTGCTTTGATTATGGATTTACTGACTCCTACTCATAGGCTGTCTATCATTTTTTTCATTATATATTTTGAGTCTATGTTATTTAATGCATAATTTTTAAATTATTCTATCTTCCTTGAAATTTTGATCAATTATGAAGTTTCCTTCTTTAGTGATGTTTTTGTCTTGAAGTCTACTTTTTATGATTTTAATATTACATGCCATATTTTTTCCTGTCCTTCTATTTTTACCCTTTCTATTTTCTTATATTTTAGATGTGTTGCCCATAAACAGCATTGAGTTTGGTAGGCTTTGTTTTTAATCTAGTGTCATAATTATTGTCTTTTAATTAGAGTATTTAGTCCATTTACATTTAATGTTCTTATGGGTTTTTATCTACCATCTTACTTTCTACATGCCCTCTATATTCCTGTGTTTCATTTACGGTACTATTTATTGGTGTTTTATTCTTTCTTACTATCACCAGTGATATATTAATTTAATTGGTATTTTCAAAGAATCAGCTTCAGGATTTTGTTGATTCTATTACTTCTTGCAACTGCATCAATAATCCATTGCCACAATAATGCTACTAACGAACAGCTACAAAACTACAGTGGCATACCACAATAAGCATGTGTTGTTCATGCATTTGGTGTCAACTAGGCAGCTCTGCTGATCTTGGCTGAGTCTACTCACATGTCTTGGAGTGTTTTGGCTCACAGGTGATCTAGTCAGGCTTTGGCTCTGTTGCATGTCCCTCTCGTCCTTTAGGAGGCTATCTTGTGCAGGTTCTCATGGAGAGGGCAGAGGCACAAGAGAGCAAATGGAAACATGCAAGACCTCAGAAGGTTTAGGCTTTGAACTAACACATGTCACTTGTCCAACCAGAATCAGAGTGAGAGGGGGCCACATGGAGCAAAGGGCCTAAATACAGGGAATATAAAGAATGAGAGTCATCATTGCAACCCATGTTCACACACAAAAAGAAGAATGCTGATGACTTTTGTCATGGTCTTCTTTTTCCTGACCTAAGGAGACACAAACTTCAGCTTAAGATTGGTCTCCTGATTTGTAATACAATAAGAATGGGGAAATGGTATCTGTTTTCCTGGAGGAGGCTAAGACCTCATCCCAAGTCTCATCTCAAGACGATGATTTGGGAATTGTTAATGTATTAAGCTCAAGTTTATTGTACTGGTTGGCCTGGAGTCTACACCACATCCCAGGTAGGAGGAGTTTCATTGAAAATTTTGAGAAAAGCCCTTTGTCCTTTCATGCAACCCACCTAGTATCTTTCTTTTTATCACTGTGGACTTTATTATCAACCTTTTGTCGTTCATTCAGTCATTAAACAAATACTGAGCGCATCCCATATACTAGACTTTAGGAACATAGTCTAGTACATAGTGAGTCCAATACCAGCCAATGACAAGATAAACATGCAAGACAAACAACTTTACAATAACATCATTGTCTTGAAGGATAAAAGAGTGTGGTGGGACCAGAGCAGAATTACACCTAAGTCATCTTGAGAGCATCCACATAGACTTCATAGCCTCCACATAGACTTAATAGACCTCAAAGCTTTTGAGTAAAACTTCAGAGCAAATTGGAGCTTTCTAGGTGAATAAGCAGAAAGATTTTCCTAGCAGTGATATCAAAGAGTGTAGAATAAGGAGATATTCAAGACCATGGCTTATTGGGGGAAAGTACAAGTTCACTGTTGCTGGAGCATCAAGTGAGGGAGTGGCAGGAGACAGAGCAGGACAGGAGAACTGAGGCCAGGCAATCAAGGCCTTGCATGCCTTGCAAGAGAGTTTAGATTCTATTCTATTACATTGGTCATATGTGATGATGAACCATTGGAAATATTTAATTAGAAAGCATTACATGGTCAGTTTCTAGTTCACAGGAAGACTTTACAAAGGCCACTATGGAGTCCAGGAAGGAGATGAGGAGGGACTGAACCAGAACAATAACTATGGAATAGAGCTGGGAGATATTTTAGAGAATTAATGGAACTTGATATTTTATTGGATATGGGGAAAGCAGATTGTGGAAAAGGGGACTATCAATGATGATTTTAGAAACTGGGTAGATGGTGGAACCATTTTGTGAGGTGAGATTAATAAGAGTGAATGGATTATTTGATGAAGATGCTGAAATGATAACAATCATTTCTGATTTGGACAGGTGGAGAGTTTGACTTTCCTAGTAAGCATTTGGATAAATACACTGCATTCAGTCAGCCACAGGTGCCTATTAAAGTAGACAGAAAAATGGCCTCACTAAAGACACCCTTGTATAATCTCTGGAACCTGTAAATCTCACCTTTTTTTTTTTTTTTGGAAAGGTCTTTGTAGCTGTGATTAAAGATCTTGAGATAAGGAGATTATCCTGGATTATCTAAGGTGCCCTAAATGCTATCACAGGCATCCTGTGATAAGGGAGAGACAGAGGGAGATTATAAAGACAGAAAAGGAAAAGGCAATGTGATTATGGAATCAGATTGGAATGATATAATGAGCCAAGGAATGCCAAAGCCAACAGAAACTGGAAGAAACAAGGAACAGATTCTCCCCTAGAGCCTCTGGAGTGAGCATAGGCCTGCTGACACCTTGATTTCAACCCAGGGATACTGATTTCCAGCTTCTTATCTCTAGAATTGTGAGAGAATAAATTACTGTTGTTTTAAGCCACTAAGTGAGTGATAATTTTTTTATAGGAATAATTATCATCTATTGAATACTTTATAGCCATTGTTTAGTAATGCTGAGGTCTGAATGTTGGTGTTGCCCCAAAATTAATTAATTAATTATTTTCTTTTTCTTTTTATTTTATTTTATTATTATTATACTTTAAGTTTTAGGGTACATGTGCACAACGTGCAGATTTGTTACATATGTATCCATGTGCCATGTTGGTGTGCTGCACCCATTAACTCGTCATTTAGCATTAGGTATATCACCTAATGCTATCCCTTCCCCCTCCCCCCACCCCACAACAGTCCCCGGAGTGTGGTGTTCCCCTTCCTGTGTCCATGTATTCTCATTGTTCAATTCCCACCTATGAGTGAGAACATGCAGTGTTTGGTTTTTTGTCCTTGCGATAGTTTGCTGAGAATGAGGGTTTCCAGTTTCATCCATGTCCCTACAAAAGACATGAACTCATCATTTTTTATGGCTGCATAGTATTCCACGGTGTATATGTGCCACATTTTCTTAATCCAGTCTATTGTTGTTGGACATTTAGGTTGGTTCCAACTCTTTGCTATTGTGAATAGTGCCACAATAAACATACGTGTCCATGTGTCTTTATAGCAGCATGATTTATAGTCCTTTGGGTATATACCCAGTAATGGGATGGCTGGGTCAAATGGTCTTTCTAGTTCTAGATCCCTGAGGAATCGCCACACTGACTTCCACAATGGTTGAACTAGTTTACAGTCCCACCAACAGTGTAAAAGTGTTCCTATTTCTCCACATCCTCTCCAGCACCTGTTATTTCCTGACTTTTTAATGATTGCCATTCTAACTTGTGTGAGATGGTATCTCATTGTGGTTTTGATTTGCATTTCTCTGATGGCCAGTGATGATGAGCATTTTTTCATGTGTGTTTTGGCTGCATAAATGTCTTCTTTTGAGAAGTGTCTGTTCATATCCTTCACCCACTTTTTGATGGAGTTGTTTGTTTTTTTCTTGTAAATTTGTTTGAGTTCTTTGTAGATTCTGGATATTAGCCCTTTGTCAGATGAGTAGGTTGTGAAAATTTTCTCCCATTCTGTAGGTTGCCTGTTCACTTTGATGATAGTTTCTTTTGCTGTGCAGAAGCTCTTTAGTTTAATTAGATCCCATTTGTCAATTTTGGCTTTTGTTGCCATTGCTTTTGGTGTTTTAGACATGAAGTCCTTGCCCATGCCTATGTCCTGAATGGTATTGCCTAAGTTTTCTTCTAGGGTTTTTATGGTTTTAGGTCTAACATGTAAGTCTTTAATCCATCTTGAATTATTTTTTGTATAAGGTGTAAGGAAGGGATCCAGTTTCAGCTTTCTACATATGGCTAGCCAGTTTTCCCAGCACCATTTATTAAATAGGGAATCCTTTCCCCATTGCTTGTTTTTGTCAGGTTTGTCAAAGATCAGATAGTTGTAGATATGCGGCGTTATTTCTGAGGGCTCTGTTCTGTTCCATTGGTCTATATCTCTGTTTTGGTACCAGTACCATGCTGTTTTGGTTACTGTAGCCTTGTAGTATAGTTTGGAGTCAGGTAGCGTGATGCCTCCAGCTTTGTTCTTTTGGCTTAGGATTGACTTGGCGATGCGGGCTCTTTTTTGGTTCCATATGAACTTTAAAGTAGTTTTTTCCAATTCTGTGAAGAAAGTCATTGGTGGCTTGATGTGGATGGCATTGAATCTATAAATTACCTTGGGCAGTATGGCCATTTTCACGATGTTGATTCTTCCTACCCATGAGCATGGAATGTTCTTCCATTTGTTTCTATCCTCTTTTATTTCACTGAGCAGTGGTTTGTAGTTCTTCTTGAAGAGGTCTTTCACATCCCTTGTAAGTTGGATTCCTAGGAGGTATTTTATTCTCTTTGAAGCAATTGTGAATGGGAGTTCACTCATGATTTGGCTCTGTGTCTGTTATTGGTGTATAAGAAAGCTTGTGATTTTTGTACATTGATTTTGTATCCTGAGACTTTGCTGAAGTTGCTTATCAGCTTAAGGAGATTTTGGGCTGACACGATTGGGTTTTCTAGATATACAATCATGTCATCTGCAAACAGGGACAATTTGACTTCCTCTTTTCCTAATTGAATACCCTTTGTTTCCTTCTCCTGCCTGATTGTCCTGGCTAGAACTTCCAACACTATGTTGAATAGGAGTGGTGAGAGAGGGCATCCCTGTCTTGTGCCAGTTTTCAAAGGGATTGCTTCCAGTTTTTGCCCATTCAATATGATAATGGCTGTGGGTTTGTCATAGATAGCTCTTATTATTTTGAGATACATCCCATCAATACCTAATTTATTGGGAGTTTTTAGCATGAAGCGTTGTTGAATTTTGTCAAAGGCCTTTTCTGCATCTATTGACATAATCATGTGGTTTTTGTCTTTGGTTCTGTTTATATGCTGGATTACATTTATTGATTTGCATATGTTGAACCAGCCTTGCATCCCAGGGATGAAGCCCACTTGATCATGGTGGATAAGCTTTTTGATGTGCTGCTGGATTCAGTTGGCCAGTATTTTATTGAGGATTTTTGCATCAATGTTCATCAAGGATATTGGTCTAAAATTCTCTTTTTTGGTTGTGTCTCTGCCCGGCTTTGGTATCAGGATGATGCTGGCCTCATAAAATAAGTTAGGGAGAATTCCCTCTTTTTCTATTGATTGGAATAGTTTCGGAATGAATGGTACCAGCTCCTCTTTGTACCTCTGGTAGAATTCGGCTGTGAATCCATCTGGTCCTGGACTTTTTTTGGTTGGTAAGCTATTGATTATTGCCTCAATTTCAGAGCCTGTTATTGGTCTATTCAGAGATTCAACTTCTTCCTGGTTTAGTCTTGGGAGTATGTGTCGAGGAATTTATCCATTTCTTCTAGATTTTCTAGTTTATTTGCTTAGAGGTGTTTATAGTATTCTCTGATGGTAGTTTGTATTTCTGTGGGATCGGTGGTGATATCCCCTTTATCGTTTTTTATTGCCTCTATTTGATTCTTTTCTCTTTTCTTCTTTATTAGTCTTACTATCGGTCTATCAATTTTATTTTCAAAAGACCAGCTCCTGGATTCGTTAATTTTTTGAAGGGTTTTTTGTGTCTCTATTTTCTTCAGTTCTGCCCTGATCTTAGTTATTTCTTGCCTTCTGCTAGCTTTTGAATGTGTTTGCTCTTGCTTCTCTAGTTCTTTTAATTGTGATGTTAGGGTGTCAATTTTAGATCTTTCCTGCTTTCTCTTGTGGGCACTTAGTGCTATAAATTTCCCTCTACACACTGCTTTGAATGTGTTCCAGAGATTCTGGTATGTTGTATCTTTGTTCTCATTGGTTTCAAAGAACACCTTTATTTCTGCCTTCATTTCATTATTTACCCAGTAGTCATTCAGGAGCAGGTTGTTCAGTTTCCATGTAGTTGAGTGGTTTTGAGTGAGTTTCTTAATTCTGAGTTCTAGTTTGATTGCACTGTGGTCTGAGAGACAGTTTGTTATAATTTCTGTTCTTTTACATTTGCTGAGGAGTGCTTTACTTCCAACTATGTGGTCAATTTTGGAGTAGGTGTGGTGTGGTGCTGAAAAGAATGTATATTCTGTTGATTTGGGGTGGAGAGTTCTGTAGATGTCTATTATGTCCGCCTGGTGCAGAGCTGAGTTCAATTCCTGGGTATCCTTGTTAACCTTTTGCCTCGTTGATCTGTCTAATGTTGACAGTGGGGTATTAAAATCTCCCATTATTATTGTGTGGGAGTCTAAGTCTCTTTGCACGTCACTAAGGACTTGCTTTATGAATCTGGGTGTTCCTGTATTGGGTGCATATATATTTAGGATAGTTAGCTCTTCTTGTTGAATTGATCCCTTTACCATTATGTAATGGCCTTCTTTGTCTCTTTTGATCTTTGTTGGTTTAAAGTCTATTTTATCAGAGACAAGGATTGCAACCCCTGCCTTTTTTTGCTTTCCATTTGCTTGGTATATCTTCCTCCATCCCTTTATTTTGAGGCTATGTGTGTCTCTGCAGGTGAGATGGGTTTCCTGAATACAGCACACTGATGGGTCTTGACTCTTTATCCAATTTGCCAGTCTGTGTCTTTTAATTGGAGCATTTAGCCCATTTACATTTAAAGTTAATATTGTTATGTGTGAATTTGATCCTGTCATTATGATGTTAGCTGGTTATTTTGCTAGTTAGTTCATGCAGTTTCTTCCTAGCCTCGATGGTCTTTACATTTTAGCATGTTTTTGCAGTGGCTGGTACCGGTTGTTCCTTTCCATGTTTAGTGCTTCCTTCAGGAGCTCTTTTAGGGCAGGCCTGGTAGTGACAAAATCTCTCAGCATTTGCTTGTCTGTAAAGTATTTGATTTCTCCTTCACTTATGAAGCTTAGTTTGGCTGGATATGAAATTCTGGGTTGAAAATTCTTTTCTTTAAGAATGTTGAATATTGGTCCCCACTCTCTTCTGGCTTGTAGAGTTTCTGCTGAGAGATCAGCTGTTAGTCTGATGGGCTTCCCTTTGTGGGTAACCCGACCTTTCTCTCTGGCTGCCCTTAACATTTTTTCCTTCATTTCAACTTTGGTGAATCTGACACTTATGTGTCTTGGAGTTGCTCTTCTCAAGGAGTATCTTTGTGGCATTCTCTGTATTTCCTGGATTTGGATGTTGGCCTGCCTTGCTAGACTGGAGAAGTTCTCCTGGATAATATCCTGCAGAGTGGTTTCCAACTTGATTCCATCCTCCCCATCACTTTCAGGTACACCAGTCAGATTTAGATTTGGTCTTTTCACATAGTCCCTTATTTCTTGGAGGCTTTGTTCATTTCTTTTTATTCTTTTTTCTCTAAACTTCTCTTCTCGCTTCATTTCATTCATTTCATCTTCCATTACTGATACCCTTTCTTCCAGTTGATCACATCAGCTACTGAGGCTTCTGCATTTTTCACGTAGCTCTTGTGCCTTGGTTTTCAGCTCCATCAGGTCCTTTAAGAGCTTCTCTGCATTGGTTATTCTAGTTATCCATTTGTCTAATTTTTTTTCAAAGCTTTTAACTTCTTTGCCGTTGGTTTGAATTTCCTCCTGTAGCTTGGAGTAGTTTGATCATTTGAAGCCTTCTTCTCTCAACTCGTCAAAGTCATTCTCCATCCAGCTTTGTTCCGTTGCTGGTGAGGAGCTACGTTCCTTTTGAGGAGGAGAGGCACTCTGCTTTTTAGAGTTTCCAGTTTTTCTGCTCTGTTTTTTCCCCATCTTTGTGGTTTTATCTACCTTTGGTCTTTGATGATGGTGACGTACAGATGGGTTTTTGGTGTGGATGTCCTTTCTGTTTGTTAGTTTTCCTTCTAACAGACAGGACCCTCAGCTGCAGGTCTGTTGGAGTTTGCTAGAGTTCCACTCCAGACCCTGTTTAGTGGCTGGGTATCAGCAGCAGTGGCTGTAGTACAGCGTGTATTGGTGAACCGCAAATGCTGCTGCCTGATCGTTCCTCTGGAAGTTTTGTCTCAGAGGAGTACCCGGCCATGTGAGGTGTCAGTCCGCCCCTACTGGGGCGTGCCTCCCAGTTAGGCTACTCGGGGGTCAGGGACCCACTTGAGGAGGCAGTCTGCCTGTTCTCAGATCTCCAGCTGCATGCTGGGAGAACCACTGCTCTCTTCAAATCTGTCAGACAGGGACATTTAAGTCTGCAGAAGTTACTGCTGTCTTTTTGTTTGTCTGTGCCCTGCCCCCAGAGGTGGAGCCTACATAGGCAGGCAGGCATCCTTGAGCTGTGGTGGGCTCCACCCAGTTCGAACTTCCTGGCCGCTTTGTTTACCTGATCAAACAACTAACTGGGCAATGGCGGGCACCCCTCCCCCAGTCAGTGAGTGGTAATTTTTTACAGCAGCAACAGGAAACTAACACAATTATGAAGAAGACAAAAGGGAAAGAGGCCAACCGTGGCACAAAAACATGTCAAGAAATAAGGACTTATTCACTCTTCAGAAAGAACTCCTTGAAAGAATTTTCTGTGCTCAATGTTAATTTTTTGCTTTTTGTTTTTTTTGTGTATCCATTGTATGTTTTTAGATTTGAGGGATGAGGCTTGCAAATAATATAACCCATTATTTTAAACTGATGACAACTTAACACTGATTTCATAAACAAACAACAACAAGCAAAAAGAAAACTAAAAAACTACACTTTATCTCCTGGCATTTTTGTTGTTTCTATTTATATCTTACTGTAGTATGTCTTGAAACATTATAGTTATTATTTTTGATCTTTTCATCTTTCTACTTAATATATGAGTTTACATACCATAATTGCAGTGTTATAATAGTCTGTGCTTTTATGTGTATTTACTATTACCAATGAGTTTTGTATCTTCAGATGATTTCTTATTGCTTATTAATGTCCTTTTCTCTCAGATTGAGGAACTTCCTTTAACATTTCTTGTAGGACTGGTCTGGTGTTGATGAAATACCTTTTGTCTGGGAAAGTCTTTATTACTCTTTCATGTTTGAAGGATATTTTTGCCAGATATACTATTCTAGGGTAAGAGTTTTTTTCTTCAGCACTTTAAATATATTATGCCACTCTTTCCTGGCCTGCAAGGTATCCACTGAAAAGTCTGCTGCCAGACGTATTGGAGCTGCTTTGTATATTATTTGTTTTTTTTTCTGTTGCTGCTTTTAGGGTCCCTTTTTTTACCCTTGACCTTTGGGAGTTTGATTATTAAATGCTTTGATGTAGTCTTCTTTGGGTTAAATCTACTTGGTGTTTATACTTCTTAGACTTGAATATTGATGTCTTTCTCTAGGTTTGGGATGTTCTCTGTTACTGTCCCCTTGAATAAACTTGTATCCCTATCTCTTTCTCCACCTCTTCTTTAAGGGCAATAACTCTTAGATTTGTCCCTTTGAGGCTATTTTCTAGATCCTGTAAGCATGCTTTATTCTTTTTTATTCTTTTTTCTTTTGTCTCCTCTGACCGTTAACTTTCAATTAGCCTGTTTTCAAGCTTACTAATTCTTTTGCTTAATCAATTCTGCTATTAAGAGACTCTGATATATTTTTCATTATGTCAGTTGCATTTTTCAACTCCAGAATTTCTGCATTATTTTTAAAATTATTTCAAATTATTTGTTAAATTTGTCTGATACGATTCGAATTCCTTCTCCATGTTATCTAGAATTTCTTTGAGTTTTCCTCAAATCAGCTATTTTGAATTCTCCATCTGAAAGGTCATATATCTCTGTCTCTCTGGGATTGGTCCCTGGTGCCTTATTTAGTTAGTCTGGCGAAGTCATGTTTTTCTGTATGGGTCTGACGCATGTGGATGTTTGTCAGTGTCTGGGCACTGAAGAGTTAGATATTTATTGTAGTCTTTGCAATCTGGACTTGTTTGTACTTGTCCTTCTTGGGAAGGCTTTCCAGGTATTCAAAGGAACTTGGGATTGTGAACTAAGTTTTTGGTCACTGCATCTATATCTGCATTAGGGGGATACCCAGAGCCCAGTAACATTTTGGTTCTTGCAGACTTGTTAGAGGTACCACCTTGGTGGTCTTGGATAAGATCCAGAAGAATACTCTGGATTACCAGGCAGAGACTCTTATTCTCTTCCTTTACTTTCTGTCCAACAAATGGAGTCTCTCTCTCTTTGTTGAGCCACCTGAAGCTGGGGGAGGGGTGACACAAAGCACCCTTGTGGCCACCAGCACCGTGACTGCACAGGGTCAAACCTTAAGCCAGCACAGCAATGGGTCTTGCCCAAGGCCCACTGTAACCACTACCTGGCCACTGCCTACATTCTCTCAAGGCCCTAGGGCTCTACAATCAGCAGGTGATGAAGCCACCCATGCCTGTGTCCTTCCCTTAAGGGCAACAAGTTCCCCTGGGCCTATGGAGGTCCAGGGATGCTGTCTGGGAGCCAGGGCCAGGAGTAGGAAACCTTAGAAATCTGCCTGGTGCTCTATTCTACTGCAGCTGAGCTGACTCTGACAGCACTAGGCAAAGTACTTTCCACTCTTCCCTCCCCTTTTCCCATGCAAAGGAGGCTCTCCCCATGTCTACCACCACCGCAGGCCCACAGGGAGTACTACCAGGGTACTACTGATGTTCACTTAAGGCCCAAGGGCTCTTCTGTCAGCTTGTGGTGAATGCTTTCAGGCCTGGGACTCACCCTTCAGGGCAGTGGGCTCTTCCACTGGCCCATGGTAGGTCCAGAGATGCCATTCAAGAGCCAAAGCCTGGAATTGGGGACCCTAAGAGCCTGTTTGGTGCTCTTCCCCACTGTGGCCAAGCTACACCTAAGCTCAAGACAAAGTTCCCTTTACTCTTTCCTCTGCTTTTCTCAAGCAGAAGTGGTCTCTTCTCGTAGCCACTACAGCTGAGAATGCGCTGATCACACCTGAAGTCAGCACAGCTCTTAATCTCACCCAAGGCCCATGGCTACTGCTGCTGATTATTCAGGGCCCAGGGGCTCTTTAGTCAGCACGTGATGAATCCTACTAGGACTGGGTCCTTCATGTCAAGGCAGCAGCTTCCCTTCCAGTCCAGGGTGTGTCTAGGAATGTCATCCAGGAGCCAGGGCCTGGAATAGGGACCTTGTGACTCTGCCAGGTGCCCTATCCTACTGTGGCTGAGCTGGTATCCAAGTTACAAGACAAAGTCCTCTTTACTCCCGTCTCCTCTTTTCAAGTGGAAGGAAGGAGTCGGAGTCTCTTTTGGAGCTGTGAGATGCGGTGCCTGGGATTAGGGGAGGAGTAACGCAAGCACTCTTTTAGCAGATCCAGCTGGTGTTTTACTAGGTCGCGTGTCCCGTAAGTCCGGTAGCTCAGTCCTTGTGGCCTAGACAGCCT
This sequence comes from Nomascus leucogenys, assembly GCF_006542625.1. Classification (NCBI taxonomy): domain Eukaryota; kingdom Metazoa; phylum Chordata; class Mammalia; order Primates; family Hylobatidae; genus Nomascus; species Nomascus leucogenys. The sequence continues at coordinate 45,009,788 of NC_044393.1, read as the reverse complement.
TTCAAGTTTATTTAGGACCCCAGAGCACTTTTGCCTGTGGTGGCATGGCTTGCCAGAACTCAGGTTCCAACCACCAGGATGGGTGATTCCCATCTGGCTAGGACTGATGCAAATCCTCCCTCTTGGGGTGCCAGCTGAATTCTGCCTGGTGTTGACAACACTGCATTCCATTGCAAAGTCCCACAGGCACTGCACTTTCTCTCCCCAAGTGTACAGATTTTCCACGCCACATGGCTACTGCCAGGGGAAGGGGAAAGGTTAGTGTTGGCAATTCAAGACTGTCTTTCCTGCCCTCTTCAGTGCCTCTTTCAGTGATATGAAGTTAAAACCAGATAGTGCGATCCCTCCCCTGATTTTTGGTTCTTATGAAGGTGCTTTGTTGTGTACATAATTGTTAAATTTTGTGTTCCTGTGGGGAGGATGATTGGTGGAAGCTTCTATTTGATCATTTTGCTTTACCTCTTCCAGCACTATTTATTGTACAGTTTGTTCTTTCCCCCCTAATTTGAAATGCCATCTTCATCATATATCAACATTTCATAACTGCCTGGGACTATTTCTGGCTTTCATTCTGTTCTGTTCTTGCCCCAGTAACTCTCTGTTTTAATAACTATGTCTTTATAATGTCTTAATATTCAGTTGGGAATTTGGCCCAAGTCTTTTTGTTCATCTTTCTTAAATTTTTGTTTACTGTTTCTGCATATTTGCTCTTTTAGAATCAATTTATTTCATCACACAAAAATTAAGATTTTTGATGGATATTTAAAATAAATGTAAAAAGCACAAAATTATATTATTATTTATTCCTGAAGCCTTCAACATGTATTATTTTGCACTCTGTATGTATTATTCCTATTAGATAAAGAGCAGGATAGATCCAGAGTCTTGTGGGACCTAAAGTCTGACCCATTCAAGAGCTCTTTTTAAGGAGAGTAATGCAAAACGATGAATGCGGCATTAGATGCCGTGCCTTGGAGGAGCCTGTGCTGGGAAGATGCCTGAACTTCTAAGCTTTATTAGCTTCATGGTAAACCCACTTCAGATAAGCAGTCTCAGAGAGAAAGTCCTGACAAATTGTGCCTTTACTCCCACTAGAGTAAACCGATAGTTCATGACTTCTAAACTACTTAGATGGTATAAGCCATAAAAGAACAATTAAATCGCTCAGCTTCAGTTGTATTTTTAGTCATGTGTTACACAATACCACTGCCTCAGCTTTCCCCAGGATAACACCTCACATTTGAGGATCTCAGGGGACATTATGAACATTAACTAATTAAACCTCGCAAGACCCCAGAGACACTGGAGAGAGAGATCCAGCTTCACCTTGCCCAGTTCTGAAATGCAGTCACCTCTAGGGATGAACGTGGCAGCTGCTTAATAATCAACTGCAACACCTCACAACAGTTTAGTCAAGCAATTAGTCTTTGTAGTTGGTAATTGTCTCATGAACATTAGACCATTGACAGTTAAGTCACCAAGATTATTAGTTTACTGAAAATCTAATCCAGTCTTCAAGACTTTTTACTTTTTTGTAATCTTTTCCTAATTATAAAAGAAGCATTCACAGTGAATGTCTACTTTTAGTTGCATTTTTTTGTAGTTCTTCAAACTTAAAATAGGAAAGAAATATCTTTTTAATATATTAAAATAGGTAGTTACTGATAATAAGTTTTTTTAATTCACAAGTTTGCTGCTGATCAAAAGTAATAAATGATAGTAAAAGTTGGAAGAGTGGATACCCTTGAGAGGAGTATTGTGACTGGATGGGGAGATGAGGGAAATTTCTGGGTGTTGGAAATGTTTTATATGTTCTTTTTTTTCCTTTTTTTTTTTTCTTTTTTTGGAGATGGAGTCTCACTCTGTCATCTAGGCTGTAGTGCAGTGGCACAATCTTGACTCACTGCAACCTCCGCCTCCCAGGTTCAAGCGATTCTCCTGCCTCTCCTGAGGAGCTGGGATTACGGGTGTGTACCACCATGCCTGGCTACTTTTTTTGTATTTTTAGTAGAGACGAGGTTTCATCATGTTGGTCAGGCTGGTCTTGAACGCCTGACCTCAGGTGATCCAACTGCCTCAGCCTCCCAAAGTGCTGGGATTACAGGTGTGAGCCACTGTGACAAGCCAGTTTTATATATTTTTATAGGTGGTGGTTGTTCAGGAATAGACATATGTGAAATTCCCTGAGCTGTACACTTTTCATATGTGTGTTAATCTCAACAACAAAGTCAATAAGCCTAAAAAGCATGCTGCTCTTGTCATGATGAGAGTGCTAGAAACCCCAGATAGTCTTATCTGGAAAATTCTGCAGGTGCAGGACATATCAGGAGCTAGAGATATGACAGTTTTTATTTTCCTCAAAGCATCTTTCTTCAGAAGAGGGACTCTAAGTGCCTTACCCTCTCAGGACATTTTCTCTTCATGCCAAAAGAGCTACCTTTCATGCTAGAATGTGACTCTCTGTCTCATTGTGCCTTCAACATTATGTACCTCTTCGACTATGCCATTAACACCTCCCTGGGCATCTCATTTTTCTCTTAGAATTTCATTCATTTACCTACATCTTTGCCAGAAGTAAGTATAATGCATTAGTGACCCAGATATTTGGGGTTGAGAGGCATCTGCAGGGGCCATTGTTGTAGCTGGCACTAGAAGAACACCATGGGAGAGGAGGAAGCAGAGAGGACCCTGGCTGCTCTGGCCCTGCAGTGTCTGATGTGATGCTTGAAAACAAGAAGGCAGAGCAGCATGCCCACACTCCCGGGGACAGCAGCAGTCTCTGGAGCCTTCAGCGGGCCCAGAGTCCCTCTTACGTCTGTGGCAGCGCTTCTGAGGAGGGGAAGCCATGAGCAGGGCATCCTAGGGCTGCTCTGAGCTGAGGCCCAAAGGCTGAGAGCAGATGTCGTGGCTGAGAACCCCCAGCAGAGCGGACACTGGGTGAGGCACAAAGGAGAGGACATCCTCCAGTGATGTGTTCTCCGAGATCACCCTCTTTAGGCATGGAGAGATTTCAAAAGAGAAAAAAGGAGGGGAGGAGGAGGGAGAAGGACCTTTTTAGACAAAATGGGAAATGTTTTTCTTCTGTAATTTTTAGTAAAGGTTAAATACATGAAGCCTAAGCTACCCTGATTTTTGACTTTCCACAACTTACTAAAACACCAATGCTCAGCTCCAGTTCTTCTTGAAAATAATTTCTATTACAAAACAGAAAAGTGAGCATTGTGACCGCTGGCAGAGTATGAGTTCAGAGTATTTCCAAACAAAGAGAAAGCAGCCCTTGTGCTAAGCCTTGGCATTCAGGTAACACTGATGTCACTCACTGTGGCCTTTTCCACCTTCTGCCTGGAGCTCGTTTCAAAGCCCACCATCGAGGAAGCTGATAACCTATTGTTTATAAACTTCAAAAGGGGCTGCTGTCAAAGGATCCTATTGCTCAGGGACTGGCAGAGGTTGAGGGCCTCCCGTGGCCCAGGCCTGGGCCAGGTCCATTGCCCATCTTCCCATCTCCACAACTCCCCTGGGCAGCATCATGCAGATAAGGGCACAGAGAGATGGAGGGAGGGAAGAACTAGCCCAGGATCCCTCCTCAGTGTCAAAATCCGGGTGGGCTGCAGAGACCTGCTCTTCCTACCTCAAGGTACTGCTCTCTAGAATAAAATTCTTCAGATCCATTGTAATTTAAAAACATGTCACCATGCTGTCTAATTTCCTGTGGTTCTGCAGATATTTATCATCTGTCGTTATTCTATCCCTTCTCTCAAAGATGCTGAGCTCAGGAGTAGCAGCCGGGCTTCCCAAAAAATAGTCGAGGAGTCGCAGGAACCTGTCTCTCCAGATACCATGGAAAACATCCAGGTGAGAGAGACCATCCCTCCATGCCTAGGGTGGGGGGATGGGCCTGGGGGCTACTTGTGACATCAGGGGCATCTCTGGTGCTGGGGTCGCTACCAAGAAGTTCTAATGCCTGATGCAGAAAAGGCCTCACTAGTAGTAAGCACACCGCGAGCTGGGGGAAACAGAGGCCTCTGTGTTTGTAACGGACAAATCAAAGCCTCACTGGTATGCTCCAAAATTCAGGTCAGAGCAGAATGTCAGCCTTGCCCTACCTTCCTCCGTGACTTCAGGAGGCTGAGCCAGATAAAACTGCTCATTTAAACTCACTGGGAAATACAGGCTTTCTGAAGAGACTGACACACTATCTGCATACTCAAATGGGACAGCATTTTCCTTCCTTCCCTGACTGGGCCCTGCAGACATAGAAACATCTGCCCCATCTCCCAGCAAAGTCCCTTCCCAGCAAAGAGGGGATTCAGGGGAGATCTGAGTCTTTTAAAGAAGATTATATGGCATGGATTAGATTGATGGAAATGAAGCTGATGAATGGAATTAGTTTTTTTTTAAGAGCAGTGCTCTTGTTTTTATGCTAAGGTGCAGTAACAGAGACTGGATTTACTCTCCTGCCTAAAATAACCAAAATGTGGCTAAAATATAGAAAACATTGTTCATCACTGTAACAAAGGCCAGCGATGCCTGGGAGGCAGGAAACAAGCCAAGCGAATCCTATGGCTGCCCCAGCTGACTGCCTTGACCGAGCTTCTAGGTCACAATGCAGGGCAGGAGGAGCCAGAAGACCTCCCGAGTCTTCAAGTCCATGCAGACTAGAGCGACTAAAGTCTGAAGGACAGAGTACTAGAAAGGACAGAGTGCACAGAGAGGCATCATTGATCAGCAGATCAGTCAGGCAGTCAGCTGAGTGCTGATCACACCAGGCATGTGAGGAAACCCCTTAAGGCCAGCCAGGCTTAGAAAAGAACCTCTGAAAAGGATGAGGATTAATAGTGCCCCTGCCTGTACAAAGTTAGGAATAGTGCCTGTTCTCACCAGCCAGACTGGAAAAGCTTATGATTTGCAAGAGAGTGCACAAAAGAGTCTTGAGGAGAATAATTAGTTCTAGAGAGGGCACACTCCAGTCCTGCCTAAAAAATCTTTAAAGCAAGAGCTAAAAGAATCAAAGTAACTTAACTGAGTCCCAGAACAAAGTACAAGACTATCTATAGGAATACAGAATTACTTGGCACCCACCAAGATGAAATTCACAATGTGTGGAATCCAATAAAGAATTACCAGCACTCACAAAACTGGTAATACATTATGCATAAGGTGGAGATAAATCAATCAGTTGAAACCTACATATGAAAATATGTTAGAATTAATGAGCAAAAACATTAAAACAGTTATTATAACCGTATGTTCCAAAGGTTAAGGAGAGACGTAAAAGATATAAAAATGCCCCAAATCAAACTTCTAGAGATTAAAAACTACAATCAATAAGATGAAAAATACACTGGAAGGATTAACTCCAGGTTAGGCATTGCAGGTGAAAGATTAGTGAACTTGAAACAAATGTAAATGAGATTTTTTTTAAAGATACGTATCAGTGAGTTTTGGGACAACTTCAAAGACCTAATATATGTGTAATAGAAGACCACATGAAGAGAGAGATTCCTAGGACAGAAAAAACACATTCGAAGAAATAATGACTGAAAAATTATAAATTTGATGAAAACAATATAGTCACAGATACAAGAAGCTCAGCAAACACAAGAACATAAAGAAAACTACACCAAAGTCACTGGGAAACCAGTGATAAAGAGAAAATCTTAAAAGCAGCCAGGAGTAGGTTTGGGGGAAGTCAAGTTAGGAACAGAGGAACAGAGATATGAATAACAGCAGATTTCTTATTGGAAATAATACAAGCAGAAAGATAATAGGATCACATCTTTAAAGAAATAGAAGAAAATAAACTCCACCCTAGAATTTTATACCCAGTAAATATCTTTCATTCAAAATAAAATGTGAAATAAGAGTTTGCCCTACACAGAAAAGGTGGAAAGATGCATCACCAGCAGACCCACATTACAAGAAATGTTAAAGAAAGCCCTTTAGGCAGAAGGAAAATGATATCAGATGGAAATTTGGCTCTACACAAAGAGTTGAAGAGCACTGGAAATGGTAACAAAGTGGGTAAATGTATAAGACTGTATCCTTAATATTTGTATCTTGTTAAAAGATAGTGACTTCACAAACAAAAATAGTGCGGGGTTTATAACATATATAAAAATAAAATGTATGACAAGAATAGCACAAAGAGCTTGAGAGGAGACCCAGAGGGGAAAAGTATACTATTTTAAGGTTCTTATATCTAAAGTGCTATAATATCACCTAATGACAGTCTGTGATAAGTTAAAGATGTACCACTAATGTTACAAATCAGATTCAAAGAGTTATATCTAATAAGCCTATAGTTGAGATTAAATATCATCATAAAAATACAAAATTAGACAAAAAGAGAGGAAAAAGGGAGCAAAGACTAGATGGGACAAATTACAAGATGACAAACTTAAACCTAAGTATGCAATAATTACATTAAATGTAAACGTTCCAAATGTCCCAATTAAAGAGCATGTGTATAAAGCAGATATAGAATGGATAAAATGCAAAATTCAGTTATATGTAGACTATAAAAATGCACTTCAAATATAAAGATACAATAGGCTAGATTTAAAGAACGGAAAAGGATACACCATGCCAACACTAATCAAAAGTTAGCTGGAATGGCTTTACTAATTTCAGACAAAGTAGATTCCAGAACAGAGAATACTATAAGAGATAACAAAGGCCAAGAGAATGTAACAATCTTAAATACTTATGCACCCAATGACAGTGCTTCAAAACATATGAAGCAAAAAGTTGTAGAACTGCAAAGATCAATAAAAATTATCATTAGAGATTTCAATATGCTGCCCTCAATAATTGATAGAATAAGTAGACAGAAAATCAGTAAGGATAAAGAAGAGTTTAATGACAGTGTGGACCAGCCTTGCCCCACCTCCTGGCCTGGGTAGCTGACATGCAGCACAGTGGCCCTCAGCATCCCATCAGATGTGACACACTGAATAATGTGGAGCTTGTTGGCTGCAGCCGTGGTGGCTGAGGGAAGTGCTGTCTGGATGCTGCATATGGAACCACTGTGTTCTCAGTGTGTAGATTCACAGATAGACATGAGTGAATAATAATAGAAAATGGCATGGAACATTGGGCATCAATGTCAAGATGATGCTGGGTAACACCCTACAACTGGATGAACTAATGAGTGAAGAAGAGTATGAGAAATATGTAAAATCCATTGAGGAGTGAGAATGGGACCTCTCAATAAACTAGAATGAAACAACTTAATTCAGCATAGTTGTCTTAAATTAGTAATAGATGGAAGACATAAAATAGCAACTTTTGGCATTACCAGTGGATAAATAAACTACTCCCAACACTGCTGCTGGAAGAAAATACCCCTTTTCTAAAGATTTCAGACAAACACAATATGCATCTTTTTCACAATATTCTATGATTTTTAGGCTAGGCTCTAGTTATAATATTTAGAATTCATGAAGTTATCTGTGGTGAGAACTAGCTGTAAAAATTATGTATCTTGAGGATAACGTTATATCTTCAGCTTTATATAATATTGTAACTTCCTTATATCCATTCCTGGATTTGCGTCAAAATACTTAATGATGTTTGCATTGAAAATAATTTGGGAGTGGAGAAAAGCTTTTGTTAGTTGTACAATGTCAGATGAAGAACAATACTGTTTTTTAAGTTTCAATAGTTTGGGGGCTAAAGTGGTTTTTGGTTACATGGATAAGTTCTTCAGTGGTGATTTCTGAGATTTTAGTGCATCCGTCACCTGTGCAGTGTACACTGTACCCAATATGCAGTCTTTTATCCCTCACCCCTACCGGCCAAGTCCCCAAAGTCCATTATATCACTCTTTTTTTTATTATTAATATACTTTAAATTTTAGGGTACATGCACACAGTGTGCAGGTTTGTTACACATGTATACATGTGCCATGTTGGTGTACTGCACCCATTAACTCGTCATTTAGCATTAGGTATATCGCCTAATGCTACCCCTCCCCACTCCCCCCACCCCACAACAGTCCCCGGAGTGTGATGTTCCCCTTCCTGTGTCCATGTGTTCTCGTTGTTCAATTCCCACCTATGAGTGAGAACATGCAGTGTTTGGTTTTTTGTCCTTGCAATAGTTCGCTGAGAATGATGATTTCCAATTTCATCCATGTCCCTACAAAGGACATGAACTCATCATTTTTTATGGCTGCATAGTATTCCATGGTGTATATGTGCCACATTTTCTTAATCCAGTCTATCATTGTTGGACATTTGGGTTGGTTCCAAGTCTTTGCCGTTGTGAATAGTGCTGCAGTAAACATACGTGTACATATGTCTTTATAGCAGCATGATTTATAGTCCTTTGGATATATACCCAGTAATGGGATGGCTGGGTCAAATGGTATTTCTAGTTCTAGATCCCTGAGGAATTGCCACACTGACTTCCACAATGGTTGAACTAGTTTACAGTCCCACCAACAGTGTAAAAATGTTCCTATTTCTCCACATCCTCTCCAGCACCTGTTGCTTCTTGACTTTTTAATGATCGCCATTCTAACTTGTGTGAGATGGTATCTCATTGTGGTTTTGATATGCATCTCTCTGATGGCCAGTGATGATAAGCATTTTTTCATGTGTCTTTTTGGCTTCATAAATGTCTTCTTTTGAGAAGTATCTGTTCATATCCTTCGCCCACTTTTTGATGGGGTTGTTTGTTTTTTTCTGGTAAATTTGTTTGAGCTCATTGTAGATGCTGGATATTAGCCCTTTGTCAGATGAGTAGGTTGTGAAAATTTTCTCCCATTCGGTAGGTTGCCTGTTCACTCTGATGGTAGTTTCTTTTGCTGTGCAGAAGCTCTTTAGTTTAATTAGATCCCATTTGTCAATTTTGGCTTTTGTTGCCATTGCTTTTGGTGTTTTAGGCATGAAGTCCTTGCCCATGCCTATGTCCTGAATGGTATTGCCTAAGTTTTCTTCTAGGGTTTTTATGGTTTTAGGTCTAACATTTAAGTCTTTAATCCATCTTGAATTAATTTTTATATAAGGTGTAAGGAAGGGATCCAGTTTCAGCTTTCTACATATGGCTAGCCAGATTTCCCAGCACCATTTATTAAATAGGGAATCCTTTCCCCATTGCTTGTTTTTGTCAGGTTTGTCAAAGATCAGATAGTTGTAGATATATGGCATTATTTCTGAGAGCTCTGTTCTGTTCCATTGGTCTATATCTCTGTTTTGGTACCAGTACCATGCTGTTTTGGTTACTGTAGCCTTGTAGTATAGTTTGAAGTCAGGTAGCGTGATGCCTCCAGCTTTGTTCTTTTGGCTTAGGATTGACTTGGCGATGCGGGCTCTTTTTTGGTTCCATATGAACTTTAAAGTAGTTTTTTCCAGTTCTGTGAAGAAAGTCATTAGTAGCTTGATGGGGATGGCATTGAATCTATAAATTACCTTGGGCAGTATGGCCATTTTCACGATATTGATTCTTCCAACCCGTGAGCATGGAATGTTCTTCCATTTGTTTGTATCCTCTTTCATTTCATTGAGCAGTGGTTTGTAGTTCTCCTTAAAGAGATCCTTCATGTCCCTTGTAAGTTGGTTTCCTAGGTATTTTATTTTCTTTGAAGCAATTGTGAATGGGAGTTCACTCATGATTTGGCTCTCTGTTTGTCCATTATTGGTGTATAAGAATGCTTGTGATTTTTGTACATTGATTTTGTATCCTGAGACTTTGCTGAAGTTGCTTATCAGCTTAAGGAGATTTTGGGCTGAGACAATGGGGTTTTCTAGATATACAATCATGTCATCTGCAAACAGGGACAATTTGACTTCCTCTTTTCCTAATTGAATACCCTTTATTTCCTTCTCCTGCCTGATTGCCCTGGCCAGCATTTCCAACACTATGTTGAATAGGAGTGGTGAGAGAGGGCATCCCTGTCTTGTGCCAGTTTTCAAAGGGATTGCTTCCAGTTTTTGCCCATTCAGTATGATATTGGCTGTCGGTTTGTCATAGATAGCTCTTATTATTTTGAGATACGTCCCATCAATACCTAATTTATTGAGAGTTTTTAGCATGAAGGGTTGTTGAATTTTGTCAAAGGCCTTTTCTGCATCTATTGAGATAATTATGTGGTTTTTGTCTTTGGTTCTGTTTATATGCTGGATTACATTTGTTTATTTGCATATGTTGAACCAGCCTTGCATCCCAGGGATGAAGCCCACTTGATCATGGTGGATAAGCTTTTTGATGTGCTGCTGGGTTCGGTTTGCCAGTATTTTATTGAGGATTTTTGCATCAATGTTCATCAAGGATATTGGTCTAAAATTCTCTTTTTTGGTTGTGTCTCTGCCCGGCTTTGGTATCAGGATGATGCTGGCCTCATAAAATGAGTTAGGGAGGATTCCCTCTTTTTCTATTGATTGGAATAGTTTCAGAAGGAATGGTACCAGCTCCTCCTTATACCTCTGGTAGAATTCGGCTGTGAATCCATCTGGTTCTGGACTCTTTTTGGTTAGTAAGCTATTGATTATTGCCTCAATTTCAGAGCCTGTTATTGGTCTATTTGGAGATTCAACTTCTTCCTGGTTTAGTCTTGGGAGGGTGTATGTGTGGAGGAATTTATCCATTTCTTCTAGATTTTCTAGTTTATTTGTGTAGAGGTGTTTGTAGTATTCTCTGATGGTAGTTTGTATTTCTGTGGGATCAGTGGTGATATCCCCTTTATCATTTTTTATTGCATCTATTTGATTCTTCTCTCTTTTCTTCTTTATTAGTCTTGCTAGTGGTCTATCAATTTTGTTGATCTTTTAAAAAAACCAGCTCCTGGATTCATTAATTTTTTGAAGGGTTTTTTGTGTCTCTATTTCCTTCAGTTCTGCTCTGATTTTAGTTATTTCTTGCCTTCTGCTAGCTTTTGAATGTGTTTGCTCTTGCTTTTCTAGTTCTTTTAATTGTGATGTTAGAGGGTGTCAATTTTGGATCTTTCCTGCTTTCTCTTGTGGGCATTTAGTGCTATAAATTTCCCTCTGCATACTGCTTTGAATGTGTCCCAGAGATTCTGGTATGTTGTGTCTTTGTTCTCGTTGGTTTCAAAGAACATCTTTATTTCTGCCTTCATTTTGTTATGTACCCAGTAGTCATTCAGGAGCAGGTTGTTCAGTTTCCATGTAGTTGAGCGGTTTCGAGTGAGTTTCTTAATCCTGAGTTCTCGTTTGATTGCACTGTGGTCTGAGAGACAGTTTGTTATAATTTCTGTTCTTTTACATTTGCTGAGGAGTGCTTTACTTCCAACTATGTGGTCAATTTTGGAATAGTTGTAGTGTGGTGCTGAAATAAATGTATATTCTGTTGATTTGGGGTGGAGAGTTCTGTAGATGTCTAATAGGTCCGCTTGGTGCAGAGCTGAGTTCAATTCCTGGGTATCCTTGTTAACTTTCTGTCTCGTTGATCTGTCTAATGTTGACAGTTGGGTGTTAAAGTCTCCCATTATTATTGTGTGGGAGTCTAAGTCTCTTTGTAGGTCCTTCAGGACTTGCTTTATGAATCTGGGTGCTCCTATATTGGGTGCATATATATTTAGGATAGTTAGCTCTTCTTGTTGAATTGATCCCTTTACCATTATGTAATGGCCTTCTTTGTCTCTTTTGATCTTTGTTGGTTTAAAGTCTGTTTTATCAGAGACTAGTATTGCAACCCCTGCCTTTTTTTGTTTTCCATTTGCCTGGTAGATCTTCCTCCATCGCTTTATTTTGAGGCTATGTGTGTCTCTGCACGTGAGATGGGTTTCCTGAATACAGCACACTGATGGGTCTTGACTCTTTATCCAATTTGCCAGTCTGTGTCTTTTAGTTGGAGCATTTAGTCCATTTACATTTAAAGTTAATATTGTTATGTGTGAATTTGATCCTGTCATTATGATGTTAGCTGGTTATTTTGCTCATTAGTTGATGCAGTTTCTTCCTAGCCTTGATGGTCTTTACAATTTGGCATGTTTTTGCAGTGGCTGATACCGATTGTTCCTTTCCATGTTTAGTGCTTCCTTCAGGAGCTCTTTTAGGGCAGGCCTGGTGGTGACAAAATCTCTCAGCATTTGCTTGTCCGGAAAATATTTGATTTCTCCTTCACTTCTGAAGCTTAGTTTGGCTGGATATGAAATTCTGGGTTGAAAATTCTTTTCTTTAAGAATGTTGAATATTGGCCCCCACTCTCTTCTGGCTTGTAGAGTTTCTGCTGAGAGATCCACTGTTAGTCTGATGGGCTTCCCATCAGACTAGATGGGAACCCGACTAGAAAGGTAACCCGAACTTTCTCTCTGGCTGCCCTTAACATTTTTTCCTTCATTTCAACTTTGGTGGATCTGATAATTATGTGTCTTCGAGTTGCTCTTCTCAAGGAGTATCTTTGTGGCATTCTCTGTATTTCCTGAATTTGAATGTTGGCCTGCCTTTCTAGATTGGGGAAGTTCTCCTGCATAATATCCTGCAGAGTGTTTTCCAGCTTGGTTCCATTCTCCCCATCACTTTCAGGTACACCAATCAGACGTAGATTTGGTCTTTTCACATAGTCCCATATTTCTTGGAGACTTTGTTCATTTCTTTTCATTCTTTTTTCTCTAAACTTCTCTTCTCGCTTCATTTCATTCATTTCATCTTCCATCAGTGATACCCTTTCTTCCAGTTGATTGCATCGGCTCCTGAGGCTTCTGCATTCTTTACGTAGTTCTTGAGCCTTGGCTTTCAGCTCCATCAGCTCCTTTAAGCACTTCTCTGCATTGCTTATTCTAGTTATGCATTCGTCTAATGTTTTTTCAAAGTTTTTAACTTCTTTCCCATTGGTTTGAATTTTCTCCTGTAGCTCAGAATAGTTTGATCGTCTGAAGCCTTCTTCTCTCAACTCGTCAAAGTCATTCTCCATCTAGCTTTTTTCCATTGCTCGTGAGGAGCTACGTTCCTTTTGAGGAGGAGAGGTGCTCTGCTTTTTAGAGTTTCCAGTTTTTCTGCTCTGTTTTTTCCCTATCTTTGTGGTTTTATCTACTTTTGGTCTTTGATGATGATGACGTACAGATGGGTTTTTGGTGTGGATGTCCTTTCTGTTTGTTAGTTTTCCTTCTAACAGACAGGACTCTGAGCTGCAGGTCTGTTGGAGTTTGCTAGAGGTCCACTCCAGACCCTGTTTGCCTGGGTATCAGCAGCAGTGTCTGCAGAACAGCAGATTTTCATGAACCGCAAATGCTGCTGCCTGATCGTTCCTCTGGAAGTTTTGTCTCAGAGGAGTACCCGGCCATGTGAGGTGTCAGTCTGCCCCTACTGGGGGGTGCCTCCCAGTTAGGCTGCTTGGGGGTCAGGGACCCACTTGAGGAGGCAGTCTGCCTGTTCTCAGATCTCCAGCTGCGTGCTTGGAGAACCACTACTCTCTTCAAAGCTGTCAGACAGGGACATTTAAGTCTGCAGAGGTAACTGCTGTCTTTTTGTTTGTCTGTGCCCTGCCCCCAGAGTTGGAGCCTACAGAGGCAGGCAGGCAGGCCTCCTTGAGCTGTGGTGGGCTCCACCCAGTTTGAGCTTCCCGGCGGCTTTGTTTACCTAAGCAAGCCTGGGCAATGGCAGGCACCCCTCCCCCAGCCTCGCTGCCACCTTGCAGTTTGATCTCAGACTGCTGTGCTAGCAATCAGCGAGATTCCATGGGCGTAGGACCCTCTGAGCCAGGTGCGGGATATAATCTGCTGGTGTGCCGTTTTTTAAGCCTGTTGGAAAAGCGCAGTATTAGGGTGGGAGTGACCCGATTTTCCAGGTGTCGTCTGTCACCCCTTTGTTTGACTAGGAAAGGAAACTCCCTGACCCCTTGCACTTCCCGAGTGAGGCAATGCCTCGCCCTGCTTCGGTGCGCTGCACCCACTGTCCTGCACCCACTGTCTGGCACTCCCTAGTGAGATGAACCTGTTACCTCAGATGGAAATGCAGAAATCACACGTCTTCTGCGTTGCTCATGCTGGGAGCTGTAGACTGGAACTGTTCCTATTCGGCCATCTTGCTCCACCCCTCGCCCCCTTATTTGTTAAAACGGGGATAATACTACCCCTGAGATCCCTGGTTCCATTAAGATGCTCAGCTTCATTCGGCAACTCGCAGACACCAAGCACCTATATCACTCTTAGCTTATCTCCCACTTTTGAGCGAGAGCATAGGATATTTGCTTTTCCATACCTAAGTTACTTCACTTAGAATAATGGCCTCCAGCTCTATCCAAGTTGCTGCAAAAGACATTATTTCATTCCTTTCTATGGTTGAATGGTATTTCATACTGTATATACCATATTTTCTTTATCTACTTGTTGGTTGATGGACACTTAGGTTGGCTACATATCTTTGCAATTGCAGATCGTCCTGCTGTAAACATGCATGTGTGTGTGTCTTTTTCATATAATGACTTCTTTTCCTTTGGGTAGACACCTAGTAGTGGGATTACTGTATCAAATGGTAGTTCTACTTTTGGCTCTTTAAGGAATCTCCAAATTGTTTTCCATAGTGGTTGTACTAATTTACATTCCCACTGGCAGTGTAAAAGTGTTCCCTTTTCACCACATCCACACCAACATCTATTGTTTTTGACGTTTTAAGTGTGGCCATTCTTGCAGGAGTAAGGTGGTATTTCATTGTGATTTTAATTTGCATTTTCTTGATGATTAGTGATGTTAAACATTTTTTCATGTTTGTTGGCTGTTTGTACATCTTCTTTTGAAAAATATCTATTCATGCCCTTTGACCACTTTTTGATAGGATCATTTGTTTTTTTCTTGCTGATCTGTTTGAGTTCCTTATAGATTCTGGATACTAGTCCTTTGTTGGGTACATAGTTTGCAAATATTTTCTCGCACTCTGTGGGTTGTCTGTTTACTTTGTTGATTATTTCTTTTGCTGTGCAGAAGCTTTTTAGTTTAATTAGGTCCAATTTATTTGTTGGTTTTTTTATTTTTTTATTTTTTGCATTTGCTTTTAAGGTCTTAGTCATGAATTCTTTGCCTAAGCAAACATCCAGAAGAGATGTTTTTTAAATGTTATCTTCTAGAATTTTTATGGCTTCAGGTCTTAGATTTAAGTCTTTAATCCATATTGAGTTGATTTTTGCATAAGGTGAGAGATGAGTATCCAGTTTCATTCTTCTACATGTGACTTGTCAGTTTTCCCAGCACTATTTGTTGAATACGGTGTTCTTTTCCCACTTAATGTTTTTCTTTGCTTTGTCAAAGACTAGTTGGCTGTTAAGTATTTGGCTTTATTTCTGGGTTCTCTATTCTGTTCTGTTGGTCTACATGCCTATTTTAATACCACCAGTATTATGCTGCTTTGGCAACTATAACCTTGTAGTATAATTTGAAGTCAGGTAATGAGATGCCTCCAGATTTGTTCTTTTTGCTTAGTCTTGCTTTGGCTATGCAGGCTCTATTATGGCTCCATATGAATTTTCGGATTGTTTTTTCTAGTTCTGTGAAGAATGACGATGGTATTTTCATGGGAATTGCATTGAATCTGTAGATTGCTTTTGGCAGTATGGTCATTTTCACAATATTGATTCTACCCATCCATAAGCATGGGATGTGTTTCCATTTGTTTGCATCATCAGTGATTTCTTTCAGCAGTGGTTTGTAGTTTTCCTTGTAGATCTTTCACCTCCTTGGTTAAGTATATTCCTAGGGTTTTTTTGTTTTGTTTTTTGTTTTTGTATTTGTGGGTTTTGTTTGTGTCTGTTGTAAAAGGGATTGAGTTCTCTATTTGATTCTCAGCTTGGTCATTGTTGGTATGTTGTAGTGCTACTGACTTGTGTACATTAATTTTGTAACCTGAGACTTTACTGAATTTACTTATCAGATTTAAGAGCTTTTTGGATGAGTCTTTAGTGTTTTCTAGGTATATGATCATATCATCAGCAAACAGCAACAATTTGACTTTCTCTTTTCCAAATTGGATGCCCTTTATTTCTTTCTCTTGTATGATTTCTCTGGCTATGACTTCCAGCACTATGTTGAATGGAAGTGGTGAAAGTGGGCATCCTTGTCTTATTCCAGTTCTCAGAAGGAATGCTTTCAACTTTTCCTCATTCAATATGATGTTGACAATACTGTCTTAATTTTGCAATGCACTGAATTTGCTGGTGCTATTTATATACAGTGAAGCAAGAGCTTGGCAGTAGAATAAGAATATAGTAATAAAACAACTTCATTACTCATGAAAAAACATGCAGACAAAACCACTACTGACCGATTTGGCCTAATTGACATATATAAAATACTTCACTCAACAAAAGCAGAATATACATTCTTTTCAAGTATGCATAGAACATGGAAAGTTTACCAAGATAGACCATATTATGGGCTATAAAACAAGACTCAATAAATCTAGGATTCAAGTTATCTGAGATATGGTCTCTCATGACAAAAGACTTACAAGAAAATAAAACTGCAGATCAGTATTTCTCATGAACATTGATGAGGAAATTCTAATAAAAACTTAGCAAACTGGAAGATGGCAGATAGGAAACAGGGCGGACATGCAGCTCCCACTTGGATGGACAGAACAGCATGTGGAGATTCACACCATGAACTTTTGCTTCGGAAACCATCACAGGAGCATACCAGGAAAACCAAAAGAAACCACAGATCCTTGTAAGAAGCAGCAGACTGCTGCAATTGCCACAAGACAGGCGAAAAACTGTGAATTTAATCTGAAAATCCAGATTACAGGAGAAAGATGTAACCTTACCTGCTGCTGAAATGGATTTAGTGTGAAATATAAAAGTAGAAGCAGCAGTGGGAAGAACGTTGTAGGCACTCCCGTTCTCCAGCTCAAGCCCAGGGAAGCCATCCCTGACTATATCTCACAGACATCCTCGGGGAAGGCAGCCCAGATTTTGGGAGGGGTCACAGGGTGAAAGAAGCTTCCAACTGAACTTTGTGATAATTTTGACTGACCACAAACCCTCTTGGGCAGAATCCTGGGGATGAATGGGAACCACTGCAGAAAGGAGTGCAGGAGTCACAGCCAACAGTGTGGGCAGATGAGGAGGGGCGTGGCCTGAAAGCCATACTTGCTTCCTCAGTGGAGAAACTTATAGCCTGGGGCTGAGTCTGAGTCCTACACACAGGCTGCCTATAGATAAACTTGTCACTCTTAGCAGAGCACGGCAAGAGCAAGACTGGCCTTGCCAACTCCATGGGAGCTAGGTGAAACCTATTGTAACAGGCTTTCCCCCACTTCCCTGGTGACAGAGACAGCCATAATTCCCTCTGGAACATAACCCCATGGGCCCACCACCCCCCTACACTCCAAAGTGGCTTCCGTAAGCCCTGCTCAAGGAGGATCTGAGCTCAGACCTGCCTATTCCTACCCACACCTGATAGTATTTCTCTACCCACCCCAGTAGCCAGTCACAAAAGACAAAAGCTTGGGATCTTTATGGCCCTGCCCATCACCTGAGAAACCCAAATTCTTATCCTGGCCAACACAGGGCAAGCTTATATCCCCCTTCTACTATTGCAGCTGGTCCTCTCTCGAAAGTGCCACCTCCTGGCTTGAGGCCAACCAACTCAAGACATTACAGCAACTCATGACAGAGCAACCCTGTTCCAAGAAAGGAGAAAATAAAAACCAATTCCACTGCCTGAAACATCCTGGATAACCAGTGGTCCTGAGTCTGTCCACATGACAGCTTTACTGCTTGCATAACTAGCATTTGAGAAAGCCAGCACACTAAGCATGTCTACAACCAAGGACTCTCACAGGGCCTACTTCACTCCCCTGCCACCTCCACCAGCGCAGGTGCTGGTATTCATGGTTGGGAGACCTGAAGATAGATTGTATCACAGGACTCTTTGCAGACATTCCACAGCAACAACCCAGAGCCTGGTAGCCCCACTGGGTTACCAGACCCAGAAGAGAAATAACAATCACTGCGATTTGGCTCTCAGGAAGTCCCATCCATAGGGGAAGGGGGAGGGCAACACATCAAGGGATCACTCTGTGGGACATAAGAATCTGAATAGCAGCCCTTGAGTTCCAGATTTTTCCACTGACATAGTCTACCCAAATGAGAAGGAACCAGAAAAGAAATTCTGGTAATATGACAAAACAAGGTTCTGTAACACCCCCAAAAGACCACACTAGCTCCCCAGCAATGGATCCAAACAAAGAAGAAATCTCGGAATTGCCAGATAAAGAATTCAGAAGGTTGTAAAGCTCCTCAAGGAGATACCAGAGAAAGGTGAAAACCAACTTAAAGAAAATTTTTTTAAAAATACAGGATATTTATGAAAAATGCTCCAGAGAAATAGATGTCATAAAGAAAAAAATATAGCTTCTGGAAATGAAAGACACACTTAGAGAAATACAAAATGCACTTGAAAGTTTCAATAATAGATTAGAACAAGTAGAAGAAAGAACTTCAGAGCTTAAAGACAGGGCTTTCAAATTAACCCAATTAGACAAAGAAAAAAGAATTATTAAAAAATGAACAAAGCCTCCAAGAAATTTGGGATTATGTTAAACAGCCAAACCTAAGAATAATTGGTATTCCTGAGGAAGAAGAGAAATCTAAGTTTGGAAAACATATCTGAGGGAATAATCAAGGAAAACTTCCCTGGCCTCACTAGAGATCTAGTCATCCAAATAGAAGAAGCTCAAAGGGCCAGGTGCGGTGGCTCACACCTGTAATCCCAGCATTTTGGGAGGCCGAGGTGGGTGGATCACGAGGTCAGGAGATTGAGACCATCCTGACTAACACGGTGAAACCCTGTCTCTACTAAAAATACAAAAACAAAATTAGCCGAGCATGGTGGTAGGCACCTGTAGTCCCAGCTACTCAGGAGGCTGAGGTGGGAGAATGGCATGAGCCCAGGAGGTGGAGCCTGCAGTGAGCCAAGATGGCACCACTGCACTCCTGTCTGGGTGACAGAGCAAGACTCTGTCTCAAAAAAAAAAACAAAGCTCAAAGAACATCTGGGAGATTCACTGGAAAAAGATCATCGCCCAGGCATATAGTCATCGGGTTATCTAAAGTCAAGACAAAGGAAAGAAAATTAAGACCTGCGAGGCAGAAACGTCAGGCCACCTATGAAGGAAAACGTATCAGATTTATAGCAGATTTCTCAGCAGAAACACTACAAGCCGGAAGGGATTGGGTCCTATCTTTAGTCTCCTCAGACAAAATAATTGCCAGCCAAGAATTTTGTATCCAGCAAAACTAGCTTCACAAATGAAGGAGAAAGTGTTTTTCAGACAAACAAATGCTGAGAGAATTTGCCACTACCAAGCCAGCACTACAAGAAATACTAAAAAGAGTTCTAAATCTCGAAACAAAACTTCAAAATACATGAAAATAGAACCTCCATAAGCATAAATCTCACAGGGCCTGTAAAACAATAACACAATGAAAAAAAAAAACACCAAGGTATTCAGGCAACAACTAGCATGTTGAATAAAACAGTACCTCATATCTCAGTACTAACATTGAATGTAAATGGTGTAAATGTTCCACTTAAAAGACACAGAATGGCAGAATGGATAAAAATTCACCAATCAAGTATCTGCTGTCTTGAAGAGACTCACCTAATTCATAAGGACTCCTGTAAACTTACAGTCAATGGGTGGAAAAACTTATTTCATGCAAATGGAAACCAAAAGTGAGGAAGTGTAACTATTTTTACATCAGAGAAAACATACTTTAAAGCAACAACAGTTAAAAAAAAGTGGGACATTATAAAATGATTTAAAAAAAATCAGTCCTACAGGAAAATACCCTAATCCTAAATATATATGCACCTAACATGGTAGCTCCCAGATTTATAAAACAATTGTTACTAGACATAAGAAATGAGATAGATGGCAACACAATAACAGTGGGGGACTTCAATACTCCATTGACAGCATGAGACAGGACATCATGACAGAAAGTCAACCAAAAAAAATGGACTTAAATTATTCCCTAGAACAAATGGACTTAACAGATATTTATAGAACATTCAACACCCAACAGCTGCAGAATATACATTCTTTTCATCGGCACATGGAACATTCTCCAAGATATGCCATATGATAGGCCACAAAACAAGTCTCAATAAACTTAAGAAAATTGAAATTATATCAAGTACCCTGTCAGACCACAGTAGAATAAAATTGGAAATTAACTCCAAAAGGAACCCTCAAAACTATACAAATACATGGAAATTCAATAATCTGCACTTGAATGATCTTTGGGTCAACAGTGAAATCAAGATGGAAATAAAAAATTATTTGAACTGAGTGATAATAGTGACACAACTTATCAAAACCTCTGGGACACAGCAAAAGTGGTGTTAAGAGGAAAGTTCACAGCATTAAATGCCTACATCGAAAAGTCTGAAAGAGCACAGATAGACAGTCTAAGGTCACACCTCAAGGAACTAGAGAAACAAGAACAATCCAAACACAACCCCAACAGAAGAAGAGAAATAAAAAGAACAGAACAGGACTAAATGAAATGGTAACAAAAAAAATTCAAAAGATAAGTGAAACAAAAAGCTGGTTCTTTGAAAAGATAAGCAAAATTAATAGACCATTAGCAAGATTAACCAAGAAAAGAAGGGAGAAGATCCAAATAACCTCAATTAGAAATGAAATTTCTAATTGATATTACAACCAATACCAAAGCAATACAAAAGATCATTCAAGACTGCTATGAACACCTTTATGTGCAGAAACTAGAAAATCTAGAGAAGATAGATAAATTCCTGGAAATATACAACCCTCCTAGATTAAATCAGGAAGAAATAGAAACTCTGAACAGACCAATAACAAGTAGTGAGATTGAAACAATAATTTTAAAATTGCCAACAAAAAAAGTCCAGGACCAGATGGATTCACAGCTGAATTCTATCAGGCATTCAAAGAAGAATTGGTACCAATCCTACTGATACTGTTCCAGAAGATAAAGAAAGAGGTAATCCTCCTTAAATCATTTTATGAAGCCGGTATCACCCTAAAACCAAAACCAGGAAAGGATATAACCAAAAAAGAAAACTATAGACTAATATTCCTGATGAACATAGATGCAAAAATCCTCAACAAAATGCTAGCTAACCAAATCCAACATCATATCAAAAAGATAATACACGATGATCAAGTGGGTTTCATACCAGGGATGCAAGGTTTAACATATACAAGTTAATAAATGTGATATGTAACATAAACAGATTTAAAAACAAAAATCATATTATCATCTCAAAAGACACAGAGAAAGCATTTGACAAAATCTAGCATTCCTGTATGTTTAAAACCCTTAGCAAAATTGGCATAAAAAGGACATACCTCAAGTAATAAAAGCCATCTATGACACACCCACAGCTAACATTATGCTGAACAAGGAAAAGTTGAAATCATTCCCCCTGAGAACTGGAACAAGACAAGGATGCACATTTTCACCACTTTTATTCAACATAGTACTTAAAGTCCTAGCCAGAGCAATTAGACAAAAGAAAGCAACAAAAGCCGTCCAAATTGGTAAAGAAGAGGCCAACTGTCGCTGTTCACCGATAATATGATTGTATACCTAGAAAACCCTAAGGACTCATCCAAAAAGCTCCTATATCTGATAAATTCAGTAAAGTCTCAGGTTACAAAATCAGTGTACACAAATCAGTAGCACTGCTGTATACCAACAGTGACCAAGCTGAGAATCATATAGAGAACTCAACCCCTTTTACAACAGCTGCCAAACAAAACAAAACAGCAACAACAACAACAACAACAAAAAAAAAACAAGAAATCCTAAAACAACAACAACAAACCTTAAAAAAACAAACAAAAAACCTGGGAATATACTTAACCAAGAAGGTGAAAGACCTCTACAAGGAAAACTGCAAAACACTGCTGAAAGAAATCACTGATGACACAAACAAATGGAAACACATCCCATGCTCATGGATGGGTAGAATCAATATTGTGAAAATGACCATACTGCCAAAAGCAATCTACAGATTGAATGCACTTTCCATAAAAATACCATCATCATTCTTCACAGAACTAGAAAAAACAATCCTAAAATTCATATGGAAGCATAAAAGAGCCTGCATAGCCAAAGCAAGACTAAGCAAAAAGAACAAATCTGGAGGCATCACATTACGTGACTTCAAGCTGTACTACAAGGCTATAGTTACCAAAAAAGCATGGTACTGGTATAAAATAGGCATGTAGACCAACAGAATAGAGAACCCAGAAATAAAGCCAAATACTTAAGAGCCAACTAATCTTCAACAAAGCAAACAAAAACATAAAGTAGGAAAAGGACACCATATTCAACAAATTGTGCTGGGAAAACTGGCAAGCCACATGTAGAAGAATGAAGCTGGATCCTCATCTCCCACCTTATACAAAGATCAACTCAAGATGGATCAAAGACTTTAAGAGGTAAAGCCATAAAAATTCTGGAAGATAACATTGGAAGAAACTCTTCTAGACATTGGCTTAGGCAAAGACCAAGAACACAAAAGCAAATGCAACAAAAACAAAGATAAATAGATGGGACCTAATTAAACTAAAAAGCTTCTGCACAGCAGAAGAAATAACCAGCAGAGTAAACAGACAGCCCACAGAGTGGGAGGAAATATTTGCAAACTATGTATCTGACAAAGAACTAGTATCCAGAATCTACAAAAAACTCAGATGAATCAGCAAGAAAGAAACAAATAATCCCGTCAAAAAGTGGACAAAGGACATGAGTAGAGAATCCTCAAAAGAAGATTTACAAACAGCCAACAAACATATGAAAAAGTGCTCAACACCACTAATTATCAGGGAAATGCAAATCAAAACCACAATGGAATATCACCTTACTCCTACAATGGCCATAATTTAAAAATAAAAAACAACAGATGTTGGCTTGGATGTGGTGAAAAGGGAAGAGTTTTTCAACGCTGGTGGGAATGTAAACTAGTACAAGCACTATCGAAAACAGCATGGAGATTCCTTAAAGAATTAAAAGTAGAACTACCATTTGATCCAGCAGTCCCACTACTGGGTGTCTACTGAGTGGAAAAGAAGTCATTTTGTGAAAAATACACTTGCACAAGCACGTTTATAACAGCACAATTTGCAATTGCAAAAATATGGAACCATACTAAATGCCCATCAACATAGAGTCTTTTATCTACACATTGGGTACAGTATACACTGCTTGGATGACGGGTGCACTAAAATCTCAGAAATCACTAAGGAACTTTTCCATGCAACCAAACACCAACTGTTCTCCCAAAAGTATTGAAATAAAAAAATTTAAAAATTAGCAAACTGAGTCAGTATACAAAAAGGATAATCATGACTGAGTAGGGTTTATTCTGGGAATGCACGTGTGGTTTAACATGAGAAAATTGGTGTAATTCCCCATTTTAACAAACTAAAAAAAACCTTATATTTATCTCATGAATGTATAAAAGACATTTGAAAATCTAACATTAATTCCTCATAAAGACTCAGCACTTTTTCAATTTGATGAAGGTTATTTTTGAAAAACTTACAGCAAACATCACACATAATGGTGAAGGACTAATTGTTTTACCCTTAAAGTCAGGAACAAGTTAAGAATATCTGCTCTCACCACTTCTAATCAAAATTGTACTGGAGATTTGAACCAGTGCAAAAAGATAGGAAAAGAAATGAAAGGCATCCAGATTAAAAAGGAATAATTAAAACTATCTTTTACTCACAGACGACATGACTACCTATGAAAAAAAAATCTGATGGAATCTACAAAAGACCTACTAGAACTAATATATACAAAATTAATATGCAAAATTTAGTTGTGTCTCTGTATAATAGCAATGAACAATCAGATTGAAATACCATCTACAACAGTACAAATATGTTACTTATAGATTAAATCTGACGAAAGATATTCAAGACTTCTACGGTGAAAACTACAAAACATTTCTGAGAGAAATTAAAGAAGACCTAAATATGTGGAGCGATATTCTATGTTCGTGGGATATTGAATCTTTAAATCAGTTCTTTGCAAATTCAGTAAAATCCCAATCACATTTTCAGCAGGAATTTTTGTAGAAGTTTAATTAATTGATTCCAAAATTTATGTGAAAATGGAGATAACCTAAAACAGCCAGAGCAACTTTGAAAAAGAACAAAGCTGTAGGATAACACTAACTGATTTCAAGATTAATTATTGTAAGATTCTTTTTTTCTCTCTCTCTCTCTATTGCCCAGGCTGGAGTGCAGTGGCATGATCTCAGCTCACTGCAACCTCCGCCTCCCAGGTTCAAGTGATACTCATGCCTCAGCCTTCCCAGGTTCAAGTGATAGTCATGCCTCAGCCTTCCGAGTAGCTGATACAGGTGTGAACCACCACGCCTAGATTTTTTTTGTATGTATTTTTAGTAGAAATGTCCAGGCTGATCTTGAACTTTCAGCCTCAAGTGATCTGCCCACCTTGGCCTCCCAAAGTACTGGAATTACATGTGTGAGCCATTATGCCTGGCCTAATTATTATAAGATTGTTGTAATGAAGATAGTGTAATATTGGTGCTAAGGTCAACAGTAGGTTAATGGAATAGAATTAAAAAACTCAGAAATAGACTCAACGTATAGACAACTAATTTTTGACAAAGGCACATGGCACTGTAGTGGAGAAAGAATAGTCTTTTCTCTCTGAAACAATTGAATATCCATATACAAACTTTTAAAAAACTCAATCCATACCTCGTACCATATACAAAAATTAGCTGCAAATGAATCATAGACTTGAATGTAGAATTCAAACCAATATAACCTCTAGAGAAAACAAAACATAGGAGAAAATCTTTGTGACCTTGGGTTAGGTAAGATTTCTTAGAAACAACATTAAAAGCACAATACATAAAAGAACAAATTGACCAATTAGATGTCATCAAAATTTAAAACCTTTTCTTTTTGAAACGTACTGTTAAGAGAATGAAAAGACAAGCTACAGACTGGGAGAAAACATTTGCAAATTACATATCTGACAGAGGACTTGTTTCTACAACATGTTTTTTAAAACTCTCAAAACACAATAATACAAAATAAAAAAAACTAATTAAAAATAGGCAAAAGATTTGAACTTTCCAAAATAAGACATCACATGAAATGACACTCAATCTCATTAGTCATTAGAGAAATGCAAATTAAAACCACAATCAAATACAACTACACATCTATTAGAATGACCAAAACTAGAAAGATTAAGCAGTCCAAGTGTTGGTGAGGATGTGGAGGTGCATCCACACCATGGATACTATTCAGCAACAAAGAGGACTAAACCACTGGTGCGTGCAACAGCATGGATGAATTTCAAAGTAAACGTGCTGAGTGAAAGACGCCAGATCAAAAAAGAATAAATATTGTTTGATTTCAGTAATATAAATTACAGAAAGTATAAACTATAATGACAAAAATCGTATCAGTATTTGCCTGTGGTTGGCAGAGTAGAAAGGGTGGGAGTGAGAGGCATGTGGGAACATGGAAGCTTGGGGGGCAATGTGTCATGTTCATTATCTTGATCGTGGTGATATTTTCATGGGTGTACACATAAATCAAAGCTTTTCAAAAAGGATGCTTCAAATATATGTAGCTTATTGTATGTCAGTTCTATTAGGTTGGCACAAATTACTTTTGGTGCACAAATAATTGCAGTTTTTGCCATTACTTTAATGCAATTACTTTTGGTATAATTACTTTTGCACCATCATAATACCTCAATACAGTAGCTTTTTTTTTTAGAAAAAACTTAGTGCACCTTTCCAGTTAAACAGAATACGAATAATGGAGTAATAACTAACATCTCCAGAGAATCAGGAGGCGCCTGCACTATGCTAAGCATCTGTTTCTCTATCTGTCTGTCTTTATTTTATCCTCATGACAGCCTTATGAAATAGATGCTCTTCTCATCCCCTTTTCACAGAGGAGGAAACTGAGGTTACGTAATTTTCCCAATGCCACAAGGCCAGTAAGCTGTAGAGCCAGGGTCTGAACCCCGGCAGCTTGCTCCAGAGCTTGGACTGTAAACCACTGTAGGTGTCAATTAATTTTTATGTTTTGCTGTCATCATTTCCAGGGAAATATTGCCAGAGAAGCTGCATCCGAGGAAGCTTTAACAGCAGTCCAAAGTGGAAATGTTAGTGAACCGGAGGTAGGGTTTGAGGAGGGCCTTTGCGTGCCCTCTAGCCACCCCATGGGTTTCACACCTTTCTACCTCAGAGGATTTGTGCCCTTTCCTCCTCCCAATCTCCCTGCCTGTCTCCACCAGTTCACACCTACCACCTCCTTTAGGACTTGCTGCACCAAGCCTCACCTCCTTACCTCTTCCCCTGCTATGATTAATCTTTTCTTCTGTATCCTCTGCATGGCCTGGACTGTAAGTTGCATTTTCTACATAAATTATTTGCAAAAATTTTAGTAAATACAGCTTATCTCTCCTTCCCGTTGCCCAAAAAGAAAACATTTTGGAGAGGCAAATCATTTGTAAGAGTTTTCTCTGTGTCATATGCACATACATACACTCCTGTCCGTGTCTAGGTGTGTTATTAATGTATGTCATTTACATGCATCTCAGGATTTTGGAAGTCCTCCCTCCTGTTACAAATTCAGGCCAAGGGGCGTAGCATCTTCCACCAGTGCAGTGGCCATCCCTGGGAACTTCACCATCCTTTGTTGGTTTCCCTTCACCCCACCCATGCCTTTGCAGGTGGTCTGTTGACCACTCCATTGGAGTGTCCCTTCTGTTCCCTGCCAGAAGCCTAGTGGTTCAGGAAGAGATTGGCAGGGTCCTGGGAACCCTGCTCAGGATCTCAGACTTTTCCTAAGAAGCAGAGGAGGGTGTTGCAGGCTTTTGAGTGGGAGATTGGTACAATAAGGCATTTTCATTCCCTGATGATGAGCACAGTCCTGGAATTTCAGTAGTTTCCCAAGAGCCTCTTGGTGATGGATGGACTGACTCAGCAACAGAAGCCTAGAGAACCCTTGAGAAGGGAATGGAACATGGGGCTTAGTCATATCCGTAGAGGCACTGGGACAGATTCACTCAACACTAAGCCCAGACACTGAAGTTCTGTCAGAGGGCCAGGTTCTCCAACCCCTCTCCTCTCCAGATTCTGACCAGTGAAGGGGTCTACCCAGAAGTCAGCTAGGGATTGAAGTACCCCTTTCTCATGGTTAACACTGAACCAGACAACAAAGCTTGGACCGAGAACACAAATGGGCTTCCCATTTCTCTTACTGAATTAAATGCCCCCATGTGGTTGTAGTCAGGCCTCACCTGTGGGGCAGGGTCTCCCCACTCCCAGCTAATTGCATGGAGGGGAGGAGAAAACACACAACCTGGGAGCAGGATGTGCTGCCAGAAAGAGACAGCACAATGCAGGCACAGGGTCCAGTGTTTGAATCTCACATTAGCATATGCTGTTGGAGCCCCACCCATATCCTCTAGCACTTATCCTTCCTGAGCACCCTGTGAGGACAAGGACTGCAAGTGCCTGGTCTTTCTTCCATGCCGCGTTTGCAGCAGGGCAGGCTGTTTGGGGAAGCAGCCATCAGCTAGTGACTGAAGGGATTGGAGAATCAATTTGCCAGCTCCTTCACCTCTTAGGTGGGACCACTCTGCACTGTGTTCTCTAGGCTCCCAGAGATCCAGGTGGGGTTGATTCACCATAGTCACCCACATCTTGAAACACCCCATGCTGGCAGCCTCCCCTTCCTCACCTTGCACGCCACTCCTCTTACAGAATTTCCTGGCTTTGCTCCCCAAGTAAACTACTGACTCTGAGACTCTTGGTTCAGGGTGTGTTTCTGGGGCAACCTGCACTAGGAGACTCACTGACCAGTTGGTCACTCCCTGTGCCCTAGGGAGGAAAGTCGGGGTGTAGAAGAGGACAGCAGTTTTCTCTCTAATATTCCTAAGAGGGTAGCCATTCCCTTATGAACCCAAGCAAGGATGTGGATGGAGGGACAGGATGCCTGCCCCCACCACTGCATCAAACATGTTGGAACCCCGGAAGACACCTGAGTCAACAAGGTAGATTGATCTCCTATTTTTATCTCCTCTCCCTACGGGAGAAAAACACTGAAATGACAGTAAAGGAATAAAAAGGGCACAGATCCACAAAGATGAGTTGGAGAGGAGATATTGGAAGATAAGCACTTTAAAAATATTGAGAATAAAAAAATCAATGGAGGAGTTTACACTGGCTTAGCACAGCTGAGGAAGGTGAAACTCAGGCATCTTTATGGGAGGACAGACTGGTGAAAAGTGTGTGAATTCTGCACAAGGCTGAAGACTGGAGGTTTGCAGAAGATGGGGTGAGGAACTGGGCTGAAAAGCTGGGCAGTCTGATGTGGAGTGACTGGAACACTGGATCCCTGCAGACTCCAGTTAGGTTGTCAGCCACACCCCAAGTGAGAGGATGAAATGACTATTCTCTAGAGAAGTTGAACAGACGCTGCTGCTAATTCAGATTTAGCCTGTGCTGCATGGGTGTTGTAACGGTGAAGAATAGAGAACAGACAAGTAAGTGGAATTCTCCATTTCGAACAGAGGGATCCACAGCCCCTCCTCCAGCCATGCCTTCTCAATGCCAGGAGCCAGGCCTTGTATTAGTTTCTATTGCTGCTATAACACATTACCCCAAACTTCATGGCTTATAACAACACAAATGTATTATTGTGCAGTTCTGGAGGTTAGAATTCCAAAATGGGTTTGAGCGTGCTGAGCTTCAGGTGTAGACAGGGGCGTGTGTTCCTTCTGGAGACTCTAGGGGAGAATCTGTTCCCTTGCCTTTGCCAGCTTCTAGAAGCCACTGGCATTCCATGCCCTGTGTCCCCTTCCTCCATCTTCAGAGCTGGCAGAGCAGCATCTTCCTCCCTCTGACTTGGACCTGCTGCCTCCCTCTTAGCAGATCCCTGTGATTCCACTGGGCCCACCCGGATCATCTAGGAGCGTCTCCTCATCACAGAACCCTTCATGTGATGACATCTGCAAAATCCCTGTGCCCTGAAAGAGCATATTTACAGATTGCAGGGACTAGGACCTGTAACATCTTTGGGGGCCACTGTTCCATCTACCACAGTCCCCCATACAGGATATTGGAGAACTTAAGACCCAAAAAACTGACAGGCCCAAAGAAAATGCCTTCAGATAATGTCACTGAAGATGGCCACCCAGTAATAATGCCAGATCTCTGCCTGATCGCCCCATGAAGTGCCCCAGTTAGCCAGTGTCTGTGGAGTTTTGCCTCTAAAGCATGTTGCTTTTAGGAAGCTAAAAATGTGCTCTAACGAAAGAAGGCCTAAATGATGAACAAAAAAGACAAAGAAAAGACCTGGAACTTACGAAATAGGAGCTGCAATACAGGCAGGCTGGCAGAGCTGCGAGTCCAGATTAGAGGGGAGAAAAAAGGAAGCTCATATATTATCTCAAACGCCTGATCATTTGGAAAATAATAGTGACCAACACTTGGCAAATCTGATAAAGGAAGTGAGAAACTTAGCAAACCCAGTGAATAAAAACTAAGCACATAGATGAAAACATTGTCATATTTCACTACTTTGCTCAGCAACAACAACAGAACTTACACATTCATGTTAGTGTAAATACTTAAGGATTTAACCCTGAATTGTGATGTAATTATCCTGGGGGATAAGATGTGGGGAAGAGGGTAGTATAAGAGGGATTAATCTAGCCACTACATCAATATCCAGTAGGAAATTCTAAAAACTAATGAATTTAGAAATAGCACCATAAGCATATTGTTCAGAAATATAGAGGTAAATAAATACCCAAAGAAATGAAAAGGTTGAAAGTTCTATTCAATGGGGGTAAAGACTTGGAAGGACAGAGAACTGCTGATTTTCTTAATAAATGTTTGGTGCTAATATAATTTTAAATTTTTCTATATGCATGTATTACTTTGATTTAAAAGAACTCCATGAGGGATCTCAAAGGGAATCATCTTCTGAGTTATGACACCTTTTTAGATGCACCTAAACCAAGACAGAACAGCCTCAGCCCTGACTTTCCAGGTGGCTGTGGTCCATTGGACCTTCCTGGGCTCCACCTCCCCACCACAGTTACTCCCAGGACCACCTGACCAGTCCCAAGATCCAAAAATTCTTGTATCACAATGAAAACAGTTTTGGGGACAGAGGTGTTTTGCTTCCAGAGTTATTATTATATATATATAATACTACCAGGCTCTAATCTCTACCCCGGGATGCAGTTAAAATATGGACCCTATGTGAAAGGCCAACTGAAACTATTTGTCTCGTGTGGACCTTCAAGTGAGAACTAGTTTTTTTTTCTTTCTTTTTTATTTTATTTTATTTTAAGTTCTGGGATACATGTGCAGAATGTGCAGGTTTGTTACCTAGGTATACATGTGCCACGGTGGTTTGCTGCACCTATCAACCCGTCTCCTAGGTTTTAAGCCCTGCCTGCATTAGGTATTTTTCTTAATGCTCTCCCTCCCTTTCCCCCGTACCCCCCTGACAGGCCCCAGTGTGTGTTGTTCCCCTCCCTGTGTCCATGTGTTCTCATTGGAGAACTAGTTTTTAAAAACATTTTATGAATTTTGAGTATCTCATTAAGAACCTCTCCTTAAAACCAGGCCTGGCCCAGGATGAGTTGTTTTGGGTGAGACAGTCACACCTATCCTCAGAACGGTGTCAGGTAGAGATAATGCAACCACCAGCCCACTAATTTACAGGGAATTGACAGGAATCTCATTGGCTCCTCCTGTCTCCTTGCTCCAGGACATAGAAAAACTCAGTGACGTCTCCACTGGATATGCACAGGATCACCATGTGAGCAGTAGGAGCTTGGCATCACTCTTATTGCCTGAAGAGCCCGTCCACTTCCGCCCCATCTACAGGGGAGCCTCAGCTGCTTTTTGTATTCAGCTATTTTGTATTGATGAGAAATACGAAGCAAGGCAAGTACTGACCTTCTGGCTGGCTGTCACAGTGAGAATCTCTTCTGGCATTGGTGGCCCAACATTTTAACTTTACAGAGCCAGTAATTTCCAAACCTGGCCTGCATCCTAATCTCCTGGGGAATTTTTAAAAACCACAAATTCCTAAGCCCCATCCAGAGATTCTAGTCTATCAAATTTTAATGAGGGCTACAGAAGTGGGCTAGAAAGCTGGCCCACCTTTGTAACAATTGGGAATCTGGAAAATTATCACTTACATGACCACATGCTGCTCCCATTCTGTAAAGTTTGCATTTCTTGGAGAATTTGGATTTGGGTTACTAGTTGTCTAGAGTCTTCGTTTGCAAGTAACAGAAAATCCAACCAAACTAGCTTTGAAAAAAAAATTGAATAATTGCCTCACATAACTAAGGATAACTCCAGTGGTGAGACTATTTTAAATATGGCTTGATCTAGGATTTATTTAGATAAACAAATCAAGGACCAAGTTTCTCTCTCTACCTCTTCACCCTGTGTGTTAGTCTGTTTTCATGCTGGTGATAACGACATACTCAAGACTGGGTGATTTATAAAGAAAAAGAGGTTTAATGAACTCACAGTTCCACATGGCTGGGGAGGCCTCACGGTCATGGAGGAAGACGAAAGCCATGTCTTACATGGCGGCAGGCAAAGAGACGATGAGAGCCAAGTGAAAGGGGTTTCCCCTTATAAAACCATGAGATCTCGTGAGACTTATTCAATACCACGAGAACAGTACGGGGGAACCGCCCCCATGATTCAGTTATCTCCCGCAGGGTCCCTCCCACAACACCTGGGAATTATGGGAGCTACCATTCAAGATGAGATTTGGGTGGGGACACAGCCGAACCATATCACCCTACTTCCCTGCTGTTGGACCCCTTCTCAGAGGAGTGCCCCATCCTGGGCCTAAAACCACTGACAGTCTCAGGTCTGCATCAAAATCCAGTGAGGAGGACTTGCCAGGGTGGGCCCAGCTTTTTCCAGCCAAAGTCTTATGAGGCCTGACAGGACTGTGTGTCCATTCCTGAGCCAACAGCTGTGA
The DNA here is from genome assembly GCF_006542625.1 of Nomascus leucogenys. Classification (NCBI taxonomy): domain Eukaryota; kingdom Metazoa; phylum Chordata; class Mammalia; order Primates; family Hylobatidae; genus Nomascus; species Nomascus leucogenys. The sequence continues at coordinate 44,977,794 of NC_044393.1, read as the reverse complement.
CAAGCCCATGCCACAAGGAGATGGAGAAGATGGGCTCCATCCCTTAGCTCATCCTCCATGCCGAATCTGCAGCTGGAGCCTCAGCCACATGGAATATCTGAGCAGGGGATAAGTTGACACCCAACAGCAATCCAGGGCTACAGCAAGGAGGAGGCATGCATGGTGCTGGGCTTTGTCTAAAACCCTGGCGCCCACCAGACCTCACAGCCACCCACCCCGCCCCTCCAGAACACCCACATATTCAGTGCTTGCTGTTCTCCTGTGGTCTGGACACTGGACGTTGCCCTCAGTGCCTGGATTCCACATCTCCTTAGCACCCATTCCTCATCTGTTCATAGAACCATCTCGAAGAGGAAATGATTGGCCCATTTTGATGGAGTGGAAGGCTCTAGATTGTCTTTTAGATGACCAAGAATAGCTGGACGGTTCCTCTTCAGAGGATCTGTTTAAACATGTTCCCAATCTCCCAGCATCCCCTGTTGTACTTTAACTTTTTTCATCTTGAGTTTTCAGCTTCTATGGAGATCTGGGACATTGAAAAGAAATTCTTATTCTAATTATGTTGTAGGCATCTAAAAACTTGTAAAGCCTTTATATTTGTTGCCGTATATTTATTTTATCTGTACATTTAAATATGATTGTGCTTAGAGTATACTTTTTGAATTTTGAAACAGGAATTTGATGACCCATTGTGGTTTGCCTATGAATGTACATCTGCAGCCAGTCAGAAAATCTTCAACAGATAAAAGGGAAAAAGATCAGAAGCAGCCTATAATATTTCCCACCTCTCCTCTTAACTCTTCCAAAACAGAAGGGAAGGATGGGAGGCACAGAATGACCAATTTTGTGTTGGCTTTTCAAATGCACAGAGATTATTAATTGATGTGAAAGTGCCATCAGTTCTACAGAATACTTTATTACTGACATATGAAGCTTGTGACTTATGCACCCCATTAGTGTTCACCTAGACACACATTCTGACTAGTGGTTGGCTAATTGCTGCCCGAAGGGAGGGAGCTGTAAATCTCTGTAAATGTCCACTGATGTTGCATTTGCTTGCAGGGCACTGACAGTGCTTGCTGTCTTGTTTACAGGTCGCTGGATTTTATGAATTTTGTTTTCAGTCTTTTTTCTGTAAGTACATGCTGAATTTTGAGAACTGATTTTGTAAGCTTAGAGAACTTCTAGAAAAGTAAAATGCCATAAATTTATTATGCTGTGAATGTTGAGGTTTGTGTTCGGAGAATAAGGTCAAATGGCATGTCATGAGCTCATAAAAATAGAAAATATTGTCATTTTCAAGAATTTTTAAGTCGTGCTATTTTAGCAGTTCTCTTTAAATGCAAAATTGCTTTTAGACATAGCTTTACCAGTGTTTTATCACAATCAAATCATTTGTAGTAATATATGAAAATGTTGGAAATTAAAGTGAATGACACTGTTATGTTATTTTATAGATTATATTGGCTCCAAGTATTCTGAAACCATCATATTGCTTTTCTGAGGGTAGCAAAGTAGGGACTTGCTGATTTTGAGGTTGGCATTTCTTTCCCTACTAGTTCCTCAGGCCTGACTTCATGCCTGGCTTGTAGAGGGGGCTCAACCCACATTGATGAATGGGCCTGCAGGCTAATATTCAAGTACAAATAAGATTCTCCATGCCAGGGTGTCCCGGGCTTCTGCCTACATTCTTGTCTCATTGTTGTCTAGGGATGAAGATCTAACCAAACTCTTACACTTCTTTATTGAAGGAAAGAAAATGAGGAAGGAAGTTTTGAGGGACAAAATGCATTTTTATAAAGACAGCCCTGTTAATTAAGTAAAGTCAACAACTGTACTTCTTCAGTTGACTGATTTCAAGAAAAATATCTATTGCTTTACTTTTCCTGGATACTGTTTCTAATGAGGCAAAAACAAGTATAGTTTTATTATTTTGTCTTAAAACTATGTGATGTTAGGTTTTATTTCCTCATTTGTTACTATAATGAAGCTTTAAAATAAGGCAATATGTTCTCCATCATAATTTTTAAAAATTGCTTATTAAGGCACTTTCCAAACAATGTAGATTACCCTGAACATAGGATTTACAAAGTCGCTTTCCCTCAAAAACTCCTCAAATAAATTTCACTAATTTTAATTATTTTCTACTTGAACATCCATGTGAAGGTAAATCTTTAACATTATAAAAGTAATGCTGGCTTTAAAAAGGTAAAAGAGCTGTTTACATTTCAGTTCTATTTGACTTCGGAACATGGGCGACAGGAAAAAAAATAACCTTGATTGCTTCATCCTTAATCCTTCAAATCCAAGATGAAGCAACTCATTATAGTTAGTCTCTCCCTCCCAGAGGAAGCCCACCCAGACTTGGCACCCAGTCCTTATTTTCAACTTGAGTATTTCAGCAACTTGACTCTCAGGTTCCCCCAAAAGGAGTCCTACTAATTTACTAAAAAGAAGGAAGATAAGGTCAAACAATGATTCACTCCTTTGAGTTGCACAGATGTCCCCAGGGTTTTGGATTAGCACAAGTAATGCCTTCACAGGGTTCAAGAGGAGGCGAGATCCCAAAGGGACAAATTAGCTTTGGGAAGAGCAGGCTGCTTCTGCAGGGACCTGGCAGAGGATCAGGCAGCTGCGTGAAGCTCAGATTGCCTAGAGCAGCACTGTCCAGACATGGAGTGTGAGCCACATTGGTAATTCTGAATGTTCCAAGAGCCACGAGGAAAAAAAGAAAAAGGAACAGATGAAGTTTATATGATAATATCTTTTATTTAACTTAATGTGTCCCAATCCTTTTTTTAAAGAGATAGAGTCTCACTTTGTTGCATGCAATGTCACAATCATAGCTCACTGCTGCCTCAAACTCCTTGGCCCAAGGGATCTTCCTGCCTCAGCCTCCCAAATAGCTGGGACATGCCACCATGCCCAGCTAATTAAAAAAAAAAAAATTATAGAAATGGGGTCTCGCCATCTTCCCCAGGCTGGGCTCGAACTCCTGGGCTCAAGTGATCCTCTCATCTCGGCCTCCCAAAGTACTGGGATTACAGAAATGAGCCTGGGCAAATTTAATCATTTCAACATATAATCAATATGAAAACTTATTACTGAGCTATTTACATTCTTTTTCTCATACCAAGTCTATATATTTCACATTTATAGTACATCACAATACAAGTACTAAATTTTCATCAGAAATAGTTCATCTGTATTTAGATGTTATAAAATTTACAGTTGGATATGTAGATTCACATAATCCAAGCACACATAAAACTTTTCCAGTAATGGAATTAAGTATCAGTTTTTTAAATTTAAATGAAATAAAATTTAAAATTTAGTTCCTCTGCCAATACTAGACACATTTCATTGTCCATTGTACTGACAGGGCAGGCCTAGAATTAGGTGAATGGCAGCCCTCAGGACATGCAAGACCTCTTGTGTCTGCTAACTAAACCCACTGCCTGGGTTTAATCATGCTCATGGATCTATTCACCCAGCTAGGATCATGTCATGATAAAATACGTATACATTGGTTTATGGATAATCACAGAATTTTAGAGCCAAAAGAAGCCTGGAGTATCATCCTCCCATCTCGCAGGAGGAAGGGACCACTGGTGTAAGGTCACTTAGTAAGCAAGGGGCCTTTGCTAGGACACCATGCTACCTCATTGACTTGGTGACACAAGTGAACTTCCAAGTATGAATTGTCTTGATTTAAAAACTACTTCCACAGAAGAGTTATGCTGAATGACTGTCGTTGTTTATAAGATTCATTTTTTCGGGTTTCAGTGAGACACAAAGATATTTTTTCCATGCTCTTGTAATTGCTTATTTCCTGTTTTATGTGATTATTTTCCAAATTGTAGGAAAGGTAATTTGAGTATCCTCAATCAACACATTTTGCTTCTATTTTTCTTGGTGTTTTTTAGAGGAATTTGTTTTTTGATTAATTTTTTTTAATTCTTTCTCTGTGTCCTGGTTTTTGATGATGTTAGGATAAGAACTTCTGTGTAATTTCTCTGCCCCATCTCACCCCCGAGTTCATCCTCATCCAGAACTTCGTGAAAATGGTCCCTTTCAACACCTGCACCCTCGAGCAGGACCTCTACGTCTTCCACCGGGCTGGATTGCTCAAGTGAGTAGGCACATACAATCCATGAAATTACAGAAGAGAAGGGAACAAGGAGCTCCCTGCTATTTTAATTTAATAATTTATTTTAAATATCATCTTTTATTAGAAGAGGGCTTGATTAAGTGATTTTAACTAATACACTTAGAGAAAGAATGGCACTTGAGATTTCTCCTGTCAGATATTAAAACATAATATAGCTCCACAATAATCAAGACAATGCCATGTTGACAGATTCTGTAGGCAGAACAATGTAACACAAGAAACAGACCCAGTATAGTAGGAACTCAGTGTGCAGATCTTTGTATGTGAGTGCGTGTATATAATACATTCATGACAAAGTGTGTGTCACAACAGTGGGAAAAGGAAGGATTCTTCTGTAAATGATGGGACAAAATGAAGGTAGAAACTTTTTTTATACTCTATCATAAAATAGATTCTCAGGTGATTAAAGAGTTAAATGTAAATATTGAAAACATAAAAATTAGAAAATATATTTACAGTGCTAGTTTCTGTGCCAAGTTCTGGGAACACAATGGTGAACAACATATAGACATTGTCCCTGGCTTTTCAAGGCTCATGGACACACAGAGTGTAAAACTGCAACTGTGATGGGAGTAACCAGTGCTGAGCATGTGGTACTGAGCATGGAACATTGGGAGAGTTGGCCCTGAGAAAGTAATATGGAGTGCTGGATGAGGAAAGTGATTGAAGATTGACCTTTATCATGTCTCAGAATGGGAAAGTTCTTTTTAAAACATGAAAGAAAAAAATTAAGGTGTCTTATACTGTACCAAGTTTTTTGAACCACCTGATTTTATTAAAATGTCACTAACCAACAGAAGGGTGTTTTAAACAAATATGGCAGACAAAAGGTGGGTGTATTTAATATATAAAGAGCTGTAATGAATCAATAAGAAAATCACTTAATACCTAAATAGAAAAATTAATAAAAGGCATGACCAGACTGTTTGTACAGGAAAAAACAAAAAACAAAAATCAGTGTATATTTAATATCTTCTATCTTATTTTTACAAAATATTCTGAGGCTCATCAAACTGCACACTTGAAATGAGTGCATTTTACTGTATGTAAATTAGACCTCAGTAAAGTTGATGCACAATCTTCTGACGAAAGGTTTGGTGGAGGAGTGTCAGAGAGCTTGCTCTATAATTGCTGTGTTAACCTTTTGAATGAAACTTTGAGAAACATCCTAGATACTCACTTCATAATTAGGGACTGGTTACATTACATAATTAGGACTGGTACATTATGATGAAGATTTGAAGAAATAAAACCAGATTTCTATATCCTATGTGGAAAGATATCTAGGATGGTGAGAAAAACAGTCAAACATGAATAGTACAAGTACTAATAGTAATGATAATTAACATTTATTGAGGTTTATAGTGTGCCAGGCACTTTCTTAGTAATCACTTTCCATATGTCAACAACTCACAGTGACCTATTTAGTTAGGTATCATTATTATCCTCATTTCACAGGTAAGAAAACTGAGACACAGAGAGGTTGAGTAACTAGTCCACAGTCCACACAGCAGAAAGTGGCAGAACTGAAATTGGAACCTAGGCTGTTAGTTTACAGAGCCAACTCATGATCACCCCACATATTGTTTCTCTACATGGTGTGGTCGGTGTAATCCCATTTGATTGTTGTAAAGTGTTCATAGGTAGCAGTCAGCACTAATGCTAAACTGTTGTATCAGAGTGACCCCTAAACACAACTGCCTGGAGCCAGTTCTGTCTCTGTCCCTCAGTAGTCCAGACATGAGCATGTGGTCTAAGGAGAGTATCAGCTTTTTTCCCATGAAGTTGTCCAGGAACTGAAGTTCCTTCTCTTATTGCCCCTCCGTTCCATAGAGCAAGGGTTACCTAACATAGCCAGAGAGAAGCGTGAGGTCTGTGAATTTGGATGGGAAGGAAAGCTACATCTTTATTCCACTAACCTGTAAGTGAAGTTTAGTGTGTCCTTCCATTGTGACTGGAGCTAGCAGGTCTCATAGTGTTAGCAGAAACCATGACTTTATAGCCCGTAGAAATGACAGATATTTTCGTTCATGTTTTTGTTGTTGCAGATGTCTCAAAAATATCACATAACATTTACCCTACTTTGAAATTTCAGTAATTTTATTCTGAACCAGAATTTATTTAATGCATTAACAAAGAGGCACAGGCATTACTGTAACACATTTTTAAAAACATTTTGCTAACTACGTTTCAATATAATTTATAATCCTTTGTGTTTTATTTTATGAATGTAGAAACATTTGTCTGGGAAGGAGTTCATAGCATCACCAGAGTGTCAAAGGGCTCTGTGGCATGCAAGAGTTTCAGACCCACGGCCAGAGTGGACTTTTCTTCCTTGTGCTTAGAGCTAGCTAGGAGCACCATAGCCACATTGCAGCCCACAGGGAAGGGTGGAACGAGAAATGGAGGAGGGGAAGCACTTTCCTCTTAGGGGACATGAATCACCTCTGTTCATATCATGTGGTAAGGAACTTGGTCGCATGGCCCTACTTAGCCGCAAGGGAGCCTGGAAGATACGTTGCTGGTAGGTTGGGCATGTGCCCAGTGAAAAACTCAGTTGATTCCTTAATTAAAAAGAAGAGGAAAAAGGATAATATGGGAACATTATATCTAGTTTTTATCTTGTGTATGTATAGAAGTTCTAAAAAGGTACATAGGATTTCATTAACCTTGTATGCCTCTGGGAAACAGGACTGGGAATTGTAGGTGAAGATGGTGCCTGACATTTTGCATTATGTCTGTCTGTTATGTTTGATTTTTTTGTTTTAATTAATAAACTTTTTTTTTTGAGATGGCATCTCACTCTGTTGCCCAGGCTGGAAGGCAATGGCACAGTCATGGTTCACTGGAGCCTTAACCTCCCAAGCTCAGGTGATCCTCCCATCTCAGCCTCCCAAGTAGCTGGGACTACAGGCGTGTGCCACTACACCTGGCTATTTTTTTTATTTTTATTTTTTTGAGATGGAGTCTCGCTCTGTCGCCCAGGCTGGTGTGCAGTGGCCCTATCTCGGCTCACTGCAAGCTCCGCCTCCTGGGTTCACGCCATTCTCCTGCCTCAGCCTCCCTAGTAGCTGGGACTACAGGTGCCCACCACCGCGCCCAGCTAATTTTTTTGTATTTTTAGTAAAGATGGGGTTTCACTGTGTTAGCCAGGATGGTCTCGATCTCTTGACCTTGTGATCCGCCCACCTCGGCCTCCGAAAGTGCTGGGATTACAGGCATGTGCCACCGCGCCCAGCGCACCTGGCTAATTTTTGTATTTTTTTGTAGAGACGGGGTTTCATCATGTTGCCCAGGCTTATCTTGAACTCTCCTGGTCTCAAGCAGTTCACCCACCTTGGCCTCCCAGTGTTGCAATTACAGGCGTGAGCCACCACACCTGGCCAATAAACTTTTTCCAAAGAGTAGTTTTAGGTTTACAGCAAAATTGAGCAGAAAGTGCAGAGAATTCTCACAAGCCCCTTCTCCACCACCATACACAGACTCTCGCATCATGAACATCCAGCACTAGATTGGAACATTTGTTGTAATCGATGAACCACCACTGATACCATTATCAGCCAATGTCCATAGTTCACATTAGGGTTCACTGTTGGTGTTGTACATCCTATGGCTTTGGACAAATGTGTAATGACATGTATCCACTGTTATGATAGCACACAGAATAGTTTTACTCTGCTAAACATCCTCTGTGCTCTGTCTGTTCATCCCTCGTTTCCCACAACACTGTCAACCACTGATCTTTTTACTGTCTCCGTAATTTTACGTTTACAGAATGTCGTAAAGTTGGAATCCTGTTAGTAGCCTGTTCAGATTGGCCTTTTTTTTCATGGATTAATATGTTTTTAAGGTTCCTCCCTGTCTTTTCATGACTGGCTAGCTCATTTCTTTGTAGCCCTGGATAATATTCCGTTGTCTGGATGTACCACAGTGTGTCTACCCATTTACCTACTTGAAAAACCTCTTGTTTGCTTTCAGGTTTGAGCAGTTATGAATAAAGCTGCTATAAACATTCATGTGTAGGTTTTTATGTGAGTGTAAGTTTTCAGCTCATTTAGATAACTACCAAAGAGTGCAATTGCTGGAGCCTATGACCAGAATATGTTTAGTTTTACAAAAAACTGTCAAACTATCTGACAGAGTGGCTGAGCCATTTTGCATTCCCACCAGCAGTGAATGAGAGTTCCCGCTGCTGCACACCCTTGCCAGCATTTGGTGTCATCAGTGTTTTGGATTTTGGCCATTCTAATCAGTATGTTAGTGGCACTCGCTGTTTTAATGACATGTGGTGTTGAGCATGTCTTCATATGCTTATTTGCCAACTGTATATCTTCTTCGATGAGGTGTCTGTTTAGGTCTTTTGACTGTTTTTAAATGGGTTATTTCTGTTGAATTTTTAAAAATCAGTGGGTGTGCAGTACTTTTGTGATAGAAAAATGTAGTTAATTTTTTTCTACACTGAGATTTTAAATTGTATTAGGATTCAAGTAGAATTTTTTAAAATGTACTTTATACTCTGCATTCTTAAATGCGTTAGTGACTTTTTTTTCTTGGAGTTTTCACTCTGAATAAATCCAGTTGAATAAAGGCACTGGAGATGGAGAGCAATGAGATGATACAGATCTAGGAAGGAGTCATCGGTCTGGCTGTAGTAGCGGCCTTGTTCTTAGTAGCTTTAATTACATCATTTACATTCATATTCTTTTCTTTCACATTCTTTTATTATGTCAATGCATTACTTTTCTTAAAAATAAAATCTAAATCTTTTAAATGATGAGACTTTCCACACTTGTCTGGGAATTAGTTTGGTTGCAGTGGGGCCCTGGCCTTTCTTTGTAACCTTTTTCAGTGTCAGCTTCATTTTCTTGAATCACTTGCGTTTAAAATTGGAGCACATGATGTATACCTGGGTTCTTTTCTGAAATATTAAAGGCTCAGAAGCTGAACTAGTTTTTGTGTCTTTAGCAAGTCGTGTTGTCGCAGTTGCCACCTGAGCCCTCATCAGGAAGCTTCCCTCACAGCCTCCTCCAGTTTGTTGCCAGCGCACCCGCCAGCCCACACCACGTTCCCTTCCTGTGTGCTCCTGTAGCTTCTCTGAGTGCCATGGTTGTGCCCATCGCCTTTTCCCATTCAAGAAGCTATGCACGGTCCCGTAGGGGAAGACATCCCTCTAAACCTACACGCTTATCACCATTAGGGGATGTCCCCATTGTGCACATGGCAGTGGGCAGTTGTTTTCTGCAGAAAGCATAGATCTCCTCTTTAATTCTAAGAGCAAACACATTCAAAAGCTAGCAGAAGGCAAGAAATAGCTAAGATCAGAGCAGAACTGAAGGAAATAGAGACACAAAAAACCCTTCAAAAAATCAATGAATCCAGGAGCTGATTTTTTGAAAAGATCAACAAAATTGATAGACCGCTAGCAAGACTAATAAAGAAGAAAAGAGAGAAGAATCACATAGACGCAATAAAAAATGACAAAGGGGATATCACCACCAATCCCACAGAAATATAAACTACCATCAGAGAATACTATAAACATCTCTACGCTGATAAACTAGAAAATCTAGAAGAAATGGATTAATTCCTTGACACATACACCCTCCCAAGACTAAAGCAGGAAGAAGTTGAATCTCTGAATAGACCAATAACAGGCTCTGAAATTGAGGCAATAATTAATAGCTTACCAACCAAAAAAAGTCCAGTACCAGATGGATTCACAGCCGAATTCTACCAGAGGTACAAGGAGGAGCTGGTACCATTCTTTCTGAAACTATTCCAATCAATAGAAAAAGAGGGAATCCTCCCCAGCTCATTTTATGAGGCCAGCATCATCCTGATACCAAAGCCTGGCAGAGACACAACCAAAAAAGAGAATTTTAGACCAATATCCCTGATGAACCTCGATGCAAAAATCCTCAATAAAATACTGGCAAACCGAATCCAGCAGCACATCAGGAAGCTTATCCACCATGGTCAACTGGGCTTCATCCCTGAGATGCAAAGCTGGTTCAACATATGCAAATCAATAAATGTAATCCAGCATTTAAACAGAACCAATGACAAAAACCATATGATTATCTTAACAGATGCAGAAAAGGCCTTTGACAAAATTCAACAAGTCTTCATGCCAAAAACTCTTAATAAATTAGGTATTGATGGGACATATCTCAAAATAATAAGAGCTGTCTATGACAAACCCACAGCCAATATCATACCGAATGGGCAAAAACTGGAAGCATTCCCTTTGAAAACTGGCACAAGACAGGGATGCCCTCTCTCACCACTCCTATTCAACATAGTGTTGGAAGTTCTGGCCAGGGCAATCAGGCAGGAGAAGGAAATAAAGGGTATTCAATTAGGAAAAGAGGAAGTCAAATTGTCCCTGTTTGCAGATGACATGATTGTATATCTAGAAAACCCAATCGTGTCAGCCCAAAATGTCCTTAAGCTGATAAGCAACTTCAGCAAAGTCTCAGGATACAAAATCAATGTGCAAAAATCACAAGCATTCTTATACACCAATAACAGACAGCCAAATCATGAGTGAACTCCCATTCACAATTGCTCCAAAGAGAATAAAATACCTAGGAATCCAACTTACAAGGGACGTGAAGGACCTCTTCAAGGAGAACTACAAACCACTGCTCAATGAAATAAAAGAGGATACAAACAAATGGAAGAACATTCCATGCTCATGGGTGGGAAGAATCAATATCATGAAAATGGCCATACGGCCCAAGGTAATTTGTAGATTCAATGCCATCCCCATCAAGCCACCAATGACTTTCTTCACAGAATTGGAAAAAACTATTTTAAAGTTCATATGGAACCAAAAAAGAGCCCGCATTGCCAAGTCAATCCTAAGCCAAAAGAACAAAGCTGGAGGCAACACGCTACCTGACTTCAAACTATACTACAAGGCTACAGTAACCAAAACAGCATGGTACTGGTACCAAAACAGCAATATAGACCAATGGAACAGAACAGAGCCCTCAGAAATAATGCTGTGTATCTACAACCATCTGATCTTTGACAAACCTGACAAAAGCAATGGGGAAAGGATTCCCTATTTAATAAATGGTGCTGGGAAAACTGGCTAGCCATATGTAGAAAGCTGAAACTGGATCCCTTCCTTACACCTTGTACAAAAATTAATTCAAGATGGATTAAAGACTTAAATATTAGACCTAAAACCATAAAAACCCTAGAAGAAAACCTAGGCAATACCATTCAGGACATAGGCATGGGCAAGGACTTCATGTCTAAAACACCAAAAGCAATGGCAACAAAAGCCAAAATTGACAAATGGGATCTAATTAAACTAAAGAGCTTCTGCACAGCAAAAGAAACTGCCATTGGAGTGAACAGGCAACCTACAGAATGGGAGAAAACTTTTGCAATCTACTCATCTGACAAAGGGCTAATATCCAGAATCTACAATGAACTCCAACAAATCTACAAGAAAAAAACAAACAACCCCATCAAAAAGTGGGCAAAAGATATGAACAGACACTTCTCAAAAGAAGACATTTATGCAGCCAAAAGACACATGAAAAAATGCTCATCATCACTGGCCATCAGAGAAATGCAAATCAAAACCACAATGAGATACCATCTCACACATGTTAGAATGGCAATCATTAAAAAGTCAGGAAACAACAGGTGCTGGAGAGGATGTGGAGAAATAGGAACACTTTTACACTGTTGGTGGGACTGTAAACTAGTTCAACCATTGTGGAAGTCAGTGTGGCGATTCCTCAGGGATCTAGAACTAGAAATACCATTTGACCCAGCCATCCCATTACTGGGTATATACCCAAAGGATTATAAATCATGCCGCTATAAAGACACATGCACACGTATGTTTATTGCGGCACTATTCACAATAGCAAAGACTTGGAACCAACCCAAATGTCCAACAACAATAGACTGGATTAAGAAAATGTGGCACATATACACCATGGAATACTATGCAGCCATAAAAAATGATGAGTTCATGTCCTTTGTAGGGACATGGATGAAGCTGGAAACCATCATTCTCAGCAAACTATCCCAAGGACAAAAAACCAAACACTGCATGTTCTCACTCATAGGTGGGACTTGAACAATGAGAACACATGGACACAGGAAGGGGAACATCACACACTGGGGCCTGTTGTGGTGTAGGGGGATGGGGGAGGGATAGCATTAGGAGATATACCTAATGTTAAATGACGAGTTAATGGGTGCAGCACACCAACATGGCACATGTACACATATGTAACTAACCTGCACATTGTGCACATGTACCCTAAAAGTTAAAGTATAATTAAAAAAAAAAACTGTATTCTAAGCCTAAAAATCTTTTTAGTGAAACCACACATTTAATGTTAAAAATGGTAGCTTTGCCTGTCAATATTGCTCAGTTCCTATAGGGAGTACAATATGGTTCTTCCCTTTGCTCTTTTAAAGTCCACACTCCTGCACGCTCTCCAGGCAACTGATCGTGGCTGCGGGAGTGGAGGAGGGAAAGGAGGGTGGCCAACCCAAAGAGGCTCCTACAGAGATGAGAAGGGAAAGCAACCCCCACCTTTATACCCCAGCAATGTTTGTATTTTTTAAAACAATGAGTATGCTAACAAATGAATTTGATGGAATTTCATATCACACAAAATGAAGTTCGGAAATGTGAGAGTGGGAGCGACCTTAAAGAAGACTTCCCATCACCTTGCTGGGTTCCTGGCATCAGTTACCCCGAGCTCGCAGTGCCTGCACAGGGCCTTCCCCTTCTGTCCTCGCGTCCCCATGGCATTCTCTTGAAGTGCCTAGGTGTTTCCAGTCAGTCCCCTGCACCTGCATGTCAGCCAGGAGTGCAAGAGGAGCCCAGGTGCAGCAGCCAGGGTCCTTGTAAGTCAGAGCACTATCCAGTGATGCTCAGTGATGTGCACCCTTTGTATCTGGGAAGACTCACACCTGGCTTTTAGAAAGTGAGGCTTTACAAGAGCTTGTTTGTCCCTTAAAGAAGGCCATCAGGGTGGGCTGGGCGTATGACCATCATGGACCATGGAATATTCCTCCTTCTTGCTCCTTAGCACCTGGCTTCCCTTCTCAAGGTTACCTCATTTTACTCAAGGACAGTTCTTTCTTCATATGCTCTTCAGTTCCACTGCAAATGTGGTCCAGGGATCAGCAGCAGCAGCATCTGCTGAGACTTTGCTAAAATGCGGAATCCCAGGCCCTACCCCAGGTTTTCTGAATCTGTGTTGCTAACAAGTGCACCAGTCGACTTTCATGCACATTAAAAGTTTGAGAAGCACTGTAAGGGCTTCGGGTTTTTTTTTGTTTTTTTTTTTTTTTTTTGAGACGGAGTCTTGCTCTGTTGCCCAGGCTGGAGTGCAGTGGTGTGATCTTGGCTCACTGCAAGCTCCGCCTCCTGGGTTCACGCCATTCTCCTGCCTCAGCCTCCCGACTAGCTGGGACTACAGGCACCCGCCATGACGCCTGGCAAATTTTTTTTTTATTTTTAGTAGAGACGGGGTTTCACCGTGTTAGCCAGGATGGTCTCGATCTCCTGACCTCGTGATCCGCCCACCTCAGCCTCCCAAAGTGCTGAGATTACAGGCGTGAGCCACCGTGCCCAGCCGAGGCTTCTGCTTTTTTAATGGGTACGTCATCTGGTAGAAAAGAATTGTGATTTATTACAAAAGAAACTATCATCAGAGTGAGCAGACAACCTTCAGAATGTGAGAAAATGTTTGCAATCTATCCATCTGACAAAAGTCTGATACCCAGAATCTACAAGGAACTTAAACAAATTTACAAGAAAAAAAACAATCCCATTAAAAAGTGGGCAAAGGACCATGAACAGACACTTCTCAAAAGAAGACATTCATGTGGCCAACAAACATGAAAAAAAACTCAAAATCACTGATCATTAGAGAAATGCAAATCAAAACCACAAAGAGATAGCATCTCATGCCAGTCAGAATGGTGATTATTAAAAAGTCAAGCAACAACAGATGCTGGCAAGACTATGGAGAAATAGCAACAATTTTACACTGTTGGTGGGAATGTAAATTAGTCCAACCATTGTGGAAGACAGTGTGCTGATTCCTCAAAAACCTAGAACCAGAGATACCATTTGACCTAGCAATCCTGTTTCTGGGTATATACCCAAAGGAATATAAATCATTCTGTTTTACATGCATACATATGTTCATTGCAGCACCGTTCATAATTGCAAAGACACGGAATTAACCCAAATGTCCATCACTGATAAACTGGATAAAGAAAATGTGGTACCATGGAATACTATGATACCATGGAATACTATGCAGCCTTAAAAAGAAACAAGATCATGTCCTTTGCAGGGACATGGATGGAGCTGGAAGCCCTTATCCTCAGCAAACTAACACAGGAACAGAAAACTACACCGCATGTTCTCACTTATAAGTGGGAGCTGAATGATGAGAACCCATGAACACATGCGGGGGCAGGGGGTGGGGGAACAACACACATTGGGGCCTGTCAGTGGGTGTCTGAGGGGAGGGAGAGCATCAGGGTAAGTAGCTAATGCACGCTGGGCTTAATACCTAGGTGATGGGTTGACAGGTGCAACAAACCACCATGGCACACTATGTAACGTATGTTTGTCCTGCACATGTATCCTGGAACTTAGAATTAAATTAATTTTTTAAAAAAGAACTGTGTTTCTCCGTCTTCCAAATACAGATTTTCTATAAAACATATAAGCCATACCTACTTTACTTTTTATTCTTTTATTTTATATTTATTTCTTTTTCTAGACAATTTTAGAAGTTTAAAGGCCACACCTACTTTAAACCTTTTATGATCTAGTAATTTTTTGGTACTGTTGAGTTATTAAGTTTCTTCTATATATAAATATAACCTTTTGGTTAGATTTGTAAGAATATGTGGACTATAACAGTTTTACATATTTTTTTCTATTTATACCAAGTAATGCTTTAGTTTCTCTTGCTTGTTTCTAGTTCCTGGCCCTTTTTTCATACACATCTTCCACCTGTGGTTTTCTAAAACCATTTTTTTGCATTTCGAAATTTAGATTAACAATGAGAATGCTTTCATTTGGAAGGGAAAGAAAAACCAACTCAGAATGGCTTCCACTGTAGGACATGTACTGGCTCACATAAGCAGGAGGTCTGGAGATAGGCGGGGCTTTAGAGTTTGTATCTCCAGGATATTGGTTTCTTTCCTTTCTTCCACCCTCCCTCCATCCTGAAATTGACGTCAATCACATTGACAAAATGGCCACTGGGTTCCGGGGTGCAGGAGGAGAGCGCTGGCTGATGCCTGTTTTCCTTCCCAGAGGCCCCAGCAAACCCCCCTCATTCATCCAGTAAAATCCACAGCACTGACTGCATACGTGTGCCAGCCCTATTCCAGGTGCTGGGGAAACAGAAATGATGCAAACAGATAGAAATTCTTGCCCTTCTGGGGGGCCTGCATTCTAGATGGTGGAGAAAGATGTAAAGGAAAGAGATCAAATGCACAGTGTGTAGGCACTGAGGGCGAACGTGAAGAGTATAGCAGGTGTGGAGAGGGGATCAGAACTGCTGAGTGGGAGAGGGGCTGCCGTTTTGCCTAGGGTGACAGGAAGGGTGGCCGTGAGTAAAGACCTGAAGGAGGTGAGGAGGAGCCACTTGGGCATGGTGAGGGCACAGGTCCTCCACAACTACTCTTTAAAAATGTATCATGTTCTATTTTTTGCTTCACTTCTCTTGACATTTGGGATGAATTGTTTCTGCTCTTAAGTTTGGTTACTTTAAATTTCATGACCTCGTGTTCTGGTCCTCCACCTAATTTCGTTCTTCTTCCCTTGGGAAATTATATTTGTGTCTGTCGTCTGCCCTCTGGCTGTGCTAGTGAGCATTGGGACAAATTATTCATTCAGTCATTAGTGATGGCTACCTCTTCTGTCAACACACTCTACACCCAGGTTCCCTCTCCTTTTGTTTAATGACTATGGGCCTTTGAGAGAAGAACATTTCCTAATGTTTATGTTAACTTGCACTTTAATTGTGGATAAATTAAATGCTTCCTTTATGATACATTTTCTTCATATATTAACCTCTAGGACATTTCCAAACTTAATACGGGGTGAGTGTGTGCTATAGATGATTCTTTTTCTATTTCCGCTGCTTGCTCATTCTTGACCTACCCACTGGCTTTTCTGTCCTCTTGTTTATTCATTAGCAGAGAACAAATTCAGGTGAATTGGTCACCCATTCCATCTTGCCACCCTTTCACATGATGCTTTTCCAGAATTTGACATTTTAAATGTGGGGAAACGTTTCAGATGTATTTGGCTAACCAATATTTATTGTGCTAGGAATTATTTTTAATAAATAAATATTTACTGCTGAGTTAGATCGTACAGCCATCCACTTGGCTCAGTAAATAAAATGCATTTAGCTGGTTGTCCTTTAAGCAATTCCTCCCCTCGCCATTTCTGTTTTCTTTGCTTTTCTGTGGGTGGCCCACACAGAAAGTTACCATTGTACCTATTTCAGGCCTGTGTTATTGTGGAGAATGTTTTAACATCATCAATCCTCGGCCCCTTCTGCTTTTAATCAGCCACCTTGAACAGAACCCAATAGAAACTTCATTTTTAATTTTGTGGGTTTTGTTTTCTTTCTTTCTCTATTTTTTATTTAAACTGGAATACTAATGGCTATCAAATCGTTTCATCATTCTATTACGATGATCACTTCTTTGGAATTCAGAAAGACTCAAATCACTTTTTCTTCTCCCTGTCATTTCATTTTTATTTACTGGTATTAAAAAATTGCCCTATTTTCTGCAAGACATAAAGGGCATCCAGATAGGAAGAGAGGAAGTCAAACTATTCTTGTTTGCAGATGACATGATCCCGTATCTTGAAAATCTCATCGTCTCTGCCCCAAAGCTCCTTAAGCTGAGAAACAACTTCAGCCAAGTCTCAGGATACAAAATCAGTGTGCAAAAATCACTAATATTCCTATACACCAACCACAGTCAAGCCTAGAGTCAAATCAAGAGTGCAGTCCCATTCACAATTGCCACAAAAAATAAATAATATACCTAGGAATACATCTAACCAATGAGAGATGAAAGATCTCTACAAGGAGAACTACAAAACACTGCTCAAAGAAATCAGAGATGACACAAACAAATGGAAAAACAGTCCATGCTCATGGATAGAAAGAATCAATATCATTAAAATGACCATACTGCCAAAGCAATTTATAGATTCAATACTATTCCTATTAAACTACCATTGACAGTCTTCACAGAACTAGAAAAAACTATTTTAATATTCATATGGACCCCAAAAAGAGCCAGAATAGCCAAGGCAATCCTAAGCAAAAAGAACAAAGCTGGAGGCATCACCCTACCTGACTTCAAACTATACTGCAGGGCTACAGTAACCAAAACAGCATGGTACATAGCTAATCTCCCTCACTGATTCAAGGTGGCTTTAGAACCATGCTTGCACCCTTGGGAAAAGAACGCTAAACCCTTCTGGTTACTGAGTACACTTTCGCTTCTGGGAAGGTCAGGCAAGGTGATATGTGGAACGGGTAGAGGGAGGTGGGAATGTTCTCCTTCCTGGCTATAGGCCATGGGACTGAAAGATGGGAGCTACCATAATGGCTAAAATGAAAGAATGACCAAAATGAAAGAAGCAACTTCCTATTGGAAACTTGCAGAGAGATGAAAGTAGGGCCACGTTTAGGTGCATCCAATGAGCCACCATCTTCTGAGGTCCTGCCAGGCCTAAGTCGGTACATAATCATTGAAGCAGACTTTGTTTTATTGGATATTTATTTAGCAGATTTAAAGTTCATTCCACAGAAGGTCTTGGTATCATTTTATAGATCCTCAATGAATACTCTAATCTTGATGAATAGGGTAAGAAATAAAGATAGCTGCTTGATAATTTGACAACAGTATTCTGTTGGTACGGATGACATAATATATATTTTGAGATCCATGTCACTTTAATTAAGGATTTTAATTAGTGTTTTTTGTTGAGAATAAAATAGTATGCTTCCTTACAACTTTGTCTTAAAGTCATTGTATTTTTCAAGGGGCTTTCTCTAGCAAAAACACAGATGAAGCTCTCCATAACAATTGGTCCGCTTCTAACCTCATATGCCTTATTTAAAACTTTAAAGAATTTCAGAATTATTTCTCAAAATATGGTCTGGAGTCAGTAGCAGTTCAGCTCCACGAGAGCAGAAATTGTGGACTGTCTGGTTCCCTGATGTATCCTCAGCACCCACAACATGCAGGGCACACAGCAGATGTTTAATAAATATTTGTGATGGAGTGAATGAATAATTCTTAATGAATCCATTTTAATCATTGATTTTAAGGAAATATGTCTTAATTAAGAGTTTATTTCTTATATGTATTCATTTTTCACTTTTGCCTGCCAATTGCTATGTAGAAGCAATTAGAAGCAATTAAAAGCAATTTCCTTTGTAAAGGAAATACCCATGTAGCAACAAGTATGTGTCCCATTTTTGTTTGTTTGTTTGTTTTTTGCTATGAGAATGCTTCATTAGGCAAAACCACATACTATGAAAATGCCTTAAAATGCAACAGGAGGAGATGTGAAGACACAAAGAACAAGTGCATAGTGACACATGGCTATCAGAACACACTAAGAATCCACACCTCTTCCACCCTTTACCCAGAAAAGGAGGGAGCTAGACCACCTCCTCCTCAGGTCCCCCACATCTCATTCTAGTTAAAGCAAAAACAAACAGGCTGCTGTTCTCAGCACCCAATGTGGAAGGAATAGTATATATACAGCCACCTTGCCTCAGAGCCTGCCAAAAAAAGGTCACATGTGGAATAAGACTTACATTCTGATTTTTTTTTTTTTTTTTTTTTTTAGATAGAGTCTCACTCTTTTGCCCAGGCTGGAGTGCAGTGGCACGATTTCGACTCACTGCAACCTCTGCCTGCTGGGTTCTGGGTTCAAGTGATTCTAGTGCCTTGGCCAACCAAGTAGCTGGGATTACAGGCATGAGCCACCATGCACGGCTAATTTTTGTATTTTTAGTAGAGATGGAGTTTCACCATGTCAGCCGGGCTGGTCTTGAACTCCTGGTCTCAAGTGATCCTCCTGCCTTGGCCTCCCAAAGTGCTGGGATTACAGATGCGAGCCACCTCACCCAGCCAGCCTGCATTCTGCTTTTTGAGCTGAGTAAAAACCTTTTGGGAAATAGTTCTCAGAGGTAAATACAGACATAGAGAGCAGCCGCATCCAGTAGGAATACACTGTGCACCACATGTGTAATTTTAGATTTTTGAATAGCCACATTAATTTAAAAACCAAAAAGTAGGTGAAATTAATTGTAACATTTATTTCTTATTTAACCCGTTATATCCAAAATATTGTTTCAGCATGTAATCAATATTTAAAAAGCATGAATGAGTTACTTTATATTGCTTTTTTGTACCAAGTCCACAATTCAGTGGATATTTTATTCTTACAGCACATCTCAATTCTGAGTACCACATTTCAAGTGTACAGGCTCTTGTACTGGACAGTGTCATTTTAGAGGAGGGCACAAACATACAGCCATAGCCCGTTCTTCCCCCTGAAATTCTAGGAACAAAGGAAAGCTCTGAAATATTCCTCTTTGGTGAATATGAATAGCAGAGATGAATGCAAAATGGTTGTGACCCCTGATCAACAGTAGATTTCCATGGACAGACTGGTAAAACGATGTTTGCAGTTTGTGCTACTTTGCAGGAAGATAGCCCCATGTCCCACTGAACATTTATTGGGCACCACTGTAGGCTACGAAAAGCCCTGGCCTTTTAGAGTGGACCATGATATGGTCTGAGCTTCAAGCCTTGCTGGGGGAAGATGTCCACTTACTCTCACTTTCCAGTCTAGTATCCAACAACACTCTTTATAACTCAGTTGTAGTACTTATTATATGTAAAAAAAAAAAAAAACCAAAAACATGTAATAAGCATCGGGAAGCTCTCTGACTATCTCCATGCAAGCTTCATGATTAGTTCACTTAACAGCTATTTATTGAGCATCTACCATGTGCCAGGCATTGCTCTAGCCATGAGGTGGCAGCAGTGAGCAAATAGACCAACACTCCCATCTTTGTCAAGTTTTATTCTAGTGGGAGGAGACAAGCAGTGAAAAACAAAGAGAAAGTAGGAAGTGCTGTGGAGAAAAATAGAACAGGGAATAATGATGGAAGATCAGGATCCAAATTTTAAATAGGGGATAAGGGTCAGGAAGGACGTCATTGAAAGGGTGAAGTTTCAGCAAAGACTTAATGTTGAGGTGATGGAACAGGCTCATAGATTTGCTGGAGGAGAATTATAGGTAGGAACTTCTGATGAGGTAACTTCTGATGAGGTAGGAACTTCTGATGAGGTAACTTCTGATGAGGTAGGAACTTCTGATGAGGTAAGAACTTCTGATGAGGCAGGAACTTCTGATGAGGTAGGAACTTCCACAGGTAGGGAATTCTGATGAGGTAGGACCTTCTGATGAGGTAGCAACTTCTGATGAGGTAAGAACTTCTGATGAAGTAGGACCTTCTGATGAGGTAGGAACTTCCTCAAGTAGGAACTTCTGATGAGGGACTATGTCTGGCATGTTTGAGGAACAGCACAGTGGCCTGTGCAGCAGAGCAGGGAAACCAAGAAGCCAACTATCTGGAGATGAGTCAGAGCAAGCAGCAATCCCAGAGGGAGGGCACAGGGATGGAGGCTGTGGTCATGGAGAATCGGAGAGGGGGCTCTCAGCCACTGTAGAACTTTGGCTTTTACTGGGGAGTGCAAGCTTATGCTTGTCAATGTAGCAAAATTATGGTAATTATTAGACTCCCTGCTGAATCATGTTTGTTTAATGAAGCTCATATATTATAATCTTATGTATCTTACTTTATGCATTTAAAAACATTCTGAGAGGGGCCATGCATGTAAAAGAGGTTAAGAACACCTCTGTTACTGGGAATTTGAATATAAAAGTCTTGTGATCTGACTTAACATTTGATAAGCATTGCTCTGGCAAATTGGTGGAAGACAGCTTGTCAGGGACAATGGCAGAAATGTGGAGAGACACTAGGTGCTGTTCTAGCAACCCAGGAGAGAGGTGGTGGAGGCTGGACTAGCATTGGAGGTCTTGAGAAGTCGTTCCATTCTTAGATGCATTTTGAAAGTAGAGCCAGCCCAAAGTTAGGCTGAAAGAGAGGTGTGCAAGAAAACAGATGAAGCCAAAGGTCTGGGCCTGAACCACTGGAAGGATGGAGTTGTCATTACCTAAGACAGGAAAGACAGCTGGGTGGAGGGCTTTGGAATGGAAACAGTGAGACGACTCTTAGATGGCCATGTCATTTTCATTTGGGGGATGTAGTGTACTTTAGCTTAAGTTTATCCAGATCTTCCACAGTATCTTAAATGTGTTGTCTGACAGCAGTTTCTGAGAGAGGCATATTAAACTCTACCAGTATGATGGTGAATTTCAAACTCTTCTCATAACCCTGTCCATTTTTACTTCAGTATCCTGGAGCTTTATTGTTAGACACCTATAGATATGGTATTGTTATATCGTCCTAGTGAACTTTTATTGTCAAATAAAGACCTTTTCCTCATGATTTTTGCCTTAAGATCTGGTTTATCTGATATTTATGTAGCTATGCCAGCTTATTTTTTTGCTATTAGTTGCCATTCCCTTTTCCTTTCAATTATTTTGGCATTACACATATTTTTGTAACAGCTTTTTTGAGATGTAATTCACATGCCATACAGTTTGTCCACTTCAAGTGTACAATTCAGTGGTTTGTAGTAGAGTTACAGCATTGTGCAGTTACGTCTATCTGATTCTAAAACATTTGTATCACCCAAAGGACACCCTGTACCTGTCAAGCTGTCACTCCCATTCTCTTCTCCCCTCAGCCCCCAACAATCACTAACCCACTTTCTATCACTGTGAATTTGCCTATTCTGGACATTTCATATAAATGGAATTACACAACACGTGGCCTTTTGTATGTGATTTCTCTTACTTCGCACAATGTTTTTAAAGTTCATGCATGTTGGAGTATGCATCAGTACTTTATTTTCTTTTATGGCTGAATAGTGTTCTGTTGTATGTATAAATCATACTCTGTTTATCCATTCATCAATTGATGGGCATTTGGGTTGTTTTCTCTTGGGCTATTGTGAATAATGCTGCTATGAACATTCACGTACAGGTTTTGTGTGGATATATGTTTTTAATTTGCTTGAGTATTTTTCTAGTGCTTTTGTGGTCTTGTTTGTTACATTTACATCTTTAATCCACTGAACTAGAGTTTGGTGTAAGTTGGTCGTGTAACAACCAAGTTCTTATCTTTCACGTAAAATTGCTCATAAACATTATTAAGATGGTATTAATTGTTAATCTTTTTATTAGTTAATAACAGATATACATATTGTTCTTTGCAAATATGATACTTTGTTCATAATATGGAAGCATGTATTAAAATTTAAGCACAGATGTTCCCTACAGTTAAAAGTTAAATAGATTAGGATATTTTATTGTATCAGCACGAGGAGGAATGGCATTGTCTCGTTGAGTAATAATACCCTAGTAACTGCAGAGAATTCACTGCAAGGCTAGCTACATAATATACAGGACCCATTACAAAATGAAAATGTGAGGCTCTGGCCTGGTGTGGGGCAGTCAGTCTCTCCTTCCCATGAGCTGCAACCCATAGCAAACGCATCCAACTAAGGGCTTGCAACCTCTGCACCAGGATGCACTGAACACCTGGGTGGGGGATGGGTAGGAGGTCCACACTGAGTTGCTAGCCGAACACGCCATGGCATTCCCTGCCCAGGGTGGGGACAGCCACCCCCTTGGTCTGACCAGAGACCCCATGTGTCATGTAGCTGACTCATGAGCCTCTCTATACCCTTGTCCAGGAACCTCACTGGGTGTTGGCTGAACACGGGCTTCCCCCAACCAAAGCAACCAATGTCACCCCTGGCAGAAGGAGGAGGCAGCTGTCATGAGGCAGGATTGGGGAGGCTGTCTAGGGCCCAGGGTGCCAGGGGCAGGGAACAGGTGGCAGAAAACCATCATGGAGAGACCGTGGGGAGCACACGTGAGCAGAGGCTCCAAGGCCCCTGACATGCTCCATTGTGTCACTCAACTTCACTTAAAAGCATGAAGTCAAAGATAAAATTATTAAGAATTTTTGAACGGTGGCCTCAGAGCAATAAACTCTGCGTGTGAGGCTCTAAAAAGCACACAGCACTGTGCCGCCCCCTGGGTCCCACACTCATGAAGCCAGCCCTGGTGCAATGTGACTTCTTCCTAACATAATTTAAAAATTGGAAGGATTTTGACTCTGTTTATGAAATAAATCATAGTGCTATTTTAAATTAAATGTATTTAAAGTATCTGTGTTGTCTTTGGTTAATGGCATTATCAGTGATATTTACCTTATTCTTCACACTTTTTTGTGTTTCAGGTTTTCCATAATGAAATGAGTTACTTTTATAATTACTCAAACCCCAGTGTTATATAAACATACTTTCCTGGATATTATTTTATATAAGTGTGATATGTTACAATTCTGTCTCCATTTGGGGGGGAATACATATTTAGTACTTTAACTTAAAAATATATTCCTCTCCTTACCCAGGTCCATTAATATAAGATTTGCCACTCTGTTGGATACTCCTGGTGTGGAAAATCTTGTCAGCACCCTCATGTTGAATAAAAGCATATTGGAGGACTTAGACCGTTACAACAAGGCTCGCAAAGACCCTGTAAGTACCTGATGTGACCAGACCTCAGGATATGGGACCATTATGATGACCCATGTAGATTCAGCCCTGAGACTTCCTTGGATCTGAGTTGGAAAATCATATGGCAGGGGGCAGTGGAGGTAGAGTTAGAAGATGGGAGCAAGAAGAGAAAACCATGGAGACTGGGGCTTAAGGAAGTGAGACCATTTTCAGTGGGGATCCCCCACAGGGATCAGACACCCAAAATCCTTCTCAGGAAGATAGAAAATTTGGACTTGATCCAAACAATCATATCAAAATGAGATGGATCCTAGTCTTTGGGATAGGTAGATACAGTATGACCATGGTTAGGGAAGGATAGCTTAGGAATCCATAGGTATCTGGTGCCCACCTCAGCAGCACTGGGTACCAGATTGAGGGTAGTGGGACCCTATTTGAGCCTATGAGATGACGAGTCTGACCAGACCCTTTTGTTGAGCTGGCTGCATTGCCCAGGATTACATGGGCTGGGAAAGATCCTGCATGATAAATGTTGGGTTCTCTTTCTAGTGTAGTAACGCGTGCATGTGCTATGGCAAAAGTCAGGCTTGTGGCAGTCTGTAAATTAATACTGCTGTCTTAGGGCCATGACAGTTAATCTGACTACACATGGAAAGATGAAAGAATATTGTGCATAGTCACTTTTTTGATACATTTTATTTTGAAAAAAAATTTATTGAGGTATAACCAATAAACAGTGTGATGGATTTCACAATTTGCATACACCATGTAACCAGCACATGTTTTAAGAAACAGACTAACCACAACCTGCTGGAAGTCCCCTGATGCCTCTACTCAGGCCTTTCCCTAAATTAATACCACCTTGCTTCTAAGATCAGAGATTGGCTATGCCTATTTTTGAACTCTACATAAATAGAATCATACCGTTTGTTTTCTGATATCAAGTTTCTTTTGCTCAGCAATGTTTGTAAGAGTCATCCATATTATAGCATGAAGTATTTCATGGCATGAATATACCACCATTTGTTTCTTCATTCTACTGTTGAGGTCATTCAGGGAGTTCCAGTTATTTGCTCTTTTGGAAAAAAACCTTTTAGTTAATTTTTAAGTCACAGGAGGGAGACACCAAACACCTAAACATAATGTCATATACACACATGTTTACTATTTATAAAGGCATCAGAGTAAACTGAAATAAAACTTCCCTTCAGCGCATGGTTTTTGCTTTGGTTTGTCTTGCACTCTTTTGGTTCTTCATTTTTTGCTCCTTCCCTCCTGGCCCTCTAAGTGGTATGAGGTCAAGTCCTGGTTCTCAAAGTATGGTCTAAGGAACCTTGGGGGTCTCTGAAACATGAATTTTCTGGGAGTCTGCAAGGTAAAAACTGTTTTATTCCTTTTCCACTGTGTTGAGATCTGTACTTACGACACAAAAGCAATGGTGGGTGAAACCAGTGCCACCTCAGAGTAGGTCACGGAAGTGGCAGCAAACGTCCTAGTGGTCCTGGTGTTCTTCACTGTCATCCCCCCCAGTAACTGCAGAAAGAGCAAACCACAGTGGAATATCCCTGCACACCTATCAGAATGACTAAAACAAAAAATAGAGATGCTACTAGCTGCTAAATGCTGGCAAGGACGTGGGGAAACTGGATCTCTAGTGCTGCTGGTGGGAATGTAGAATGGTGCAGCCACTCTGGAAAATATTTTGGCTGTTTATTTTTTTATTTTTATTTATTTATTTGTTTATTTTGAGACAGAGTCTCGCTCTTGTTGCCCAGGCTGGAGTGCAATGATATGATCTTGGCTCACTGCAACCTCTGCCTCCCTGGTTCAAGGGATTCTCCTGCCTCAGCCTCCTGAGTAGCTGGGATTACACGTGCCCGCCTGTAATTTTTGGATTTTTAGTAGAGATGGGGTTTCACCACATTGGCCAGGCTGGTCTCGAACTCCTGGCCTCAGGTGATCTGCCTGCCTCAGCCTCTCAAAGTGCTGGGATTACAGGTGTGAGCCACTGTGCCCAGCATTGGCTGTTTATTTAAAAACTAAAACTGCAACTATCTTATGGCCTAACATTTGCACTTGTGGGCATTTGATCCAGAGAAATGAAGAGTTTACACTAATGTTCATAGCAGCTATTGTCAGCAAAGATATCCTTCAACAGATGAATGGTTAAACACACTCTGGCACATCATGTCATGGAATACTACTCAACAATGAAAGGAGTGAACTCTTGATACGTGCATCGGCTTGGATGAATCTCCAGAGGATTATACTGAGCGGGGAAAAAAGCCAACCCCTACAGGTTATATCCTCTAGAGTTCCATTTGTGTGACACTTTGAAGTGACAAGATTTTAGAAATGGAGAACAGGTTATCTGATGGCAGAGGTTAAGGATGCGGGGAGGGTGGGGACAGAGGGGGCAACTCAAGGGGTTTTGTGGTATTAGAACTGTTCAATATTCTGACTATAGTGATGGATACATAAACCTATAGAGGTGATGAAATCATGTGAAACTTCTTACACCACACACACACACACACACACAATTGTATCAATGTTGGTTTCCTGCTTGTAGTATTATACTATGGTTTTGCAAAATGTTATTATTAAGGGATACTGAACAAAGTGTACAAGAAATTTCTGTTTTATTTCTTACACTGCATGTAAATCTACAAGTATGTCAATTAAAGAAAAGGAAAAGCCAGTTTCACTAAGGAATATCCTTGGTGAAGCAGTAAAATTATTAACTTTATAAAGTCTCAACCCTGAGGCCAGGTGTGGTGGCTCACGTGTGCAATCCTAGCACTTTGGGAGCCCAAGGCGGGTGGATTCCTTGAGGCCAGGAGTTCAAGACCACCCTGGGCAACATGGTGTAACCTCATCTCTACTAAAAATACAAAAATTAGCTGAGCATGATGGGGCACGCCTGTAGTCCCAGTTGCTTGGGAGGCTGAGGCACAAGAATTCCTTGAACCCAGAAGGCTGCAGTGAGCTGAGATCATGCCATTGCACTCCAGCCTGGGCAACAAGAGCTAAACTCCATCTCAAATAATAATAATATCTCATAGGGTTGGTGTGAGGATCCAGTGGACATAGGGAGGGCGTTTAACTTACTACCTGACCCAAAGTAGGTGTTGATAGATGTTTGTTCTGTTGTTGTTATGTGAATGTGGTTAAGACCCACTGTTGCCTGCTTACAAAAACATTCATAGCCATATTTTTAAGGGTCTTAAAATATATGCTTATCTTTTCAGGATGGAACACCGCTGCAGGCATTTGTAGCTGAAGTTGCAGAACAAATAGTTGGTATTGCAGTGATCAGAAATGAAATGGTAAATTGTGAAGTGGATATAAATTTCTTTGATTGTGCCTTGCTATATCATGAATTAGCACACAGTGCCCCTTTTGGAGTTGTACTTTTACTTATTTATTGTGAATGCCTCCTTTGTCTGATGGATATCATCATCATCTGCCTCTGTCCCTCTTGGAGGACTTGCAATTCTCCATTTTTTTGCAGTTGAAAATATTTAGTATATTACAAAGTCTACATGAAAACATTCTCACCCTAAAAACTCAGATAACTTTCCACTACCTATACATATATTAATATATTCCATATATTAATATATTCTAAGTATTACTACTGTAGTGATGCATTTATCCCTTCCAGCATTCTTCTTTGCACTTTATTACATATATCATGTGTGTGTGTCAAATGGAAATGCCATTTTATTTTTTCCCAGTGCACAGCCAGCTATTTCAAAGCATTTATTACTGAATAATCCATTCTTTCTCTTTTGATTTTAAAATGCTGCTTTTACATTTATTAAATTTCTATATGCCTATGTCTATTTTTAAACTCTGTTCTGTTCTGTGGATTTATCTGTTGATACCTATTGCATTATCATGTGCTTTTATATCTAATAGGGGAGTGCTCTCTCATTTGGTGTCTTCTAAATTTTCTTGTTTTTTATTCTTGGTTATTTCCTCTCCCAAACCTTGTAATATTTATTATTAATATAGTTGTACCTACGTGGATTCTATAGAACAATTTAGGCAGAATTGACATTAAAATATAGAGACTTCCCTATTAGGATCATGGATCATGGCTTTCTATGTTCTATGTTGTTGTTGTTGAACTTTTTGGGTTCTTCAGAAACATTTTGTGGCTTCTTTCATGTGGTTTTCTTTGCATAGTATTTTGTGCCATATGAGTTTTTGTTTGTCCTGTGGGTCCACTTTCCACCTTTCTCCACCCTGTTCTGTCTCAGGGAGCCTGACTGATGGGCACAGCATTATGGGTGCCTTTGCCTTTTGGCTGCCTGTTGGGTTTGGTGGATGGAGAGCCCTGACAGAAGGAGGAGGGGACAGTGACGTCAGGTGCCTCAGCAGGCTGATCTCCACTGAGTTCCCTGACATTTCAAGGCTGCCTCTTCATGATACTCTCCTTTTGGATTCCTGTAACCAGCTCTTCTCCCGCGCCACCCTCTTAAGAGTGGGAATAGCTTGTAGTTGCTGCTGCATAGTCCCTACTTATCTCCTTACACCTGCCCCATCCTTGTAAATATTCCCTTTATTAAACCACCCTCCAATTATCCTAATTTGATCATACTATCTGTTTCCTGCTGAGACCCTGACCTGACACAGTTCTAAACATTGATCACTTATTTCTACGTGTTTTATGATTTCTCTTGGTATTCTGAGTATACACTCTTTCTCATATTTTCTAAATGTTTGTCTTATGTATGGAAAAACTACTAGTGTTTGTATTTTGATCTTGTATTCAATCACCTTTATGAAATATCTTTGAGCTTGGAGAGTTTTTCCACTGATTCTCTTTTCTGCCGCAGCATCACCTCCACCCTATTCTACTGGTCAGACCAGTTAGAGGGCACGCTCAGACACAAGGGGTGGAGGCAGACTTCTCTCGATGGGGGTGTGACAGAGTCATTTTGCAGAAGAGCATGAGAGATGTGGGATGACAGGTACTGTCCTGGTGGTCATCTTAGAATTCTTTGGATAAGAGAACCTGCCTCACCTTCCTTTTCAATATTTATACCTTTAGTCTTTTTCTAGTTTTAGTGTATGGATAGAACAACATTGAGTAGTAGTGTTAATAATAGCTGGCTTTCTGGTGTTCTTGATTTTAATGGAATGATTCTATACTTTCCTTCATTTAGCGTAATCGTGGCTGTAGGTTTCTGATAGATATCCCTTATCATGTAAGGGAAATTTTCTTCTCTTTCTATCTTATTAAAAGTTTTTATTATGAATGAGTGTTGAATTTTATCAAATGTGTTTTTGACATCGAGATGTTCACATGGCTTTATTTCTTTAATATATTACACACTTTTCTCTTTCTTAGATTTATTCCTCTTTTTGATCCAATATTTCTTGGAGTTAGTTATTCTTTTAGAGATGGTGTTGGGTAGTAAGGTCCCTGAGTCCACACAAATATGATAAGTTTTCATTGGTCCTCATACTTGTATACTCATTTGGCTGTGTATACTAATTTGCTCATTCAAATTATTATTATAATTATTATTATTATTTTGGAAATGGAGTCTTGCTCTATCCCCCAGGCTGGAGTTCAGTGATATGATCTTGGCTCACTGCAGCCTCTGCCTCCCGGGTTCAAGCGATTCTCCTGCCTCAGCCTCCTGAGTAGCTGGAATTACAGGTGTGCACCACCACGCACGGCTAATTTTTGTATTTTTAGTAGAGATGGGGTTTCACCATGTTGGCCAGTCTGGTCTTGAACTCCTGACCTCAGATGATCTGCCCCCCTCAACCTCCCCAAGTGCTGGGATTACAGGCATCAGCCACCTGTGCCAGCCTCATTCTAATTATTTCTCATCAGAATGTTGTCTTCCAGTATCCAATGTCATTGATAAAATATCTGATACCAACCTGATTCTTGATCCTTTATGAATAAATGTGTGTTTCTTTGCTCTCTTTCTTGAGAATTAAATTTTCCTTTTGTCTCTGGAATTCTGAAATTTTGCCAAGAAGTATCATGTCTCTTTTGGCAATTTTTCTTCTATGATTTCATTAATTATTTCTTCTCCTCCATTTTCTCCATTCTCCTTTTCTTAAACTCTTTTTTAGATGGATATTAGATCTTTTGAATTGATTCTTCAGTGTCTCTGAACATATATGTTACATTTTACTCATCATTTTAGATTTCCTCAATTTTGTCTTCCAAATCTCTAATTCTTCAGTTGTGTTTATTCTATTACCCAAGTATTCTATTGGAATCTTTATTTCAGAGTTCACCGATTTAACTTCCAAGTCTCTTTCTTATTCTCTTATTGTTCCTTTTTGGTATCAGCTTGTTTATTACATGCAAGAACCTTTTTGATCTCTCTGAGTACACTCTGTATAATTTTTTAAAAAAATTCTCTTCTATTTCCTGAATAATTTGTCTTCTCTGTAGTAAGTTGTATGTTTCTCTATGCTGGTCTTTTTTTATTTGTCAGTTTTCCTCAAAAGTCTGTCCATGTCATGAGTGAAAGATTAAATGATCAATTTGGGTGGCTGCCATGGGTATCCTTGACAGTTGTGCTTGTATGTTTCTCCATGGCATCTCCCTTGTCACTGGTAGTGCCACTGCCCCTCTGTTTGATTGGGAGGGATGGCAGTGTCTGGCTTCCCCTTGTGTGCTTGAATGGAGTACCAGCCGGCAGGCAGGGACTCCAGGTGACCCAAGGTAAGAAGGTTTCACCTGTAGTAGGGTTTCCTTCCAACGTAAAACTGCCTTACTTTTTTTGTCCTCCATTATGCTCTCATTACACCAAAAATAATTTTTGTTGTTGTTATTTTAAGGGATTTGGGATGGGAAGAAAATTAGATGCACATGGCCCATCTGCTGTTTTGAGCTAATAACCTCTGTTGGCTCTTTGCTTTTTGTTTTTCAATGATTTCTCAGCCCTATACTTACCACTCATTTTATTTTATAATGAGATATGCCTCCTTGGTAATTAAAGAAAAGTCATATAGTATAAAGGCCATTACAGGGTCAATGCAGATTGAAAGGATGCCAGAACTGCCCTAGGGTACCGCCACTGGCCCGGTTACCCTGAGCTCTGTTTCCTCTGTGCTTTGTGACAGAAGCTGGAAAGGCAGGGGACCTCGAGGAGCTTGGCCACAGATGCCACAGTTTTCATGGATTTGCTGGTGCCAGCCTTGCTGATCACAGAACACATCAGGGGCCTTGCATTCTCCAATTTCTGTTCTTGAAAGTAGGCTTTTAAAACAATTTTACTGTGGAAAACAAGGAGAAATATAAGTTGGCGTTTTGCAACCTGCATATGATTTGATTTTTCCTGCATTTTGGGTGCGTTTACTGCTGCTGTCATCAGAGAGTTACACTCACCTTGGAGTGCTCCCCTCCCGCCACACTCCTGACAGCATGCACTGCTGGGAGGTGACACAGGACAGGCTGGCCCAGGGCACAGTTAGCATGAAGGAGACCTGGGATCCCAGTGCAGTGTGGGGACAGAGGGTGGACCAGAACCGGGCCTGTGGAAACAAGAGCAGTGTGCCTGATATTTCCTTTACATGGGAAGACACTCATCAGTCCTTTAAATTACCTTCCTCTGTAAAAATATTACACATCAAAGAGGGTAGAAGGTTAGAAGCGCACAGGGATAAGGCCCAATTATGCAGTTTTATTGTAGGCCAGCCAGCCATATATGTAATCAAAGTGTATGACTTGGGGCCAGGCATGGTGGCTCACACCTGTAATTCCAGCACTTTGGGAGGCCTAGACAGGCAGATCACTTGAGGCCAGGAGTTCAAGACCTGCCTGGCCAACATGGTGAAACCCTATCTCTACTAAACCTACAAAAAAATTAGCCAGGCGTGATGGGGGGTGCCTGAAATCCCAGCTACTTGGGAGGCTGAGGTGGGAGGATCTCTTGAACCCAGGAGGTGAAGGTTGCAGTGAGCAAAGATCGCACCAGTGCACTCCAGCCTGGGTGACAGAGTGATACTCTGTCTCAAACGAAACAAAACAAAACAAAGGGTGTGACTTGGGGGTGACACATTTCCACGCCAACAGGTGAATAGTAATGCATCAGAGAACACCAGTGGCTCTGTTTGCCTGACTCCTGAATTTCCCATGGGCTCCGTCTCTTGTGCTGACTGGCTTGTGCTCACATCACCTGGCAGTGTCACGGAGCTGCTGTCCTGCCGCTTGGCCAATGGCACAGACTCGGGGCTCTCTGAGTTGATAGCAGCCATGGGTATGGAAGGAGCACATTGCAAGCTGTGCTGCCATCCCCCAAAGACAATCTGTCAGAACAACTAGTGCTCAGGAAACGTAATTTCTAATTTAAAGAATTTACCATGAAGATGAGGTGGCAATATGGAAGAGAAAAATACATTTCTTACTATCATACCTAAAGTAATTTTTAAAAGATATTTATCACAAAATGCATGCCGTTTGTTTAAAATGCTTGTAGAAACCATCCCTTCTATCTCTTCTGTAGGACATTGAGTACATACGGTCCCATTACAACATTGAAGATTTCATCTACTTCAGTCACCACCAGCGCGAAGAACACGGGCACATACATCACTTTGCCCTCAACCCCATTTTCCGGCACTACACCAAGTTCTTTCTGAAGGAGATCCTGCGTTTAGGCCTTAAATCCTGTCTCTACTACCCTGTTTACCCAAAATCCGGAGAAGGCAAGGTAAGAGGATGATGCCATTCACTTTCCCAGCAGGTCAGCCTCCACAGTGTCGTTGGTGTTGTGTGCCACATTTTATTCATTCCTCTCGTGATGGGTTTTGATGATAACTTGAGTCTGAATTTCCAATGGCCATATTTAGTTTGGCCTTTTTCATAAACTACAGTGACATTCTGTAGGCTTCGAATTTCTGACACAATCACAACTAATGTAATTGGTAGTACAATATGTTGGCTTTTCTATAGTGACAAAATAGAGACTGAAAACCATGCAAAAATGCTCTAAGAGCATGAAGATCTAATAATTTCTTACGATACACGAGTGCAATGCCAACATGATCCTTTTCTGTTCCTTCAAGCAAAGAACATTTCAGTGATGAATCCATAGAATAAATTAATTCTATTTTAGAAGACTGGCGTGCTATCCCAGCATTCCAAATAAGCACTATACACACCCCCACTAGGTGATGGAGAGAAAGTGCAGAGATACCTGATGCCGATGTAACCCCATGTAATACTTGCCACACTTGCATGGAGTAATACTGTGGTAATAGACACGAATCTGATGTGTATACATGGTGTGTATGTGCATGCACAGATAGCAAGCCCTCCATCTTACTTGCATACCTCCCATCCCACTTTAGTGTTCCTCGTAGCACTCACCACCAACCGAAGTTATCTATTTTACCATGAACGCAGCTGTGCTTTTTTCTGTCTTGTTCGAAGCTGTATTCCCATTGCCTAGAAAAGTCACAAACACACACACACACACACACACACAGAGACACCCCACACACTCTCATGCATTCATGCACATATACCGCACTCTCAGACACACTCATGCATTCACACATATACTCACCCCCCTCCCCCACACGCACACACTCACACACTCATATAAGGTGTCTGGTTGTTCCACAGGCAAGGGCCTATTCAAGATAGATTCCCAAGGGTTTTTTCCTGCAAATTGTTCTCTCAGTCACTGACAACATTGATGTAGACTTGGGGGTGAAGGATTCAACCACTAGAACAGGTAGAAGTTGTCCCGTAAGATTCCACTCATGAACTCAAACTTTCCCATGTTCTGCCTAGAGTCTTTGACATTGTCTCATCAGCACAAGGGAGCTAAGGATCTTAAAATGCCTTATTATTAATATGTCTATTTATTAAACAATCTAAAGTGTGTTAGTACATACACATAACAATAATTTTGCCAGTGTATTTTATTTAACAAAAACCTTTTGGAGAAGTCCAGAAAACCTTTTGGAGAAGTCCAGAGGGAATGGGGAAGAAAGAAGAAAAACAGAAAAGGTTTTGAGTGAGATGTAGACTCTGCTCTAGTTTTTTTTTTGTTGTTGTTGTTTTTCCTATCAAAATGCAGCACCATGGCAATGAAATGGCCCAGCTTTGAACTCACTGAGATGGGAAGGTAACAGTTCTGGAAAATCCTGGTCCTGCACAGTTTTCTTTTACTTTGCACTTGGCCAAATGCCAGTTTTGTGACCTTCAGGATGTGATATTAAATTCTTGTTTTTATTCATGAAGTTGCCTGGATGTTCTGGGTTAGAGAAAGTCCATTTGCATCCATAATAAAAATAATACCTTGGGTATTTCATTAGATGTTTATACATTTACCTCAATAGTATGAAATTAGGAATATGTTCCACACTGTTATATATAGCCTCTAAAAACATGCTTGGAAACAGATTTCTCAGTCTGCCCTTCCAGTTGATTTCACATATTCATTTAAAACAAGTGTATGAAGCAGTTCCAAATAACTTGGGTAAGAATTCCCAAATTCTGCTATAAATCCCCAGTTGACTACAGTAAAGTTGAGCTTTTTGGCTCACATTATGGGGATGGTTTTCTCTGTATCCCTCTGGTCAGGGCATGTATTAAGAGCTCTTCCAGGCATAAAAACAGGGTGCTGGCGAGGGTTCTGTTTTTCAGTTTGCAAAGTCAGGGTATGAAGTTCAGTGGTGAAGGATTTTAGAAAACCATTTTAGAAGCTCTTAGAAGTGTCAGGGGCTATTTTTAGAACTGCAAAAAAGTCATATGTAAACCATCTATTTATTAAAATGCATCTACAGTTGTTTTTCTTTCTTTGCTTTCCAGTCTAAATTCAATAAATGTATCATTAAAAGTTTTGATTTTACAGTCTAACTCTTCAGATTTAAATGGTTACAATGTCCTTAGTTCATTTCCCCAAAACCCCTAAGATTTCATAAATGTGACAGAAATAAAGAGCACCATGTTTGGTTTTCTCTGCTAAGTTTTAAAAACTGGGTAAAATCAATATTTAAAACATTCCCCTAAGACATGATTTATCATAGTTCTTTTCAATAAGTATAAATCCAACTCATAATTTAGTATTAGTCTAGATGTAAATAATATGATCTACGTCTCCCACACCCACCCCCACTTCCTAGTTTTATCTTTTTGTTCTAAAACAGTTTTTGTTGTTGTTGTTGTTTAACAAAGGTCTGGTTGAAGTCACTGTGAGTGACTTTTACAAACAGGAGGATTTTCACATCCCTGCTAAGTTACCCCTTGGATGACATTTTTATCTATGTGTCTTCTTAAAGCAGCTTGTGCCAAACATACAAAGGTTAACAGGATGCAGATAACACAGCTTAATGGGGTCAGATCAAGCTGATGCATGATCACTATGGAGAAGAATATCCTCCCGGGGAAAATACTTGTACTGAAAAATCCCATAAACCAAACCACTTGTTTATCTGTCATTCCCACAGAGATAGTAATGTAATTACTCTCGTAATTATCTTCATTAGTGTCAGGCATTATCTACAATTCATTCCTCTGCTCGAAGAGTATGTTTGTTTATTTGCTGATTTTTTTTCCTCTCTGACTTGGCCGAGTTAAGAGTTTTGTATTTGTAAAGCTGTACGCAGACATCTGTGCTAAGCCCCTCTGACATTCTCTCCCCTAAAATATAGATTGCTGTCTTTCAGTTCCAGAACCCCTACGCCCACTCCCTGACATCTGCCCTTCATTACTTGGTTCCCGTGCGACCACGACGACAGATTGTCTATCCTCTGGAAAAGCTTGGCATAAACGCTCCATCAAAGGCGGTCTCCAAGGATCCGGTGGGTAGCAGGGCGGCAGGCAGGGCGGCGCGGTGCCAGCTCCCGCGGGCCTGGCAGATGGGGTGGCAGTGCTGTCTTCACAGGAGCAGGCTGCTTCTTAATTACAGGGAACCTGGTGCTCATACCCTTACAGGCGGAGCCCCGCGAAGGCTCCCCTGCAGCCCTTTCCCTCAAGTCGTTATTTCCCGTGAAGCCTAAAGCAGTAGCCACAGGACCCTGCAAGGTCATCCCATGAGGATACCTCTCAGGCTGCTGTGTCCCAGGAAAAAAGGCCTAGAGTCATCCTCCAACATATTTTCATTTTCTTTCCCTGTCCTCAAAAGCAGATTCCCCCTTTCAATGATGTTTTGCTTTCAAGGCATTAAATGGTCATTCGCTGTTAGGACAAAACTGACAGAGAAAACAGAGCTGGCTGCATTCGAGATGTTTGGGCCCCGGGTCCTAAGCTGGTTTGTTTCACTCCCTCCTCCAGGGGAATCAAGATGATTAACAGAAGCATATGAGCTGCCCTGGGGCAGCAGGAGTTTCTGACCTTAAAATGAATGGCCAGGGGCCACTTTTATTGGGAGAACAGGAAAAAGGACTGAAATCAAACCTAGATATTCTTTATAAATGGAAATGTACCTGTATACATACACACAGTTTTTTCAATAACTTAATTGGAAAACATAATTTTCTTATGTTGACTGATATGGGCTTGTAGTGTTTGTATACTCTTCCACTTAAGTAAGTAAAACAAACAAACAAACAAAAATCCCTCAGTGAGCTAACATTTGTCCTTTGTGAGAGAGGAAAAAAGGAAAGTGTAAGTTTAAACTCTCCAAGCACTTACCCAAGGAGCTGCCCCTCAGAGCTGGAGACGATGCCGAAATAAACACCTCGCAACAGGCTGGGCACTGCAGGGAGGACATCACCCGACCCAGCGCCTGTCTTACTTGCGCGTGCACTGAGAGATGGGGAGGGCACCTCCATCAGACCAACTCAGAGGCAGCTTCGCGGGTGCACTGAGAGATGGGGAGGGCACCTCCATCAGACCAACTCAGAGGCAGCTTCGCGGGTGCACTGAGAGATGGGGAGGGCACCTCCATCAGACCAACTCAGAGGCAGCTTCGTGGGTGCACTGAGAGATGGGGAGGGCACCTCCATCAGACCAACTCAGAGGCAGCTTCATGGGTGCACTGAGAGATGGGGAGGGCACCTCCATCAGACCAACTCAGAGGCAGCTTCGTGGGTGCACTGAGGGATGGGGAGGGCACCTCCATCAGACCAACTCAGAGGCAGCTTTGCGTGTGCACTGAGGGATGGGGAGGGCACCTCCCATCAGACCAACTCAGAAGCAGCTTTGTGCATGCACTGAGGGATGGGGAGGGCACCTCCATTAGATCAACTCAGAGGCAGCTTTGTGCATGCACTGAGGGATGGGGAGGGCACCTCCATCAGACCAACTTAGAGGCAGCTTTGTGTCTTACATTCATCTTTATATTTGTAAAATAACAAAAAATTTATATCATTGTAAATTTATATGTGAGTAGAGACTGATCATATAAAGCAGGACTTCTCAATCTATCTGTCCTTTTTTTAATTAATATGTAATTAGTCGTAGATTGATAGTTTTGTAAAAAGTGAATTCCTGGGAAAACAAGATTAAAAGGCAAAGACAGACAAAATTCTTTTATTATTAGATTTAACAGACATAGCATTACTCTGTTGGTTTGCTATAAAAGCTTCTGAATGCTTCTCTCGGTCTCTCTTACTCATATCTTCATAGACTTGTAATAGTTTGCACATGGGCACCTGTTCCAGAACACAGATTGATGCACTGGAATGCCCATGCACTCAGCACCCAGCTGCAATGATTTGCAACTCTTTAGCTAATTTTGGATCATCTATGCCCCCACCACTTCCCCCTTTCTCCTATATCATTTTGAAGCAAACTCCAGATTCATATCATTTTATCTGAAGGTCAGAGGCATATTCTTAAGTAGCAGGGTCCACAGCACTGGAGATGAGACGTGCCTAGCCCACCTGGAAGACCTTTGGGATGGGCCACCATGTGGTCTGTTTGCATGTGAAGATCCTGGGAACAGACTGCTTTGGAAAGACAGCCAACACCCAGAAGTTTGGTGCAAAGACAGTGTCTTGGGGTCAGAGACAGTGGCTACATGCTGTCTCCACCACTGAAATACAGTTTCCACAGAGGCAAACTGATCTCTGGAGAAGGCACTGGGCATAGAAGTACATGGATGTGCCAGGTGTACAACCTTGCAGCTTCCGCATCAGATCAGGGTCAGGGTGAGAGATGCTGACCTTCTGCAGTCATTGCTGACACTTATGCTTCAGTGGCAGCCCACGGCTCCTGCGCCTTCAGCCAGCCCTCTGGCAGCATGGGTGGCCTGGCTGGAGCTGGAGGGAGGAGTCTAGAGCTGCTGCATGGATATCAGGAAGCATCGTTTTTATGAATATGAAGCAGTTCCACACCTGCCCCCTCCCTTCCACCCTACTGTGAGAATTTTCAGTTAGGTGACTTTGAGGTGAGCTGGAGCTCTAAGTGGGGAGAAAGCCAGAGAGAACATTTTATTTCATTTAAAATTATCTCATTACTACTTCCCAGGTTGGTATGATCCGAAACCACTGCTTACATTGAGTTATCTTTTCCATGGTCATCTCAGTGTGCTGTGCCCCTCACCCCTGAGCCCTGGTGTATTTCAGCACAAAGCCAAGATGGATTGTTCAAACCCAGGGTCCAGGAAGACAGCCACCTAGCAGATGGGTGGGAGGATTTTAACACAGATGCCTGTTACCTGCTGCTCGTGCTATTGTGCTTATTTCACGGATGAATTCTGACTGTTTAAGAAGCACTTTTATTGCTACTCATTGTACTCAAGCTTCAGAAAATTGTAATGGAGATTTAGATTTGGTAAACAAGATTCAGTAAAAAATTTTAGACATATTAAAAGTTTAATCACAGGATTATTTATCAAGACCATAATCCACATGGAATGGGCCTTGGTATTAAAAAGTTAAAATGCTAAATTATATTATTAAAATTATTTTTCTCTTTTTAACATTTTAGACAGTTTTAATGTTTTAGAGTGATTATCTGACACAAGTTGAGCCAAGTAGAATATTTTTAGGAGGAATCTCAGTATAGCCCTCAAGACATTGTTTTCCTAGTAGAGCAATAGCATTGCAGTAGCAAACTGTGCAAGGCTGAGCAACTGTCATTACCAAATGAATGAATTTTCCCTTTAGGTTTCACATCTCCCACCCCCCCCAACCCCTCCCAGTGCATTGAGCTTTATATGAGATCCTCAGCTCCCTCACCGTGTCCATATCATTTCTCTTGCTGGCCACTCGTCTTTCATACATTTTATCCTATTTAAAGCATCTTAGAGTGACCATCCAGTCCCTAGCTTTCACCTAGGAAGCCAATCTTCAAGGGAACAGATCACTCCAGGCATGAGTAATGGGATAGAAAGCATTTCATCTCGGTAGGTTGCCAATTTGAATCTGGCACAAGGAAGCAGTGATTGAAATTCATCACTGCATGGCAGGGAAATATGCCCTCACTCCCACCCCAAGGCCCTCCTAATTCCTGCCTGGTTTGGACGATCGGTGTCCCGGCCACAACACCTTCCCCGTCGTTTCTATTAATTGACAGCCTACCCCACAGCAGGTCATAAAAAAGAGCCTAGAAAACATAAATGATTTTCATCACACATTTCAGAATGAGGCCTCAAAGATTCATAGTAATGTCTCCACAGTCAACCAGTGTGAATGCATGGGTAAGAGAGAGGGCTTTTTCCTGACCAAGACCGTAATTGACATCATAGACCTGGAAGATTCTTTTCTTAGCTTGAATGAGCCATCTTGGCCTGTGCTTTTACATTATGAGAGTTACTGTCACGGAAGTTTTTATTAGATGACTCATCAGGGCCTGCCTGCATAAGAATTATTATTTTTTACAAAATTATTTTATTTCTTTAATTTTAATTTTAGTTTTTGTTGGTACACAGTAGGTATCGATGTTTATAGGGTACATGAGATATTTTGATACAGGCATGCAATGAGTAATAATCACATCATGTAAAATGGGGTATCCATCCATCCCTTCAAGTATTTATACTGAATGAGTATTATGATCAGGAAAACACTCAAAATTGGGCTGAATTAATTTAGTGGTTATATTGATTAAAGACAGCCAAACAAGCTGCCCTATGCTTACTTTGAGGGTGGGTCTACATACAAGCCTGTTTCCTTTCTGCCTTTTACAGGGATTCAGATATGACTGTGTCACCATCCATGCCTGCATGGAGCTTCCAGTCTAGTTTCAGTATTAACTGGGGGTAGATGAGGGCTTGTTCTGGCCTCCCAGGTGACAAGAGCCCAAACTCAGGAGAGATAGCCACACTGGGCTCAGACCTGTTTCTGCAGAATTCCTGGAGAGGGAATGTGTTTGAAAAAAAGGCACTGCTTCCTTTCCAGGAATGGGAGTTTAAACAACTGTTATTTGTCATATTACACTCCAGAAAACCTGCTTTGAACTTAAAGAGCCCCTCCCATTGCCTCAGTATCAATAGATGCTCCCCATCATCCCCTTCAGTCACTTCAGCTCTTCATCTTGGTTTATAGTGTTCATAGAATTGTAGCGTGAACTCACCTCTCTCTCAGAAATTTTCAGAACTAAATCAACCCTTCCTCCTTCCTGAGCAATCATATTTTCAGAGTGATCTTGTTTTTTTCCGGTTGCTTATTAATGATGGTCTGATTAAATCTCAACTAATGAATTCTTTGGAGGCCTCCATTTGGGTTCTGTGCATTCATTTCTCCACATTTTCTCTTTGTCCTTCTACAAAGAAAAATGACGGTTTATGGAACCCCTCCCCCTCAGAGCTAAGTGATGGCCCTGCTTTTTCCTGGTATGTGATCTCTCAGGAAGATGTCACTCACTGGCATTCAGTTACCCTTTGAATTGCCCCTTTTCATCTGGCTGTTCTTCCCAGTCCAGCTATAATTACCATCTGATGGACTGTTACTGGATACTGTTTCACTTGTGCATCTGCTGCCTTAGGAAATCGCATTATTCTCCCAGCACCTGCTAGATTTTCCCCAGCTTTATTGTTTCCCAGCCCCTTCCTTAAACTTGGTAACTTTCACCGCCAGTGGTTAGACTTCCCTTGGTTGTATTTGTGGTCAGGCTGTGTGGTGTGTTTTTAGCTCTTTGGCCATCACCTTGGTAGAGGTTTCTAGAAAGGCAGACCTGTATTTTTTCAGCATCGTATATGCTCTAATCATTATTAATGTGACCATAGGAGGAATATTTTCTTGAAATGAAATTAACCCACTTTAAATCATCGCCATGAGTCCAGTTTGCTTCTTCAAGCCACTTCCCAGCCAGTTCCTGTGTGTTTACACTATCTATGGGAAGTGCATTTCCTTCTACTTACAGTGAACTCTTTTCTCTCAGATTCTTAGGATCATTTACATAAGTTCCTTTATAGGCTTTTTCCTTTCTACAATACAAGTTTTATGGTCATTTCTTTCCAATTCTCTGAACATTATCTAGTTTAATATAATATGTTATATATTATATAAGTGTATATTATATGAATAGTATATAAATATCCACCAGAAGGACTTATAAACCAGTGTTTATTCTCATTACTGTCCTAATTTTTCACTCTTAGGAAGGTTACAAGGTAATAAAAACAACTACTGTTGCATTACTATTACTTCTTGAGCTCTTTCTTGCTTAAAGGCTTCCCATGGAGTTTCTTATCTAGTCCTCTCATCAGCACATGTAAACAGTTACTGCGATTACCATCCTCAGTGTACCTAAAGCAAACAGGCTTGCCAGGAGGGCAGGTAAATAACTTGTCCAAAGGCAAATTAATTGACAGAGTTTCAAACCCAGGCAGTTGGTTGCCAAAACTCCTATCTTTAACTACTACAGATATACTTTCCTACCTAAAAGGCTGAAGTACTAGTATGACTCATTATAGGGAAACCAAACTACAGAAAAGGAATATGGCTCGATACAGGTCTTGTTGAACTTCACAAATCCTTGGCACCAGGTACTTAACCAAAAGGTGACCCGCAGACGATTGGATTTCTCCCAGTGCAGTCTGAATTTTCCTCTTGGCTGAATCATCCACTCTTGGGTTTGATCTGGTACCAGCCTGACCCTGTCTGACCTGGGCTGGGAAGGAGCAGACATGGGTCCAGGTTGGTGTGCTGGCAGGTTTTGGACACCCGCTGATTCAGGCTGTCTGCAGTTAGCTCTCTGCTGTATGGGTTTGTTGTTACAAACCTTTGTAATTTTTGTTGTTACAAAAAACCTTTGTTGTTACAAAATTATGATGGCAGCTGCTGGAAAAGGAAGAAAAAATTATGATCCCATATGGAGGCTACATTATACATTTCCCAAGATTCAGTTCCATGTTGGATGTGGTTTCAGAACCCAAGTAAGTGCCCATCAGATGAGTGACTACAGGTTTATTTTTGGGGGTGGGGGATGGGTGGAGGGAAGAGACAGGATGTGAATTAGTGGCATGATCAACAAGCTGTGGAAACTGTTGAGTAACTAGGCAGTGGTCAGGTGGCAAGATGAGGCTGTAAGGATATGATAGAGAAGAAATTGGGAAAAGTAACTTCTTAACATCTTAGTGTTGTCAGGAATCGATGCTACATCTTACCCTCATTTTCTAGGACACATATTTATAGGACGGCCTGTCTCTTCCCCCAGCCATGTCTTTAACAGCTTCACATTGTGATATAAATCATACATATACACCATACAATTCACCCATTTAAACCATACAATTCAGTGGTTTTTAGTATATTCACAGAGTTGAACAACCATCACCACTATCTAATTTTAGAACATTTTCATCACCTGCAAAAAAAACCTGTGCCCATTGGCAGTCACTTCCTCTCTTTCCCAGCCCTCTCCTCTCAGCCCTAGACAACCAGTAATCTACTTAATCTCTTTATGAACTTACCTACTCTGGACATTTCATACAAGTTGCAACATATACTATGCGGTATTTTGTGACTGACTGGCTTCTTAGCATGTTTCATCCACGTTGTAGCATGTGTATCTGTACTTTATTTCTTTTTTATTGTTGAATATCCTATTGTGTGGATAATACTATATTTTATTTTTTCATGCATGAGTTGATGACATTTGAGTTATTTCC
Source organism: Nomascus leucogenys (assembly GCF_006542625.1). NCBI lineage: Eukaryota > Metazoa > Chordata > Mammalia > Primates > Hylobatidae > Nomascus > Nomascus leucogenys. The sequence continues at coordinate 44,934,837 of NC_044393.1, read as the reverse complement.
ACTATTTGGCTATGATGGAAATGTTGCTATGAAAATTTGCACACAGGTTTTTGGAGATATATATATATATATATATATATGTTTTCATTTGGGGGGCGGTGTCTATACCTACAAGTGGGACTGCTGGGTCACATGGTAACTCTATATTTAATATTTTGAGGAACTGCCAAACTATTTTCCAAAGTGACTGCATTATTTTGCATTTTTTCATTCTTAGGTCAGATTCGGCATTCTGGCTAATAATTGATGAAGTGCTGGTCAAATCAAGGCCATTGAAGGGCAATGTCTCAACTGTTCTTTCAGTTTCAGAAGTAGAGTTTCCACCACTCCAGGAGAGCTTCATACACACATTTGAGACTACACTGCTAATACTGTTTCAGTTCTTTTGAAAGCAGAGATCTTTCTAAAATAAAACCTCTGTTAGCTTTCTTGCTTCACCCTCTCTGACTCAGCAGCCTCTTGTGGTCCCGTGTGGATGTCTAAGAGAGCTCAGGTAGCAAACAAGATGCCCATCCAAATGCAGAAGGAAAATGGGGGACTTTCTCTTTTTTTAAGGCCACCAGCATGTTCTTTGTTTGATCCACCTTTAGTAATATTATTGCTCTTAAAAAGAGCTGCCACTGCTTCCAACAGAAGAGAAAAAATTCTAAGGATTTCCTGGATGCTGATCGGGTTCTTGCCACTACCCAGTAGGAGGAAAAAAAAATGCATTCTGTTCCCTGCAGAGCCAGGGTAATGAATGCCACAGAGGCCCAGAAGTGCCTCCGAATGCATCAGCTGCCTGCCGCAGAGCTCTGGAAGCCTGCAGCCTAGCAAGGCTCCGGGTGGAGCTGAGCTCCGGGGCAGAAACTGGCCTTCGTGGCTAAGTGGCTTCTTCAGAATCCGCCTTCAGGGAAGAGAGGAATGGCAGCTCCAACGTGAGGCTTTGCTTTGTGTATTTTAAAGTAGCTGAGGATATAAAATGACAAAGGGGACAATTAGAGCTGCAGATATTGACTAGAGAAGTGACATCTTTTCCCCTTGATTAAAAATAATATGTTATTACAAAAGCAATACATGTTTTTGGTAGAAATTTTAGGAAAAAACAATAGAGAAAATCAGTAAAACCTTCACTCCTCCTGTCTTTTGCTTACTTTTGTTAATATTTTGGGGTTTCAACTTCTGGATTATTTTCTGTGAAAAAGACTACATATATGCTATTAGATTGGGGTTATAGTGTTTGAAACATGCCTCTGCACTTAATATGTTTTGACTATATTTACTTGTTACTAAGTATTGTAAAGTGTGATTTTCGTGGCCACACAGTTTTCTGTGAAGCAGCAAGCCCGCCGCTCAGTGAGTCCTTTCCTCCTGCCAGGCCCCGCATTACATCCTGTCCCGGATGATCTCCTTTCATTCTCACAGATGTTTCAACGTCATCGTCTCCGTTTTATAGTGGGGAAAACTGAGGTTAGTGGAGATTTGGTAGTGCAAATGAGCATTAAGCCAGCAGGACTTGTGGGAATAGTCACGAAGCCACTTGAGTTCTATATCTCATCGCCCTGTAAATATGTTCTATGTGGCTGAGTTTTCTCCTGCACCTGGATGGAAAGTGAGCAAGTTCTGGGACCTTCTGGTCAATTCTAGGTCATTAAAGCTGTATGGGTCATTTCCAATCAACAATATATGATCTTAATTCCATAAAATGTCCAATTTCATTTTATGTAATAATCAAAATTCAATTTTCCTCCAAGGGTTAGACTCCCCTGACCCACTACTGAAGCCTGCAGCACATAGGAAGTCTGTGGCTGGAGAAGGCAGGATGGGGAGGGCCTCTTGCCTCTTCCTAACTCTCATGCCCCTTCCACTTACTTAGCATTTATATAGCTTTTCAGTATTTAGTGCTTTCTCTTTCTTTAGCTTATCAGTGTCTTCTTATTATTGAGCTGTATTTCTAGTCCTTCTGAAACTGGGGTCAGGGCAGGGAGGAACAGTTGGAGGAGGAGGCAAGTCTGAACTTGGCCACTGCTATCGTAAGATGGCCCCTACTCTGTGGGCTGGACTCTTCTTCCCTTAGTGTGTGTTTTCAGTTTCCTAGGTGATTCCTGTTTCTAGGGACCTCTCACCAGCATTCCCATGATTCAGAAGATGCCATCCTCTAGCTTTGACACTGAGTCTCATTTGCCTCTGGAGGTGCCCTATAGGAAGGACCTGCGAGAAGAGCTCTTGCCTCTGTGGGTCAGCAGGTTCTGCCCGTGCAGGCCACCTGCCCTTCAGCTCACCCAGCACATCCATCCACTGTGTCTAGGGGACTCACATGAAGCTCTTGGAGGGCTCCCAAACCCTTTCTGTGACTTGAAGCAAAAGACAAGGCACCCCCTCCATCTGTTCTCTTTGGGGTGGGGGGCATGGGACTCACAGCACGTCAACAGTTCTCCCGGAAGAAATCTTCAAAAAAGCCCCTTTTGCATGTACTCATCTAACCCTTTCATGTCTTCATTATGAGTTAGGAGTTAAAAGGCATTTAATTGGCGCTTGCCACTGACTTTGGCATTTTTATAAGGGGGCTCCGTTGGAATGTAGCATCTATTGTCTTCATGCTGAGGCCACACAGCTGCTAAGTCACGGTTTGGGGACTAAACAGGGTGATGTCAGAGCCCACGATTCACCATTGCTGTGCGTAGGCCAATTCCCTCATGTTGGTTAAGTTTTTACCCCAATTTTTATCATGATGAACAGTGCTACCATGTCTGCCCTTATTATTTTTCAGCACATTTGTTTGGATTTCCTTTGAATAAATTCCTGGAAATGGTATTGCTCAGTCAAAGGTAAAGTTACTATCTCTTTAATCAAAAAGCATAAAGTTTTAGAATTTGAAAATGAAAACTTGTGATTCCTGAATTGAAAAAGATGATTTCTCTTGGCAATATGTTGCTTTATCTAAGCAACATGCAGAGTACAGAGATATACAGCAAACCCTCTTTTTTATGTCAGATACAGATTTTTAAGACAAGTAACCAGGTGTGCAAAAGGATACATCTTTTATTTTCCTATTTGTGTCTAATTGAACTGAGTCTCTGCTTTGAGCCTTTATTCCACCTGATAGGAGTAAAAGTAACCTCCATCAATTCTGGGTAAATTTAATCATTTAATGTTTACATTGAGTCCATTTGGGAGCTTTTCTTCTTTCATGTTTTTAGGCAGGTAGGAAAGACACCCAAGTTCTCAGGAGCTCATGGACATGGAATGCATGGAATGTCATGGCATCCTGGCAGGCGGGGAGGAGGCTGGGAGGGGAGGTACCTGCTGCATGGGTAGTGCCTGTCCTCACAGGAATCCTGAGTTCAGAACATCAGCTTTTGTCCTCAGGCAAAGTCACCCCTTGTCCTGGCATCTAAGCCCCCGCAGGCCTCACTGCTTTCTGCAGAAGCATCCCATCCTCACAGCCTGGAGGCCAGTCTGAGTGGTCTTGTGTTCCCTGGAGCCAGTGCTCTCTTCCTCTCCTGCTTTCCTGGCTTTGGGCTTTCAGAAGCTCATTGCTGCCTCATTTCCTTCCTCGTCCGGGAAGCTCCCTCAGCCGTCTCCACTGGACTCTTCCCAGGACAAGGTGGCAGTAGAGTCCCCCTCGTGAGGCAGTCTCTCCTTCTTGTATTCTCCAAAATCTTTGTGGGGATCCTGCCCCCTTCCTTCCACTTTCCTGGCCTTAGCCAGAGGAAGGAGAGGGCTGTGCTGCACTGATTTCTCCTTCTTCAGCTCTGGCTTTCCTCCTCCTGGTCCTCAGACAGTGGGCTCGCTGTCCCCATGTGTTCTTCTGCATCTGTCATTGGAAGCATCAACTTTGACTTTTGATGCATAACAGTCAGGCTTTTGAGACTCAAAAGACCTTCTTGCAACCCGTTATCTGCCTGGAAACAAAACAGCACAGGATTGACGCGTTTGTTCTCTGGGGCTGGGTCTGCCCAAAGGCCCGGTGTCCCCTGGCTGTTGCCTGCAGCATCAGGAGGGGTCATGAGTCAGCAGGGATTGGCAGAAATGAAACACATCTGCTAGTACAAAAACAGCACCCCACTAGGATGACAGCAGCGACAGACACATGAAACACAGACCACAAATGCCCCTCTGGGGCTGGCCGACTCCCTCTGGCTCATGGAAGAATTATAAAAACATGATTCCATTCATTTTGAAGTGATTGGAGGTCAGTAGATGCATATAGAATAAAGTACAGTGGTATAAGCCTAACTTTCAGGCCTTTTTATTAAAACTATCACTTGTTATATCCCGTTAATAAATTCTAGTTGTACAAATGGGGTATGGGCCAGGCACAGTGGCTCATACCTGTCATCCCAACACTTTGGGAGGCTGAAATAGGAGGATCACTTGAAGCCAGGAGTTTGAGACCAGCCTGGGTAACACAGTGAGACCCCTATCTCTACAAAAAATAAACAATTTAAAAAATGGGTTATGCCTGCCTGGAAGATGTGAAAGATCAGGAAAAACAACAGAGAACCTAGAGAGGTTTTACATTCAAATTAAACTGAGATAGATTAAAAGCCTTCCACAGTTTAGTAACTTTCCTAAAGCAATTTGAGCTTGGTTATCATTATTTGCACACTCACCAAATCCAGAGGGAAAATGGCATTTGAGCTCATCAGAGGCAGAGGATTAAATGGGCCTTGGAAAGTGCAGTACCTGGTTAGCCAGGGGCACGGTCCTCCCGAAGGGCTGCCCCACGTGGACTTGGCCGAGTGGGCATGGACCGCCTTCCACCTCTGTGTTCCATTAGAGAAGCAGCTTGAAGCCCACAGTCCTCAGTTCTCAATCTGCTCTCATTCTCCAGGGTTGAACCACTTTAAGTATCAAAACTTTTAGTCTGAATGTTGCCTCAAGACCATTAAGCTTCATCAAGATTACTGATGTCATGATCTCCATAATAACCAACTTAATAAGCAAGAAGAAAATACAAAAGATGACTTAAAAACAGGGGAAAAAAACAGAATAAATAAGGTATGAAAATAGCATGGGAGCCATAAAGATTTTTTTTTACTGCCACTTTGAGATATCAAACATGACTCAGCTACAGTGCAAGCAGGCATGAGCCATTTGGTCCGTCGAAACCCATGGCAATAAACCTAAATTGCAGACTATGCCACATTCCTACTTCTTGTGCTGTTCAATTGTGTCCCAGGTTTTGTTTTATTTTTTCATATAATTCAGTGCGCTGAAATTATCACCGTGGTAGTCACTGTAATTGTGGTTTTTATGGTAGTTTATGTATTTAACCAAAAAGAGCTGTGCTTCCAGGGAACAGGTCTTAGGCAGCACTTTCCAGTCACCTTAGCAGAGCTCCTTTCTGGTGCAAACCACTCCCCCCCACCGCCATTCACGGATCTGTGGGGACAGCACTTTTCATGAAACTGGAGTTGATGGTTGATTTAAAAATGGAATTGAGTATTATCTGTCACAAATCACAGTTGAGCAGGTACCAAAGATGGGCTGACAATGTCCCAAAGGATTATATATCACACGTCTTTTGATTTGTTTGCGGACAACATCGATCCCCACACACTGGGTCTTTGGTCACCGTGTGCTGGTAGGACTGAGGCTGGCAGGCCCCTTTGAGACCATGTGACTCCTAACAGCTCAGCACTTCCACCATCCCATTCAAGAGCAGAAGGCGGCCATAGCTCACAGAGCCCAAATTCCAAAAGGATCTCCAGGCCCCTGAGGACTCAGATGCTTCTCATGACTCTCTCTCTGTCCCTCTCTCCCTCCAGCCATCTCTCTCTCACACACACACCAGGCATACATAAATACATACACACAGAGTACACACAATCCCCATCCAAGTTTGGCCCCGGGGAAGTGCTTACACTTCCATTTCCAACCACGTCTACATGTCGTCACTTCCTGGTGCAGTGGGAGACAACAGCCTGATTCTGGAGTTCTGTGACCCACCCCTGCCTCACCAACAGCCAGGTCACTGCACCAGAGGCCAGGTGGGTTTGTCTCTCCCTTAGCCTGTTGCTCTACCCCCACCAAACCATGTTTCTAGGTGTCCTGCTTTTTATCCATGACCCCGATAAACACTATGGCTTTTGTACTTGCTTTTCAACTGAGAGAGGAACCCCTGATATCCTCTACCCCCACCTGCCACTGAGAAGTCCCCTTGTTGGTCGTTCCCTGCTCCTGCCTGGTCCGGCTCTTCTGTTGAAACCACAAGTGCAGGGCCTGTTCTGCATCACTGGTTAGGAGGCTTGGAGGTGGAGAATTAATTTATGTCATTCGTTCAGTCAGTATTGTTGCGTGCTGATCATGTGGTGGGCCCAGCTCTGCGCTCTGTGGGGACAGCCATAAATAGGCACATCCCTGCCACATAGCACTTGCATTCTAGTTGGGGTGGCAGACAGTACACAAGCAGACCAGGAGGCACCGTGTCTGGTGGCAGCAAGTGCCATCAGGAGGAGAGCCCTGGAGGGGAGGGTGGGAACAAGGCAGGTACAACTCTTCTGATCAGGATCATTTAAGCAGAGCCCTGACTCCATAGAACACAGAGGTGGAATGTGGGCCACGAGGAAGCAGCTAATGCCACTTCTTCCCTCAGACCCTCCAGAAGCCTCTGCGGCCTGTGAGCCCCTCCTCCGAAAGACACGCCTCCACACACACTCAGCCCGTGCAGCTTCAGCGTTTTTGACTTAGTTTCATAATTATTTTGAAAGAATTTCATGCAAGAAGCCCATCGGATGCAATTAAAACCTGTCAAACGTGTTCTCAAGGCAAACCCTCCCATTTTTAACCTTGTCCAGCTTGTGAAAGTATAACCAGTGCTACATGTGATTGCAACTCCCCTTGAAACCACCATTTCTATTTTTCGAAACAGGAGGGGAAAGGCAAGCCAGTGGGCTCAGAACATGAATTTAGAATTTCAGGAATCCAAATTATGGAAAAGGTGAAATATTTTACCTCCGTGGCAGTTGGCCTCCCAGGAATTCCCAGGGAGGACATTGTATCTGTTTAAGGGAAAAAAAAAAAAAAAAAATGACAAAGTAACCTATTTTGAAGGCTCTACTCAACAGATGTATAGAGTATAGAAATCTATGTATTATTAAATAATTCTTTTTAATATGCTCAAGAATAAGCAATTTGTAAGCCTGTTTACGTTCTCACCATCTGGGTGCATTCTGTCACCCATCTGTTTCATGTAATTATGTAATTATCAATATAAGGAAAGAATAGGTGATATAATTAACAAGAAAAACTGGTCCACACTGAAGAGTAAAAATGACATGCATCTGTTGAATAGCTTTTTGTTTCTCTCCCTTCATTGTTAACTGTTTTTTTCACACCCTTCAGGAGAGCTGTTTTCGCTGTGGTGTGCAACCTCTATCTCTCTCTCCACCCCCTCCCCACCCCCTCACATGAAGGCAGAGTGTTTCATCAGGTCTTATGGAAGCGACACAACTTTGAAAGAAATGAGCAAAGCCTTCTTGGAGTTATTCATTGATTCTTTACCTCTGTGAGGGCCCTGATAGTCACTTCCAGAAGATGTAAGGTAGCAGCTAGAACTCCAGGAAATATTTGAATTAATTAGTGACAGATGGAAGGACAGGGCAGTGTGGGGCCCTCTCAGGATATTGGACAGAGAAGCTGCTTGAGAAAAATTCCCATACTCGGTGCTTTTGTTTTGATGTCCAGGCTCAGGCAATCTGTGTTGTTTCATAACAGTACCACCATCCCAGTGGACTGTGTTCGTTTCCACGTAATCCCACTTAAGTTAGTCCCTGGAGTAGCTCCTTTGTGTAACAGAGCTTTGTGTATGTGGGCACACAGATGGAATTCAGGCAACTTCTTCACCCTGCAGACAGAAATGGCAGGGAGTGATCACCCCCTCCTCTGTCTGACCAGGCCAGGCTCCAAAGTTCTCCCTCCGTGACTTGGAACCAGCAATACGTATGTATTCAAGGAGGGGCATTGCAGTGATCTCTTAGTTTCTGTGACCCCCCACCCCAAGCCCTTCTGTTGAGTCCTAAATTCAGTTCTCCAAAGATGAACACTGTCCACAGGGATTCTCCCCAACGATGGAGGAAGCCATCCCTGAAGATGCATGGTCTTGACAAAACCTTGAATTTCAACCCCAAGACACACAAAGAAGACTCACAGCCCCCTGGACCCCTGTAAACAGCAGTCACTATTAGAGATGAAGGCCTAAAATCTCAACACTTCTTTCCACTGATTGAAAATTCGGGAGCAGGACTCCCCTCCTGGCCTCCTCAGTATTCTTCAGACCATCCTGCCTTCTGTCTCAAAAGGGATCCTGCCTGCAGAGTGCTGCACCTGCTTCCTGTTTAGGGCGCAGGGCAGGCAGAAGGGGAGTGGAGAGAGAGAAGCATCCACAGGGAGCAGACCCATACAACTACAGAGGCTTTCTAAGCAATAGCTCTCACCAAGGAATTAAACCTCACTCAGACACTGACAGAGAAATCTCTTATTCAGTCACTTCTCAACTTTTTTTTCTTCAAACAGTGCCACTCACTCTAGGGCTCACTCTGTTTCCTCTTTCTTGGTGATCATTTTGCATGTTGAGATTGTGTTGTTTTGGAGACACGTACTCATCTTGGCATCTCGTGACAGAGCCTCTTGATGGCACAGTCTCCATCCAGGCTTGGCTTCTGGTTCACCTCCCACACGGGAAGCCTCATGTCAAAGCAGCCACTGGCTTCTCTGCCTTCATTGTTCCATGTCCAGCAAGCAAATAAATAACTAGTTCCCACGCAGGTTTCTCTTTGTTTCTTTGAGTCAAAAATTATTCTTTGATAAGTCCTCCATAAAACCTTCCTCTAATCCTGCATGAAACCTTCCTCTAATCTATCTGTATTTTGAATTGTTATTGCTAAGGATTTTGTTCTTAAAACAATGGATACCCATAGAACAAGCATATCGGAGAAATTATTGGCACGCCGTGGGGAGAGTATTTGGAAGGAATAAGTAGTAGGGACAAACGCGGCTGGGATACTCAGGGGATTTTCTTGGTTTTGACTTTATGTTTCCTAAATCCAAAGTTAAAATAGTTTAATTGCAATCATCACTGACTAATCCATTAAGGATTTTAAAGAAAATAATACCATGTGACTCCTAAAGAACCTTTTGTTTGCCATTTCTAGTTTTGAAAGGTTTTAACCATGATTTCTTTTTCAAGAAACATTTCAATTGTATTTTTTAGTATTTAACAAAAGAACATAGAGTGATTCTTCCTCAAGAGAAAATTATTATAGAAGACCTATTTATATATATATCATATTCAACTAAAAATAAAAATAAAAAAACTTCATATTCTGTACTGAACCACATTAAAAATCATTAAAGCTTGGACTATATGGTTTTCATTTAACCCTCAAAAGTGGCATTAATTTTTCAAGTGGTAACTGTTGCTTAAGATGCTATTGTGCCTGTGTGATAAATGTTTAATGATTTGGTAGTACATGCATGGCTTAAAATCCATTATTTATTGCACCTTTGCTTGCCTGGCAAAGGTGACGATTTTATAGCCCCAGCAGTCATGCAAACACATTTATACCAAACCGATGACTGATAATAAATTTCCTTACTGTAAATGTCAGTGGGTTTCATGTGTTGCTGCCATTACATCTTGTTTGGAAGCTGAATGCTACACAGTTATGGGAGGCGCCAGATGGTGTCATTAACACGAACACTGGGACTGTTTACCGCTGACGTGCGTGTGAGAAATTAAAAGTACGTGACCTATCTTTACACTGACATGTGATGTCAGTGGTGAACGGGTGTTAATTACAGTGCAATATGCTTGCCTAGTCCCTTCCATCCCACTCAGAGGGGTTTTAGGGAATTTTTTGAAAATAGTTTGTGTTTGAATATACACACAGTGAGCAAAAGGGAGAATTTCCCGAGAACTCCTGTTTGGTTTTGTATTTGGAGTCTCAGACACCCTGAAAGTCACAGCTGTCATCACATAGGTGTCACCCTCGTGAGCAGCAACCCGCGTCCCTGCCAGGACTTCTGGGCATGGGGAAGCCTTTTGTGCTGATTAATTACAGCAGTATTGTTATTGCTGTTTGCTTGGTTGGGTGTTTTATTTTTATTTTCATGACTACTTCAGATATTTTGAATACTGTTTTGGAAAAGTTTCCATTGAGAGCATGCAATTAACATTTTTTTAAACTGCTGTCAAAATCATCAGGAATTGATTCAAAGGATGAGAAGAAAAACAGTGGAAATTTTCTATACCAATTTTTTTTCTCATGGGATGGGATCTTCATTTCCTAAGAATTAGCGGTAAAGACTTAGATCTTTATTTTCCCTGATCTGATGTGAAGTATCTGAGTGACTGAAATTAGCCTTGTGTGTTTTATTAAAATGTTTCTCTAACTTGTGTTCAGCAGTGGCCACTCCCATTTATTGTATTTCAGCTTCCCTCCTGTTGACGTTTCTGCTTAGCTCTCTTTTCATTTCTATTTTAAAAGAAGGTGGATTTGTTTTATTCCTCCCTCCAAGTCCTTCACTTGAACCAAGAGGCTATTCCACTGAATCTGACCAAATTCCTTTGAACTTTGTAGCCTTAGCATACTCTGTAGGAATTTTCAGAAAGGCTTATTCTTTCAAAACAATCATTGTGCATTGCTTTTACAAAAGCCCAGCGAGCCTTTTGGTGTACAGAATTTTAAAGTCATGTGAAAGAGAATACAAACCATTGTTTGCATTGAGATGAAAGAGATATGCTTAATTTCTTCAGACTAAATCAGAGATACAATTGGATGTCAACAGAAATAGTGAGCCTAGCTGAAAGACTAAAATTGTGCATGGAGGCACACATTAGAAATTTAAAATAGAGTCACGCATGTTAGCTTGCTCACAGGACACATGTGTGTTGAAAATATCCAGGAGTGAAAATAAATGTGAAATAAATATCCAAGAGTGAAAATGGTGGCAAGATAGCAAGATTGAAAAGTTGTATCTGTGGAACAGCACACACTTGGACCAAACTTCTCAGAAAAATGAGATTTCTGCCACTGCTATCGTTGTTCTAGCAAATGAACCAGAGGCCTAAGCCGGCAGAGCAAATAGCCACTTAACTTACTGGGCCTGAGCAAACAGCATATTCCCTGGGGGAACAGAAGGTCTCATCTTATTCTGTGTGCAGAGATTTACCAAATAATGTTGCCTGAAGGGAGGTCGTGGTGTGGACACAATTGGCCATCAGCTTTCCCTCCCAGCCTTTTGTCCCAATTCTTTCTGCTCCCTTTGTGTCTCCCTCTATGTCTGCTTCTTGTATTGCCTCTGCAAGACCGTGCAGCCTTCTCCTTTCAAAGGTTGCTCTCAGAACACAATCTGCAAATCCATTCATGTAGACTGACCTATGGGTCAGTGGGTGTGTCATCCTTCCAAATCCTCGTCCTGGCTTTTCCCTCTCATCCAGAAACTTGTTCCTTCTTGTTCACCTGGAAATATCCCATTGATTCTGCTAAATTTAACTCCACTGTCACTTTCTCCAAGCTGCCTTACGTGACATTTCCTGCTATCCTAGACCAGTTAAACTTCATCTGATTCCATGGCTTCCCAGCTGATATGTTTGGCTGTGTCCCCACCCAAATCTCAACTTGAATTGTGTCTCCCAGAATTCCCATGTCTTGTGGGAGGGACGCAGGGAGAGGTCATTGAATCATGGGGGCTGGTCTTTCCTGTGCTGTTCTCGTGATAATGAATAAGTCTCACGAGATCTCAGGAGCTTATCAGGGGTTTCTACTTTTGCTTCTTCCTCATTTTGTCTTGCCACCACCATGTAAGAAGTGCCTTTCACCCTCCACCATGATTGTGAGACCTTCCCCAGCCACATGGAACTGTAAGTCCAATTAAACCTCTTTCTTTTCTAAGTTACCCAGTCTTGGGTATGTCTTTATCAGCAGCATGAAAACAGACTAATACACCAGCTGAGTCCAGAAAAACTTCCTAGGTGAGCACAGCCTAAACTACTGACCTACAGAACCATGAGCCAAATGAATACGTACTCTTTTAACCCACTGCATTTTGGCTTGGTTTATTACACAACAATAGCTTCCTGATACACTACCATTGTCACATGTACTGTGTTTTATTTGTTTACTTGTCTGTCCCCCAACCTAATGAGAATTCCTTAAAGACAAGAACCATGCCTCATTCACACCTCAGCATTTAGACCAATTGTTGGCATCTGGTAGATGCTTGACATGTATCTGTCAAATTGAAATTGTTGAATTAAACTCTACTAAAGTTTTGGTGGTAGAATTTCAGACATCAGGATACTGAATAGGTTATCTCAATGCCCTCAGCATTGCTTCACACATTCAGTTGCCTTCCCCACTAACAAGTTAGACTGTCCTTGCTGCTAGTGTTAAAGATAGTGGGCCCCAAATGGAGTCACTTGTGCTAAAGTTCCACTTTACCAGTCCGAAACTAGGTTATTTGCTTGAAATGTCTGACCTTCTGAGAAATCAGGAGAGAGGTGATACTCAAATCCCATTAAGCCAACAAGATTTTGCTTACATCTCTCTAAGGAAAGTAATATCGAAATGACCAATCCACTACTTGTTCATTGTTCCTGTATTCCTTCACTTTTTTACTGCCGATAAAACTTACCCACTCTGTCTAGCTCATCAGAGCTCCTTTCTGTTTTGTAGGTTGGATGCTGCCCAGTTCATGAATTGCTAATAAAAGTCAATCAGATCTGTGAAACTCAATTTGTTGAAATTTTGTGCTTTGACTCTAGAATATTGATTTTATCCCAAAATTTTTTTCCCAGAGTTGCTTTTCTAGTTGGAGAAATGACTCTTTGGCATAGTAACTCTTTTCTGTATGGTTTAAATTGTTTCTATAGGAATAAAGGCAGATTCCAGCCTACTTCCAGGATAGTAAGTACAAAATATTTTACAGTCTATGGCTAAATAGCAACTGTTCACGCATCTCTGATATATCATATGTCCCATCTTTATGATATGGATTGGAAAGAGAAAAATGACCTAAAATTCTCTTTCCTTTAAGCAAATAGTACTTAGATGATGCCCCATACATTCTCCATAAACCTTCCCCTTACTGTTTTTAGGATGGGAAAACAACCAACAATATAACTTTTTCTCATTTCACAAAAATCTTAGAATACATTTACCACAGATTAGTTCATATATTTCTTTGATTTCTTAACTCATTATTAAGACATTCATAATCAAAATGTGTATTATAAACACATATATGCTATGATATTGTGATAAAATAAAGAAATATACATTTGGTCTCTGTCCCCAGCTCCTGGTCAGAGCTCCTGAAACACTTGTAACTTCCTAAATGACAAAAGCAACAGAAACATCTTTTGTTACAATATTTTGTTTTCATTCCCTACCCCTGACAAAACTCTGGTGCAATAAAGGTGAGAGGAGCATCTTTTGTTATTGATTACAAGCTCCTTTCAAGAACACCTGAGTCTATATTGACAAAATGATTTTTGGAAAGTCCCTAAGGAAGGGGGCTGGTTGCCAGGAGAACCAACCATGTCATTAGAAGGTTGGAACTTTCAGACCTACCCACCAACCTCCAGGGAGAGGAGAGGAGCCAGAAGTTGAGTTCAACCACCAGTGGCCAATGATTTCATCAACCATGCCTACACGATGAAGCCTCCATAAAAACCAAAGCGGTTAGGAGAACTTCTGGGGTGGTAAACACCGGAGGTGCTGGGAGGGTGGCATGTCTGGAAAGCACATGGATGCTCTGTGCTTTTCCGCCTGCCATGCCCTGTGCAGCTGGCTATTCCTGAGCCCAACCCTTTTATAATGGCCAATAATACAGTTAACAAACTGTTTCTCCAAGTTCTGTGAGCCATCCTAGCAAATTATCGAACCTAAGCAGGGGTCATGGGAACCTCCAGTTGATAGCCAGCCAGTCAGAAGTACAGGTGGCAACATGGACTTGCGATTGGCATGTGAAGTGGGGGTACAGGGAGCAGCCTTGTGGGACTAAGCCTAGGTAGACAGTGTCAGAATGGAATTGAATCATAGGACAGACACCCTGCTGGTGTCAGAGAATTGGTCAGTGTGGGAAAAAAACTCACACATTTGGCATCACAAGTGTTCTGAGAGAATGTAAAAGAAGTAAGGGTTTGTTTGTTTTTCCTTTTAATGTAGTTTAATACATGGAAGACAATTTTTGTTCTCTAAGAACTATCCATCATTTCAGAGAGGTACTGTTTAATAGGAAGAATGCCTTCCATCACTTTTGAATGTGTTTCCCAAACCTTTCAGCTCATGTCCTCATTTTATTCTAGTAAAAGTAGTTCTTTCATGGGGATATGGAGCTTGAGAATGATTAGGTAGCTGGATGTTAAGTAGTTTGTTAAAGAGATATATCTGTAAGGTAGTACTAATTATTACTTATAGAACAATGCAAGTCAGGTAATTATTTTTCTGCCATGGATTTACTTTATTCCTGCCTTTCCTTGTGTGTTCACCCCCAGAGAAGTAATTTCTCCAGTTTATGGCTGACCCTGTATTGAGAATGATACCTGGAGTGCCAGCTAGCTGACACATATCAGATAGGATTCGAGTAGAATGTTGCAGAAACCCAGAGGACATTGCTGAACACTTTACACTACTCAAGGCAAAGGACAGACATGGAGCCATCTGAGGTTATCTTGGTTCATGTGCCAATGTGCCTTATATTAAGGCACATTATATATATAAGGATATAATCCTTATATTAAGGATTAATGAATTTCAGTGTCTCGGAGAAGCCAACAGTGGATCTCCCTTGCCGGTGTTTGTGTATTGCATAAAGGCAATCATATTTTAATGATCATATGAGCTACTTGTTTGGGGGCTATTATTTAATTGGAAACAAGTGAATTAACCACCTAATTCATCCAATCTAAGTTGCTATCAATTATAAGATGTACCTTTATTTTATGTACTGTTAAGAAAAAAAATGCAGCCAATTAAATTGTAACACAACGTCTAAATGAGAGTCCTGAACAGCATATGAATCAGTCATATAAGTCATAGTGCTTTGAAATTTCTTTCATCTATTCAGAGAGGGGAGGCAATTTACGTGCCCTTCAATTGCATTATTTGCTGCGTGATGTGGAAAAATTTTTTTGCATGTGTCTGAGTAACAAAATGTAACACAGCTTCATCTCCTTGTCGTCTTCTATTTGCTTCTGAAAGGCACTCAATCACTGCATTGCAAGAAAACATGGAATTACATCCATTCCTCCAATGACTAATATTTGCTTCACAAATATCAAATTTGCACGTTGCTGCTCAGTTTCTGGGCCTTTATGGGAACACAACAATAAGTATTCATTTCAATGCCAAATCATGCTGTAATCTTTTTGAAGACATTGTCAGAAGCACTTAAACTCAACACATATTGTGCATATAATGCACATGACTCTCTTGAAGTGATGACAATGAACAGCCATGGCCAAGCACCCATGCACGGGTAAGGACAACTATGTCACTGCTACTGCCTGGCTGACTGCTACTGTTGAAATGCTGTTGACTGTAAGGCTGATTTCAGGAACACCAGCTTAAAAAAATGTGCACACTAGAATTGATGAAATCCAGTAAAATCCCTCAACTTAGCTTCCAAATCATTTTTCTAATATAAATGTTTAAGAATGGCCACAAGTGCATGTCATAGGGTGGCAATAATTTTAGCTTTTAAAAACGTGCGAAATAATGATAATGCCCAAATAGGGAATATGGGTATATGAGGGATTGAGACAGATGGAGTTGATAAGAGAAATATAAGAAAAATGCAAGTGAAAGAAATTTACTCATTGAATCATAGAGGCTACCACGGCCCACTCTTTGACCCCTGCTACATGATTTTGAGTATGCTTTATCCAGTGTTAAGAAAAAAGCCAGTGTCCTAGAATCACCATTACCCTCAGTGGCTACCACAGACACAACAGTTTACATTTTTTCTGAAGTGCTGGAGCTACCAGATTGTTCTGAGCTTCCCAGTACCCCCAACCGAGAGGAAAGTTAAGTGAATCCTTCATAAAGCAAGTCTCAAAACCACAGCATGGCCTCAACAGACTTATGCCCTGTGGGACAGAGGTGTTGGTATCCATATCATACTTTTGAAACTTTTTAATTATTTTAGTAGAAAGGCTTTTTGAAATTGCATTTTATGCCTGTGGAAGAGATTCCAACTGATTGGTTCTATTTAAAATGTCTATACCCCCCTACCCTTTATTTATTTGTAATATTGCAATACTTTGCCTCAAAGAGGTCAACTTGAACTTTGTGCTGTACCACTGTAAATCTGTCATAATTTGTTCTGCTCAAATTGGGAAAACGAGAGTTTCTCAAGGAGAAAAGAGAGATAGAGAAGCATAAGAAAAATTACATTTATAAAGCAAAAGTAGGCTTATTACGGATTTCAGAAATTTTGTTCCTAATGGGTTTGAATCTTTCCATCTTTCATTTCCTTGTATGGACAGAGCTCCCTTTGAAGTCTTTGGAAGCTTTCTGTAAGAAAAGATACATATACACATGGGTGTGAGCTGAAAATTGAGCTTATTGTTTTGCCCTTTTCAAACGTGTTTTTCAAAGATTTGCCTTTCATATTGCAGATGGGAAAGAGGATCTGCAATTTTACCTTGTGTAACATCTTTGCCTGAAAAGCTCAAAGTATTTGTAGACATTTTTATAAGACTGGTTCCCATGTTTGCCTGCTGAGGAAAGCAGAGGTTCATGTAATTTACTACCATTTTATACCCGAGGAAACTGATATTTAGGAAAAAGAAGCTCAGAATTTCAACCAGTGGCAAAATTAAGAAAACAAGCCTAAACCTTGCCACCAAGCTAATGACACCCAGGCTAATGATCCCAAAGGTTGAACGTAACCTCCAAAAGAAATGCTATGATAAGAAAAAATTCACCATAGATAGATAGCATCATGATCCATTTTAGTATGAACCTTGTATGTATTATGTAGGATCATTTGTATTTTATTGCTTTCTAGTTTATCAGCCTACTTATTGTTTTAATAACTCCCAATTTTGAATCTAACATTGAAATTGAGTTTCATTCTAATTCATTCTAAGTGCAGAAGAGAAACCAAACCACATGCAGAAACATGGAACTCGGGTCTATGTATATCCAATGAAATTATATTTTGACGAATTTTTTTCTATACACACAGAACAGTTAACAAATGAGCCTAAAACTCAAAACTATGTATTTAAGTTATCTTGACAAATGTATCTGAATCATGACATAAACTCAACTGAGCGTGCACATCAACATCATTTTTACTAAAAAGATCAAATTTAATCCTAAGTAGTTACAATTACATCCAGATTATTTATTTGGCCATTTAAGCAAATGGAAACGAACCAACTAAAATAATTTGGAATACAGAAATTATGTCAACACCCTTTAAAAAGGGTCCATGAAACCCAAAGTTGATGTATCTATTCTTTTACCACTTACCAAATGCCCCAAAATGCATGGCAGAAATTGTTCCGCTAAAATACAGCAAATGCTCAAAACACAAAGACATAGTTCCTGACCTCTAGGAGTTAATAGTCTAGTTGTAGGGAGGCAGGCAACCAAATTAATGGATAAAAGCAACCACGAACTCCTCCAGTAGTGACTCAGCTACTCACATCTACAGTCTTCTGTTTCAGAAGCTCATAGGGAATTAAAGAGGTTAAAACATAAACATTTGCTCATTTCTCTTCCCTATTTTCTCATCTCAGCCAGTCTCCCCTCCCATCTGACCTCCGAATCTTCCACATTCCTCCCCGCCCCCCAACCCCCAAGCTCAACTCTAGAATTTCCTAACAGGAGTTATCAAATATTATCATTCCTTCCTTTCCTACCTAAGCAATAGAATCTATGGTTTGTATTTTAAAGTCATTATGAGAGTTGACATCAACTTTAAGGAATCTTTTTTTTTTTAGCCTTAAAAGGTTAGCTTATACACCATGAGGTATGGTTTGTTTATCTTGCTGGGTTACTGTTGATCTCTACACTTAAAATCATCCCTTTGTCGAGAATCGCTTGAAACCAGGAGGTGGAGGTTGCAGTAGCCGAGATCGCGCCATTGCACTCCAGCCTGGGCAACAAGAGCAAAACTCCATCTCAAAATAATAATAACAATAATAATCTCTATGTCTAAAATGCTAACCTAATGCCATCAGAAAAATGGAAATGTCTTGAAAGGATATGGAGATAAGAACTGGATTTCCCATCCACATTATTCCTGGTATGGTAGGTAGGTAAATAGCTTACAATTCGCCCTGTTTAATCTTTGAAATAATTTTCCATTATGAGGATCATTTAATTTCTGTCTATAAAATGTGAATCAAGAACTGGGGCTTTTATTTTTACTTTCTATGAAGGAAATCAGACCCAAAACAGAATCTCCAATGCATGGGACATTTTTTGGCAGAAGTTCAGAGGGAGAAAAGGAAAAGCTGGCTTGACTCATAGGATCTTGTATGTCTGTTTTTCTTTCCCATGAAAACTCGTAGTTCGAAGGAACATAAGGGAAGAAAATATTCTGCTTTCATTAAAAAATAACCCGTGCTTCCTGCTTCTGTGCAAAATAAACCCTTCATAAAGCAGCAGAAGCCATCTTCATTTACAGTTGTCACTGAAGGATATTTCCAGGCTGGGAAGAATTTTTTTTCAAGGCATTTAAAAACCGTCTATACTAATAAAAGAAAAACACGATTTTTTCAGGTCAGAAGACTTCATCATACCTGGCGATGGATATGTTTTTAATTAAAACCTGGGCACAAAATTGGGTTGACTGTGAATCATTGTGATGCCTGATCGCTCTTGTAAGACACCCACCATCATTGGTACTGGTTACTGGCTCTTGACACCAGAGTCCACTTTGTGTACTTAGCAGTTAGAAAGGTGATGTGTGAGGCCTGGCAGCTGTTGGTGTTACAGCTATTGTGTGGGAAACAAAAGCCATTCTGTTCTGTTCCCCAGCCTGCCTTTGTATCACTGATACAGGAGCTGTTTCATAAATGAGGTATAATTCTTTACTGGAGAATTTCATTACTGCCCATGTTTCAATGTTAGCTTACACTTCCAACAGCAGAGGGGAATGTCTGAACGTATCTCCTTTTGAAAAGAATCTTGGCTTCTGACCTCTGTCAAGATGCTTGCATTTTAAATCTGTTAACTAGACCTGTGATTAGATGCCATCATTACAACACATATGCTTCCCACCTTCCTTGCTCTAGACCACCCAACCTAAGGCTGGCTAGAGTGTATTTGCTGTCAGCCTGCCTGTCTTGGAAATTAAGCAGAGTACAGTACACACTGGCACCCAGGTGAACCAGTAGGAACTAGATTTCTTGCACAATCTCTCGTGGATCTGTCCTGCGAAATTCTCATAGAGCAAATCAGAACTGACATTTATTTGAAGAACATGCACTTTTTCACCCAAATGGTATATTCATTATTTTCATTTAGAAACTATATCAATCTAGGAAGTTTTCAATAGCATATAAAAAACAAACTGGCCTAAACAATCAAAGAACTGCAGTGGGCTGTGTCGTTCTTCCCAGCCTTCATCCCTCCCTGGGCTGTGTCCTTTGTTGTGTGATTTTGAGGTTCCTGCCTCTAAAGGTGAGTATATTTCCCTAACTCATGGATGTTGGGCTCAGCTACATGACTTGCTTTAGCCAAATTTCAAAAGTATTCCTATTTTCACTTACTTTTCTTGTATTTCTGCCATTGCCATGAGAAGAACATGCTCTGGCTCTCTTGCGTCAAATAAGAGAAATGTGAGGCAGGTTTGGAATCTGCGGATTGAAGCCAGACCCAACTGAGTCCAACCTAGATCAGCCTACTTCCAGCTGACCGAGAATCGCATGAGCCAGAATAAGTGACAGTTGTTTTAAGCCAATGCATTTTGAAGTGGTTTCACAGCCCTATTGTGGCAATATCTGACTGATATGTATTGCTTATATAACTGAAGAGTCCAAAGGTAGTATGGGTTTCGGGTAGGGTTTGAAAAGAATTCCTGTTCTATTTCTCTGTGATTCTCTTGGGGCTTCAACCTGGAATGGCTTCCCTCTTGGCATGATAACCATAGCCATTTCAGGCTTCACATTTACACCACGTGCCATCCAGAAAACAAGAAAGCTTCTCTCCTTCAGCTATCATGCGAAAGTCCTGGGCTTCACTCTGATTAGGTCAACTTAGGTCATATGTGTATCGTGACCCAGTCACTGAGGAAAGAGAGTGGGAGTATGTGACTTGGTTTATGTGAATCAGAGTCCCTCTTGAAAATGGGAGTGAGTCCAATCTCTTCCAAAGTCTATGTTGTGCCAAATTAAAGGTGGGAGTTGTAGGGTGGAACAGGTGTTGAGAGGTACAGGCAATGTTAATTATGGAATCTGAAATCTCCCACTTTTGTTTTAAATTTCTGTCAATATATTGTTTGGCCCAAGCCATTTTCCATCCTCCATGTTGCTAGGCTATCTAGAGACAGAGAAATGGGATTTAAGCTCTAGATCTGAGATGTTACCTTTAAATGGCAAAGCGTATGGCCACACCCATGCCCCTACAGTACTGGAAAGTGGGTGGGAACCCAAATAAGACTTTACCATTATTCTGTCAGACTTCCAACTCCTGGTATCCCAGGGTTTTAGGAAAATCCAAAGCAGGTTTGACCTATCAGAATGTGGAGATTTCTGATGTAGAGGATGAAGTTAATGCTGATGTAATTAACAGCATGGGATGAGGTGATAAGAATATCTTTCCACTGACTTCTGGTCACCATTGTTTCCAATGAGAAGTCAGCTGTAATTCTTGTCACTGTCCAGACACATAGTAAGCACCAAATAAAAAATGTGTGTTGAATCAATGGATTAAAAATAGAACCAAGATCTTTTGGCACATATCCCAATGTTCTTCCAAGACTACTCTATCACTTCTTTGTAAAACTTTACTTTGCACATTTAATGTACCCCTTGCAGCTTCTGCAGGGAAGTAAATCAAATCAATGACTAATTCAGGTAATTTTTGTAAACATGGATATTAACGTGATCACCAGTTACTTTCTGTGCTTCTAAGAGGCCTCCCTGACTCTGAAGTATCTGAAAGGTTGAACAACCCTACTAATTGAACACATTTTTGCCATTTAATAAATGTTTGCCATTTTACAAATATTATTGAGCATCTACTGTCCACAAGATACCGCATTAAGTAACGTGAGGGACAGAGAATTGAACAGGAGCTAAAACTTGTCTTCAAGTACCCAACTAATATAATTTGTCACTTAAGGTTTCAGGGAAACTGTGAACAGAAGAAAAGACTTGGGACCTTTCATGGAACTACAGATTCTCAGGGAGTAGCTTGCCTGTCTCCTTGTAGTATTACTTACTAGTTGTCTGTAATCATTAAGGGTCTCAATTCTGTATGAAACATCTGTCAGCATTAAGACAAAATCTTGAAAACCAGGCATTTTTATGTGACCTAGCTGAGATGTCAGGCATATATTCACATATTCTTACATTAATTTCTTAAAAGTATCTTCCCATGCATTTCATGGTGGCTGTACATGGGCACTATTAGGTTTGTTTTGGTGGTAATGTCCTGGTTAGATAATTCTACATAATTGCAAATTTGGGGGTATGAACACTGCTACATTTTCTTTGACTCCTTCTTTGTCTTCGTATTTTTTTCCAGATGAGTTATGCTTTAAACCATACAAACAGAAAACTAACATTGGAACCTAAAATAACTGTCAATGCCAAGATCATTGTGGTTGGTGCATCCAATGTTGGAATTTCCTTCCTAGAGACATTGGTATTTTGGTGAGTTGTTTTACTCTATTGATTGATTGGTTTTTAAATAATAAAAATTATCTTCCTACATCTGAAGAGAACACCCTCAGAGAACAGACCTGAGATTGTTTGGTACTCCACACACCTGCCTATGTGGATGGATGAATCAGTGGAAGAATATTCTAGATCAGGGGTTAGCAAACTATAGCCCTGAGGCCAGGCCTGGCTTGCCAACTGCTTTTGTAAATAAAGCTTTATTGGAACACAGCCACACTCATTTATGTGTTGTCTGTGGCCATTTTTGTGCTACAATAGCAGATTAGATGGCAGACTCCTCTGCTGAGTAGTTGCAACAGAGACCATATGGCCTTCAGTGCCTAAAATATGTACTGTCTCACCCTTCCCAGAAACAGCCTACTGACCCCTTTTCTAAAGGAATGTTTTCCTTACTGGCCAGATCATAAAAACCACCTGCAGCATTTGTTAAAGATGTAGATTCCAAGATCCTGCACCCAACTTGCAGAACCTGAACTCCTGGGGAATGGTCTAGGAATCTGTATGTTAATAGATACTCCACATAATCAGGCAGGTTTGGGAATGAGTTTTGACTTCATACATTACAAATACGCTTTCAGAAATGGCATGTGGGCCAGGACCTTTCTTCCAGCCCTTGAATTTTGGATCCCCTGAAACAGGTAAAACCCTTCAGGGAGTATGGAGGCCTGTGCATCTCTTCTGATGCTGTTTTCTCATCCCCCTCAAAGCACTAAACAAGGTTTCCTTTCAGAGCCCATTTTTCTGATGGGTGATGCTCAGGGATTTCCAGCATCTCCAGTCTCTCTCTCCATCTGCTCACTGAATTGAGCACCTCTTTAATAGAAAACACCCTGGGTTAGGGTCTGAGAGCTTGGGATCATGGCCTGGCGTCATCAGCACCTAACATGGAGCCCTCAGTGTATTGCCTAGCTTCTCTCAAACTCGCTATCTTCATTTATTTTTTTAAAAGTCTCATAGATGTTTTAAAACCCTGACTTTGGGAACCACAGAACCCTGAATTAAGAGTCCAGTTTTTCCAAATCTTTTGTAGGATCACATGAAAAACTTTAGCTACCATTCAAAACTACAGGTGCTGAGAGGTAAGCAGGAGATGGGAAAATGCAGCCCTACCATCACTCTTCTGGAAGCCAGCAGAGTTCTTAGCTCAAGACGGATGGGGCCTTGTGAGGGGCTGGGTAAGCAAATGGATGGAGGAAATGACCCTCAAAAGGCGTATGTGCCTGGTTAACATGGAGACGAGCTAATCCCAAGTGGTTATTTTGCTCATTTAACATCACATTAACCGGATAAAAAAAGAACTGATTTTTTCACTTTCTAGCCAGTTTGTTCAGTTCTCCAGAACATACTCTTAGGTAACTAGAAATAAATTACGTGTCATTATTGAAGTTAGTAACAGAGTTCATGTGCTTTGAATAATGTGGTCAGTCTGCAGCAATATTTCACTGCAAGCATGAAATGATGAGAAGCACCTAGGAATATTCCATTCCCAGAGTATGCCACGTTGTAGTCTGAGTGCTTTACTTGTTCTGATGGGTCTCTTCCTCGAAAACTTTTGAACAGCAAGTTTTATGCAACCATTTTTGAATGATGAATTATCAAGGTGGAGCTGTGAAATTATAGCAGTTAAGAAGTTATCATAAACAGGTCTTAAATCTTAATTTAGCTATATACTTAGTCATAATGTTTTATTTAAATGATTACATTGAGACATATACAAGTAATTTTCTTTTTGTGGAGTCAACTTAGATCTAATAAAGATAAGTATAAATTTTGATGTAAGTATTGAGTCAATTAAATTTCCCAATCAAACAGAGCTTTTTAAAGCATTCTAAAATACTCATAATTCTCTATCATCATTACACAGATTATGTACACTAAAAATAGACTGGTATCAGTTTACAGATCTCTAATCCTTAAGAGAGGAAATAGTTTTCTCATTATTTTCTCTAATTATTTTAAGTCAGCAATCACCATGGTAACCTACTGCGTATTTTACTTTCCCAGTTTAACTGCCATTTGAACTTAATTTTATACATGATTTGAGCTGAAATGAAGAAATACAGTTTTCACCCAACACTTACCACCAGTGAGGATTGAATCTACATTTTGGAAGCAAAATTTAGGAGAATCAGCCTCCTTGTAGTCTTTTTTTGTTTGTTTGTTTTTGTTTTTGTTTTGAGACAGAGTCTTACTTTTTGCCCAGGCTGGAGTGTATGGAGCAATCTCGGCTCACTACAACCTCCGCCTCCCCCCGGGTTCAAGTGATTCTCTTGCCTCAGCCTCCCAAGTAGCTGGGACTACAGGTGCAAGCCACCACGCCCGACTAATTTTTGTATTTTCAGTAGAGATTGGGTTTCACCATGTTGGCCAGGCTGGTCTCGAACTCCTGGCCTCAAATGACCCGCCCGCCTTGGCCTCCCAAAGTACTAGGATTACGGGCAGGGGCCACAGCACCTGGCTGCCTCCTCGTAGTCTTGAGCTGCATTGTCAGACTCGGCAGGGGCACCATCGTTCCTGGAAAATCCACTCGAGGCTCAGGACAGTAACCTCTTTCTCCAGAAAATCTGGTAATTCTGTCATCTGACAACAAAACAAACACAACTTTGTTCTTGTATTATTTCCATGCAAGAAATTATAAAATACATTTGGTCTCCTCTTCAAAGGACACCAAAAGCAGTTTGTGTAAATTCCTATTCTTTCTTCCCCAAGTGCTGAGGTGCTACTGGGAGAGCTGAAGTGCTTTGCCCAAACTCACTACCTAATATACCCTAGGATGTAAGCTCCATGTGATGAGGGAATACTGTGGTGGTGTTCTGACTTTTTTTTTTAAGTGTGCTATTGTATCTGCTAGCTGTGTGCAGTTTATCTGCACAGACACATCTCCTTGTCTGTGGTTGTCAGGCCTGAGTCCTGCGTCTTGTCCTTCCTAGGGGGAGCCTCTTGGGCCCTCCAGCACTGGGAGACATGCGTGGCAGGTGTTTTCCTGGGGACACACCCCAGGATCCCAGTCTTTTACTACCCCTGCTGTCCTCCGTTCCCTCCTGTTCCTGGCCCTGGTGATCCCCGGCAGAGCCGAGGAGCCAATGGCCCTGCTCTCAGAGGCTTCTACAGTCTCCCTCAGCCCTGCGGGAGGCCTCCAGGGGTGGAGATGGGCAGGGGCGTAGCGTCATTCAGGGTGGAGTGGGCTCAGCTAATTGGTTCCCTACCCCCTTTTCTAGTGCACTTGGCCTCTGAGGGGAGCCCAGGAGGAAAGGACCCAGCCTTCTTTCCTGTCACCTGCCTGGCCAGCGCAGGAGCATGCATGTTTGTGGCAAGGATCAGGAGCTGAGCAGGGCAAGGCTAGAGCCATGGGGTGGTTCTCTTGCATTGCAGGGCACTGAGGAAGAAAACACCAGCTTGTACTGTGAGGTAGAGGGCCGTGAATTGGAGGGGAAAAGACGGATCTTAAGACATTCACTGTGAGATTATGTGTGTTCTTCATAATGCCCAAGACATTTAAGTGATAGACTTGGATTATTTTTAAATGGCTGTTCTTGTGATTGGTGGGTTGTGTTCATTTGACCACCCTGTTTTTTGGGACTGAAAGTTCCTGGCTCGGACACTACGGATGTCACATGTGCGTTTTCCTTCTCAGTGCTTCCATTAATAAGACTTTAAAACCTCCAACCACTGGAGAAAGCAGAAAGAACTTGGCCTCAGCCATTAGCCCACCTCTGCTGCCAAGCAGTGCTGCAGCCCTGAGGGAGGAACTGTCCTCATCTGTGCTGAAGGAGAGTCCCAGCAGGGGCCCCCAGGTCCTGCCAGCCAGAAGGCGCCACCACGGTAGAAACTCCACAAATCCTATCAGGGTGAGATCTGTAAAGTGAACTCACTATAAAGTGAACTCCCACTGAGTCTAGCATCACTGAACTCCTCAGCTGCAGTGCTTTGACTCTTTCAGGTTTCCACAAACATATTCCAGAGTCATTTTTTTAATTATATAAATGCTATAGCAAAATAGAGAAAAAAAAGAAGAAGAAGAAGAAAAGGAGCCGGAACCAGGTGTATGCACCTCTCTTCTGTTTCTGCATCCTTTCACTCCTGGTGTGGCACGTGGACCAGCAGCATTGATATCACCTGTGAGTTCGTTAGAAATGCAGAACCTCAGGCCCTGCCCCAGTGTCCCAAACAGGTTTTTTTCCAGAATTATGCAGAACAGCATCTTGACTGTCTCCTGGGCCTGCGTTCATGGAGCTGAGGCAGTTGCTGTCCTCTTCTGTTTCAGCATGAGTCTCTATGCTTCAGTGTTTTATAGTATTTACACCTAATTATGGGAAAGTTCCTTTTTAATCCATTATTTTTAACTCTTTCCTAATTTAATCCCGATGTAAAGAATCTTTTGAAGAGCCTGTAATGGCACTAGAAAAATGCTTACTGGAGTCATTGATGACAGTGACTGAAAGCAGCCCGGCCGGTGTCCCCGCGACCCTCCATGTGACTAGAGAGAAACACTGATTCACGGGAAGCACTGGTGGGCACTGGAAAGCCCGGGTTCCCCTTGTCTTCTACTTCCACCACTCAGAAGAGTTTTCTCAAAAACTGACCAAATCATCCCAGCAAAAGATGCAGCCTCAGACTTTCAGCCTAGACACTGATCCCCTCATCTGGTTGAATGTGTGGAGGTGACTAAGAATAGCTTAGACCAAGCAGGGCATGTTTTTAAAGCTGCAATTGTGGCAATGACCACAACTCCTGTTATCGGGCCGTGCAGTTCCGCACAATATCCGGCACAGCTGTGGGCTCTGGCAGCAGCCAGCCTAGCGCTGGCGGCTTAATTAGGCTTTTTATCTTTACATTTGTCTGAGGACATCTGAAACCTTCAGTGTGGCCTGCCACTAATTAGGTGACTAATTAAATAGTCAGTGCTTCCTTGCTGATCTCAGAGCTCAACCGCAATGGACAGGTTTGTGATTGTGACTGCCCGTCCTGTCGGTCTCTGCACGTGTGCGCCTCACAATTGCCCTGTTCATTGCCCTGTGCAAAAATGGCATGGGAGCGAGGCCCAGGGCATGTGCAGGGCCACCCTCCGATGTGCCCAGGCAGCAGGCAGCACGGACATCCACAGGGGGGCGTACGGGAGATGGACATCCACAGGACATCAGGTCTGGTGCAGAGGCTGGTCTGGTGGCCAGAGCAGAGGGGACGGCGGAAGGAGCTTTACCTGTCAGGCTCAGAGTCTCAGTCTCCCCAGGCAGCAAGACTTGACATTCTGCCATCAGAGAATAGTGATCCAGAACTCACCCTGGTGTCACTAATCACAATGGGGTTTCCTATTCGACTCCAATATTTAAATGTAATTAATGTTAAATAAAAGCACCTTCATTTACTGAAATTATCCACCCCTGCTCGTTTCAGTATAACTTATCTCCTCATACCCACATTAGAGACTCCCAGAACAAAAGCAAAGCAATCCACTTTGAGCAACATTAGGCCTTTTCGGCGGGGGAAGGTCAGCTTATTGTCCTTTTTATGTGTGTGCTTTGTGATTCTTTGGCATTAAGGGTAAGTAGGAAATGCATTTTTCATGATCACACAAAGCACAAAACATGTACCTGGGTCTGAGTCGTACACCTGCCTCCTCAGTCTTCATCATTTGTTATTGGATGATTTTCAAATAATGACATTGGTGCCTGTCTTGGTTTGCATTCTTTCAAACCAAGCTGAAAACAAAGCATTTGGATACAAGTAGTTTATTTGGGAGTGATCCTAGGGAACTGCCTGAGAGCAGGGCCGTGTGACAGGGAAGTGAGGATAGCCACAAAGCCAAAAGACACCCTTGTCAGTGGGTCCCCACTGTGGACAACTGAGGTCAGAGAATGGCCATGGGCAGAGAGAGGCAGACAGGAGACCCTTTGCAGTTGAGCAGGTGGGTCAGGGTGAGGTGAGTAGGCCCCAACACTATCTCTGGAGTGCCCTTATGGTCCCTTAGTTGGCTTAGTTTGTTCTATTCTTCCTTGTTGATATTCTTGAAGTTGCCTGTTACTGAAACTTTGGCATAGACGATGATGGAGAAGAAGCAAGGGTTAGATAAGGAGGCTGTGTGGAGAGGATTTGGTGGGTTTCTTGCAGTTCTAAAGAGGACACAGGTGCACTACCAGAAAGTTTTGCTAGAAAGAGATGGCATTTAAGGACCTTGTCTTAGCAAATACTTTATTTCTACTTTGGGATGGAGATAAGGTTAGAATCAGTAGTTTTCGAAACATAGTCTGTGGCCCGGCACCATCAGCATTACCTGGGAAGCTGTCGGAGGTGGGGATACTCAGGTCCCACTCTCCAGGGACTGAATCGGAAACCTAGAGGTAGGGGCCAGGCTCTGCTTTCCCAGCCCTCCGGGGGAGGCAGCAGGTCAAGGAAGTCAGAAGCGAGGGTGGAGTGGAGAGGGCCCAGGAGAGTGATTCCAAAACGCAGAACTTCAGTCTCCTCACCTGTGCTGCAGGGAAGGCACCCACAATCCCTCCTCACACACTGGCCTGAGCATTCAGTCAGGTAGCAAATGTCAAGCATCTGTCCAAAGGCCTGGTGCTGACACTTGTTAGACAGACATCTCCCCACTAATTAAATTTGCATGTCTAGACCCCCATGGAAGCCTGCACTGACTTTCAAAGGCGGGAAGTGACTGGGGAGCTGGAGTCTCCTCCACGTGGAGGATGCCCTCTTCCCTGAGGACTCGGGGAACCGGAGGTGTTTCCACCCGCGCTGCATCTGACTCCTGGTGAGACGTTCCCTGGAGTCTGCAGAACATCCTCCTAAGAGACTCATGTCTCTCAGATATTTAATGGGATCATACACTTCCTTCATAGAAACTTACATTAAACTCTCCCCTCCTTTCTTGAGACTCCCAAACTCTCAGGAGCCTCTCAGTTTTCTCCTCCTTGAACAGAGGCTCTCCAAGTGCCATCCCTGGCCCGCCAGCATGGACATCACTTGGGAAGTGTTAGAAATGCAGATTTTCAGGCCCCACCGAGACCTCCTGCGTCAGAAACACTCTGGGAATCGGGCCCAGCAATGTGTGTCTTCACGAGACCTGCAGGGACTCCCTCGGCCAATGCCACCACGCCGATGTGGTCTTTGCCCTTCCTGCCCCATCTTCCCATCCCCACTTTTCTCATGGGCAGCCTCACTCCCAAAAAAGCAAAAGGCATATACCCTCAGCTGTGCACCCTCTCCCACTTCCTCAGCTCTGCACCCACCAGCCACTTTCTTTCCTCCCTGCGGAGGGAGGATTAGGGCCGTAAATTCTTTTATCTGGGCGCACATGAAATGATGTACAAGAGGATTGAGGGAATAAGGACATATCAAACTGCCCCCTAACTTACAGCATATGATGTTGGGTGGAAATTTGGAAGGGAAGCCCAGAAAGAGCCCCGCCTGAAAACACAGGCATGAGGGCCCTCCAGTAGAGGTCACAGGTGGTCCTCGTTGCTGGGGAGTGGGAGGACCGTGGGCCTCTGTGTGAGACCCAGAGCAGGCAAAGCCGTCTATGCAGCAGATGGCTTCTGGAGACCAGGTTTCTCTCTAAGTATACTTCTCTGAAGATAATGCCTTTCAAACAGATAATCCAGCACTACCAGTATAGTAAGACATAGGCTTGAAAAAAATGGTTCGAATTCTCCTTTTTATTTTAAGAACTTGTGGTGGAGGAAAATGTTGTGAATCACCTTTTGAGATTTTAGGGTTAATATTAAGGAACTGTTTCTATAAGCAACAGATTGCAAAAGTTCCAGGCTCTACAATTCTGCACATCACAGCCACTTGGATAGGGATGGGGAAGGTTGTACAAATACAATTTCCTGGGACCCTGTTCCTGGAGTTACAATTCAGTAGGCCTGGGGTGGGTTTCAGGAATATGTACGGTACTTTTAATAGACTCCCCAGGTAATTCCAACATGCAGGTGGGTTTAGGAGCCATTTTTGTAGACATTTGCTCAAAATTGGCAGTCTCATCTATAAGGAAACCTATTTCCCCCTGTAATTGCTCATTGTAACTAACTTGTTTTTATGGGCTTGTTTTCCAAACCACATTTTCTAAATCTTAGCAAATCATATAACTTCCAAGTCACATCATTACCTTGGGGCTTACCAGGCCTAATTTTTAAGTTATTATTAGCATTATATAGCTGAACCCACATAGTATTAACATGCTAAATTGGACCTAGCAGAAAG
The DNA here is from genome assembly GCF_006542625.1 of Nomascus leucogenys. Taxonomy (NCBI): domain Eukaryota; kingdom Metazoa; phylum Chordata; class Mammalia; order Primates; family Hylobatidae; genus Nomascus; species Nomascus leucogenys. Next base: position 44,904,782 of record NC_044393.1, on the reverse strand, counting down.
CATTTCACGAAGTCTCATGCTTAAACTATCACCATTAAGAAGGAAGGCCCAAGAAGAAACCTGCCCATGTGGTGTTAATAAAGCCTTGCTAATAGCCAGCATTTGCCCAAAACACAAAGCTCTTCTTCATTCTCCCCCACCAGAAGTGATCCCACTGGATTTTGAATTCCCATAATGCTCCATGATTCCATCCTTAAGGAACAAATTGATTTGTGTCTTATATTTTGCCATCTCTCGTGTGCAAGGGCTTTCTGGCTTGTCTTTGATAGCTGCCATCTTGGTATTTACATCTGGTTTGTGCTCAGTATATATAAACATATGCTTAAAGTAGAAATATGTAATGTTTTTACTTCCTAGACATGGATAAAAACATCATTAATCATTTCCCCTAAATTATAAAGGAAAGCTCAATTTCATTTTCATCAGTTTTGCCAGAACTCCCAAATTTTATTCTTATCTTTTCAATTGACATTTCAAGAATGGCATGCATTTTCATTTTTTCGGTAAGGATTTATGTGTTTCTTTTGTGATACATAAGTTTTTTATCTGAGATCCTGAACTTCTACCTAGCCCCTTATCCTGGCCACCATGCCCCCTCCCCTGCCAGGTCCCCGGGGACTCCAGAGAGCACCCAGGGTCCTCCAGGCAGGCACTTCTACCTTAGTGTCGGGTCCAGTGTTGAGTCACACCCAGACTCAGGGTACCTTACGAGACTTGCTCCTTGCCCCGTTTCTCCAGGTCCCATCCTGATTCCTACAGGGAGCTCTGACCCACCCAAGGTGGAGCTGGGCAAGATGGCACCCAAGAGAAGAGAGAAGTAGGGTCAGGGAGTGAGCTTTTAACCTCTGTCTCACCCCACGAACTGCCCACTCCCTTCTAGATGTGTTCAGAATCCTCCATCCCACGCCTCCTCTGTGGAGCTCTCTCTTCGGTCTCCCCCTGGAGGTCAGAGCGTGTCATGACCAACAACTTTGTGGCCATGGATGCAGCTGCCGTTTAATTTTTACTAACAACAAAAATGGGTTGAGTACTATTAACACACTCAAACAAATACCCCATAACTCCTTAATATCATCTAATACCAGTCCGTGTTCAGTTTTCCCAGTGGTCTTAAAATTGCTCTTTTACAGTTTAGTTGGTTTGGATAAGGATGCAAACCAGGTCCAAATACTGCATTTGGTTAATGTGCCCCTGAAATCTCTTTAAATATTTAACAGTTTCCTGCACCTTCCCCGTTTTCTGCAATTCATTTTATTGTTAGGTTCTTGCATGTTAGAGAATTTATGATGAAATAATACAATGTGTGGTGTTTACTCCAACCACAACAGTGGTGGTGAGTATTTTAAAGGCAGCACAATGTTAGTAATTGCTAAGCTTTTTTCACCTCGTGTATATTTAAAATCCTCCAAAATAAAAATGTTTTAAAAATAAAAAATTAAATTAATGGCTCAGGACCTTGTCCAAAAGTCTCTTATGATTTAAACAGAGAAAAATATTGCTAAAGAAAGTTAATTTTTTTTCAGGGAAAAACTGGTAGATTCTCTTAATCTGCTGTGTACTTAACAATAAATATTTTGTGTGGATTTGTTTTGCCTCTAATATTGGAAGTTCACAGAGCTCCCAACTTTTAAACTCCATCTGTAGTATTTTATGGCATGTGTTGTTAAGACTGAATTAAATCTGAGTTATTTTTTAACTAGTAGAATATGTAGATAGGTTAAATACCTATCACGAGCTAGGATTTATTTTCATTTGGCAAATATTTTTGTCACTGTTTTGAACCATTCAGAAAGCAGAGGTTTTAGTAAATTAAACTGAAACATTTAGATTGATGTGGGTTAATAATTTTTCTCTACATTATCTATTTGTTCAAATAACAGCATTAATTAAAGCAGTTAATTAAATCACTTGCTTTGGTTGCCTTTGCTATGCCTGCACCCTGCAGACACACACACACACAATCAGCTAGAAAATAACTAGCGATCGCCTAGCAGGCTGACATGTATCTACTGCCCAGAAGGGTAAGCACATGAAAAGTTTTATGTTTCTTTTATCATGTTCACAATAAATTGGCAATGTGACCCTCTTTATTCAAAGGATAAGGATGTTTAGAGCTAATTTTGTAGCTGTCCTCTTGAAGCATGGAATGAAACACAATACCTTTTACTTATTTCCCTGGATACCCTAATCCCTCCCTGCTTTACAAGTATCTTTGAGCTGTTCCTCCCTTTGTATCCACAGCAACGTGAAATCCCCACTGGAATTATTTGCTGCGAAAATGCAGGTGCCCTTGTTTAATGTTTCATTGGCTTGAGCACTTAACTTGGAACTTTTTTTTTTTTTCATGATATGGTGACCTTTGATTTTGGAGCTGAGGGCTCATGGTGATGTTAGATATTGTTTATATACATTAAGCCAACACCATTAGATCTGAGCTTTATCTGTGGTTCTACTGTTCCTGCCATTTCATCGAATGCATGCCCAAATCCAAGCTGTACTCCGTGACCCACTGTTCAATTTGAAGGAACTTTTTGAATATTCATAGGCGATCAAATTAAAAATCAGTCTATTAGAATTATGTATTATAAACTTCATGATTTTAGACCAATACTCTTACATAGTTACAGATTTAAGAAATTAAATATTTAGACACTGCTAAATCGGGTTATAGAGAGAACCATTACAGCAAAAATATGAGGTTGGAGAAAGAAATGAAAATGCTGATGATATTTTCATATAAAGTCATGAAAGGGCAGGGAACCTTCTCTGGATAGCAAGGAGGTTGATGTTACAAAGAATGTCGGGGAAGTTTGGTTAGGCCCAGCCGGAAGGACCTTTATGCCGCACTAGGGAATTTGGGCTGAACAGTTTGGTAATAAAAACACTTACCATTTATTGAAAATGTACTATGCAGCAGGCAATATTTTAAGCATTTTACCGACAGTGATGCATTTAATCTTCACAGAACCCCTAAGAAGCATTAGGTTCTAGAGCCACAGAGAGGTCAAATAACTTGCAAAGGTCAAAAAGCTAGAAGTGCTAGAGCTGGGAGTCGCACTGAGGCAGTCTGACTTCTGAGACCAGGATCTGAATGAGTCTGATCTGCAGCTACCTTGGTAAAATCTCTACCAAGAACAAAGGTAGGGATTTTAAAACCAGAAACCCTTGAGATTTTATTTAATTTAAAAAGAGGTTTCCAGTAGCTGTGTGGAAGATGGGCAGAAGAGAGAGACTCAAGCTAGAGAGACAAACTCTCTAGACAAGACAGTGAACTAAGGCAGTGTGTTATAGGAGGGGCAGGTTGCGGGGGCATTCAAGAGATGTGGACAAGGTCAAAGTGATTGGACATGGTGGCCAAAGTGGGTAGTGGGAAGGAGCCTGAGACTGGCTTCCAAATTCCTAGCTCGAGAGGTGGTTAGTTGGCCAAAGCTTTGATGGAGATAGAGGAGGAGTGGGATGAGGCGACCAAGAGCTTTGTTTGGGCACATATTAAATTTGACATCCCCCTGGAGCATGCCAGTTAGGGCTGATAGGCATTTAGAACTTAGACTCAGAGCTCAGAAGAATCACTGTAGTACAGTACATTGTAGTAAATGTGTAACAGGAAGTCCTGGTGGTGGATAACATCACCCAGGGAAATAGGCATGAAGCTTGGGAAGCTTGGCTAGGGAGAAATGGACAAAGGAGGAGGAGCTGGTAAAAAAGCAGTCATGAAAGATAGCTTCAAGACAGTGTTGTCCCAAACAGGAGGTTCTGTGGCAACAGCTCCTGGGGGAGGCCTCCTGCATGGCCCCAGCTCTCACTGTTTCCTCCACCCCTGCTCCTTTAGGCCCAGGATCAGTGATGGCACCCACTGCTGCTAGACCCTGGGTACTCTCCTTCCCTCTTTGTCCCTGTAACCCTGCATACACAGCTGCCTTCATTCAGTAAGACCTTGTGGAGTCCGCCATCTTTTTTTTTTTTTTTTTTTTTTTGCCTGGATCCTGATTAATAAGGATCTTCTCATATCCCCAGCTCATCCTTCCTCCATGAGTCAACGAAAATAGAGACTTCTAATTGCCTCCCAGTATTCATTCTGCACTTGGTGACAAAACCCTGGGAACTGTGGTTCTTTGAAACATCACTGTGTTTTCTTTGAAAAACTACATTTTCCAGACCCCCTGCTTCTCCCTGGCCATGTCACTGAGTTCTGGCTAGGTAAGCAGAAATGTGAGACTTTCAGGAAGGCTCCTTAATAGGCAGCGCTCTCTGCCCATTTCTCCTTCCTCTGCCTGTAATGTGGCTGTGATGGCTGGAGCTCCAGGAGCCACCTTGAACCTGAGGTGACCCTGAAAATGGAAATCACACATGGAGAAGCAGAGAAGCAGGTCATGGGCCCAGCTGCCCAGCTGACTCCGTGGATCCGTCCTACCAGCATGAAACTGGTGATGTCCAGGTGTCTTAAGTATAGTTTTAAGAGAAATTTGCTCTCAGAGGGATTGAGAGAGATCGAAGAGGAACTTGAAGAGAAGATAGGGTTAATGGGGAGACACATCTCTTCTGACTCAGGGGAATGGAAGAACACTCTAAACATGGTAAGAAGGAAACATAAAAATGCCTGGTGACCAGTCCCCATTTTCTTTATGACATAGGAGATGTGCTCACCTGAGTATGAGGAAGGGGGATAGTAGGGATAACAAGAGGGGTTACAGTAGAGAACTTGAAGGTTGGAGAAAGGCCCAGAACAGCAACAATGAAGAATGTAAAAAGATTTCAACTTGGGCTAAAGAAAAAGAGTGGAAACCTGTTTTTTTAATGTATTAAAATTCAAAAAATGCCTCTATCCCCCCAAAAATCTTTGTACTATATCATTATAGATTAGGTTTTTTAAAAACTACTTTGTTTTTTTGGGGAAATTTTAAATTGCACAACAGCATAATTTAGGACAATGCAATGTGGTAGTTTGGTAATTTATAAATCATTTGATCCATGTTGTTCGATAATTCAAATGATTCAAAACCAAAGGGACTGTCTTTGTAGTAAGATAGTAGCCGGATAATTATTAAGCCTTCTACTTACATAGAGATGTAAAAAAGGCCTGTATATAACTATTATTGGTATACCATAAACCACATATCTATCATATAGCACCCAAAGCGGGGGTAAATTTTAACTGCTTGTGAGTATAAACACATTATTATTATTGTTATTAGCATTTTTCATTAAATGGTAATAAATAAGAGACAAGTAATCAGTGTGTACTTGCAGACTGTCAGCCATAAGTAGCTGGGTTAATTGTGACCTTTATGTTATTTGAAGATATTAAAATTTTTTATTCTTATTATTAGAGGATAAGATGCGCTCAGTTTTCTTCTTATCAAATAAGAATATTCATTCTTAAATGACACTCATCCTTAGAGACTTTAGAGCAAAACCTCTCATAATATTGAGCTATTTTTAAATGTCAGGTTCAGTTGAGTTTATTGCATTTCTGGCCTGCGCCATCACCAAAAGTCTCCTGCTTTTAGTGCTACTTAACAGATTGTCAGTAAATTGATAGCAGTTCCACATTTGGAACATTTCCAATCTTCTCATGGGAAAGGAGGGCAGGTGTTTCTCTCTGACTTGGTGAAGGCTTCTTTTTTGGCATTTGGTTGATTGAAGGGGAGGTGTGAACTAAGAAGAGATTTTAGAAAAAAAAATCTCATCAGCATGAACCCCATGAAAAGATCAGCTCACCCATGAAATTTTACTGACTTTAACCAGGGGGTGGATTTGCAGCAAGAGCATCTTTAATCCTGATGGGCAAACACGGAGTGAGCCTTGAGCACGTGAGTTCTTCAGAAGTCTCTACTCAGGTGCACTTTACCTGTAGGACTGGTTAGAGGGAGTATTGTGGGTGCCTGGAGCAGGGTGCTGCCTAGGGCCAGCAGGCCTGGCTTTCTTTCATAGCTGGCACTGCTTATGAGCTTTGTAACCTTGAACAAATTGGTTACCATTTCCAACCTTGATTTTCTTACATATGAAATGTGGATCAGAAAAACCAGTCTCTTCCTTACCCCTAGCATAAATTGTGTAGAAGATTAATCTCTATGTGAATGCCTATGAATGTGCCTTGGGCTCTGGAAAGCCTGATGCAAATATAAAGCAGTTTTGCTCTTAAAAAGGAATCCTCTAGAATTTCCTCCCAGATGACACTTTTTGGTATCCTGGTTTGAGTAACTATGTGTATCTGAATGTAATAAAGCTAATGTCAGCCAATGGGAATTAGATGACATTTGGATCCCTGTGAACATTTTGAGATCTACAGGACAGTACAGGCAGAGGTAAGGTGAGAGGATGCTGGAGCCAGGCATCCTGGGTTCAAACCCTGCCTCCAGACTTACTGGCTATATGGTTGTATTAGTCTGTTCACACGCTGCTGATAAAGACATACCTGAGACTGGGCCATTTACAAAAGAAAGAGGTTTAATGGACTTGCAGTTCCACATGGCTGGGGAGGCCTCACAATCATGGTGGAAGGCAAGGAGGAACAGCTCACGTCTTACGTGGATGGCAGCAGGCAAAGAGAGAGCTCATGCAGGGAAACTCCTATTTTTAAAACCATCAGATCTCGTGAGACTAATTCACTATCACACGAACAGCATGGGAAAGACCTGCTCCCATGATTCAATTACCTCCCAGCAGGTCCCTCCCACAACACATGGGAATTATGGGAGCTACAAAATGAGATTTGGGTGGAGACACAGAGCCAAACCATATCATTCTGCCCCTGGCCCCTCCCAAATCTTATGCCTTCACATTTCAAAACCCATCATGCCTTCTCAACAGTCCCCCAAGTCTTTTTTTTTTTTTTTTTTGAGATGGAGTTTCACTCTTGTTGCCCAGACTGGAGTGCAATGGTGTGATCTTGACTCACTGCAACCTCCGCCTCCCCAGTTCAAGTGATTCTTCTGCCTCAGCCTGCCAAGTAGCTGGGATTACAGGCATGCACCACCACACCTGGCTAATTTTGTATTTTTAGTGGAGACAGGGTTTCACCATGTTGGTCAGGCTGGTCTCAAACTCCTGACCTCAGGTGATCCACCTGCCTTGGCCTCCCAAAGTGCTGGGATTACAGGTATGAGCCACCATGCCTGGCCCCCCAAAGTCTGAATTCATTATAGCATTAACTCAAAAGTCCACAGTCTAAAGTCTCATCTGAGACAGGGCAAGTCCCTTCTGCCTATGACCCTGTAAAATCAAAAGCAAGTTAGCTACCTCCTAGATACAGTGGGGGTACAGGCATTGGGTAAATACAGCCATTCCAAATTGGAGAAATTGGCCAAAACAAAGGGGTTACAGGCTCCATGCAAGTCCAAAATCCAGTGGGGCAGTCAAATCCTAAAGCTCCAAAATGATCTCCTTTGACTCCATGTCTCACATCCAGGTCATGCCGATGCAAGAGGTGGGTTCCTATGGTCTTGGGCAGCTCCACCCCTGTGGCTTTGCAGGGTACAGCCTCCCTCCTGGCTGTTTTCATGGGCTGGCATTGAGTGTCTGTGGCTTTTCCAGACACATAGTGCAAGCTGCTGGTAGATCTACCATTCTGGGGTCTGGAGGACAGTGGCCCTCTTCTCACAGTTCCACTAGAAGTGCCCCAGTAGGGACTCTGTGTGGGGGCCCTGACTCCACATTTCTCTTCCACACTGCCCTAGCAGAAGTTTTCCATGAGAGCCCTGCCCCTGCAGCAAACTTCTGCTTGGACATCCAGGCATATCCATACATCCTCTGACATCTAAGCGGAGGTTCCCAAACCTCAATTCTTGACTTCTGTGTACTCACAGGCTCAACACCACATGGAGGCTGCCAAGGTTTGAGGCTTGTACCCACTGAAGCCATGGCCTGAGCTCTACATTAGCCTCTTTCAGCCATGGCTGGAGCGTTTGGGATGCAGGGCACCAAGTCCCTATGCTGCACCCAGCGTGGGGACCCTGGGCTCAACCCATGAAACCACTTTTTCCTCCTGGGCCTCCAGGCCTATGATGGGAGGGGCTGCTGTCTCTGACATGCCCTGGAGATATTTTTTCCATTGTCTTGGGGATTAATATTTGGCTCCTTGTTACTTATGCACATTTCTGCAGCTGGCTTGAATTTCTCCTCAGAAAATGGGATTTTCTTTTCTATTGCATTGTCAAGCTTCAAATTTTCCAAACTTTTATGCTCTGCTTCCCTTATAAAACTGAATGCCTTTAACAGCACACATGTCACCTCTTGAATGCTTTGCTGCTTAGAAATTTCTTCTCCCAGATACCCTAAATTGTCTCTCTCAAGTTCAAAGTTCCAAAAATCTCTAGGGCAGGGGCAAAATGCCACCAGTCTCTTTGCTAAAACATAACAAGTGTCACCTTTACTCCAGTTCCCAACAAGTTCCTCATTTCCATCTGAGACCACCTCAGCCCGGACTTTATTGTCCATTTCGCTATCAGCATTTTGGGCAAAGCCATTCAACAAGTCTCTAGGGAGTTCCAAACTTTCCCACATTTTCTCATCTTCTTCTGAGCCCTCCAAACTGTTCCAACCTCTGCCTGTTACCCTGTTCCAAAGTCACTTCCACATTTTTGGGTGTCTTTTCAGCAGCACCCCACTCTACTGGTACCAATTTACTGTATTAGTCCATTCTCATGCTGCTGATAAAGACATACCCAAGACTGGGCAATTTCCAAAAGAAAGAAGTTTAATGGACTTTCAGTTCCACGTGGCTGGCAAGGCCTCACAATCATGGTGGAAGGCAAAGAGGAACAAGTCGTGTCTTACATGGATGGCAGCAGGCAAAGAGAGAGCTTCTGCAGGGAAACTCCTATTTTTAAAACCATCAGATCTGGTGAGACTTATTCACTATCATGAGAATAGCATGGGAAAGACCTGCTCCCATGATTCAGTTACCTCTCACCAGGTCCCTCCCACAACACGTGGGAATTATGGGAGCTACATGATGAGATTTGAGTGGGGACACAGAGCCAAACTATATCAATGGTCTTTGCAAATTACTTGCTTCAGTTCCACCTAAAAAAAATAGGGATAATAGTATTACTAACCTGACTGGATTCCTGTAAGGACTAGATGGGGTAATGAGCCACGCAAAAGGCTTAACTGGAAGCAGTCATCAGGGTTGAGCTGTGATTGTTATGCTTCCAAGCAGTTTATTATTAATAGAAGTAGTCTAAAATTTAAACTTTGTACTAAATTCACCTCCCTCCCAATTTGTTTTAGTTTTACTTTGAAAAGCACATTTTAAAAACCTGTCTCATTACTAATGTGTAGCTTTTTGGAAGATTCTATAGTTAGCAGCTCCAGCGCCATCTTCCTTTTTTCCTTGAAATGGTTGGTTCCATTTGAAGCTTCGTGCAAAGAATTAGTAGCTCCAAAAACAATTCAACAGTTGGATGACACATGATATAAAGTTAAATTGAATTATGATAAACTTTTGCTAAATTGCACTTAACTGCTTGTTCTTTTTCATTTTTCTTTTTCTTTAGCTCTCACCTGAAGTTTAATAATCTTACCCTGATTTCAACTCATGGACTCCCAGGAAAAAAACTTCTGGACACTGAACAAAGGAAATTTTTAGCCAGCGAGTATGAATTTTATTTCCTTTTTCATTCCGAGGCCTAAATGTCCTACTCTGTGTGCAGTCTATTTAGTGCTAAATAATAGATTTCAGATTGGAAAAGGAGAAGTGATGGGGCTTTTCTACTGGAGTTCAGACATCACTTAGGAGATACAAGTACCAGTGTGTTCACAAGCAAGTGGCCAAGAGTGGCAGGCCAGGGTCACCAGTTTGTATCTGTGGGAAGACATCTGCCCTGTTCCAAGCAATTAGGGTGGAGCCTACGGACCCAGCCAGCCCTGCCTTTGGGCTCTGAGTGACACTACAGGGCAATGAAGGTTGGCGACTACATTTGCATCCGACAGGGCACCTGGCTGGGATATGGGTCCCACAGCTACCCTGGCCATTTGTACTCAGCAGCTGATCAGGCAAAGAACTTTCATGCCAGTCTGGGTGAGTTTTATTGTCTTCATCCCAATAGAATCACTATTTGACAACATCTGTTCTGGAAAATACCATGTCTTTATCACATAGCTTTCATTCATTTTAATTTCCTGTAGCAAAACATGGGTACAAGAAATATTAGTTTCTCCGCCTCTAGAAACAAGCTCCTAATTTTTCCAATAAGGAGGAAGGAAATTGTTCCCTCCCAGGGGATTCATTTTAGATTCCATGATGAAGGGACCCTCTTTCCTCCCAAAAAGACTTGTTTTGCCCTCGAACGGTGAGAAAAACACAACTTCCTTGCCAGCTGAACGGGTTCATTTCCACTTAATAATTTTATCAGACTATAAACTTGTTTTTGAAGGATATCATTATGATACAAAAAAGGGCATGGGTTTGAGCCAGGAGGATGTGTATTCAGATCCTGCCCCTGCCATGAAGGGCCTGGGCAAGGAATTTCATTTCTCTGAGCTTTGCTTTTTTTGATCACGAGCAGTACATGAGAAGCCAAGCTTGCTGGATTTTTTGTTAAAATTAACGTAACACCAACTTCTGGCCAAGAACACATTCTCTCCATTTCCCTCTTTCTAAATTACACGATTCCCAGGAAATGCTGGTTTTATTGGCAAATGCCTTAAGAGGAACTTAATTCCATCAGCATAGTGAAAGTTTCCCTCAATCTATGTTGGGTGTGTTTCAGGAGAAAACAGCTGCTGAGGGGGCTTTCTGCAGGTGTGACACTGCATGGGCAGACTGAGTGGGTGGAAGCTGCTGAGGGGGTGTCCCTGCTGCTGTCCCTGCCTCCACATTCTCAGCACAGCAGCCAGAGCAAGGCTGCAGAAAGGTGGCTCAGATCACATTGCCTCCTCACAGCCCAGAACTGCACTATCCAATATGGTGGCCACTAGCCACGTGTATTTACATTTAAATTATTAAAATTAAATGAGATGAAAAAGTCAGCTCCTCAGTCACATTAGCCACATGTAGCCAGTGGCTACCATATTGGATAGAACAGATGAGAACATTTTCATCATCGTAGAACATCCTGTGATGCTCCAGCCCAAACTCTGTCTCCCTCTACTTAATTCTCCAGCCTCACTTTTTATTATTTTTGCCCTTTTTCTCCCCATTTGAGTCACACCAGCCTCCTCGATGTTCCTCAGATGCAACGGGCAAGTCCCCACCTTGAGGTTTCTGCTTTTCACTCTTAAATGTTACCTTTTCTATGAGGTCTATCCTGACCACCCCATTCATTTGAAGCCAACACCCCAACACACTCCAGTCCCTCATACTCTGCTCTGTTTTTTTCTTGCTGCTTAAATCCTCCTAAATATTGTATTATTTGCCTTTTGAAATAATGTTTATTCTTTATATTTATATTCAGAATCCTTCAACTATAATATAAACACCACAAGGGTGGAAATTTTTGCCTTTTTATTCATTGATTCATTGATGTATACTCAATACCTGGGGCAGTCCTTGGCACATAGCAGATGCCCAGTAAATAATGTGGAACAGAGGCAAGTTACCTCCAGAAATACCTGCAAAACTCCTCTCAAGCAAGTGTTAGGGACTAAATCACACAGCCAGACCCCTTTGCATGGGTAACTGCATGTCATCACATTTCTTAGAAACCACATATTTCAGTAAGATTGAACCGTAAATAGGAGATGTCTTTCAAATGGTCCTCATAACCCCAATAAAGGAAATTATCTCTGATCATGGGGTTTCAAAATAACAGGTGCAAATGACATTCAAAAATTTAGTAATTTAAATCCCTGATTCCAAATACTAATTTTGAACTTGTCGTTAACCAGTGTTTTAATTTATTATTGTTAGAATTTTTGAACCATTTCTGTCTTCTTTCCCACCGCCCCCGTTCAGCCTCTTGTGGAGGTGCTAATGGCATGTCTGGGATGCAGCCGAAAGGAAGGCAGTGGGAGAGGAGAAGGAACAGGAAGCAGGAGAAATCCACTAATTGGACAATCAGCACTGATTAATGGAAAGTTAATTGTGATAGTCCTTTTTCTAGGAGTGTCACAATTAATCTTTTATGAGAATTTCTAAGGTTCTTTCCAGCTCGGAAGAATCATGATTCCACGAGGTGCAGGTCTCCACTGACTCATCTGTGGCCTCCAGAGCTTGCTTCTAACTGCACACCTGGAGCTTTGGACTAGGCTTTTGACCACAAGGTGGGGGCACTATAACTAGAGCAAGCTGCTGCTCATCTATGCCCTCTTCCAGAAATTTCCCCATCCTCCATTTTTGCTTTTTTTTTCCTCCTCCTTATTATCTGTCTTCAGAACTTTCTATGAAGACAATCTTTCACATTAGTTTTGAGTCACGGTCAAGCTCACTTGAGAAACATGAAGTTTCACCGATGTGCCTTCTTTGGTTCCTTCTCTCTTTTTGGGTGAAGCCTAGTGGAGGTATTTCTCTTACCACCAAGCCATGAGTCAGGCCCTGCTATGTTAGAATATTAAAGCTTATTCATTCTACTTAAGAAATAATTTTGGGGCCGGGCACGGTGGCTCACGCTTGTAATCCCAGCACTTTGGGAGGCCGAGGCGGGCAGATCACGAGGTCAGGAGGTCGAGACCACGATGAAACCCCGTCTCTACTAAAAATACAAAAAATTAGCTGGGCGTGGTGGAGGGTGCCTGTAGTCCCAGCTACTCAGAGAGGCTGAGGCAGGAGAATGGCGTGAACCCGGGAGGCGGAGCTTGCAGTGAGCCGAGATTGCGCCACTGCACTCCAGCCTGGGCGACAGAGCGAGACTCCGTCTCAAAAAAAAATAATAATAACTTTGGAAAAATATCATTTACAGTCTTCAATATATAGTTTCACTCACCTGGTGAGGAAATTAAGGAAGATCCAGAATGGATAGTAATATCCAGAATGGGTAGCAATCACTTATACAATGATATTTTAAACTGAGAAATGGCCAGGTAATCCCAGCACTTTGGGATGCCAAGGTGAGAAGATTGCTTGTGCCCAGGAGTTGAAGACCAGCCTGGGCAACGTAGGAAGAGTCCCATTTCTACAAAAAAATTTAAAATTAGCCAGGGATGGTAGCTGGCACCTATGATCCCAGCTGCTCAAGAGTCTGAGGGGGAAGGATAGCTTGGGCCCAGGAGGTCAAGGCTACAGTGAGCCATGATTGTACCACTGTGCTCTAGGCTGGGTGACAGAGTGAGATCTTGTCTCAAGTAAAAATCATTCAGTATAGTAACATATTGTAACAACAATCACCCACATTCTTCAACACTTCCTTTTGTGATTTAGTAAAGTTTCCTAAAAATCAGTGGTCCCCAGTGCCATTCCCACTGGACAGAGCTTCACATTTTAACCCTCAAATTTGCATTCTGACGTGATCAATGCTACTGTCCTACTGTCATTAAAAATATCATTGTCTTTGCCTTCCACAAATTTCCCCTAAGAGCCTTTATCTTTGGGGACAGCCTCATAAAGTGAATCCCTGTGGACTAACTGTATTTAACTTTTCCTCATCGTGGATGGCTTAGAGTGGGGACCTGGAGCAGATAAAAACAATCTTTCATGGGTCTCTCACAAATGTGGGAAGCCATAACTTTTCCTGCATTCCTATAAAGCTAATGAAGTGGTTTTTACGAGAGAATTTCCTCCCACTATCCGTCATTTTCCCGTGACAGGCCAGTCCCCGATTTTCTTTTCTTATTGAGAAGAAATCTTCTTGTTTTTAAGTTGTTTCACAGAGCCCTTTCACAGGTCCTGTAACAAGGTCTAATATGCCCCCATGACTAGAATTCTCTTTGTGTGGTAAGACCAGGCTTATGTGCAGATCAAAAGGAAGAAATGTTCCCTCATTACCACTTCAGAATCTTGTTTGCCTCCAAAGAGAGTAAACAGGGTTCTGTCTCATTAATATTATTTAGAATAATACTCTTCACATATGCATCCTGCCTAACAAAGCAGCCTGTCTTACATTCTCACGGTCACTCCTTACAGCAGTCAGCAGTGGAGGAACGTAGGGAGAGCTCATTATCCTGTGTTAAGAGGTGAGGAAACTGAAGATAGCAGGAGGATGCAGAGTCCAGGCTTGTCAGCAACACAGACCATGGCAGGGTTCTTTTTGAAGAGGACTGTGCTGCGAAGCATAGAAGTGGCACGTGCCTCCAGTCCCAGCTACTCAGGAGGCTGAGGCAGGAGGATCGTTTGAGCCCAGGAGTTTGAGACCAGCTTGGGCAACATAGTGAGATCCTGTTTCTAAAAATAAATAAATAAATGTTAGTGTTTTTATATTAAGAGAAAAAAGGAAGAAAAGAATCATACAGCCTAAATTAAAAGAAGCACTTAATGTCCTATTACCTTAGGCTCTCAATATTCAGAATTGAATCACTAAAAGGTGGTTTACCTGAGGTCAATCCTTTCAGAAAATTCTGGAAACAACCCTCACAAAACTGTTTAAATAAACCCAAAGCCACAAGAAATCCACTCTTATCATATTAAGTGAAAGCACTCAAACTCCAAGAGAACCCAGAAAATGGAAGCCAGTGCAGCCACAGCACGCTGAAGCCATGGCATGAATGGCCACCCTGGACCTGCTGGCAGTGGAAGTCTCCGTTCCTAGAAAATCACCTCTGCCCTGAAGAGTGAATCCCAAAGTCTCCAGGGAGTGTACTTGCTGCGAACGTCACTCCCTAATTGCTATATTCTTTAAGTAAAATGGGTTTTGTTGTTTTAGCAGGAAGCCATACACTAATTCTCTGAATGAGTCATTACTGAAAAGTATTAGCGAAAAGGAAGGGTTCTCGGTATTCAAGGGTTCTGACCCCTGGCTTTGGGAATCCTCAACAATGTCACTTTCTTCCTTCTCATTCCCTTTGAGGCTGTGGTCAATACACCAATTTAACAGCTAAAGTAAATTTACAACCACTCTGAAATAGAAGCAGAAGAAAGGCATAATATGAGTGATTTCACACACACACACACACACACACACACACACACACACGCACCCCTCCCACCCTCCCAGTTGTGGGCTGACCTAAGCCAGGTGGAACAATTTAGCTTTAATGGGAAGATGTCAATTTGTAACTAAGTGTTTCATAACGAAAAATCTCCTAGTATCAGTCCTGGTAAACTCACAGCAAGAGCACAGACTCAGCCCACTAGGGGACTTGAACCAGCTCACCAGATGTCTAATTAATGCCCGCTGTCAGCTGCTGAAATGTCACTTATGGAGCTTCTCTCTTTGCAGCCACTGTTTTAATGATAAAGATTATGCGCTGATGTCACTGTGCTCCTGGGTTAATGTCGTGGTGGGTAGAATGACCGGCATAGACCGAGCAGCCAAGCACGTTGTGCTTTCCACAGACGAGATCGTGCTCTACGATCACCTCATCCTCTGCACCGGGCAGCAGTACCAGGTAAGGCCGGGCACAGGGGGTGCAAGCCACGTGTCTGGAGAGCTCCATGAAAGCCATTCATATGTTTACTGGGGCACACACTCTCTGGGTAAAGAGCATCCCTCTGCCTGGACAGCTGCTGCTCTAAATTCATAAAAGCACCCTTCAGGGCCTGCACACGTAACCAGCACACGTAACCAGAATTATGTCCACAAACCCTCCCAGAAACCCATTCCAAGAAAAACATTCTGCTCAAGGATAAAAATCACAGCAAGTTGGAGAAATGTCATTCTTTAAGCTGTTGTCCAAAAGTCTAACACATACTGCTCGCCCTAGCAGAATCCAGACGCAACCGGGCATGCATTTGTGGTAAATTAATTTATGCCTCAAGAGGCTAACATTTGGCTGTGGCAGTGGGCTCTCACAAAAGTATTGCAAACACGTGCACCTTCTGTCGACCCTTATTTTATTTTGTCTCTCAGTTATGAAAATAGGAAATCTGATTGATTGGTTTCCCAGTGTCCATGCTTTCCTTTTAGTTAAACTCTCCGTCCACATTTCAGTAAAGCATTGCTGGGTACACTGAAGCTGTTCAATGTCTTAGGGCAGCAGATTTTAATATTCCACTTTGTAATATGCATGAGTGTTTCATGTAGTTTACAGCAGTAAGGTATTTCTCCAGTGATAAGAGGCTTACTCTGTAATTCAAGGATGAAGTCTTAGACCAAGTTTGTGAAACCCATGGCCCATGGGCCCAAGGTGGCTTTGAATGTGGCTCAACACAAATTTGTAAACTTTCTTAAAACACTATGACTTTTTTTTTTTTTTTGCAATTTTTTTTCTTCAGCTCATCAGCTGTCTTTAGTGTTTGAGTATTTTATGTGTGGTCCAAGATGATTCTTCTTCTTTCAGTGTGGCTCAGGGAAGCCAAAAGATTAGACACCCCATTTAGACCATCTTGTGAATGGTTGTGGATTCGATGCGAGCCTGTGTATGACAGTTTTCCTTGACATTGCCAAGTGCAGAGGAGGCAGCGCATGAAGGAGACAGGGTCTCCACCTGGGTGTTGTCACAGAATGTGCTCAGCAGCTCTGAGCATCACTTACCGTATATTTTCTGCCTTGGCTGCACATTGAGATGACCTGGGTGCTTTGAAAACACATCCGTGCCTAGGCTCCGCCCCCAGAGGTCGTTTTAATTATTCTAGGGTGGGACCCAGTTGTCAGTATTTTTTAAGTGCCCCACATGCTTCTAAGCTAAAGCTGAGAACCACAAGCTTGCGCTTTCTTGACTAAGAATTCCTCATCTACACCTTAGAATGGCACCTCTCAAACTGTGCTGTGCACATGAATCCCCTGTGCTTCTTGTTAAAATGCAGATTAGGAGCAGGAGGCCATGGGGTGGGGACCCTTGAGACGCTACATTTTCTTTGCTTTGCTTTGCTTTGCTTTTCTTCCTTCCTTCTTTTTTCCTTCCTTCCTTCCGTCCTTTCTTCCTTCCTTCTTTCTGTCCTTCCTTCCTTCTTTCTTTCCTTCCTTCCTATACTTTTAATTACATTTATTGTTTGATGAGTCTATTCCTGTGCCGTAAGTTTCCATTTATTCAGTTTCTTCTGGGCTTTTTCTTCTGCGCAGCCTCTTCTGGTTTAGGAACAATTTGTTCCTTTTCAATAAGGCTCATCTCATTGTGGCAGGCAGAGCTCACACATGGGTTAACCTGACCCTGAGCTCTGTGAGTCTGGCCACACATCTTGGGTACTTTGTTCACCTGGCTATGCTCAGTGACCAGAGAATCTACATGTAAACCCTTACGTTCAGCGTGACTCTGCATTTTTAAGCATGTGCAGCAAACATTGAGCACTCTTTTTGGGCCACTGACCCTGTGTCCAGTCCCACTGTTTGGCCTGGACACACCTACCAACTCCACCTTTGTAACGTCAGAATGGTACACACTGTCTCTGTAAAGTGACATCTTTCAGATACTGGGTGGCTCTTGATATATGCATACCCTGATGGCCTGAGCAGTTTCACAGGTGTTCTTCAATGAACACAAAGATTTCAACCTCTCGATTTGCCTGAGTTCACATTTCCACAGATTGTCAGGCCACTTAGGGGAACAGGAAGATGTTACATTTCTAACAAGCTCCCGGGTGAGGCCAATGATGCTGGTGAAGGAACAACCCTTTCAGTAGCTTGGATCAACCTCTGAAGAATCTCTCTCCTCTCCTCCCCTCCCCTCCCCTCCCTCCTCTCCTCTCCTCTCCATTCCTCTCCCCTTCCCTCCTCTCCCCTTTCCTCCCCTCCACTCCCCTCCCCTCCCTTCTTCTCTCCCCTCCCCTCCTCTCCATTCTTCTCCCCTCCCCTCCCCTCCCCTCATCTCCTCCCCTCTCCTCTCAATTCTCAAAGGGTATAAAAGGATATTTTTATGGTTAAAGGATAAACATTTACTGCAGGGATACTTTGTTTTGAAATTTAAGTATTCCTTTTACTTGTTAAAACATTAAACCAGACAGAAATACCATGCACCCCCTTAGCTTGTCTCCCTGTCACCTGCCTGCCAGGTTCCAGCTGCTGCCGTGACTGCGTACTTTGGAAACTGAGTGGAAGACCCAGCCAGCTGCCCAGAGCCTCGGGCATCTGCCCATGTGTGCCCAGCTGCCCCTGCAGCTTTAGTCTGTGGCACATTAAGCTCTTGCCCTTTTTACAACGGAAAAAAAATGAAATGAAGAAGTGATAAAGGGAGTTCCAATTTAATTTTTCCAGAAGGACATAAAATCAAAGTACATAGAGTGATACAGAAAGGGCAGCTGAATTCACTAGGGAGCTTTTCTCCCCCTTCCCCCATTGTTTCAACTCTCTCCTGGTTTTGTCCCAATTTTGTGATTTTCTAAAAAACAAATTAAAATAATGAAAACAGAGCTTAAACCCAAAGCAAGAAGACAACCCTTTATAAAATGTAATTACAAACCGCAACCGCTAATCAGACCTTTTAAATGGCACGCCTCACTCTAAATTGTTGTATAATGTTTTTAATATCCAAATGCACATCCCTATTTCTTATTACAAAATCCATGCACAAGGAAAAATACTACATTGCACTGCAGGGCTGAGCATGAGGAGAGCTGGTCTCTCCCAGCCCACTCTTCCTCCCAGCTCTCTTTCCAGAGGCAACCAGTTTGAAGCATTTCTGTTCTTAGTTTTTCAGTGGCTACCTGAATAACTCCAAATACAGTAATATGTTCATAGAATATCCTTCCTTGCTCTGTCAACTTCAGACATTATCTACAACCTCTCCATTTTCGAAGATGAAGATTTAGCTGGCTCACTTTCCGGACTCTATAACTCCTTCTCCACCCCTCCAATCAATGTTGATCATTTTTGTTGGCAAACACACTCTGGTTCTGAAAACCCCTCTGAGATCACAGGGCCACTCTCCATGACTCATGGATGGTCAAGGAGCAGCAGAGAGATGCCTGCCCCAGGCCTGGATTTGAGGAACCTCATAAAGAGGAAGAACAAAAATGTACCAACTGAAATCAAATGAGCTTGGTGTTGAGCATGAGAAGACTGTGGTATGGACTGTTCATGGGTGGGGGGGTCACTAGCAGCTGACAGATAGGGCAGGTACTTCCAAGCAAGCAAGAAGAAGAGCTGGGACTGTAGTATACAGTGAGCTTGATGTGGGTTGGCAATGTTACGTTGTCTCCAAAGGAGTTAATCATGTCTTAGACTGGGTCAGTAACAGTGTGGCATCCAGAATGGTGCAGCCCAGGTGACAGCCTTCTACACACAGCAGGGAGGAAAGACCCATCTACACCAGTGCTGTACCTCCCAGTAAGAGACCTGAGAAAGACACTCCCCCGTGTCATTTGACAGCACCTACTATATAGAGATCTCACTTTGAGAATGATTGCAGGGGAAAATAAAAGCATGCAGTCAAAGAAAACTGGCTGTTTTAAAAATGGCTGCAAATTCTTTGATGCCTCTTCCATCGAAGAGGTAGAGTCTATGTCTCCTCTCCTCGAATCTGGGCAGCCTTGTGACTGCCTTGGCCAACAAAGTGCAAAGGTTGTGACATGGTGTGACTTCTGAGGCCAAGTCACAGAGACCATACAGTGCCTCCTGGATTGTGGCAGCAGTCGCTCCTGGAATCCTGAGGTGCCACGTGAGAAGTTCTGATGCCCTGGGGTTGCCATGCTGGAGACGCTGTAGGTGAGCTCTCTGCCTCCCAGTCCCCACTGATCCCAGCCCTTCAGCCAGCCTTGCAAGGCACTGGGCGTGTGAGTGAAACAATTTCAGATCCTCCAGATCAGTCCATCCACCAGCTGAAAGTTGCCAAGTGACTCCTGTCCACAGCACACAGAATAAAAGAATTGCTCATCCAAATGCTACCCAACTTTCTGACCAACAAAATCATGGAACATTAAGAAAGTAGTTGTTTAAGCTACTAAGTTTTAGTGTGAGTTTGCTGAACAGCAAAGGACAACTAGAATAAAAAAATAACACAATAAGAGAAAGAGAACAATACAATATTTGGAAAAATCAGAGGAAGAACATAGTTTTGAAAATGTTGAAAAATTCAGGCCACACACACACACACACGCACACACATTGCAGGCAACTATTTATCATCGTCAATACAATTTGATCACCTGCCCTCTGAAATGGGAGCTGAAGCCATTGAAAGAGCAGAGGCAAAGCTGAGAAGGCCACAGATGAAAAGGGAGATGGGTGAATAAGAAAGAATTAAAACGAAATCCCTATCAGAGACAGAACTGCTGCTAAACAGTTAGTGATGCTGAAGACAAAGCACCCCTGGAGGGCAGAAGCAGAGGACAAAGGGAAATGCTTGGTTCAGGAGAAAACAGGGTCTGATAGGCATGGAGGCAGCATAGAAATAATTGGTTTTCCTGAAGAAGAGACTCAAAGAAAAGGAATAGAGACAATAATTAAAGATATTCTAGAAGAAAACTTTTTTACCCGAAAAACATATTGTTCAGCTGACCACATTCTAGGCAAAATCAAAGAAAAATTTTCTCAGTTATGTTCTGACAGAATTTCAATTCTTTCTTAGTCACCCGTCTCCCTTTTTGTCTAACCCTGTGGCCTTCTTAGCTTAGCCTCTGCTCTTCTGATGCTTCAGCTGCCATTTCAGGGGCTGGGTGATCAAATTGCATTGAGGAAGATAAATAGTTTCTCATAGAATGGCAGGAAAAAATCAAACAAACTTCAAAAGAAAAATAACAGATTACAACCATTCTCCCTAAACAAGAACAAAAATAAAACAGATATCAAAATTTTTATCTCCAGCATTAAATAGCAAAAGAAAGTGAAACTAATCCCACAGAATTTTGATGAAAATTGGTGATTCAGTAATTATATGCCCACCTAAATCTCTCATATTTGAAAATAGCAGATAGCCATTCTTTTATATAAAAGGCCTCAGAAAAAATTATCTTCCGTGTTCTTTGCTTAATGTGCACTCAAAATAATTGAGATAGAAAAGAAAATTTAGAACTTCAGCCAGGCGTGGTGGCTCACATCTGTAATCCCAGCACTTTGGGAGGCCGAGGCAGGTGGATCACTTGAGGTCAGGAGTTCAAGACCAGCCTGACCAACATGGTGAAACCCTATCTCTACTAAAAATACAAAAATTAGCCAGGTGTGGTGGTGGGGTCTTGTCATCCCAGCTACTTGGGAGGCTGAGGCAAGAGAATCACTTGAACCAGGAGGCGGAGGTTGCAGTGAGCCGAGATTGTGCCACTGCACTCCAGCCTGGGCGACAGGGCAAGACTGTCTCAAAAAAAAAAAAAAAAAGAAAAAAAAAGAAAGAAAGAAAATACAGAATTTCATAGTAGTATAAAAGGACAGGTGGCAAGCACCACAAACAATTTAAAAATGTAATCTAAATAATTGTAAATCTGAGAATAAATGCAAAATAGAAAATGACTCTTAAGCTAAATTAATAAAGACCAAGAAGTTGTTGAAAATTGGGAGGGAGGTGGCAAGGGAGGAATATGCATTGTCTTAAGTGGAGAAACCCAAGAGTACTATTTCAGTGTTGACTTTTATATTTAGAAGAAATAAGATTAAAGAATCCTTTGAAACAGCATGAAGGAATTCACCTTCCCAACACTGCAGAAGATAAAAGGGAGAAAACGAAGGAAAACAGACACAGTGGTTAAAAGTGAAGGTGTAAACCAGAATGACATAAGGAGAAAAATTCAGTGAATGTCATGGGTGGATTAGGGTTAGGGCTTCAAACCACCCTGTTATGAGAACCAAGACTCTGTTTTTACACTTAATTCAAAATATAAGAGAAATACCCAATCAAAGGGCAACAAAAGCTTAAAAATAAGAAGATAGTTCAAAGTGCATCAGCAAAAGACTGTCAGGCAAATTTTCACACAGCTATTAGAAACAGCAATAATATTAGTGCCCAAGAAAGTGAATTGGAGAAAGAAAAGCATTAATCCTGACCAAGGGTAAAATTCATGATGAGAATATAGAGGTCATGAACTTTTTACCTGCCGAACATGGTTATATCATAGGATGTGCCACAAAAACAGAAGTGCACTTGCAATATGACCTTGGTTCCTTGGAGTCCCATTGAAGAAGGGAAGGAACAAGCTGAAGCACAGCAAGGGAGGGGCTCCGTCACTCGAGATGTGCAGCCAGAGGAGTGAAGATTCAGGGTGTGCAGGATGGCCAGCCAGTCTTCAAATACTTGAAGACTTTTCATATGGAGAGCGAATTAGTCTTGTACATGATGGCTCTGGGAAACAGATCTAGACAGGCCCCAAAAGTGGTGGGAATGCAGTGTTTATTCATCCCGAGGAACAGCTTTCCAATAGAGTGAAAGTCTACTCCAAAGAAAACGGTCAACCCTAGGAGACAGGAGCCTGCTGCCAGGGAGCCTCAAAGCGGGAGAGCACCTGACTGCCATTGAACGTTTACTGCCAGACAGACACATGGTAACAGATGGAACTCTCACCATACCCTGAGGTCACTGCCATTTGCATCCCCATGTTGCAGGTTAGAGAACCGAGGGTGCTGTGAAGCTTAGGTAGTTTGCCCCAGGTCAGTTAGTAGGGAGGTGATAGACTAGGGTCCAAACTCAGGTGGTCTGGCCCTGGATCAAGCACTGTCTCTGTTTGGTTCTCTTTCCCTCTCTTTTCCCTTTCTTGTTGCTTCCCTTTATCTCATTGACATGGTGCAGGGCTTATACTTGATGGCTTTTAAAAGTCATTACCACAGAGATTCTAGAGCTTAGTATTTATAGCTACAGTCAAATAAGCAGTTCAAAAAGAAGAAGTTTATTTCTTTCTCTCATTAAAAATATCTGGACAAAAGCAACCCAGGCCTGGTAAGGTGGCTCCCTGATGTCATCAGGAACCCAGGCCCTTCCATCTTCTTTTTTTTTTTTTGACAAGTTCTGACTCCTGTCCCACAGGCTGGAGTGCAGTGGTGCAATCACAGCTCACTGCAACCTTGACCTCCCCAGCTCAGGTGATTCTCCTACTTCAGCCTCCTGAGTAGCTGGGACTATGCAGGTGCATGCCACCAAACCCAGCTAATTTTTTTTTTTTTTTTGTATTTTTAGTAGAGATGAGATCTCCCATGTTTCCCAGGCTGGTCTCAAACTCCTAGGCTCAAGGGATCCTCCTGCCTCAGCCTCCCAAAGTGCTGGGACTACAGGTGTGAGTCACCATGCCTGGCCCTCTTTCTATTTTTAATGTGTGGTTTCCATTCTCAGCATCTCAAGATGGCTGCTGTGTTCCAGTCATTCCATTTGCCAGAGGCAAGAAAGAGGAAGGACTAGAGCATGATGACTTTTCCCATTACCTCATCCAAGGACTCCTGCGTGTATCTCCTGACCACCTCTTAGGTCATGAGTTGGGAAATGCAGTTTTTCAGCTGAGCATATTTCCCAAGAGTCTGTTACTAAGAAAGAAAGGAAGACAGAATATTGGGTTAGACAGCCAGCAGTCCTAGCCACTGTGAGTTATTGCTGAGTGATGGTGGCACTGCGCAATGGCAAATCGGTGTGGTTGAAAAGTTATCTGCTGCTCTCCACTCAAAAGTTAGTGGCACTTTAGTTAGTGGCAGAGAACCCTGAGTTTGGATAACCCGTCCTCGTGGCACTTCATTAAATATAACCACGCCCTTATATTAAAGACTGTTCTCTCCCTTGCCTCTTTTTCGTTTTCAGGGCTGGTGACCTCTCTTGACCAAAAGGAGTGTATGGGTGTGAGAAACTTCTGCTAGCTTCTTCTAAATGTCTGCCTACAAACTCCTCTTAGTGTTTAAATCTGCTATTCAATGAAAGAAAACAGTATGTGATGAACCATTCAGAAAGGAAGCTTCTTTTTACTTTTCAGGCTGGATAGCTCTGTGGCCCCATAAGCACGCGTGGAAGAAGGAAATTTCTTGTACTGGCTTCTTCTCAATGTCTCCATACAAATTCTTTTTCTGCTAAAAGCTTCCATTCAATGAAAGAACACAGTAAATGATGAACTGATCACAAAGCAAGCTTCTTTTTCCATAGATCGTTTTCTAATTAATTGACGTCTCCTAAACTCTGTGCAGACAAATTTATTTGGCTTTGGAATTTATAATTCTAGCTTCAGTTTTGCCCACTTTGTGAAAATGCCATAATCCCATTAGTTTTTCTTTAATTGCTCTTATTCTTTATAGTAGAGAAGTATGCAAAACAACTCTACACATTTAAGTGCACACAAGAATTATGTGGCTTATCAGAATGCAATTACATTTCAAGATTGTAGTGAGCTAATTTTCAATTTGGACCTTATTCTTTTTTCTCCTCTTCCTTTTTATTTTTGCCTAAACACCCACTACTTGAAATGATAACTCATTGAAACTTTTATAAATGAAGTAGCTCTCAATTTGTTCTTTAGCACTGCCACTTTCCGCCAAGGCTTTTTCGTTTGTTAAATCATGACTTATTAAACTGATGTAATGTTACCCAGATTTTATTTTCTTTTATGCTACAATGCTCCTTGTAGTTCCAGTGAGGTTTCAAAAGCCTGAAGCACAGTTTCAGTATTGTGCACATCAGACCTTTCGCCAAAGCCTTCAGTGGGCTGCTTTATAATAACTATGAGTATAATGCTATCAACATTTTAGTGGGGTATTACTAAACCAGCTATATTACTAATAAGAAAACTTTACCTCTGCAATTTTGGTTACAGTAAATGACCATTATTTATTTAGTTGTTCCCTTTTGCTAAATATAATTTCACTGCAGCCTCTTAATGGAGAGAGAATATCCAGCTTTAAACATTGGTTCTGTTTTGCTCTGTTTCATTTTAATTTAATCTAGTTTGAAATTGCATTAAATACATCACGGCAATGTACTAAGGCTTTACAATTTCTATTGAGGAAGTGTATAACCAAAAGTTACCTGTCAGATGGAGTTTAGTCAAGCCCCACGAGTTTAAGCACCAGCCAGCACTTGCCTGCTTGTCAAAGGAGAAAGAACTTCCTCTGCCCCAACATCCATCTTGACTGCAAGTGAACTTATTGCTTGTCATAGCTCTAGGAGTATTCTTGCCTCACAGCCCTGAGGTCTTAGACCCTGAGTGTAGCAAGCCAGTGGTATCAGTCTTCCACCAAAGGCCTCAGGCTCCCTCTAAGCTGCCCCTCTGCTTGTCCCCTTTTTCTCCTCATAACCGCCACCTGGCAGCCAATTAAAAATCAGAGGGACCAAGTGGTGGCCCATTTGGGGAAACTCAGGTCACTGTGCTGTTTTATTTGGTTTTTGCAATGACACTTCTTTGTCTGATTTTAATTTGAACCAATATAATAAAAAATCAGGAGTCTATATGAAAACCCAAGGGCCTGGCATTTCTTGGGAAGTCAGATCTGGCCATACTGGATCCATACTCTACACTGGCAACAACTAGATGGAGCTCAGTCATGGCTGAACTCTCTGGCCCAAGCACAAACCCTCCAGTTTGCCACAGTATCCTTGACACAGAAGACAAGTATCAGCTATCATCCTTTATTGTGTTTTTACTGTTACTTTCCTTACAGTAGAGGAAAGTTTCTGTTCCCACACACATCTGCATCAAAAATGAGAGAAAGATGGAGGGGAATAAAGAGAAGGAGAATATTTCTCTGACAAGACAAGGAATAATTCTATACTTTTCAAAAGTAAATAATAATCTGTTTCTTTCCTTTTCTTTTCTGCCTAGCCCCTCTATACCCTTAAATTTCAACCCCAGATAGAATTTCTGTGGCAGATTATTTTTGCCAAAAATGGCCACCACATCCAATTCATTTCCATGTCCTCTTCCAGAGCCTTGCTCCTCCTACATGAAGAGGTGGAGTCTAGGTTCCCTCCCCTGATCCTGGGCAGGCCTTTATGGCTACCTCCATGAATCGAATATGGTGGAAGAGGCACTGCTCAACTTCCAAGACTAGGTTGGAAAAGAACATGGACCTCTCTCTATTGGCTCTCTCTTTCTCAGAACACTTCCCTTGGAACCCAGCCACCATGTTATGAGGAAGCCCAAGCTACATGGAGAGGCCACATGTAGGTGTTCTGGCCAACAACCCCAGCTCAGATCCAGCCCTTAGCCAACATCAACTGCAAGGCAAATCATGACAATTTGTTGTCACATTTGAATACCCAGCATATTTTCCAGGGGAAAGAAAAAGGATTGAGATAGTTTAATTATCTTCAGATGATTTCAGCCCCCAGCCCCTGAGTCACCCCTAGCCTTTGAGTCTTCCTAGCTGAGGCCCCAGACATTGTGGAACAGAGACAAGTCATTCTCCACCTTGCCCTGTCTGAATTACTGTCCTGCATAAGCTGAGAGCCTAATGGTTGATTTTTACCACTGAGTTTTGAAACAATTTGTTACACAGCATTACATAACTAGAGCAACTCCCTCTGAGAATTGTTTCTAGGTGCTCCTTCCACCTGTTTTTTTTTTTTTTCTTACTTCAATTAAAATCTGATTGATTGTATCTGGGGACAGAAAAAGACATACTGAACATTGCTATGTCTACTTTTTTTTTTTAACCACTGTCACCACTTTATCTATTATCACTGAAATAAGCATTTCTCTAACATACTTCAGGTCCCATGCCCTACAGAGGCTGATATTAGTCAACACCTGACAAACAGGGAGGTTCCCAACAGCAGTCAGCGGCGGTACACGGGGAAAGTTCCTTGCAACCATTTCACTCTCAACGAGGAAGAGGATTGCTTTAAGGCACTGACTTGGATAAGGAATAACTCCATCACCACAGAAGGTAAGGATGTCGGTAACTGTGCATCTCTTCAGAATAGCGTTTTATTTTTATAATGAGTCTCATTCTTCATCTAGTTCCAGTATATAATTAGTGCCTAATTAATTCCAACCAAATCATTCATCTGTCATGCTTTGTTTTCCAGATTAATTTACAACTTGTTGTCATTTTTGGATACCCAGCATGTTTGCTGGGGGAAAGAAAAAGGCTTGAGACAGTTTAATTATCTATAATTATTTTATTATACAAAATGAATATCCGAAGAGCAAAGCATGGCTAAAATCATTAACTAATTAAAGAATAATTTAATAAGCAAACATGTTTAGCAATTATATGGAAAATATGTCTTCTTTTGTGAAGCTGAAAAGACCTAGGAAGAAAAAGGCCTGTATTGGAAGGGCCTTTTCTTCTTTTCACAACCCATTGTTCTCTTTCTTGGTGTTGCCTGGACAGTTCTTCCCACAAATACACAGACTCGAGTTGATGCCACTTTTTAAATCGAAATGAAAAAGTGAAACATTTATGCAAATGCCTCTGCCACTCAAAAGTGTATTCTCAAGCATCTTTCTCTCTATTGCTTGAATTTCATTGAAATCATTCAGCTAGTGAAACAACCAGAAGAGAGCCTGGCTACCTTTGTGTCTTTAATTGAAACCTAGAAGTCAAGGTTTGGAGATAACTTAGAGCAGCCCCTTTCTTTTGCCTAAAAGTGAGAAGATGGTTAGTGACCTGGTTGAGTTCCACAGCCACCTGTGGTTTAGAGTTCAGTCCAGAGATGTGAAACCACTAAGTGCCCAGAAAGTGGGCATCACTGTGTAAAATTAAACATGCTAATTTATTTAATACATGTATATAAATATAATCTAATTATATTTCTTAATACATTAAAATTAAATATAATTTATTCCGATTTTTGGTGGACCATTTAGGTATTAACTTTTGCCAAGTTATAACATTTACTACATTAAGAAGTTACTAATTTACCACCTTCAACATTTTAAAATGAGTATCAAATGGCATTCAATACGTTGCTGGATTCAATTTGCTGATACTATTTATAGGCTGTTTGCCTCTAAATTCATAAATGAGATTGACCTGTAGTTCTCTCTTTTATGCATTTTTTGTCAGGTTTTTGGAATCAAGGGTATGCTAGTCTCACAAAGCATTTTTGGAAGCTCTCTATATTCTTTGGGGATCTGAAATACAAAGTAACTTAAGGGTTGGACAGAAATCACCCATAAAACCAACTGAGTCTGGAAACTTTGGGTAGAGGTGGGATATATAGATAGATTATACCGGCAACCCAGATTTTTTAAATGTCATAAAGTATTTCATACTTTCATCCAAGCTTGGAATTATTTTCAGTTTTGCATCTATGTATGTTTAAACCTGTTTTAGCCTTTTAGTCATTCTGTAGTAATCACCCCATGATCTATGTAGACTCAGAGTATTTTCTTATCAGGGAAAATTCTCTAATCCATGGGTTGGTGAATTTTTACTGTAAAATACCAGATAGTAAATATTTTAGAGTTGGTTGAGCATGGTAGCTCATGCCTGTAATCCCAGCACCTTGGGGGGGCCAAGGTGAGAGGATCACTTTAGCCCAGGAGTTTGAGACCAGCCTGGGAAACATGGAAAAACCCCACCTCTTCAAAAAATACAAAAATTAGCTAGGCATGGTGGTGTACACCTATAGTCCCAGCTACTCGGGAGGCTGAGGTGGGAGGATCAATTGAGCTTGGGAGGTCAAGGCTGCAGAGAGACATGATTATGCCACTGCACTCCAGCCTGGGTGACAGAGCAAGACCTTACCTTAAAAAATTTTTTTCTTTTAGACTTTGCCGGCCATATGGTCTCTGTTGCAACTCTTCAACTCTGCCCATTTAGTGAACAAGAAACTATAGACAATATGTAAATGAATGGGCAGGGTCATGTTCTGATAAAATTTACTTATGAAACCAGACATGAGCTGTAGTTTGTAGTAACCAGCTTTTAGCCATAACATTTTTTACAAATTATTACCATTTCATGACGTTCAGACCTCCAAATGTACCATAAGTTCCCTAAAAGCAGAAAAGCCAGTGGTTCAAGACAAAATGCACAGTTCGTCTTTAAGACTGCACCCAATCCTGTCAGCCTGCAGTGCTGTGCTTTAACTTTGAACCTTTGTGTGTTTTGGATGTTTGGGCTAGGGAGCATTTGACCAAGAAAAGAGCCTTCGAAAGTGGCACTGCAAGGTCTTAAGGTGGAATGTTGATGGCAGAGAATTTGGAAACCCCAAAGCAAGAAGCACTGTGGTCTCTTTCAAGTGCCTTTGTATTGTCCTCTTGGTTCTCAGATGGGGTAAGAGCATCAGTGTTATTCTGCTGACTTGGCCAGTTGTCAGGGATGGTGATGCTGTGGTGCCCCCTTAAAGGGAAATGCTTTTTCAAGATTTATGACTGACTCCCAGCAGCCAGTGCATAAAGCCATTTGGAGTGCCTGCTTTTGTCCACCAAATAGTCAGGAAAAGAAGTATGTGGAAATTAGTTTCCTGTCTTACATGTAGGTGATTTTCTCCAGGTCTGGTGCTTAATGACTCCCCGGGGCACCTCCCAGGTAGGTGCTCTTAACACTCAAATGCTGGGACCAAGCTCTGGGAGCCTTCAGGGAAACCTGACCTGGCCAAGTTAATTGAACTCTGTGTAAAGGCCCTTTTCAAATGAGTTCTCAAGTAAAAAAAGTTCAGAAAAAATGTTAACATCTTGCCTTAAAAAAACGTTCTCCTCTTTGTATCTTTTCTGTAATCCAGGTCATATTCAGACATAACTTTAGTCCCATTCAGACCTTATTCTTGCCATTATTATTCTTGTAGCATCACTGTATCACAGTCCAAATCTCAGAGCAGGGCAGGCCTAGGACAGAAAGCCCATTCCGACCTGAGCCAAGAACCAACAACTACAGGCAGAATTATACCCACAGAGGCTCCCAGGAAATGCAGCAAAGAGTAGGATCCAGCGTGAGAGGAGGCCTCGAGATAGAGCCTCCTAAATACACCGTTGGCTTCCTTGGCAGGCTGAAATGTTTAGCAGGGAGGGTATTCCATGTAGAAATATACATTCGTGCCAAATCACTTCAGTCACCTTGTGACCTCTATTTCTTAAACTGAGAATTTGGGTGTATGATACTTGAGTTTCATTGCTGGGCTTTCAAATCCCTTTTCATACTGTGGAAAGCCTAGTGGTCTTTCTAGAACTGCATTTTGAAAAGAATATAGCTGTTGCAGCATTCCTTCTGAGACATCTACAGTATCATACTTGGCTGAAGCTCCAAGCCATTTCTTTGATAATTTCAGCTCTACTCTATCTCAATGTCACTTGTGTCCAGCATAGTGCCTGGCACATGGTAAATGCAAAATAAATGTTTTACTGAATGTGAGTGAAGACAGTTCAGGATGTAACTCTTTTCCTTACCCCCCACATGGTGAGTTTTATCAAAACTTTTGCATTCGGCCTAACCTGGAAATAGATGGTCAATTGAGATGAAGACAAGAGAACCCTTGAATGAAATTGAAGCTATTCTTTAAAAATTCATCCTTGGTAATGAGAATAATAACATGCTGGCTAAACAGGATGAGTTAAGCTCCTCCTCACGAATAATAGGCATTTATAAAGGCAGTCTAGCTCGGGTTCTGGAGTCACATGACTTGGGTTCAAATCTTGGGTCTGCCGTTTCCCTGGGCAAGTTACTTAACTGCTTTGTGTCTCAGATTCTAGATAATATCTACCTCACACGGGTTGCTGAGAGGGTGAAAAGAGATAAATGAGATTACATGCCATACTCCGGACAGTCTCTCATACGTAGAAAGAGTTTCATAAATAGAGGCTGCCATTAGCATTGCTCTTACTTCTACGTGTGATGGAATTAAAGGTACCCCAGAGTAGAAGTCTCAGCCCCTGCCACCAGGGCCCTGATGAAGTTGAGGATATCAGTCTCTATTTGAAGACAGGGATCCGTGTACACCGGGTGCCAGTCAGCTATAGAGGCACTGTGGCTTCAGGAGAGCCCTGGAGGCTGTGAAGTTTGGAGAAGGCCTCCCCGAGAAAGGAGGATTTGATCTCAGTGTTGAAGAGGGACAGGATAAGAAGAGAGAGAGGCTGGGGGAGTTTGGATTGTGTCCAAAAGACACTGGGCCAACAACCTGGGCTGGGCAGAGTCTGTGAAGGGCAGCAGCAGGAGATGAAGCCAGAGGCATGGGCAGGGACAGACACTGGCGGGCTGCAAGCACCCAGCCACGTCCAAGTTTAACTGGTTACCTTTTAGGAATGGGAGCTGACCAGGCAGGTGCTGCTGTACACACATAGCACTTTGGGAAAATGGCCTTTCCATCTGTAGTACCCATGCCAGCAGAGAGAAGGTGACCACGGGAGAATGGCTTACCATGGATGGCAGTAGCCAATTGAGGCGAGGCAGCTGTGGATGCAGGAGCTAGCTGGAAGTGGCCACCCTTGCTGCATGTGGTGGTCTCGCTGACACAGCCACTGCTAGCTTATTTCCAAGTCAGCTATGAGATGGTGGTGTTGCAGGGCTTTTCCGTAGTTCAGCTAAAGACGGCGTCCTTGTCCGTCCCATGGCCATGAAAATGTAGGCTCGCAGACAGTTTGAAGGGTGAGTAAAACAGGGTTTTACTGGGTGAAAGGAAAAAAAAGGGGTGTGGGAGGGGAAGCAGGATCCTCCGCAAGGCCAGCCAGCTACTTGATTCCCAGGTTCCACACAGGAAGAGGAGGGGCCAGGCTCCTCCCCACTGCAGATGGCATGGACTTCCTGAGGCTCCACCCCGATGTGCAGGCTGGTTGGAGTTTTTCTAGGGACCCCCTCCCACCTGCCTGTCTCATTGGCATTTGAAGCCAGAAGCTGGAAGTCTGGCACACGATGGAAAGCAAGGAGCAGGGCTGTGCTTATGCACATTTGAAAGGTCGCATGGAGTGATCTGTGACCGTCCTGGACATTTCAGTCCTTGCTTTTCCTTCATGTCACCCTAATAACACCAGGAGGAATGTGGACAGTTTTCATCATAGTTTATTTTTACTCCCTCAGTGCTAATTTCCCCTTTTTAAAATACTTTAGCATGTGAATTGGGGCAAGGGAGCCAAGGACAGTGAAAAATAGTTTCATCGTGTCCCACTGGCTGTGGTTGGGTGACCTGTCCCTCCGGGAACCACACCCTGAATCCTGGCAAACACCAGGCTGATGTTACTGAAGCCCAGGGATGTGAGGGGAGAATGGTAGATGGATTGTTCTAGAACAGTGGATACTGGGCATCAAGAACAAGAGATACTCCCAGGAGGAAGTCGGGTCTCCTTTGAACTTCTACCCATTGCAGACGCACACAGATATCACCCCAAAGTGTAGCTCCTTCCCACAGTCACTGTTTTATTTCACATCTTCTGCTTCCAAAGGAGAGCACAGTGGTTCTGTGATGGAATTAGCCCATCCAGAGGACATGGTTTTCTGGGCTCTAGAGTTGGATGGATTTATAGAAGTAAATTACCCTAAACTATTAGAACTGCTCTAGTGCCATGGAGAAGAGCTGACATCACAGGCTCAAATGCTGCTTTCAACTGCAAGCAAAACCTGCAGTGTTCTGCTGGGGGGTTTCTGATAGAACCCAGCAACCCGATACATTGTAACAATTTATGGCACTAATTGAAACTAATTGAAATTCATCTGCTATTACCTCGGTACTCTCCATGAAAATGAAAAGTAGGATGAAAGTAAAGTAAAAAAAAAAAAAAAAACGCCTTAATGGCTCAAAATGGATCAATTATTTTCATCTTTAGCTGAATACAGTTTACTGCCTTATTAAAAGCATGTTTGTAGGAAAAGTATAACATTAAAATTCCACTGCATGCATCATCGAACAAAGCCTTTGTTATGTTATATCTAATATATTCTTCCCTTTTTTTCAGCAGAGCAGAATGGGACAGGTCACGTTTTGGGCATAGAAATCTTATGCTTTGACTTCTAAAAAGCAAAAAGTGCATTGTCTGGTTCTATCTGTGGGCTATATATATATATATATATACACACACGCACAGAATCTTGCTCTGCCATCCAGGCTGGAGTGCAGTGGTGCAATCTAGGCTCACTGCAACCTCTGCCTCTCAGGCGCAAGTGATTCTGCTGCCTCAGCCTCTTGAGAAGCTCAGATTACAGGCTTGCACCACCATACCCGGCTAATTTTCGTATTTTTAGTAGAGATGGGGTTTCACCATGTTGGCCAGGCTGGACTCAAACTCCTAACCTCAAGTGATCCTCCTACCTTGGCCTCCCCAAGTGCTGGGATTACAGGCATGAGCCACCACACCTGGCCTGTTTTTTAATGAGTTTATTTCACAATTTATTAATATTCTGTGATCCCTACTTAAAAATATTTCATTATCTAGTTATTTGCTGAAGATATTTACCCATATAAAATGCCAATTGGAGTATATTTTCATAACGTGTTACATATCCATCTGCAAATGTACTGCAGTGCTATGAGACCTGATTTTGAAATAGACTCACAGGGTTTGAGTCCTGGTGACCCACCTTCTTGCCATGTGACCTTGAGCTCAAGATTTAACCTCTCTGTACCTTGTTTTCTGGATAAAATGATAAACCCTGTCTCACAGTTGTGAGGATGGATGAGTCATATGTAACCACTGTATGTCTCTTTTGAAGCAGAAAAAGGAAGCATAATTATTCATTAAAATACAAAAGAATAGGTAAATATGCATAGACATAATTTAAAATATATAAACTATAAAATGTAACATATAATTCTTGTTTCTCTGGCCTTAAAAATATAATAACTATGAAGAAAACTTCATGTTAATATTGTGTGCATAAATCCTGAATTTATTTCTTATACTCTTGAGATCTAACTTCATGGCCAGACCACCAGACCAGCAAATCTTTCCCTCCGAGTCCTGATTCTCTCCTTGGAGAAGCTTCATCTTTATAGCATTGAGCATGACCATGAAATGGCAGCAGAGCACAATTTCTAGGTGTTTTAAAGTCAAGCACTCAGTTCAAAAGAATAAAATGACTTTTTAGCATCTACTAAAAATAATTTCTTTAAAAGTTGTCTCATTACTTTTAGGGTACATCTATGACTAAAAAAATTAGCACTTTATTTTACTTCTTGAACTTAATAGGGAAATCAACTCAGTTTTCCTTTCCTACGAAGTCATTTTACCTTTAATTACCTGTTTTCTAACTCCTGAAACTCTTACATAGTGCCTTTAGGAACCAGGATGATGAAACTGGCATTTTTTCCCCTTGATTAACATAAATTGAAGAACTTCCTGCATCTTGGTGCATTATTCTTCTTTTTTTTTTTAAGGCAGAGTCTGTCTCTGTCACCCCCCAGTGGCACAATTGTGGCTCACTGCAACCTCCGTGCCCTAGGTTCAAATGATCCTCCTACCTCAGCCTCCTGAGTAGCTGGGACTACAGGCGTGATCCACTATGCCCAACTAATTTTTGTGTGTTTTTAGTAGAAATGGGGTTTCACCATTTTGATCAGGCTAGTTTCAAACTCCTGACCTCATGTGATCTGCCAGCCTCAGCCTTTCGAATTGCTGGGATTAGAGGCGTGAGCCACTGCACCCGCCCCCAAGTTGAAACTTTAAAATGTGATCGCGTTATGTGCATGGTCACTGTCAAAGTTGCTGATTTGTTCATTTACACCTTGAGAGGCCAAGGTGGGAAGATCACTTGGAGCCAGGATTTTGGAACCAGCCTGGCCAACATAGCAAGACCTCATCTCTACAAAAATTTGTTTTAAAAACTAGCCAGGCGTAGTGGCATGTGGCTGTAGTCCCAGCTACTCAAGAGGCTGAGGCAGGAGGATTGCTTGAGCCCAGGAGTTCGAGACTGCAGTGAGCTGTGGTTGTGCACTACACTCCAGCCTGAGTGACAGCAAGACCCCATCTTAAAACAAAAACAAAAAGCAAAAAGATCATCTGTACATTTATACCAGCATTTTAATTGGCAAGTGCCAGTGCCTTTCAATCTGAAGTGGAGAATTGACAGCTCACTGAGGTATTGACTGCATCATCACTTTCCCTCTCTCTCTTCCCGGTTGGGCTGTTGACACTGGCACCCTCCTTCCTCTAGGAAGCACCCTTGCACATTCTGTTTCAAAGGCTGCCACTGGTTAGCAGTGAGAGAATGACTTCGGGCTCCTTCTTGCTTGCCAGCTTTAGTTTTCGGAGCTTCCACACAGTCGCCTTTTTACGGGTGCTCTGCCTGGACCCTACTGCCCGTCTCAGATCTGCAATCAGAGTAATGCACGATTTATTCCCTAAAGGAGCAACAAAGATTGGTCTTCCATGAAAACTGCCATGGTTATTTTTTTTTGTTTTTTGTTTGAGACAGAGTCTCGCTGTCGTCCAGGCTGGAGTGCAGTGGCGCGATCTCAGCTCACTGCAGGCTCCGCCCCCCGGAGTTCACGCCATTCTCCTGCCTCAGCCTCCCGAGTAGCTGGGACTACAGGTGCCTGCCACCTTGCCTGGCTAATTTTTTGTATTTTTAGTAGAGATGGGGTTTCAATGTGTTAGCCAGGATGGTCTTGATCTCCTGACCTGGTGATCCGCCTGCCTCGGCCCCCCAAAGTGCTGGGATTACAGGCGTGAGCCACCGCACCCAGCCTGCCATGGTTATATTCCCTTATACTTTATGGGGAATCCACCCAGTGTTCTTATCATTGGTTATTTGCCATTTGAAAGTGGGGCAGCCCATCCTTTACCCCTGTCACCTGTTAAATCAAGAACAAAAGCTGGTCATTTCTCATCTGTTAGGTAAGCTGATCTGGGAAGGAAACAGTGACTTTTAGCATAAAACTGATACCCAGGGGAAATCATCAGTTTTTCCACTCTACTTCTTTTATATGTGTCTAGAAACTTCAAAACAGTGTATGTGATATTCCGGTAATGTGAAGGAAGGCTCCATGAGTTATAAAGTACACAATGGTAGGTATACATTGATTAAATTCATCTTTAATATGGACAAACTATATATCCAGAAAATTAAAATTTAAATAAGTAAATTCATATTTAATTAACTGAAGTTTTCTGGCTTACTAAAAGCATGCTGTAGGCCGGTGTGGTGGCTCACACCTATAATCTTAGCACTTTGGGAGGCCGAGATAGGCAGATCACTTGAGGCCCAGAGTTCACTACTAGCCTGGCCAACATGGTGAAACCCCATCTCTATTAAAAATATAAAAATTAGCCAGGTGTGGTGGTGGGTGCCTGTAGTTCCAGCTACTCAGGAGGCTGAAGCATGCCAGGAGGCAGAAGTTGCAGTGAGCCGAGATGGTGCCACTTCACTCCAGCCTGGGCTACAGAGGAGACTCTGTCTCGCAATAAATAAATCAATTAATTAAAAAATAAAATAAAAGCATGCTATCAAAGAATGTATGTCATAGGCCCCCCGTAACTGGGGCTGTTTCACCTGTCTATATAGCTATCATGCTGTTCTGTGCCAGTGGAGGCCCAGACACCCCCTGCACACACTGGGACACACAACTGTCAGCCCCAACACCTCCCTCAGGCACAGCCAACAGAGTGTCCCCCAGCTCCGGTCATTATTCACTTGCCCTCGGTTCATCCCACCCAGCAGCTGCTTTCTCTCACCTACTTTTAAACTTTCTTCCTTCTAACTCTTACCCAGGGATTCAGGAAGATCTGTTTCTCTGAGGCACCTACTGTTTGACTGTGTCTCTGCCCCTCTTTCTTTCTGTCTCCATTTCCTTCCTTCCCCATATCTCCTTCTTGATTCAGCCCAAAATTGACTTAACCGTTGCGAAATGAGTTACCCAACTGCTACTTCCATATAAAATATAAGAAAGCCCGGTCATCCAACGTCACATTTACATCTAAAAGAAAACCAGGGGTGGAAATCTCTCAAACTTCTACAAATTCCCAGAAGTTGTCTCAGCCTCCTGAGTAACTAGGACTAGAGGTGCGTGCCATGCCTAATTTTTTTTTTTTGTTCTGTAGAGACGGAGCTATGATGTGTTTCCCAGGCTGGCCTCGAACTCCTGGCCTCGAGCAGTCCTCCTGCCTTGGCCTCCCAAAGTGCTTGGATTACAGGCATGAGCCACTACATTCAGCCCTGTCTTTCTTTAAATAGCACACTAAAGACGTAATTTCTTGTTTCCCTGAGCTTAAATGCCACCAATATGACAGGAATATTATTTTGTATCTATAATTTGTTGTAGGCACACACAATTTTGGTTACATTAGGGACTATGTGGGATTTTATGAGCCTACACTGGAAACCTAATAACCAGATCTAACATTGTTAAGGGGAACATATTTCTATCTTACAAATCTCAGGTGTATAGCCCATTCTGTAACTGGATAGTTCTTATAGTGCCAGCTTAGTAGTGAATACCAAGCAGAAATACGTGGTGGGAAAATCTGGCTACAGTGAGGTCATTTTGTGCTAAATATTTAGAGGACCCAAAAGTATGATCCAGCTAGCAGGAAGAAAGTCTTAGGATCAGCAATCTAATAAATCTCCGACATATATCCACATATCTGGTCAGGAAACAGTACTATGGTGATAATTACAGTCACATCCGGTGTAGGCCAGGCACTGTGCCAGGCTCCAGGGATAACATGATGGGAAGGGCGAACATGGACCTTACAGTCCAAACAAGTCATCTCGCTGAGAAGCCTGGCTGTAGCCTGGGTGTGTAGGCCATGGTGAGTGCTGGGAAGGAAAGGTGGAGACCGCCCACAGGCCTGCTGGGGCCTCACCTGCCTGGCGGCTGGACCGTCTGTGGGGCCCAGATACAGCTACAGGCAGGCTGAGGTCTTGACATGGGTTCTTGAGAAGCACTGGTTCCAGCTCATCCATATTAGTAAATTACTCTGATAAATGTAAGTAATCATATTTTTAAACCAGTTTGATTTGTCCCAAAATGAATAATCAAAGTCTTTGTCTACTAGGCTTTTTTCTGGAGGGGGCCCCAAAATATAAGACTTTGGTTATTCTAAGAGTTATCACCATGCTTATATTTTGCTGTATGACAGCATTATATATGGGCATTTGAGTGAAGCCCATGTTATTGTTCACAGTTCTAAATGCTATTGTTATCAGTAGTGATAACAGTATGAGGGATTATGTATAAAAGTACCTAACTTTGTGCCTGGCATAGAGGAGTCCAGAGATAAACATGAACTGGATCTAAAAATCCTTTACAAAGTAAATGTGAGCAGTGTTGCAGAAAGAACTCACAACCGCACAAAGATTATGAAAAGAATAATCTCCCACAGAATGGAGACATTTAAAGGCAAGAAATTGGGCCAGACGCAGAGGCTCACGTCTGTAATCCCAGCACTTTGGGAAGCCAAGGTAGGGAGATCACTTGAGGTCAAGAGTTCAAGACCATCCCATTACTGGGTATATACCCAAAGGACTATAAATCATGCTGCTATAAAGACACATGCACACGTATATTTATTGCAGCACTATTCACAATAGCAAAGAGTTGGAACCAACCCAAATGTCCAACAACAATAGACTGGATTAAGAAAATGTGGCACATATACACCATGGAATACTATGCAGCCATAAAAAATGATGAGTTCATGTCCTTTGTAGGGACATGGATGAAACTGGAAAACATCATTCTCAGTAAACTATCGCAAGGACAAAAAACCAAACACCGCATGTTCTCACTCACAGGTGGGAATTGAACAGTGAGAACTCATGGACACAGGAAGGGGAACATCACATTCCAGGGACTGTTGTGGGGTGGAGGGAGGGGGGAGGGACAGCATTAGGAGATATACCTAATGCTAAATGAGGAGTTAATGGGTGCAGGAAATCAACATGGCACATGGATACATATGTAACAAACCTGCACATTGTGCACATGTACCCTAAAACCTAAAGTATAATAAAAAAAAAAAAAAAAAAAAAAGAGTTCAAGACCAGCTTGGTGAACATGTCAAAACTTTGTCTCTACTAAAAATACAGAAATTAGCTTGGCATAGTGGTGCGGGCCTGTAATTCCAGCTACTCAGGAGGCTGAGGTGGGAGAATGGCTCGAACCTGAAAGGTGGAGGTTGCAGTGAGCTGAGATCACGCCACTGCACTCCAGCCTGGGCAACAGGCAAGACTCTGTCTTGAAAAATAAAAATGAAAATAAAAAAAAGGCAAGAGGTGGACCTGGTCAAGAATAGTAGGCCATCTTACATATTAATAGCTAGTTTTTATCATGTTTTGTTATATTTGTGGAAGGATGTGATTTGACCTGTAACATGTTCTTATTTATTTAATATAACATTATATTATCATGACATTCTACTATATTTTATGGGAAATGAAAGAACTATAACTAGTCATAGAAAGCCTGTTTAAATGAAAAGTTTGAGATGAAATCACGCAGGCAGTTATCTCCCATATGACCATGCTGGTTTGCACTGCTGGTCAGTAAATATTCATCCTTCTCTCCCTCCTGTGTGGGCAGAGTGGACGTCCTCACTCCCGTGCTCATGGGCATGACCATGACATGCTTTGGTCAATGGGATGTTAGTGGATATGATGTGGGCGGAGGCTTGACATGTGCCTGGGACCTTGTGCTTGCCTTTCTGTGCACCTGCATTTCACCATAGATAGCAAATGCCTCAGGTAGCTGTCAATCCAAGCAGGATGAAACACACCTGGTGCAAAGAAACCCAGCCACAACCTGGAGCCAGATCAGCTGACATCAGTCTGCCCATAGGTGTGTAGACCACCCACAACATGCTTCTTGTTGTTTGACATTGAGTTTTGACGTGGTTTGTTATGCAGCATTACTATGATGATAACTGACTCTTAAGATAACTAAAGTCTCCTATTTTTGTTAGGGAATTTTGTTTCAAATTAAACAGAAAGATAGCCAAAACTGTTTAGAAGTCACAGTATCTAGAAATAAACCTGTAATTTTGAAATCAGAGATTTTACAAAATGTATTACCTTTGGAATTGAAAAGTATCATCCTCTCCAGCTGCCTGCAGTCCGTGGACCACCGTCGTGGGATCAGACAGCTCTCCAAACCCCAGCAGCACCACAGGCCCAGTTTTCCATGAGCCCATGAACAATAAGCCCAGCTCACAGTAGAGCTGCTAACAGCCATCATGAAAGAGATCAGAAAATACAAAATCCTTAGCTGTGTGAGACCTAAACACACTTAAATTCGTTCAACTGAAAATGAATATTGTTTTGGCTTGCCTATTTCAAAAGGACAGAAGACCTCAAACCTTTGACAGTTTTCGGTTCAAGTTTTGCCTTTCCTGGCAGCCTGATTCTTTGTTGTGCCAGACAGCCAAGATTCATGTTTCGTAGCAGCTGGGAGCCTCAATAATTTAAGCAAAATGTTGCCTCTTTCAGCCAAGGAAAATGCAGCGCACCGAGGAATGTTGCGTTGGAGCATCTGAACAGAGTGGGGGTCATAGCCACAAAACCGTCCTAGCATCCTAGCGAGGGCAAGAATGGAGAGACCCCGCTCCCTCACTTCAGTGCCTTCTTGATTTTCCATAGATTAAGAGCAGGGAGTATGGGAGAACTTTCTAGATGTTGTTAGCTTCCAAGAAGCCATCTGAAAGTTACTGTAGTTTATTTTTCCTAAGCAAACAAGACAAGCCATCACACTTCCTTTCAACTTTGGATTAACAATTTGGGCACGATTTCCTCAACCAAATTGAATTAATACACTTGCCATTTATTTTGGCTTGTAAAATTCCTTTTCATATTGTTTCATGAACAGGACAAAAACAGAGAGACATTCAACGAAGTGTACATTTTGTGGTAAAATGGATATATCTTACCTGGAAAATGAGTCTACAGCAGTTTATTTCTTTGTGAAAATTTGAAAATGCCAATTCAATGTCAAAAATAGCATATACTACATTTCATTAATTTAATAGTGTCATTGATCTTAAAACTGCTAAAATAGTAGAATAGCATATGTAATTGCTTCTATAGTCTTTTTGAGAAATGTAAATAGTATAGACTATCATCAAAATGCTCTTACACAAAGGAAATCTGTCAAGATTATTTTGTAATTTTATTTTTGCTAACAAAAATACTGTCCTTCAGTCCCTCTAGCTAGGTCTTGACACATTAGATTCTAAAAATCAGGGTTGAATCTTTGTAAAATTATCTGGTGAAAAGCAGAATGTTCTAGCCTTTAATTCTCAAAAAAGGGAAAACTTCCTTGAAATCAATCCAGTTCGACATTTAAATATTAAAATATCAGTAACATCATGAGCATGAATATTTTTTACCATTGCCTTTTTGTCTGTAAGGAAGAACTAGTATACATTGCCAACATTAGTAATTTTGTTTCCTTAGTAAGTATAGCAAATTGGGAACAAAAACAAGATAAAAGGTTTTTTTCTAGACAGTTTCTTTCAGCATAATTTCAACTTCAAATTAGAGGAACATAAATGAATGTCCTACTTCTGCATTAAAAGTACTTGACTACTTTGTGGGATGTTTTGTGCTGATTCTTTACTAAATGATCTTGGTCGCCGTTGCTAGGTAACACCGCTGGCTTCCTGCAGCTGAAAAATGAGAGGGTTATACGGAGCAAT
The DNA here is from genome assembly GCF_006542625.1 of Nomascus leucogenys. Lineage (NCBI taxonomy): Eukaryota > Metazoa > Chordata > Mammalia > Primates > Hylobatidae > Nomascus > Nomascus leucogenys. The sequence continues at coordinate 44,863,486 of NC_044393.1, read as the reverse complement.
TCGGCATTATTAGCATTTGACTAAGGTTTTTTGGTTTTCTGAGCTGTATATCTTAGCGTTTTCCCTTCTTTCCTAGGGAATGTCATTGTCTATGGGAATACAATTGATACTTACACCACCGTGGAGACGCTCTTAAACCTTGGCGTGAGCGGCAGCCGCATCCACCTCGTGCAGCCCCCGCCCGCCTCCACCATCACCTGCATCAACAACTACTCGGTGGAGAGCGCCGTGGCGGACGCGCTAGGAGCCGCCGGAGTCACTATGTACCGGGATGCGATCCTGGCGCAGTGGAATGACGGCCTGCACCCAGACCCCATCTACAGCGCCTCCTTCACCACACCCACCAAGCCTTTCAGACTCCAGTGCTCTGTAAGTGGGTCCCTGCAAACCTCACTCACCAACCAAGGGATTTGGGGGTCTGGAAGATTGCCGGCAGTGAATTTGTAGTACCAGATGTTGGATTTTGTTTTCTGTGTGTTCAGATTACCTCTTGCTGGGTAACAACCCACCCCAGACTCAGTGGCATAAAGCAACAACAACCGTTTATTATTCTTATCTCTCCTGGTTTTTTTTTATTATTTTATTATCCTTATCTCTTCTGGCTTTGGCCAGACTCAGCTGGGAAGTTCTCACTTGAGGTCGCTCATGCGGCTGAAGTCAGCAGTGGGTGGGCTGGAATTGTCTCAAAAGCATAGTCACTCACATGTCTGGCTGTTGATCCTGAATCAACTTTAGTTGAGATTTTCACCAGAACACTTAGAAGTGGTCCATTCATGGGACTGGCTTCCTCACAACATGGTGGTTTGGGTCTGAGGGTAGAGCGGAGAGAGAGGCAGTGTCAGCTGTGTCACCCTGGATGACCTGGCCTCCGATATCAAGCAGCATTCCTCCCACCACATTCTATTTGCTAGAGGCAAGTTGCCAGGACCAGCCCATATTCAAGGAGTGGGAAATTAGACCCTGCCTCTTCATGGAGGTCAAAGATTTGAATGGAAAACGCCTCTCTTTACTGAGAGCTTGCCATGCCCCAGGACATTCTGTCACCTCATCAGGACAGCTCTGTAAAGGGAAGTATCCCCAATTTACAGAGGAGAACACTGTGGCTCTAAGTCAGTGGCAGTGCTGGTTCCCTGCCCAGCCCAGGGTCTGTGCTGCCATTAGCCTCTTAAGATTCTAGCAACAGCAGTGATGAGTCTTTCCCCATGACACACAACCTCTGGCAGTGTGCATAGAGAAAGCACTTTCCTTTCCAGGTGGGTGACACCCCACCTTCCAGCCTGCGCCCTCAGAGTTTTCAGCTCAGGAGGTTAGTAGAAGCCCTCAGGGAGGGAAGGAGGGAAGGGGCCGGTCCATCTCACTGAGAAGCAGGGGAATCTTGCTCGAAGGGGAGGCTGAGGTCAGTATGAGGATGATGGTTGTGTAGGTCAAGAGTGTGTGTTAGCGGTTGTGATAAAGAATGCCTGCTAACATCCAGTGGGCAAGCCATTTAGGGGCAGGCATTCACAGCAGGCCCTTACCTAGGAGTAGGGGGTGACCAGCCTAAGTCAGGGCTTCTCACTCAGGTGCTGCTAAGGATTGAGGATGGTGGCTCTCACCCCCACCCCAACCCAGAACTCAAAGGACAGGGGCTCAAAGCAGACCACTAAAAAAGACTAAAAAGGAAGATTTTTTTTAGAATCTCTCATTTTATCCTGAGATCCATGGAAAGTGTGTATTCTGCTCTGTAGTACCTTCATTTATTCATTCATTCCATAAATATTTATTGAACACCTGCTAGGTCCCAGGCTCTGTCCTAGGTGTTAGGGATGTAACAGTGAAAAAGACAGGACAAGTCCACTTTATTTTAAAAAGTGATAGTCTATACATGTATGTCATGACACCTATTTAAGACAGGAAATATCAAAATATTTTTGCCCAAATGTTCCCTCAAAAATAGCAAACCTGGAAGATTGCCATGTTTGTCCTGGAGCACCTCTAGAGGTGAGTGTATGCCTTGTTCAGGAAGCAGAGGCCTGAGAAAACCTCCCCAAACATCCCGTTGGATAGCAGCTCTTCTGACCTTCACTTTCCTATTCAGATTAGAATCAAACTCCTGACAAAAACATCTGGCAAATTAAATTGACCCTTGAACACATGAGGAGTAAGGGCACCAACCCCCCTCACAAAGTTGAAAACCCACATGCAGCTTTTGACTCTCGAAAAACATAGCTACTAAAAGCCTACTGTTGACCAGAAGCCTGACTGGTCACATAAACAGTTGATTATGTGAAAATATATTTTGTATTTTATATGTATTGTATACTCTATCCTCACGATAAAGTAAACTAGAGAAAAGAAAATGTTATTAAGACAATCATAAGGAAGAGAAAATATATTTATTCTTCATTAGGTGGAAGTGGATCATCATAAAGGTCTTTGTCCTCATTGTCTTCACGTTGAGTAGGCTGAGGAGGAGAAGGAAGAGGAGGGGTGGGTCTTGCTGTCTCAGGGATGTCAGAGGCTGAAAAAAAAATCTGTGCGTAAGTGACACACAGTTCAAATCCATGTTGCCCAAGGATCAGCTGTAACCTCAACTGTCTTGATCCAAGGCACCTTCCTGCTACATTTTCATCCTAACACCATCTGGCTCAGACATCGGCCTGTTTGCTGTTGTATTCTTTCTCCTACCTTCCCTGGTCTGTTTGGTCTCACAAAGAATGGCCCCTGCAGATGACATTTCCCAGGTTCCATTATTCTCTGATTTTCATTTCTATTTGCCCAACAGTTTGTACCTGTGGGAGATTAAACATGGGAAGTGGGGAGTCAGGGTAGGTATCTCTCATACTGTCTGCTTTGGGCAGCATCTGTCAGGGCATTAAGCACCTTTTGGTGGGGATGAATATGTCCATCCTCTTCACTGTGGTCTTGGTGTCGTGAGTTGAATTACGTCCCTCAGAAAGATACGTTGATGTCCTGACCCCCAGTACCAGTGAACATGACCTTATTTGGAAATAAAACCTTTGTTGATGTAAGCAAGAGAAAGTCATCCTGGATCAAGGTGGGCCTTAAATCCAATGACTGGTGTCCTTAAATAGAGAGATTTGGTGGCATATAGGGACACGCAATGAAGAAAACCTCATGACAGTGCAGGCAGAGGTTGATGTGATGGCAGCTGCAAGTCATGGAATGGCAGGAATTGCTAGCAACCGCCAGGAAGTAGGAAGAGGCAGGGAAGGCTTCTTCCCTAGAGCCTCTGGAGGGAGCATGGTCCTGACAATACTTGGATTCTCCAGAACTGTGAGAGAATAAATTTCTCGTCTTGAGCTACCCAGTTTGTGGTACTTCATTACAGCAGCCCTAGGAAACTAAAGCAGGTGATGTCACAGTGTATGTACCTAATAAATCTATGATTTTTATAACCAGAATCATACATTATATACTATTTTTCTATTTGGCTTCATTTACTCAGCATGGTGATTTTGAGATTCCATATAGTTCCATGTATCAATAGTTCATTCTTTTTTATGGCTGAGTGGTAGCCCATTGTATGGATATATCTCATTTTGTTTCTTAATTTGCCTGCTATGCACATTCTGGTACATGTCTTTGTGTGGATAATGTTTTTATTTATCTTAGCTATAAACCTAAAGAATGTCTAAGTCATATGGTAGGTGAATGTTGACCTTTTTAGGCAGTTGCCATGTTGCTCTCCAAAGTAGCTATACCGTTTTACATTTCCATCAGCAATGTAGGAGAGTTCCAGATGCTCCACGTTCTTGTCTGCACTTGGTGTTGTCAGTCTAATTTTAGTCACTCTTGTGGGTGTGGCATGGTGTGTCATTGTGTTTTTTTAATTTGTGCTTTCCTGACGATTAATTATGTTTGGCATCTTTTCATTTTTTTAGTAGCCATTAGTATTTCTCCTTTTTGTGAAGTGTTCAAGCTATTATAAATGTATTTAAAATTTTGAAATTTCCGATTGATCACTACAAGTTTATAAAATGCAATTTATTTTGTGTATAAACATTGTAACTTGAAACTGCTAAATTCTCTTATTAGCTTTTGTAGTTGTTTTTTAGGTCCATAAACATATCGTGCAAATAGAGGTAGTTTTACTACTTCTTTTCTGATATTTAGGTCTTTTATTTCAGTTACTTGCTCTATTCTACTCACTAGGACCTACAGTGCAATGTTTAATAAAAGTGTGGGAAATAGACATCCTTGCCTTGTTTCATATCTCAGAGAGAACTTTCAGGCTTTCACTGTTAAATATGAGAGAATTTGGCTGTGGATTTTTCTTTGGTGCTTTTTATCAGACTGAAGAAGTAACCTTCCATTCCTAGTTTGTTTAGAGGTTTTTATCATGAATGGCTGTTGAATTTTGTTAAGTGAATTTTCCATTATTTCTTAAAAAGAAATATGGAAATTTTCTTCTTAATTCTTTAATACAGTGCATTACATTGATCGATTTTTGAAAATGTTCAGCCAACCTTAAATCTCTGGAATAAACCCTAATTTGTCATAATGCATTATCTTTCTGTATATTCTTAAATTTTATTTGCCAATATATTTTAAGAATTTTTGAAACTATTTTGCAACTATATTAATGAGGAATGTTGATCTATAATTTTCTATTTTAGTAATGTCCTTGTAAGGTTTTGGTGTTCAAGCTGTGTTGGCCAAATAAAAAATTGGGGGCAACGTTCCCTCCTTGTTTATTTTCTGAAAAAGTTTGTGCAAGATTGCTATTTTTTCTTTCTTGGATGTTTGACAGAATTAACCAGTGAAACAACCTGGGCATGGAGTTTATATTGTTGAAAGGCTTTTGATAACAAATTCATTTTTTTAACTAGATATAAGGCTACTCAAATTTTCTGTTTCTTCTATAATTTTTGTAAGTTGTAATTTTTAAGAAATTTGTCCATTTCATTTACATTTGTCAAATTTGTTGGCATTAAGTTTTTCACATATTATTTTGTTATCTATTTGATGTCTAGGATCTGTAGTAATAACCCCTCATTTATTTCTGATATTGGTGAATTGTGTTCAGTCTCTCTGTCCCTCTCTCTGTTTGCTGCCAGTCTCTCTGTCTCTGACTCTCTCTCTTTCTCTCTCTCCCCAGTGTAGATAGGGGTTTGTCAATTTTATTGATCTTTTTCAATTAACCAGCTTTTGAGTTTGTTAATTTTCTCTATTATCTGTCAGTTTTCTCCTCCATTGATTTCTGCTCTTAATTATTTTCTTCCTTCTTCTTGCTTTGGATTTACTTTACCCTTCTTTTTTCTAGCTCCTTAAGGTAGAGCCTTAAGTCGTTGATTTATATAAGCATTTCAGCTGTAAGTTTTCCATTATGTTTGAGCTGCATCCCGTAAACTTGTATGTTAACTTTTAATTATCACTTAGTTCAAAATATTTTCTAATCTCCCTGTGATTTTTTATTCAACCTTGGATTATTTAGAACTGGATTGTCTAATATTCAAATATTTGAGGTTTTCCTAAATATTATATTTTTAATTGATTTCTAGTGTAATGCTGTTGTGATCAGAGAACAGTGTTTTAAGATTTAGAGCCAGGGACGGTGGCTGACACCTGTAATCCCAGCACATTGGGAGGCCGAAGTGGGCAGATCACTTGAGATCAGGAGTTCAAGACCAACCTGCCCAACATGGTGAAACCCTGTCTCTACTAAACATATGAAAATTAGCCAGGCATGGTGGTGCATGCCTGAAATCCCAGTTACTAGTTACTCGGGAGGCTGAGGCAGGAGAATCGCTTGAACCTAGGAGGTGGAGGTTGCAGTGAGCCCAGATGGCACCCTTGCACTCTAGCCTGGGTGACAGAGCAAGACCCTGTCTCAAAAAAAAATAATAATTATTATTGAGACTTGTTTTATGTCCAAGCATATGGACTAACTTTGTGAACATATAAGGAATATGTATTACGTATTATGTGCTTGTTGAGTTTAATGTTAGTTCAATGTAGTTGATAATGATATCAGTCTTTACTGATATTTTTATCTCGTTCTACTAATTGCTGAGAGAAGGGTATTAAAATCTGTTACTATTATTGTGGAAGTTTCTGTTTTCCCTTTTAATTCTTTTGATTTTTGCTTTATCTTTTTGGGGGCTCTGTTATTAAGCCCATGAGCATTTATAGTTGTTATATCTGCCTTGTGAATTGTGCCTTTTATCATTATGAAATGTTCCTCTTTATCTCTGATATTTAATAATATCCCTTATCTTAAGGTCCAGATTATCTGATACTAATATGACCATTCCATTCTTCTTATGCTTACTGTTTACATGATATATTTCCCATCCATTTACTTTCTACTTATCTGTGTCTTTGTGTCTAAAGTGTGTCTCTTGTAGGCATCATAAAGATATATTAATATTTTTAGTGCTGCATGATAAATTGCCACAAATTTAGCAGCTTAAAACAACATCCATTTACTAGTTTATGGCTCTAGTCAGAAATGCAGGCAAGGTGTGGCTGGCTTCTCTGCTTAGGGACTCTTAAGGCTAAAATCAAGGTGCCAATCAGGCTGCATTCTATCAGGAGCTTGAAGTCCTCTTCCAAGCTTATGTGATAGTAATAGAAGTTAATTCCTTGCAGCTGAGGACAGAGGTCCCCACTTCCTTGCTGGCCTAGCCAGGGGCTACTCTCAGCTCCTAGAGGCCATTCACATTTCTTTCCTCATGGCCCCTTACATCTTAAATCCAGCAACAGAGAGTCTTACTCATGTCAAATTCCCTTCACATTTCAAATCCTTCTTCAGGAAAAGCCTGGTCCCTTTTAAGGTTTACCTGATCAGGTCAGACCCACTGAGCATGATCTCCCTGTCTTAAAGTCACATGTGCCATATAACATGACCTTACACATTCACAGTTCATACTTGTACTTAAGGAAGAGGTGGAATCTTGGGAACCATCTTAGACTTCTACCTACCACATGCTTTTTATCCTTTCTATCTCTGCATTTTATTTAAAGTACTTAGACCATTAATATTTAATGTAATTACTGATATGGTTAGATTTAGGTCTACCATTTTATTATTTGTTAACTGTTTGTTCCCTCTTCTTTCTTTTTTGTTCCCCCTTGCCTGCTTTCTTTAGGATTATTAGAGTATTTTTTAGTAGTCTATTTCAATTGGCTTTTTTTTTTTTTTTGAGACAGAGTCTCCCTCTGTCGCCCAGGCTGGAGTGCAGTGGCTCGATCTTGGCTCACTGCAAACTCCGCCTCCCGTGTTCACGCCATTCTCCTGCCTCAGCCTCCCGAGTAGCTGGGACTACAGGCGGCTGCCACCACACCTGGCTATTTTTTTGTATTTTTAGTAGAGACGGGGTTTCACCGTGTTATCCAGGATGGTCTCGATCTCCTGACCTCGTGATCCGCCCGCCTCGGCCTCCCAAAGTGCTGGGATTACAGGCATGAACCACTGTGCGCGGCCTTCAATTGGCTTTTTTTTTTTTTTTTTTGAGACGGAGTCTCGCTCTGTCCCCCAGGCTGGAGTGCAGTGGCGCAATCTTGGCTCACTGCAAGCTCTGCCTCCTGAGTTCACGCCATTCTCCTGCCTCAGCCTCTCCGAGTAGCTAGGACTACAGGCGCCCACCACCATGCCCGGCTAATTTTTTGTATTTTTAGTAGAGATGGGGTTTCACCGTGGTCTCGATCTCCTGATCTTGGAATCAGCCCGCCTCGGCCTCCCAAAGTGCTGGTCAATTGGCTTTTTAACTATGTCTTATCTTTTAGTAATTGCTCTATGGATTATAATACGCATCAGCAATCTTTCATGTTCAATAGAGTTAATATTGTACCATTTCACATAAAATGTAAAAACCTTGCAGCTATGCAGTTCCTTCTCCCCATATTCTGGATGTCTATTTTGTTAACAGCCATCCTGTATATTACATCTACAAACATTGAAAAATCAGTAAGGCAATATTGTAATCTTTGTTTTAAGGTCATATATATTTTGAAGAATTGAAAAGAATAGTCTTTTATAGATATCCAGATATTTACTAATTTTCTTGTTCTATCTTCCTTTTTGAAAATCCAAGTCTCCCTTCAGCCTAAACGAGCATCAGAGCATTTATTGTATTGTAGGCCTGCTGAAAAGTAATTCTCTAGTTTTGCTCCATCTGAAAATATATGTTGCTTTCATTCTTAACGTTTATTTTCACTGAATATAGAATTCTGGGCTTACAGGTTATTTTTTTCCCAGCACTTTGAAGATGCTTTTCCACCATCTTCCGACATCCATGCATTTTTATTTAAAAATCTGCAATCATTTAAAACATTCCTCCGTATGTCATTTTCCATTGGCTGCTTTCAAGGTTTGCTCTTTATCCTTGGTTTTTAGCAATTTGATGCTGTGGGCATTCTGTGTTTATTATGTCTCTAAGCATGTGTTGTTTTTTTTTTAATTTGTCTTGTTTGGGGTTCACTGAACTTCTCAAATCCATAAATTTATGATTTTCACTAAATTTTAACAAGTTATTGGCCATTCTTTCTTACCCCATTCTCTCTTCTCTTCCTGGGATTCCAATTACATATCTGTTAAGAGTTTTTTTATATTGTTCCCTGGGGCTCTAAGGCTCTGTTTATTTGTTTCAGTCTCATTTTTCTCTTTCTCACTATTCTTCAAATTGGACAGTTTCTATTGATATAACTTCAAGTTCACTGACTCTTTCCTCTATCATCTCTATTTTTCTATTAGGGCATAAGATGACTGCAGCTCACTCTTTTTTAAAAAGCCCCTAAATTGAGGCCAGACACAGTGGCTCACGCCTATAAACCTAGCACTTTGGGAGGCCAAGGTGGGTGGATGGCTTGAGCTCAGGAATTCAAGACCAGCCTGGGAAACATGGTGAAGGCCATCTCTACAAAAAAATAACAAAAAATTAGCCGGGTATGGTGGCAAGCACCTGTAGTTCCAGCTACATGGGGGGCTGAGGCAGAAGGATCTCTTGAACCCGGGAGGTCAAGGCTGCAGTGAGCTGAGATTTTGCTACTGCCCTCCAGCCTGGGTGACAAAGTGAGACCCTGTCTCAAAAAAAAAAAAAAAAAAAAAAAAAAAAAAAAAAAAAAAAAAAAAGACTCTAAATTGAATACCTGTATGTGGAAATGGAGAGAAAAGGCAATTTAAAAAGCAAACTTAAAAAAAAATCTCTAAAATAAGGGAAATTATCCCCATCCTGGCCATTTCTCCAAGTTTTTACCGTAATACACAAGCTACCCAAACTTTTAAATACTAATAAGAATCCTCTTATATCAGAGTTTATAGTTATTATCAGTGGTAGGATTCATTTCAGGAGGTTATACCACCAAGGCAGGAGCAGAACTCTCTTGAAATTGATGTTTTGTCCCCACATCAAAGCCTCTCCACATCCTGCCTGATAGTGGCGCCTCCTGGGCTCTTAGCAGGTGGTCCAGCCTCCAGCCAATTTAGGATGTGGTGACACTGGCTCTCAAGGCAGACTTTCCCATCTTGTTGGCATTCATCTCTCCAATCAGATCATGAGCTCCATGCTTATGTTTTTCACCAAGATGTTCTGGAGACCTTGCACAGTGCCTGGCACAAGAAGTGTTTGTCTGAATGCATGAATGAATGAAGTTTATCAGACTACTGACTCCCACCCTTCTCCCTAGCTAACCAAGGAGTTTTGCTCTCCTTAATCAGAATTATCAATATAAGTAGTCTTGAAATATGTACTCAGAACATCAGTGTGGCCAGCCATTACCACTTCCTATTTGTACCCAATATGTAGTATTCCATTGGCATTGCAGAAGCACATAGGTTGTATTTGCAAGGTCTGTAACTTGTAACACATGTTCTTATTAACAATGTTGGATTTGCTTATTCAGTTTTCAGTCTAGTCTACAAACTCCTATGAAACCCCAAATGTAGCCAAAATTGTGAATGCCTACACCAAAAGTGTATAAATAAACCTTACTGCAATACTGGTAATCTTTAAAACCCAGAAAAACAAGAACTAGTATATTTAATGTACGAAAAGTAGGCCTAATTAGAAAAAGAAAATTGGGTAGGTAGAAGAACTTCTGTGAGGATGCTGAAGGAGACTTCTGAACATTTTCAAGGGCTCAAGAGGTTGATGGCACTGTTTTTATTTATAATTTAAATTCAAATCAGATATCTTTCTATATATTTATCTGGGTAGGAAATCTATTTTTTATAGAGATTGGGAAAGAGAATGAGAAAACAAAAAAGGAGTGTAGGGAGACAGAAAGATTCAGAATCAGAGAGAGACTCAGAGAAATATATTTTCCTGAGGCCACTGGGTGAGAGTTATAAGAAAGAAAAAAAAAAAAGGAAAAGACTTGAAAGAAAGAAGCATCCTGGGATGGGATTAGACAACTGGGTGAATAAAGACAGGGCAAGGGCACAGAGTGTGTCTCCCTGAGGGAGGACCAAGGACATCACAGAGATGATGGATCTGAGTCCCGCTGTCCAATAGAACCGTCTTCAAGATGGAAATAGGCTGTATCTGCACTGCCCAATATGGCAGCCACTAGCCACCTATAGCTACTGAGCACTTGAAATGGGCTATTGCAACTGAGGAATGAATTTTTCATTGTATTTAATTTAAATTAATTTAGATGTAAATATTTATAGCCATGCATGACTGGTGGCTACCACAGGATCAGAAAGCTCCCTGAACCATTCATGGGTGTGGGGCAGGAATACTGAAGGGGCTGGCTACCTCTTGCCCAAGGACAGCTGATGTCTGTACAGAATGAAACAGTTGAGGGGGGTAAAGCAGGAATGTGATGGAAGTGGGGAGATGACCATCAGTATGGTTGGAACCCATGTCTTATGTTCATTTTTTTAGCATGCTTTTAATAAGGTGGCAGACTATTTTAGGGAAAGATGAAATCAATTGAACTTGTTTCAATTGGTCCAACAACTAAAGACAAAAACAACTAACTTGCACTGCTTCAGTGACTTTCAACATCAGTGTGGAAGATGATGTCCAGATGAGCATGAGAAAGCATTGAAATTTGAGCACAGAATGGAGAGGGCATACAAATAATTTCTAAGGAGCATGCAAAGGGATTGGTGGCCCCTCTACTCACGGCACCCTCACACAGTGCCTGGCATATGGTAGGTATGCCATCAGTATTTCTTGAATGACTCTGTGTCGTATGAGAGCAGGAAGCAACAAGGTGGGAACCCAGACCTAGTAGATACAGAGACTGATGAAGCACCCATCTTCTCTGGAGCATCATATAGGGACAAGCTTACCGAGTTTTAAAAGCTAGCAATGGGCAGTCTGAATACTGAAGACTGGATGAGGTCAACCCAAGAAGGAACCTGCAGAGACCCGAGTGTGTCAGACACAGGAAGGGGAAGAGGATGGAGGCTGAGCTAGAGCTGTTAAAAACGTAGGAGCATGAGGGGAAGGTGGGGTCTGTACAAATGTAAACCCTCTTACGCAGAAAACCACTCACACTTGTGGGAGATATTTCATCACCTGGCATCCTTCTCTCCACTGGATGTCAAAATTGAGTGAATAAGGGTGACATTTGGAGATCTTAATGTGTTCTTCATACCCAAGACAATCTATCTCTCACACACACACAAACAACGTGATAATAAACTTCTAGTATATGTATTTTTGTGCCCCAAATAATAAAATGCCCTGGAGACTAGTCACACTCTTGGGAAGGTAAAACGAAGAGTGATAACTGAATATTGCTGTAACTGTTCACTTTGTAGATGTTCTTCAGCTTCTGTGAGAAGAATGTGGATTATGAAACGTTTAAAGCCCTCAATGATGCGTGTCTTGTGTATGATGGTCGACTTGTGATTGATACCAACTTCCACACCAACGACATAGCCGTCAGAGCGGCTGGCTCCCTCACCAAATTCTCCAATAGATACTACTCAAATGAGTGGACTCACAGCAACTTCAGTTCCAAAGAAATTGGCTTTCAACTGGCAGCAGCTATGCTACATCTCTTTGATCCAACCCTTGAGCCTGTGACCGAGCCACCAGCTGATCTTGACCGGCTCATCCCCATGTACAAGGGAGCCAAGATTCAAGGTATACGAATAGCCTTCCTTCTCCTTGATGAAGCCACAGATTAGGTATGGGTCAGCAGTCAGGCCAGCCCTCCAGGTTTCTCTGAGGCTTGGAGAAAAGGCTCCTCTGTACCTCAATGGGTTGCCACAGAGACAGAGAAAGGGTCTATCTAATTTCTGAAGCATTTATTACAAACCTGGAATTATTGTTGTTATGGTTCTTTGCATCTGAGCATTTATTATGGACCACATCCTAAATGGGGTTCCCATTTTACAGATAAGAAAACAGACAAGGGAATGATTATTAACTTGTATGGATGTCTCACAGCTGGAAAGTAATGGTTTGCCCTGACATCTTTCCCAAAACTTCCATTCTCTCTGTAAGTTCAGAGATAAGGAGACCCTTCCAGGCAGCCAGGCCTCAACCTGCTCTGGGGATGGTTAAGTTTAACCATTTGCAGCTGTAAAGTAGTGCACTTTTATCCCATAAACCCTTTTGGCCCCTAAGGAGGAGATGATTTCATGAGTAATGCAGGGTTCCTTCACGGTTAGGGTATGAGAAATACCTTTGAAAATGGTGTTTCTGAATATTGTGGACCTGTTACCAGAAAAATGCATATATTTACAAAATTACGTGTTCCCTTCCTGGAGGTTTATGGATGAACCCACAAAGCTGTACATAGACCCCCAGGGTGTCCATGAAGTCCAGTCTAGTCAATGGAATGTCAGATTATGGAGATGAAAGCCCCACATTCCATCCTTGTCTTCCTCTTCCTAACTAGGCAGCCCCACAAGATCTTGCTCTGCTTCTCACTCTGGGTGAGACCTGAGGAAAGGTGGTGGCTGTGGGCAGGTAAGAGAAGGGAAGGCTGTCAGAAGCCAGAGCTGGCACAGGCCTAGACCTCAGGGACAAGCCAAAACATTAAGAATTCGATAATGACAGTTTCTAAAACATTGAACAAAGAACTTTGTTGATTGTCCTAATTAAATTCAATTTTTTAATATTTTGGCTACGTTTTGGAGAAGTGATGAGGAATAGGAATGCTATTTGCAACATTTAAGGCTTCTAAAGGTCTTGATCTGGTTTTGGCAGATACAGGTTAGAGGGCGGGGAGGTACGGATAATCACAGCATACACAAGATCGGATTGGCACATCCTGGAGCAATGGTGGCTACATTATGGGATATCATGTCACATTCACATCAATTTGGTTAAATAAATGTCAACCACCCCAGGGAGTTCCTTGCTGTTAGTGATACTTTAGTGTGAAAGTTTGAGGAGCATACACCACTGCAGGCATCTGTTTGTCCCATGATGAAAATATGAGCTCTGTTACTCACCTCATTAACAATTAATTTTAAATGGAATACTTGCCATCTCTTCTAGGGGGCATTCTTCCTGGGTCTTACCATTATCTGCATATTGCCAAGCCTGCCATTCCAACTCCCTTGGAGGTACAAATGGCACAGCCTAATTATGTAAGTATTATTTCTGAATTTCATTTTACTTTCAAATATAAAACTTTGTTTATAAAAGGATGAAATTCTTTACTTGGAGTCTTTACTGTAATGTGTTGGTTCACACATCAGAAGCCCACTGGAGTAATCATCCCCCAAGATGGCCCTCAGTGACTCTTGTGCCTTGGTCTTCATGCCCTTGTGTGGCCCCTCCCACACTGAGTAGGGCTGACCTGTGTAGCCAACAGGATATTGGGGAAATGACTGTGTGACTTCCAAGGTCAGGTCAGGTCAAGAAAGATACGACAGCTTCCAGCTTGCACACTTCTAGATGACTTGCTGCCATGCTGTAGGGACCCCTTGTGGGGTGGCAAGGAATTGAGTATTCCTGCACCAGTCATGATCAGTTTGCCAGGCAGATGAGCGTGCCACCTTGGAAGTGGCACCTTGGAAGTGGATCCTCCAGCCTCATTCATGCCTCATTCATGCCTTCAGGTGACTACAGCCCCAGCCAACATGTTGACTGAAAACTTATGAAAGACATTGAGCCAGAACTCCCTAGCTAAGCCACTTTCAGCTTCTGACTCCCAAAGACTGTGAGATAATAAAAATTTATTATTGTTTTATGCCACTACTTTTTTCAATAGACTTTATTTTTTAGAGCTGTTTTGGTTTCGTAACAAAATTCAGCAGAGGTACAAAGATTTCTCATGTAAGCCCAACTCTTCAACAGACATATAGCCTCCCCCACTATCAACATCCCCCACCAGTGATATATTTCTTACAATTAATAAACCTACACTGACACATTATTAACAACCAAAGCCCATAGTTGACATTAGCGTTCACTCTTGGTTTTGTACATTCTGTGGGTTTGGACAAATGTATAATGACACATACAGAGCAGCTTCACTGCCCTAAGAACCCTCTGTGTGCTGCCTGTTTGTCCCTCCGTCTGTCCTAAGGCCTAGCAACTACTGATCTTTTTACTGTCTCGGTCACTTTGCCTTTTCCAGAATGTGATATAGTTGGAATCATACAGCCTATTGTCTTTTCAGGTTGGCTTCTTTCACTTAGTAATATCCATTTAAGCTTCCTCTATATCTCTTCATGGCTTGCTAGCTCATTTCTTTTTGGCACTGAATGATCCTCTATTGTCTGGATGTATTGGTTTATTTATCCATTCACCTACTGAAGGACATTAAGCCTCTACGTTTTGAGGCAACCTGTGATGCATCGATAGATAACTGAAATATCCACTTTCATGCCAATGGAGCAGATAGATTGCTTAGCATCTGGAATGGCCAAGGAGACCCCACTGTCTTCCTCCCCTCCAGGAAAAGCAGAAGTTGTGCAATTGGGAATTCCCCTGTTTAAAGGACACAGGTGGTTGGTCAGTTGAAGAGCTCCTCTAATAAGATTCTCTGACCCATGGTCCCAGCCTGGTGTGTGTCATCTGGGGACTTCCTTTTGGATATGTCACGTTTGATTTTTAGTCAATGAGGCAGACTGGAAGCTGTCTACTTAACTTCCATTCCCATTTTCTTCTCTTGAATATTTTTGAGGGTAAATAATATGACCAACCTAAAATAAACACATTTCCCAGATTTCCTCAAGGACAGAGTCAGCCATGTGGCAGGTTCTGGCCAATGAGATGTAAGTAGAAGCTCTTGGAAAATTTCTTAGATGGAGGCCTACTCAAATGGCACAGGCTACGGGTTCTTCACCCTTCGGGAAATCTCAATCCTATTCCATTTCCTTCCCATGGACCTTGATCAAGTTCTTCAACATCTGCATTTCTGGGATTGCTGGGGAGCATACATAAAGTAACATTGTCTGGAACAAAACAGGTAGCCAGTAAGTGGTGAAGATGGCTGTTTTAATCATTATTCCAGATAAATAATGAAACCCAGTTCCTCCAGGAAAAGGGTAGATGCTGTACGTTTAAAACTTATTTCCCTTAGCCCTTTCCCAGATTCTTTTAGTTGTCCTGTACACATGGTCTGATGCAAAATTTTCTTATAATAAAGGAAACCATAAGATCATCATAGTGTTCCAGTTTCTATTGCTGTATAAAAAACACTTAGTGGGATAAAACAGCCATTTGATCCTTCTCACAGATCCTGTGAGTCAGGAATTTGGACAGGGCACAGTGGGCACAGCTTGTCTCTGCTCCACGCTATTCACAGCCTTAGATGGGAAGGCTAGAGGGTTAGATCAATGGTCCGGATCATCTGAAGGCTCGTTTACTAAATCCAAAGGCTTGTTACTCAGCTGGGCTGGGATGACTCAAGGACCGGAAGTGCTCACCACAGCCTCCACACCTGGGCTGTCCTCAAGTGCCTGGGCTTCCTCACAGTATGGTGGCCTCAGAGTAGTCAGACTGCTCACGCAGTGGCTCTGGGCTCCAAGTGCAAGTGTTGTCACTAGCAAGTTGGAAGCTGCATTGCCTTTTATGACCCACCCTCAAAAGTCACACAGCATCACTTCTCCCACTCTCTCTGTTGGAGCAGTCACAGCAACCACCGAGATTCAAGGGGTAGGGGATAGAGAATCCATCTCTCAAGGCGGAGAGTGTCAAGGTCATATTGCAGGGCAGTGTGTGGGATAGTGAGACTGTCGTGGCCATCTTTAGAAAGTACAATCTGCCACCAATGAGGTGGGGCATGAGGTAAATAGGATAAAGCCCAGAGTATTCACAGGCTAAGCACTTTGATCATCACAGATAAATAACTCGAGTCTAATATGCACAAGAGCTAGAACATATTGGACTTGGTTTCAGCCAGAACCAGATTCTTCAAGGACAGTGCATGATTTCCTACATGCGGCATCGTTTATTTATGAGCCACCAACTCTCTCTAAATAAAGTCAGAGGAGGAGCCAAAAGGGGTTTTTAGATAATGAGAGTTTTAATGAGTGCAACTTAAATAGATTCTTTGGCTGGTGCTATGACAGTATGTGAACAGGACCCCTGACTTTAATTAACCATTTTGCCAGGTGGGCCTCCTTTTTAATTAGTACAGAAGATCTAAACAGATTTTTTTTTCCATTTTATTATCCAAGAAAAAAAAATGTAGGATGGCTCCATGGCAATCTTTTGGGGTTGGAATTAATTTGATTAAGTGAAATTGTTGCCAAAATGGTCAGGCAGTCACCTAAATATAGCCAATTGATCAAGAATGGAGCCCATTGAACAATATTTCACCAGAGAAATTGAATTACTATTCATACACTAGATGTAGCACAGACAAATCTTATCAGACTTTTATAGTGCTCACTAATTGGAATATTTAAGTCGGAAGATACTGTAGTAATTCATGAGCTCTTTGAGAGGTAACCTGACAAAAGGAAGAAAGGGGACCCCAAGTCGTCTACATAATAAACTAATTTACAGATTCCAGTCCACATGCTTTGTTGGCGTATATACCATGGAAGAAAGAAATTTGTCACAACAAATTCTGCCTTGGATACCATCAAATTTAAAATTGTGTGTTCATCATGAGAGCTGAGAACTTGATTTCTTGAACACCAAGTCTGATTAATCCTGTGTCTTCCATTTGGCATGAATTCCAGAGCCATTTTCCAACCTTTGTCAAAATCATAAAGGACCTCAAAAGGATAATTGTATTCAGGGAAAAAAAGAAGAAGAAAAACCATATCAGAATCAGTGACTCCATCAAAATCTTAAATTTAATATCCAAATTTTTAAACAATTGGCCCATATACTTAAAATAGGAGAAGACGCCAGACATACCCTACCAAACCGGAAGGTTGTGAAATAATCATCCTGACCCCAGAACCCCGCACCATGTGGGCAGGGCTGGGAGGTGTCCTGCAACATCACTTAGTGGAGCAGCTTTCTATGAGCAATTGCAGAAAGAGTTCTGGGCTTCACTGGGTTATCCTGTTCTGTCAGCGACTGTGAATAGGAATGGCCTGCACTACAAGGGTAATTTGTGTCTGAGAAACCCCTGTATGAGTGAATTGTATTTAACATGAATACAACATATTTTGATGCACTCTCAGTTCCCGGATGGACCCCTCCAGTGATGCTAATGTGGTGCCAAATCTCCTTCAAATGGACACTGTTCCTTCCAAAGTTAAGATCAGCCATCAGTGCAACCTCCTCATCACTTTCTGTAGTGTAGCTGCTTCTGGACTCTTAAGCCCTCATTTCTGTAAGGCGCTGTATGCTAGGATTATGCGGACAAAACTTACGGAGGAGGCCAAAATATGATAATGCAGTCTTTACATTTAAAAATAATACCAAAAAATGCAGCTTTCCATAACAAAAAAATCATTAAAAATGATGGTGGTGATAGACTCTCAAGGAACAGGATGACATTTAAGGCCACAAAACGCTCAGACTCTCACTGCTTTCAGCCTGCAGCCTGCAGGGCTCCTCAAGGACTTGGCAAGTCACCACCAACTAAGTGACTGTGACCCTCATCTTGAGGTGCACAGCCTCGGCCACATACGTGGAATCCAAGTCAGCCCTCCTAAAGACGAAGAAGTCCTCGTAAGCTGAAGGTGGGGGATTTAGTGAGACTCTCGGCAAAGTCAAGATTTGTTAACCACATGGGTGGATCTCAAGATGTGCCCCTTTGACACCTAGGATCCCTTTTTTAATCACTTCCAACAATGAAACCTAAAAGGAGGAGGAGGCCTGGGGAAGCCTGGCAGATAAAACTGTGCCAGAGTCTGTAGTGCCTCCTCTCCCAGACACCAGCCTTGCTGCCATGATGCAGGAGCCGCCCCTCCTCAGAACTCACCTGCAGTTTTCCAGCTTTTTCACCAATCATCCCTTACTGTGATGCGGACATGTACCCCTGGGTTCAGAAGCCAAACCTAAAGCTGCTGTTTCCAAACTCAAATGGTCTTTCAAGTCTTGTGTTTAATTTAGAAATACACGTGGCAGTCACATTCTTCACTATCTATATATCTACATATATTTTAATTCTGAAATACTGCTGAATATCCTGGGCCATCAGGTAAAGTTGACAGCAGGGGTTACTCTGTGAGGTCATGTGCCCCCACCCCCACCCCATGCAACGGTGTGAGTCATTGCTCAGACCGCGAAGTCAGGACTTGAGGAAACACACGGGAATGAGCAAAGCCCATGGGGCATCCAGGCCTAGAGGGATGCCTGTGACAGGAGCTGAGGGCAAGGGATGAGCAGAGGAGACCAGGCCCCTGCAGCCAGAGGCTCAGTCCTGGCTTTTTCCAAACTCTTCTCCAGAGGAGCCCGCCCTTCCACACCAACGCCTGCATGCTTCCTTCCTGCCTTCCTTCCTTCCTTCCTTCCTGCCTTCCTACCTTCCCTTCCTCCCTCCCTCCCTACCTCCCTCCCTCCTTCCTTTCTTCCCTCCCTTTCTCCCTCCCTCCCTTACTTCCTTCCTTCCTCCTTTCCTGCGTCCTTCCCTCCCTCCCTCCCTCCCTTCTTTCCTTTCTTCCTCCTTCCCTCCCTCCTTCCTTCCCTTCCTTCCTCCCTTCCTTCCTCCATTCCTTCATTCCCTTCCTCCTTCCCTCCCTCCTTCCTTCCTTCCCTTCCTTCCTTCCCTCCCTCCATCCTTTCTTCCTCCCTCCCTTCCTTCCTCCCTTCCTTCCCTTCCTTCCTTCTTTCTTTTCTTCCTCCCTCCCTTCCTTCCCTCCTTTCCTTCCTTCTTTCCTTTCTTGCTCCCTCCCTCCTTCCTTCATTCCTTCCTTCCCTTCTTCCTTTCTTTCCTGCCTTCATCCCTTCCTTCCTTTCCTCCCTCCTTCCTTCCTTTCTTCATCCCTCCCTCCTTCCTCCCTCCCTTCCTCCCTCCCTTCCTTCCTCCCTTCCTTCCCTTCCTTCCTTCCTTTCCTTCCTTCTTTCCTTTCTTCCTCCCTCCCTTCCTTCCCTCCTTTCCTTCCTTCTTTCCTTTCTTCCTCCCTCCCTCCTTCCTTCCTTCATTCCTTCCTTCCCTTCTTCCTTTCTTTCCTTCCTTCATCCCTTCCTTCCTTCCCTCCCTCCTTCCTTCCTTTCTTCATCTCTCCCTCCTTCCTTCATCCCTTCCCTCCTTCCCTTCCTTCCTTCCCTCCTTCCTTCCCTTCCTTACCTTGCTTCCTTCTCTTGCTTCCTTGCTTCCTTCCCTTCCTTCCTTGCTTCCTTCCTTCTTTCCTTTCTTCATCCCTCCCTCCCTCCCTTCTTCCTTCCTTTCCTTCCTTCCTTCCCTCCATCCTTCCTTCCTTTCTTCCTCCCTCCCTTCCTTCTTTCCTTTCCTTCCTTCTTTCCTTTCTTCCTCCCTCCCTTCATTCCCTTCCTTCCCTCCTTTCCTTTCTTCCTCCCTCCCTTCCTTCCCTTCCTTCCTTTCCTCTTTTCCTTCCTTCTTTCCTTTCTTCTCCCTCCCTCCTTCCCTCCTTCATTCCTTTCTTCCCTCCTTTCCTTCATCTCATTCCCTTTTTCCTTCCTTCATCCCTTCCTTCCTTTCTTCCTTCCTTCCCTCCCTCCTTCCTTCCTTTCTTCACCCCTCCCTCCTTCTTCATCCCTTCCCTCCTTCCCTTCCTTCCTTCCCTTCCTTCCTTCCTTCCTTTCCTTCCCTTCCTTCCTTGCTTCCTTCCTTCTTTCCTTTCTTCATCCCTCCTTCCCTCCCTCCCTCCTTCCTGCCTTCCTTCCTTCCTTTTTCCTCCCTCCCTCCTTCCTTCCTTTCTCCCTCCCTCCTTCCTTCCTTCTTTTCTCCCTTCCTTCCTTCCTTCGTCCCCTCACTCAATTTGTTCATTAAAAAATCTAGTTCCTTGCCATGCCACAGCCTGAGTATTTAAAAATAACTTTTCCTCATTTTAGAAGTAATGATCATTTTTTAAAAATTAGAAACTGCAGATAGTCAAATAACTATAAGGATAAACAATAAAAATGACCCAGTCTCCCAACCACAGAAAGTGACTATTAACATTTTGTGAAAATGTTGATACAAAACAAATGAAATGATACTGTGCATTTTTGTAAACTACTTCTAAAGCATAAAATGTACTGTGAATATATCTCCCTGTTATGAAATATATTTTAACACTAATTTTTTTGAATACATTGCCCCCCATTGTGGGCAGGCCATTGTTTTTTGGATATCCATCCATTTCTATAAACAAAGGACCATTTCCATCTCCCTTGAAGCACCATCCCCCAACCCCACTTGCTCCTCCCTCACCCCCAAATGCCCAATCTCTCACACACGCACCTGGGGGTGGCCCAGGACTCACCTGTCATGCTTCCTGTATATCTCACCTTGTACCTTTACAGTTGGCTGAGTCCCCCCAGGGCTTTGCCATGTGATACCCCAACACCCACCAGTTGCCCGTATTGATGTAAAAGTTAAACCGTGTGTCCTTTTGTTTAGACAAAATCCCCAGGTGATGTCCAGGACTAAGTAAATGTTTGGGATCCAGGCAGTTCAAATTGCCTTGGATTTCTAAATGCCACATTCAGGTTCAGAAGAGAAGCTTAAATCTATATGCACTCAAAGAACATTTATTGAGCGTTGCTGTGTACTAAAGTCAGAGTCTAAGGCCATAGTGAAGGTTCAGTCACCCCCCACAAAACTCATGTTTGTCCACAGAAGCTTCCCACTGCCTGAGCCAGTGGGGAGCCATCCGCGACTGAAACGGAGAAAGTCATTGTGGCATGGAATTGGAGCAGCATCTACCCTTGTCACTTGGGCTCATGTGGGAATTGGAGGTGGTTTCTACAGGGCAGAAAGTCACAAATCCACACTTTTAACAATTTATAAACTAGAAAGCCACCTGCAGAATGTGTATGTGCATCTCCCATAGCCTTGAGCCTTCTTCCTGGGAACAGACCTTTTCAAACGACTGATCCTGCCCAATCCCCACCATCAAGCATGGCCTTTTACTTCTTTCTTTTGTTCAAGTAATCTTTAAAATAACTGAAATTATTTCTGATCAGTTTTGACTAGGAGATTTTTCTCAAAACGATGCTGTGAAAGCAAAGAAATTTAACAGTGTTAAAACACCTCAGAGGAGAGAATAAACCCAGTTCCACTTATTAGCTGGGTGTGCAGTATTAAGGAAGGATTGGTTGTAACCTAGCAACTAGTTTAGAAACACAGAACAAGGCAATCACAGTTTTAAATATCCTCGTAGTCACTGAGTCCAAGTGTGTGGTTTCTGACACACTGTTACCTTCTGCCGAGTTTAGTCAATATCTATTACTGTTATTTGCAAAGAGGGATAAGATATAACCTGTCTGTTATGTTTGAAAAATAAATTGCTATGATAAAGTTCCCAAAATCCAGAAATGTTTCTAATGTTGTTTTTCTGGTCCACATCCCTCCTCCAGGGTTTGGAAATAGTAACCGGCAGTGCGAAAAATGGGACTTACTTCCGAATTCATATTAACAAGTATAAAATGGTGGAAACCATCACGTGCCTTTCTAGGGAGCCCTTCCCCGCCTCCAACTACATCCGCTTGTTTGGCCAGCACGAGCAACTCCTCAACAACCTGTGTGCTCGGTACGATGAAAACCTGATCACAGATCTCTATAGGTAAGTTGGACATTGCATTTGACTACAGGGAAATACAAATATATATAATGTCTCGTGAGGGACATGTGTTGTGATGCACCCGAGAGCAAAACGGGAATCCTGGAGAGAGGCTGAGTGGCAGAGATTTCGTTCT
Source organism: Nomascus leucogenys (assembly GCF_006542625.1). NCBI lineage: Eukaryota > Metazoa > Chordata > Mammalia > Primates > Hylobatidae > Nomascus > Nomascus leucogenys. The sequence continues at coordinate 44,841,350 of NC_044393.1, read as the reverse complement.
AATGAAGAACGCCTGATGCTAATGTGGGCCGGGGAGCAGAGAGTCACGGGATGTGTCCACACATGGCCCCCACGGCCATACCAGGGCCTGGACCCCAGGTGCAACCAAGCCTACTATGGATGGGCTTGGAGGAGATGATATTCAAGTCCCTTTCCACACGGGGCTGCTAAGAGCAGTGGTCAGAAATGTAGGAGGTCAATTTGGGAACAGCATGAGGAACGGTCTGATCCTGATGGGACTCCACGATCATGGGACAGGGTGTTTGTGACCCCAGCCTTCCTCCTCATGGCATGTGTTCAGGCAGGCCCAGGGTGGCCATTTGTCCAGCGTTTTGGTAAGGGAATTCCCACACTGACAGGTCGGTTAGACTTGAAACCTTTGTCTTTTCAAACTCTGAAGACACACTTCATCCTATGCATTAGGAAGGTGTAGAATTTCCAAGTGGAAAGCTACTTCTGAATGTAGCTTGCTGCTTAGCAAAGTTAGGAGACTTTCCCTATTCACAAAGCAAGGTGATGCAGAGCCAGCACCAGAGACAGACATGGAATGAAAACCATGCAGTTCCAGTGTTCTCAACACCCACAGAAGCAACTGCCAGGATTGCCATCAATCTCTCTTGCCTCTTAAATTTTTTTTTAAATTGTAGAATGCATCATACAAACAAAAAAGTATGTGAAATATGTATGGGCACTTAAAAGTACTGGAAATCTATGTGCCCACTGCCTATGTTAAGAAATAATTCCTTACCTTAGCAGTCAGGAAGTCCCTCTCTGATCACAGCCCTCCCCCATCTTCTTGGAGGTAGCCACTGTCATGAAGTTTGAGTTTGTCATTCTGTTGCCTATAAAGCAAGGATCAGTGAACTTCTTCTATAAGGGGCAGATATAGCCTCAGTTGCAAGTACTCCTCCCAGCCCTTGCAGTGAGAAAGAAGCCATAAATGATGTGTAAACAAAAGGACACAGCTGCATCCCAAGAAAGCTTCATTCACCAAAATGGGCACTGGGCTGGATTTGCCCCCAGTCATAGTTTGTCACCCCTTGTTTTAAAGATGTGTACTTAGACACATGTGATTTCCTAAATAATATATTAAGTTGCCTTGCCTACTTCTGGCTCAGGTTTATGGCTTACCAAAGAAAGCGAGCATTCTGTTTAGCACAGTGTTTGTGAGAACCATCCAGGATGATGTCCATAGCTGTGGTTCGTTTGTTCTCCCTGCTGTGTGGTATTCCATCATATAATGGTCATGATTCAGTCATGGCTTTTCCTGTTGATTGTATCTACACTGGTTCCAGTTCAGGGCCATTACAATCGGACGTGTTGTGAACACTGTGGACGTACTTCATGTGCAGAATCTCTCTAAGATATCCTAGCCCTAGAACCGCTGGGTCACAGGACGTGCATGTCTTCAACTTGACTAGTTGATGCCCATATGTTTCCCAAGTATGGTCACGTGCCACATAAAGACGTTCCAGTCAACAGTGGGTCACACATATAATCGGAGTCCCGTAAGATATTAATGAAGCTGAAAAATTTCCATCTCCAAGGGCCACATTCCTGTCACCTAGCACAACATGTGACTCACGTGTTTGTGGTGATGCTGGGTCAACAAACCTACTGTGCTGCCCAGTTGGTATAAAAGTATAGCACACAGTTATGTCCCATGCAGAACACTTGCTGATGATAATGAATGACCACGTTACTGTCTTATGTATTTACTATACTATACATTTTATCATTATTTCGGAGTGTATGCCTTCTACTTATGAAAAAAAAGTTAACTCTAAAACCGTCTCAGATAGGTCCTTCGGAGGGTATTCAGAAGGCATTATTATCACAGGAGATGGCAGCTCCATGTGTGTTATTGCCCCTGAAGCCCTTCCAGTGGGACAAGATGCAGAGGTGGAAGACAGTGATATTGATGATCCTGACCCTGCAGGCCTAGGCTAATGTGTGTGTTTGTGCCTTGGTTTTTAACAAAAAGTTTAAACAGTAAAAAATAAAATAAAATAATTTGTAAATAAGAACATAGATAAATATTTGTGTATAGCTATACAATGTGCTTATGGGGTTCTTTTTTTTTTTTTTTTTTTTTTTTTTTTTGAGATAGAGTCTCACTCTGTTGCCCAGGCTGGAGTACAGTGGCGTGATCTCAGCTCACTGAAGCCTCCGCCTCCCGGGTTCAAGCAATTCTCCTACCTTGGCCTCTCAAGTAGGTGGGATTACAGGCATGTGCTACCACGCCCAGCTTATTTTTGTATTTTTAGTAGAGACGGGGTTTCACCATGTTGGCCAGGCTGGTCTCGAATTCCCAGCCTCAGGTGATCCACCTGCCTCGGCCTCCCAAAATGCTGGGATTACAGGCGTGAGCCACCATGCCTGGCCTTGTGCTTGTGTTTTAAGCTAAATGTTATTATTACAAAAGAGTCAAAAAGTTGAAACAAAATAAGATTACAAGGTAAAAAGAGTAAGCACAGGTTAACTTATTATTAAAGAATAATAAAGATTGAGAAACATGTTTCTATAAATTTAGTGTAGACTAAATGTACTGTTTATAATATCTTCAGTATTGTATGATAATGTCCAAGGCCTTCGCACTCACTCACCACTAGCTCACTAACTGCCCTAGAGCAACTTCCAGTCCTGTAAGCTCCATTCACGGTACGTACCCTATACAGGTATACCCTTTTTAAATCTTCTATGCCATATTTTTACTGTACCTTTTCTATGTTTAGATACACAAACACTTACTATGGAGTTACAATTGCCTACAGTATTCAGTATAGAAACCTGTACAAGTTTGTAACCTAGGAGCAACAGGGGCGTATAGGCCAGGTATGTAGCAGTAGACTAGACCATCTAGGTCTGTGTAAGTGCACTCTAGGATGGTTGCCAACAATGTGTCTCTCAGGACCTATTCCCATCGTTAAGTGACACGTGACTGTCGTATTTATTTAAATTTCCCCCAGCAGTGAATGAGAGAGCTCCTCTTGCTCCACAGACCTGCCAAGCCTTGGTACTGTTAGACTTTTAAATTTGGCCAGTCTAGTGGCATACAAAGGTATCCTCCTAGGGCTTTAATATGTTCTTCCCCACTTAATGATGCAGTTAATTACCTTTTCATTTGTTCATGGGCCATTTGTGGTAGTTTCTGTGAAATGCCAATTCATGATATTTGTCCACGGAGCGGGGGTGTCTTCTCATTATTAATTCACAGAAGTTACTTATAAACAAACTGGATACAAACTTGTGTTGGTCATGTATTTTTAACCAACTTTGAGGCTTATCTTTTTACTTTCTTTATGATGTCAACAATATTATTAATTTAATAGAATGTTTGTCTTCTTCAAGAGGGTCGGTCTTGGGTATTTTTGTCCTTTCGTTCTTCTAATAGTTTTATAAACAACTTGTCAAGATCCATGAAAAACCCCATTGGATTTGATAGGAAATGCATTAAATCTTAGATCAATTAGGCAAGAATTGACATCTTTGATATTGAGTCCAATATCATAACATAGTATAGCTCTCCATTTAGGTATTCTTTAATGTCTTTCAATAAAGGTTTATCATTTTATCCATGAATGGCTTGCACAACTTTTGTTTGATATGATCCAAGATGCTTTATATTACTCTTTCTGTTTTAAATGTCGTTTTTCATGAATTGATGCTTGTGTATAGAGATGAACTAATTTTAGTATGGTTCTGTATTCTGAAAGTTTTGAATAATTTACCTGTCGATTTTTAGATTTTCCAAGTAGAAAAATTATATCATCTGCAAATAGTGACAGCTTTGTTTCTTCTTTTCCAACTTTTATAATATTTATTTCTTTTTCTTGCCTTACTGCACTGGCTAAGATTTGTAATAAAAAGATTGGCTGAGTGAGGTGGCTCATGCCTGTAATACCAGCACTTTGGGAGGCTGAGGTGGGCAGATCACAGAAAATTGGGAGTTCAGGACCAGCCTGGCCAACATGGGGAAACCCCGTCTCTACTAAAAATATGAAAATTAACTGGGCGTGGTGGCTCACACTTGTAATCCCGGCTATTTGAGAGGCTGAGGCACGAGAATCACTTGAACCTGGGAGGTGGAGGTTGCAGTGAGCTGAGATGGCTCCACTGCACTCCAGCCTGGGCGACAGAGTGAGACTGTGTCTCAAAAATAAAAATAAAAATAAAAAGTTAAGTAGGGGTAGTGAGGGATGGTGCCCTTGCCCCATTCTTAATCTGAAAGGGAAAGTGTTCAAAATTAAGTGTGTAATGGTTGCCATATGTATATTTTTATAGATGTCCTTTATCAGATTAAGAAAGTTCCTTTTGATTACTGGTTTTCTAAGCATTCTTATCATGAATGGATTTTTATTTTTATTTTTCAGAAAGAGTACTTAGTCCCTGAAACCTTTTATGTGTAAGGATGTCTTCCTAATGCTTTCAAATATAAACTATGTTTTGATAAGTGTCAAAATTTAAAATCATGAGCGAAAGCTCCTCCTCCTCAAATCTTTGTAGGCTTGGCTCCAATACTTATTTTAAATAATGAAAACCACAAGTATTTAAAAAATGAATTCATTTGCTCCTTCACTTATATATAGAATTTTATTGGTCAACCTTACCCAAAATATTTGAGTTGGGGGAGAATCAGTTGTTTGTTACAGAAAGATTTTGGTTGGTGGGGAATGATATGCTGAGACTTTCTGGAAAAAAAATGTTTTCACATTTGACCATATTCAAGGCCCTACCTGGCTTGTTTCTCCCTAAATAGAAGGTGATTTTGAAACAGACCTGGTGAGTTTGAGACTACTACAGGGGGTGCCGCTGTTAACCGATGAGAGTAATAATTTCAAAAGTTAATTTGATTTGTGATGAGTGTTTGGGATGGTAAGACGGGGTGACACTGGCTATCAGGAGGTGCCGATGGACATCTCTCAGAAAGGAGCAAGGACAGGAAGATGGCCGCCAGTCATTTCTAAGTGAGGTCCTGAGAGGACCGCTGTGCCTTGTCAGTTACTCCAGGCGTGTGTTAGTGGGTACATGCAGCTGCGGCCACATTCTTTTCAAGTGCCACGAAATGCTGCCAGGTCCTAGTGCTAATTTTTGCACCAGCACTCCTGCCCTGTCTGTTGTCAGACCGGCTGGCGAGGCTCTTTCCAAGCAGGGTGAATGGTTGAGCTGATTTTGGCCGCGATATGATTACCGATTGTTTTCCTGACCTTGGCAGCATCAGCAACATCCCTTGTTCAGACCAGGCACGTTTCATTTGCGCATTTCCATCCACCATGTCTGGGGCACCTTCCTCAGTGCTTGCTGCTGCCGGGAGAGCTGACAGTTAACCAGCTGCATTGTTGTTCTGCAAGTCAGGCATGACTTCAGTATCAGTTCCTCTCCACATTCAGAGAAATCCTTTGGATCCTTCCTCTCCACTTCCCCCTATCTATTCTCACTCCATCGAGGGCCAAAACAGCACAGGCACTAGCTGTGCCAATGGGAACGGTGGCAGCCCTGCGGGTCAGATGTTGCTGTGGTAGCCGAGGCCTCCCAGGCAGACCCTGGCTGCCTGCGAGGGGCTCACTTGGAACCATATGGGGACACGAGGTGGCGGCCGAGCCGTCAGCCGCCATGATGTGCACAGGCAGACACCTGTCACGGGACCACAGTAAGCGAAGGGTCTGCGGCCCAGGCTGGCTTGGATTCCACCTATATTTTATTCTCTGTTTTTACCTCTGAGTGCCAGTACAAACCATTGGCACTGAAGAGAGAGACAGAACTAATCCACCATTGGTGACTCTGTGTGTGTCTGTGTGTGTGTGTGTGTGTGTGAGAGAGAGAGAGATTGAGAATTTGATCAATGGATTGATTTACTACTTTGGAAAAAGAATAGAGCCAATTTTATATCGTTTGTTGCTTTCTGAACCAACCAGCATTTAAAGTCACACAAATATGTTACTAAAAATCTTCCTTTTCCCAATCTTCCCCTTAAAAGCATTTATGCCCCCACAGGCCTCACTCATGCACACCTCACTCACACGTGTGCACACACTCATGCACACTCACACGGCACTCATCATGTACACTCATACGCCCAGTCACACGCTCATACACACTTGCACCCGCCTCTCCAAAACCTCACAGTGCCCCTGCCTGCCAAATCCCTTGGCAGTATTTAGAATGGCAGCACCTTCCGCCCTGCTGAAAATGCTACTCCCTTCAGGACACCGGGCGCAAAAGGAACTTCAGTGAGGGTGTGGAGAAGTGGGGAAATGGGAGCTGTGGGTGGAGAGGAGAGGGGAGGCTGAGGCGGCTTCCTGAGATGCTGCCTGTCAGGTACTCGAACACCCCTGTCCCGTGTCTTCTAGGCTTTCTTGACTCCACTTCATCATCTTTTACCCCCACTTATCAATGACCCTGCAAAAGAGAGGTCTCGCCTACAGAATCTCTCCCTTCTTCACCTTAATTAGCAGTCTGTGCATCCTTTATCCTCGTGGTGTAAATAGGTCTTGCCCTAGCTTCTTTGTATGAGCCCATCAGATACTCATAAACCTTGATTAAACCTCTTTTCACATCTTAACATGCTCAGCTCTCAAAGACTGCCCTCAGACAGCCCGGCCCTCGTGCCCGCGCCACCACCGCCTCCACACTTCCCCACACACTCCGGTGGCCTACATTTAGTGGCTGAGTGTTGCTGTGCACAATGTTCTAAATGGGATTTGAGCAGCCCTTTGAAAGGCTGCCATTACCTTTTTGAACTGTGAGGCTCCAGAAGTTCTTCCCTCAGGAAAGCCACCTTGTGTTATCTGTCTTTGGAGCTGCAAAGCAGGATGCTGCCAGTCCATGTGGCCCCCTAATTTATTGATTTGACTCCAGTTGGAATCATTTACTCATGACTTTAAAATGTTTTTCTGCGCCTCTGTAGTCAGCAGCCTTTTGCTGTGTTCAGTGGTAAATTGCATACTACATTCCAGGTGCCTGTGTTTCCAATTTATCCAAATCTTCTTGAACGATGACTGCCCACTCCAGCTTCTCAATTTTTTGGTCCATACCTAAAAGGTGGTGGATGGTAATTCTCCCAATATCCGCCTCATCCCTCACACGCTTCCCTGAGGCCACGTGCCAGGCCACTGACCTGCTCTCTGTAGACTCTGTAAGGGTTCCTGCCCATCTGTTTCACTTCAGATCATGCCAGTTCTGTGTGACCAGCCTCGCAAAGAATCCTTTCCCAAATGATTTGCTAAAAATCAAAATCCATTCTCTTCCTTTTGCTTCCCACTCATTCAATTACAGGCTATTTCTCTGCCCTCATAAAAGGCAATCGAGGTCAGTTTGCTCACATACTCTGGGGATTCCTCATTGATCATGCCTTGGCCTTCTTGCTCCAACAGGCAGATCCTTACCTAGAGATGTCTCTGCTACTATTCCACAGGCCACAAGGCCAAACTCAAATTTTTGAACCTTACTTGTTCCCAAGATGGTCAACCTTAGATCTGGAAGCGTAGACCAAGGAGGAGGCCAAAGTCCACTGGACAGAACATGTGTCTGTTCTTATTGGCGATCCTATTCTGATGAAACCTAGGGGTCTTTTTTTTTTAGCATATGTCACCTCCCACCTCTTTCCACTACGGCATTTGTGTGGAAATAACCTTTCCTGGGTTAAAAGGTGAGAGCATGTTTGAACTGCCCTGAAATTATAGCCAGCACATGTCCCTTTTCAGCTATTAATGCCAAAGATGACAGTGTGGAAGAAAAACAGACTCACCCATTTGCATAGTCCAAAGTGAATGTTCAGAGAAATGAACACATGGCGGTCTGCATGAAGTACGAACTTTGAAACATTTACCTCATTTACCATGAAAATATCACTTGGCATATCATGTTAGGACTTATTAGAAAGGCTCGGATTGAGACTTTTTATGGTTTTGAGGTATCAGGAGTGTATAAATTCTGACTTCAAGTGCCTCAGTCTCACTAGTGTTAGTAAGAATCTTTGCCTGAGGGATAGTGCCCATGAGTGAATGAAAGAAACATGAGTATCCCCCTCTAACAGCCAAGATTTTGTTTTATGTTTAAGGCTTTTATTAATGAGAATGTAAGAAATGAGGGAGGAAATTGAGCCCCGGTTAACATCAATCTGAAGTTAGGGTGAGGGTGGGAGCCCGTGTCTATTAACAGGTAACTCTCCACCAGGATTCCCCACCCCACTTAGTCAACGTGCACTCCCACAGTCCTTACGTCGCCCTCCCACAGTCCTTACATCGCCCTCCCACAGTCCTTACGTCGCCCTCCCACAGTCCTTACGTCGCCCTCCCACAGTCCTTACGTCGCCCTTTCCAGGCAGGCAGAGGAAGGTGCTGGCATTCTCCCTGGCTATACAAGAAAACTAGTGCTTTCATTATTTGAAAGGAAATGTGTATATTTAAATCACATATTAATACTCAGGGGAGACAATTTCAGCACAGGGATGGCCCTGCATCCCAGAAGACCCTGCTGAAATGTGAACCGTACATGAAACAAATCATATAGTGTGAGACACAATTTGCACACGTCTATTGACCCATATCTGCAATATTACGAAAAAAAACTGAACTCTTCACCAAGCTTTATAAAAACAAAGAAATACCTTATGGTGAGCCCACCACTGCCATCTCTCAGTTTTCCATAGCCCCCGCCCTTGTCTTCTTAGCTGCCACCCCGACCACCCTCTTTGTCCTGTGCCCCTGCGCACACTTGGTATATATCCTAAGAGAATTTAGTTTGAAACTCCTACAATCTGTAAAAGCAAATCATCACTTCCCCTTCCTTAACATGGAAAGGACACTAGACTAAGACCAACAGAGGGGTCAAATTCCTGCGTTCTTGCTTATCAGCTTTGTGAACTTGAACAAGCCATTTAAACTCATTGAGCATCAGTTTCCTCACCCATAAAATGGAGATGTAATCCATGATAAATCTTCCCACATCATGGGATAAAACATACGTTGATGGAAAGTAAAGTACAAGTGCAAAAAGTTTTTTAAAAGTATGTAAAGTACTATACAAGGGCCCAGCTTTGTAATGACTTTAGCTCGCATGTTCATGTTCGCTACACGTCAATATTATCCTTTATGGAGAGACAGAAACACTTCCAGCCCTCTCTGCAGTATTCCCTCCCCCTCCCAAATTAATACAAATTTAAGAAAATGCAGTGCTTCTTTTAATAATTTAAATGAGCAGATGTTTTAAAATTGCATTCATGTATGTGCTTGCTATATCTTATTTTTAAAATTGTCTATATGGGACTACATATGATATTGAATATGCTTGTTTTCAGAGTCATACTCTAAGAAAAATGTTTAGTTAGAGAGAGGTCATTATCAATAATTAAATAAGTGAGAAATCTGGTGCTTTACTTAGAATAAATGTACTAAGATGAGAGTCGATAATGTACGCCCCAGGGCACTTTATAGCAAAGGGGTGGATCAGATGCTTCCATATCAGCTTCACTTAAAGATGATTTCATTTCCAACCACTGGGCAACCAAAGCAGCCAAATACGTTCTTAATATCATTTAAAATGTAAAATTATGAGCTGTTTGAGTTGTAAAGTGTGTCTAGAATCTAATGTCATATAGTTTTAAAAGTTGCTTTGGAACATTGTTTCATGCATTGTCAATAATCACTAATACTTTAGACCTGCACTGTCCACTCTGAGAGTCAACTGCGCCACGTGACAAGTGGCGACCATATCAGACAGCGGAGAAGAGAGCATTTCCATTGTTGTGGAAAGCTGTGTTGGACGGTGCTGCTGTAAGCCAGTTTCATCCATGGAATTTGGAGTGGGCGTGTTGGATGTAGCATCTATGAACAATTGTTCCCTAAAATGCTAATTGTCAGCCCCATTTGGATCCGACTTTCTGACCTGCCGATGTAGCTAACAGATGCGTGCTCAGTGAAGGCCCAGTGGAGACAGAGGAAGTGATTTCTCTCTGTGCCTGTTTTTGTGGGGTCAATTCGAAAACATTCTCTCCAGATCATTTGCCAAAGGTGTACAGATGGGGAAGGGGGCTGGTGTGGGAGAAGGGGTGGAGCAGGTAAGCTTTCTGGGGCACTTGGTCACTCTGCAGGCCTTGCAAGGGACACTCGGCCTTGCTGGGTGAGATAAAAATTCTGTCTTGCCCTATCCTTATACTTGTTTCAAGCTCAGGTGGCCAACCCAAGGCAGCCTGGCACTTACCTGCCAGAGTTATCAAGACGACCTTGATTACTAACATACTGTCTTGTTGTCAGAGCCTAAGTCTTGATTTGGGGTTTAGGAATGCTGACTGGTATGTTCAGAACTGACTTCTGTCCCTCTGCACATCTTCGTAAAATCGCTGTTCTTTTCAAACTTGTACAGCAGGAGTTAAAGTCCTTTATAGATTTTCTTCCTCCATTTCATTACATACCCATCTGGCAGCATGTGGTTGAAGGTTATTATTTATGAGTTTAAAATAATAGCTGATGAGCCGTGGTTATCTTTAAGGCTACTAAGCTGCTTTAATATAAATACCTCTTTGCTGAACTCCAAGAAACAATGGAGTTGTTTTACAGTTGTTGGAACTGTGAAAATAAATGCATTTCAGAAATCATGTTCTCAGTCTACTGAGCCATGAGAAGGAACTGGCCTGCCTGCCTTAATTTTTTATGGCAAACTAACAATTGCAAAGAGACGCTTTGAAGCCACCTGGGCAGTAGGGAGTCACAGGTGCAGCATTCTCCTTCTTTCCCTCCTACACCTGAGTCTTTGTAGGTTTCTTTTTGAGGGTTATTTAATTAAGCACATTTGTTTAATTTTTAAAAATTTCCACTACAAAAGCAGTATGTGTTTATTACAGAAAATGCAGAAAAATATTTCAAACGCCAAGTAGAATATAAAATCTATACCTAATCCCACTACCCAGAACCTATTTTAGATTATTTCACTATGAGATGAAAAGAATTGAAGGGGAACTGCTATTTCCTCCTAGAAATAAGACCTGCAGCAAGCTTACAGACAGCACAGCTCTCCTTCCTGGGAACCCAGGTGCCAGGCAGACCCTAACTGCAGCCCCGCACACTTGTCTCGTACAGGTGAGGCAAGGGGGAACCAGAGTGACCGGGCTTGCCACGTGCCACAACCAAGATAGTGGCACCAATAGGACCAGAACCAGAGTTTCCTGACTTTCTGTCAAGTTTCCTTCATACAGGGCAAATAGGAGTAGGCTTTCCATCATGCAATGACCATTCTTTAGAAAAAGCGGTTGTTGTGTTTGACTCATCATTTACCTATTGTAAGAAGATTGGCAAAAAAAAAAAAAAAAATTATGTTTGGGACAGAAGAATAATTTTGCTTCTCTGATAAAATACCTCAGAAGATGCCCAGGATAATTCATGTGTGGAGGAAGAAAATATTAGAACTTCTGTTTATAATTTTATCTTTAAAAAACACAGAAATCATGTTTTATTAGTATTCAGAGCACACACATGGGTCAGATGGAAGACAGCTGTGCATTCTACATGGCCTCAACACACCATAATGGGACAGTGTCACAGCTTGGAGGGGTCAACCTTATTAATTAACTTTGTTTTTGTTTTTGTTTTTTGAGATGGAGTCTCGCTCTGTCACCCAGGCTGGAGCACAATGACACAATCTCAGCTCACTGCAACCTCCACCTCCCTGGTTCAAGCGATTCTCCTGCCTCAGTCTCCTGAGTAGCTGGGATTGCAGGCATGCACTACCACGCCCTGCTAATTTTTGTATTTTTAGTAGAGACAGGGTTTCACCATGTTGCCCAGACTGGTCTCAAACTCCTGACCTCAGGTGATCCACCTGCCTCGGCCTCCCAGAGTGCTGGAACTACTGGCATGAGCCACCACAGCCAGCCCTTATTAGTTAACTTTGGAACCTACTGCAGCTTTTGTGTATCTGGTTCTGGTTTTAACTAAACTAACCCTCCACAAAATTGACATGAGCATTTAACAGATTATTCAAAAGAAACTACAGATTGCAAAGCCCGACAAAGCAGGCACACATGAACCAGGAAAGGTCAGGGCCAGATCATCGCCTCTTCCTCAGCCACACTGTAAGTACCGTGGTTCGTCTCTCAGCTAGGGTTCCACTGCAGACAGCAGAATCCTCTCTAGCTAGTTTAAACAGAAAGCAATGTACTGCCAGTTATGGGTGCTTTATACAATTCCTTGAATGGGCTGGAGGAGCAGGCTTTAGACTGCCTTCCACGAAAAATTCAGAAAATGGCCCTGTAGGCCTAGCCAATCTCTGCCACAGTGAGGAATTTGTGGAACTGAGAAACTGCCACAAAAGTTGCCAGCTCCATGACCAATCCTCTCTGGCAAAATCCACACCAGCAAAATGGGTACACTAAGCCCTGATTTCTGCCCCCATGGGATTCTGACAGCTGACACCAAATACTGCCACAGCCAGGCTTGCCAGCAAAAGCAAGAAATGCAGTGGAAGCACCTCCTCAGGGTGTTCCATGGAGTGCAGGAGAGTCTCCTCCTCAGGGTGTTTTATACAGTGGAGGCAGAATCTCCACCTCATGGTGTTCATGTCCGTCGTCCAAGTCCTGCACAGGGCTGTCTCTTCGGATGAAACTCAGTCCCATGTAGAACCTACACTGGACGTGAGTCTGGAAATTGTAGTCTTTCCCTTCCCAGCCTGTGATATTTTGGCTAAATCATGCTACACAGTATCTTGAGTGTGGCTGGCTGAAACCGTCTACAGTATCTCTCATAGCTAACTAATCAACCTTGACCAGAAGTCAGCCCCCACCAAATGCACAACTATCAAGAAGACTCTGGAGTTTGTATTTGTATCTACTACCAGTGAGGGTGATGGTTCTAATAACATACAGGTCCACAAAACTCTCATCCAAAATCCTAGGAGCAGACGTTGTGGAATTCAATAACTTTTTTCAAATTTTGGAGGGAACCAGACTTACCCTCCCACATGAAACAACTAAATAGCTGCCAAAATGTAAGAAACAAATTTTTAAAAAAGATATTAGACATCAGGCAATGAAAGACCGTGATCTTTGAGAGATGGGAAGCAAAGAAGGTGAACCCTGTGGTTGATCCAGCTGACGGCCTTGAGAGAGTTCCCAGGCCACAGCAAAGGGAAGCGGAGCCCACGCAGAGTCCTGAGTGGAGGAGACGGAGCTGAGAGTCTGGGGAGACCAAGGCAGGTGGAGTTGTCAGGACAGAGGGAGAGGGAGCCGAGGGTCCGGGGAGACCAAGGCAGGTAGAGTTGTCAGGACAGAGGGAGAGGGAGCTGAGGGTCCAGGGAGACCAAGGCAGGTAGAGTTGTCAGTACTGGAGAGAAGAAGGTTGCACAGAGAGAGAAGGTTGGAGACGTGCAGAAGCCTCCCCTGGGAGCATTCAGTTGAGTACTGATTAGTCCATGTGGGCGAGGAAACTGCCCAAGACAGGGGAAAGAACCACTCAAAAGGATTAGAAAAAGCATGACAGTGTCTAATGCTCACACAAGGCTGGGAACGCTGCCTGTTCCCACCAGCCAGACTTGAGAACTTTAAGATTAATGAGGCAATGAGTAGGGTACACAAAAGGGACTCATCTCAGTAGCAGGGAATAATTAGTCCTAAACCAAACATTGCTGCAGTCCCACTTAATAAATCTTGAAAGCAAGACATGAATGTATCAAATGCTTTCCAAGTAACTTATCTACATCTGAAAACAAGTTTAAGAATGTTTATAGGAATACTGAAAATTTCCACACCTAACAAAATGATACAATTTCTGACACTTAATCAAAAAATTACTGGGAAGGCAAAGAAACAAGAAAATATAACCCAAAATGAGGAGAAAAATCAATCAACAAAACCAACCCAGAACTGATGCAGATGTTAGAATTAGCAGACAAGTATGTTGAAATTATATATTCAACATATTATAACTGCATTCCATGTGATTAAAAAGTTAAGATGTTGAAAACATATAAAAGATCCAAATCAAACTATTAGAGATGAAAACTACAATGTCTGAGATGAGAACTACACTGGATGGGCTTAGTTGCAGATTAGACCTTGCTGGGAAAAGGGTAAGTGAACTTGAAGACATAACAATTGAAACTGCCCAAAATAAAACACACAGAGGAAAAAGAATATAAAACCATGAACAGGGTATCAGTGAGGAATGGGACAACTTCAAGTGGCCTAAAGAAATAACGACCAAAATTTTTCGAAATTTGATGAAAACTCAAATCTGAGAAGCTCAGTGAATCTCAAGCATAAAAAAAATACATGAAGAAAACTACACCAAGGTATATCATAATCAAACTACTCAAAATCCATGATAAAGAGAAGGTCTTAAAAAGCAACAAGAGACACGGGCACATTCTTTACAGAGGAATAAGATGAAAATGACAACAGATTTCTCATCAGAAGCAATGCAAGCCAGAAAACAGTGGAGCAACATTGTTAAAGTACCATTTTTTTTTCAAATTTTAGAATGTATTGATTATATATTATATAACAGTTCTGGACTAATAATACATGGCACACCCCCCATATTACATACACCATCCTACCCATGCCAACCAACATTTCTTGAGTTATTCTGTATCTCATTATTTAACTATTTAACTTCTCTATTGCCTTACTGTCTTCCAACTGATAGCCTTTCTTATAGCCCCAATGCTGTGGACTGAATTATGTCCTCTCACCAAATGTATATGTTGAAGCCCTAACCCCTTATGTGACTGTATCTGGACACACCGTCTTTAGGAGGTAATTAAGATTTAATGAGATCATAAGGATGGGACTCTTAGGAGAGGAAGAGACAGATGTCACTCTCTCTCTGTCTCTGATTCTCTCTCTCTCTCTGTCTATCTGTCTCTCTGTCATGTGAGGACACAGCAGGAAGGTGGCCATCTACAAACTAGAAAGAGAGCCCTCACCAGAACCTAACCATGTTATCACCTTGATCTTGGACTTTCAGCCTCCAGAACAGTGAGAAATACATTTCTGTTGTTTAAGCCACCCAATCTATAGCATTTTGTTATGTCAGCCTGAGCAGGCTAAGAGATTCACACCCCAAGTTTGTTGCTTCTTTGTATCCCCACAATTCAGTAGGCTGCGATGCAGGCAAACAGAGGGCGTTTTGCTCTTTCCAATGGCAGATGGTCGTTCTGTCCAAGGCCCATGGTACCCACTGGACACTTCTGTGTAGCAATGATGGGAATGGCATCCATGTCAGAACCTGGATCCAGTCCCTGGTTCTAACATTATACCATCCTTAAGTTCATTCTCTAGGCATAAAGGTAGTGTCCTCATTCTCACCAAACCTAGTAACATGAGTGAAAAGGAGAGAGCACCCCGTGGGTGTCTTAGTCTGTTTTGTGTTGCTATAGCAGAATACCTGAGACTGGGTAATTTGTAAAGACAAGAGGTTTATTTAGCTTACAGTTCTGCAAGCTGGGGAGTTCAACAGTGGCATAACCCTGGCTTCTGGTGAGAGCTTCTCTGCTACATCATAACATGGTGGGGAAGCTCAAAGGGGAAATGGAGACCTGTAAAGACAGCGCCAAGAGGCACTCTGGCTTTAAAACAAACTTCTCCTGAGGGAACAAATCCATTCCCATGAGAACCAATTCAGTTTCTCCACAACAAGTACTCACTCACTACCATGAGAATGGCACCAGCTATTCATGAGGCATCTGCCCCCACTACCCAAACACTACCCACTGGGCCCCACCTCCCAACACTGCCACATTAGGGATCAAATTTCAACATGAGGGCCAGTGCGGTGGCTCGTGCCTGTAATTTCAGCACTTTGGGAGACTGAGGGGGGAGGATCACTTGAGCCCAGGCATTCAAGAGGAGCCTGGGCAGCATAGTGAGACCCTATCTCTTAAAAAAAAAAATTAGCAGGGTGTCTTGGTGCATTCATGTACTCCTGGCTGCTCGAGTGGCTGAGGTGAGAGGATCACTCGAACCTGGGAGGCAGAGGCTGCATTGAGCCAAGATTGCACCACTGCACTCCCCAGCCTGGGTGACAGAGTGAGACCCCATCTCAAAAAAAAAAAATTCAACATAAACCATAGCAGTGGGGGTCCTTCAGACCTTGCTGAGTGATGTTTTCTTATACAAGCCTTTTTTTTTTTTTTTAGACAGAGTCTCACTGTGTCACCCAGGCTGGAGTGCAGTGGCATGATCTTGGCTCATTGCAACTTCCGCCTCCCGGGTTCAAGCAATTCTCGTGCCTCAGCCTCCAGAGTAGCTGGGATTATAGACTCGAGCCAGCATGCCCAGCTAATTTTTGTATTTTTAGTAGAGATGGGGTTTCACCATGTTGGTCAGGCTGGTCTCGAACTCCTGACCTCAAGTGCTCTGCCTGCCTCCTCCCAAAGTGCTGGGATTACAGGCATGAGCCACTGTGCCCGACCTCTTATGCAAGTCTC
This sequence comes from Nomascus leucogenys, assembly GCF_006542625.1. Taxonomy (NCBI): domain Eukaryota; kingdom Metazoa; phylum Chordata; class Mammalia; order Primates; family Hylobatidae; genus Nomascus; species Nomascus leucogenys. The sequence continues at coordinate 44,824,932 of NC_044393.1, read as the reverse complement.
TTAATTCCTCTAAGCCTTGTTTCCCTTATCTGTAAAAGGGGCCTTATAATTATTCCCCTAGGGTGTCTGAAAACGAAAGGAGATGCTGTACAGGAAGCTTTCAGATCAGAGTCACCCCTGGAGGGACTGTTCCACAGTTGCTGGGCTGCACAGCTCCTCTCTCTGCCCTGGGATTGCACTGCTGCAGGCCCCAAACATCTTCAACCTGGCTCTGTGCTTGCTGCTCAGCAGTGTCCCCAGCACGCACCCAGACAGCTGTGCACAGTGACAGATGGCAGAGCCCTAGCATGGCCTCAGCCATTTTCACTTCTCTTTTAAAGATGCTTTTTGTCACCTTAAATTGTGTTTTGTGACTTATTATTCACTCTATCTAGTAATTTGGGGAGAAGAGGGCACCAAATGCCACGGACGATGCCCCTGCAGCTGCTAATAGGAGGCACTCTTTGGGTCCCACGGTACCCTCTTGGCCCCAGTGGCTCTGACAGCTGCTGGGGCACTGTCTGCCAGGCCAGGATACGTGCTGAAGGCTCTGAGGGCAGAATAGAGCCCAGCACAGTCATGCTGGGATCCCAGAGTTTCACAGCATTAATAATCTATAGTTCAATCATTAGGAGCAAATCCAAGTGAAATAGGAAAACGTACACCACGCTGGAGGCCGTGAGGCTGCTAGGAGAAAGGTTTATCTGCTCCTTGGCAGGCGTAATGATTAGTTCCCAGCCACTAGCAGCCCCAGCTGACAAACGGCGCCTGCAAGCTGTATGCTTTCTGCATGTGATAATTGACCAATGCTAGAACTCATTCAGGATATTCACATGGACTGGCTACCAGGGATCTGCTGGGCTTTTCAGGCCCCCGACTCAAACCCTCTCTCGTACCAGGAAGGACGTCCCTTCTTGGGTCAATCGTTGCCCTCAGGACAGATCTGCAAGTGGATCTTATGCACGGTGCCTCCAAGGCTGCTGGAGTCCTGGGGAGGATTTGACACATGAACGAATGTGACCCCACTCTCTTTTTCCAATTATGTGCTGGACTGAAGTGCCAACTTAGGCCTGTATTGCAACAGCTCAATCTGCAGCATGCTAAGTAGGAAGAGATCTGAAGCAGAGAAGCATTTTTAATTTCAGAGTTTTTTAAAAAATCATTCATTTCAAGAAGTTATTGGATAAAGCATTTTTAAAAGGTTTTATTTATATTCTTCTTGGTCATAAGTGTTAGTCAGGAACCTTGTCTGCAAGCAACAGAAGCCCAGCTGAAACCAGCAGACACTGGGAGGAGACTTTCGTGTCTCCCACAGCCAAACCGAGGAGTGCAGGGCTGGCACTGGAGGCAGGATTTGAAATGCCGTTGGCCCTTTGTCCCTGCTTCCTTCTCTGGGATTGGCCTCCCCTGGTGGTGGAAATCATGGGGAGTCCCAGGCTTATGCATCTTACAGCTTGCTATTTAGAGGATAGAGCACCCTCTCTTGCCTAGTGCCACCTTGAAAAGTTCCTGGGGAAGGACTCCAAACAGTCTGGCTCCCATGATCTGTCTGCCCACTTAGACCATCAGCATGGCCATGTCCCAGCCCTGAGACCAGGGGGCAAGGCTGCTTGGGGGTCAGGAGGGATCCTGGGCAGACAAAAAGCTTTCCTTAAACATCAGTTACTTACTGGATGTATTCACAGACTTTCAGCCTCGCCGGGTTCCCTGAGTGATTCTGGCTCCTCCTTCCACTTCCAGACTTGGATAAAATCCTCCACCACAGGTCATAAGATCTAGCTCCCAAGAGGCCACATGATGCAGTGCAGAAATGCAGGGTGTAATTCTCTGCGGATTGGAAGGAGCCAGAGAAGACCAAGCCCTTTTCTCCACCTCCCATTGGCTGTCCCAAGACCTGAATTCTCTATACACCTGTCCTAAGTTATCCCTCATGGCTGAGTGAGTTCCCCTAGCATGAAGCAGTGGCCTGCCCATAATACATAGTTCTGCATTGCTCCCCATCTTCCAGGAATAATGAGAAGCTCCTAAAAGCTTCCAGTGAGTAAAGCAGGTCACTTAAAAAGGAACTAGAATCAAACTGGTATCAGATTTTTGAATCAGAACGTAGGAGATAATGAGGCAATGTCTTCAAAATTCTGAAAGGAAATAATTCCAAACAATAATTCTATTACTGATATGGTTTGGATTTGTGTCCCCACCCAAATCTCATGTTGAATTGCAATCCCCATTGTTGGAAGAGGGGCCTGGTGGGAGGTGATTGGATCATGGGATCGGATTGTCCCCTTGCCCTTCTCATAATAGTGAGTGAGTTCTCATGAGATGTGGTTGTTTCAAAGTGTGTAGCACCTCCCCTGCTTCTCTCTTCCTCCTGCTCTGGCCGTGTAAGACATGCCTGCTTCCCTTCCACCATGATTGAAAGTTTCCTGAGGCCTCCCTAGACATTCTTCCTGTCCAGTCTGTGCAACTGTGAGCCAGTTGAACCTCTTTTCTTTATAGATTACCCAGTTTCAGGTCTTTCTTTATAACAGTGCAAGAATGGACTAATACAATTACCATCCATCAAGTAAGAACCAATGAGATAGGACTATTAGTGCTCATAAATGAAGGAGAAATGGTATGACTAGAATATCTTCATTTTCCAGAACCCCTAGGGAATCGTGGACATGGGTATGGAGCATCAGTGGCTGCTCACATAGAAAAGGAGACAGCCAGACCGCATACACTCCTTGGTGGGAAAACACACCACCGGTGAAAAACAAGCCAAATTGAACTTGAGTCTGACCAGGACTGTGGACTGTTGATCTACCACCAGTATGTAGGAAACAGAGAGGATAGGGGAACGTGTAAAACATGGCAAACACAGAGCTGCAGTCTATTAAATTCAGAGTGGGAAACTATGTGACAAACAGCCTGATTCCCTCAACAAATAAATGGCAAGAAATAAAACTTGCAATGGAGGGGGCCTATGAATTGGAATCGATTTTAAAAACATATCAACCTATTTGGATCCTGATTCAGATAAGCTGTAAAACAAAAATCTATGCCATTTATGAGGTGATTGGAAATTTGAAACCTGGAGAGTTAATGATGATAAGAAATTACAATTAACTTTTTTAGCAGTAAAGATGGTATTTCAGATATATAGATAGATAGATAGATAGATAGATATTTAAAAACAGAACCATTATCTTTTAGAGATACATACTGAAGTGTCTGGAGACTTGCTTCAAAATAGCCCAGGAGGGAGAATGGTAGATGGAACTAGAGATGATCCAAGACTGCCCTTGAGCTGGTAACTGTCTTAATTGGGTAATGGATGATGGGAGCTCATTATAGGTATATTTCTAACTTAAACATACTTTAAAATTCTCATAATAAGGAGTTATTTTTGAGAAACAACCAAAGTTATAAACTAAGAAGGAGTAAGGCAGGGGCTGTGGCACTGAGGGGCAATGTAGAGAAGTCCCAGCTGCCAAGAGGACAGCCAGGTGGGCCAGAGAGGAAAGGAGGGAGGGGTCCTGGACACAATTAATTACTTGGATTATTTGATATGTTTACGTGGAAAATAATTTTGAAGGGTGCTTTACAGAGCTGCTGGAACATTTTGAAAAAAATTGTACTAGATGCATTAAAAACTAAGAAAAATAGGGCAGTTATTAATTCTAAGAAAAGTTAAAAGTTATACAAGAAAGTCCTGTGATTAATATTTGCATTGTTAAAATAATGTAATCACAGAATTCAAATTTAACCAAAAAACTGTGATACAAACTATTTGGGAAATTGGGAGAGAGAGAAGTGAGGGTTTGTGTTTAAAAAGATAAAACTTCATTTATCATAACAAGGTGTCAATAGTTATGCCTAAAGTTAATAACTGAGAAGGGTCTGGTGATTCTCTTCAAAATAACCAGGAGGGAGAAGAGTAAGAGGAGCTAACAATGACACAACATGGGCCATGAGTCGTTAACTGTTGAAACTGGGTGATGGGTGATGGTAGCTTATATAAGTAATCATATTTATATCAACAGTCATTGAAAAAGTATCTGATAATCTCTGAATTACTTAACACTCCGGTTGCAAGAAACAGAAATCAACCAAAGCTATAGATTTAAGGTAAAAAGGAGAATCCATTGTGAAGATTCATGGTTGTATCTAACAGGACAAAGGGCAGAGATAAGACTGGGTTTTGGGAAGGAACCACAGCAGGACAGACAAGGCAGGGAGAGACCATGCAGTGGCTGCTTCTTTCTTTTGCAGACTGGCTTTCTCTGCTTCCCCCACAGCTCCCATGTTTACGTTACAAGCCCCAAAACCCATAGAAATTATCCAGATGCACCTTGGTCCCAACTCCAGTTTCCTTGGAGAGTGATTGATAGGTATGGCTTGGTGAGACAGTTTCAAACTATGACTGCAAACCATTTGGCCCTCCTCCCAGAAAGAGTGTAAGGTGTATGTCCCCTGCCCTTGAACCTGGGCAAGCTTATGACTACTTGCTTTTATGCATACAGTTTGGCAGAAGTGAGACCATGTGACTTCTAGGACTGGCTTATAGAAGGCCATACAGTGTCCAACTTGTTTGCTAGAATATTCCCTCTGAATTTCCTGGCCTAACATATAAGAAGTCTAACTATCCTCAGACCGCCATGCTGTGAGGAAGCCCAAGCCACACGGACAGGCCATACAGGCACTCTAGCAAGTGTCCCAGCTGAGCCAAGCCTTCAAGTCATCCCAACCCAGGTGCCAGATATGTGAGTGAAGAAGCTTCCAGATGGTTTCAGCCCCAGTCATCTGAGTGGCCCCCAGTCACTCATTGTTCCCTCTGATACCCCTGTCATCGTGGAGCAGAGCCAAGTGATCATGAGCATAATAAAATGACTGTTGCTCTATGCTACTGAGTTTTGGAGTGGTTGTTGCACATTAATACATAACTGAAATGCTTGGATCAAATGACGTTCCCTGTTTCCTGACATGAAGTCCCAGCATGACTGTTGGGGGCCTACCCCCACAAAGAGAGAGGGATGGCAGGGGGTTGAGCAGATTCCAACAAACGAGTCTCAGCAAACAACCTCAAGGCCTCCACTCCATTTCCTAGCCTGATTTCACAGCAGCCTGTTGCCTACCTGGGTTCAGGAAAGGAGGTATGGACTGAGAACTCTTGACCTCCTGTATCTAAGCCCCCTTCCCAATTCTTGTTCTCCCACATAGTAAGGCAGTGCAAAGGAGGAAAGAGGGAAGTGGTATATATTTGCCATGGTAAATAGTATCATTAATTCCCTTCCCTTCCAGCCCCATGGTGGTCTTCTAGGAGAAACAGTTGCCAAGAAATGGGAACTACCTTCAGAGTTCTGGCATCTTCCTTCTGTGGCCTCTCGAGAACAGAGGAGATCATTAGAGGGTCCTCGTGTTGCCTAGCAACCTGTGAATGCTGTTTGCTATCATGTTATTAATATGATAGGAAAGTGTTTCATAGAAGACATTCATCTTGCATTAATGAAAATCAAATTTACTAATATGACACAAAATCTGTTCTTCCTTGTGACTTTCTATACTTAAGTAGCTTATTTATTGAATTAGACTGTGAGTGGTTTCCAGGCTTGAGACTGTTAAAGTTATCATAATAATGACTTTGTTTTCAATAATGTCAGATGGCCCTTCATGATGAGATTATGCAGCTCTGACTTTGTGATCACTGTTCTTAGACAAAGCCCTGCTGCCCTGGGGCCTAGCCCCATACCTGTGAACTACTCTGCCACTCGACTTCAACTTCTTCCCGCCAAGGCTCAGCTAGGCGAGGATTCTGGCTTGAGCCAGTATACCTTTAAAGAGGGCCCCACGGAATAAATGGATCTCATTCAGCACAGGCATGAAAGGAACTGGAGAAGTTATTCAGACTTCGTCTTTGATTTTTCTAAAAAAGGACAACAAACAACCCTAAATTTTCAGGCCTTCAAAAGAGAGTAATAAATACAGACAGTCCCCTACTTTCAAACACAATTTATTCCTAAAAACAAGTATGGAATTCAAATGCCCAGAAACCAAATAATAGACCCATCTCTTAAAAAAGAGAATTTGGGCGGATCATGAGGTCGGGAGATCGAGACCATCCTGGCTAACACAGTGAAACCCTGTCTCTATTAAAAATACAAAAAATTAGCTGGGCACGGTGGTGGGCGCCTGTAGTCCCAGCTACTCGGGAGGCTGAGGCAGGAGAATGGTGTGAACCCAGGAGGCGGAGCTTGCAGTGAGCGGAGATGGCGCCACTGCACTCCAGCCTAGGCGACAGAGCGAGACTCCGTCTCAAAAAAAAAAAAAAAAAAAGAATTCTCTTCCCAAAGAATTAACATATGATTGCTGAAAATGTTGTTTATTATTTTTAGCACGTGAAAGTCTCAGTTCAACAGATAGAAGTTGAAGAGTATTGATGGCTAAGATGTAAACAGACAAGTTGTATTAATAACGAATGGAATGCACAGAGCCAGTATCCAAAAGCGGAGGGCTGCATCTAAAGGCACCTAGAAAGAAGCCATATAAAAATCTAAACTGCAGAGCTAAATTTCTAGAGGTTTTTTTAAATAAAGCCTTGTTTTCTATTTATAAAAGTAGTACACGATCATTGCAGAGCCCAACACGGGGGTTGTGGCGGGGGTATGAAATAGAGAATTGCAAAGAAGCCAATTGTTAATTTTTTTGGTGTGTGTCCTTTCAAATTTTTCTCTAAATATAAAATGTGTATATAAACGATATTTCGCATGCTGATTTGCAGCTTGCTATTTTAGCTTCTCAGCATATTCTGAACATGTTCCCATTTCTTGAGATTATATTTTAATGGCGTTATTATTTTTTTTTAATTATTATACTTTCGGTTTTAGGGTACATGTGCACAATGTGCAGGTTTGTTACATATGTATCCATGTGCCATGTTGTTTTGCTGCACCCATTAACTCGTCATTTAGCATTAGGTATATCTCCTAATGCTGTCCCTCCCCCCTCCCCCCACCCCACAACAGTCCCCAGAGTGTGATGTTCCCCTTCCTGTGTCCATGTGTTCTCATTGTTCAATTCCCACCTATGAGTGAGAACATGCGGTGTTTGGTTTTTTGTCCTTGCGATAGTTTACTAAGAATGATGTTTTCCAGTTTCATCCATGTCCCTACAAAGGACATGAACTCATCATTTTTTATGGCTGCATAGTATTCCATGGTGTATATGTGCCACCTTTTCTTAATCCAGTCTATCGTTGTTGGACATTTGGGTTGGTTCCAACTCTTTGCTATTGTGAATAGTGCCGCAATAAACATATGTGTGCATGTGTCTTTATAGCAGCATGATTTATAGTCCTTTGGGTATATACCCAGTAATGGGATGGCTGGGTCAAATGGTATTTCTAGTTCTAGATCCCTGAGGAATCACCACACTGACTTCCACAATGGTTGAACTAGTTTACAGTCCCACCAACAGTGTAAAATTGTTCCTGTTTCTCCACATCCTCTCCAGCACCTGTTGTTTCCTGACTTTTTAATGATGGCCATTCTAACTGGTGTGAGATGGTATCTCACTGTGGTTTTGATTTGCATTTCTCTGATGGCCAGTGATGATAAGCGTTATTTTTTAACAACTGGATAGAGTTCTACCATACCAACGTCCCTTACTTAATTAACTGGGCTGCTCTTAACTTTTTGTTTTCATAATTAACCCTGCAGTAAACATTCTTGATGATACATCTTTTTGGCATATCCTTGATTATTTCCATTAAAACTTTTAATATTCTCAATTATTATGCATTCAATGTATTTTTATTGAACAATAGTGTGCTGCGTACTTGAAACATAGCCATTGAGACGTGCTCTCTTCCTTCACAGAGCTTAAAATTAAGTAGGAAAGATAGAAAATTGTACATGGCTGTTAAAAAAAAATTACCACCACCCAACTGAACTTTTCTCCCTCCTCTCAGTCCCACTCCTCTGGCCAACACTGACCACAGTCTCAGTTTGTGAATATGCGTTTCTCAAATGGGATTATAGTGTACATGTTTTCTTCTAGTTTTTTCACTTAAGCATATGTATAAATATTGAAGTTCTTTCCATGTCAGTACACATAGTTCTCACTCTTTTTAATGGCTTTTTTATCTTTCATGGAATAGCTAAATCCCAATTTACTTAATGATTTTTCTACTAATGAACATTTAGGTTATTTTCAAGTTTGTCCTGGCATTGTATGTAATGTTACCACTGAACATATATCTCTGTGTGCATGAATGGGATTTCTGGATCAGTGGGTATAAACATTTAAATTTTGATCAAAATATTATTTTAAATTATCTTCAAAAAAGGTTATTCCCACTAACAGGACAGAAGAGAGCTTCCCCATCCTCATGAACACTGGATATATTTCAGGATTTATTGTTTGTCTATCTGCAGGAGGAAGAAAGAGTGAAAAGTGTATCTCTCATTGTGCTTTCAACTTGCATCTCTTCAGTGTCCATTGAATCTTTTCACAGGTTTATTAGTCATTTGTATTTATTCTTCTGTGAATTACGTGTCTTTCTTTGCCCATTTTTAATTAGGTTGCCTGTTTCTTTTTCATTTATGAGAATTTATTATTTTTAAAGACTAGTAATCCTTATTATGTACATTGCAAATATTTTACAGCCTGTCTTTAAAATTAGTAGACATTTTTAGGGCAGTTCTAGGTTTACAGAAGAAAATGATCAGAAAGTACAGAGTTCCTTTAAGGCCAGGAGTTTGAGACCAGCCTGGGCAACATAGCAAGACCTCCTCTCTGTAAGAAGAAAGTACAGAGCTCCCATGTACCCTCCTCCACCCCCAGCCACTTACACAGTTTCTACTATTATTTACATCTTTAGTGTGGTACATTTGATACAACTGATGAAACAATATTGATACATTATTATTAACTAAAGTTCATAGTTTACATTAGGGTTACTTCTTGATGTTGCACATTCTGTTAGTCTCGACAAATGTATACTGACATGTACCCACCTTACAGTATGAAAGAGAATGCCTTTCCACGCCTGGAAATCCTCTGTGCTGTGCCTACTCGTGCCTTCCTCCTGCCTCCCCCACAAGCTTCTGGCAACCACTCATTTTATTACTGTCTCCGTAGTTTTACCTTTTCCAGAATATCGTATGTTGGAATCATTCAGTATGTAATCCTTTCAGACTGGCTTTTTTCACTTAGTAATATGCTTTTAAGGTTACTCCATGTCTTTTTAGCACTGAATAATATTCCTTTGTCGGGATGTACCACAGTTTATTTATCCATTCACCTACTAAAATATATATTGGTGGTTCCAGGTTTTGGCAATTATGAATAAAACTGCTGTAACATGTACAAGTTTTTGTGTGGACGTAAGTTTTCAACTCTTTTGGAACTAGACCAAGGAACACAATTTTGGATGATGTGGTAAAAGTGTTTAGTTTTTGTAAGAAACCACCAAACTGTCTTCCAAAGTAGCTATATACCATTTTGCATTTCCACCAGCAATGAATGAGAGCTCCTGTTTTTCCACATCCATGTCAGCATTTGGTGTTGTTAATGTTTTAGATTTTAGCCATACTCATTGTTGTTTTTAATTTGAAATTCCCTAGTGACTTACCATATTGACCATTTTGGGATCAATAAATTTAAAATGTATATATATTTTTAACAGATCTCACTAAGTTGTCCATGCTGGTCTCAAACTCCTGGGCTCAAGCCATCCTCATGTGTGGCTGGGATTACAGGGACATGCTGTCATGCCCAACTCAAATGCTTGCTTGCTGTCTCTATGTCTTCTTTGGTGACGTGTCCAGCTCTTTTGCCCATTTTTAAATTTGGGTGTTTGTTTTCCTACTGTTGATTTTTAAGAGCTCTTTGTGTATTTTGTTTACTATTCCTTTATTGGATATGTGTTTTGCAAAGATTTTCTCCCAGTTTGTGGCTTGTCTTTTTATTCACTTTTATTATTTGTTTTTGGTATCTTTTTTTATAAAGGTTGGAATTTTTACATGATCAAACCGTCTCTAACAAAGAAGAATAACAAAATTCTTCTTTTTGAATTCTGTCTCCTACTTAGGAAAATTTCTCCACCTGGAAATTGTAAAATATGCTCCTGTTTTCTTCTGTCACTTTCGTAGCTTTGTTTTACATTGACGTCTTCATCTGGAAAACTGTGTGTTTGTGCTCAGTGTAATATAAGGATTTAATTTTACTGTTTCCAAGTGTAGAGATAATTTCCCCAACAACTCTTTCTAAATAATTCATGTTTTTTCCTACGTAATTGAAATACTACCATTATCATGCACTGAGCCAAAATCTTTTTCTACAGATAATTCAGTTTCTGAATTTCCTACCCTGTTTCTTTGCTCCATTTTGTCTGTTTCTGTACTCTTCCATGCTGTTGTAATGATTGAGACATTATAAGTTGGCTTGATATCTTTAATGTGTAGTCTTCTTAGCTATTCTTATACTTTTCCAAATGTATTATCATGTCCAACTTTATAAAACTTATTTTTGGAATTTTAACTGAGTCTGAATTGAAGTTACAGGTTAATTTGGGGTACATTTATAAAACGGAATATTACCATTCAGGTCTTTTTAAATTTTCTTCCCTGAACTCTGATAGGTTTTTTTCATAGAGCTTGCACATTTATATTTAAGTTTATTTTAGTATTTTTTATAGTTTTGTTGCTGCTGTAGATGGAATCTTTTTGTTTCATTACATTTTCCGATTTAAAAAAAAAATTGGTAGTTGGGAAAGATGTTGGTTTTATATGTTGCTCTTGTGTTGAAGTCTCTTTTTTGTTTAAGCATATTTTATTAGATTATCTTGGAATTTCTTTGACAGATGATTATCAGTTAACAATAACAGCACCTTTTTTCTTTCCTCTCCAATACTTCTACTTTCTATTTATTTTTCTTATTTTATTGAATTGCCTACAATTACACGTACAATATTAAATAGTAGTGGAGACAGTGCCTACCCTTGTCCTCTTCTTGCCGTTTATGGGAAAGAGACAATGAACAAGTAATTTTTTAAAGAGAAACTAAATCAGGGACTTCGAAGGCCAGTGCATATTTCATGAATTAGGAACATTAATGCACCTTCTTATTATCTTTCTTCCCTCAGAAAAATTAAACTGAAATGTCTCTAAAAAATATAAATGTAACTCACATTATATAATATGTTTCCAAAATGGCTGGCATGAGCTCTCATTTTGATTGCAAGAGACTCTCTTTGGGCTAAGGTCACATGTTTATATCTTTGGACTGCCATTACCTTCAGCTTTAGGTAAGAGAAACGTTATTTTAGTTATGTTCATGTTATGACATAATCAAGATCTTCCCCAAGAGGAAGTGGAGCTATCTACCCAATCCTAGAGGAGGTGATTTCCTGGAAGAAAAGAAATGCATTCCAGCCTGGGCAACAGAGCAAGATCCTGTCAAAACAAACAAACAAAAAAAAAAAACAGAAGAAACAGGAGGCATCTGAAGTCCCCCAAAGTCCCTATCACAGGATTTCTTACTAATCTTTCTTCCCAGTAGATCATATCCATGAGTAACATGAATTGCTGGGTGGTCAGTCATAATGATGTCAGCACTCATCTGCCCCGGGTGAGCACCCACATTCTTGGGCGTCAGCACCCCTTGCTTTTAGGCACTGCTCTTCTCTCCAGTCAGAATCCCTGCTGAAGCCCCAGCTGTGGTTGTGCAGGCTGGTTTCAGTGCTGCTTCGCTTTGATAAGTAACTAAGTATAGGATGTTTGAGGAATAAAAAGAAGCCCAACGTGGCTGTAGCACAGTGAGAGAAGGTCAGAAGAGCTGGATCATGTAGATCATGCGGAGGTTTGGACTTGGGATCCTTGTTTCAAAGCATGAAGGGCAGCAACATGCCAATTCATGTTTTAAACATTCCCCATATGCTGTATGGGGAATGGAGCTGTTAGGGAGACACAGCCATATCCCAGGTGAGAGATGGTACTTTGGATGGTCATATTTCAGATGTATTTTAGAGGCAGTTTGTGCAAGACTTGCTTCTAAGCTCTGGTGTTATATACAACTGCTTACTTGACTCTCAAACTTAACAAGGCCAAACTCCTGGAAGAAAACAGAGAGGAACAGCTCCTTGACATTGGCCTTGGCCTCGACTTTTGTGACATGAAACCAAAAGCACAGGGAACAAAAGCAAAAATAAACAAGTGGGTCTCCCTCAAACTAAAAAGCTTCTGTACAACAAAGGAAACAATTTCAAAAAAAAAAAAAAAAGCAACCTATGAAATGAGAGAAAGTATTTTCTAATAGGGGGTTAATATCCAAAATACATAATGAACTCGTATAACTTGATAGAAAAAATAAATAACCCAATTAAAAGTGGGCCAAAGACACAAATAGACAATTTTTCAAAGAAGACATATAGATGGCTGGGAAGTACATGAAAAGGTGTTAGACATGACTACTTAACCAGGAAATGCAAATCAAAATCGGAATGAGATGTCACCTCGTACCCAATAGGATGGCTGTTCTCTGAAATACAGGAGCTAACAAGCGTTGTCAGGCTGTGGAGGTTGGGTACCAGCCCAAATCCTGTCTCAGGATCCTCTCAACTCCTTCTTATCAAGAAACCCCTTGCGACCTTGCTCTTCCTACTGCAGTCAGCTGAATAAACCTGACTTTGTTTACACGCCAGGCTCCTGGTGGTTTTTGGCTGGTAGGAATCAACCTTTTGCTCCCTCTCCCTGTGTTCCTTGTCATTTCTTCTGCTGACACTTTACTCAAGTGTCCCTCACTGCCCCCCTGATCCCACCACCCCTCAGGAAATACTGAGATTTCCCTGGGATTGCCATCAACCGTCTTGTCATCTCTTCCTTGAACCAAACCTATCTCTTGGGGCGCTTATCCAGCTCCGTCTGTGCTATGGTCAGTCTGGCCAACTGGACGTTCCCACTTTGGACTTCTGCAGGCACTTCTGTCTCCACTTTAAAAAAGGAATGGATTCATTCCTTGTCCTTTGCCCCTGTTCACCTCTCTGTCCTGTGCTCCTGCTTCCCTGAGCCTCTGAGCCAGGGCCTGGGAATACCTGCAGATCTTTTTCCCTCACTCGCTTCTCCCTCACCTCCTAAATGTGTCTCCAGTCATCTGCTGCCATTGCAGCTGCATTTAGCAGGGCCCCTTTGCTTCTGGCCATACCCTGTCCAGTGTAGCCTCAACAAGGCTTCCAGAGCACCTGTTCTGAAACATAAATAGGACGTCCACAGCACTCACTTGTTTAAGGCCTTCCCATGGCTTTCCTTCACTTGGGAGATAAAGTCCAAGCCCCACACACAAGCATTTAGAGTCTGGCCTTGCCCACTGCCCCCCACATTGCATCCGACTGGATGCTAGAGCAGTCAAACCACCTGTCATTCCCAGCAGACCCTGCCTGCTTTGTGCCTCCACACTTTCCCAGGCCTGGAATACCCCTTGCAAACACCGGCTCCTTCTCCAGTGGTTCAGTAGATCCTCCCCGTGCCTCTGTACGCAGCGCCTGTGAGTGATGGCGGAGCTCCCGCCTGCTGTAGTGCGGCCATCATCCCACAGTATTGTACAGTATTGTGGTTCTCTTTACATGTCTGTCATCTCTTGCTGTCAGAGCACCTCTGGATGCTGGGCCCACTGCACATTCATCCTTGCATTTGAAATGATGCTCACAGGAGGCATTCAACAGACTCACTTTCTTCACCTTTCTATCTAGATCAGTGATATCCAGTAGAAATATAACAGAAGCCACATACAGAGTTGTACCCTTTTTAGTGGTCACATTAAAAACATAAAAAGAAACAGAGAAAATTAATTTAATAATATATTATATTTAACCCAATATATCCCAAACTATTGTCATTTCAACATTTAGTCAATACAAAAACAGTAATAAGCTATTTTACATTTTTGTTGCATTATCTTCAAAATTCAGTGTGTATTTTATACAGGAGGTACATCTCAATTCAGACTAGCCGCTTTTGTTTGTTTGTTTGTGTTGTGATGGGGTCTCACTCTGTCACCCAGACGGGAGTGCATGGCGCCATCTCAGCTCACTGCAACCTTTGCCTCCCAGGCTTCAGTGATCCTCCCACCTCAGTCTCCTGAGTAGTTGGGATTACAGGCATGTGACACCCCACCCAGCTAATTTTTGTATTTTTTTGTAGAGACAGGGTTTCACCATGTTGCCCAGGCTGGTCTCGAACTCCTGACCTCAAGTGATCCGCCTGCCTCAGCCACCCAGAGTGCTAGTATTAACAGGTGTGAGCCACCACACCTGGCCCAGACTAGCCACATTTTAAGTGCTCAGAAGCCACTGGTGGCTTATGGCTCCTGGACCGGACCGTGGGGGCTTCAGCAAGTGCAGCAATGGGCCTCTGTTTTCCTACCTGTAGAACAAGAAGGTTGACAAAATCTGTAATCTCTTATCTCTCCCAGCTCTAAAAAAAATGGGGCTCTGATACCTTGTGAGGAATTCAAGAGAATGTCCTCTCTCAGAGTGAAGTGTCCTTCAGCAGCTGTTGAGCTGGATCCCAGAAGTTTTGTTAACTGTGATCATTTGGTTAGAATGGAGGCTGCAGGGTTCTTCCCCTGGAAAGCTACTACTTTGAGACGATTTATATAGGTATTTTTACCTTCATAACTAATTAGCGATATTTTGAGACTATATAAATACCTTATGTCTCATAATTTCTTCTACAAATTTTAGACTCCATGGACAATTCTTGGCTGAAATAACTATTACTGCACTGTTTACTAAATGGTGATTTTTCTACTTCCATAATTCTTATGTATTTATTACTTAGCATCCTACTGTAAGGAAGAATTGTCCCTTCTCCTCCATTTATTTACTCATTCATTCATTTTTATCAGTGTGGACTTATGGATTCCTGCACTATTCTGTGGGTTGTAATCCATTACCCTCATTATTGTGTTTTGATGAGATATGAACTAGGAATATGTTAGTTAAATTTTCATGCTTGATTTTTGGAAACCACAACCCTGAAATCCTAAGAGGGACAAAAGTGAAGAAACAGTTTGTAGTTTATTATTCTCTCTGTAAAAGCTTTAGAAAAAAAAAGGAACACATTAATTAGAAAAGCCTATTTGCTGAAAGAGAATTATTTTTAACATGTATTCATTATTTATTTTTGAAATCATTTTAAACACATCTCAAACATGGTGTGTGTGTTTTGTCCTGGTCAGTGATATTTCTACTAAGCACTTTTTCAGAATTTAAAGAGCCATTACTTTAACCAAAGGAATAATAAGGGAGTGAAATATCTTGCTCTATGGGGTTTGCTAGTTCTTGCAGCCTCCACCTCACAAAAGGTCATTCTATCTGGCTCCTTTGTCCCCCTGACTCGTGGGGGTTTATATGTGCACATATACACTTTTTTTTTCTTTTCCTACAGAAAATAGATAGGAAATGGGCATGACGGTGAGTGAGGCTGAGTGGCCGCCCGGCCTAATGCTGGCCTGGGCTCTCTGCAGCCTAATTAAAGGAAAATGGTTGTGCTCTCTATGAAGAGAGAAGCAGAATGAGAGCAGACAGGCACAGGAAGGGAAGCTGAAGCACTAAGAGCTTCCCCTTTTCTGCAGAATTAAATGCTAACCTTGCCTCGTACTATTAGTGCTGAACTTATATAACAAATCAATGTAAATAGCTGGCCAACTTCCAGGGCACTAGATTCATTGTGCAAATTCAATTAGTGCAGCCCCTAAAAAACCAGCAATGTGCAAAGAAATACTGTAGATGGACTAAAAGGGAAGAGATGGAGCACTAAGTCCCAGTCCTGTACCCTGACAGCAGACACTGCTGTAAGGCACTGCCAAACCCAGCTTCCCACCATGGCAAAGTGTGGGAATGACCCGCGGCTGTGCTTTCAGGATAAACTTAAATAGAAACAAAACTCTTAAGTGTATAAACATTATGCTATTTCTACAAGAAAACTGGTTTGCTCTGGCAAGTAAGACCAAAAGTCACAGGTCAGAAGAAAATTCAGCCTGCTTGGGCTTTAGAATGCCTGGGCCTTAATTCCAGGGCCACTTTTCCCAACTGCCATCTGAATGTGTTCAGTGAACAACTGGTTTAACTATTTTGATTTACTTGGTCACCCAACATAGTAAGCAGGCAAAACCAAAGAAATAACTCCATTTGGACAGTTTGTATTTAATTTTCATCAATTCAGACACAAAAAAAGTAAAGCCTCAGTTTAACAATCTCCATGCATTTTTTATTTGTTTCCACAGAATTCTTTTTTTAAATTAAAAAAGGTCTCACTCTGTTGCCCAGGCTTGAGATCTGTGGCATGATCATAGCTCACTACAGCCTCAAACTCGGGCTCAAGCGATCCTCCTGCCTCTGCCTCCCAGATAGCTAGGACTACAGGCACGCACCACCACGCCCAGCTGATTTTTATTTTTTAATTTTTGTAGAGACAAAGGTCTCCCTATGTTACCCAGACTGGTCTCAAGCTCCTGTCCTCAATCCTCCCGCTTTAGCTTCCCACAGCACTGAGATTACAGGCATGAGCCACTGTACCTGGCCTATTTCCACATAATTCTTTAGTGAAAGACAAAACTTCAAGAAGGCTAGTTACAATGTCCTCTTACCTTTATTACTCTATAAAATGGCAGGCAAATTAATTTATGCAGTACTTTTGAATGGAGGAAAAGCATTCCCTGAGAAGAAAAACTGCAGTTATGCCAAAGAAAGACTTTCTTTGAATTAAGCAGCAAACAAAAAAGTATTTTAATATTTTAGTTTCTAATTCACACCAGAAAGGATTCGAAGCAGCCTACACAAATATATGCAATAGGATAATTAAGAACAGTAACAGTAATAATCACTGATATGGAGGCTCTCCCCTGTGCCAGGCATAACGCCAAATCTTTCACCTGGAGTGTCCCCTTAAATTCGGATAGTAACTCTTGGAACGAAGGACCATCATTATCCCCATTTTACAGCCTAAGAAGACTGAGACTAAGAGAGACTAAAGCTAACTAGCTCGAGATTACATAAGCTGACAAGCGGCAGAGCTGGGGTAAAAAGAAAAAGGGCATTAGTAAATGGGAAACTGAGGCCGGGTCAGCAACACGAATCTGAGCTGAGATGGAGAGACCACCAACGCCAGCATCTGTCTTTGTTTAGTCAACTCGCGTCCTGAGAATGCATCACCAACTCAGCTCACATGTGTTGCTTCCCACTCCTTAGAGATCAGAGCGAGGAGAGAAATGTTAGCACTAGCTAGATTCGTAATTCATGAATTAACATATTCCATCTTCTAAGCTGTTCCTGGGCTGAGTGTCTGGGATTCAGAAAAACAAATGGACAGCAGACAGATCCTTCAGGTAATTCAACTTTCTGAAAACTAAGACTCTGGTTGCAAGGGTGGCAGGGAATTTCTGGTCCTGTCCAGAGCAAATGTGACCTGATGAAGGCCCAGAAGGTCAGATTCCATGTTCTTATAGACATCAAAGGACCTAAAGGAAAACTTGTGCTTGCAAGAGAGCACAGCCTCCCCCCCTTGGCAGGGGAGGTCGTGGGGCCTGTGGGCTGGTCAGGATTTCCCTCCTAGACAGCTCTGGGTGTTCAGCTCACAGACATCACACACATCATGCTGGTCCCAGTGGCCTCCAGCAGAGGCAAACCATGCACTTGGAGCAGAGAAAGCCTTGCAAAGCAGTGCCTCCCAGCACCAGTGCTGCCAGGCAAGGGAGCCTAGGGTGTGGGAGGCACCTAGTTTTTAGCTTCTTCTTTTTTTTTTTTTGAGACAAAGTCTCGCTCTGTCGCCCAGGCTACAGAGCAGTGGCACAATCTCAGCTCACTGCAACCTCTGCCTCCCGGATTCAAGCAATTCTCCTGCCTCAGCCTCCCAAGTAGTTGGTACTACAGGCATGCACCACCACACCCTGCTAATTTTTGTATTTTTTGTAGAGACGGGGTTTCGCCATGTTGGCCAGGCTGGTCTCAAACTCCTGACCTCAAGTGATCCGCCTGCCTCGGCCTCCCAAAGTGCTGGCATTACAGGCATGACCCGCTGTGTGTGGCCGTAGTGTCAGCCTCTGAATTCCCAGGTAAACCAGGATCATTGGCAAAACACTGCTCTGTAGCATTAAGAGAGAGGAATTTTACAAGCCATTCAGAAAATAGCTGATTTCTGCTGAAAATTAGAATTTCAGTCTCAGTGCCAATGAATTGTAAGCCGTTTTTCTGTAGAGCAGGAAACATCTGAGGCCAGCTCTGCGTTGGTACAATGAGACCACAGCCAAATTATATTTCAAGGCTGCTGCTTTTTCGGTTACGTAGATCATAGCATGTGACAATTACAACTGGTCATCAAATAACCGGTTGGTTTTGCTTTCAAAATCATTAATCTTACCTTTCTAGATCTGCCTCAAAGCAATCAAAAAATTGACTGGATACAGATTCTTGCAAACTCAGGCTGAACTCAAGGAAATATTCAGTCAGATTTCCATCTCAGTCTTCGGGATTTTTTGTTGCAGGGCATCAGGGCTGTGTTTGCTGGTGTCATGGGGTCTCATTTCCAAGCAAACCCGGGAATAACTAGAAATACTTACTTGTTCCTATTCTTATTTTTGAAAATTGTACTGAAATGCATGAATTTACATTCTTTCATGAGTAGAATAAAATGATCATAACCCTACCTGTTAGTGTGAAGGCAAATTGTGCCTGTTCTCTGCAGTTAAGCCAGGTGGGGCCAGATGGGAACATGTAGGACTCTGAGGACACCGGGACTTTCCCACTGGCTTGGAGGTAGAAGTCACACATGGAAAATATTCTGTGGGTTTTCTTCCCCAGAGTGGTCAGTTTTGGACTAGTTGGAGTCTAGAGTGAAAAACATGTTCTAGCTCTGGAAACCTCAACCAAAAACATCTCCCAATTTTCATAAATTTAAGAAAAGATTTTTGTTAAAAATAGATGCTGTAGAGTCTTTGGGGTATCACAGCTGATAAAACATCCATTCTCTCTTTCCCCTTCAGGAACAGAATTCTGATTTATAGGGAAGTACATCATATCTAAAATAAATGACAGTGGTTCCCATCCTCCCATGCAACCAAGAAAGCCATATGACCAACCATTGGCCAATAAGATATAAATGGAAGTGCTTTGTGAAACTTCCAGGAACTCTCCTTAGAAGAAAGGAGATGAGTCCTCTTTTTCCCATACTTAATCCCAGAACATATATGTGATGGCAGGAGCTCAGCAGCCATTTTGAATCATGAGGCCAAGGCCCCTATGAATGTACTGTGCTCTGATGTCCATGGAACCACCCTGGCAGCCCTAGACTCCCCATCTAGACCTTCTCTACATGAAAAAAATACAGTTCTGCCTTTTGAAAGCCACAGTTACTTTGAAACTTTCTGTAATTTCAATCATATCTTATCCTAGCTAATGTAGGGGATACTTGGGAAACTGGGGTGATTAAGAGAGTTGCTAGAAAGACTCGGGAAAAAGCATAAGGAAATAGGATTTGGTTGCACAGTTTTTCAGAGCATGGGTCACACAGAACTATGGGTAGGATCTAGTTCAGTCACTTATTAACTCTGTGACCTTGGGCAACTCATTTAAGTTCTCTGAATCTATGTCTTCATCTGTAAAATGGGCCAGCATGCCCCACTTTCTAGGATTAGAATTAGGACGAAATGAGATAATGCACAGAAATGGTGTGCAACAGAGTCTGTGGGTTTGCGTCCCCAGATGAATCTAAGTGTGCCTCCAGCATGAAGCTATAATAGAACAGGATGCCTCCCAGAGTGTAGCAAGCACCCACCAGGTGGTATGCAGGATAGCTCAGGCAGCACAGCCACATCTTACTAATGATGGATTTGTTCCAACAGGAATTAGAATAAAACATAACAAGCACATCAAACCTGTGATTTCATAGATATCATTACTTAGGACAAGACAAAAGTAATTATTGCAGTTTTTTTTAAAGACAAATCAATGTAAAGAAAATTTTGGGCCAGGCCTGGTGCCTGTAATTCTAGCTACTTGGGAGGATTACTTGAGGCTAGGAGTTTGAGACCAACCTGGGCAACATGGCAAGACCCCGTTTCTAAAAGATTCCAAATAGAGAATTAGCCAGGTGTGATGGTGTGCACCTATAGTCCCAGCTATTTGAGAGGCTGAGGCGCGAGGATCACTTAAGCCCAGGAGTTTGAGGCTGCAGTAAGCTATGATTGTGCCATTGTATTCCAGCCTGGGTGACAAAGCAACACCCTGTCTCTAAACAAAAATTTTTTAAGAAAATTTGGAAGTATTCAGTAATGTAGTCACACATAAAACGATTGATTCCCAAGTGACTGAAGTTTGGCAAACACTAGCCCAAGACAGGTAGCCTAGGGATGAAGCTGCAGAGAGGACAAAGAAGTGAGGTCAAGAGGGCCACAGTTCCAGGCCTCGTGGAGCACACTCCAGCCCCCGCCTCCCCAGCATGCACCCCTCTGCAGCCCTGCCATGCCAGGCCATCATAAGTGGCTCTGACATTCTCCACCCCCACCCACCATGTGTGCATTTCTGGGGGCAGGGGCTTTCTTTCACCATGGTACCCTCAGTGCCCTTCACATGTTTGACACAGGTGTGTGGGCCATATTCGATTCATGGCAAAGAATTGAACCCTAGGTCTTCTCCTTCCTTGCAACCGTTAATGTCAGAAGCTCTGAAGACCCCTGGGACAGAGAAGAGAGGGAGAAAAGTCTACGTGGAAGCATGGGGAAGGAAGGGATGTTCGTTGAGGGGTGGAGTGATGCAGCAGAGGAAGAGGACCAGAGGAAAGCAGCCACTGGAAATAAGGAAACAGGGTTTAGGAAGGCCTCACTAGACCTGTTAGGATGGATGGATGGATGGATGGATGGATGGATGGATGGATGGATGAATGGATAGATGGGTGGATGGATAAATGGATGGATGGATGGATGGATGGATGGATGGATGGATGGATGGATAGATGGGTGGGTGGATGGATGGATGGATGGATGGATGGATGGATGGATAGATGGGTGGGTGGATGGATGGATGGATGGATGGATAGATGGGTGGATGGATAAATGGATGGATGGATGGATGGATGGATGGATGGATGGATGGATGGATGGATAGATGGATGGATAGATGGGTGGGTGGGTGGATGGATGGATGGATGGATGGATGGATGGATAGATGGGTGGATGGATAAATGGATGGATGGATGGATGGATGGATGGATGGATGGATAGAAAAAAAAAGAAAGCTAGGACATAGTTCTAGTGTTCTTAGCAGACGTCCCACCATGGAAGAGGTCATGGGGCAGAGGGGCTTTAGGAAACGTGTTTACAATCCTGCCTCCCTCTCACCCAGACCTCTTGCCAGGCTTGGCACACCCAGATGCCTGCTGTGACCCATGGAGAGGAGCAATTCTGGCCAGACTGGTGGGAAAGCAAGGACGAACCACGGCGGCCATCCCCGGCAACTGAGCTGATAGCTGCCACACGAAAACGAGGACGCAGCATTGCCTAATCTGACTCATCAAAGAAAGGCCTGAAACCCAAATTCCAAATGTCATTCAGGCCAAAGTAGATGCATCCATATATCATACCTGGGCTTGGGTATCTGTTTGCTACCATGGTATTTATCACTGCCTACCTTCTGTGTATGGAATGGAGACATGACACAGGCTGCTTCATAGAGAGGCAAGCCCCACCAGCTATGCTCTATCCTCTGGCATCACAAGATTGACATTCATGGCTGAGCTTGACGTTCAGGCAGGCATCTTAGAAGGAGAACAGTCTGCCCTCCACTGTGCCAGAAAAGACGTGTACAAGCAAGAGCATCATTCTTTAAGGAAACCCGCAGGCCTCCCTGGCGGCAGCTGCCTGCCCGGAGAAAAGTGACCTGACTTTCCAGCAGCTCTCTCTGCAGGCGTGAGTGTCAGCTGGGGAGCCTGTGAACAGCTCTAAAAGTAGACACTGTTTTTTCATGCCAAGAGAAAACTAGAATGCTTTTTATTAAAAAAAAAAAATCTTGGAAAAAGTGATATGTTTCTTCCCTGCCTCCCGCCTCCTCTTTGCCACCTGGTGCATAGTTCAGCGTGCCCCGCCACACTGTGCCAGTGCTGGAAAGAGCACGCTTGCAGTCGCAGCACTCCTTTCCTGCTGGCCAGGAAGGCCTTGGCCTTGGACTTGAGATCCCGGCCTTTAAAGGACACCTTTACCACTTCTCTTTCCCCGTAGATGTGCTGGACTTTTTCCTACAGTTTCTCCCAGTGTGTTGTGTTGATCAGCTTTCCTCGGCCTTCAGCATGTCTAATGGCCAAGCCGGCCTTCACATCCCCACTCAGTTCATGAGTCTGTCGATGTAACTGCCTGGATGAACAGGCAAGGATGACCTCTGGAGACGTCTAGTCGATTGCTTAATGATCGGACTATATCGACCAGAAATGGTTAATTCAGTTCCGCAAGTCAGAATCTCCCAGGGCTTCTTGGAAAAGTGTATTACTTGCAGAAGTGATGGGGAATTTAAGTCCTCCCAGATAAACCAGGCTGGCCATTGGCAGCATGAACAGAGACAGTAACGTCTTCTATTTCAGTCTTGAAGAGGTGTAACTTTTTTCTCCCAGCTGTGCAAAAATGATTTTTGTGGCATTGACGCACACATGCACACGGCCCTTTAAAAAGCGTGTTGGAGCCATGTGCATACCTGGCCCTCTCTCCTGAAAATTTCTAGATGACAAGCTGTGTGGGTTACTTCATGGCTCCTAGTAGTCTTCCCCTTTTGAATATAAATTGAGGAAAAAAATTAATATTTTTTATTTTTAAAATTCACAATATTCATGGAAATACAAATTTCCCAAAAGCTCATCATGAATGCTGATGGCGCCACAGTACCTGGCGGCCAAAAATGCAGAAACCTGGCCCTAAGCTTCACCAGGATCCAAGATGCTCCTCTCCTTCCTATGGATACAGAAGGAGCCTAAAGCCTAGAAATCGTTCAACCTGGGGGAGGTCTAAAACTTTTATTTTTATTTTTTTAGAGACAGGGTTTCACTCTGTCACCTAGGCTGGAGTGCAGTGGCATGATCACAGCTCACTGCAGCCTCGAACTCCTGCGCTCAGGTGATCCTCCCACCTCAGCCTCCCTAGTAGCTGGGACCACAGGTATGTGTCACCACCACATCTGGCTAATTTTTTTTTATTTTTTATTTTTTGTAGAGATGGGGGTCTCACTGTGTTATCCAGGCTGGTCTTGAACTCCTGGTCTCAAGTGATCCTCCTACCTCGGCCTCCCAAAGTGCTGGGATTGCAGGCACGACACATCATACCTGGTTCCTAAAACTTTTCTTAAAGCAGAATTTCCTCCTAACATCATTGTATCAAAAGGAAACCATCTTCATTTGACTCAGTGTTACAATCAGTTGTAAAATAGGTTTGGTTAAATTCAGAGCTTTTCCAATTTGAATGATGAAAGCTGCCATGCTGCTGCTGTAGGATGATTTTAGGAAGCCCACAGGATCCGAGACACCCTCACTCCTCCTGACCACCTTCACCTGGGAGCCTGTAGCTGGTGCTAAAGTTCTCCTTGGATAGGGGAAAGCAGCCGGGTCTGAGCCCCGCCCTCACCATGCAGGTCTCTGCCAGGAGCTTGGGCCCCGAGGCCCAGCCCTGGGCTAGCCACTGTGATAACCCGGAGTGCACAGCCCTAAGTCGCAAATCCATTCCCTTTAGAGTTGCTGGCAAGTGTGATGGGTATTGTGTGGTTGGGAGAACACCACTCTATTTCTGAAATAAAACCTGGACACTAGGATTTTTTTCAATGTTTTACAAAAATTGTTACACAGCCTCCATTTTCTCTAATACAATTCAAGTTCCTCCAAAGTTAATTTGCCAGGGGTTCAGAGGGAGGCAAGGAGAGAGGGTGAGTAGGCAGAGCATAGAGGGCTTTTTAGGGCAGTGACGCTATTCTGCATGATAAGGCTGTGGGAACCCGGGTGTTTAGATGGAGGGCCGGAGCTCGTGGCAGGCCACAGTGGGTTCCCAAGGGAAGTGGGACTTCACAGAACCCCCTCTCTGAAGCAGACGATGAAGGGTCTCCGACGGGCAACACAGAGGGCAGAGTCGTAAAGGCGCTGGGCAGGGAGCATGGCCCGAGAGCACCTGGGCTGTTGGAACAGGCAGCACTAGAAATGAGGAATGCAGCCAGCAGGCGGTTCCGCCACCAGACGGAGGTGGCCGTAGACCCCCAAAACCAAGGGAGTGGGAGCTCCGATGGTGCCATGGAAACAAACATGGGAGATTTCAGCCGCTGAGGAAAGACAGTGTGTTAACAGCTGGGTGAACATACCACCTGAACAGCAACGCGGGCGAGTCAGCAGGAACTGATGCCGTGTTGCGATCCAGCGAGTGGGCGTGGGGTGAGGCCTGATACCGCTGAGTGCCAGGCTGTCCCTCACACAGACTCTCGGCGTTGTATCTGTCCTCTAGTGCCCCCGTGGCCCCTGGGACACTTTACCTCCATCCCTAAGAACTAACTTTTACGTCTTGGAAAACGGAAGGTGCCCATCCACGTGGGGGCACCAGGTTTTTCCTTCCCCTGTGCGCACACATGACATCCATAAACAGTAATAAGGACAGCTAGCTCACATCCAGAGGAGAGCAAAGCCCACCTGAGCTACATGGCTTTGACCCTGAAGCAGTTAAGTTCCCTGTTCCAAGACACTTAAAGTCAGAGTTAAAATACCAATAAGAGTTCTTGGTTATTCCAAAAATGCATCAAATTTTCCACTTAAATAAAGGATAATCTTATTATTCTCCATATAAGAAAGCATTTCAACTTTCAGTGAAAAGTTAGCAAATATGAACACCAAAAAATGCATCTCTTCTACAAGAGATTCAATTAAGCGTTGATGCGACCGTGTGAACAGCATGTTGCAGCACCAAGGCAGCCTGTTTTTCTGGCCATTATTAATCCAGAAACCTTAATGATGAACAACATTTGTGTTATTGTCTACCCAAATTTAATTTATTTATGCAGCAGTTAATCTTGCAATCTGTTTTTCTCAAACGAGGGCAGATAATGGAGACACCGTTCTTTACAAGTCTTCAGGCTTTTAAATTCTGATAAAATCAGGATTCTTCACTGGGTCTTGCCCCAGCTCTGAATTAAACCACTTTAAATGTAATTATGGGACCTGGCCTTACAGCAGGAACATCCATTTAAAAAATTGATTGGTCAGGCTGTTCCACAAGACATTTTATGAGCAAACGATTGCAATGAGGCCAGAACTGTAATTTATAAAGGCAAAAAAGCAGGTAAATACTTTATTAGTGGTAATGAGAGGGTTGCCAGCTCACTGAGTCTCTTCTTTCCTTACCAGCTACTTCACCGAGCCGTGGTGCCTGGCCCTGTTCCACGATCGTTTTATTGATCTCAGGAAAGAGTTACGCCAAATCTTAGCCTCCAAGGAGGTAAGAGTGATTAATGGATATGTGGATTATTCCGTGCAAATTATAAGCAGCTGATAGCTGTTGATCATTTAGACTTTTCCCTACATTCCCACTTTATGGTTTTACTTTTTAAAACAACTGTGTCTCCTATCAACAAACTGTGGAGCATGTAAATGCAGACTGTGATATTTCAGGGAAAGTGATTTTATTTAAATCTTTTTATAGGGGGCAAATTTCTTTTTCCTTTTTATAACAAACTATATTTTTCTGATCAGCTCAGAATGCTGGCAGAAAACTGAATCTGAGTTGCATCTACTTGCCCTCAAGAACGAAGGTTGCATTCCTTTAGTTTCTTTTTTTTTGTTTTTTTTGAGACGGAGTCTCGCTGTGTCACCCAGGCTGGAGTGCAGTGGCGCGACCTTGGCTCACTGCAAGCTCCGCCTCCCGGGTTCACGCCATTCTCCTGCCTCAGCCTCCCGAGTAGCTGGGACTACAGGCGCCTGCCACTGCGCCCGGCTAATTTTTTGTATTTTTTTTAGTAGAGACAGGGTTTCACCGTGTTAGCCAGGATGGTCTCGATCTCCTGACCTCGTGATCCGCCCATCTCGGCCTCCCAAAGTGCTGGGATTACAGGCGTGAGCCACCGCGCCTGGCCGCATTCCTTTAGTTTCTGCCTGTGTTTGCCAGCCATTTGCGGAACATGTGTGTGTGTCTTCTTTTAAAGATGTACAGGGAAGCCATCCAGTGTGCCTCAAAAGCACACTCCTTTTATAACCAGAACTTCTTTCTCAAAATACTACAGAATCAACTGGACATTAGGCTGCATAGCCCAAGGGCTCCATGCTCAGCAAGAAATTTGACTCCGAAGTATAAATAGTGAGGTATTTGTGAAACTTTAAGTTAAAATGGGAGTCTCTAGCAGAACCGTGGAACGTTAACAGCTGTGCTCAGTGAGTGGTCGAATCTCCAGCCTGGCTCTACCCTGCTTCAGTCAGCGAAGGGCTGAGGCCTGGGTTAGCTTCTATCTCATGTTACCGTCTATATGGGCAACTCCCGCATCTCCATTGTCACTTCCACCTGGGAACGCCCACACACCTTATTGGACGGCACCGCTAGGGAGCGCGCACCCCGTTCCCAGTGCGTTCCCCACTTAATCACAGCTCTTGCTGTGATTTAAGGAGAGTGTAGGAGCCACTGTTATCATCTTGACTTTCCCCGTGAAGAAACTGAAGTTTAGAGGGGTTTTTGGAGTTTTTTGTTTTTGTTTTTGTTTGAGATGGAGTCTCCCTCTGTTGTGCAGGCTGGAGTGCAATGGCGTGATCTCAGCTCACTGCAACCTCTGCCTCTCAGGTTCAAGTGATTCTCCTGCCTCAGCCTCCCGAGTAGCTGGGATTACAGGCACCCGCCACCACCCCCAGCTAATTTTTGTATTTTTGGAGAGACAGGGCGCCATATTGGCCAGGCTGGTCTTGAACCCCTGACCTCAGGTGATCCGCCCGCCTCCGCCTCCCAAAATGCTGGGATTACAGGCGTGAGCCATTGCGCCCGACCAGCTTAGAGATTTTAAATCAGCTCCATGGCGACACCGCAAGCTTCACACTCTGGGGTGTCTCACCCCAAAGCTGGGAACATGGTTAAAGAACCATACAGGGCCAAAATGCGTGTCCTGGGACCTTCTCCTCAGTGCCCCCACTTTTCAGTTTCACTCCCAGGGTCCAGCTGGGAACTGTAAATCATTTCCTAATCTGAAGCAGGCTTAGATTGGGAAACACAGGTTTAAAGTTGAAACCAAACAGCAGTGGCTTAGGATCCAGCAGGTAAATGCAGCTGAGGGAAGTGGAGGGCTGGGTGGCTGAATGCTCAGGTCAGAGGCTGCTGAAGGCATGCATGTGGCAATGGAATCCATTAAAGATGCTGCAGGCCAAACAGGGCCCTGCGCTTCACCCAGGGCTACAGGAGGCCAACCTAACTGGAAAACAAAGCCCGAGTTGTAAGCCTGGGGCTCACTGACTGCTCAGCTCCTCAGACACCTTCCTTCCTTGCAGAATGTCATCTGCAGCTTCCTACTGCCCCTACAGTAAAGGGCCCTTCGTTTCCAAGTGATCCCATCAAAACTCTGTGCCTCCGTCTTTCTTAACCTCAGATCTGAGCTCTTCAGTTAACATTGTGCACAAAGCCAGGGGGTTTTAGTCTCAAAGCTTAAAAGGGAAGCCATGGAAACTGTCAAGCCCAAGGCATCCACCACTTTTCATGCAACTCACTGAGATACCCTCAAACTTTTACCTGTGTACGGATATTTGCTGTGGACCCGTTTGCTATGAATGAACTCAGTGTGGACAGCGGGCCCAGGCAGCAGACCAGAAGTGGCCACGGACATTTGCCCAAGACACACTAAAGGCCCTCCAGCCATTCTTGTGGGTCTTGTTGATTTCCAGAAAATGAAACCTCTGGAAGAAAAAAATCTCCATCGGAGGATTGTTCTATTTTCAGCATTTCGTTTGTCAAATGGGAAAGGCCACAGGAAGTGGTGATGCATAGAGTGGTGTCTGCCTAGCTCAGCTGGACTACGCAGTGTGGCCTCTGCCAGACCCTCCCATTCCTGCAGAACTGGGGCCAGCCGTTCCCACCTTAGAGAGCTGTAGAGGAGTAGCAGAGGGGAAGTGTGGCCCAGTGAGTGCCGGCCACCACGAGCAGCAGCAGAGGTGACAGTGGAGAAGGGCTGCTGTGGAAATGACAGCCACACAAGCAGATATACAGGAATTTCACCGAAGAGTCTGGTGTTAGGAAAATAAAATAAAATGAATAGCCTGCACTAAAGAATAATAGTAATTTCTTTTCTCAAATATTGAAATGAGGTACAAATGGCCAACAGGTATATGAAAAATGCTTAACATCACTAATCGTCAGAGAAATAAAACTCAAAACTGCAGTGAGATATCATCTCACCCCAGTGACAATGGCTTTTATCCAAAAGACAGGCAGTAACAAATGCTGGCGAGGATGTGGAGAAAGGGGAACCCTCGCATACTGTTGGTGGGAGTGAAAATTAGTATAGCCACTACGGAGAACAGTTTGGAGGTTCCTCAACAAGCTAAAATAGAGCTGCCATATACCCAGTCCCACTGCTGGGTATATATCCAAAAGAAAGGAAATCAGTGTATCGAAGGGATACCTACACACTCATGTTTATTGCAGCACTACTCACAATAGCCAAGATAGGGGATTAACCTAAGCATCCAACAGGTGAATGGATAAAAAAAAAAAAAATGTGGTCTATATACACAATGGAGTATTTCCCAGCCATAAAAATAAGGAAATCCTGTCATTTGCAACAACATGGATGGAACTGGAGGACATTATGTGAAGTGAAATATCCCAGACACAGAAAGACAAATATTGTATGTTCTACACATGTGTGAGAGCTTAAAAAAAATAAAACTTAACTCTTGGAGATAGTCGAATGATGGGTACCAGAGGCTGTGAAGGGTGGCAAGAAGTGGGTGGATAAGTGTGGATGGTTAATGGGTACAAAAATACAGTTAGATAGGATGAATAAGATCTAGTATTTGGTAGCATAATAGGGTGACTATAGTTAACACTAATTTATTTTGTATTCTAAGATAACTAAAAGAGTGGAATTGGAATATTTCTAACACAAAGAAATGATAAATGCTTGAGGTGATGGATACTCCATTTACCCTGATTTGATCATTACACATTGTATGCCTGTATCAAAATATCACATGTACTCCATAAACATACACAACTATTATGTACTCATAATAATTAAAATTAGTTTTTTGTAAATATTCAAATGATGTAAACCATTTTATTTCACTTTCTACCTTGTCTTCAGGGAAGTACAGAAGTTCAATCCCATTAACTATGATATCCTAGAGCTTGGTATATTAATTTTCTTCTTCCACATGTAAAGAAAGGAAGAAAAGACTATTATCTATTATCTATGAATATTGTTAGAAGTCATCTGTTATGAAGATTAGAATCGTTATAACATGGGCCGGGTGCATGCTTGTAATCCCAGCACTCTGGGAGGACAAGGCAGGCAGATCACCTGAGGTCAGGAGTTCGAGACTAGCCTGGCCAACATGGTGAAACCCAATCTCTACTAAAAATACAAAAAATTAGCCAGGCATGGTGGAGAGTGCCTGTAATCCCAGCTACTCAGGAGGCTGAGACAGGAGAATCTCTTGAACTCAGGAGGCGGAGGTTGTATTGAGCTGGGATTGCGCCACTTTAGTCCAGCCTGGGAGACAAGAGCAAAACTCTATGGCTCATGCCTGTAATCCCAGCACTTTGGGAGGCCGAGGCAGGTGGATCACCCGAGGTCAGGAGTTCGAGACCAGTCTGGTCAACATGGTGAAACCCTGTCTCTACTAAAAATACAAAAATTAGCTGGGCATGGTGGTGGGCGGCTGTAGTCCCAGCTACCCAGGAGGCTGAGGTAGGAGAATTGCTTGAACCTGGGAGGTGGAGGTTGCAGTGAGCCCAGATCGTGCCATTGCACTTCAGCCTGGGTGACAAGAGCAAAACTCCGTCTCAAAAAAAAAAAAAAAAATCTTTATAACATTTGTTTTTAAAAAGCAAACTCATTCCAAGATATCTGAAATGCTCCTGTAGAGGTAAAGAGAGGAACACTGGCACTGCATTATTTAGCTGCAGGCAAAGCCACAGCATCACTGACCAATAAAACTGAAATTTTATTCAGTCAAAATGATCCTTCAAAATCCTTTAGGAAAGATATAACAATTATAACCATATACTCACTGAACAAAAGAACCCCAAAATATATTAATAAAAGCAGAATTGAAAGAAGAAATAGTTCTAAAATAATAATGCAGACTTCTGTATTTTACTTTCAATAATGACTAGAACAACCAGACAGAAGATCAATAAGGAAATAGATGACTTCAATAGCACTATAAGCCAAGTGGACCCAATGGTCGTGGATGAAATTCTCTGTTCAACAGTAGAATGCACATTCTTCTCAAGTGCACACAGAACATTCTCCAGGATAGGCTATATGTTAGACCACAAAACAAGTGTCAATACATTTTAACAGATTAAAATTATACAAAGTATATTCTCCAACCACAACGGAATGAAGCTGGAAATCGGTAACAGAAGGAAGATTGGAAAAATTCACAAATTTGTGGAAGTTAAATAACACATTCTTAAGCAACGTGGGTCAAAAAAGAAATAAAAAAGGGATATTAGAAATGCTAATAGATGAATGAAAACTAAGATACAACATACCAACATTTATGAGATCCAAAGAAAGCAGAATTTAAAGCTATAAGTGCCTACATAAAAAGAACTCAAATCAATAACCTAATTTTATAACTTGAGGAACTAGAAAAAGAAAACCAAAGTAAGCCTAATGCCAGCAGAAGAAAAGAAATAATAAAGATTAGAACAAAGATAAATGAAATAGAGAATAAGAAAATAGAGAAAAATCAATAAAACCAAAAGTTAGTTGTTTGGAAAGATCAACCAAATTGATAAACCTTTAGCTAGACTGCCTAAGAAAAAAGACTGCAATTACTAAAGTCAGAAATAGAAGTGGGGACATTACTATCGACCTTACAGAAATAAAAAAGGATTATGAGAAAATGCCATGAATAATTATTTGCCAACCAATTACATAACCTAGATGAAATGGACAAATTATTAGAAATGAACAAACTAGGCTGGGCACAGTGGCTCACGCCTGTAATCCCAGCATTTTGGGAGGCCAAGGTGGGCCAATCACGAGGTCAGGAGTTCGAGACCAACCTGACCAACATGGTGAAACCCCTTCTCTACTAAAAATACAAAAATTAGCCCATCATGGTGGTGCATATCTGTAATCCCAGCTACTCAGGAGGCTGAGGCAGGAGAATCGCTTGAACCTGGGAGGCAGAGGTTTCAGTGAGCCGAGATCACACCATTGCACTCCAGCCTGGGCCACAGAGCAAGACTCCATCTCAAAAAAAAAAAAAAAAAAAAAAGAACAAACTAAAAACTGACACAAGAAGAAACAGAAAATCTCAACAGAGCTATAACAAGTAAAGATCTTGAATCAATAATCAAAAACCTCACACAAAGAAAAGCCCAAGACCAGATGGCTTTGCTAGTAAATTCTATCAAACATTTAAAGAATTAACACCAATTCTCTTGAACTCTTCCAAAAAATAGAAGAGGTTGGAACTATTCAATGAGATCAGCATTACGCTAATACCAAAGCTAGACAAAGACACTGCAAGAAAATAAAACTTACAGACCAACACCCCTTTTAAATTTAGAAGCAAAAATAGCCAGTAGATTATTAGCAAGCCAAATCCAGCAGCATATTAAAGGACTAAACATCCAGCTGAGTGAGATTTACCCCAGGAACGTAAGGGTAGTTCAACATATAAAAATGAATCAATGTAATACACCACTTTAATAGAACAAAGGGGAGGCTGGGTGCGGTGGGTCACGCCTATAATCCCAGCAATTTGGAAGGCCAAGGCAGGCAGATCATTTGAGATCAGGAGTTAGAGACCAGCCTGACCAACATGATGAAACCCTGTCTCTAGTAAAAATACAAAAAATTTAGCCAAGCATGGTGGCACACACCTGTAATCTCAGCCACCCACAAGGCTGAGGCAGGAGAATCTCATGAACCCAGGAGGTAGAGGTTGCAGTGAGCCAAGATTGTGCCACTGCACTACAGCCTGGGCAATAGAGCGAGACTCCGTATCAAAAAAAAAAAAAAAAAGAAGAACAAAGGGGAAAAAACACTATCATCTCAATTGGCGCAGAAAGAGCATTTGACAAAATCAAATACATTCTTATGGTAAAAACACTAAAAAAAAAAAAAAAACTGTCAATAGAAGGGAATGTCTCCAATCTGATAAAGGATGTTTATGAAAAACCCACAGATAACATTACACTCAGTAATGAATTACTGAAACCTGAATTCTTATCCCTGAGATCTGGAATAAGACAAGGATGCCTGCTTTCACCACTTATATTCAGCATGGTTTTGGAAGTTCTAGCCAGAGCAATCAGGCAAGAAAAAGATATAAAAGACATCCACATTGGAAAGGAAGAAATAAAACTATCTCCATTCTCAGGTGATGTGATCCTAAAGAATCCACAAAATAACTATTAGAGCTAATAAATGAAATCAGCAAAGTTGCAGAATATGGAACCAACACACAATAATCCATTGTCTACATTATCAGTTGTATTAATCTGCTTTAGATTAAATTGCTTTAGAAGAACACCTGAGACTGGATAATTTATAAAGAAAAGAGATTTGGCTCATGGTTCTGCAGGCTGTACATTAAGTACATGTACTGACATCTGCTTCTGGTGAGGGCCTCAGGAAATTTCCAATCATGATGGAAGGTGAAGGGGGAGACAGTGCATCACGTGGCAAGACAGGGAGCAAAAGAGAGAGGGAAGTGGTGCCAGGCTCTTTTAAACAACCAGATCTAGCATGAACTCAGAGTGAGAACTCACTCATTACCACGAGGACAGCAGCAAGCCATTCATGAGGGATCCTCCCTAAGACCCAAACACCTCCTCCAGGTCCCACTTCCAGCATTGGGGATCACATTCCAGCATGAGAGTTGAAGGGGACAAAACATCCAGACCATATTAGCAGTTAATAATTTGAAAATGAAATTAAGAAAACAATGATAATTATTATAATAGCATTAAAAAGAATAAAATACTTGGGAACAAATTTAACCAAAATAGTACAAGGCTTATACACTGAAAACTGCAAAACATTTTTGAAAGAAGTGAATGACTACCTAAATAAATGGGACAACATCTGTGTTCATGCATTTGAAGACTTTATATTGTTAGGATGGCAATACCACCCAAAACAATCTACAGTTCAGTACAATCCTGTCAAAATTCCAAGGGCATTTTTAAAAAGAAATGCAAGTCCTAAGTTCCTATGGAAATGGAAGGGACTCCAAATAGCCAAAACTATGTTGGAGGAAAAAAAGAACAAAGTTGAAGAACTCACATTTTCTTACTACAAAGCAACAGTAACCAAGACAGTGTTGTACTTGCATGAGAATACATATATAGATCAATGGACTAAAATTCAGAGTCCAGAAGTAAACCTATTTACATGAAAATATGTTCAGCATCATTAATTATTAGGGAAATGCAAATCAGAACCATAATGAGATACCACTTTACATCCACTAGGATGGCTATAATACAAAACAAGGGGAGAAATAGTGAAGATATGGGGAAAATGGGAACTGAATTGCTGGTGGCAACATAAAATTACGCCTGCTATAGAAAATGTTTTGATGGTTCCTCAAAAAGTTACACACAGAATTACCCTATGACTCAGCAATTGCACTTCTAAATATAGATCCAAAAGAATTGAGGCCAGACATGGTGGTTCATACCTGTAATCCCAGCACTGTGGGAGGCTGAGGTGGGCAGATCATCTGAGGTCAGGAGTTCAAGACCAGCCTGGCCAACATCGTGAAACCACATCTCTACTAAAAATACAAAAATTAGCTGGATGTGGTAGTGTGCACCAGTAGTCCCAGCTACTCGGGAGGCTGAGGCAGGAGAATCACTTGAACCCAGGAGGTGGATGTTGCAATGAGCCGAGATCACACCACTGCACTCCAACCTGGGTGACAGAACAAGACTCCATCTCAAAAAAACAAAACAAACAAAGAATTGAATGAGGTATTCTAATGATTGCTTGTACAAGAACATTCAAAGCAGCACTGTTTAGAACAGCCAGAAGGAGGAAACAACCCAAATGTCCATCAACATATCAATGGATAAACAAATGTGGTCTAGCCACGCAATGGAATAGTATTCAGCCATGAAGATAAGTGAGGTACTGATACAAAGCACATGAATCTCAAAACATTATGCTAGAAGGCAGAGAAAGCATTTGACAAAATGTGCATCCTTTCATGATTTAAAATAAAAAACCTCTCAACAATCAGGTATAAAAGGAATGTTCCTGAACACAATATAAGGCCATATATGACAAGCCCACAGCTAACATCATTCTCAGTGGTGAAAAGTTGAAAGCATTTCCTCTAAGATCAGGAACAAGACAAGGATGCCTACTCTTGCCACTTCTATTAAACATGGGATCAGAAGTCCTAGCCAGAGCAATTAGGGAAAAAGAAGAAATAAAAAGCATCCAACTAGGAAAGGAAGAGGTGAAATTGTCTCTGTTTGCTGATGACATGATCTTATATACATAAAATCCTTAAAGACTCCACCAAAAAACTGTTGGAACTGATAAGTGAGTTCAGTAAAGTTGCAGGATACAAAACCAACATACAAAAGTCAATAGTGTTGGCTAGGCGCGGTGGCTCACACCTGTAATCCCAGCACCTTGAGAGACCACAGCGGGTGGATCACCTGAGGTCGGGAGTTCAAGACCAGCCTGGCCAACATGGTGAAACCTCATCTTTACTAAAAATACAAAAAATTAGCCAGACGTGGTGGTGGGTGCCTGTAATCCCAGCTACTAAGGAGGCTGAGGCAGGAGAATTTCTTTTTTTCTTTTTTTTGAGACAGAGTCTCACTCTGTCACCCAGGCTGGAGTGCAGTGGCGCAATCTCGGCTCACTGCAAGCTCCACCTCCCGGGTTCACGCCATTCTCCTGCCTCAGCCTCTCCGAGTAGCTGGGACTACAGGCGCCCGCCACTACGCCTGGCTAAATTTTTGTATTTTTAGTAGAGACGGGGTTTCACCATGGTCTCGATCTCCTGACCTCATGATCCACCCGCCTCAGCCTCCCAAAGTGCTGGGATTACAAGCGTGAGCCACCGCGCCTGGCCAGGAGAATTTCTTGAACCCAGGAGGCGGAGGTTGCAGTGAGCTGAGATCATGCCACTGTACTCCAGTCTGAGCAAGACTCTGTCTCGAAGAAAAAAATAATGTTTATATACACTAACAATAAACTATCTGAAAAAGAAATTAAGAAAGCAATTCCATTTACAAAGCATCAAAAAAAAATACTTACGAGTTTTTAACCAAGGACTTAAAAGATCTGTATACTGAGAGCTGTAAAACATTGATGAAAAAAATTGAAGCCAACACAAATAAATGGAAAGATATCATGTGTTCATGGATTAGAAGAATTCATATTGTTAAAATGTCCATACTAACCAAAGCAATCTTCAGATTCAATGCAATTCCTATCAAAATGCCAATGTCATTTTTCACAGAAATAGAAAAGACAATCTTAAAAATCATATGGAACCACAAAAGACCCACAAATAGCCAATACAATCTTGAGAAAAAAAAAAAACGGAAGGCATAACACTACCTGATTTCAAAATATATTTCAAAACTATAGTAATCAAAACAGCATGTGTATTAGTCCATTTTCACACTGTTATAAAGAACTTCCCTGAGACTGGGTAATTTACAAAGGAAAGAGGTTTAATTGACTCACAGTTCCATATGGCCAGGGAAGCCTCAGGAAACTTACAATCATGGTGGAAGGGGAAGCAAGCACCTTCTTCACAAGGTGGCAGGAGCATGAGAAGAGCAAAGGAGGAACTTCCAAACACTTATAACCATCAGATCTCATGAGAACTCACTCACTATCATGAGAACAGCATAGTTCTCAGCATCGTTCGCCCCCATGATCCAAACACCTCTGTCTTTCACAGACATGTGGGGATTACAAATCGAAATGAGATTTGGGTGGAGACACAGAGCCAAACCATATCAGCATGGTACTGCCATAAAAACAGATAAATGTACCAGTGGGACAGGATAGAGAGTCATAAATAAACCTACACATTTACAGTCAATTTGTTTTTGACAAAAGTGCCAAGAACACACAATGGGGAAAGGACAGTCCCTTCAATAAATGGTATTGGGAAAATGGGAAAATTCCACATGCAGAAGAATGAAATTGGACTCTTCTATCAGCCCATACACAAAAATCAATTCAAAATGGAGTGAAGACTTAAACATAAGATCAGAAACTGTAAAACTTCTAGAAGAGAACATAGGAGAAATACTTCTTGACGTTAGTCTCAGAAAGGATTTTTTTTGGATGTGACACCAAAAGCACAGGCAACAAAAGCAAAAACAGACAAGTGGGTCTACATCAAATTTAAAAGCTTCTGCTCAGCAAAGAAAACAACAGAGTGAAGAGACAGCCCACAGACTGGGAGAAAATATTTGCAAATCATACATCTGATTTGATGTATGATATCCAGTTTTGGCTAATATCCAAAGTATATAGGGAACTCACACAACTCACTAACAGGAAAACAAATGACCTGATATAAACATAAGCAAAGGACCTGAATAGACACTTCTCAAAAGAAGACATACAGTAGGTCCTTGAATAATATCCTTTCGTTGTAACATTGATGAGGAAAAGAAAGTCATTCCCGGGCCACTGTCTGTGGAGTTTGCATGTTCTGCCCATGTCTGTGTGCATTGTGGGTTTTCACCAGGTATACTGGAGTTCAAAGATCAGAAGAAAACAAAACACTACGCTAAGTGAAAAGAGCCAGACACAAAAGTTAACTGGCATGTCTAAATGGTCCCAGTGTGCGTGAGTGTGGGTGCAGGTGTGGATGGAAATGTACCCTGTGATGGGAGGGGTCCTGTTCATCATGGGTTCCTGCCTTGTGCCCTGAGCTGCCCGGAGAGGCTCCAGCAACCCACCACCCAGAACTGAAATAATTCGGTAAATAATTACCTTACTTGTTTATGTTAATCTTTCTTAAATGTATTATAGCCCACAATTATTTTAGTGTTTAATATTAGAAGTGTTTTTGATCTTTATTTAGAAGCTTGGTGATGTTTTTGTGACCAGAAATATGCTGTCGGAACTTCATTCTTGTTCTTATCAATTAGCCTATGGTAAAATTGGTTTTGTTATATGTCATCTCACTTAAAGTGACAGTTTCCAGGAAGCTATGAGGACTTACTGTGACCAAAAGATATATTTTAAAAAGGATCAACTTCATGAATCATCAGGGAAATGCAAATTAAAACCACAGTGAGCTACCACCTCACCCTTGTTAGTATGGCTGTTATAGATAAAAGGTTGGCAAGGATGTGGAGAAAAGGGAATTCTTGTTCACTGTTGGTGGTAATACAGATTGGTTCAGCCATTTTGGAAAACAGTATGGAGGTTCCTCAGAAAACTAAAAATAGAATTACATATGATCCAGCAATCTCACTTTTGGGTATGTATCCAAAAGAAATAGAGTCAGTGTATCAAAGAAATATCTACATTCCTATGCTAATTGCAGCTTATTGCAGCTTATTCAAAACAGCCAGGACATGAAATGAACCTAAGTGTTCATCAACAGATGAATGGATACAGAAATTATGGTAAATATGCACAATGGAATACTATTCAGCCTTAAAGAAAAGGAAGTTCTGTTCTGTCATTTTCAACAACATGGATGAACCTGGAGGGCATTATGCTAAGTATAATAATTCAGGTATGGCCGGGCACGGTGGCCTGTAATCCCAGCACTTTGGGAGGCTGAGGCAGGTGGATCATTTGAGGTCAGGAGTTCAAGAGCAGCCTCGCCAACATGGTGAAACCTTGTCTGTACTAAAAATACAAAAATTAGCCAGGCAGTAGTAGTATGCACCTGTAATCCCAGCTGCTCAGGAGGCTGAGGCAGGAGAATTGCTTGCACCCAGGAGGCAGAGGTTGTGGTGAGCCAAGATCGTACCACTGCACTCCAGTCTGGGTGACAGAGTGAGACCTTGTCTCAAAAAAA
Source organism: Nomascus leucogenys (assembly GCF_006542625.1). Taxonomy (NCBI): domain Eukaryota; kingdom Metazoa; phylum Chordata; class Mammalia; order Primates; family Hylobatidae; genus Nomascus; species Nomascus leucogenys. Next base: position 44,786,734 of record NC_044393.1, on the reverse strand, counting down.
AAAAAAAAAATCAGGTACAGAAAGACAAATACTGCATGATCTCACTTACATGTAGAATCTAAAGAAGTTGAATTCATAAGGGTAATGAGGTGAGGAAGGGGTGGTCACACTGTGTGAAGGGAGATGGTCACACTGAGGGGAGGTGGTCACACTGTGTGAAGGGAGATGGTCACACTGAGGGGAGGTGGTCACACTGTGAGAGAAAAAGTAATCATACTGTGAAAGGGAGTTGGTCACGCTGAGAAGGGAGGTGGTCACACTGTGTCAGGGGAGGTGGTCACACTGTGAGAGGGGAGATGGTCACACTGAGGGGCGGTGGTCACACTGTGAGAGGGAAGGTGGTCACACTGTAAGAGGGGAGAAGGTCACACTAAGGGGAGGTAGTCACACTGTGAGGGGAGGTGATCACACTAAGGGGAGGTGGTCACACTGTGAGGGGAGGTGGTCACACTGAGAGGAGGTGGTCACACTGAGGGGAGGTGGTCACACTGTGAGGGGAGGTGGTCACACTGAGAGGAGGTGGTCACACTGAGGGGAGGTGGTCACACTGTGAGGGGAGGTGGTTACACTGAGAGGAGGTGGTCACACTGGGGGAAGTGGTCACACTGAGGGGAGGTAGTCACACTGAGGGGAAGTGGTCACACTGAGGGGAAGTGGTCACACTGAGGGAAGGTGGTCATAGTGTGAGGGGAGGTGGTCACACTGAGGGGAGGTGGTCACACTGTGAGGGGAGGTGGTAACACTGAGAAGAGGTGGTCACACTGAGGGGAAGTGGTCACACTGAGGGGAGGTGGTCATAGTGTGAGGGGAGGTGGTCACACTGAGGGGAGGTGGTCACACTGTGAGTGAGGAGGTGGTCACACTGTGAGGGGTGGTAGTCACACTGAGGGGAGGTGGTCACACTGAGGGGAGGTGGTCACACTGTGAGGGGTGGTAGTCACACTGAGGGGAGGTGGTCACACTGAGTGAGGAGGTGGTCACACTGTGAGGGGTGGTAGTCACACTGAGGGGAGGTGGTCACACTGAGGGGAAGTGGTCACACTGAGGGGAGGTGGTCACACTGAGGGGAAGTGGTCACACTGAGGGAAGGTGGTCATAGTGTGAGGGGAGGTGGTCACAATGAGGGGAGGTGGTCACACTGTGAAGGGAGGTGGTCACACTGAGGGGAGGTGGTCACACTGAGGGGAGGTGGTCACACTGAGGGGAGGTGGTCACACTGTGAGGGGAGGTGGTCACACTGAGGGGAGGTGGTCACACTGTGAAGGGAGGTGGTCACACTGAGGGGAGGTGGTCACACTGAGGGGAGGTGGTCACACTGTGAGGGGAGGTGGTCACACTGAGAGGAGGTGGTCACACTGAGGGGAAGTGGTCACACTGAGGGGTGGTGGTCACACTGAGGGGAAGTGGTCACATTGAGGGGAGGTGATCACACTGTGAGGGGAGGTGGTCATACTGTGAGTGAGGAGGTGGTCACACTGAGGGGAAGTGGTCACACTGAGGGGAGGTGGTCATACTGTGAGGGGAGGTGGGCACACTGTGAGGGGTGGTAGTCATACTGAGAGGAGGTGGTCACACTGAGGGGAAGTGGTCACACTGAGGGGAATGGTCATACTGTGAGGGGAGGTGGTCACACTGTGAAAGAAGATGATCACAGTATGAGAGGTCATCCTTCAAGAGGCAAGTGCCCAAAAATCTGTTTATAATCTAGAGCAATATTTGCCTGAAATAAACTTTAAAAGCAGTTTTACACTATTTAACCCAGTGTCAGAACAGCAGCATACAATATGAGCTCAAAATCTTGTATAATTTTAGTAAGGTAATTGTTTTTGGTTGGTTTGATACAATTCTCCAGAAAAATTAAGGAAGAAAGAGCCAACCTCATATGCATTGCAGAATATATGCACGAGGCCTTACTGGTGGCACCCAAAGTTTTCAGCACCTCCAGTACTTAGTTGTGAGAATCAGTTGCTTTTTCCCTATCACTGCCTTTATTGCTCTAGTTTAAATCTGAATTCCTGCAACCCCCACTGACTGCTCTTTCCAATGTGTGCATAATCTCCAGCACCCCGTTGTGTCTTGCTTAGCCAAGTGGCAATGACTTTATGCCTCCATATAGCTTGAGTCTGTTTTCCTATCCATAAGCTCTTATCACTAGTAAGTTAATAATCCAAAAAAACCCTGCAAGTAATTGCCTTTTCTATTCAAAATAGAAGGAATTATTGGAAGTTGAAATAAATGTACCATCGGAGTCCACAGACTCTTGATCTAGGGTGATGTTCAAGAATCACAGTGTTTGGAAAGCACCCAGCTCAACCCTTGGGGATGTGCTTTCTAGAAGTACCCTACTCTGGAGGGCAGACATGTGGCGGTGAAGCAAATATAGCAGATGCTAACTGTGGAGTCCAGGTGCGGGTGTGCAGGTGTTCACTGGACAATTCTTCAACTTGTCTCTGAAAATTTTTATAATGAAATATTAGGAAAATCTCTACTACACTGTACCTATGTGCAGCATAAGATTCTCAATTTCAAACAACTTTATTCTTTCTGAGCCCTATCTTTTTAAATATATCAATAAAATTTGACTTGATTGTGAATTTATTCTAAGGTTTTAAAATCCCATTTCTTGGGAATTATAACCAAGAAAACTTTTCATCTAGGACCTTTCAAGTAAAAAGGTTTAATCACTCCTTTTTCTGTATTTTTAAAACAGAGGCAGGGCGTGGTGGCTCATGCCTGTAATCCCAGCACTTTGGGAGGCAGAAGTAGGCGGATCACCTGAGGTCGGGAGTTCGAGACCAGCCTGACCAACATGGAGAGACCATGTCCCTACTAAATAAACAAAATTAGCCAGGCGTGGTGGGCCATGCCTGTAGTCCCAGCTACTTGGGAGGCTGAGGCAGGAGAATAGTTTGAACTTGGGAGGTGGAGTTTGCAGTGAGCCGATATCACGCCATTGCACTCCAGCCTGGGCAACAACAGCGAAATTCCATCTCAAAAAACAAAAAACAAACAAAACAACAACAACAACAAAACAAGTATGATCTAGAGATGATTTTTATCTGAAAATGAAGGGCTTGAAATGACTAACCTGGATGACTCTTGAGGGCATTATGCTAAGTGATATAAGCCAGTCACAAAAAAAATACTACACGGTTCCACTTCTATGAGACGCCTGCATAGTCACATTCATAGAGACAGAGGTGGTTTCCAGGGCCTGGAGGATGGGAGGGTAGGGAGCTGGTGTTTAATGGAGACAGCGTTTCAGTTGATGAAGATGAGAAAGTCCTGGAGACGGACAGTGGTGAGGGTTACACAGCAATGTGAACGTACTTCATGCCACTGACCTGTACACCTAAAAATTATTAAAGTAAGACATTTTATGTTGCATATACTTTGCCACGATTAAAAATAAATTTTCAAAAGCTAGAAAAAAATGACCATCCTTGCAGAGCTGACTACTATCGTTTTCATTTTCACGAAACTGCCATTACAACTGTGCAGGGTCCAATTAATTTCTGTATCTGGCCTCTTACTGTGTTTTACAGGAGGAAGACCTTCCTTCCATAGAGCAGTTAGCCCATCAAATAGAAGATGAGGAAATCAACCCGACTGAGAAGCCCAGGCAATACCTCAAAAGAGTTTTCGAGGAATCCGTCTACAAAACCCTGGTGGAGAGAAGCACTCTTGACTACCTACGCTATAATCACTACCACCTGCCCATGTACGCGTGGCCGGGCATCATTTAGTTGTAGGCAGGGTCTCCCCTTTATGGTTTTCATTTATTTAGTTCCAGGAAACGCGCTCTGTAGAAATAGAAAAGTTCTCTGCAGCCTGGTTTGACAGCGAAGCCAGCCCCTGGTGGTTTTGTTCATTCCTTTCCTTCCCTGACTTATGCCTGTAGTTTTCTCTCATCCCAGTAGGTGGCACACGGCCGTGTGCCTCTCTTCTGGGGCAAGCTCGCTTTACAAATCCCAGGCATGTTCCTGTGCAGAATAATCCATTTCAGCAATAAAATGAGATCATACTGTGTAAAACTTGTTTTTACCTTGGGTGTGATTCTGTTTGATTTCCTGGAAACTTCTGCTGCCAGTCTTGTTAGTTCTTCACATGTTTACCCAGCAATACTTGTGGGTGATAAAAAAGAAAATGTGCCCAGAATGGAAAATTAGTAAACAGATGATGAGAAATTAAATCTATAGTCCAACATCAGAAGCAGTGATTGTGCAGGAAAGCTTACATGACCTTTGGAAAGGAGGAGGCTGTATTTGTTTCAAATTGCAGATGAGGAGCATAAAGACACAGAAAAGTTGGGTGCTCAAGGGCACATAGGTTTTAGATTAGAATGTGGTAACGTGGTAATGGGAAGTTCATCTAAGTTCATTTTCTTTGATCCTTAGCACTGTTGCTTTGCATTGGGGGGCAGGGTGAAAGGGTCCCAGTACATGTCAGCTCTAATGTGGATCAGAAACCCTTTTTCTTATAAATAAAGCAAATTAATTGTCCACTAGAAACTGCATGGATTCAGGAATGAGGGGGAACGACACAGAAGATTGTTCTCATTTATTGGGTCTCTCTTAGTAGATAGTGTGACACAATTTTCCACAGCAGGGCTTAAAATTGGTTTTTGTGAACAATTCCAGTTTTTTTCTTCATGTGTTGTATTTTATGTAAATGTTGAGCAAAAGTTGGTACAAGATAAGGGATACACAACTATTAGAAGGAAAGTCAGAGCTGGCATTACAGCATTGTGTACACATTATCAAACTCTCTGCTGCAAACTACCAACTTGTTGGAACTGCAAAGTTATTTGATATTGATATTTCTGCAAAATAAAATTGTTCCAGAATACTGGACTCTTGATTTGCCCAAGGCAGGCAAAAGCAAGCAATAAATGCTCCTAATTCCTTCACATGTGCGTTTTCCACAAATGCATGGGTCACTGGGGGGAGGGTCCAGCATTGGCCATATGGTACACACTGCGTCACTTGAATGGGGAACAATTGCTACTGGTTCACTCTTAAGAATTTGGACCTAGCACACGTGGAACCATATTTCAGGGGCTGGTGAATGAGTCGGCTCAAGCAACTCTCCTCCCCTATCCCTTTCCCCTGAAAGGACCTGGGTCAAACTCATAAGCAAAAGGAGTAAGTTTCTGTGACAGGTCCTGGGACCCTTGGATGGAGATTAACAGAACCACCTCAGAGGATCAACAGTTATGACTCCTGTGACCAAGTATTAGCATTAAAAAGCCTCCAGTCACATAAAAGTGACCCCAAATGACAATGTCAACCTTAATACCAAATCATGCATAAATGTGACAGTAAATTTTCCTTTGCTGCCTTTTGAAAAAGGAGTGTTGGTGCTCCATAAGTATCACAGCAGACCTGAAAATATCTAGAATATATTTTAGTCTACAAAGTATATTGGGTGACATTATTTTAATCCTTATCTCACACTTAGAAAGTGGGTAATTTACAGGCTATTTAGCATAGATGCTAAATAATTTCCTAAATCTAAGAATCTTAGCATATCTGTTCAGACTTGAAAACTTTATCACTGAACAAGTTGCCTAAGAATAAAGGAGGAATTCAAGAGTTGTTGGTTATAACTTACAATTGACTATTCTAAGGGCTTTGGGAAAATAACGGTGAAGATAAAGCCTGGCAAAAGGGCTTGAAACAGACCAATATTTGGACTTGGCTTGCACAAGGCATGAATTCCGTAAGTGGAATGAATGCTTGGCGTCTATACACATATTTCAGCACTTGCTGCTGAGGTGGGGACATCTTGGGCTGTAAGCCTGATCTTGGAATTCTACAGTTTTAAGCAAAGAATATTAACGAGAAAATACCAAAGTTAATTTTCCAAAGTTTTATTCTCCCAAATCACATGCAACAACCCCGCCTTCTGATGCCTCTAATTGCTCTCCCGACAGATGTCAGTTTTTAATAAAGAGTGTAACCACCGCCTTTCCAAAAATGGCTTATTATGGTTTTATTACACTCAAACATCACAGGAGGGCAAGAGAAAAATCAACGATGAAGTGAGGGAGGGAAGGAAATATGGCATGGAGCATAAAATGTAAAGCCAGCCAATCAATATTTACCCTTTCAAGAGGGAGGGAGAGAGAGAGAGAGAGAGCGCACCCGAGTGAGCCAGCGTTAGCCAAGAAGCAGGGAGCAGGGCTCGAAAGTCGCCGAGTGCGAGGAGCTGTTGATTGTTTTCTGGTTGAAAGAAGAAGTGATGATAAGGCTGGGATAAAGTGAGCGCCGGCAGGGGCGCAGAGCCCGCAGCTGTATGCTAATGCTCACAGAAACCAAGCCTCCGCGTCCCCCATTAAAGCAGGCGACCAGGAGGCCACACATCACTGAACAAATAGGCTCTCTCTAGACAAATAAAATAACACACGTTGGCCTGTGGGGAGTGGGGGGAGAGTAAGATCAGGGAGAAGAGTGGGGGGAGAGTGAAGGAGGGGGGAGGGAGAGAAGGAAAGAGAGTAGGGGAGAGGAATGGGAGACTGGGAGAGAGGTGGGGGAAGAGAGGGAGAGAAGACAGAAACAAGCGAGGAAAGAGACAGGAGAGAGGCACGAGAGGAGAGAGGGGAGCAAAAAGACAGCAAAGAGGGCTGGGGCAACTGGATGGGGAGGGAGGGACAGTGGGAAGAAGGGGCTGCGAGAGAGGAAGGGGGCCAGTTATGTGGAGGAGACCACAGGTGGGGGGAGGCACTAGGAGTGAAAGAGATGGGAGAGAGAGGATTAGGAGGGAGAGGTGAGACCGTGGGGAGCAAGAAAGGAGGGGAAAGAAAAGAAGGGAAGAGATGGAGAGAGGACAGGAGGAGGGAGAGGAGGCGGATGACAGAAGGAGGGAACCAGAGGGCGAGGGAGGAGGGCAGGGACGGGAGAAGAGGGAAAGGCGGAGGAAAGAGGAACGGCGGTGGTGGAGGAGGAGCACCCACCAACCCCATAGCAAGAACCCTTGCCAAGGAAGAAAGTATGCCCTTGTGGCCCCCAGGAGCCTGGCTGCCTCTTCGTCCTCCTGCGGCAGGCGAGGCGGGGTGCAGTTGTGAGTGGGGTAGGAGGAAGGGGAAAGGATCGGGGTCGCCGCGGCCTTTCTGGTCAGTTTCCCTGGGTTTTGTCAGTTCCGTTTGAGACGGAGGCGCACGGACCAGCGGCCGCCAGCACCTCACAGGTGGAGGACACCTCTTGCGCCCCAAGGTCAATGTCATCCCGATGGGTCCCGTGCCGTCCTGAGTCTCCCCGACCTAATTCTCTGGTTATGACTTTCTCACCTTCTGGGCTTCGCCTCTGCCAGCTTTCGCCTACATCACCCTTCCCGCCGCCCGCCCGGGCCTTCCTGCCCGCTCTCCTCTCTCCCTGGCCCGACGGTCCCACCGAGGCAAAAACAAACAGCCCTGAGGGCACTTCAAGGAGCGTGCAGTGTCCCCGACGGTACTCTCGGGGGGATAAAAGAGGCGGCCAGCCACGCCGTCGGCCCCCGGCCGAATAATGGGCGCGCAGCAGATTGCCAGGGGGCACTTGAAACTCGAGGGGAGGGAAATACTTGAGCGCGGTCCCTCCCCGCGAGGGCGCACGACGCAGCCTCACGGATCGTCCCTTGTTCGCTCTCTTTCATGCACTCTCCTTTTGTGTGGAATTATTTAAACGGGAGATCCCTGGCAGCTTTATGCTAATGCGCCGAACAAAGGCAACGGCCCGCGGGCGGGAGGCCCGGAAGGTGCCTGGGGCCGGGCCGGGCGGGGTGGCGGCCAGGCGGGCTGCGCGTGTCTCTCGCGTGCCCCTGGGACTGACACAACAACCCCTCATTCCTGCAAATACAAAGCCTCTCACCGGCTCGGGTCGGGCGCACCCGGCGCAGGGAGGCGCTGGTCCCTCCGGGCGGCGGGCACTGTAGCGGTAACGCACGGTTCCTGTCGGTTGTGGCTCGGGGGACTGAGGGTCGGGAGTGGGGGCTTCTGTGAAGCCAGAAAAGGAGTCTGCAGCAGAGTGGGGATGAGGGGCGCTGACACCTCCCCACCAACGCCGACGTCTCCAAACGCGCTACCCTCTGTGGGGTGAGAATGAGGGCCCGCCCGGCTCCTCCCGTGAGGCCAGGGCCTCCTGTTCTCCTAGACACCCCAAGGAGCCAACTCCTCCGCAGAAGTTCCCCGCTTCTGCTCTTATTTCCAAGCTTTGCGCTTTCTACAAACTCCCTGTTGCCTTGACTTTGACTTCCAGCCGTGGTGAGGGTCACAGTGAACCCCGGCGCGCTCCCCGACGGCATCCCCGCACACCAGGATAGGAGAAATTGGAGTGCCTGTGGCCTCGGGCTCCGCAGTCGTCGGAGGAAGAACCCACCGCGGGGTCCGCAAGGGAAGTGAAGAGGCCTGGGATTTTTCCAAAGCGCTGGCCAGGACCCCGAAGGAAGGGGAGGAGTCACCTGAAGCCGGGGAAGGGCACTTGGGTGCTCTGCCTTGGATCCTTATGTTCACTGACTTTCGCGAAGCCCCCCTGGAGGGGGGCAAATCCACGCTGGTTCCCCCAACTTAACTACACGCGGCCCCTTCTCGGAATCGCGTGCGCTAAGGCCGGCGTCGGGGGCACACTGTGATGACGCTTTGCTCTTCCCAGGCGAAGACAAATATCTCGACCCGATGTCCCCATGCATGCGGGCGCACAGGTTCTGAGAAAATCACGCAGAAAGCGGCTGCGATCCGCGGCCCAGGCTGGGCTATACCTGCTTGGAGGTCGCTGGTGTGTGCGTGCGCGCGCGCGCAGCCTAATTCCTTCCGGCCCCGGGTGGTGAAATTAGTTTCCAATACTAGTACCTTTCAAGTTTCCATTTATTTTGACTGTACCCGTCTGAAAGCAGATTTCATTTACGCTAGCAAGACTGGAAGTCACAAATAAAGAAAAAGAAACGGATTCATTGAATCTCAGCATCTCAGTAGCGTTCAATAGATTCCCTTGGCTAAATTCAGAGCCCTGTTTGAATTCACTCAGGCAGGAGTTGTTTTGTTTTTTTGTTGGTAGAGGTACCGGTTCCCCATCCCCACGGCTTATTTACAATTATGGGTGTTGTTATTTTTAAAGGATTCACAAGGTGACTAACTCTCTGTTATCTGTTGAATGGAAGGAGTGTTACATATGCAAGACCGAATGTGGCAGGCCGAGCCCCCGCCCTATGCTATTCTACAATCCAGATGGGATTCGTGATTAGAAAATAAAATTGGCCAAAGCTGTCTCGGAATCCTTTTCCCACTTCTAATTTCATCAGCACTATTAATCAGAGCTCAAAAGAGCAAGGAAATAACATCAGTTACTTTTAGATAGAAATATATTTATAAATTTTAGATAAACTCATTTTAAGATTTCTAACTTTTGGGGAGACTAGTACTCACCACAGCATTTTTAAAACTAGGGTGAGACTTTTCAAAATATATTTCACTGTATGTATTCTTCCCTTTTCAGTGTGTGGGTTAAAATATTACAAACATAAAATTATCAAATATCTTTCCCTTGATTAACCAACCTGATTAACCCCTTAATTAACTAAGCCTGTCCCCATCACAACTTATGACTCATGTGGACTCTATTTTTACATGTTTAATTTCTACGCCAGGGTATTTTCAGAGGGAAAATCCAAAACAATTAAATACCTTCAGTGGAATTAAACATAAGTAAAACTCAGCAAAATCTGTCTGGTATACAAAGCTTTGCAGAAAAATGTTTCCTTCTCTTTCAATAAAGTGACATTTTCCTCAGAGCATATGACATTTTATGTGGCTTGGCTATTTGTTCCCCAGTGTTGGATGATCAGGGCCACTGTGCACTCGTGGGGTTCTCTGCCCTGTCCCCCGAAGATTCTGCCTTTTGTGTTTCCTCGGGGCTGGGCTGGACAGAGGATGGAGGCAGGCGGCCCAGTCTGGGTCCAAACGGAACGACAGCGGAGGTGGGGGTGGGGGTGGGGGTGGGGGTGGGGGTGGGGGGAAATCTTCGCTGTTGTCTTTTCCTGGTGGCACAGGGGAGGCGGCTTGTCCTCTCCGAGGCCTCAGCCTGCCTCAGAGGACAGATTGCCCCCACTCCCCCCGTCCAGCACGCGTCTCTTTTGCGTCCAGATTGGCCGCGACCGGAGCTCAATAGCAGGAGGTTAATTTCCTTCACAAAGGTGAAGGGGGCACGGCTCCGTGGGGGCTGCGCCCAGACAGGCGGCCCCTTTATTCCGCAGCGCCTTGATTGGAGCCCTTGATTTAGCATCTGATGTCAACCGGCAAACAAAATGCCCGCTCGGAATGAAAATGCATGAGGCCGCGCGGGGAGGAGAAAACCAACTTCACTGGGGCGCACGAGGCCGACCGCGCGTTTCGGGCTTCGGCCAACTCGACCTGGATTAACCCAGCCCTGGACCACGCGGAAGCTCCGGGCGGCCTGGGTCGGGCCCCGCCAAAGATGCCATTCCCAAGCCTCCAAGAACCCAAAAGTTCAGAAATTCACGTTCCTTTGGGAACCCAGCCCAGCCCGCCCCGCGCTCCAATCCCGCGCTTTCGGGAGACTGAGAAGGCCGTGCCAATTCCTTCTCAAACTCGAAAGAAACCTTCTCTAGCCCCGTGGGGGCGCGGAGGCTGCGAACACAAACATCGCCCTCGGCCACTGCCAGAAGGCCGGGCCCCCTGTCCACACTCGGAACCCCGGGGAACCCTTTTGCTTAGCCTCTTGAGTCCAGCGGCCCATCCGTCCAAGATCCGGGCGGAGGCTCTTGGCCGTCCGGACGCCGCTGCTCTCTCGGATTCCATTTCCCAAACACCACGCGGAGCCACTGCGCCTCCGCAACGATCTCCCCCGCACCGCCCCGGCGCGCCCCCGCCCCCACCCAATCAGCGCGCACAACTTCCCCCTCGGCTCCGGCTCGCAGATTGAACCCTCCTGACATATTTGGGGCCATTCTTCTTCTTTGTTGCTATTTTGCTCGCGACCCGCGGGTAATCCCCGCGCGGGAGGGGGGCGTGCATTGTCGCGCTGATGGACGGGCCCATTTGGCGGCACCGCGCCCCCCGGAGGAGAGACACAAAGCCCAGGCACGTGCGCCTCCCCATAGAGAAGCAGCAGACCGTGAAGGGAGGCGGGGCCGGGCGTGTGCCTGGGCCGGGCGGGGCGGTAGCGCCAGGCGGGGCGGCCAAGGGGCGCGCGCGGGGGCCCCGCGCCCTCAGGTACATCTGCCGCACCTACCGGGCGACCCCCGAGTCCCGGCCCCCTTTTGGCCGCCCCATCGCCCTCCCACCCTGCCAGACTGAGGAGCTGCGGGCGCGCTGATTGGCTCCGGGGGAAGCGGGAGGCGAGAACAATGGCCCCCTCCCCCCGTTAAAAGGGAGCGGCTGCCGGGCCCGGGGACAGGGACGCGCGTGCAGGGCGCAGAGCTGGGCCGAGCCGCCGCCGGCGCCACGCGAGTCCCGCAGCCGCCGCGCCCGGGCAATGGGCTGGGGGCACTGAGGGCCGCCGGGGCCGAGTGCGGAGGGGGGACAGAGCCAGTGCCGTGCCCTCGGGCCGCGCCAACATGCCCCGCGGCTTCCTGGTGAAGCGCAGCAAGAAGTCCACGCCCGTGTCCTACCGGGTCCGCGGCGGCGAGGACGGCGACCGCGCACTGCTGCTCTCGCCCAGCTGCGGGGGCGCCCGCGCCGAGCCCCCGGCGCGGAGCCCGGGCCCCGGGCCGCTGCCGCCGCCGCCGCCGGCTGCGGAGCGCGCCCATGCAGCGCTCGCCGCCGCGCTTGCCTGCGCGCCTGGGCCGCAGCCACCCCCGCCGGGCCCGCGGGCCGCGCACTTCGGCAACCCCGAGGCTGCGCACCCCGCGCCGCTCTACAGTCCCACGCGGCCCGTGAGCCGCGAGCACGAGAAGCACAAGTACTTCGAACGCAGCTTCAACCTGGGCTCGCCGGTCTCGGCCGAGTCCTTCCCCACGCCCGCCGCGCTGCTCGGAGGGGGCGGCGGCGGCGGCGGCGCGAGCGGAGCTGGCGGAGGCGGCACCTGCGGCGGCGACGCGCTGCTCTTCGCGCCCGCCGAGCTCAAGATGGGCACGGCGTTCTCGGCTGGCGCCGAGGCGGCCCGCGGCCCGGGCCCCGGCCCCCCACTGCCCCCTGCCGCCGCCCTGCGGCCCCCGGGAAAGAGGCCCCCGCCCCCCACCGCCGCCGAACCGCCCGCCAAGGCAGTCAAGGCCCCGGGCGCCAAGAAGCCCAAGGCCATCCGCAAGCTGCACTTCGAGGACGAGGTGACCACGTCGCCCGTGCTGGGGCTCAAGATCAAGGAGGGCCCGGTGGAGGCGCCGCGGGGCCGCGCGGGGGGCGCGGCGCGGCCGCTGGGCGAGTTCATCTGCCAGTTGTGCAAGGAGGAGTACGCCGACCCGTTCGCGCTGGCGCAGCACAAGTGCTCGCGCATCGTGCGTGTGGAGTACCGCTGCCCCGAGTGCGCCAAGGTCTTCAGCTGCCCGGCCAACCTGGCCTCGCACCGCCGCTGGCACAAACCGCGGCCCGCGCCCGCCGCCGCCCGCGCGCCGGAGCCGGAAGCCGCAGCCAGGGCTGAGGCACGGGAGGCACCCGGCGGCGGCAGCGACCGGGACACGCCGAGCCCCGGTGGCGTATCCGAGTCGGGCTCCGAGGATGGGCTCTACGAGTGCCATCACTGCGCCAAGAAGTTCCGCCGCCAGGCCTACCTACGCAAGCACCTGCTGGCGCACCACCAGGCGCTGCAGGCCAAGGGCGCTCCGCCAGCGCCCCCGGCCGAGGACCTACTGGCCTTGTACCCCGGGCCCGACGAGAAGGCGCCCCAGGAGGCGGCCGGCGACGGCGAGGCGGCCGGCGTGCTGGGCCTGAGTGCGTCCGCCGAGTGCCACCTGTGCCCAGTGTGCGGGGAGTCGTTCCCCAGCAAGGGCGCCCAGGAGCGCCACCTGCGCCTGCTGCACGCCGCCCAGGTGTTCCCCTGCAAGTACTGCCCGGCCACCTTCTACAGCTCGCCCGGCCTTACGCGGCACATCAACAAGTGCCACCCATCCGAAAACAGACAGGTGATCCTCCTGCAGGTGCCCGTGCGCCCGGCCTGCTAGAGCGCGCCCTCCACCCCGGCCCCCCGAACGAACTGTGCCTTCGCTTGGAGACCCACAAAGAGAGTGCGCCCTGCACGCCCCGAACCCGAGTCCGCGCTGGGGGAGCCTCGCCCCCGTCCCCACCGGGTGAAAGTGTCGTCTCCGCTTCTCTCGGTGTGGCGTGACGGTAACCCCATCCTCTCGTTTTGACTCCTTTTGGATCCCCCACTTTTACGTTGTGTCCCCGTACCTCCCCCATGGCGCAACAGGAGTCAGTCTCTTTCTGTACAAGGGAGAAAAGCTGTACGCGTTTGTCTCGTGGTTGGAAGCCTCCCCTTGGCAGGGAGAAGCTTTTTTTCTTGCTAGTATTCGCTGTGTTCATGGTCTAGAAATGCGGTCTACTCTCGCCTCGCCTGCCAATCTCTGCTCTCTATGTATGTAGCGTACGGGTTGTTTTGGGTGAATCTTGAGGAATAAATGCCTTTATATTTCACAGGCTGTAAATTGAACTTCCCACACGATTAGCTTTATTATGGCTTGTGAACTGCTGGAGTCTGGCTTTACCTTTTTGTATGTGAACAAATCAAATTGCTTAAAAAAGAGTTTTCTTTAGTATAGCCACAAATGCCTTGAACTGTTGTCTGGGATTGTTTTGGGGGGGAGGGAAGGGAGTGTTCCGAAGATGCTGTAGTAACTGCCTCAGTGTTTCACGTAAGACTTTTTGGTTTGATCATCTTTGTTGAGGTAGGACTATCAGTTCCCTCTAAATGTATATGTTGATTTATGAGTAATTGTTATTTATTCTTTATTTATTTATATTAATTATGAAGATTATGATATTATTTGATTGCAGATTTTTTTGGCGCGCTGCCCCCTCCCCACCCTGCCACTCTTGACATTCCACTGTGCGTTTTAGAAGAGAGCCTTTTTCTAAAGGGATCTGCTTAAAGTTTTAACTTTTATACCTATCTGAGTGAATTACAGACAACCTACCATTTATTCTGCTTCGAGGGTCCCCAGGGCCCTTGTACAACCGACAGCTCTTACTTTTAAATGCAATCTCTTTTCTACATACATTATTTTCTTAATTGTTAGCTATTTATAGAAAGCTTCAATAGAACTGTTTCAACTGTATAACTATTTACTATTCAAATAAAATATTTTCAAAGTCAAAGTATGGTGGCCTGATTTCTGCATCACATGCTTTCAGGACGAATTTAAAATAGAGCTACTGATAGTTTCTTAAAAGCTAACTTTATTTTTTATTAGGAAAAAGGGAACCACCACCACCACCACCAGGATGGTGGGTTTTCAGAGCTAAACCTCAGCTGCGGGGCTCTGCCCTTCTGGCAGCCTGAGGGTACAGCCTTGGTAGCGGCTGGCTGAAACAAGCCTTGTTGGGGTCCTTAGTAATGTGCCAGGAGGCGGGTTAGAATGAAGGCCCTGGGCATCTTTTCAGAGAAATCTAGATCAGTATCCCTAAGAAGCTGTTCTTTGCACTCCACTTTCATTTAGCAAGTCCTTCATTCCCAAAAATTTAGGGCTCAGGGTGATAGTAATTCCTCAAACAAATAAAGTGGGTAGTTTTTGTTCCTTAGAGTCAACTACAAGAAAGGAGAAATGACTTTACCGTCAGATTTGCAAAGCACGGGCAGCAACCCGATTCACATTTGGATGCAATGGGAAGTTAAGCAACTGGGGGCAAGGGCTTAGAAATAATTTTCCAATCAGGTGAGCAGTCTGTTTGGGGGGAAAATGGAACACCATCTGTTTGGGGTATTAAATTTAATAACAGGTAATTACAATGTTTTCCGTTATGTGTCACTCAGCTCTTTCAAGAACAATTCTGACTCTCACCAGTGACTATTTTGGGTTGTTTTCCTCTGTCTTGCAAACATTTGATGAAGGAGCTGTGCTAAATCTCACAATTGTGCATGTGTGTGTTCCCTTACTTTTGTGTGTTTTTGCTGCCTTTTTTTTTTTCTGAGGCCCGCTAAATCTAACATTTGCCTGCCAAAGAGATTTTAGAAATCTGCACAGTAAAGGGATTTGCATCTCCAAAGAGGAGCTGGAATGAGGCTGGGAAGGGCAGTCCATGAGGAACTTGGAAGGACAAACTGAGGAAAGAGATAATTTTCAGATTGTGAGCCTCAAGTTTTCTGTGGGACGGGGTTTAGCCAAAGGCTCAGCTAGCAGGAATATGGAATATTCCTCCCTTTGTGAGGCTCTGGAAACAGCCTTCGAATAACAATGAAGGAGAAACCTCTACAGGTAAGTTGCCTCCAGGACAAATTGCATGTAGCTTTTTATCACTGATGACTACGTATTTTACCAGTTTGGAAAATAAAAGAACAAAAAGCTCAGGGCTGGTACAGTAGGAAAGCACAGGGACAGAGCAGCATTTATAACATCCTAAAAACTTTAAATGAAACAAAGAGAAACTCAAATGTCTGGGCTGATGGCTGCTGCTTCTCCCCTCCTGCAACAGTAATACGGGAGAATGGGAGCATGGAAAATATTCTCTCTGAGTTACACCAAACATTAAAAGATACCCTAAACTGAGGGTGAGTGTATGCACGTTCTGTGGCAATAAAAAGTTTCCTTAAAAACTGGAAGATTGGCCGCACATGGCGAGTCCAGACTCGTCTGCAGGAATGGTAGCTTGTAGCTACGTTGGGCTCACTGTGGTTCTCGTCCGTAATCACAAAAACATGAATTCATCTAAGATCCACCTTCATGAGGGTAAATATAATTTGGTTGTTCACAAACATGTTCCTTCATCCCCCGTATAAATTTATTTCAGTGGAATCAATGGAACCCGAAGTATCTATGTGAGATATTAAATGAAACTGTATAGTAAATGGAGTTGAAGGCAACGAAACAGCGTAGAAATAGAAAAACTTGGTCAATTTTTATCACAGTAACACAATATGAGTTTGCAGAATATAGGGAGGGAATCAGGCGCTCTCCCCTTTTTCTTGCCTCCCTGGATAATACGTTCACAAGAACGAAGAAGATAATACGTTCGAGAACATCACGTTGAAACGCACACACTTTTTAACAAATCTGTGAAGGAGGCTGTAGGCATTCCGTGTGCTCTGGGGCTGCTGCAAGCTGGGAAGGCCATCCATGGAAACTGCCCGAGAATTCCATACCATCCCACAGCAAGGATTTGGTGGTGAGAGGCCCAGGGGGTCAGGAAAAGTAGTAAGGTTAAGGAGGGAGGAGCTAAAAGAGGGAAGAAATAAAGGAAGCGATTTGATTTTTGCCAGTGCCTTCACCCTTCTCTACTTCCATACGAATGTGGTATAATAAAAAGCAAAAGGCTGTTCAGCATTCCTTTGGTTCCACAATGAGCCTGTGGCTAGAACAGCTGCACGCCACGCTGGTTGAGCCCTTTCTTCAGAGTTACTAATGTCCTCTCAAGGCAGCTTCCCCTGTTGCCGGCTTTGCTTTTTCCCTGGAGGCCTGGAAACGTCGGGGTTCTTGCCGCCCTCGGAGCAGGCGCATTGTACTGGCAAGAGTTTGACTTGGGTGACTCACTCGGAGGCCTGTGCTTGGAGGCACGCCTTCCTTCTGTGTAGCACCATGGACTAAGTGATCGCACCTTTCAGCTGATCCTGGGTTCGATCTGGGAGTACCCAGATCTTGCAGAGCAGAAATGAAGCCAGGAGGCTGGCTGGACTCCAGCTGCACAAGGGCACCTGTGGGCATGTTGGGGTCCTGCAGAGACCTGGGTGTGCAACATCGGCCAGGGCAACACTAGCCACAGGTGGATGCACCTGGCATGTCCGTGCCCAGATGCTACTGAGGAGGGTGTGACATTTCTCATCAGCTTCCCTTTGCTCTGTGAGTGGCTGTCTCCTTCCCCAGTTGGGCTGAACTCCACAGCCATCCACAGAGTCTTCAAAACAAAGCAGAAGCGTCTCCTAACCACCCTGAGTGACCTGATAACACTACAGGAATTCTTCATGTATCAACTGTCTTGCAAAAGAGAAAGGGGCGTCATATAAGGTTGGGCTTTCTGAAGTTGAGTCAGTTGACTTCCTGAAAGCATCAGTCTCCTCATCTGTAAACCAGAGATCATACTCCTGGCAGAGGCCCTAAGGGTCTCTGGAGCCTTTGTGGGACATTTGGGGAAGATTCCTGAGCGCAGGAGATGAAGGGCAGTGAGGAGCCCAGAGGGACCTGCATTTTTCGCTTAGACAAGGGCACTCCTTACCAGGAGTACTGTTCCATGGCATTGAGGATTCTTTACATACCCACTGGCCTGTGGCAGGATTACTTTGAGCGAAACTTGCTTTTTGCAGAACGGACATTTAGGTCTTGTAGAAAAATTTTCTGGCAAATAGACCCAAGGCGAAGTCTGTGGAATCGTGTATGGGTTAAGATGAGTCCCCGGTTAGCTTCTTACAGAGCTAGAATTAGTTACGTTTCTTTGATGGCCAGACTAAAGGAACCTGTAATGCTCTGGTAGTTAAAGTTACAAACAATGGAATTTAGAGATCGAAGAGGAAACTGAGTTGTAGAGAGAAATCCACAGGTGGCAAAACATACCAGTGTGAGAACCAACTGAATAGCAACATGCAGGGATCTTGATTCCATTTAATCGTCAAGGAGGTACCAAAGCGGGGAATGCAAAGTGGCGACCTAAAGACACTTAGCTTCTCATCTTCAATGATGGAAACATCTCATGGGTCTTTTGGTAACACAACCCCAAATAGCCCCAAAATCCCACCCAGGCGGGAAAGATAGCAGCTAAAGGCATCTTCAAGTTCCATCCCACCATATCTATCGAAGAAACATCGTTTCTCTACTGCCCGCCTGCAACATTAAATGACCAATACTCATAGGGAAAGTCTGGCGAACTCATGACTCCTGGGTTCTAATATGGCAGTTGTCACTAGCAGGCACATCAGCAACACAAAGACAAGTTCAGCAGTGGGAGGTGGCTCCATAACTTAAGGAGACCTGGTCACAAGTCCCACAAGAGCCCAGTGATCCTAGAATAAATAACTCTTCGCAAACATGCAGAGCCAGAAGACCATCCTCTGATGGGCTGCAGCCTAGAGTTCCTCGCGTCCCCTCGCACTTTCATCGGCTAAGGTTTCCACGTGAGGCCAGGTATGTTCACTCCTCAGGAAGAAGGGACCAGAGATGGATGGCACCTGCTTGCCCAGTCATCTCAGTGACTAGGGACTGGGGAACTACAGCCTCCTTCTGACACTGCTAAGGAAACAGGTCAATACTTTTCAACATCCCCTCACCTTTTGCAAACAACCAGCTACAGGTTTTGGTGTCATCAGGGCAACTTCCCAGGCAAGAGGATTTTCTGAAGATGACAGAGTCCTGCTTCTTTGGACACATCCCTCATGAGGACCTGCAGGAGGAAATTAACACAGGCCACGTTGGGTTTTGAAAGTCACAGAGCCTCATGAGAAGGGTCATCCCAGCAAGGGATGTGCGATGGACCTTTGGGGTGAAGGGAATTGATTTCTCATAGCTGGATGAGATAATCAACCTGGCTTACAAATTTACCAATCACAACTACTTTTTGGTCATTATTAAGGCCTGATATGCTTCTCAGAATCGCAGAGCACCTTTGAGCATATGATATGAAGTCAGTTAACATGTTTTCACTAACCCAGACACACTCCTTCGTATCCTAAGCCCCGACTGTCATCATTTGTACCCCGCATGCTTGGATTGTGGGCTTGCTGTGTGGCATCTGGAAAGTGGAACGTCCAGGACCTGCTGCTTCCTTCTGGCAGTGTCTATGCTGAGCAGATGGGTTCTGGGGTGATCGCCTTCGTGTTTGTCTTGTTTGAAGATTTCTACCCTGTGTGGTCTTCCTGGTGGCATTTCCACACAAAGCATCAGCACTAATGTTTTTTCTCTAGTTCCTCGCATAACCTCACACCACGGAGACGAGCCATCCTTAGAACATTCAACATTCACCACATTGAAATGAAACTTACAGAATGTTTACTGCCAGCAGGACACATTCAAAGGCATGATTACTGAGAGCCTGTTTCCAGCATGCCACGTGCATGCCCTGCAGCTCTCTCAATGTCTATGAGAAGCTTATTGACACAATTTGCCTCTAGTTTCCCAGAGCTGCCTCCCCTTCATCAGAACCCAGGCGTTCCCTGCTCCTTCCCTGTGGTTTGAACCAGCAGACCAAGCATTGCGCAGCAGGGAGACAATAATGCTGGCAAAGTCAACCTGAATTCATTATTCTTCTCTTTCACTCATCAAAGAAGGGCCTTTTATTTGAATGCAACATCTGCTTTGTCTCTGTTGTGCAGGACCAGGGCCCTGATGCAATGCCCCCTTCTCAAACACCACAGCCAGGTGACAGTCACACCTGACGGTGACAGGATGAAGAGAGGGAGCCAAGAGGCTATTATGTGTCAAATCTGATAGGACGCAGAGGAGGCGTTAGAGCATGGAAGGGTGGGTTTTAGAGGAGGGCGCTTTCCACAGGAGGAAAAAACATCAGGCTGCAGTTTCCTCCCAGCACAAAGAACAGAAAAGAATGAGGAAGTTAGGCTGAAATGCATGTGTCCAGTGTTGCCATTTAAAAGCTTGTAACATCAATTGATTGCAGTTCTTTTCTATTACTATTTATCTACTACAGTATGTAAAATGAGCCTTTACCATTTTATAAGTACAGCTACAAAGAGGTTGTTATTAGGAGATGGGCAGAAACTGATAGGAAAAGTGCACATGAAAATGATCAGGTTGAGACTGCCCGGGACAAAGGGGGCTGGACCAGTCAAATCCGGGTGCCCAATTTGGAACAGAATCATGTTAGATTTCATCAAATATTTTATACCATAAAGGAACACTTTCTGTTTTCCTCACGTCTTGGAATAGATCTTTATTGTGTCTTTTGAAACATTGTGTTTTTTGTTCTGTTAATCACAGAGAAAACCATGTTTTCCCCTCAGTATTTTCAAAATTTGGTAATTCAGATGAAAAAGGACGAAAACAATTAAATGCATATTATACCTACCTTAACTTATTCGTAGCAGTAAATGTGACCTTACGTTCTAAGATTGTATTGGGATTCCAGAATTACTGCCATCATTGCAGTACTTCACAATCTCTTTTGTTATTATTGTAACAGAAAAGGCTAGACCAGGGGTTGGTAAACTAAGGCCTACTGGCTCAGTCCAGCCTGCTTTTGTAAATAAAGTTTTATTGGCATATAGCCAGGCTCACTCACATCAGCCTCTATGGCTGTTTTCATGCTACAACAGCAGAGTTTAGTAGTTATGATAGAGGCCACATGGCCTTCAAAGCCTAAAATATTTACTATTCACCCCTTTATAGAAAAAGTTTGCCGACAATAATATCATGCAATAGACAATAAAATAGTGCAGTAATTCTTCCCCTTGATTAGACAGAAATTTGGTCCTTATGAAAACTGCTTTGCTCAGATGTGTGTTGAGCATCATAAACTCACTCAGCATTCATAAGTCTTGAAAATTGCAAAATTTAGTATAACTATTTTTACAGGTGTCACTACCTAAAGTACCATGCTTTTGTTTTTGGATTTTTTTTTTTTTTTTTTTTTTTTGAGACAGTCTCACTCTGTCACCCCAGGCTGGAGTGCAGTGATGCGATCTCGGCTCACTGCAACCTTTGCTTCCCTGGCTCAAGTGACCCTCCCACTTCAGTCTCCTGAGTAACTGGGACTACAGGCATGTGCCACTACATCCTGCTAATTTTTGTATTTTTTTAAGTAGAAATGGGGTTTCACCATGTTGGCCAGGCTGGTCTCGAATTCCTGGCCTCAAGCGATCCACCTGCCTCAACCCCCTGAAGTGCTGGGATTACAGGCATGAACCACCAGGCCTGGCTAAGGTACCATTTTTTTAACCTGATTTTTGTTTTTGTTTTTTTTTTGAGACAGGGTCTCACTCTGTCACCCAGGCTGGAGTGCAGTGCCATGATCATGGCTTACTGTGGCCTTAACCTCTTAGGCTGAAGTGATCCTCTTGTCTCAGCCTTCTGAGTAGCTGAGATGACAGGTCCACACCACCATGCCTGGCTACTTTTTTTATTTCTTGTAGAGATGGGGGGTCTCACTATGTTGCCCAGGCTGGTCTTGAACTCCTGGGCTCAAGCAATCTTCCTACCTTGACCTCTGAAAGTGCTGGGATTACAGGTGTAGGCCACCACACCTGGCCCTGATAATTTAAATAAGAAAGTTTACTAGTTTTTCTGAAAGTTGGAAACTGCCTCCAAGATAGTTTTATTAATATTGTTCCTGTTCATATCAGTTACAGCTCTCAGACAATACACACAAATCACAATCTGTTAAGTCAGCCACAGAAATCTAAACAGAACAGGAGGGTTATCTCCTGGTTGGAAGGTTGTTTTCTCACTGCAGTGATGGTTTAATTTATCAGGTGAAATCACAACTTTTAGGTTGAACCATAGGACATTGCTGTTTTTGGTTTTGTTTGTTTGTTTGTTTGTTTTTTGAGACAGGGTCTCACTCTGTTGCCTGGACTGAAGTGCAGTGGCACAATCTCAGTTCACTGCAACCTCCACTTCCCAGGTTCAAGTGATTCTTGTGCCTCAGCCTCCCGAGTAGCTGGGATTACAGGTGTGTACCACCATGTCTGGCTTTTGTGTGTGTGTGTGTGTTTTTAGTAGAGATGGGGTTTCACTATGTTGCCCAGGCTGGTCTCCAACTCCTGGCCTCAAGTGATCTGCCTGCCTCAGGCTCCCAAAATGTTGGGATTACAAGTGTGAGCACCCAGCTCATTGCTGTTTTTATAAGTAAAAATAAAAACTTTGCTATCAATAATTATTTTTTATGGCTTAACCCAACATTTCAAGGATTTTTGTAACCATTAGCTTAAAAATTGAGTTAAAGACAGAAGACAACTTTAACTCAGCATTGATTTGTTTCAAAATAGTGTTAATTTAATAGCAACAAGCACCTTCCTGGCAACTGATGACTTCTTAATTGTGCAAACGTTTGAGCATTTGGAGGATATAGATCAATGACCACCAATGAGAATTCTGCTCTGATTAGAGGTTCACAACCATTACTTGAAACTTTTTTCTGAAGCAGATTTCTGACCCAGTCCCACGAGCGTCTCCGTTACGGTGGTGGTGGTGGACAATGTGTTGTAATTCTGTAGTGTGTATCATTTAGAGCCCTGCCACTCAAAGTGTGGCTCAAGGACCTGTAG
The DNA here is from genome assembly GCF_006542625.1 of Nomascus leucogenys. Taxonomy (NCBI): domain Eukaryota; kingdom Metazoa; phylum Chordata; class Mammalia; order Primates; family Hylobatidae; genus Nomascus; species Nomascus leucogenys. The sequence continues at coordinate 44,764,454 of NC_044393.1, read as the reverse complement.
GTCCACATCCCCTGGGAGTGCCAGCCCCGCTTCGGGCCTCCTAAATCAGAATCTGTATTTTAACAGGATCCCCAGGGAATCTCTATACACGTTGATGTTTTACAGGCAATGGTTTAAAATTTGAGGTCTTGGTCATAGAGTAAGTTCTCCCAGTTGTTGCCCCCAGTAAATTTGGCCTCGGAAGGGTTGATGGCTTGGGCACCAACCCAGGGACACTAACCCCAACTCATGATGGGTTTGTAACAATATTAACAGACTAAATTCATATTAACATTTTAAGGATGTTTGGTAGCAATTCATTAAAAATTGAGTTAAAGACAGAAGATAACTTTAACTCAGCAACTTTAACTAACCAACTTTGCCTGGTCCAAGGTCTTCATATGAATTACTCAGTGAGTTCTCACAATGCCTCCAAGAGGTTGGAGTGGTCATTACCCTGTGTAACATCTGAAGAAATGGAAGGCCCTGTGAAATGACGTGGCCTGAAAGTGCGGAAATTTAGTTAAGATCAAGAAAGTTCATAAAGAGAAACCTCCAAGGCAGCAATTGCTCCAGTGTGGGAGAATTCAAATGGACAGTGACATGCCGGGGCCTTGGTTCCACCTTCTTGTCAAGGGGCTGCTACAGCAGGCAGCGCGATACGGTGGCCCAGGACCATGTATGGTTCTCAGCCCAGATCATGAAACAGCTGATTTGTGTTTTGGCAATTTGACTCCAAAATAATGGGCTGAAAATCCCATCTGGGAGAGAGAGCGAGGAGCCAAATGTAATGTCATTTCCAGTTATTTCTTATCTTAGCATTGGAGAAACGTTATTTCGACATGACCCAACTTGCAAACACAAATAACAGATGCTGGCGAGAGAACTGGGTAAATTTAGTACTGCGTGATGTTAGCTAAGGCTCACACTGGCATCTGCGTCATAGCAGACTATAGATTCGACATCACTTTTTGCTTTGCTTTAACGTGCTGCAGTGCAAACTGTAAGAGAGGCACGAATTCACCGTGAATGGTGGCGTTGTAAGCAGCTCCACAGTGAGGATATCGCTGAAAGTTAGCTTGCCCGGGCCACTTTCTTTTTTTTTTGAGACTGAGTCTCACTCTGTCACCCAGGCTGGAGTGCAGTGGCTCGATCTTGGCTCACTGCAACCTCTGCCTCCCCGGTTCAAGTGATTCTCCTGCCTCAGCCTCCTGAGTAGCTAGGATTACAGGCACGCACCACCATGTGCCTGCCACCACGCATCCAGGCCACTTTCTATTGAGGTCTCTACCTTCCACTTCGGTTCTAAAAGCACTTCTTTGTAGAAATCACTTACTATTCTACACCTGCAAGCAACTGAATAGGCCATTCCAGAACCATGGCAACCAGCATGAGTGGCAGAAGGAAAAGTCTCTGAGCACAGGGTTTCAGGCTCTCCCTGCCCACTTTAACATCAGGGCAGCAGAGGGACTCAAATGGGCTGGACCTAAACCCTAACTCTGAGATGCAAAGTCTAGTAACATTTAACAGAATGATTCAATTAAAATTTTAATATTATATCTCAAAGAGAGTGCCAACGTTGCAGCTTCAGGAAGTGACAGATTTTGATAATCCTAGCAGGTCACTTTCTCTTCCACCGTGGTGAGATTTCATGTGCTCACATGCAGAAGGACCCAGCCCCTTCTCCAGCATGCTGGGGCTGTTAGGGGCCAGGGGTTTGGAGCACAAACGCCTGCTTTCATCATTTCATCTCCACCATTTTTGGGTGGCCATGGGCAAGTTATTAATCTTCTCTGCATGTTTTCTCATTGATAAAATTAGGAAAGAGTAGTGCCCACCTGTAGCAGACATTTACTACATTTTCTGCTTGCCCCATGCCTTTGGAATACCCTTCCTAAGCTCAGCTAATTCTCTATCCAATGAGTTCTGCCTCCTCAAGGTAGAATCCCGAAACTTGCTTTTCCAGCCTCCCTTGCAGCTAGGCTCTGCTGTAAGGGAATGGAAAATGTGCTGTGCATTAAGACCAATGTCCAACAGAAAGGAGTCAGGTCACCCTGACTCGGATTGAAGGTGCCTGACCACTCATCAAATGTGCCCCTGAGATGTGGATCCAGAAGAGAGACATGAAAGAGGTGGCACTGGCTGCAGTCAGTGCTGGGGAGGGGAGAGCAGAGGCATTTGTCTCTTGGAGGTGGCTGTGGTGAAGGCCCAGCGTTGTAAGGTGAGCTGCCACTGGACTTGTCTAGCAGGGCAATTTGAGTGTTGTTTCTAGATCTTTGAGTCACAAAGCCTGATTGTGTGGCCTTCCTGGACATAAAGCAAGGTAGCCAAGAGCTAAAGTGGATTTGGCTGTCTGCAACTAAGTGTCTCCCAAGGCCATTGTTGAGATTAAATGAGTTACTGAGGTCAAGTGCTGGTGAGAACTTACTCTTATTATCCTTGCAAGGATAGGAGTGAATTCTGATTTTATTTTACTTTTTATTTTTATTTTTTTGAGGCAGAGTTTCACTCTTGTTGCCCAGGCTAGAGTGTAATGGCACGAACTCAGCTCACTACAACCCCCCGCCTCCTGAGTTCAAGTGATTCTCCTGCCCCAGCCTCCCGAGTAGCTGGGATTACAGGTACCCACCACCATGCCCGGCTACTTTTTTGTATTTTTGGTAGAGATGGGGGTTTCACTATGTTGGCCAGGCTGGTCTCAAACTCCTGACCTCAGGCAATCCACCCGCCTTGGCCTCCCAAAGTGCTGGGATTACAGGTGTGAGCCACCGCACCCGGCTGAACACTGATTTTAAATTGTATATAATCTCAATGCCACCTGGTGTAGGTTTAAAATCACTTCTGCAAACCCTTTGACATGCCTCCCATTGTGAAGTGAAGTCTTACCTCCCTCACTGCCCCCTCCAAAACTAAGAGGGCCTTTGTCACGCTTTCTCAAATAAAAAGCAGTAGAAGTGACACTGTGTGACTTCTGAGACTAGGCTAGAATAGGCCAAGCTCAAGCTACACACGGAGGCCACATTTAGGTGTTGTACTGAGGCCGAGCTAAGATCTCAGGCAACGACCAAGCCCCAGACATTTGGGGGAGCAGGTGAGACCCTAAGATGATGCCAGTCCCCCCACCCTAACATTTGCATGAGAGAGCCCAGGTGGGAACAGCCCGGCTGGGCCTGCTCACCCCCAGAACTGTGTGAGACTGTAATAAAATGATGGTGGTTGCTTTTAGCCACTGAGTTTTGGGGTGATTTGTTATGCAGCAATAGACAGCTGGTATTTATTGCTGATTAATTAGCAATAGATAACTGATATCAGGAATACACCTGATATTTTTCAGTGCTCTCTGGCTTTTAGACTGCTTGAGTGTGAATTTTTATTTTTGCTCCAGGGTCTCACTCTGTCACCTGACTGGAGTGCAGTGGCATGAACATGGCTCACTGTAGCCTTGACCTCTGGGCCTCAAGCAATCCTTCCACCTCAACCTCCCCTATAGCTGGAACTACAGGTATGTACCACCATGCCCAGCTAATGTTTTATTTTTTGTAGAGATGGGGGGGGTCTCACTTTGTTGCCCAGGCTGGTCTCAAACTCCTGGGCTCAGGTGATTCTCCCGCCTTGGCCTGCTAAAGTGTTAGGATTACATGTGTGAGCCACTATGCCTGGCCTGCATGTGAATTTTTCCATTTGGTCTTCACAACAATTCTTTATAGATTATGATTCATTGATGTGTATATTAAGAAAATGTCTGAATGTTGAATGTCTTGCCCTCAATCAGAAGGCTCTTCACCTAAGACATAGAGAGCAGAACCCAGGTGTCTGGCTCCTTGATGTAGCCCTCCACAAAATGAACTGGGTTCACTAGTAGAATGCACTGTTGTATGTAAATGCCTTCTGTACATTGTCTTGAAAACAACCATTAGGTCAATGTCCCAAGCACTATGACTGTGTAACAACAGATCTCCCCAAAACTGAGTGCTTACAACAACAACAGAGATTTATTATATTTAATTATTTGTGTGGGTCAGGAATTCAGTAGCAGCCTGGTTTGGTGGTTCTGGCTTGGGGTCCTTCATGAAGTTACACTGAGTTTTCCACTGGGGCTGCAGTCAAGCGAAGGGTTGATTGGGGCTGGAGGATCTATTTCCAAGATGGCTCCCTCACATGGATGCTGGTCTCTATAGCACTGCTTGAGTGTCCTGACAGCATGGTGGCTCTCTCCAAAGCAAGACATCCAGGAGACCAAAGTGGACACTGTCATACCTTTATGACTAAACTTGGAAGATATACCACTTTTGCTGAGTTCCGTTGGTCCCACGGGTCATCTCTGAATCAGCATGTAAAGGACCACGCAAAGGTATGAATTCCAGGAGGTGATGATTGCTGGGGGCCATCCTTGAGGTTGACTACCACAATCAGTATTATCGCCCCAAGTCCCAGGTGAGGAAACGAGCCAGAATGACTAGGGAATGGCCGCTCAAGAGTGTGTGCAGGTGGAACTGGAAGCCAACACTGATTCCTAGGACCACGTTCCTCTCCAATCTATGACAAAAGGTGAATTTGTGGTGTATTTTGATGCATTTATGTTAGTATTTTCAAAAATTTATTCAAAATTGAGAAATTGTTTGGAATGTTATCATGAAAAGACATACGGTGTGGACACACTGATTAGGAGTCCTCACTTTGGTCAACAAATGCCTCGTTTTGTCATGGCTGAAATTACGCCTTTTTCCTGGGTGCCCCTTAAAATTTTTCTTTCTTTTCTTAAGCTGTTGGGTAATTTACTGAGTTATCCTATACAAACATGGGAAGACATGGGTCCTAGCTTCATTTTTACATATAACTCCAAAACTGACTGTATAGAATTCAAAAGTGGTCAAATAATCAATCTATTAGGACTATAATGACTGTCTCAGTTAGCTTGTGCTGCCGTTAACAAAATACCATAGACTCAGTGGCTTAAACTTAAAATAATAGGAATGGCGTGAACAACAGGACTTTATCTCTCACAGTTCTGGAGGCTGGAAAGTCTAAGATCAAGGCGTGGGCTGATTTGGTTCTCCAGTGAAGACCTGCTTCCTGGCTTGCAGATAGCAGCTTCCTCCCCGTGTCCTCACATGCAGAGAGAGAAGCTCTGGCCTCCCTTCTTCTAAGAGCACTAATCCCACCATGGAGGCCCCATCCCCAGGACCTCATTGCAACCCAGTCACCTCCCAAAGATCCCACCTCCTAGTAGACACTGGGAGTTAGGGCTTCAACATATGGGTTTTGGGAAGACACAAACATTCACTCCGTAACAATGACATATACTCTCTGACTCAGTAATTTCACTTTTTTTTGGAAATTTATCATACAGAAATAAAAGCAGCAGTGTGTCAGGATATAGGCGTGCTGGTGTTTATTACAGGTGTCTTTGTTATGACAAACACTGGAAGCCTCCTTAATGTCCACAGATGGGCTGAGTATATTAAGGTACATCTGTATTAAGGAATAAAATGCAATTATGAAAAATGATAAACTAGATAGGGGGTGCCTATGACACTGTAAAGTTTAACAAGGATGTTGTAGAATAATGTGTATTGTATGATCCTATTTCTATGTCTTTGCATTAATCTGGAGAGAATGTTCCTTTTTTTTTGAAGACAGAGTTTCACTCTGTCACCCAGGCTGGAATGCAGTGGTGCAGTCTCAGCTCACCGCAACCTCCACCTCCCGGAGCGATTCTCCTGCCTCAGCGTCCCGAGTAGTTGGGACTATAGGCACGCGCCACCACGCCCTGCTAATTTTTGTATTTTTAGTAGAGACAGTTTCACCATGTTGGCCAGGCTGGTCTCGAACTCCTGACCTCAAGTGATCCATCCGCTTCAGTCTCCCAAAGTGCAGGATTCAGGCGTGAGCCACCGCTCCCAGCTGAGAATGTTCTTTTGAATAACCTGCTTATCAGTCTTAGGGAGATGGGGGTTGGAATAGAGGCAGATCATTATTTTCAGGAGAAAAAAGTATAGAACACCTGATGCAATATACAAATTTGTACTTTGACTACTTCATTAAAATCTTGATCATTAGTAAAAAAAAAGAGGAAAAAAAAACTTCCTTGATTAAAAGAAGCTCCTGATGTGAGTTTTCCCACCAGCATTTTGCTCTTGCCTTTATGTTCCAGGGGGTCACTTTTCCTGGTGCCTGAAACGAAGATCCAAGATTTCCCTGAAGAAAGCTATAGAAATAACTGTTTCCACTGGGCCCGTAATCAGCCATCAACATGGAGGACAAAATGGGGTGACTTTTTTTTTAAAGGAGAAGATGATGCCATTAATGTACCGCCCTTGCTGGTTCCCACTGCTCCGAGAGATTTGCCGCAGACGCTCTGCAGGTCGGGCGGGAGGGAGACTGCTATTGAGGCCCTCTGCACTTAGCCCAGCGGCCATTTCTTAGGGAATATTGATCAAAAGTACTCTCCTCTATCATCTGAGGGGCGTAATGCAGTCCCTGAGTATTCACGGAAAAAAAGCTTTTCTTTGCCAGGCTATTTTCTAAAGTCAAAAAGATCCTTTCAGGATCTATAATAGCAAGCCCCTTCCCACTTCACGCCCTCAGCGAGAAGCACACTCCAATTTCCAGGCCCTGAGGAGCCCACGCCAAGGAGGAAGCCGACGGCTCTGCCCTCTTCATGGAAAATATTCCATGTCAAACTCAACAAGCATTTTCACGGGGGCGGGGGGAACATAAATGGAAGATTAGCAATGACACCTGGACACATAAAAAAGTGTCCTCTTGTCCCAGAGATAATTTATGCATTTATTCTTTCTTTCCTAAAATAATGTTTGAATAGAATTTTGACCACATACATAATGCTCTCTGATATCTGAGGCAGGAATATCTTGATATAAATAGCAACAACAACAATCCGATCAGCGCTGTCCATGTCTGACATGGTAGGGAGGGAGGATGCTAGCTGGGACCTACTTTCTCACTCATTCTGTGAAACACAGGATCTTCCAGACAAATACTGCCTGATGTGACAGCTTATTATAAATGTTTCGCTGCCCCCATCTTATCCAACTTAGGACACTTAGGTATTAAAATACTTAAAATTCTAACAATGACAAAAATGAAGCAATCGCCAATTCCAGCTATTTTTTCCTTATTATTCAGAAAGAGTGTCATTTTGGAGAGTTCCTGCTGTTTTTCTCACTGCTGTTTGTGTGTGTTGGGGGCAGATCTGAGAGCACCTTGAGGGCAGAGAGGGTATCACTACTGTTTGAAATGCCCTGCCTAGCTGGGCTGCTGGCTGGTCTTGTCATGTTCTCTGAGGGTGAAAATGGGGTTGAATCTGCAGCAGGCTTAAGAACAGACCTCGGTTTCGGAAGTGAGTCTCATTCTACTCCACTCAAGGGTGGTTCTTGTGGCATGGAAGGACATTGATATGTGTTTGTCTTTTGTCTCAAACTCCCGAAACAGAAAACATTTTCAGGAGAGAAACAAGACAATTTTGGCCAAACTGTAGCCAGTGCTTGGTAAACGTGTGGATGTCTGAGTGGAGAGAGCAGACCGTGGCCTTCTGGAGTGTGGCCGACCTGCCTGGGCATCACACCAAGTGTGAAAAACCTGCTTTGGCGACCTGCTCTTACCTCAAAGTCTATTTTTCAGAGTTGAAGACGAGCAATTTTTCTTTCCAGAGGTTCCAGTCCATGGCTTCTGGAGCCCTGGAGAGAGGTTAACTCCAGTGTTCTCATCTCTGCATGTAGGGAGAGTAGGGAAGTCTCGTCACAACAGGTTCTCCCACACCCAAAGCCCTTGGTCTGTGTTGTGCCTGGTCCCTATGACAGCAGGGTCAGGGTGGCCTAAGCCTTGGCATTAGGTGACATTTACAGTGGCCAAAACGCACGTGGAAACTACATTTTCAACAAACAGTCCATGCACTGGTGAAGAACGGTGACTGCTGCTAATGGGGCTGTCATCAAGAAGTGGGAACCGGGAAACTCAACTCCTGCCTGGAGCCTCACTTTCTGACCCTGTGAATCTCAGTGAGCCAATGCCTTCCGGCCTCAGTTTTCATACCCGTAGAAGGTGGTCAGATTGTGGGGGTGGGGGCGACCTTTCCAGCTGTAGATCCGTGCCTTGAGTAAACCAAATATGCAGGGACAAAGTTTACTTTGTGCTCCATTTCCATGGCCTTCACTTTTTGGTTTGAAAAACGAAATGCAACTAAAACCATTTCCAGGTACAGACAAAAGAGCAAATGATGATAGTGCCCCTTGTCATAAACGGTTTAATAAACCAAAGTGGCCTCAATTTAGTTTCTGCACATACATGGCACCATAATGCTAGCTTGAATGTGTACTGAAGTGAACAAATACCAGTGTGTGGGCCTCTCGCTGGAAGACACGCTTCACTGCCGGAGGCATAAATAACTGGCGTTTTTTTCCTGAAACACTTAAGAGAACTAGACTATGCTTAGGTGTACCTTAAAAATATTCTTTCTTTCAATTCTGGTACCTAGCAGAAGCCCCAAAAGGCCTATCAGGGCCTTGTAACAATGGTCCTTTTGGAAGCACTGGAAGTTGGATTGTTCTTTGGAATTCTGCTGAAGGTTTGGCCTAATATGGCCCAAGATTTGATGAGTACTTTTTTAAGGTGACCTGATCACTTACAGGAGGCATGATGGACCGGGATGTCTCCCCACCCTCTCATCATTCTGCCAGAAATGAAAAGTGTGGCAAAGAAAACGATTTGGTGAAAACAAAAACAAAGATATAAAAAAGTAAACTATTTAAGACTTTGAGAACTATATTCTTTGAATTTCAAATAACCATTTCCATATCTGAGAAGTATCCCTGAATTATCCCAGGGCGGGGGCATCTCCAGGGAGATTATCCAGGAAGTCCTGAGGGCCACCTATGACGCCGAGTTATTAGCGAGTGGCAGAAACGCAGCTCCTAGGAGCAGCTGTAAAGCAAAGAGCTGTCCTGCAGGGAGTGGTCTCTGATGTTCCCTCAGCGCAGGCAGGGGATGAATGCTGCCCAGATCATCACTGAGGGGGCTGGCCCAGCCCCTCAACCCAGATCTACCTGCAGGTCAGTGTCCTCTGGGTAGCTTTAAAAAGTGGAGATGCTGAGGTTCTTGCCCAGACCTGGTGGGTCAGAGTCTGTAGCAGACAGGAACCTGCATTTGACTTACGAAGATTCTTCAACACTGCTGACACACAGGCTGGGACCCACTGTGTCCAGGCCACAAAGCTCTAAAACTCCACATCAAGCTTCATGTGATGAGGTACCAAGTATTAGAAGGAGGACGTACCATTAAGCAAGTTCTTGTTTTTTTTTTTTTTTTTTTTTTGGAGACGGAGTCTCGCTCTGTCGCCCAGGCTGGAGTGCAGTGGCGCAATCTCGGCTCACTGCAAGCTCCGCCTCCCGGGTTCACGCCATTCTCCTGCCTCAGCCTCTCTGAGTAGCTGGGACTACAGGCGCCTGCCACCACGCCCGGCTAATTTTTTGTATTTTTTAGTAGAGACGGGGTTTCACCGTGGTCTCGATCTCCTGACCTCGTGATCCGCCCGCCTCGGCCTCCCAAAGTGCTGGGATTACAAGCGTGAGCCACCGCGCCCGGCCTAAGCAAGTTCTTGTTATCAGTGAAAAGCTAAACATTGAATTTAGGGTCTGCTTGACTCCCAAGAAGGCATCCAGACCATTTGTGAGGTCACAGCCATGTTTTGTATTACGTACTCAAAAAATATTTGCTAACTGGACAAATGGATGATTTTTACAGACTTCTAATACAACGTCCTGAAAGGTCACCGCTGCCTAGCCCATGAGTAGCCTGCGATGCTGGCAGAGGCCACCCAACCAGGCTGTCATGCGATGGCTGGAGTCTTTAGACAGGGGCATCAGCCCGGCTTCAACCACACCAACAGGGGACCATTATCACACTGTGTCTATCAATCACTCACTCACACAGACAAGCCCTCTAAGGCTGCCTCCTGCTCATCAGGGACAGCGGCTCCTGACCGCTAGAAGGGTGGCTAGTATGGGGGCTGCTCTGGAGAGACGGAGCAAGGGGCACAGCTCATTATGGGCTCGGATGGACGCTGCGGTAGCAGGCGATACTGACCCAGCCCTTTAATCACGAAGAGAGAAAGCGATTTAAGTAGATTAGAACCATGATGCTTGGATTCAGAGCCTCTTGTGACTGGATCTCAGCATTCCATGTTAGGAAATGAGGTCAATTTTACATAAACATGTTGGTAAGCTTCCCCGCATTGGTACCAGCTACCATTTTGGATACATGTTTAGGCTTTGGTTAAAATATGCTTTCAAACAATTCTGTCCAATAAAAATGAAAACCACCTTTTCATTAGGTGCCAGGGTAAACTTTATTTTCTTATAAACTATAATGAGAATGAGAGAAACATATAGCACTGAAGTGCTGTGTTTCCACTTCATTAAATCATCAGAGTAAATCAGAATTAAAGAGTAAAAGAGGTTAAGTGGAGAGTCGGGTGGCTGCCATCAGTGGAGATGTGTGCTTTCTCGGCATGGCTGCCTGTGCCGTGGTGTGTCCTGCTGCACACACGTCTGCAAGGTGTTCCCACCACCTAGGAAGGAACCTAGATGTGGAGCATTAGGAAAATTAAATAACAAGAGATAGCAAAATAAGAATCAAATGACACGCTTAACTTAATTTACCACATTTATCAAATTTTTTCCTTATTTACATGTACTAAACATTGTAGACCTAAAACATAAGGAAACATTCACTTCATGTGTATGTCATATGGACAGACTGAGTGCAACTAAAACGATGGTTGTTTCATGTTGAATTTCCCTCGGATGCAGACATTCCGCTTCAGTAGATATAAAGGTAGCACAGTTACATTTACGACATCACAGTTAGGTTTTAAAGGATTCATCAGACCTCCACATGACACCGATACAGCAGGTCCATGGGGCGCAGGTGGTGCCACCTGAGGAAGGTCAGGAAGACAGGATGTGCATGGCTCTGTGGATCTGCATGGGCTGTTGTTTGTAAGGCTAAGGGTCTGATCAATCAACCCATGTCACCAAGTTTGGGTCACCCCACTTCCCCAACGTGTGGCTCTTAGGAACTGCAGACTTTGTTGCTGAGGCAACCCAGGCTAAATTTCTTCACTTCTGTCTGCTGAAGGCTTAATTATTTGTAAAAAGTCATAATTTTTTTAAAGCACGAAAGCCTAAGTACAATGAGACGATAAACATCAGCTTTGCTCTGGATGGAATCTGGGAATAGGTGCGCAGAAAAGTGAGGGAGCTGGCCTAGCCCTGCCTGAGGCCAGCGAGTCTTATCACATTTTGGCCCAATTAGGGCCACTTCTGTTTCCAGATGGCTGACCTACTGGTACCACCGTGATGAGTCAGCGCTGTGCCTCAGGTGGGGCCCTACTGGATGAATGATCCTCCGCAATTTTGCTGAAAGAGATTTATTACAAAAACACAATATTTGCTTTTCTAAGTAAAAAAAAAAAGAAACTTGATCATTGCAATTTTCCACCCCAAATAACAAAAACGACTCCAGTCCATGTGATCACGAGAAACGTGGCTGTCAGATTCCCTGCTCCACGTTCCGGATCTCCAGACCAAAGCTGCTACTGAGAACGGCAGGCTCAAAAAAACTCTAGTCACCAAACTGCTGGCTGTCATCTGGGGTCATGGGGTCGTTATAATCCTCAGGGGTTACAGGAGGGTTATTTGCTGCCTACAATTGAATTTCCCACCCCAAGGTTGGGATCGCTGGTTCGTGAAAGCAAAATGAAATCATGGAGCAGAAGTCCAGGAGAATTCAATATGATCTCTAAATCCTGCCATGTCTTTTCTACTAAAGCCAGGAATTCTGCAACAGGAGTTTCTAGAGCCTGAAGATGAAATGTTCTCCCAGAGGCGACCTGTTGGTAGAGACCCACAGGGGACTCTGGAGCCGAGGAGCATGCGGTGGCCTTCCCAACAGGAGGGAGGTAAACAGGAGACAGCAGCAGCTCAACAGCGGGGTCAAGCCTGAGTGACGGTGGCCAAGCCACGCTGCCCAGAAATCTGGAATCATTTAAAATAAAGGGGCGTTTGCTGACACCACAAAAAATGCCAGGACTTGCAGTCACTCTTCACATTGCCCTTCAGCCCCTATGAGTACCCTGGGCCTTTCCCAAAACAGCCCAGGGGCCGGAAGCTTCCTTCCACTTTGGGGCACCCTCATTCTCTTGTGTTCAGGTGGTTCTCAAGGTGCTCCTGTCAGTGGGCCTGGCCTCAAGCCCTACCTGCAAGCCCCTATAAAGCAGAAAAGCAAATTCTCTCCAGGATGAGCAGGCCCGCCCTTCCAACAGGAACGACTGGCTCAGCTCTTTCTCATTTGTCCCAAGAGTGAGTCTGGCTCATGGGTCTCCCCGTTTTCCCTACAAAGGCCAGGTTCCAGCCAAACCAGCTCAACAGCAAATGCAAAAAACTGGCTCCTCAGTGAAAATGGCTGCTCGGATGGGGTGAGAGCCTCAGAAGGCTTCTTCAGGCCTGGGTGGCCAAGCAGCCTGAAGGTAACAAGTGTGTGCAAGGGCAGAGGGCAGAGGGCAGAGGAAGGCGGGGAGGCCTCCTGCACAGGGCCCACCTTTCCTAGGACCGGCCCACCCATCATAAGCCCTGAGTTAGGGGCTGCATCTCACGTGCTGCTGTCCCTTCCCACTGCAGGGCGTTGCTCTGTCCCCGGCCGCTGTGAGAACAAAGCCTGCGCAGTGGGGATGGACTCTGGTAAGTTTCTTGGATTTACTTCCCAAGTGAAGTGCGGGGTGGAGCAAACCTCTAGCTCTGAGGCAGGTCGAGGGTCCAGGCTGATTTCTCTGCTGCAGGATGGGCAAGGCCCACCCAGGGCCCCCCAGCAGGAGAAGGCTCACCATTGCTTCTCTTTTCATTCATTCTTTTTTTTTTTTTTTTAAAGAAAAAAACAAAAAAACCAGGTCTAATGAGCCTTCCTTGGAGCCAAATGGGCAAAAATGTAAGGATTAAATCCCTTGCTTGGAATCTGCTACCTAAAGCTTTGTGTGACAAGAAACATTTCTGAGGCCTGTATGAGGCCTCTCTGGGCAACAGACAGGAGCAGCAAAGTTGCAGCGTGAGGCTTTTAGAGGCACAAGGCCATTCGAGGGGTGCCCGTCTCAGCCTAGTGCCCGAAGCTGGCATGCACCTTTTGTGTGGATGTGGTCTGTGCTGTTTTGAGCCCTGGGACGCTTCCTGTCCTGCAGGAACTTATGCAAGGACAGGACCCTGTATTTCTGGAATCTTCTGAGTGTTCTAAGATAGGGGCATCACTGTCATGACCTGAAGGGCCTCTGCGTGGTGAGGAGAATCTCTGCTCAGTTAGCGGACGTCAGGTACCATGTGGGAAAACACTGGACAACTGAGGTAAAACTTCTCCTGGGCAAAAGACCCTGGGGAAAGCCAATTTCCATGATGATGAAATTTTTGAGTAAACCACAAATCCTAACATAAAAGGAACTAGCAAAATCAATGCCGATCACATTCCTCAATCAGACAATGGTTTTGCCAGCCCCTTTGTGAATCATGCTTGGGTTCATAAATGAGAAGAAACAACTTGAGGTACAGAAGCCAGCTGCCCTCTGCCCCCTCCCTGAAAGCGCAGAATCTTTTCCTGCTGTGATCTGCCCAGGGCAGGCACACCAATGCCCATGTGTCAGTGGGTTCATCTCTGGTTTTTGGTGACTTTTTCGTTTCTTCTTTGGAAGTCCAAGGTTTGTGAGGTTTCAGGACAAGATGATATAGCCTAGTTTGAGTCCCATCTGAGACACTGTAGTGGGATTCACCATGGGCTTCAGAAGTCCACTAATGGGAAGACCTGCTGAGGGCACTAGTACAGCAACGAAATTTCCTGGAGATTCTGGGTTTAGTGGCTCGGGGCAGAGGCAGGAGAGGGTGTTCTGTCTCCTCCTCACTCAGGGGCTCTTCGAGGTCAGCACTCAGACTGGAGGCCAGGGCCCCTGCAAAGGAAGCAGAGAACTGCTAAGTCACGGAGGCAACGGAGGCTCTACGGCCACACATTTCAGGGAGGATTTGTGGCACTCAGAAGGGAGGGAAATTCCCAGGAGAAGGGTCTGGTGACCTCCTCCCATGCTATGCCGGCGAAGGTGTTTGTTGAATGAATAAACACATGAATGTCCTTCTTCTTATTCTTTGCCCTGGGCTTTTCTGCAGCATAAAAGAAGCTATGAATCTTGTGAAATTAATTCAGACTTACTGTCCAATTCATAAGTAAAGAATGAAGAGAAAAGGCATCTGGTCATAGAGAAAGGGAGGAAGAGCCACTGAAGAAGCAGTGGCTGGAGTCAATGGGAAAGCCCGTGAAACTTCAGAGGACGCTCTGCAGATCCCTGGCGGTGTTCCTGGAATCTCCACGTGTTTACATATTGATATTCTACACAATGAGTTACAACTCAATTATTCCCCAAAGGGTCTAAGACTAGAGGTCAGGCCTAAATTGCTTGTCTGAATGAGTCCAGATGAGCATAGAGCTGTTCATCACTGGAGGGAAAAGGAATAAAATTAAAACCTGCGCATCTGCACCCCCTGCTTCCCCAGGGCTGCTGTCGGCGTGCTCAGAGGAATACAGGAATGCCTGCTGCAACACCAAGCCACTGTTGCGGGCGGAGCTGGGTCTCCCCTAGCACCGTTCTGGAGCGAGAGGATCATTTCATCACCCTTCCCCTCGTAGCGTAGTTTTAAACCCTGTTGTATTATGCCCCAAGGTTCCTGCATGACCTCTGCTGGGAACAAACCTCAAAAGCAGAGTTTCCACATCTTCCTCCCTGCGCGATTCACTTGCAGGGCTTTGGCCTTGGAAATTATTATTATTATTGGCATTTGAAATTAATTTAAGTAGGTTATTTTATTCACAGACAGCATCTATTTTCATTCTCTGACCTTCCCTTATTGTTTCTAGGAAGAGTTTCCAAAATCAATACTTGCAAACGTGCTTGGACCTATGGAGGCAGCCTGGCTCAGGGTGTTCTGAAATTCAGTACTTTCAGAGTCCAGGGGCTTCCCGGTTGCCTCCCTTCTTCTAGGCTCAGTAAGGTCGGGCACACAGAGAAGGCTCACTATTCTCATCTTTAAAACAGGCTGCAGCCAGGCCCAGTGGGTGGATCCCTTCAGCCCAGGAGTTCCAGACCAGCCTGGGAAACATAGTGAAACCCCGTCTCTACAAAAACATTGCAAAACTTATCCAGGCATAGTGGTGCGCACCTGTAGTCCCAGCTGCTTGGGAGGCTGAGGTGAGAGGATTTTGAGCCTGGGAGGTCAAGGCTGCAGTGATGGCATCACTGCACTCCAGCTTAGGTGACAAAGTGAGACCCACTCTCAAAAAAAACACCGCACACGAAAAACCCCAGAACACAAAAACAGGCTGCTTCTGACAAAGGCAGTATAGCTAGACCATCATCCACAAGAGAAGCTAGATTGTTACAAGGCATCTCTCCATGCCCTCGTAGCTGTAGTGGGCACTGGCATTTAATCCAAGGTGTGGGGCAGCATGGGAGAACAGACTTGATTTAATCCCAGATAATATTCCAACAGCCCAGCCCACTATGGTAATCAGATTGATTTGAATAAAGAAGCAAAAAAAAAAAAAAAAAAAAAAAAGATAAAGTGAGATCCAAAAAGAAAGAGCGAAGCTTTGCTAATTCTGGATTCGAAGGAAAACATTTTAGTTCCTCTGCCCCAGCCACTCACCCAGGGAGGATAAAGAGGGAAAGCGCGGCGCACCTTGAGTTCCTGCAGATGGACAGAGGAACGCCAGCTTTGTCCCGCTGAGTGAGCCTGGCGAACAGCAGGAAGGTCTGCAGAGAAGGGGGCCTGTGCACCTGAAAGCAGGGACCCCATGGCCAGGGGCAAAGGGCAAAGCCACCCCTGCAGCTGGGCTGCAGCCAGTGCCACAGTGCCCTACACATGCCTCTGGTCTCCAGCTTTCCACTGGGACATTCTCATCTGCACTGGGCCCTCGTGCCACAGCACCCCGTGGTGGGGAGGGAGGTGGCAGCTGCGGGATGGGTAGGCAGGACACAAGGTAGGGCCGCCTTCCTGATATGACACGTCCACTCGCAGCTGTGGCTCCACTCGCACTGCCTCTTCCCGGCGACGGAAGCCAAGAATTTATTCACAGGACACTCGAACCTCACCTCCCCACTTTGGCAGCAGGAGCAGGAGGACATGCATAGAGACGGAGGTCTCAGCAAATGCGAAGTTTTGCAGCAAGGTGCTCTGCTGGGAGGGGACTGTACAACCCTTCTCTGCCCCATCTTGACATGATCACCTGGGCTCTGAGGCTCCTGTCACCTGTTGGGGCTGACACAAGTGAGCCCAGTTTGGGACAATACCAGGACTGGGCTTAAGCCATGGGTGAGGGGAAGAGAAGGGCAGCTGGCTGGAGGGTCGGCTGGCTGTGGCGCTGGCTGCTCCTCTGGCCTGCAGGTTCAACAGCCCTGGCTGGCAGAGGAGGGTGAAGGTTTGGATAAACCAACAGATCTGGACCGTAACATCCCACTTCCATATTTACTGAGACAAGTGACTGATGTCTGTGCCTTGCATTCCACTGTGAGCCACAGGCTCATGAACGGCAGCTCGCTCACTTGCTTTCTCCTGTGAACGGCACTGCCATGATCCTTGTCATTACCAACTGCTCACCTTCCACCTGTGAGCCTGGGAGGCGATGCAGCCCAGGCCACACGGGACAGGGTTTTCAGACAGCCCTGCCAAGGCGGCTGCCATCCATTAGAGTGCTCTGGGCAGGGCCTGGACCCCAGACCCAGGACAGAAAGGCAGGCTGGGGAGGTCACACCTGCTATGGCCAGCCTATCCTCTGGGTCTTAGACCACAGCCCATTCCTGGGCCTCCACCCTCTGCGCTCTTGCAGCTTTTGTCTACTTTTCCTTCCCCAGCTGTTCCATTCAGCGGCCCCCGCCACAACCTGCCCTCCCCGCGTGGAGGTCTCAGAGGCCTCCATTAAGGCTGGCGGTCAAAGGCCGGCCCAGCACGTGCCGTGTCTTATCGGCCCATCTCAAGACCCTGCTCCTCCAGGCCTGGGCAACAAAAAAGGGGGAGGCCCCAGCGCCCACTGGCTCCCTGCAGCCCCACACACAAAAGGGCAGGCGACAAAGACATTTTCCGGGATGGCAGGTGTTGGTGTCGGATTCCTCCCCGAGTGCACAGGCAGAAGAAAGGCAAGGCTGGGCTTCCCCGGGCAGCGCAGACATGCAGGGGCAGGAGTGTGGGCAGGGCCCCCTGGGAGGGGAAGGCCCAGGAGGGCGAGGAGCACTGATGCAGGGTCCGCTACCGAGGGCAGCCGGTTGGAAAAGTCCCACCCCCTCCCCAAAGCAGGGTGGCTGGACATAACCACTGAAGTGTCTGTCTTACCTTGCTCAAATATTGTAATGAGACCTTTACGTGTTTTAATCTGAAGGGAAAGAACACAAAATCGAATGAATACAAACACAGCACCCCCACAGCTCCAACTTGATAATTAACACAGTGCTAACAATACATTTATCCCTGAGCTGCCCAAGCATTTCTGCAGCCTTGTCAATCAGTAAAAACTGAACATTCACTTGAAAATTCTACTTGATAGGACAAAATACAAGCCGATGTCGTGTTTACAAATGTGAAATGAGAGAGACATGAAAACTCCCAGGATCTATGCATGCAGACCTTGTCAGGAGCCCTACAGACGCTGAACAGCACTGACAGCTATATCCTTTTCCTGCTCTCCAACTTTTCCTGACTGATTTTGTTTAAAATACAAAGATAATAGTGTTTTCAAGACAAGCATTTGAAATTCAATGGATGACCTGAAAAAATAATTGGAACCCCCTAGGTGGGCAAGTTTACATGTCTCCAAGTTTCATTTTACAGGTTTCTGACTTATACACAGTGTGTTAATGCTGGTG
Organism: Nomascus leucogenys; assembly: GCF_006542625.1. Taxonomy (NCBI): domain Eukaryota; kingdom Metazoa; phylum Chordata; class Mammalia; order Primates; family Hylobatidae; genus Nomascus; species Nomascus leucogenys. Next base: position 44,746,519 of record NC_044393.1, on the reverse strand, counting down.
TCACCTGCGATGTGACAGTCCCCAGGAAGGGAACACACAGCATCCTGTGCAGAGGAAAGCTTGGGAGGGTTCCCTGGAGCGGTGAAATTGGACCATAAGGTCACTCTCACCCACAGAGCAGCAGGGTCTCAGTAGTCACACAGAACTGAGGGGGATCTTAGCTTTTCTATGCTTTGTGACAGGTTCTTCCACCCCTTCCACGCCATCCTATTTCCTACGGCGGGGTTTCCTTGGCGAATGCATCCACTTTCTGCATCAGGCAGTAGCTTATCCTGAACTCTCAGCCCCCACAACTCTCCTGAATTCTGTATCACTAGACGACCATCAGATCTGGACAAAGGACATTTATCAGTGAGGTGGGCCATTGTCTGCACAGCCACAGTTGTAAACGTGGATTTTCTGCTGACCCCCTCTGCCAAGGTTGCCAAGGTTGGCACAGTGACAGGGGCAAACTTCTAAGATGGTGGCTCCAGCAGCCATCAGGAGGCGACCACTAACTCTTTTAGCCAAGGCTCCATGAAAGAAACGTGCACTGCTCTGGAGACATCTTTTCCAATCTATTGATGAAAATTGTCCCTTTCTCCCAAGAAAATTATTCGGGGTTAGGAGATTCTGGATCAATAACTGATCGTGGGTCGTGTATGATCCTTGGTTTGATTTCCAACCACCGTTAACATCGTTCCTTCTCCAGACTTGGTTGTGCTCTTTGGGCACAAGAGGTTCTGGGCTGCTGCTGACTGTTGGTCACGGACTAGAATGTTTTCCGTGGTCCTCGGGATGATTAATCATTTAGGTTTCTGATTTCCCCCCTGTGCGCCGTGCTGAAGGGCCCCCATTTCCTCTCATGGAAGAGGGCAAACATAGAGCATATCTGCGTGGGTCTTCCTTGAGTTGAGGAAGTTGGGCTTTTAGAGCACCATGCCACTGACACCCTCCAGTGTGAGCAAAGGGTCTCTTTATGAAGGGGCTCCTTGATCTCACTCCTCTGCAGCCCCTCAGCCCTGGTTATGCTGTGTGTACAGGCACCCGATTGGTAGAAACCAAGAAAGCAGATGGCGCAGCTAACAATGGAGGACTTGTTTGTAATTGCTGATGAGGACTGGGTTGCCCCTCTCCTGTGTGTCCCCAGACACAGCCTGGTGTGGTATGCTGGACCACAAAGAATGTCTCAGTAACTGCCAATCCATGGGTGAGTTAAGGAGATGCAAAGACAGAGACAGTTGGAGGCTGCCTTGATTATTCCATGGGGCTCAAATGTCACTTGCCCTTGACACACGGCAGTGCTCCCAAAGGGTGGGGTTCCAGTCGTGGAGCAGAGGAGTAAGCTGCCAGCTTCCTGATACATCTCTGGGGTACGCACAGGGCATTGGCCAACCTGGGCAGTGTGGAGGGCACCTAGAGGGCAATGTGCTTGGAGATGGGGGTGGGAAGAGGCCAGGAGGGACCTGACGCCTGGGGGGATAGGGGAGAGACACAAAGCCTAACTGTCCTATCCCTTTGTCAAATGAGCTGCAGATATGTGCCAGGCACTGTTTTAGGCTCTGGGTTACAGTGGTGACCAAAGCGAATGAAACCGCTGCCTCTGGGGGATCTGGGAGAAAAGTTACAGCATGCAGTCTAATAAGGGGATACCACCCCTTGGGGTGGCAAAATAGCCTACTCTTTATATGCATACAGCGCAGGTATAAGTACTGTAAGTAAACAGATACACAGTGTTTCTGTGGTGTTTCAGGGGAGGGGACGAATTTGGAAACCAAAATGTCTCAGAAGGCTCCACGGTGGGGTAATAATGGATAAAAGGTTGTGACAGCCGGGCTCGGTGGCTCACGCCTGTAATCCCAGCACTTTGGGAGGCCGAGGCGGGTGGATCACCTGAAGTCAGGAGTTTGAGACCAGCCTGGCTAACATGGTGAATTCCTGTCTCTACTAAAAATATTAAAAAATCAGCTGAGTGTGGTGGCGGGTGCCTGTAATCCCAGCTACTTGGCAGGCTGAGGCAGGAGAATTGCTTGAACTGGGGAGGTGGAGGTTTCAGTGAGCTGGGATCATGCCATTGCACTACATCCGGGGCAACATAGCGAAACTCTGTACCAAAAAAAAAAAAAACAAAACAAAACAGTTGTGACACTGGGTTATAGGGTTACTGTGTGTCTTAAATTCGAAGTCATTTTTACCTATTTGTGGTGCTGGGAATCGAAGCCAGCCCCACTCATATCCAAGAGTAGTTGAGCGAGACTCCTCGGGGACAGCCCTTAGCAGTTTAACTCAGACACCGAAAGGCCAAACTGTGGCCTACTGGCGGCTCAGACACAGAGTTGAGCCTGGGGAATCCAGAAGTCACTTTTGAAGAAAGATGTCTTGTTTCTTCCGCCTTGTGTGACTTCTCCGATACTCTGGATATCAATAGGGATTTAAAGCAGCACAGGAAACAAGAGGCTGGCTGGAGATGTGTTGTGTTCTGCGCGGCTCTGCCTAGCAGAGGCGTTCCAGGAACTGGTGGGCCTTTCTATGGCATGCTTTCTCCAGCTGTACTCACTGGGATAGCAAGAGAGCAAGGCTTTGAACCAAGCTTCTTGCCTCTGAAGAAAGGCTGCCATCCAGAACCGCCACCTGGGATGAGGCTGGGCAGGGTCAGACAAGAAACGCTGCTGCCTGTCCCTGGATCCTGGTTACTGAACAGTCAGTGTGGAAAATGATTAACTGGTTCAAGATAATTAGGAAAGAGAATGATTTTGAGAGCTGGCATGGATGAGGGAGAGAAACAGTGGACTAGGGCTCCAGCTTTAGGCAAGTGCTAAATATCCTACCAGCAGGAAGGCGGACAGAGTGGGAGATCAGAGAGCTGTCTGGGCTATTCAGACCCCTTGGAATGGCTCTGAGGAAGGGAACAGGTGCAGGCAGTGGATGGGGTAAGCCCACACACTCAACACTGGCAACCCAAGGCCAGTAGGAATTAGCCAGCCTAATTAACATCTCCAAATGGCCCAAGGATGGCTTCCAGTATTTCCAATCCAGCAGCAGTGGCTGTGTCCTGGCCCTGGCTCTGACTCCGGGTTTGGCTTCCTCTTTCTGGTTGTTGGTCTTGCCCATCACCCTTGGTTCAGAAGCCGAAAGCTGGGACAGCTGGACCGGCAGGAAGGGAGGGAGGAAGGGAAAGTGCGTGGAGCGTGTGCCTGTATACGTGCTGCTCCCGTGCAGGGGGCTAAGTGAGCAGGTGGATCATCGGTAAAAAAATTTTCCTGGCATTTTTTTCTTTCTCTCCCATGACTATAATGTACTTGTGTGTGGCTCTATGACTAAATTAAACTAAATTATAAATTTAAAATTAGTATCTTGGTGTCAACTTTCTCGTTAGGCCATCATAAAGAAACGTTTCCAGACCCTCTCACTCTCACGGAACACAAACACCAAGATTTCCGCTGCATCTTAGCCATGGGAAGTCTGTGTACTTTACCAGACTGAATGCACTTGAGTGAATGGCCACACAGGACCCGAACATTCACAGCAGCAATATTCACAGTGACCAAAAGTGGAAACAGCCTGAATGTCCATCAGCTGATGAATGGACCAATAAAATGTGGTCTATCCGTACAGCGGAATATTTGGCAATAAAAAGAAATGGAATACTGATATGGGCTACACATGGAGGCACCTTGAGAATATGCTAAAAGAAAGAAGTCAGCCACCAAAGACCACATATGGGATGGTTTTATTTATATGAAATGTCCAGAATGGGCAGGTCCATAGACACAAAAAGTGGGTTTGTGGTTGTTTAGAGTTGAAGAGTGGGCGGGGAGAAGGAGGACTGACTATCAGCAGGCTGTTTAAAGGCGGGTATGAAATGTTATAGAATTTGATTGTGGCAATGGTTGCATAACCTAATGAATAGACCAAAAACATCGACTTGTATACTTCATATGGCTGAATTGCACGATATGTGAATTAGATCTCAATAAGCTGGTTTTTAAAATGGCAAAATGGAATAGAAGGTGGTCTGGGTGGCACTACTATTCCCATGATTCCAAAAGTGACACAATAGAAATGGCTGCAAGATTTCAGAAAAAAAATCCCCCGGGCACCCAGGCAAGCAGGGGAATGAGGGCAGCTGTGAGGTTCTGTAGATGCCACCAGCACCTCCCCTGCTGCACCACCCCCCAAACCTCATACCACCCTCAAAGCAAACAGGGCCACCCCACTGGTGGCACACTGCTTTTCAGTGACGTTTTCTCTTCCAGGTTGTCTCCCAAGTTTATTCTCTTGAATTGATCTGTCTTAAGACAACTCAGGAGTGACTGGGGCAGTGAGGTAGGGTTACCGTGTGATTTGTCCCAAGATACACTGGGAGTGTGTGTGCCACTCAGAACTATTTTTTAAAAATTTCCCTAATAATCAACAGCTCAAGAAAACGTAGCAGTTAGATCCATGGTGATTGTGGGAGGACGGTGAGTTCTAGATATTTGTCTGAGGTGTCTGAGGAAACACTGCAGAAGCAATGGAAGTGTCTGGCAGTTTTACCAATAAAAACTGTCTTGTCCTCAGAAAGGAATTTTGGCCCATAATTAAGATACTTTCTATATGTGAATTATTTCTGTGGTGCTCCTTTTGAATTGCAAAGTAGGCAACCTTTAGTTAAACTTCTCAGTTATCCGTGCCAAAGCGGGTATGTCTTTGCCACTGTATAAATCGTACAGGCCATACGTTCTAGAAAACAGTCCTTTCTGCCTTCAGGGAGGAACATTTTGCCATTGCCACTGAAGAAGGGCTCCTCTCCCCCACTGGGTTGTTCATTCCTGTGTGTGGGTCCCCCACAGCAGGCACGGAGAGGCAGGGGGCTGTAGGGTGGAGCAATGAGTCCTGTCTGAGAACGGAGAGGCCTAAGTGCTCGAGCTCTGGTCTGGACACGACCAGCCACCTGGTGATGGAAAACCAGGCTGCCTCCATTCCTCAACTGTCAGAGAAATCTTGCTCCATGGGAGGGGGGACGCTGCGGAAAGCATGCAGTAAATTGCAAATCTTTACACGTACATAAAGAAGAGTTACAGTTCACAGAGAGTCCTGGAGACCATTTTTGTAAGAGTAAAAAAAGCTAGGGAGCCTCGCCTCCCATCCTTGCCCTCCTGTGTCACTGAGGTGTTTAAAGTCTCTTGAAGTCACTTTCTGTGTAGTGGGGATGGCCATCTGCGCGATTCTTCATGCACACGCGTGCTCATGACCACTGGAACTTACAGGGATCTGCAGGGTCTTGAGGGCAGGGCGGGACACGTGGCTGAGCTCCACGTTCTGCCTGTCTGAGCAATCCAGGATAGGGGCTATGTTCTGTGGTGCTGGAGTGAGGGGCACCGCTGAGGGCCCTCTAGTGCCCCCCAGGGAACGTTCAGGCAGAACACCTATTGTATGAGTATAACATCTGTTCATTCACCAGACACATATGACATGCCTGTTGTGTGCCCCGGAGATGGGAATACATGGCGAGTGAACTGTCATGGAAGTTGTCCCCCATCCCCACAGTGCACCCTCCCCACTGAAGCCTGACTGACCTTCGTGGAAGAGTCATATCACAGCACTCTGCTGCTTCACATCTTTGTGTGCTGCCCATCTCACCAGAGCAAGAGCCAAGGTCTTGTCCTCTGCCCGCAAGGCCACTCTGACCTTCCTGTTCTTCCTGCCCACCCTGGCTCACTCAGCTCTAAGTAGGCTGGGCTCCTTGTTCATTGATTGGGCCAGGAAAGTCCCTGCCTCAGGCCCTTCCACCTGCTCTTTCCTGCCCTCCCTCCTCGTCATTTCTCACATGCCGCCTTTTCAGGGAGGCCTTCTCTGACTCCCTATTTTAAAGTGCACCCCCACCCCAGGTGTGTTGGATTTTCTCGGTGGCACTCCCAAGGCTCTTTCCCTGTTGTCTTTTCTCCTCAGCACTCTTCAGCTCCTGAGAGCAGACACTATCGTCTTCTCCCCCGTCTGGAACGTGAGCCTCTAGTGAAGGAAGGGCTGCTGTCTGTCTTGCCCATCTCTGCAACTGGCTATTCAGTGTTTGGTAAACATTTATGGGATGAATGTCTGCAAACCCACTTTCGTGGGCTTTATGAGACGCTCTGAGGAGTGAAGCTGCAGTTTGCATCTACTTAAATTGTAGCAAAGGTGCATCCCTCTGTGTCCCCAGGTCTTAAGTGGACCTGAGTTTTAATATCTCAATTTGGCCTCTAGCAAGTGCTAGCTTTGGGTAAGTGGGAGAAAGAGCAGAGTCAGCCTAGCGGGCTACAGATTTCCACTTCTGGCCTCCTCCTTCCTTCTCCGTGGTGATCTATTTCCTCTGGGACTCTCACATGTGATGCTGTTGGGTCAGCGACTGTCACCCTGGTCCAGAGCGCCCGGCCTCACGAAGTTGCATGCCCAGATGTTACCTGGAGGCTGTGGTGCTAACTGGAGTTGCGTTGTTTCTCCAGCTGCTTCTCTGCACCCTAGGGATGTAGCTAGGGAGCAGGGCTTCCCTAATGACTGCGCGTGGACTCTGGGATGCATGCTGACTGCAGGGTCTGCCCAAGCACATTCAGCAGCAATGGCAAGGCAAGGTGTGCACACTTCCTGTTTTGCCTGCGATTAGGGGTATGGGGGAGTGGAACCTTCCCAAGCCAGACCCGAGATTCCTTTTCCATATCCTCAGGCAATCTCACAGATCACACAATCTCACACAGGAGAAGACAGATGCTGGGATGGTGGAGGCCACTGGTTCCCATCACAGGTCACAGCTGAGTGCTGCGGGAAAGGCAAGGGAGCCTCTGCGTGGGGGCACAGGTAGGTGGAACGTGTCCTCTTTGCATCTGCATTTTATTATCTCATATTCTTGAAGTGGCCACAAATAGGGTTTTCCCTATTCTTTCTCGGCATTGTCCACTGTGATGCTACTAGGTTTCTTGTGTACTGAAAACTGAATTTGGCCACATCAATGCTGTAAATATGTAAAGTTACTTATTGCAAAATGGATGGGCACGTTTCCCATTTTAAGGGATTTTATTCCTTCTGCTGTTTGAGGGACTTTAAAGGCTAATGGGCAAAAAGGAACCGGCAGATTTAGTTCCTGTTATCATCTATATCTTCCTGGAAAACGATAGTATAAAATATTATTTCTTCTTTCTGTCAGAAGACTTAACTGCGAATAAGAGAGGTTCCATTTGGCCTCTGCTTTGGTTTGGCTGTTCCTAAACAGGAATTTGAGCAAAGCCACTGAGTCTTCTAGGAGGCCCCTCAGCAGCTGAGGTTGTGCATGCACCACCTGCTGAGCCAGGAGGACTTGAGGGCCACAGTCATGGTTCAAAAGGAATGTGAACCCGGGATGTCGGGAGCTTCGGGTTCTTCTGAAACAAATTCTCAAGGTTATTTCAAATAAGCTTTAATTAAGAGTTATTTTCCAAAATTGTCTCTGAGAAAAATTCCTGGTACCTGCCAGCCATCTCTTGGCAACTGCTAAAGCGTCCCCTGAGCTGTAATTAGCAGTCAGGCAGGAGGAAGATGCCACCTGCACTTAAAACCCTGTAAGGACGGGGAACCCGGAACCTAATGCAGCATTTCACAGAAAAAGCCGCACCTTCAGAGTTCTGCCAAAAGAACAGATCAGTGCAAGGTCGACACTTCGAAATGAATGGTCTCAGGCCACTTCTTATTCTGGGAACCTATGAACACCCCCAGCACCAGCCCCAGGTTGTCAGGAGTTGTCACTGTCCCCGCAGTGGCTCTGGAACATGTGGCTTCTTTCTCTCGGCTCTTCTCACATGTACTATCCTCTATCTTTTTATTTTTGTCCATGGCCTTCCAGTTCTCAGACATTAGGCAATGTGGGGAAGTTCCAGAACCAGCTGGCAGGATGCTTAGTAGAATATCTAATACACACAAGGCAAGTTTTCATTCTCTTCAAGTTCACAAGGCAAATGGCATGGTCCATCTCAGGGAATCTCAACCCAACTGGCCTAAACCACTGGCTGGCTATCTTTTGACATGTGGTTATAGTTTGGAGGAAACTTATCTGAGCTTATTAATAAATAGCCCATTTTTTGTGGCTCACGAGTGTCTGCTTTTCTCCAATAAGACTTCAAGCTTCACCAAGGGAAGGAGAGACACAGCCTGTATGAGATTCCCAGAGCCTTATTTCGTGTTTGCCTGACGAGCCCTGCACAGTCCTGCTCAGTGGCAGCCTCCAGGGGCAACAAGGGCCACGTCAGAGATGGTAACATCTGACAGGTAGCAGCGGCACTTTCCTAGGCAAGCAAATGAAAAGAATGCTTGTCTCATCTCTTCCAGAGCTGACACCGAGGAGAGTAAAAAAGTTTTAAAAGAACAAAGGGATGAAGAAGCATGAAGCCTAAAGTGGTGCTAAACAAGGTGATCGATAATTCCCTTTAAAACCCTCGAGACCATCTACGAAAGCCCCTCGAATCAAGTTTCAGTTACTCGGTCTGTGGATTCGCTGGCTCCTGACTTCCCTGCCTTTCTCCACACCGGCTTCTTATCAGATTTCTTGTCGGTGGCCCACTTTCACTAAGAGACTGGGAAGGAGGGGACAGATGAAACATAATTACGAGTGTTTGCTCTGCATCTTGCATCAGGCCCACACATCTGCGGTCTAGAGACACACCTGTGCTGCTTAAAGCAACAGCCTGATTCCTTTTCTGTCCTCCTTTCTATTCACTTCTGTTGCATGTAGGAAAGAATCTCATGTACCAGTCCCTAAAGAATTTACAGTCCATTATGGAGAGGAGACACACACGCAGGATAAAGGCTTACATATGCTAAGGAAAATCTAGATATATGTAATAACAAGTTAGACGGCACTAAAATTAAGACCTAAATATTACAGAGAGGGTTTAGGGCAGTGTTCTCAGTCCTGCCTGCATGTTAAAATACCCTCAGTTTTTTTTTTCTTTTTTAAAATTCCATGCTCAGGCCACACCCCAGACCAATAAATCTGAATCTAGTGGAGGGACTCAAACATCAGTATCTTTACAGCTTCACAGGGGATTCCAATGTGCAGCCACAGTTGAACACCACTGGTCTTGTGATGGAATGATAGCTGGTAAAAAAAACTTTCTATCAATGTTGTACCATCTTTCCAAGAAGAATACATCTTAAATTGGAAAAAATCAAAGCAAAAGTGGTCAGAATCAAGCTGGTTATGAGGGAAGGAAGACTTGGGCTGTGTCCAGAAGGGATTATGGGGGTAGAAGAAACATCTGTGCAAGGCAGTTGTCTGTAGGACATGTGGCAACACTTTGGCCAGCTACAGCCAAGTGTGCTGAGGGTGCTGAGTGGGATGGCTGAGTTATTGAATAGATGGTGATATAAGATAGCTTTGTGTTTAAGGAAACTTCTGGGTTGGGTGCAGTGGTCACACCTGTAATCCTAGTACTTTGGAAGGCTGAGGTGGGAGATCGCTTGAACCCAGGAGTTCAAGACCAGCCTGGGCAACATGGTGAACCCCTGTCTCTGTAAGAAATACAGAAATTAGCTGGATGTGGTGGTTTATGCCTGTAGTTCCAGCTACTCAGGAGGCTGAGGCTAGAGGATTGCTTGAGCCTGGGATGGGGAGGATGCAGTGGGCTGTGCTCACACCACTGCAATCCAGACTTGGGCGACAGAGTGAGACCAAAAGGGAAAACTTCTGGATTATCTGAATAGAGTAAAATCTG